>NC_090448.1:135008965-136258965 GCF_031143425.1 Pleurodeles waltl
CTTCGATACCCAAAAAGGAAGGCGAATGAAAGAGGGTAAGACGTTTACTAGAACATCCAAAGATAGTATTTTGGGATTTAGGAAGGCTCTTGGACAGCAAGTGGACCCCTCTTCTCAAACATTTAAACCCGAAAAAAAATTCTAAGCATAAAAACGTTGATCATCTTGAAAACACATTTGGGCTTGTTGGACCTGGCTTTTTGACAGGGTCATCCCCAAAGTTTTTGCCTCCTTCCTCCTATTTTTTCTGACCTGTTGTTGTTGGCTTTTGACCTTTGGGCACTTTACCATGCTAACCAGTGCTAAAGTGCATATGCTCTCTGTATAAATTGTACTATTGATTGGTTTATCCATGATTGGCTATTTAATTTACTTGTAAGTTCACTATATGTGCCTAGGGCCTGTAGATTAAATGCTACTAGTGGGCCTGCAGCACTGGTTGTGCCACCCACTTCAGTAGCCCCTTAACCTTGTCTCAGGCCTGCCATTGCAAGGCCTGTGTGTGCAGTTTCACTGCCACTTCAACTTGGCATTTAAAAGTACTTGCCAAGCCTAGAACTCCCCTTTTACTACATACAAGTGACCCCTAATGTGTGCCCTAGGTAACCCTTAGAGCAGGGTGCTGTGTGGGTAAAAGGCAGGACATGTACCTGTGTAGTTTATATGTCCTGGTAGTGTAAAACTCCTAAATTCGTTTTTACACTACTGTGAGGCCTGCTCCCTTCATAGGCTAACATTGGGGCTGCCCTCATACATTGTTGAAGTGGCAGCTGCTGATCTGAAAGGAGCAGGAAGGTCATATTTAGTATGGCCAGAATGGTAATACAAAATCCTGCTGACTGGTGAAGTCGGATTTAATATTACTATTCTAGAAATGCCACTTTTAGAAAGTTAGCATTTCTTTGCACTTAAATCTTTCTGTGCCTTTCAATCCACGTCTGGCTAGGTTTAGTTGACAGCTCCTTGTGCATTCACTCAGACACACCCCAAACACAGGGTACTCAGCCTCACTTGCATACATCTGCATTTTGAATGAGTCTTCCTGGGCTGGGAGGGTGGAGGGCCTGCCCTCACACAAAGGACTGCCACACCCCCTACTGGGACCCTGGCAGACAAGATTGAACTGAAAGGGGACCTGGTGCATTTCTTAGCCACTCTTTGAAGTCACCCCCACTTCAAAGGCACAATTTAGTATAAAACAGGGCCTCTGCCCTATCTCATCAGACACTTGCTGGAGAAGAAACCTAAACCAGAACCTGCATCCTGCAAAGAAGAACTGCCTAGCTGCCTAAAGGACTCACCTGACTGCTTTCTACAAAGGACTGTTGCCTTGCTGTTGCCCTGCTGCCTTGCTTAACTCTTGCCTTGCTGTAAAAGTGCTCTCCAAGGGCTCAGGACCAAAAAAACTTTTTTCATTTGGACTCTTCATGCGCTGAAAATTTAGATGCACAGCTTGCTCCGTGGCGAGAAAATCGTCGCACACCGACGCAGCGCCTACGGGGCGGCCGAAACTTTGACGCACGGCCTCGCATGGACAACGGTGCCCAACTTCCAGAGGGGAAATCAACGCGACACCTACTGTGAGAAAGAAAATTCCACGCACAGCCTCGCGGAACAACGCGCAGCCGGAAAACAAGCTGAAGAATCCACGCACAGACCCTGGGACATCTGGTAATCCCGCGATCCATAAAAGGAGACTGTCCGCGTGCCGGAAAACGACACACGTCTTCCGAGTGAAAAATAACGGCGCAAGCCCGTGTGTGAAGAGGCGTAATCGACGCACACACCATTTTTCCTCCCGTAGAACGATGCACGTCTCCCCGCGTGAAAAATAATGACGCAAGTCAGTGTGTGAAGGGGTGTAACCGACGCACACAACATTTTTCCACGCATCCCCTCTTTTGCGGCCCTCTGCAGAGATTAGGTACTTTGTGCTTGAAAGAGACTTTGTTTTTTAAAGACTTAAGACACTTCATATCACTTTTTAGTGATATCTTTACAAATTCATATTGCATCTTTGATCGTTTTGACCTGCAAATACCCAGATAAATATGATGTAATTTTCTAAACACTGTGTGGTGTATTTTTGTGGTGCTATATTATGTTATTGTATGATTTATTGCACAAATGCTTTACACATTGCCTTTTAAGTAAAGCCTGACTGCTCGTGCCAAGCTACCAGAGGGTGGGCACAGGATAATTTGGATTGTGTGTGACTTACCCTGACTAGAGTGAGGGTTCTTGCTTGGACAGAGGGTAACCTGACTGCCAACCAAAAATCCCATTTCTAACAGGGCTAAACTGTAAGTTGCCCTAAAAGTTTGGCAATTAATACAACAGTTTAACTAAATTAAGTAAAATGTGTATAAATCACTTCGCAGGCATAGTAGTTTTCAAAATGAACATAGAATGAACATAAAAATAAGCTTACAACACTAATGAATACACAATACAACAAAGGGTTCCTGTAGACATATGTACGGCAGATTATAGCGCAACTCCCTACCCAGAACACCCTTGTCTTACATAAAACTTTCAATAGATATAATTTCAAATGGTCTCAGCTTCACTTCCCTGAAGGTTTTATTTTAATAGACCACAAAGTGAACAGATCTTCAGCTAATGTAGATTCAGCAGTGGGTTGTTGCAACAACATTCTACTGCTTGAAACGGACACAGGAAAGTGCACACAACACACTGAAAAAGGTGCTAAATGCAAGGATGGAGATCTGAGTTCTAGATGCTTCACACTACTCAATGTGTGGGTCTTACATTGTGGATGAATGTACCTTGCATATGACCGACAAGTCGCCTATTCCTATAAATGGTCAGATAGTCATGGGAATTATGCAGCAATAGAGGACTATATTGGTTGCTGTGGTTGACTATGTTACGCACCAAGAAAAAAGGATATTACATGGCAAAGTAAGGCAATTTATTCAGCAATTATTTGGAACATCCTTTTATTACAACATAATTCTTCCGAACAGAGAACTTCATTTCGTATTTATTAAGTGTCAGTAGGAGGTCTTTGAAAACAACAGACAGTGAAAAGCGATGCAACATAGTAACTGCATCAATCACTTTCTTTTAGTAGGCCTGAGTATACCTTTCCTTTGTAAAAGCAAGGCATTCTATATTAACCTAGTGGCAATAGCACTGGTACAGTTTGAGCTTGGCCAGAGTTTGAGTAGAAGAGGCATTTTTTGTTTTTCTAATAACTTTGGCATCAGTGAACGACATTGCAATGAACGTTCCAAAACTAAAACCCTAAAACAAATAAGGTACATTAACTTTGGGTTCTTCATGGCAAGTTTTTTGCAGATCCATCAACTGGGAGCTAAGACAAAAACTCCCATAAAGGCCATTGCTCCTATTCCTTCCCATTAGAATTCTTGGCTCCACGGAAACAAATAGAATGGTCGAACATAATTACACTAAATTTGGCATGGAGATAGAACTTCACTTACTGAAAACCCTGTGCTTGGTTTGGAGCAAATCCACACAGTAGTTTGAGAAAATAGGCTTTTAAAAAAGGAGCACAGCTTGGGAATCAAGATATCAAATTGTACAGCCATCCAAGCTGTGAATATGCAGATCCTCCATGGATTCACAGAGGATTCGCAAATCAAATAAAAATAAAAAAATAACTAAAATAATGGAAACCATTAGACTAGGGAACCCTTTCTTTTGCTGTGGATTTCCAATTCTGGCAATAGATTTGCAAAGCTGGCATTTGATGATTGGCTGGCTGTCACACAAACATTTCTGTAGCAGCCACCATTACCCATCATAGCGCACTGAGCACCATTTTGAGTAAAAATAGCACAGGCTATCAGGAGGGAAGAATTACCATACCATGACCCCTCCTCCCCCCCCCCCCAAGCCACTGTGGGAGAGCCCCAAAAGGTACTCCCCTTGAATAAAAAAATATTATCCAAAAACATTTTTATCACAGGAGTTGTGAACAAGATGGGTAAAATATGGACCATCCTGGGTCTTCGAACTTGAGTGTCTAGCACAGGATCTACAAATCCTGATACAAAAATATTAAGAACACCGATGTGTTTGGCCAACAGCCACACCTAAGGGTGCAGGTCACGAGGGTAACACCATGGCAGTGGCTGAAGGACATGCACAGCTGGTTTGGCTGTCTGTGATGCAGGCCTACAACCCATTCCACCCCACTCCTGAACGCACACTGACTCCAGCTGCAGTGAAGTGCATGGTGGATATTGACTACCAATGGAAAGTTAGGTGCAGGGCCTGGCTGAAGGCCCCAACTAAAAGGCTGTGGGAATCAGATGTTGCCTGCCAGTGGAGGGTTGTGTATAGTGCTCGACAGCTAGGCCCTGCAGCCAACTCTCCATTGGCACTCAACCGACCACAGGCAGCTATATCCTGATATGCAAGGCCTTCAGCCATGTGCAGCG
Source organism: Pleurodeles waltl (assembly GCF_031143425.1). NCBI lineage: Eukaryota > Metazoa > Chordata > Amphibia > Caudata > Salamandridae > Pleurodeles > Pleurodeles waltl. Next base: position 135,013,399 of record NC_090448.1, read on the forward strand.
AGGTACGGTGTTGCAGCTTTACCAGTGGCCATACCAGCACCCAACACTTTCCGTACAGCCTCACAGTATTTATACCAGTGCAGAACACCTTAAAGTGAAGTGTAATTAGAAACAGATGACTACTTCTGTTTTTTGTCCACTTATTCCACCCCACAAGGAGGTGGAATATTCCTGCTTGTAAACTTGTGGGAATAACCCAACTGTGGTCAGCGAGTAGAATCTTTAAATATGACACAACAGAATAAATTGTTCTTGCTGTTGCCAGGTTTTGGACGTGGGCTTGGAAGATCCATACCAACAAGCTGGTAGGGAAAGTAATAGGCGTTTTCTAATGATTTAATTGTAAACTCTGTGTAGGATAGTAAGCTCATTACGTTTTTTTCTGGTTATCAAGAGCCTTGTTTGAAAGTAAACAGTAGTGCACAACTGTTGGCTGTATTGGTGCACTTTATGTATCTTGCGTACCTCTATGAAAACTGAAACAAGGATGTGATCTTAAATGTTTTAGTTGTACATATTCTACTTATTTATGTATCTTAGGTTGTCTTTTGTTATTACTTGACGTTAGCCTTTTTTATTATGAGGACTAGTGTGTTTAAGTTATATTTGTATGACACTATACCAAGCACCTGGTAGACTCTTGGAACTCTGCTTTTATTTATCTATATGTATGTGAGAGAGCGTAGTTTAAACATTACCTGTTTTAGATGTGAAATGTTCATATTAACACCGCTGCATTAATAACAATCATATAAAACGTATTTTAACGCAGAAGAAATTGTATGCATAAACTAACGTCGACATAAGAAATAATTGATTGTATTAACGCGTACAAAGATTGCATTGCATTAGAATCCATAAGCCTTAAGTTAGCGTGAGTTGAAAAACTAGCTGTGTAACTCTCATATTAAAGCATATTTTTCTGTTTCTCCAGTGTGCTGACTTGCAAAAGGCCATGACCCAGCATTTGTTATTTTCCTCCGCTTATTGTATCATTGGCTGGTATAGTCTCATCCGCATGCTAGTTGCTTTTAGTATAAAATCGTATGCTTTGCAACAAACTATGAACACTTTCAAGGACATTCAACTGTGGTAAAGAGAACTCTTGACCCGAAGAACGTGCCAGATGTGCCACCTACAAAAAACGTCAATTATGAAGACCAATCAAAGTGCTATATTTTATCATAAGATGACAAGTGCATTACTTAGTGTATAATTTGATAGGTTATAGATAGTGGGGCGAAGTGACCATCCAATAGAATTTTGGGGGAATGTATTATGAAAAAGGGATAAAAACCCATGACACAGAGGACTCACAGAACTAGGTAGGGAATGACATCGATTGCATCCAGAAACTCTGTCACTTTATTTGGTGACTTGAGACTTAGACAAAACCATCCTCACCCATAGACCATCCCATTATACTTTCCTCCTTATGAGGGAAGTGTCCCTGCTCTTACATTAGATAGACTGATGACGATCTAGCTGATGTCCTGAAGACGAAGACTGATCCTGTATGCTGACCTATCCTGAGGAGGGTAATTATATTGTTGCTATTGAAATTCACTTATCTGCCTTTCCTTTCTAGGTACCAACTGCTGTGTATTTTGATTAGGGACCTTAGTTAGATGTTTTCCAAATTGATGTTCTAAATTGTTTTGCATGAAGCCCAACATGCTGATGCTAATTAGTGGATAGATGAGACATTCATTCTGACTGACATAACTGACGTGATGCTATGCTGAACTAAACACATAGGAGGTTTTATGTGTTAGATTTGTAATCTTCATATTATTATCTTATGTATGTAATCTTTGCATTATTACTGCATTGTGACTATGTTTCTTTGCTGCTTGGTTTTGAGATGAATACGTTTGCTATTAGATTGTAATCAATAGGGAATAAAATCACAAAACTTCAATAAGGTGTGGTTATTCATGACTGAAAGGTCATGGTTGCGCCGAAGGTTTATCAAATGTTTAAAGTGAAATATATTGTGGTGATATACATTGACAATATTATTGATGTATTGCTTGGTATATTGATCAGTTATCTCGTCTTACGGTGTCTCACCACTGGGTCCAAAGATTTATCGGCCTAAAACGAGTCCTGATGTGTATAAATTGACATAAAGGGACGCGCTAACATATGCATTGATATTACAGATGTTTTATGTGTATTTATTTAAACTTTTTTGTGAGATGACTCTTTAAAATAACATATTATAGCATAATGTATCTATTTTGACTTTTATGGCCTATGATCGAAATAAAGTTATTGATGATGTAATTAAACTACAACACATAATCAAACCTAATAATACTACGTCCGTAGTCTAGACAAAGTATTAAAGATAATAGAATATGCAATATCTGTAACACGAGTTACAACATTTGCAATTGCATCTGTTTCCTGAAGGGTCAGATAATGAGATTTTAACTTTGTGTGGGATTTATGGTTCGCATGGCTTTTGTGCGAGTGATGTGTTATGATGCTAACCATAACATGCAAGTTTCACCGAAAAAAAAAAAATATATATATATATATATATATACACACACATATATATACACACACACACACACACACACACACACACACACACATCTGCATATATATATATACATACATACACACACACACACACATATACACACACAAACACACAGTACAAACATACAAGTATTCAGTTCATTAGGTTTCTGTAGGATCTGGAGAGAGCAGCTTTACGGTTTGCTACCCTTGTTTCATAGCCCATACAAGGATTCCGTATGGAAAGTATATCCCAGCCCTGATTTTACCTAGTTTGCAATTTCCTCCTCCGCTTTACAAGCCCGTTTAAATTTCCGGGAAACCCATACCTGCTCATAGTATACTATCTATGTCCTACATTCTAAAGATCAGAACTTGTACCAAGCTATGCTTTACGTGCCCGTTTTAGTCACAGATAAACACTCGCACTCCTGCTGTACAGCTCTATTGTTGAACCATCTGCTGCAGTCCTTCCGTGCCAGCACCCAGTTCTCTGTAAAGCCAGCCACAAATAGCATCCGAATAGCCCAACATAAGCAATTGACATTGATTCTATGAATATGATTAAGCTTCTAGTCTAAGAAATGTGGACTAAATATTTAAACACAATTATGCAAACAGGCCATTAAAATGAATCTATGAATGTAATCACTGAGCAAAAACAGCGTCATGATGTGCCATGTTACTCTCAACAAGGAACGATAGAGTGATGCTGCTTCCTGTTGGGATGTCTGCCCAACCTTGCGCACATTTCAACACATTTTAAGCTGTGCAAGCATGTTCTTGCTCTGCACTAATGCAAACAATATTTTCCAGCACATTAAGGGCTGTTTATTGGTGCTGTCCCTTAATAGATGTCTCACTCCACACTGAAGATGTAATGATTGGTGATGACTATTTCATTTTACACACTTTGTCAATAATTCGTTAGTTTTCTAAACCAGACGAACAATTCCCGGAAGGCCAACTAAAGAAATGTTGATATGGATATCCTGGCAATATGAAAGTGTGTGTATTTTCGTAAGATTTATAATCTGAACACATTCAATGTCCGTGCATAAGAGTGACTTGAAGGATCACTTTTTATAGTGCACTTTTAATTTAATAACATTTCAATACAAGGACCGCAATGAAAATAGTAAAAGTGTTTTTTTCTTTACTCAGTGCAACCTAAAGAGTATACACAGTGGAAAACTACCTTGCCTTAATTGACCAGTCAGGAAAACATTTGGGTGACTATTAAAATGCAGGCTTCTCTTTTTTCTTCATGACATAAAAATGCAGCTATTTTCCTTCTAGCTCCATTATACAATAGTCTTCTGTGCAAGGACATCTATTCCATACTGTGGTATTGGCAGCCTGAATAGGATTCTTAATCTTTCGTCTCCATACGACGTCAGCAAGGATATCTATTAAGGGTGGGCAGAATTTTCAGAATTTGATTCCGTAGAATTCTGTGGAATTCCATGACCATCCAGAGTGGGCATTTAGAGCTAGGTTCTTATGGCAAACTGCACCCTTGCGTCAAAAAATGGATGTGAGGATGCATTTTGCACTAAGAAAATAGCGCTGCCAAAGACCACTCAACACCCTTCCCAATCACTGCTCAATATCTAAGGACACCACTGCTTAGTGGAATGCAGTGGTTTCTGAAGTTTAGAAACAACTGCATATATCACTCTGTGCCCTTCTTACATACTCTGCAGTGATTAAAATTATCACTGCAGAGAATGGGAGCCGATTGGTATGTAGTGGTTTCTATGCTTTAGAAATAACTGCATAATTTTTTATTCCGACCGGCAGAGCAACAGACTTTTAATTTACCAGTAATTCTATGTTACAAGAGTAACACGCAATTACCAAACCTCCTCCAATTCAGTCTGCAGAATTGAAAATTCTGCCTAGGCCTAATATCCACCTCATGGCTAAGGATTTTATTTGTGTTCTCACCGGTGATGCCCTGCAGGTTACCTGTCATGTTCAAAGTGTTCTTCACTCCTCTCTTAGCTCCTCTGACAAACTACCCAGTGTCTCACCAATGGCCACACATGCAATCCACCTAGATGGCTTGCAGAACTGATGTTATAACCCCTCTTATAGCTCAATGCCTTTAATGCAGCGATCATCCCATAAGGAGCCATGTCAGCCTTCCCATTCATGACCTTCAAAAATCAAACCAATCTGGGTGTTTCTTCGCTGTAACGTACCCCTTGAGATCCTGTGGTGGTATGCAGTTTGCATTTTCAGCAATCACTTAGTGCTGTTCCTATCCCATTAAGCAGAAACTGGGTTCTAGGAACATTTACCTCTAGACAGACTTACTTTAAAGATAATCACACTATTCAAGCTAAAGATCTTTTCAACAGTTTTTAGAATAAATCAATCAATCAATCAATATTTGTAGAGTGAGGCTACTCACCTGTGAGGGTCTCAAGGTGCTATTGGGGGGGGGGGGGGGGAGGGGCCTCATCCAAAGAGCCCCGTCTTGAGGTTCTTCCTGAAGATGGTGAGCGACAGGCTTTGTCTGAGTTGAAGGGGGGAGGTTTTTCACCTACACCACAGCAAAGAGCTGGAACAATCGTCCTCCAGCGGTGGTTTTGCAGATGCGAGGGATGGTGGCTAGGGCCATCTGGGTGGAGTGGAGAAATCAGGCGGGGTGTGAAAGGAGATGCGGTGGTTCAGGTAAGCTAGTCATGCATTATGTATGGCTGTTTATGTGTCGGTGAGAAGCTTGACGGTGATTTACTTCTTGACCAGCAGCCAGTTAAGGGTCCTCACGTGTTGGGAGATGTGTTCTTGGTGACGGAGGTCCAGAATGAGTCTGGTGGTGGCATTCTGGATGAGCTGTCGCTTTTTGATGCTCCTAGCTGAGGTGCTGGCATAGAGGGCATTGCTGTAGTTGAGTTTGCTAGTGACTAAGGTGTGGGTGACTGTCCTGCAACAGTCTGCTGGGATCCATCTGAAGATCTTCCGAAGTTTGCAGAGTGTGTACCAGCAGGAGGAGGTGACCGAGTTTACCTGGTGGGTCATGGATAGGGAGGAGTCGTGGATGATTTCTAAGTTGCGGACATGCTCAGTCAGTGCAGGGGGGAGGTGCCGAGGGATGTGGGCCACCAGGAGTCGTCCCAAGCGGACGTGTTGTGTTCGAAGATGATGAGCTCCGTCTTGTCAGAGTTGAGCTTGAGGCAGCTTTCTCTCATCCAGGTGGCAACGGTTTCCATTCCTGAGTGGAAGTTCCTTTTGGCCGTGTTAGGGTCTTCGGTGAGGGAAATGATGAGTTGCGTGTCATCAGCATATGACACTATGTTCATACCGAGGCTTCTGACGATGGCAGCGAGAGGGGCCAAGTATACATTGAACAGTGTGGGACTTAGTGAGGATCCTTGGGGGACTCCGCAGTTGACTCCTGTGGGTCTGGAAGCGTAGGGCGGAAGTCTGACCCTCTGCGCTCTTCTGGAGGGGAAGGAGTGGATCCATTCCAGGGCTCTTCCGCAGATTCATATGTCATGGAGTCTGGTGCGCAGAGTGCTGTGGGAGACCGTGTTGAATGCTGCGGATAGGTCGAGGAGTATGCACAGAATGCTTTTGTGTGCCTGGTCTGTAGCACTTCAAGGTGGCATGATCAGTTAGACTTGTACATCCCTTCACTAGTTTGCTGTTGTACATACAGGGATGCGTGAAAAGTAGCTGTGTGCCCCACAAGTGTCTTCATGGCACTATGCCATTTGCAGGACACAATAAAATGCGTACTTTACTCAAAGATGCTTGGGTCCAATGGCATAAGACTAGCAGTTTGCAAAAAAATCAGGGGAGTATTGCAGGTCACTGAAGCCCTTGTGCTGCAGAGGGAGTGCAAACTTCTAGGGGCGCCTCAACCTTTAAGAAGGCGCCGTTCAGCTCAATGTCAATGAATACCTGTGAGATACAGGGAACGCAAGGGCCTCTCATTATGGTCTGTGGGGGCAGGGTGCATCACTTTCCAGTACGCCAGTGCCCAAAATGTAACTTTGACTAAAAGCACTTTTGAGATCTAGTAGGCTGAACATCTTTCTTTTCCATTACAAATGGAAATCACATTTCAACATACCTGTTAGAAATTCAAAACACTTTTAACAGGGGTGAACAGGCAGTACATATCCTGAACATTTGACATATGCACACATTGGATAATTTTGGCTTGGAGAATACAAACAGGCACTACAATTGACTTCAGTATTGCATTACAGCCTGCTGCAGAGGACTGTATAAGCTGTTACAGTCCCTCTCCTAAATTACAGTACTGAGCCTCAGATAAGGACCTCTGACAAGGGTAAGGACTAATATAACTCAAGACAAAGGCTTACAAGGGCTATAAAGCTATTAAAATATTCCACTCATTAAGGGTAGAATGTTCTAAATTAAAACAGAAAGACACTGGAATGTTGGAGTACAAGGCCTATAACACCCACCATTGTCTATCTGCCACTCCCATGCTTTAATAGTCCATATTTGTGGAGTGTGTTTGAAAGGTGTGAAAACCAGGAGGTGGGCAAAATATTCTGCCCTGCCCATGGAAATGATGACTTACTCTTGTAACATGGAGTTTTAGCCTAATTCCGCCAACCTGGCAACTGTTAGAATTTGGGTCTCTAGTTGGCAGAGGTGTGCACCATGTCCAAGTAGGGATCACAATCCTAGTAAGGGTAAGTAAGTTACATTCCCTAAATTAAATTAACCTGTGCTCACCATCTGGTAGCTTGGCACAGAGCAGTCAGGCTTAACTTAAGAATCAATGTATAAAGTATTTGAGCAACACTTGAAATACAGTAACACAGGAAAAAAAGTTGGGTCATTCACTTTTAGATGTATTCAAGCGGTGCTTTTAGTAATTTGTGTGGGTAAAAACAATGCAGGTAGTTGGAGAAGCAAGTGCACGTCTTTCATGGTGATTAGGGCCCCACCAGTGAACTTGCGAGCAATCCAAGGCTGGGATGGGCAAGGCTGAAGACTATAGGGGTGTCCTTGTTTTGCCCCTTGGTTCAGAGTACATGTAAGGTGCCCTGTAAATATAGTTGCATATGCAATGTTGGGGTGGGACGCAGTACAGCTAGAACCCGCTTGTCCTGGGGAGTTGTTGACAAGGTATATGGTGTGAGCCTGTTGAGGTAGTAACTGCAGGCCTCAATCAGCAGGTTTGCATCACTGTGCTCCTGGTCCTGGAAGCCGACAACTGCTTCAGACAGGTTCCTTGGGTTGGGGCAGAAGTGCCCAGTCGTCAAGGATCCTAGGTCGGAGAGCTCCACAAGAGAAATGCACTCGGTGATCCCGGGCCTAAGCACAGAGCACAAATTCTAAAAGTGTTTTCTGCAGAGAAGTGGCAGGTTCAGGACCCTCCGCGACACAGGTGTGGACATCGGCAAAGCGGCAGGTTCTGGTCACACCGCACTGAATGGATGGAGAGCCAGAGTCATCCATGTGCTCTCTGGTTAGGGATGCGGCTGCAACGCTGAACGGTCTTCAGATTCTTGGTGGGTGAGAAGTAGTTGGTACCATGGCAACTGGGCTGGCACTGTAAATTAGCAGAAAGTTGCAGGTCTTGTTATGTTAGGTCTTTATTGTCCCTGATACCTCGGAAAAAACAGGGGGCAAGTCAGCATGCCCTTGGAGTCACTCTGGGTGCAGTCTGTCACCCCTCTTTGCAGGACAGCGGTCAGCAGGAGTCAGGGTGGCGAGGCAAAGCAGGGCAGCAGTTCCTGGGAACAGTGAGGCATAGCTAAGTGGCAGTCTTTTGAGCACAGCAGCCTTCTCTCCAGCAGAGGTTCTTCCTGATCCAGAAGTGTACTGTTTTCAGGAGGTCAAAGACCCAGTCCTGATATCCAAAAGTGCCTTTGATGTGGGGGATGACTTCAAAGGATCTTTCTGACGTGAATAGGTCCCCCTTTCAGGCCTACCCTGGTTCCAGACTATCAGTGAGGGGGTGTAATCAGCCCCTTTGTGTGAGCTCAGCCCAATACCCTGTAAACACCAAGTGTGAGCCTTTCCCAACCTCTTTCCCTAGAAGACGCATCAGTATGTAAATAAATGCAGATGCAGTTGAGTATCCTGTGTTGTGGGTGTGTGAAGAGAATGCACAAAGGGAGTGCCAAGCCCCCGCCAGACGTGTACTAGAGGCAGGCTGTAGGTACACAGGGCAGTGAGAGCAGAGAAATGCCCACTTTCTAAACATGGCATTTCTAAAATAGTATTAATAAATCCAACATTACCAGTAAAGAGTATTTATCATTACATTCCAATGATAAAACATGATGCAGCTACTCCCTTCTCATCAGGAATTACAGCTTAAAAGTATACCAAGGAATTCCCACTGTTGGCCTATTAGAGGAGCAGGCCTCACAGTAATGAAAAACAACATTAGGAGTTTTTCATTACCACAACATTTAAAAATGCACATGCACTTTAGCGCTGGTTAGCAGTGGTAAAATGCCCTGAGTACTATGGCTGACAAAAAGATACGTCTAAAAACAGGGGGTGAAAGACAAAAGGTCTGGGGTAAGCCCACCCTAAGGATGCCAGATCTAACAGCATTCCCTAGGAGGTTATCAGGTGAGATTTCCAGTCGCTAGGAGGGGAACCTTTGCTAGGAGATCCAGCAAGATTTTTCCCACATGGGCAGTGGTGACTGTTCGCAGTCAGAAGGTGGATGCGCGAGTAGAAAATCTACTAGACTGGCAACAAAAACAACTCGAATAGCTGTACCCTCTGGCATGCCACGTGGTGTAGTTTGCACTAATCTTTCAGCATGGATGTGCTCCTGGCACTAAATCACAGCATGAGCAGCACAATGTGCCTATTTCCGCCAATTGTCAGAACTCGTTAGTGTAAAACTAGTAAATTGACTTCCCCAGTTTGTGTAATACCGTACAAATCATGAGTCACAAACATAAGGAGCTATGAAATAGGTGACAGGTGTAATGTTAGAAAGAGGGTGCCACTTACCTATTACACTCTTGGCAAAAGATGCCCTTTTCAGGGTTGCCAGGCCCAAATCCCCTATTTTAACAGATCCAGTTGGTCCAGTAATGAAGATATTATCACACTTCAAGTCTCTGTGAATAATAGGTGGAGTTCTTGTATGTAAAAAATGCAGCCCTTTCAGGATTTGCCGGCACCAGCTACGAAGAACTTTGGGTTTCATCACTTTGAATCTCTTCAAGTACCTGCAAGAAAAGTTTACAGTTAGAGGATACCAGTAGAAAAGTCACTAAACAAATACAAAAGCAACCCAGAATGTCCACGTGAACCTTGGTAAAATTGTCACAAAAAACAACATGTCCACGTGAAACTCATCTGCTTTCCTTGTGCTTTCGTGACCTTGCTATAGGAGCGGAGTAGACTGGCAGCATCATCCCACAGTGGAAAAGCACCATTCTGGGCCAGACATCGATATCAATATTCTACATTCAGCTGAGACCTTTACAAAATTCCCAATTGCACCTATCGCAATTCCCCAGGTCATTTTTTTCCTGATGAGACCCTAGAATCCAGCATAAGGGTCGAAACGCCGTCGACATAAGACCTCTTCTGTTATGTTTTGAATTATCAACCAATGTATTGACAAGCATACTTTAAAACTTAATAAGAGGCTGTCTTTGTGAGATACACCATGGATCACGATTTCTTTATTGCTTTGTGGTGTCTCTCATTTGGGGGTTACTTTTTTTTTTTTTTTTTTTAACTATCACTTTTTGTTTATTTTCTTAAAGTAGGATTATAGAAATGATTCACCATTATATGTTAATGCAGTTTTCAAACCATTAAAAAACGTGTGGGTACTGGATTTAGAGGAGCTCTTTTGAAAGATTCTAGATAGACGACTAGAAACGTGGCCCTTATTCTGCATTACTTAAGACGAATAGGGTTTAATTCACTCCTATCTGGAAACAATTTACAGTTTTGTAAACTTAAACAAAGAGCAGATGGAATTTGTGCCTTAAGTTTAAATGGCTTTAGATATCTCACTAGTCATTTTAGTGTTCAGGAAAGAGCGTAATTCACATGCGCGTCACTAATTAAGAACACTTAGTAGTAATATGTCTCCCAGATACATGTAACCACTGTACGTGATTTTCATCTCTGCTTTTTGGCTCTCAACTGAAAATAATTTTAAAACAATCTTGAACCCCAGAGTGTATTTTTCGAGGTACAACTGAGGCGCAGTTGGATATTTTATGATTGGAGCAACGTTATTTGTTCAATTCGTTCTTAAACACTTACGTTTTCAGCGTCCCCGACGTCATTAACTCTGTCACCAGTACTATGACTTTCTTCCCTTTCACGCAGGACTCCCAGAAATCATAAAAACGAACAATATTTGGATGCTGCAGACCTTTAAGCATTTCTGCTTCTTCTTTAAACCTTTGTCTTTCCATCTTTGTCAGTTTCCGATCCTGTAAATAAGATATAGGTCTATTACAGCAAAGCTGATCTCGTTGCATTTTAAATGATTTACTTTTATAGTCACAAATTTTAAATTGTACTTTACAATACGATTAAGTAGTGAAAAAAATAGTTAGGATTTCTCACAGTCTATGAAGTGTTTGCTAAAAAAAACATAAAAAATAAAGCTAAGGTTTCATACAGAGCTCGATTCAATAAGCCACATACGTTCGCAATACCAAGATTTATTTGTAACAATTCTTTTATTACCTTAACAGAGGTCCTTCAGTACTAGTCTGGCTAATGTATTTTTCGCTGCTAAACTGAGTTCTCATTAAGTAGCCTAGATGGTATAAAAGCCTTTTCACCATCTTCTACAAAGAATACGGGCAGCGAGCTACATAGTATAACAAATTCTTGAAAGGTAGGGTGTCATACCTTTATGTATGCACCTACAGTGAATATCGTAAGATAAGGAGTGCTGTATACATTGGATGGGATGAGCCAACTGAGGATTATTTATAAATGGAGAGTTGTCCTGTTTTAGATAGGCCACAGGTGAGTGCGGCTTTGGGTTCCCTATGGAAGGAATTTTATTGTTCCTGGGAGAAGCATTCTAAAGTGGAGCAGTAAGAAAGCTTTCTAACAAAGCTTACCACAAGGTAAAGGAGGGCACAGTCACTGACAGGTTTTGTTGCTAGCCACAAAAGATACATTTAAAAAGCAATCTTTAAAATCAGGCTTGGTTTCCTGGATAGACACTGGATATGCATTGTCTAGGAACTCATTAATTAAGGTTTGATATGCATGTGTGTGTATTTTTTTTTTTATATATATATATATATATATATATATGTAAATATATTATATATATATATATATATATATATATATATATATATATATATATATATATATATATATGATATTTCTATGGTGCAAACCTAGCTAAAAGACAGTGAAGTGCTGTATATGGTCAAAGACAAGAATAAAGTCAATGAGCAAAACGCAAGGAAGCTGCGTTGTAGGCAGTTAATGCATTACGAGGTAGCAATGCCATTTTCTTTAAAAAGGCGGGTCTTTAACTCTTTCCTAAACTGAAGTAGTGCTGGGGCAGTTCTGATGGATAGGAAATGTTCCAAATGCTGGATGCACAGATGGGAAAAGGCATGCTGTCTTGTTTTAGAGTTTTTACTCTTCTTAGTATATAGAATGATGGTGCCCTAGCTGAGGGTGTTCCGAGAACAACCAGAGATGGCACCTTTATCTGCAGGACAATTGGAGTACAAGTCATGATGGCTTTGTAAGTGATGCAGCCAATTTTGGATATGGTACTGGTCAGCAGGGAGTGCCAATAGAGTAGGTTCAAGTTTGCCACATGTTGTCAAGGTATTTCAGAAAAACACAAAATTCATGTGAAACTCATTTGAACGTAATATACAATAAGTCATAAAACTATCATGCCCTTGAATCAATCCAAAATGTGTATACCAAAACAGTTGACACACTGTTCAGCATCTGAAATTTGAATCTTATTATAACCAGTACCAAACGGATGTATACGGACCAAATAAGGTTTTTATTGTGGAAGAACAGGACAGTCAAAGACAAAAAACAAGTTGGCGAACAAAAATATTAAAGTAAAACATGTGCTCCCCAAATGACGAATACACCACAATTTGCCCACACAAATTCACTAATGTTACATGGAAGATGGTGTATTGATACAAATACAGAGGTAGCCGCAGTTAATTGTCCCAAAGAGTTTATCAAAAGGGACAATATTCCTTTTGGAACCAATAATACTAAGGTCTGTCTTCTTGAATGTCAATGACGTTTCGACCCTTTATAAAGAATACAGGACAGTAATGACCTGGGGAATAGTTGCCTAGGGTAGTGCTGGAATTGGTTCATTTTCTCTAGTGAACAGGCGGTGTTCTGGTGACGGGGAGCTGGCGGCGGAGCAGCCCCCATGGATCCCATTCCCTCCTGGAGCATCACCGGACCAGAAAAGGTGATCGTCCATTCGGGGAGAGGGTAGAGGGGTATTGTGTGTTGTGTGCATGCATGGGGGTGTGCGTGTGTGTGTGTAGAAGGGGTGTGTAAGTGCATGTATGCATGCGGAGTTTTGTGTGATTGGGAAATGTGTGTGCATATGTGTGTGTATGTTTGTGTGTGTGTGTATATGTGTGAGTGTATGTCAGCGAGTTTGTGTAGTGGGTGTGTGAGTGTGCGTGTAGGGGGTGGGGGTGTGTCAATGGGGGGGCTGGGGAGGGGGGTCCTGCCACCTTTGAGGGGTAGTAGGAGGGTCGTGGGTGTGGGGGGAGGACTCTGAAGAGGGGGAGTGGGGTAGATCCCCTATCAGTGCCAGGGAAGGAATTCCCTGGCACTGATAGGGCATACCGCCATGGATTTCGTGGCGGTACAGAACCCCACGAAATCCATGGTGGTATGCAGGGTCGTGATACCGCCGGCGGTGTAGTCTCCAGCCCGGCGGTTGTTACCACCCTGGCGGTCGGAGTGGAGAAGTGGTGATTTAGCATGGCGGTCACCGCCATGCTTGTAATTTCATTTTTTTACCACCAGCCTGTCGGTGGTATTACCGCCACTTCTCCACCGACCGCCAGGGTTGTAATGAGGGCTACAATTCTCTGCACTTCTGACTTTAGAACTACCATAAGGACAAAATGCATACCATAGTAGGAAAAAAAAAGCAAGTCCTGTCTTTTACTGGAGAATCTTAAAAGAAAAAAAGAAAAAAGTGTAAGATTTTTTCACAGGCATTTGCATGTTTCCCCTCCAGACTATTGTGATAGATCGTGGAAACCTTTGCAGTTAACTTTAATCTCCTTCCCTTCAGGAAAAACCTGAAGGTTAACTTTTACAAGTTGAATCTTTGTGGGACAGCCCACCACTCTCTCTCTCTCTCTCACTGTGCTACTTGTTGAGGTCATTCTTTCTGCATTGTATACTAAGGTAAGCACGTAGTGATGCATGCAACAAGTTCCTCTGTCCCTTAGGCAAGGTCTCCATACATAAAAGCAACCACAACACCATCTATGAAGTGTGATGGAGGGAGACTTCGCCTCTGACGATTTCTCAAGTGCAAACACAACTATAGTGTTAATTCCAGGGTGCTCTTCAGGGAACTGTAGGCAGAGGAAGGAGGACAAGCAGGGGAGGTTGCACGAATGCATTTAACTATTGGGGATGCTGCCAAGAAAAGCAAAAAACACAAAAAAGCAGGAGAAGAAGCAATCAGAGGAGCAAATGTCCTAGTCAAAGATGAGCAAAAGCCGGACCTGCCAGTACTGAGCATCAGTTCTAGGGCACACACCCATTCTGTGCATTTTCAGGAAATAAGGGACAGAGAATATTCCTGCTTTGCACATCTCATCCAAAGAGGAAAGCCAGGTCCCGTCTTGGTGTACACATCACACAAGCAAGGGTTTCTCTCGAGACAGAAGAGTCTTAAGGAAGACTACTTCAGAGCAGATACTAGCGAAATAAAAGCTACTTTTTGATTCTGATCAAGTTAAGCCCCTTTACTGCAAAGGAGAGCTACCATGATGAGGTCAGCCCACTGACACAAATATTTATGACCAACATGGCTGAAAAGTAATCAATGGGGGCATGGGTTGTGCAGGCCTCACAAGCAAAGCAGAACTGATAGCAGTGAGGTTATGGGTAATGGATTATCCGCACCCAGATGCCTTGAAACAAGTACCTTGCTGCCTTAGCACGTGTCTGGTTTTCAAAGGAAAGCAGCTGACCCATCAGAGGAAAACTGGGCAAAAAAAAGACGAACTAATTTAGTGAGTAAGGCTTGAAAGAAGGCATCCACCACCCATGCTGTGCCAAATAAAGTGGATAACACCCATCGGCAAAGAGAATGAGTGCAGATGGGGGCAAAACCAAGAATCAGTCGTTTTTCAGAATTCGACGTACACTGTGTAACGCAAACGTACTCTTGTCTCTTACCAGACAGATCATATCATTCAGGGAACATAGGAGCATGTACAGAACTCCGTCTTTGGAAGGCAATGAAAACATATTTACATCCTATGAAAACATCCATTCTTTTATCAACGCTACCATAGAGAAAAAAAACCCACAAAATATCGAAACTGCTAAACCAAAGGTTTGAAATTATATGTGCAAAGGTTTGTTTTTTTCTCACCAACTGCACACAACTGTTCCATGCACCTGATCGCAACTGTTTACTTAGCAACTGCGCTACTACGTAAATTAAGCTCGCAATGCATCTATGTAGTTGAACGTAATAGATGCTATAAGATGAATCACTTGTTTGAAAGCAGATCAGCTTAACCTTTCCAGTGTTTAAATAAAAGGATGATCTCAAAGGCTCGACCGACGTAGCATCTAACGGGCACGTGCAACAAACCCACTAGTTCCATGAGCCAACGTTATTTGAAATGCTGCCCAGAGGCTCTGGTCCCTTGGCAGGAGGCACTTTTAGTGTTCTATAAATAGGAGTGTGAAATCATCATTTTTCAAATGCTGCTCAGTATTTCGACTTTTCTACAAAGGGTCAATCAAAGCATACTTTTATTTTAGACTAGGTTTAAGAGTGATGCATTTGTCATACGTACGGCTCTCAAAGGCGGATTTCTACAGTAGATGTTCAGTTAATGTTGGATGTTCAGGTTACTTTCATTTTGAGAAAAACACTTGGTACACAACCATGTTCCGTGCCTAGTTTGAACACATTTATTTTTTAGACCTGGGAATATCCAAGACCTTATGATTCTACTGAAAATGTGTATCTTCATCCTTTGACCTATTGTATCATTGATATTTTTCTTTCACCAACTACAGCGCACAGCAAGGGGCAGAGGGTCAGCCCACTCCATCCATTGGCTACCTACACTGTGAGCGGCTACAATCTTTCACTAGGAGCAAATGAACACGATGTAGTTACCGGTCATTGCCATGGACTACAAAGACAGTGTGTGCTTTTAATGACCAAAAATGTTTTACTTTTAGCAATTGTTCGTAAATATTCACAAGATATTGGCATGTCCTTTAACAGTAATGTTTTACAAAAACCATGACAAAACCAAAGGACACTGACCGAGCCAAAAAATAGATTGCAGCTTACACAGACGTAGAGAGGAGGTGCGACATAATGGCCAGAGCTGCCGGCTTTGCAATTGGGGACCAGGTTCGAGTATGGTATCTGCTCAACACCATGTGATTTTGAGCAAATCACTTAATTTGTGACCTTGAAGGGGTAAAAAGAAAAAAAAAGATGATTGTGTCATGAAATTTGATGCTTATGTAGTGTGTTTCTTTTTGTTTTTTTTTCAACGCCACCAGCATTGACGTCTTTTGTTGTGCTCTCTGCCTGTGTATTTTCAAGAAGTACATCATTTGTGAATGCACAGCGTGTAAGGTAAGAATTTAAGATCAATGGATCATCTACATCAAGGATTGTATCACTGTTGCAGGATCAGTTTAATGACTAGAAACATATGCTGGCTGCAATCTTTTTCAAAGAACATTAACTCCAAGCATGGAAATACAACTCCAACATTTGGTTTCTTTTCAATCTAAAAGGCTTTTGGGATTGACAATCATTTAATCGTGGGGCACACGGGTCTACAACCCCATGAACAATGCACAAGATTAAAGTTAGTATCCAACTCTGTATGTAAACGTTGGGCTCGGGTACATCAGAGAGAAGCATTCGAACACCATAATGTTAAAAAAGCACATTTATTCGCCCTAAAAATAACCAGTGTTGAAGTGACCTATAGGCCAATTAGGCAGTGCCTAAAAGAACTGGTCTCGCAGGTCAATCTGTGGGGCAGTTGTTTTGCGAGCGGGAGATGGTTTTATGGTCTGTAGGCTGGGCTTTACCGTTGATTTTCCGGATACTACCACTTGTTTAGCTATCTCCTTTGCTAAGGGGGGGCCACTTTTCTTTTAATGCCCGGGCCTGTTTCTTTGTCCCAGTCCGCCCCTGGAAAGAACGGACTCAATCTGTGTCTAGAATGCATGTGTTACTGCAGTACTCATGGCTGCCTGCAGCGACACAAAGGGGCAGAGTAAACTTGCACAATATCAGCATTAAGGTGCAATGGTTACGTGCAAGGCAGTAGAGCGCTATGGACCTTTCTGTTGTATGATCACATGATATACATTACATCGTAGGTAAAGGAGTCTAGTGGGTGAAACAGGAAAGGGCATGTAAAGCGGCACGCCCTATGTGCAATTTCCTCTATAAATGAGCTAATGTTATATTAGCTCTATCTTCATCTCAAATGAGCAGAGGCACGAGTTTTCCGTAGATTCTCGTGCTCTTCTTAGTTTCCCTTTCTTCCCTCTCTGGGACAGCAGCACAGGAGCTCTTCACTGGCAATCACTTTTACTGGACCAGCTGTGATCATAAATCAGACAAAAACAATATGGTGGAGGCACTTTGACAAGGCAGAAGGTGTCCTAGTACAAAAACGTACATTAAAAGCCCGAAGTGTGGAACATCACCCTCCATACTGCCTTCTTCTTTGTTATTCTCTGCCTCGGTGGAGGAAGAGTCTATTCTTATTTACGCCCTAGAAGATTGCGGCCTGACTACATGCTATCAAATTTATTATCTGAAAGCATCATGGTGAGGAAACACCTACATGATTTAATTTTGTGTCTCCTTCACACACAAAAAAAAAAAAAAAAAAAAAAAAAAAAAAAAAAAAAGACTCCAGATCCCAAAAAATGGCACTGAAGTACTTTAAAAAGTGATGGATGGAACGCTAGAATTAATCTCAGCCACTGGTAATTACCCTAGCCCCATCCTAGTCTATTGTTATTTTCCACACCATGCCACCTTAATTTGGATCCAGCCATATTCAATTGAGTCTTGATCCTTGCTAGAAAATGGCCCTTGTGGCAGTTACCCTCACTTTTTGCCTGCTATTGATGCTGACTGGACAGTGTGTGCTGGGACCCTGCTAAACAGGCCCCCAGCGCCAGTGTTCTTTCACTAAACATTTACCATTGTTTCCACAATTGCCACACCCCTGGCACACAGATAAGTCCCTTGTAAAAGGTACCAGTGGTACCAAGGGCCCTGTGACCAGGGAAGGTCCCTAAGGGCTGTACATGTGTTGTGCCACCCTAAGGGACCCTCAACTAACACATGCACACTGCCATTGCAGATTGTGTGTGTTGGTGGGGAGAAAAGGCAAAGTCGACATGGCATCCCCCCAGGGTGCCATGCACACAAAATACTGCCTGTGGCATAGGTAAGTCACCCCTCTAGCAGGCCTTAAAGCCCTAAGGCAGGATGCACTATACCACAGGTGAGGGCAGCTGCATGAGCAATATGCCCCTACAGTGTCTAAGTCCATTCTTAGACATTGTAAGTACAGTGTGGCCATATTAAGTATTTGGTCTGGGAGTTTGTCAAAACGAACTCCACAGTTCCATAATGGCTACACTAAATACTGGGAAGTTTGGTATCAAACTTCTCAGAATAATAAACCCACACTGATGTCAGTGTTGGATTTATTAAAATGTGCACACAGAGGGCATCTTAGAGATGCCCCCTCTATTTTACCCAATCCTTCAGTGCAGGAATGACTGGTCTGTTCCAGCCTGCCACTGAGAGATAAGTTTCTGACCCCCTGGTGTGGGAGTGTTTGTGCTCTCTGAGGCCAGAAACAAAGCCTGCACCGGGTGGAGGTGCTTCACACATCCCCACTGCAGGAACTGTACCACCTAGCGGTGAGCCTCAAAGGCTCAGGCTTCATGTTTCAATGCTCCAGGGCACTCCAGCTAGCGGAGATGCCCAGCCAACGGACAAAGCCCCCACTTTTGGCACAAGGAGGCACAAGGAGGTGTAGCCACCCTCAGGGACAGTAGCCATTGGCTACTGCCCTGTAACCCCTAAAAATGCCCCTAAATCTTGTATTTAAGGGCTCCCTGAACCAAGCTAGTCAGATTCCCGACGACCTCACAAGAAGGACTGCTTAGCGGAAACCCCAGCAGAGAAGGCAAGGAGACAACAACTGACTTTGTCCCAGCCCTACCGGCCTGTCTTCTGCTTCAAAGAACCTGCAGAAGAATAGAGACGCGTCCTGCAGGTCCAGCGACCTCTGAAAAACCTCAAGAGGACTGCCTCCATCACAGATGATCTAGAACTCCCATGAAAAGCAGCCCTGTCCAAAGAAGACCAGAAGAAGGAAAAAAAACTCTTCTGAAGGACTCCTACCTCACTCCAGAAGCCTGAGTCCTAACCACTCTGCACCAGACGCCCATGGCCCAAGTCCAGGTGGCCCAAATGACCAGAGAGGTCACCCAGGCGAAGGCGACCAAGTGCCCACCCTGGGTTGACCTCTCCACCCCTCCACGATGACGCCTGCAGAGGGAATCCTGAGGACCCCCCTGACCGTGACTGCCCTGGAGGAAGACAACAGACTCCAAAGGACCCACTGCACCCGCAGGCCCCAGGCCTTGGAGAAATTGACACCCGGTGCATTGACGATCAACAGGTGTCCCTCTTCCCTGTCCGACCAGTGGTATGCCCGAGACACCCCCCTGGACCTTGCCTGCAGCACCTGAGTGAACCACTGGGTCCCGTCAGAGTGTCATTGGAAACCCAATGCCCTGTTTGCACCCTGCACCGAGCCGCCCCAGTGCGGCTGAGGGTGTGGGGTTGGTGCCTACTAGGAGCACCTCCAGTGCTCCTCTAATCCCCCCTGGTCTGCCCTCTGAGCTGCAGGCACTTACCTGCTAGCAGACTGAGTTCTAATTGCCCCCCTGTCTCCATAGGAGCCCATCTTAAAATTGCTCTACTTTGACCTCTGCACCCGGGCGGCCCCGTGTTGCTGGTGGTGGGTGCTTGGGGTTGACTTGAACCCCCAATGGTGGACTACCTATAACCCAGAGCCTGAAACTGCAAATTGTGTACTTAACTCTAAAAATTTACTTTATTTTCTTCCCCCAGGAACTGTTCTGAAAATGCAGTGTCCACTTTTAAAATAGATATTCTCTGGTTTCTTAAAAACTGTTTACTTAACTAAAGTGAAACAAAGTTACATTGATGTCAATGCTAAGTACTTGCCTGCAACAGTATTTACTTCTGAACGAGTCTTGTGGTTGTAGTAATAAAGTAACAAAAATATATTTTTCTATATACAAACCTATTGGTCTGGAGTTAAGTCATTGAGTGTATGTTTCCTCTATTGCTTGTGTGTGTACAACAAATGCTTAACACTACCCTCTGATAAGCCTAACTGCTCGACCACACTACCACAAATCGAGCATTAGTATGATCTATTATTGCTTCTGTCAAGCCTCTTGGGGAATCCCTGAACTCTGTGCACATTATATCTGATTTTGATATAGTACATACAGAGCCAGCTTCCTACATTCCTGGTCCAATGAGAACAATAAGCCGGAACTGCCAGGTCTGGTCCTCCCTGAACTGAGGCACCAGCAGCTCAGGACTGGTTTTACCTTTATTAGTACTCATCAGTCGGGTAGAGTTTGGTTCCAGTGACACAGAACGCAGAGGACCCGCATCTGGGCATACTCTTCCCATTTAGGGTGCCACACTGAAGTATACAAAAAGTTTCACTGCAAAGCTTCTGCAGTATTTTTCGTCACTGCCATCGGTCCCTGTGCTGCTGATTTGTGTTCCATATTAGGCCTTTGCTCAGCAGAGACTACTTTATGCCCGTAATTTCTTCTGTATTCAGCACCTGAACAAATCAAGCTTCCTCAGCTTATCTTGCCCATTCCTACTGTTTTCTGCCATTCCAAGGAGAATGCGCATGCCTCCCCTTTTTCCTTATTATCAATAATTCTCTGGAGACACCTGCTGCTTTATGTATTTTTTCTTTGGCTCGACAGCCAAAATACATGAAGTATTTGACCGGGTTTCTGGGTATCAAATTAGGAAAAAGTTCGACCTCTGCATTCAGTTCTTAGAAGGATGCTCTTGAGTTTATGCATCAACCTATGCCTTATTTTCTGCTACTATGCAATGTTCGGCGTATTCAATGTGTATATATTGGTATTTTGTAGAAAGAATCTAGCTAGGGTGCTAGGGAGCAAAGGAGCGCTGTAAATAGGGGTGTCATAGGACTATGTCGGAGAACAGGAAGGTATAATTCAGATTGTGAACCACCATGTTCTCAGATGTTTATGATTTGAAGTGTTAGACCAGCTGAGGGGTGGTAATTATCAACTGTAAATGAGGGGCTTCAAAAAAAAAAAAAAAAAAAAAAAAAAAGAGAACCATATATTCTTTATCAATCGCCATTATTGTGTCTTCAAAAAATGATTTCAATGCTACATCCGATCATAAACACACCCTGGTAAGAGCTAAGAGAGCACAAGGAGAGAACGTGTGGAGTTGTAGAAAATTCGGCTAAGAGGACACACGGGTGAATTTAACTTATTTTCTCCCTGTAAAATGAACTTATGTCTGTAGTAACGTGTCTACTTGACAAGAAAAACCACTAAAAACTACAAATCCAGCAGGATGAGAAGGAGAGGGAATATTTTCACCCGCGCAATCGAAATCCATTAACCCAAGGCCCCTTTCAGCCCGCCACGCACGCGCTGTCAGGAGAGTGGAGATTACACAACAGCCTATTGTTCCTAAAGCATGGGGCCTTCACAGTGCACTCCACCATGTGTGCGTCTGGAGCGCGGGCAGTGGCACACGGACTGCTCTGCATTTCACGGTTCATACAAACGGTTCTGAAAAGGATGCGAAAGTGAAGATATAAATAATGCAGCCGCATACATAATTCAAAAGAAAAATACGACACATGCACATAACATTTTAATCTCAGGCTGAAGGCAAAACTGTCTTGCCTAATCGAAACAGCAGGGATTTCCAGAGTGAACCGTTTGAGATCTGCTTTGTGTATTGTATTATATTGCATTACGGCATTTGTATAGATCTTACTACCCCCTATGCGGTGTGTTGAAGCACTTATCCACAGGGACAGCAAACTACACCATGTAGGATATGTGGTTAGAAGGGCGGCGTTTTCGTTTTG
The DNA here is from genome assembly GCF_031143425.1 of Pleurodeles waltl. NCBI lineage: Eukaryota > Metazoa > Chordata > Amphibia > Caudata > Salamandridae > Pleurodeles > Pleurodeles waltl. The sequence goes on from NC_090448.1 coordinate 135,035,382, forward strand.
CGCCTATGTGGTAATGGATTTATGCGGGTGATTAACACAGACGTGCGGGTATCCTGCTTTGGTAAGGCTGGGAACCTGAACAGATTAACACAAACAAAAAATTGCCCATGCTTCCATGTAGTCCCTCTAGGTGGGAAGAATCTTAAATGTTAAACCATGGTTCACTCTCCAAGACCCTCTCCAGCTCCCTTAGACTCCCAAAGACTGACAACCCCAAGTCGGGAAAGACCAAATTAGGCTGTGACGCAGGCCACCCAGTACATGGAGCATATGTGAGGGTGAGAAACAAACCAACTGGCAGGTTTGTGCCCTGGAAGCACAACAGCTAAACAGCCTGCCTCATGTTATCCAGCTCTCATCACTCCTCTATGCAAGCCCAAAGTTTTTCTTAGAACCCCAAGAGGCCCTAGTTGTTTCTAGTTTACATGAGAGAACATCCTTTTGACATTCTAGAATTTCTTCCCAGAAAAAAGTCCATTGAGATGATTAGTAGTGAAAACATTTTAGGGTGGGTAAAAAGGCACGGTGGTGAAAAAAAAAAATTCCCATGCTACTGTTGTTTCAGCTGGACGGCAAAATGGCTCGGATTTGGTGGTCCTCATTTTTTTTTAGTCTTAGTCCAGATTGTCTGATCACAGAGCCGTGTAAAAAACACTTTATATCGCTCTCCACCCATTAACTTCGCTTCCAATAGCCTATGTCTGGTCTCCTCACACTCCCCTAACCTCGCCACTAACTTTGCCCTCAGCTCTGGCAGGAGGCATTTGAACTAAAACAATAGTAGCCAATGAGTGTAATTTCCTGTCCTAGACAACACCTTTTTCAGCCTCTCTGAAAGATGCAGCCAGCAATGATGGAGTCCACTGGATACTGCAGCCCAGGCCTGGCCTGGCAAAGCAAAGCCTTTGTCTGCTTTGTTCCTCCAGGAATTCTGGTCTTGAGAATGTAGACACATTGAAGGAAAAGTAGACTGCCTCATACTACTTTAAGTCTGAGCACAATGTATTGGGTTAGCCTTGCTGAATCCTCGGCAATTGGACTTGTCCTACTCACCCTCTCATTGCAAAATTGGTCCCAATCTGCTGACCCACAATCTGCCATTATTGCCACTGAAAGTACATTGAGCCCTGCCCTTTAATAAAACTTTACACACCTCTACCTTTGACCATAACTATGTTGGTGACAGTTGGTGAAGTTGTTGAGAATTTGCCGCTCAAGTCTGCCTTTTAGGAAATTAGCCTTTGTTCACTTGCAGTACAGTCTTGTAACATTTGTACAAAGTTTCCTACCGCTATGTTGAGGGTTGAAGTGCTTACCCAAGCAAGCTACATGTGGGGTGTGCAGTTGAATGGGTGTGTTTGGTTTGAGCCTTTGTGAGAAGTGTTCTCATGTCATCAGTGATAGCGCAGGTGTCTTAATAAAAATGATTGAGTGTTGATGTATTTTGAATAACAATAGGTTTATGTAGAAAATAAAATAACATAGAAATATAATGCACGCATTTGAAAATGTGATCACGAAGAATGGCCACCAATGTTAACGAAAATCAATCAATCAGGAATTTGTAAAGTGCACGACTCACCCATGAGGGTCTCAAGGCACTGAGGAAAGGGGGAGCGGGAGGTGCTGCTACTGCTCGAACAGCCAGGTCTTGATAAGTTTCCTGAAGGTAAGGTCGCCTTTGGTCTGGCGCAGGTGGGTGGGAAGAGTGTTCTACATTTTGGCAGCGAGGTGCCAGAATGATCTACTGCTGTTTTTAGTTCTGCGTGGGACGGTTGCGAAGGTGAGGTCGGTGGAGCGGAGATGTCGGGTCGGGTTGTAGAAGGAGAGCCGTCTGTTGAGGTATTCTGGTCCGGTGTTGTGTAGTGCTTTGTGAGCGTGGGTGAGGAGTTTGAATGTGATTCTCTGGTTGACTGGGAGACAGTGCAGGTTTCTCAGGTGGTGTGTGATGTGGCAGCCAAGGGGGGTGTCCAGGATGAGGCGCGCGGAGGCCTCCTGGATGCATTGCAGCAGCTTCTGGTGTTTGGCCGTGGTTCCTGCGTAGAGGGCATTGCTGTAGTCCAGTCTGCTGCTTACGAGAGCTTGGGTGACTGTTCTTATGGTTTCAGTGGGTATCCATTTGTAGATCTTTCAGAGCATGCAGAGGGTGTTGAAGCAGGAGGAGGAGATGGCGTTGACTTGCTGGGTCACGGATAATGAGGAGTCCAAGATGAATCCTAGGTTGCGTGCGTGATAGGTGAGAGTCGGAGCGGCTCCGAGAGTGGCAGGCAACCAGACGTCATGCCATGCGGACAGGGTGGAGCTGAAGATAAGGACTTCCGTCTTGTCAGAATTGAGTTTGAGGCAGCTACTCTTCATCCATTCAGCGATGGCCTACATTCCTTCATGGAAGTTTGTCTTGGCAGAGTCCTTGATGAGGGAGAGGATCAGCTGGGTGTCGTCGGCATATGAGATGATGTTGAGGTTGTGGGATCGGGCAATGTTAGCGAGCAGGGCCAAGTAGACATTGAAGAGGGTTGGGCTGAGGGACGAACCCTGGGGTACACCTAATATGATTTTGGTGGCCTCCGAGCAGAATGGTGGTGGAGGGGGGGGGGGGGGGGGGAGGCAGACTCTCTGGGTTCTGCCGGGGAGATAGGAGGTGACCCAGTCCAGGGCTCTGTAGCAGATTCCTGCATTGCTGAGGCAAGAGCGTAGGGTGTGGTGGCAGACTGTTTCTAATGAGGCTGAGAGGTCCAGGAGGATGAGGGCTGCGGTTTTTCTGTTGTCCAGTATGGTCAGTCAATGGCGGCGAGGAGGGCAGTTTTGGTACTGTGGTTGTTGCGGAATCCGGATTGGGAACAGTCCAGGGTGCAGTTCTCCTAGAGGAAGCGGGTTAGTTGTCTGTTGACAGCCTTCTCAAAGACTTTTGCCGGGAACGGGAGCAAGGAGACAATGCAACATTTTATGTGTAATATGTGTGAGACTGACTTTCCCAGGACAAGAACAATGAAGATACTGACAAGAGTAGAAGCTGCAACAATATTGTTACCGGACAAGCCGGATGATGAGGACATCGCAAGACGAACCAATCAACAATATGAGATCAGACAAATATTAGAATTTATACATTTGGGATTTTCTAGTTTTATTGGACAGAGTGCAAACATATGATTAACTGACCAATAGGGACTTAGGGGATAGCTTTAACAATTTTGACTTAACGACACTGCACAGTGAGAAGAAAGTCATTCTGCCCCTGCCTTCATGCGGTCACTCATTCTGAGAGAAAACAGCTTTCTGCCCATACTTTATTTCCTGACCGAAAGGTTATTACTTTTTTGTGCATCTTTACTAGAGACATGCTTAACTTTAATGCTTAACGACTTTGACCTTTTAAAATTCTGATGCTGAAGCCTGATGCTTTGCTGAACGACTGATGTCCTGAGGAGGAAGACTGATTCTGCTTTGCTGATCCACCCTGAGGATAGGTATATTCTGAACTGCGATTACTATGCATATTTGCTTTTTCTTTCTAGGTACCAACTGCTCTGTTTTGATAGAACCATAGTTAGATGTTTTTCCAAATTCATGTTACTAAATTGTTTTGCATGAAGCCCAGCATGCTGATGTTAATTTGGCGTTAGTTAAGGATCCTCACTAATGAATTATGATAACAGGGATTAATGCTTGATGAATTTCTCTGCTAAACTTCATTTCGCTGATGCAGTTGACTTTGCTATTGATTTGCACCATAACCTTAGAATGTGTTGTAGTTCAAGCTTTGATTAGATTGCGTTTCTTCCACCATGTGGACAACCAGTGTTGTTTCTGTATGTGTTTCATTTTGAGGTTAATTTACATGACCTTAGCATTGTTAATATAGGGAAATAAACGTTCAAAACATTTACTACAGGTGTGATTATTCATGACTGAAAGGTCATGGTGCGTGATAATTACGGACTCCATTGAATATTGATTACAAATGATTGTTGAATATGGTGTATAGACTATTGATTATGTACTGGATCTATGGTAAGAACATCTTAACTGCGAGTCAAAAAGTTAATCGACCAATTTGTGCCCCTTTGTAAGTTTACTTATTAAGGTCAGAAGCGCTAACATGAGTGATGATCACTGAAGTGTAGTTATGTCATAGGATGCAGAGCATAGTGGTGTGATAGGTGACATTGTGTGAGAAAACTGGCCGTTACTCACTTCTGGGCCACAGCTGTTCTTAAACTTTGCAGTTCCATGTAGTCAAAACTGCCCCGCAGTGATTGCACCTCCTTTAGGAACAGCAAACACGCTCTCGAGAAAGGCTTTGACAAGCAAGCTGTTAATTGTATAACTTGTTTTATAAAAACTATTTTAGAACTGAAGCTCTCCCCAATATCAAGCAACACGTTTTCTTTCTACTTTTTCCAAGATGCAACACCAACCAACTTCATTCTGAAGCAGTCTCTGGGGAGCCATGTTGCTCTATTTAGGGACAGTGAAACAAAATATAAATGTATATCTTCCATTATTCCTGGTCCAACTCGGCATAGTGAAACTTTAATTTTAACTAACTAATGCACTAATAATTTGGGAGCAAGAAGGCTGGAAGCACAGTCACGAATTGCTAGAGTGTGCCCATCCTCGTGCCACAGGGTTACGCAGGCCATTATAAAATTTTGTTTTAATTTGTTTTAATTTGACTAGTGCAAAGCACACACAGGTGCCAAACCAGCAGAGGCGCTCAATTAGACACCCATCATCGACTACATACTCCAAGCTCGGACAGACACTGGAGATTTGATAATCGGAGTCAGTGACTGTTTTGCACTAACTCCACACTTCCCAACAAGAAAAGTGTCTGAATACAAGCCTATATTCATCTTCTGAGAACATGATATTAAAAGCTTTGCAATCTCTGCATTACTCGTGGAGCTCAAATCCATATTCGCTTTAGGTTACTCTTTTTGTTCTTGGAGAGTCATTAAATACTTGCCATTAGTCTCATCCTTGGGGCATTGCCTAGTATTGTACAGAAATGGTCTTAAATCGACCAAAAAAAAAAAACATTTGCCAATACCAAAACTTTTAAAATGACCGAAGTTGTAATAAATAAGAAAAATAAAATGAAATAGAAAACAAACCTTGGAATTTGTTAGGCCTGTCACAGACAGCGTTAGACAGCTAGAAAACCTCATGCAATCAAAAATGTACACATTCATATACGTTTTGGTAAACCTTCTTCATCCCCTGGGCTGTTCATCTGTCACCCACATTTTCATTTTTGCCAACGACAGCACGTGGGTCAGTCCAAGTGCACATCCTTTCATGCTTATCCAGGGCAGTCATACAAGAGCTCTTAACAGCCAACCACTTTTACTGAACTTGACAGGGCTGACAGGCCAATATTTTACTTCGCTATTACTTTTTCCTTCAATCTTTAATTTTTTTTAGTCGTCCTCTTGTATTTAAACAACGCCTTAAGGTCACTGTATAATTCAAGTTCAACAGTACTTCTGCGCCAATGAAGATTCTATTTTCAAGGGAGGTATTAAACAAAACATGGTTCAGAAATCGGCATCAAATTACTCCTGGCCCGATAGTAAGCACCCATGCTTCTCTATTACAATGATGTAATATTTTTTAAATATGAATAAGCATACGACCACCATCCTTAGGCCAGTAGTTTTTTTTTCTTTTTAAACGCATACGTGTGCATGCAATACACAAAACATAAGAATTGTGCCAGGCAAGCACAAATCCATTCTCTTTGTAAATGCTTGCGATTTGATTGAATTCAGCGCTTAACTTCGTCTTGTTAAAATTACTTTTTATTGACCCAGGCACTGTTTTAGAGCTTCATTCGTTGTCGGCATGTATACTGAAAGGTTAACTTCAGAGTTTTTAATTTTACATCTCCACAGAAGGGTGGTACATTATTCGTTTAGTGTGAGGGACGGAATATACCAAACTGATTTCATGATAACAGGATTTAACACCAGCTGAAAAATCAATATTTTTATTTTATAGACTCAAGTACACTTACACATCAAATGTTGCATTTTGCATAACAGCATAAATTAGAAATCAAGAATAATGTGTTTATTTTATTAAGCATGTTTGTTATGTCTAGAATCCCAGTCAATCTATAATTTGCAAAATTTGCAGTGGTATTACCATAACGCCAAAAGATTCATGGTATAAAACAGTGGTTCCCAACCTTTTGACTTCTGTGGACCCCCGCTTTATCATTACTGGAACCCAGGGACCCCCACTGACACATTATTGGAATCTGGGGACCCCTCTACCGCGTCATTACTTAATGATGGAAACTAATTTGTTAATAATATTTAATTTTTTTAAGCAGTCGCGGACCCCCTGAGGAGGCTTTGTGGACCCTCAGGGGTCCCCGGACCACAGGTTGGGAACCACTGGTCTAAAACAAAGTTATTAGCCCAACTGTGAGTCAAAAACGTGGGCTTCAAAACACGGATCTCCCGGTTAGTCGTCCAGTAAAAAAATGTTTTGGCTGCAGACAGCACGTATTTTGGGACCATTTTATATAGACCGCAATCCATTTGTATGCTTAATAAACTCAGCTTTCCATTAATATTGCTCCCTCAAGTGATATGTAATCGGGTTCCGTTGTACACACCACAAGCTTGAGGTACATTTTTATTGAAAGCAAACCATGACCTTTTAAAACATGTAACAGAATTGTGGCTATAGGGCCTGGCTTTTAAACCAGGAAGGCCTTTCAAAAAGAGAGAAATGCAATTGGAAGATGTTGGTGACAAAATATAGAAGCAATCTTTTCGTTGGGTCAAGCCTTGCTTAATGTTCTTTTTACTCAAAGAATGTATACCCCCGTGTGAGGCTTTGAAGTAATATTTTTGTTCATTTAATTGCAGACATGAGAATACATGCATGCGTTGCTGACTATGTGTAAGGATGAAGTGTGGTCTATGATGTGTTGGCTGGGATGTGATACGTTACAAGTGGTGCGTCAAATCACTTTTGTGGGAATGCTTGAAAGAGTTTGAGAGAGAAAAAAAAAATCACATTCAAATGTACCATCATCTTGAGTAGCATTACAGGGCTGTAAGTAGCTATTGGATCTTTCAGTCCTTAAAGCAGGTCTTTGCAGGAGCAATTTCGCCAAACGACTTACAATTTGCAGAACAACTGGTTTGCTGGAGGGCTTTATTTAATAGTTTTTTGATCTCCTACTAAAGTTGTAAAGAGATCAGTCAAACTAGAATGCTGTGGGCTCCAGTACTGATGAGAATATTAACTTTAGTAGATCAAGTACTGCTGTTGACATTAAGATGGCCAGAGTATAACCAGAATCATGAATCAGACTCTGAAATAAGGCTGGCTCGAGTTCATAATGTAAAGAGGAAACTAAACATTGATGCCCGTCTACTGAGGCAACAGAAATACACCACCTTTTGCTGCTCATCATTTAGGTTACACCACAATCATGCAATCTTTTCTACACTCACAATTACCTCTTTCGGAAGGGTTCATTTGTTGGGAGTTCCCGAATGAGTAGTATCATAATACAATAAACACATCTCTTAGATAATAGGAAAAAGATGGAACACACTTTGTGTGATACAATTGATAGCTTCAGATGGTAAAGAATTCCTCGAGGTAGAACATTCATTTGCTCATACACTAAAAGCCAACAAAAGAGGATTTTATTGTTTCCTCTGAACCCCAAGGTGAAAGTAAAACAATCTATCAAGCCCACTGGAATTCTAAACCAGAAAAGTGACTCTGCATCAAGATTACTGCCTTATACTCACACCTGGGTCTAAAATTAGATTAGTTGTATTGTAGTAAAGCATAATAGGGCATGCCTAGTACCTCTTGTAGTAAAGTTTGATATAGCATACTTAGTGCTTCCATTTCCTTCCTGATTGTGACCTTTTACATGGCTTTTTACTCTTGAAAAAATGTACTGAGAAATCACTGTGCATGCAGTTTGTTTCTTGAAAGCATTGATGCCTTCCAGTCTGTACTCCCCATCCAAGATTAAGCACACAGAATGTGATGCCCAAAGTATCCTGATTGCCAGTGGAGACAGCACCTCATCTGCAGATATATCATAGCATCAAGCATGTGCCCCTTACATGGTCTGACATGAACGGTGCTTGTATTCTAAAACCTGCCTCTGCACCACATTCGGCAGAGGAGCACTTCTGCTGAGATTATCCAGGAACACCGCACACCGTGCCAGAGATGCAGGTTGGCTGTCTGATGTGGATTCTGACCTCTACCCCACACAGGACAATAGCCTGCACTGCAGAAGAGCAGCTTCCTGACTTATCTTACCCAGGTATGGGGGAGTTGGGCTAACCCCATTGATCTGGCAGTGGGAATACCCTCTATGCTCTGAATAGTGTAGGTAGTAACACACAGGAGTGTTACAACATAATAACTTTATCATGGTTCAACTTTTTATGTTTTTCACCATTTTCATAATGCTGCTTAACATGATTTGTCTAGTGTGCCTAATAATCAAAGCTCATTTTATTTTATTTTTTAATGAAGAATATGCTTGCAATAAATGTTTTGAAAGACATTCCCGCATCTTTCTAATGCCTCATCTTGGGTTCGCAGGTTGACAAAGAAAGGGTTGATCTGTTTCCACAATTTCCTTGGTAACCTGAGTAGTGATATTTGATGTTGCAGTTACCATCTTGTACCCTAGTGTGTTTAGGGGTTCAGATGAGGCAGTGTGCGCTAGCTAGAAACAGTGTAAACATTTGCTGATGTATATGTGGACAGAGTCCCTCTATTGTAACGTTTATGTTGACCAGATACACAATCCTACTTAATTCGTAGGGACCCTATAACATTATGCAGTTTGAAAATGGTGGATTTCTATATTAAAGAGGTATGCAATGTATTAAAGGTTTGTGCACAGAAATGCTCCCGACTATTTTAACACCTCAAAATGGCAGGAGATGAATCTTTGCTCTTATTCATCTCTGCCCACCCAGCTAATCACATGTGGACATTGCAAAACAGTCATAAAATACCATTAAGATCTCCAAATAAGTAGCTGTATCGAAATACGATCTCATTAAACTCTTGTACGGGACCCTGTCTTTGGGAGAGGGACCACTCCTGATGCAACTCGAGTGAAAAAGGTCACTTTACTGGAAGCAAGAAAATCCCACAACTGTTACAACCTATGGCTTAATATCGCACTCTAAATGGCTCTTAAAATTTGATAACATTCTTAGTATTTCCTACAAATAGCAAAACAAGCCACCATCCTTTCACCTTTGGTCTCATCTTGCTCATATCCTCAAACGTATCATGTACCCTTGCATCTGCACGTCCTCCAGCTGTGAACTGTCATATGTCTTTGCCCCCACTATTTGCAACACCCTGCAGGCATAGAGAAAATTACTCAAAACAAGCCAGTTTCCTAAGAGGACGTGCACATAACTCTCGCCATGGTCCTTCCCAGTATAACCACAGAAATGCCTTTTATTAGTTTCTCCACTTTTCCTTTCATTCTACCTCAACCTTCCATCACCCTCCTAACGATCTTCTACCTCCGCCCGTATCAGGCACATAACCCCACCAATAAATCTTCCTATAGAATGTAATCCCTGCCAGTGTCCCCTGCCCTTGTCAGTACTTACAAATACTTGTTTGACAAAGCCATGAGAAAATTCATCACATACTGTCTTCTCTTGCATTGCACCACCAGTTACTGTTCCTTCCTCCACCAAGATCCGTTCTTCACAAATTCTGCTCAGGCCTGTCTATATGCTAATCTTGTGGACTTTGCAGTGAGTTTTCAGCAAACTCAGCACTCGTCTCCCCCACTGGCAGCTTCTCCGGGACCCTAGCTCACTGCACTGTATTCATCCAAGAATATAATCCATATTCCCAGGTCCTGCCTCATGCATTCATTTATCCTAATCCTGTGGTGAAGTATTGATGCCCCCACCCCTGCCAGTCCCATGTGCCTACAAAAGGCCCTACCTGGAGTCACTAAGTAGCAAACAAAGTTCAAATGGCCAATCAGTTGTTACATATTCCTCAACTCATTTCTGTTTGCGTACTGATTCACGCAGCAATGCTCTCTCAATGTGTCCAGTCTGTCCACCAGCAGTCTTTCTGTGCACCCCCCCCTGCTGTGACCTGCCACTCAACCTCTTCTATGCTCTCATCCTCTGTCGAGTTTCCTCTTACCAACTGTACCATCTTCCGTGCCCTTTGCAGAGCCTGGGGTTGCCTCTGATCCCTTAGCACACCGCTGGGTTTATGGCGCCCACCCATGGTAAATCACCCATCCTGTGTAAAAGCGCCATGACCTACATGCCTGTCTCTAGCCTTCTTGACCCCCCAATGCCCCTTTCTGCTCTCCGTCTTCTTTGCACCAGTAGATGGGAATAGGAAAACACCCTCACAATAAATTCAGAATATTTGAAAAGTATATTCCACAGAACGTAGTTTAATTTTGCTAGGATTGTGGTTAAAAAAAGTCTTCTAATACATTTTAAAACAAATATTTACAGAGAAAAACCGTTTTAAATCTAGTGTTCGCGGTGATATCTGTGCACGATGCAATCCTACTATTTAATAGAAAACTGTCCTTCAAAATAAGTAGTACTTTTGCCATTAATATATCCTGTAAGTAGCAGATATTACCGACTTGAGTTGAAGGCGAAGTTCACCTTGCCACAACACGGACTTGTGACCCACTGTTCACTGGAGGAGTCAGCGGCGAGCATTTTAACACCTTGACTTATTATGCCAGTTGAGGCAACGTGGTTCATGTGGCCTGTAGTGAATTTAGGAAGCGGTGTAAATGGAAGCATGCATGGGCAAAAAGTCTACAAACGGCGAATGCAATTTTAATGGGCACCAAACACACATTGCATAAGTGCTGAAATAGAGAAGGGGTGTAGTGTATGGGAGCACACACAGTTGTAGGGTTCATACTCGAGCTAATAATGAACAAACTATGGTGCAGAAAAGAGTTTAGGAAGGGTGGTCGGAGGTTAAGCATTTTTGGTCTGGGGAGGGTGGTAGGAGAAAAGAGTGAATGGCTAGCAGTAAGAAAAGAAGCCACTAATCATACAGGAAGAATAGTATTCATGGAGATATTAGGATGATAGTGACGTAGTTTGTCTCTTGCTCTAGGCAAGACTGCTGGTTTAAGGATGACAGTACTTATGTTTGTAGGCGACTATGCCAGTCCTACAACAAGTCGCAACTGTCGTCCCAATCCTCCTGGCTCACAAGCAGTACCTTACCAAAAACCTAAACAGTAAGAAGTCATTTGTGGCAGCCTTTACGCATGGGCTCAAGAGTGCAAAATCTCAGGAAGTGTTGTGGTTAAACATCTTGCAATAACATAGAATGACGTGATATGAAATATGTCCTAGTACCCTAGCGTGATGATCCTAACCCCTAACCTAAACACAGGTAGGTGTATTAAACCTAATCTGCCAGTACCATGTCCAAGAGAAGAGGCCCCCAACCCTCATAATCTTGGAATAAGGTCTTTAGATCAGACTCTGTATGGACACAACGCCTGAGTCAGCATCAAGCCGACATGCAGCATGGATATCGTCGAAGCCATCTGGTAGGAATCCCTCTGACTATTGGTCTATGCAAGGTGCATTTATACAGATCTGATTGGACCCCTGACGTAGGTCTGTTCCCAAACAATAGATAACAAGACATGCTTGGGGCGGCAATTACATATACAATTCCCTCTAAAGTACGAATTGGGAAAGTACCTATCGTGAATACCTACATCTCGTCTATCTCTGGCACTGATAGTGATGCTTTAGTAGAGTGGCACTGATAGGAAAGTGTTTTAGTTTCATGCTAACTAAAAACAATGCAGCCATCTTGAAAAGCTTAGCACAAGCCTGCAAGCCAGAAGGCTAACCTAACTTCTGCGTCACAACATCGGGCTCACTACAACACATTAAGTCTGGCATAAAGATAACCTGAGCTGTCTGCCAGAACTTACAAATTTAATAATACACAATACAAAGAGAAGGGCTTCAGGTTAGCACCCTTAGGCACTTGCCTTGATGGAAGAATTATTTACATTTGGAATCCGCCCAAAGGCAACGTGGTGTTGGAAGTTTCAGTAATAATGAATGACACCATTTTGCATCCTTAGGGTCAGATTCCCCTTGGGTGGGAAGTACCAAGAATACAAGGAGTGAGCCTCAACACTCCCCACCACAGCAGCCATCCAGCGACCAGTTTGTGTGTGGGCCAGGCAGTGCGACAAGAGGCAGCAATGTAGCCCTTGTACATGGAGGGCATGTTCATGATGCTCTGCATAGGAGAACCAATTGTGGTATTCTGCATTACAGACTGCCCTCCTGAGTCACTGCCTGCCTCCCCAGGCACTAGAACATACACATAGGATCTCTTACAAGCAATCAATAAGTACTGAAGTACCACCTTGAGCATCACAGATATTATTTTAATTTGCGGTCTTAAGCTTAAGGCTACAATGGTTGTCCTGATGTTAAATATTCTCACCCGAACTCTTATGCGAACCTTGGCCAATCTCATGCTCTTGCATTCAACATGGCCAACACCAAACAGTGGTCCAGATGCGGACGTCTCAGAGAAGCACCATGGCCCTCAGACCTGCAGAGTTACAGTCCAGCGTACTAGAGGTTTTGCTGCTTCCACAGCTTTAACCAGCTCTACCCACCCTAAGCGTGTACCATTACTTCATCTACTATCTCCATAAATAGTTAAAATCCTCATTATGCTTCTAATAAAAAAATACATTGAACGCACTCAAGTAGAAGTGGTTATAAAGCTCTGTAAGATACAAGGTACCAAATCAAAGGTAATCGTTTAGTTGAATATGACATGGTTTAAGGTTAACCCTGACCGTAGGCGTTTGAACTTGCACAGTCACCTGAGATTACCATTGCGTTACCTAAAATAATTTTTTTGTTAACTTCCACAAAAAATCACAATCTGGCAGCAGCCGTTTTGTGATTTTGACCGCATCCCTGAAATCTATTACGAAGGTTTTACATTCAACTCCGAGAAACAGAAGGATGATTACTTTTTGCCGCATGTAAAATTGAGCTTTCAGAAGACAAAAAAAGCACAAGATTTATTACAACAAACATGCATTGCTTCTTAGCCCCAGTCTAGCCTTCCAGCACTCTGTTTTCTGCACAGATCAGCAAAAGAATCGTGGGTCAGGAGAAGAGGATCCTTTTAGCCATTTTTGCTGGCGATGCAAATTTCTGCTCAAAGATGGGCACTATTAGCAAAGGCAAGAACAAGAATTGCTGGTGCAATATTGCTCTGCTAATAAGGAGCAAAGTCGAATGTGCTTAGTGTGTTTAAATATTGCAAAATCTGGGAAATGATCCTCTTTAACCGAGAACACCCATTCAGGGTAACAGATCAAACAAAAATATAAAAGTTGTGTTACTGAATTCAGATTTGAACTTGCATTGGGTCCAAACAGTCTGCTCGATTCAGGACTGCCGCAGAATGATGTACTTCGATAATAAAGGGATAGGAGGTCTGGATGAGACTATGGACCATGATATGCCCCACACTGTACATTATCAGGGTAATTAAACTCACCAAGGGGTTCCAGGACCATGTAGTGGCACGAGCCGGAGGCTCAGAGCCATTATAAGGACTTGAAAGGACAAGTGGAGAAGCGGGCCCCTGCCCTGCAGTCCTCTTAGACCCTACTTGTAAGGCATATGAAGGCCCTCCATCAGGGATAGTGGGCAGGCACATTGGCCTCACTAGTTGCAAAGCAGCAGAGTTTAGATGGCTGGGCAAGCAGCAGCACAGCCTACTTCTGTAACAAAGGAGGCTTCCAGAGGCAGGCTGGGTAGATGCCGTCTTGCACAGCCAGCTCTCCTGAGTGAGAAAGACTGACAGATTCCAGTCTCTGGGAAACACTGCAGGAACGGAAGGGTCCCATTGTAAATTTGCTACAATGTATTCTGTACTACACTACTTTTGACCAGATGTCTGCTGCAGAGTAGCATTCTGGAGTTCTGTCTGGTCTTTGGTCATTTACAGACAACCAGGAGGCACCTGATGCCAAACAATGCCTGGCTGGTGCCCACCTACACAGTGCTACTTTAAACGCATTCACACCCATCCTTGTAGAGGGTTTATGGCAAACCTTGGCATACCTTTGCACAGAGTTCCTGCAAACATACTTTAAATTGTTTGAAGGTCGCAATCATCAGTTTCAAAACCCTCAGTCAAACCCCTTTGTAAACAACAGTAACCAGTTTGAAAGATACAGCCCCAAACCACTCTGCGGTCCTCTCCACTATTGCATTTTGTTTAATCCATTAAATTTAGCACGAATGGATTTCGCTACCCATGTACCTTGTAAAATTAAGACCCCGCCGATAAGTGTTTAAATGTAAACTGTACCCAATTGTATGTTTAAGGTGCAACATGACAAAGTCATGTTGGAAGTAAGGGCTTAATATATGAAGGTACATCCTGCAAAAACATTGGTTTCTATACATTTCTATTTTATATGCATCTTTTTATAAAATGGTCATATTGCTCACATTAGGAAAATCAGTTTGACTAATTGACACTGGCTGGGATCCTCACCAGTAATTGGTTCATTTCACACCTACACTGAGAGCAGTGTGACATGAATATGTAGGTCTCATTACAAGTGGATCCCGGAGATTCTGCCTCCTTCGTGCTCGACAGTCATCGGTCTAATCCACTAACACAGAGCATACTCCGAAACAGAACTGCCTGTTTTTCAGTGCCTTTTGTCTCAGAGGCACCTAGCAAATTAATCTTGAAGCCATTTGTGCGAAAGTGGGTTAATATTTGGGGTCTATTGGTACCGCCACAAGTAATAAAGTCTCCATCTTGCTAGGTCCAGTCAAAGGTTTCAGTAATTTAATCCAGAGCTCAACCAATGGTATCTGTGAAAGAGAAGACAGGCTTCATGTAGAGAAACTGTGAAAAGCATTTTGAAGTACCAAAACAGTTAAATTTGCACTCCAATTTATAAAAAAAAATAAAAAAGAGAAAAATGTAATCAGCAAAATTACTCTAAAATAATAAAAATCCAATTGGGGAGAATCCGAGATATGCTTTTTTATAGATTTAAGTGAAAATAGCACCAAAACTCATTGCAAAGCACCAATAGATGTGAACAGTCGTGGGGACCAAGACAAGATTTTAAGATGACCATGATGGAGTAGGGGTTGGATGCACCAAGAAGGGGTTGTCTTTTATTTGTTTCCAAAGTCTGGCATTCCTACAGAAAGTGTCATTGTGCCCAGAAGCTGGGATGGGACTCAGTTACCTAGTGTGCATAGGGGCTGTGAAGAGGTGCTAGGAGAGGCTTGACTCGCTCTTAAGCACCAGAGCAGTTCTGCAGCACGGGATGCCCTTTAGATGCTGCCTCACGCCCGCACCCTGCTTCTACAGACAGTGTCATTGTGTCTTGGATTAGAGGTGGGACTCAGTCCCCCAGCATACATACGGGTTATAAGGAGGGGCCAGGAGAAGCCAGAGGTGCTCTTTAACACTGGAGCAGTTCCCCTGCATGGGATGTGTGCGGGACACACCCTAGTGTGCGCCTGGGTGAAGTATGCAACAAGATGAGGCAGGGCAGGGCCATAGCTCTAACAACGCCCTTCCTGAGCTACAGCCTCTAACTTTCGGTCATCCCTCTCAAAATGGGCACCAACAGAGTTAGGACTTTCAATAGGTAAAGCGAGATTTCTCAATGGGCAAGAGGAAGGCGAAAGACAGCACACATGGGATGCCGACAATGGCAACCAAAAAAACTCTGGGGACCAACGCAGCAAAGAACTGTGTGGTAGCAGATATAAATGTTTTAATTGAAGAGGTGGAGTCGTTGCTCAGTAGTCAAACTTCACTCAAACACCCTGAACATAGCAAGAAAGTGCCGGACATTTTTAAGAAGAATAAGCCTCAGACTACAAAATCGCTGACTGTTCCTCATGTACCTCCATCATCTTATGGAAGGCAATGATGTGGGGTGGCACAGAAAGAGTGCGTGCTTTCATGGATGGGCACTTCTGATCTTCTGTCACAATGTAATGAATTGGTTAATGCCACCTCTGTGAATCCATCAAATATGGATACAGATCGTGGAATTGTATGCTCTAATCACTCCAGTGTATTAGCCCACACAAACAATGGTATCACTGATATGGAGGTGGTCAACCTAGGTGAAAAGGGGTCTATGGCCAGCCAACAGTCATGCATACGTATGGTGCACTCACCACTCCTCCTACAGCCTCCTCCTCCTTCAGCCCAGCTCAGACCAGCCCTGCCCTGCCCTAACCTGGCTCCCCGAGAAAAAAAAAAAATGACAATAACGTTGGGTTATTATCGTTTTATTTTTCCTTTTTGTTCACTGCACAAAGCAGTGGAGTGATGCTTCTCCGGCCTTGGTGGAAGAGCCATCACTGTCTCCTATATGCCTAAAAAATAAAAGACAGCAAGTAGTTCTGGCATATGGTAGCTAAGGGAACAAAGAACCAAATAAAGGAAGAGGTGCATCACATCCAACTGCAGTCTTTGTGTAGCACATTTGTATTCTTTACACTAGTCAGACCGATATTCAATCTGGGGGAAATGCTAGAGACTGTTCTGAGAAATCTGGGGACTTGAGTATTGTAATCCAGTTCGGTTTATTCTGGAGGGAACAGAGTTGGCTCTTTCCATATTAAAAAGGGGATAGGCCCCTGGCCTGGATAATATTCCAGATGGCCTCTACCTTTTGGAAAATACAATTTGGAGCATTATTCTAAATCGAATCTTCAGCACAATTTTTATGGGAGCTGAGGTAGCGGACACTTGGTTAGGTGATGAGGTGGTGCCTGTTTTTAAAAAAAAGGGGACAAAGGGATCCCATCAAACTACAGGCGTATAAGCATAATCAATATTTCCCAGAAATTGTTTTGCAGGCATCTGCTTGAGAGGTTACAAGCATGGATGCCTGAAGGGAATATACTATCACTAATGCAAACCGGGGTTCAGAGAGAAAACCAGTACCGTTGATCAAACCTTCAGGTTGCTTACAATTCTATGTAAGAACATGACCATCAGGAGAGAACAAATATATGTAGCTTTTGGGGATTTACATTCAACATTTGAACTTATCCCTCAGAATCTTTTGCACATTATAATAAGGCTGGACATAAATAACTATGCTCAAACTAGAGGGGGCAAAAAGGTGAACTGGCTGAATGTATTAGGGTGGACGGGGGGGGGGGTACGCCAAGATTGTGTTTTGGCATTGACCCTGTTCACCATATTTATCAATTGGAAGATAGATTCCTTGGCTGATTGGAATGGTGATCTCCGCTCAGTTGCCGGACAAAAGACACCATCATTCCTATTTGCCAATTATTTCAAAATCCCCCAGGGGGTTACAGAATTTACTATCGTTTGAGGAATATGCATTAGAAATCAATGTTGCTAAAATGAAATGGTTTTTCAAACCCCATATATGTATTTTAAAGGTAAGATTAAGATCGGCAACAGTCAGCGGACACTCCACCATGCAAGTTGTGCTTTTTGCCAAAAGGCTAAAGACCTCAAACTTTAGGCCAGTAGTACCAGCAATGGAAATGTAACAGGCCAAAAGTACTGTAGCAGCTCTTTATGGTGCTGAATTATGGGGTTCGAACAACATAGGAGACACTAGAAAAAATTGTAAACACTTTCATGAGATCTGTGCCGGCACTTCCTCATTACACACCACTAATCCCCATTAGATTGGATCTTGGCCTGAAAAATATAGTACATGTGGCTGCATTCAGGCTCCTAGCCTTCTGGTTTAGACTATGAACCAATGATTCACCACTTTTGATTCGAGAATCAGTTGCTGAGATTATTGCACTTGATGTCAGATGAAATATACGCTTGCTTAAATATGTTAGGGAATGGCTATTTGATATAGGGATGCCCGAACTATGAACAAATTCGGAGTTGATCCAGAAAAGATATCTAATTAGTGTCAAGAAGAGATACTAGAACTATATTAATGACCAATGGATACGCTGCATCTCTGTTGGTGAATTGACCAATAAATTCCTGGACATCAAGGACAAAATGTGTTGTTAAGATTTCTTAAATTGTATTGAACCACCCAAGGCTAAATCCTTGCACATAAGATTTAGATATGTAATTTTACCACTAAATGAGTTTCGAGTTAATGAGTGGGCAGTAACTATTCTCCAAATTGTGCCCATTGTCTACTTACTTGAGAATCATTGGATCATTTCTTGTTTTTCTGCCACAGGTACATTGCCATCAGGAAGGTTTGGTTAATCCTGGTATGCTGTACCTTGTCTTTGAGACATATGGATAAATATTTTTAAAAGAGTGATACTACGTATTGATTTTAGTCTTTGCTTTGCTAGATATCTGCTGCAAGCTTGGCAGTTAAGGTGAAAACATTTATATCAAACTAAGAGATGGACTTTACTCTCTGTTTTACTGGATTGCAAGATAATATTTCGAAAGAGAACCTATTAATACATTCAGTTTATGGACCCATGATAATTATGAGGGCTTACTTCAAATGGACTTTCAACAATTATGACAACTTTAATGTATCAATAACATGATATGTATTTTCAGGAATTGGGATTTTCACAAAAATAGATATATGATTTAATTAATAATAGGTACGTCCGGGGGCAATCTGATGCATCTTTAACCTGCAAGCCCAAGTAGAGATGCCAAAGGAATGGACACTTCAATGAGTTCTGCACACAGGTGCTCTAGTTAGAATTCACTGCACTTTTGGTATAGTGATAAAAATGAATGCTTTTAATCTTCTTTTATGGCTGTTAATTATGGTTTCTTTTGCACTTTTTCAATGCACTTCTATGTTTATTTCCCAAAACATGAGTAATCTACTACTACACCACCACCACCACCAAGAATATTAGCTGCACTAGGGCCTGGAAGTTCGATTGTTTTTAAGCTCTAGTCTCAAAAGACACTTTTGTTTAGTTACCAAACTCCTTTGGTGCTCAAACAACCAAAGGAGTACACATCCAAGCCCCCCAGGACTGCAGAGGGAACACCCAGAGACTCTCAAGTTGTCAGGCTGAGGGTAACAACAAGGTCCAGTCCAGGTCTAGTTGCCATTGGTCAGCTGAGGTATTTCACAAGAATGTCCTCTTCAGCGCTTTATGCTCATGGCCGATCCCACTGGGTATTTGCCCTATGACCCATGAAGATCTTTTGTCCAAATTGGAAGGGGTTACAACCCCCAAGACCTTCTCACAAATCACAGATTCCAAGTGCAGTTGGCTCAGTCTGCCTAGTATTTATTTGAAAGTCCAGCAGTATTCAGAGAAAGGCTTGGTGAGGGTCCATCTTTGTGGAGGACACCCCAAGACACTGTTAGTTCCTCTCTGATCAATGGAAGAAAGATTCCCAGGCAGTGACCCACCTACATTTGCAATTATTCCTATTTGCATTACTGCAAACATGATCAAAATGCAGGTGTCATGGCATTTTGAAGATGGTCACAGTCTTCAGCCACGTTGAATGTGGGCTCTAAGGGCTTGGTGTTTGTTTGTGATGAGTGGTCTATGGTAATCACAGTGTCCTCCCACATCCAACACTAAAATCTGGTTTGAAACTGGCAGCGTACCAATAACCAAACCCCAGACAGAAGTCTGGTACAACAAAAGCAAAGTGTTTCAGAAACCAGACAGGCGATGCACAAAAATTGTCCTAGCATCCGGTTTACTCTCTTTGAAGGATGCAAAACTTTTACATGTACTTCAGACAGACCTATCATGTAGGATTTGACTTTGGGGAGTCATCAGGAGGGGCACAGCTGCCACCCTTCATAGTCTATTGAGCTCAGGTCTCATTCAGGTCTGCTTATTTTGTGCTCCTGGGAGGAATTTCACATCTCATTCAGGGTTGATCAGTGACTGGGAGCAGGCGGAATGCTAATAAAAATCATCCTTCTGAAAGACCAGTAATATGAAGGGTAACTTTCTAAAAGTTTTCCTTAATATTTATTAGAGCTGACTTCTCCATTAAATTGGATTTTTAATAACTGTTAAAAATAGTTGATTCATTATTTTTCTAGCTGGACCCTTTGCAAATTAAAATACTAATACTGGTAACTCGGGAATCTTATTTTATATATAGAATATCTATGCCTGCCATGGTGGAAATACCTTTTCGAGGCTTGTCACTATTAACATGCATTTTCTGTATATCCCACAGGTTCAGTTTCAGTACCATATACTATGGCATTTAAGTAAAGCTAAACCCACCAATCAGGAATTAGCCAATTTCTATGTGTTTTGGGGTCCGAAAACATACACCGAGCACTGGCCAGCAGTGCCCAAGTGTGCAGAATCTGAAAACTAGCAATAATGGTTAGCAAAAAAATGGGGTTAACCATGCAAACAGTGGAAATGCTAATAGGTCTGGTTTTAACAGATTGTTGTATGGCAATGTGAAGTATTACACAGACCTAGCAATGGACTGGATAAGCATATTGATTTAGAAGCAAAGAACTGTAGAATAATATTGGTGTAGGGTAAAAGGTTGGGTGACAGTTACTCTGTAAAGCCAGACCTGCAACACCATGTAGGTTAACCACCGCCCTCCTCCCATCTGTGCTTATCTAGATATCTAAGACAATTTTATAGCATGTGTGTGCGCATCTGAACGTTCAACTTCAGGAAGCTGGTTAAATATACAAAATGATCACAGTTGTGGAAGCACACAACTTCTGCCCAAAACATGTACTCCTGGCTTCCAACATGTGAGCGGAGTCCAAGCCCCTCTTCTGGTGTTCTTGCAGAATAGTCTAGTGAAAGCTGTACTGTTCAGCCATGCCATAAAATTGTTATTTTCTCAAACTCCTCAGAGACAGATCTCTCAGGCATACCGCCTTCTGTTTAGGCAACAGGCAGTCAAAAGAAAGGCACAATAATAGCTCCTCCAAACCTTAAGCATTTCTCTTACCAACAGAAGCCTTACTCCCCAAGTGGTGCAGATTGCTATTGGTGGAAGTAAAAAAACATTGGCTTTGGAAGGAGCTAAGTGGTGGAAAGAAAGATAGACAAAGGTCAGTTTCACCATCTTGCAAAACTGAGAAGCAAGGCTGAATTAAGTTGTTCCACCATTAGTTAGTGCTGGAAACCAAGAGCTGGGGCATATAGATAAAAGATTGAAGTGAAAGTGAAATAAATATATTCCAGTTCAGTTAGATAGTCCTGCTAGTCTTGGCCTGAGCAGGATGGCTGCTGGAAAGAATTTTGGGTTGCCTGGAGATGTAATCAGAAGTGTAGGGCTCCTGAATCCCCTGGATTCTCGGACTACAGAAAAGCAACTCATTGTTATGAAAGATAGATGCTGTCTTGCAGATCCACAACCTAACAGGGTCCAGCATCTCTTTAGAAGATGTCTGCCTGCTGCGAATTTACTTTCCTAGACAGTGAGGCAGTGTGTGGAAGGTCCAAAAACCAGTTTGCTGTATCACCAGGAAAAAGAACCATCAACACCAGTAGCTACAAGACTTCTAACTTGAGTTGCAAGAGGAGAACTATTTTACACCTGTGGCCTGGTGCCTACATTCATTTAAAGTCAAGGAACATTGGAACTACCAGAATTTGTTTTAAATGTTTGCTGAAAGTTTTGATGTTATTTGCATTCATCAGCTATTTTTTTTTTAAAAACACAGACATTTACTACTGCAAATGTTGTTAAACAGTTTTTTTTTCCCCTTGAATAAAACCCATTTCCTAAAGACACTATTTTAAAACCATTTCCAGAGGCTTTGAGAAAGGCAGTTGCTCTCAATTATAGTCCAGTGTTGGTGTTATTCGACTCACACACACTTCAGAGAAAACATGCTGCTTGTGCCCATCAGAACCCCTTTCATAGGGGCACAGGGCATGCAGGGGCTACTGAGGAAAAGCTGTAGGGGTTGAGGCCATTCATTCCTGTTTTCTGAGGTCAGACCTACTGTGAATTCTGAGCAACTTGGGCAAGTCCCCTTCTGCACTTGACTCTCATGTTTAGCATTCTCCAAGCAGTACAAGGCTCCCTCACGGGGAGGGGTGGTGTCTGAGGCGGGGGTGGAGAGGGAACACAGATTTGTGAACACAGTTCCCAACTCCATATGCACGCAGCAACAATAAATTAGTGTCCAGTCCAATACTCACTTTTATATAAAAAGAGAAGTATTTGATTTCTATTGCTATTAACAAAAAGGAAGAATACAGTATTCACTTACGATTCCACAGGGCTGCAGTGTTTCTTTGGTGGTTCCCTTTCCCTCTCTCTCCTCGCTCTAGCGATAGTGGTTATTCCCCATTCACCATTGGTAAAATCCAGGGTATGCCCCACTTGTAGTCCAAGACTCAAGACTACATTTTGACTCTAATTTAAGGTCAAGAATGTTCCAGGGCCACAGCGCTAACTAGCAGCATGTTCCTCCAGGGCCATAAGGCCCAGAACCAGTCTTACCCACACTAAGAGGCATGAAGCTTCTGGAAGTCCTAGGTGTGCCCCATCCGCGGTTCCTCACAGCAGCTGAAATCAGTTGAGTTGGATTATGGGGCCTAGGTGGCTGCACTCAATGGGTGAAGAGTGTCACTTGCTGTCATGCTACTGAGGCAACCAGAGGCTCTTTAAAGCTTCTCCTATTGCGTATGTGTCCATTTCTTTTCCTGGGGGGGGGGGGGGGGCTGTGAAGATCCAGTTTTGGGTCCCTTAACTAGATGATGGTGTGCAGGTCCTTCAATGGTATGCTTATCTTTCTGCCATGCATGAGGAAATCAGGTCACAAGTCTTGGTGCTCTCAGTGATCCCCCCCCTCCCCCCCCCCCCCCCCCCGGCATGCAGGGTGACTGTTTCTCACAGCACACAGGCTTCGGCCCAATCAGCACACTGAAATTCTTTGCGAAGGCCTCTTGGCATACATGGTCGCCGTGGGCTACAGCATAAGGGACTTTACTGCATGGCAGTTTTCTTCATGAAGGCTCCTCCTGACTCCCAGGGTCACCTTATTAGCACTATGCATTCTCTCAGGCCCAATTAGTGCAGTGCAGCACACAACTCACTTCACAGTGGCATTTCCCTAGCACATGGGGGGAGGAGGAGGACAACAAATTGACCTGACCAGTGCAGCAGCTATTACCCGACCCCTCACAAAGGGAGTCCACCCAACAGGGCCTCTCAACTGGACCTTGCTTCCTTCCACACTTCTTTTCCACACAGGGCACACTGGTCTTCACAAGTAGGCAGGTGCTTGTGCTCCAGGGCAGGTGGTCTTTGTTTCCCTGGGTGTCCTGTCACCCAGCAGAGAGAGAACAGCAGGCCTGGTCTTGCATAACTTCCTCTCCTCACACAGCCCATTTGGCTGACAAGTTTTGAGATCTCAAAGTCCCTTCTTATAGTCTACTTGAACACACCAAATGTGATTAAGGGTTTAAGTCTGAAGTTTTATGTTGAGGGTCTGCTTTGTTTTTTAAGTACCCACTTCTCTGCCACCTTCTTCATCTGGAAAACAGTCTGTCACAACAGGAACAACTCCAAAGCTGATAAGCCTACAAAACAGGCCATGGGAGTGACTAAATCGCATACCTGGATATCAGCCACAGTGCCATGTGTATTATGAGGTTGACTAAGGGCTCCCAGACCAAACTCCTTAAAATGTCCTTATCTGCTCCATCTCCTTCCTGGGATATGCCCAGCCCCTTGCTTGTAAATTCCCAATGAATCAAAGAGCTGCCTATGAAGTGTAAAGGGGAAACTTGCCTCTCCTTCTCCCCAGTGTGTCTCCCCCAGCTTACAGGATTTCAGCAATGCACCAATCTGCACACTACCTATTCTTCTCTCTTCACCCTGCAGTCCTAGATCTCACAAAATGGAATCCAGGGACTTTCACGCAATGCACCATTTGCAGGCACACTTACACCCAGTGTATGTATGTATGTATATCACATACACCCACTTCACATCACTGTAGCCTCTATGTACTGTACCACTGAAAGGCACCCATACACTTACCATGGACGCACTGCACCACAGTGAACAAGGCTAAGGCTGAAACGCGTTGGGAGGAAGACCGTTTCTGTAAATATATTTGTGCAACTCTCCCTGTGTGTCTTGACTTTTTTTCTTTCTACTGGACAAGAAAATATGTGTAGCATATATATATATATATATATATATATATATATATATATATATATATATATATATATCCATCCATATTCACATGCAGCTGTGTAGAGACAAAGCATCCAGTCCTAAAGCCCCTCTCCGCCAACACAAATGATAATAAACAGCATGTTATCATTTATGCAAATGCACAGAGTGTATGTGTTGTATTCTTTCATGTGTATTAGCTTTTAAAAAGAAGGATTTAATCGAAATTGTGATGCTGACAGTTAAATGTGTAGTAAATTACAATCACATTTAAGAGAGCTCCAGACTAGACTGTGTAAATGAAATATAACATGGAATTTGATAAACACTAGACAGTATTTTTCTCATGTCAATTTTACTCTACTGTGATGATAAACTTGAATTCGACCTTTGTACTATAGTAATAGATGTGTCAATGTTAATTAGGAAAATGTGCTCGGCAATGGCGCCACTGTACAGAGGGGACCGCTGCCTTAGGGCAGAGAAGCATCGCCCTCTTACTGCAAGCGACAACAAAAAGGTGAAAAAATTAAATGGTAATAAAATGCATTTATTACCATTTCGTTTCCCCTTTGCCCAGCCAGCTGTGTTTGGAGTGAAGCTCACTCCACAGTTTAACCTGTGCATATCATTTTGGATAGCTGTCTTGAGACGGCTAGTCTGACATGCTCATTGTGGTCCTCTTCACTCAGCTGTCTGGACAGCAGGGTGGCGAGCAAGCACAGCTCCCCCCCCCCCCCCAAGTGCCTGCTCGAGCATCCAGGCAGCCCGCTCCAGCCAATCCTGGCACTGCTCTCATGCTAACATTATCAGCAACATGAGAGCAGTGTCTAGATTGGCGTGCAGCATTCAATTGCTACACTCAGAGCGCCAAGGGATAAGGAACAGAGGGGGCGAGCAAAGGGGATGAGCACATTTTTATTTTTCACATGCGGCTGGTACCCTAAATGTTTTGGTTTGTTGCCCCACCAAATGCTTAGGGTACCAGCTGCTACTGCCTCTGTAATTATGATTATTCAGATTTTCCACCAAAAAGGCATTTTTTGGTTTCTTAATAACTTGCCGTAATTTCAACAGGAAGTGTACCGTGGACACATTTTTGCGATAACATTCATTAATGTGAGAATGCATAATCCACCCAGAAACAAATCAATTGTTAGATTACTTAAAACCAACCATTCAAATACTGAAAAATTCTATTTGTTCTACAAGCATGCAATGGTATTTCAAGAATTTACGTGTTCTGATCAATAATGTCAAAACGAAACAAACATTAAAAAAGTGATGCTTAGTCATACAAAAGACAGACATCACTCTTGACCCTTGAGTATTTCTTTAACATTAGATTCACTGAGTCTATGAGTTTGTCTACAATCAACAGCATTATAACCAGTTATGGGCAAGTGGGAGGCCATCATCAGGACCAGGGAACAGTGAGAAGCACTCTAGTTAGCGCAAAGGATTGCTGGAAATGTGTCGTGCAGGTCTCCACGGCGGCCAATAGACCCCAAATAGGAAAGTGGATCAATCAAGTATTTCAAAGAATGATTTAGTGGAATGAAACTCTGGAAATACTTTCACTCTATAGTGCAGGAGAAGGTTGGGAGAACAAAAGGTGTCCCCATAACCAATAAAATAAGAAGAGACTATGGTAACCAAATGTATAATCAGTGTGGATTCCCACACAAAACATCCATTAAATGGACACAAAATCATTAAATGATAAGCAGGAATGGCGCTCCAAATGATATCAACAATAGCCAAGCCTGTTGGGTTGCGAAAAAGAGGGAAGTGTAGACCTTTTGTAAACTTGAGAGCACTGACCTCAGCTCTTGGAGTGCCACCTTCAGTGTCTGAGACTTTACTTGGAGACATATTTTAATATATTATTTACACTGGTATGGATAGTACCAGCGTAGTTAGGATAAGGTCTTTGTTTCCATAGTAAAGGTATTTTTTTGTTTTCTTAACTACTCCGAAACTGTTTGACAATCTACCCAAAGTTAAACTTTAGCTCCTTCGTGAAATGTTTTGTGAAGATTTGTCAAGAAGGGTATGAAAACGAGATAGCTACAAGCATAACATTTCCAATTTTCATTCCAATAAGAACTGCCCACTGATGCAAAGAATAAAAAATAAAAAAAAATAAAAAAAACAGCTGAACGGAATTTACTCTGAACTTGGCAAAAAAAATGTTTACATCACCCAAGGACTGTGCTTTTTGTGATTCGGTGTAAATACAATCAGTTATTTGAGAATTTATAGTATAAAGAGGAGCTTGAGTTAGGCATGGAGGTAACTCTCAAAAAGGTTAGTCATATACTGACAGCTGAAAGCTCTATATTTGTATTTGTCTATAACTTTATTATTGCTTCACAAAGTTGTATTTTTAAATTTTTCAAATTCATCAAGAGATGATCTTTTAACAAGGAGATCAAAAGTATGTTGGCTCATAATTATGGTGTCATTTGTTGAGCTCATATTTGGCACATATGTAGCATGTTAAAACTTCCCCTGGCATGGCAAGTTTTATTCAGTTCCATCAAGTGTGGGGTGGGGGTGATTGGGGAGCTTTAGAACAATTTGATATGCTAAGACCTTTGGCACTGTGGAATTAATCTGTATGACATTTGGCAGGCTCTTAGCATGTTAAGCACATTGTGGGAATCTGAGGTATTGTGTATTTAGGGGGCAAAGTTAAAAGCAGCATTCAAAAAAATCATTTACTCATAACTTGACTGCAGGTTTACAGATCTGCATAATACTGGTCAGACACTTACCATGTTTAGATTGCTTCTGAAATGTTGAGTTTCATGCAAACTCATGAATGAGAGGTACAATATTTTCAATTTGAACTCTCAAAATAATCTTTGCTCTCAGCTATATACAAAATCCTGAAGGGAATTATGGCAAACTATACAATGGAAGATACATTGCTTGATTAGGACAAAATCCATTCAGTATCTTTCAAGAAATTAGCTTTACAATAATGTATCAGTGGGTTTAACGTGTTAAACGTTAAAGACATCGCAACCGTTCATGAGCAGACACTCAAACCAGGTGTATAGTCCTGGCCCCTTGATATATCTCCATACAAAAATTGTTGTCCAGAGATTTTCATTTTTCGATTTGTGTTTTTGTATCATTATAGAAATAATGTAGCTTGGGTAGACATTGTTAACCCAGGCTGATTTTTTCTGGACAACATTTTTAAAAATAGCAGATGTGTTGCAGTGTTGGTGTAATATTTCAGGAACCAAGAGACTTCATTTTGGTGTCAAAATATAGGTTTTGGGGGTCAAGTAGTCTTGTAGACAGAAAATAACTCCTCAGAGCAACCCTTCCACCATTTTCCAAAATGGTGGCTATATAATGATGTGCTCTAGCCATCATATTGGTAGTTAATTTTGATATTGTTTTTGTTTCAGATTTTCCGTTTATTCAAATTTGTAAACATGAGTGAAGCGAGTGCCTAGCAGAGGACCCTTTGCCTCCTGACAGTGTTGCTAACTAAAAATCTGAGAACTCCTTCAACAAACAAAAATGTGTCATATGCCAATCCTAAAGAAAAGCGAATATCAACTGCTGTGGGACAGAAGAGAGTTTAAGATGCTGCAGAAATGCGGTAAAATTAAGTTCACAAAAAAGACTGAAACTGAAGGCTGAAGGGGATAAAAGATTTTATCATTGTAACAACAAGTGCCACAAATAATATAAAAGTGGAAAAAAACCTGGAAAAATTTGCCAAAAAATATCAGAAACCAGTGAATCATAAAAAAGAAAATATGTGTCTTATGAGAAAGCGACCACAATCAAACCTGATGCTCATCCACTTAAAAAAATAAATGGCTACCCACCGTCCACCTCCAACAACTGATCAGATAGCAGAGGATCTTCAAAGTGTTATCTGTGGTTTAGCCAGAACAGGGGCCAAAGGGACTGATGAAAGAACAAAATCAAGAGTATTGGAGTCTCAAAGGGCAAACTTTTTATCTGCAGCTAGTTTCTTCCAAGATGACATTTTCAGTTGAGTAGCTGATCTAAACAGGGAGGTGAATGTATTTGCAGCAGATTTGTATGTCCACCTGAACGGCATGCATGCATTTGAAAATATGGTTGTACAAGAGCTCCCAGCAACAATGTAACTTCCAAACTTCAGTTCAGTTTGCACTCTTTCAAAAAGCAAATTAGGTTTTATAGCCACTCTTGAGTGCTGGCTTAGGGTTCACACTCAGTGAGATCAGAGAAACGATGGTCAACATTGATGAAACCGTTTTGATACATAATAATGAAATTTAAATTTTTCTGGTGAGAATGTACAGTTCCATAATTCGTTTTTGTCATTCTAAGAAAAAGAATTGACCTCTTATGGTATTCTCAGCTGATTTGACTCCTGAGGTTCTTGCTGACAAATAAGATTACAGGATGCAATAAAATCTGTAGGAACTATTTCAAGAAATGTCCTGAAAGATTTAGATTTTGGACTAAATGACACATTTTGTGAAGCCCCAGAGCTTCGCAAACCATGGGAGTTAACAAGAATGCCTGATATTGCCTTAACATTTTTTACATCATTGTTTATCAGTAAAGCACAACTGTTACAAACGAAAGTTCTTGAGTTCTGAACAGAAAGTGACAACATTGATGATGGCTTTTAAGGTATAGCCAAAGAATTGGAAGACAATCTCATGAACCAATAGGCTTATGCTGTGTAAATGTACCATATTTTCCAAACCAGGTTTTATGAATTACATTGCGCCAAAAAGAAAACTCCGCTACACCTGATGACTGCCCACACAATCTATGACAAGTGTAAAAGTAGAGAGCTAATCACTTCAATGAATAGGATTCGTGTATCAAAAAGTTATGACATAGGGAGCACAAACTCATGCTGTAAAATCTTGTGAATCTGACAACGTACCATTTCCACATACCAGGAAAGGTTTTACAATTGCTGCTCTTGATAACTTATTTTGAAGACAGCTCTTCTTTGCCTGGAACATCCAGCACACATTATACTGTTTTTGCAAGACTGTATCAATGAAGTAACTGCTGGAAAACAAGTTGTGTCAGCTGTAGGCATAAACAAACAAAGCTGCAAATTTATAACCCAACTGCCTTGCCAATGTGTGCAAAATCACAACCATCATCACGTCCCAGTCAAACAAATTTGGAAAGTGGCTGAGAACATGGATCTTCTTCTACCTGATGCTGTGTGCCGCAAAACTGATTTAACTGAATTTATTTATCGCTTATTTGGTGTGGACAGAAGGATGAAGAAAAGCCAGTTTCTCCATGGGCTGGAAATCATTCTCTTATCTCTCAGATTACCGTCCCACTGAAGAAGGTTGGGTTTTTACCAGTAATACTATCTCCAGTCACAAACTATGCAACAGAATATGCAGCTCTAAAAAGTTTCCAAAATGCGTGTGCTCAGCTGAAGACCAGCCCATCCTGCCAATTTTCTGCGATAAAGTTGTTTTTCATATTGTAGCTGAAATTTTTATGAGCAATCAAGTATAATTTGATGATCTTTATCCAATGATGGGCATTTTCCACATAATGAAAGTTGTGTTGTGCAGAAAGTTCTCAGTGGATGTGGCATAGACAATGCACTTATTGAGACTGAAATCTCTGGAAGCACAACTGTCCAGTCAGTATTGAGCGAAACTCTATGATCATTTGTTACATGGTATGCTCATCATATAGAGGCTATGGAAACATTGCATTGGAGTGCTTTCTGAACAAGAATGACAAATTAGGTTCTGCATATCGTATCTCAGAAGTGAACAAGGCACAGGGTGCACTTCATTCAACAGACAATGCAAAGTCAGGTAATGTTCAGTATACTTAGTTCAAAATTAGAAAACCAAGTACATAGAGTTTGTCAACGAGTGCGAAGAAAAATCATAACTTTGCAAGTACTGGGGAAATAGTTTACACAGGATCGCTCAAGTGAAAGATTTGGTACATGTTGATCAGGAAGGTGATTCGGAGCTGCACATGAAGACTGAGGATTGCATAAACTACCTGAGATATGGGTCCTGGTATTTTGAAAGAGTGAAGAAGCTAGAGGTGGAAAAACAATACCTATACAGAAATCATCCAAAAGACATTTTGTGGCGAAAGACAGACAAGGAAGGTTCAATGCTGTGGCTCCAGATATGAAACTGGAACATACGATCCAGAGATCACAGAAAAGCTCCAATGGAATTGTTGGTCAGACATGTAAAAGTGAATATGTTGCTCAATGGCAGCTAGTTTACCATGAAGTCCTTTCGATTTGCAATGTTTTCAGACAGATGACAAATTCAAAATTAATGTACCATTGGGAAACTGTTCCTCACCACAAACTTGTGAGAGGAACGTTTTCATAAACATGTTAACAGCCTCCTTCATTTCATTCAGCAGCAAGGAAATCTCTTTAAAACGATCGAGCCTGTGAGACTACACAGGTTTGTGACCAAACAATATGTGATAATGATATAAAGACAAGTCTACTAGATGCCCTGGAAAACGGATTGAAACTATATGCAGAACTGAAGCAGGAGAGTTGTGTATTAAAAGAAAAAAAAAGCTGTTCAACAATCACCAAAGCTAAACCTCCATGCTTTAAGAGTTTCATACCACCAGCCACGACAAAACAGGTTACAAAAAAACAACATACACAACCACATAGAGAGATGGATGTAGCAAAAGAAAGGGATGAATTTTTCAAGGACATTGTGTTGCATGATCATCTTCCAAGAAAAGCATTATTTGATGAAGGTACTGCAACCATACCAGTGAAGTACAAACTCATACAAGAGCTCAAAAAAAACATTTACCTGAAGAATTTCATTTTGAAAAGGTGTCCTCATTGAAAACTGCTGCTGTTGTGGACAATATGTCACAATTGCAAATGGTCTAGATTTCATCCATGCAAAACTTCAGAGAGATAGTTTAGACTGTTCGACAGATGTCAACCTTAGTGTGCACCTTGCAAGAACTGCACATTGTCTTTGACAGTTATCTTGAACTATTTCTCGAAGTGTGTGAGAGAATCCAGAGAATATCTACAAGTGGAGCAACTCAGCTTTCCTGCATCAAGTATTTGACACCCATACCTGTGCAACTTGATAAATTCTGGTCATCACCATTGAACAAGATGAACTCATCAAAACATTGCTGATGCTTCAGTGAAAACTGAATTTCCAATTATTGCTAGTGGAATGATTGTCAATGAAGAGTTGGTGTCTGCAGAGGTATGGGTCATATTGTTCAAGAATTTAACAGCAAATTGGAGGAAGCCGACTTTTGTGTTGTGCCACATGTTGTGTGGGCTGTTCAAAATGGTTCCAATCGAGTCATTGTACTTTCAAATGACACTGATATTATTGTGCTACTTAGATTTGTTGCAATGTTCATAAATCAAGGATTGTCAGAGTTATGGGTATGTTATGGAACAGGTGAGAAAAGACACTTAATCCCAGTCAGTATTCTCCACAAGAAACATGACCCAGAGATGCCCAGTGCTATTCCTACTGGTGATGACACTATGAGCAAAACTGGAACAAAGCTATGAACTTTAACTGCTGGACCTGTGAAGTTTCTAAAAGGATTTGCGGAGACAGAAAAAGAATGTGACTTTAAAGGCATAGAAAAAATACCTTGTGCATGTCTGGAAAATGAGTTCTGACTATCACACATTTGACGATCTTCAGTACATTGAGTTCAAGAGATCAGTCCCACTAAGTGACCTTTCACCAACATCATATTCTTTACGTGTGCACATTAAAAGAGCGTTCTACTTGATCAGATTTGTTAATGTTTTGGCTCATGCATCTGTAGAAAAAGATGCGTGCAAATTCGGTTCAAAAAATAATTTGATCCGAACCAAAATTCTAAAGCCTCTACCCACAGAATGTTCACTTCCATGTACTTGCAAAACGTGTGCTACAAAAAGATGTCCCTGCCGATATGCTCTTCTGAAATATTCAACATTCTGCAAATGTACCACGAGCGATTGCAGGAACAAATAAAGTGAACTATGAAAATGTGTCTAAAACAGGAGTGATAAGCATTTTTTTTTATATTTAGATCAAAAACATTGTTTGCTGTATACATAAAAGGATTAAAAACCGTTATTTGATTCATTTCTCTCTCTCTTGAGATAACAGGTGAACTTCTATAGTTTTGTACGTTTGCAATGCGAGCCTAACTATAACGTCCCTGTAACCTTTGATTTTTTCAGTGAATTTCTATGGGTTTTTTAAAGTATAGTAATTTTAATTAATATATGTTAATCCAACCACTGCAGTGCACAGCCTTCGGATATGCACGGCAGCAGCTGGCCTGAGGCCAGACCCTGAGGCCAAACCCCCTATAAGCACCCAACCTTGCACAGTGCACGGCCTTCTCCTGTGCACGATAGGGGTTGCCTACAAGGCCTGGCCTGCAGCCAGACCCTATGGTCAAACCCAGAGCCACAAATCCTTACACTGCTCATGGCTCTTTGGCCATGCTCGGCAGGAGTTGACCCCCCCCCCCCCCCCCCCCAATCTCTCTGGGTGTGAAAATAAGTGTGAAAGGGTGTATAAGTGGCTGTGAGAGTCTCATTCTTGGTGTGAAAGTGCGCGCATCAGGGTCTTAGTGGGTGCATCAGGGTCTACGCAGGTCTGTGAGTGGGTGCATGAGGGTGTCAGTGGGTCTGTGACTGGGTGTGACAGTGAGTTGATCTGTGAGTGGGTGCACGTGAGTCTGTGAGTGGGTAAGTGTTTGAGTGGGAGAAAGATTGAAAGAGGGAGAGAGTTTTTTTTTTTAGACTTTGATGGATGATATACTTATGACATTTCTGGACAAATTGAAAAGAGAAATTTATTTGTCAATTAAAGAGAGTGAGATCACCTTTCAGTATGAACATTAAACGTTTGAAGCAAGAAAGAAATTAAAGGAGGTAAATTATCATGGACACACCTGGAGTAGAACCATCAACTGTAAGTGTGACGTTCTGATACCTTAAACATTAGACCATAGGTGACTCCTTATTTTGCTTTGTCCAGACATAACTAAGACATTCAGCACACACACTTTGAGAGGAAA
The DNA here is from genome assembly GCF_031143425.1 of Pleurodeles waltl. Taxonomy (NCBI): domain Eukaryota; kingdom Metazoa; phylum Chordata; class Amphibia; order Caudata; family Salamandridae; genus Pleurodeles; species Pleurodeles waltl. Next base: position 135,068,661 of record NC_090448.1, read on the forward strand.
AAGACATGTATGTTCCATTACTAGTAACGTTCAACAGGATCGACACATGTAAATAAACAGATCCACTGCCTTGAGATACTAGGCTTTGAACCATCAATCTACTGAGTGACATTCCAAGAGCTTTACCAGTAGGTCAGAAGAGACTCTGTTCTGCTTTGCATCAAAGTGTAACTATAACATTCGAACCACACATCTTGCTAGTCTAACTCTTAAGATACTGCATGGAGAGACCATGCCATAACATTCTCTTTCTCTCTCCCATCCCATTATGGGATAAATAAAAAATAATAATGAGAAAAAAAACAAAAATGAAGAGTGACAGGAGTGTGGGGGGAGCCTCACAGCCCCTGCAGTCCTAGCCGACTCCTCTCATCCCGTGGGAGCTGGCATTGGTCCCACAATCGGGGAGTTGCTTTTAATAGCAGCTCCCTGCTTCTGGGAACAATGCTTTCATCTGTCTTCCCTCCACGCATATTTGCATGCAGGGAAGACAGTTGAAAAACTTGCTTTCTGACAGCGGGAGCTGTTTGACACCTCCTGGTATCAGAAAGCGGACTTTGTTTGCTTTAGCTAGTGGGGGTTGTCAGCTCCCACCAAGCAAAAGCAAACAGCTATGTCCCGTGGGTGGGCACCCTGGGACATACCAGGAGCTGACCTGGGTGGCGGGGGATGGGGGGTTGCAGTCCCCAGGGCCATCGTTGGCTCCTCGAGGGGAGACTTGTGGCCCCCCTCCAATGTTAACACAGCCCCAGGGAGGTGGTGGTCCCATGGCTCGGAGGTCTGAAATGGACCTGAGAGGGGGCAGTGGTCCCCAAGGCTGTGGGGGTGGGGGCTGCACGCCCCTGCATTGTTGGTCTTCAGTGCCCCAGGGAGGTGGTAGTCCCCGGAGCTCTGGGGGAGGAGGAGGGTTGCACGGGGCCTCAGCGGGCAGGCAGCGCACCACGTTAAAATAATTTAAAATGCCTACGTGACTTGGCCCATCTGGGGGCTTTAGACTAAAGAAGCGTGAGAGCCCACGCTTTTTATTTTTATTTTACCGGATCAGCCACGAATCATGGTAAAAATGTATAAAAAAATAAAAAAATTAAATAAAAAATAAAAACCTGCCCCCCCACCTTTTTCGGCTAAAACAGAGTACCAAGACGGCTGCCAACACTTTCTAGTTCGAAGTGTTTGCAGCCAATGTTTTCACAAAGTCTTCACGGCCAGAGATGGAAATTAAATTTGTATATTTAATATTTCAAAAACTACTGAAACATTTACACCAAATAAGCAAAAGCACAATCTGCGTACCAAATAGCTAGCTTTCTGTCAAATGTGGTGTTTCCATCCAGTGGTCATGTCCAAATTTCCTATGGGAATGAACATGGGAAACACAACTTTTTTTGACCTTCCCAATGAACATGAGAAACACAACTCAACTTGTCAGATCACCAATTGACCAAAGAAGAAGAACAACGTCTACTACAAAAAGGCCTCAGTTTTTGCCATGAAAAACATTTTGATTATGGTCAAACATGGATCGACATGTATAAATTTATTCGCAAATGGAAATTGATGAAAGTTTGTTTCTAAAGTGGACTCAGAGTTCAACAGGAGAAGTTGGGAGAGATCCCAAAGTGAATCTAATAATTGAACAAAAATCTGATCTTAAGAATGTCTATGACTTAATGCATGATTTTGAGGGAGATGAACTTACAAAAACACAAGTACTATCAGAACTGGGGATTAACCCAGAAGAACACATGCATACTAATTTTGAACCAAATCAAAATTTTGTTTGAGTTTAATACCAGGCAATAAGACAGATGTATTTTATGATCTGATTATAACTGATTTGGAAAAAATACCATATGTAAATAACAAGACGAGAAGAGAAAATCTAAGTATTGGAGAGCGAGATGCTCTTAGCAAACTGAGAAATAATCAATTATTTGAAATCAAACCAGCAGATAAGGGTGAATATATTGTCATTTTGAATAAGAATTATTATTTGGAGGAGGCCATGAGACAATTACAGGTTAAATCACATTACTGTAAATTAAGTAAGAATCATATTAATGAAGAAATTGAGAAAAATGGCAGTCAGATGGCCTCCTTAGTGTTGAGGAATTGAAAGTCTTAACCAATGATGTATTTTTTTTTACCAAAGGTTCCCAAAACTTATATAAACCTCCAGGAAGACCAATCGTTTCTAGCTGCGGATCATTATATGAGAATGTATCACAGTATGTGGATTATTTTTTGGCACCTATGGTAAACAATTTGACCTCATATTAAAGATACTGGAGATGTTTTAAGACTATTAGAGGATATAGAGTGGCAGAAGGAATCTCTCTTGGTGACCATAGATGTGGTTTCCTTACATACATCTATTTCACACAAAGTTGGCCTAAAAGCAATTAGTTCTTTACAACAGAGGAATATTCATGAATTGAAACATTATGAAATGCTGCTAGAGATGACTGAATTATGTCTGAGAAATAATGTTTTCATATTTAATCATGAGATTTACCTACAAATCTGTGGAACAGCGATGGGAGTTCCCTTCTCTCCAAGCTACGCCAACCTTACTATGGGTTGGTGGGGAAAACACAGCTTGGAGAGAACAAATTAAGGAATATATGGAGAAAGTAGTAATCTGGCTTCGATATATTGATGACTTATTTTTGATTTGGAATGGCACGGACAATCAATGCAATGAGTTTCTTTTGAAACTGAATACTAATGATGTAGGTTTACAATTTACACAAAATTAGTAGAACATATATAGATTTTTCTAGATGTAATGTTATACACAGAAAATGAGAAATTGCAAACAACTTTACATCGTAAAATAACAGCAACTAATAGTGTGTTACATGGATCTAGTTTTTATCCTAAGTCATTAATTGATTAAGACTATTCCTTATGGGGAATTTATTAGGACCAAAAGGAATTGCTCAGAGCGTAAAGATATGGATTTAAAGTTCAAAGATATTGAACAAAAATTTATGAGAGGAGGATATAAAGCTTGTGATGTTAAACAAGTTAAAAAGAGAGCCAGAGAAATGTCAGGCTCACAGATCCTTGTAACAAAACCTGATGATAAAAAATAACAAAGAGGATGAGAAGATGTAACTTCTATTAACATATAGTAAGGAAAATCATAAAATTTTGAATGTTTTAAATAAACACTGGCATATATTAAAGCGGGATCCAGACATAGGATCACGAGAAGGAGCACAACCAAGTGTAACTTATAGGAAGGTCCCATCTCCAAAAGATCAGTTGGTAAGAAGTCATTTTGAACTTCCAAAAACATCTACTTGGCTAACAACACAGAATAAAAGTTTCATATGCTGTATGAAATGTAAAGCATGTCTTATTGGATGCAACAAATATAAAATTATGGATTGGCAGGGAAGAGAGATCCCCATTTTGGACAGAATCATGTGACACAACATTGTGGTGTACGTAAGAGAGTGCCTCTGCAGGGTGAGATACATGGTGAGCACCATCTGTCCATTAAAAAAGCCAATATTAGAACATATTAGGGCAGTACAGAATGAGGACTCTAATTATGCCATGACAAAACATTGAAAAAACCATAGTGGTGCAAATTGGTTGCATATGAAATATTTTGGGATAGCCAAAGTTGAACAACATGAGAGAGGGGGTGATAGAGTATTGCAATTAGGACGTCTGGAATCTAAATTCAATATTAGACTTAAAACCAGGGCCCCACATGGGATTAATGCAGATGAGGAATTATACTGCCATTTATGAAACAAGCAGCTGGAAGTAGGCTTCTTTGCTGAAAATACACTGGTACAGATTCTATAGATAGTGAAAAATAGGACTGTGCTATTAATATAAATAAAGATAAACAGATTGTGTTGAGATTCACTAGAGTCAGTGTCGGACACTGTCGGTGCGGTGGCAGACAGTGTCTAAGGCAGCAGAGAGGTCGAGGAGGATGAGAGCCACGGTTTCGCCGTTGTCAAGCATGGCCCTGATGTCGTCGGTGGCGGCAATGAGGGCAGTTTCGGTGCTGTGATTGCTGCGGAACCCTGACTGCGATGGGTCCAGGATGTTGTTTTCTTCGAGGTAGTAGGTCAGTTGTCTGTTGTCTATAAAGTCTTGTTCACGGTTATTGAGCATACCCTTCAAGTTCCTTTTATATCATTACACATCCAATGCCATTATGGTACATTGTGGGATATGTAGTCTTATTCAACACAAAAACAATTACAAATCAAACCAAAATAGTGTGATATAAAACTCTATTTACCTACTCATGTCTGTTCCAATACATGTGTATCATGACTTCACTCTTACCAACAGACATATTTCTGACAATTTTGATCCAATATATAATGGCCATTATTCCATATATCAATCAATTTCTAGAAATGGCATTTCTAAAATAGTAATAATTAATCTGACTTAATCAATAAAGAGGATTTCTCATTATCATTCCAATGATACTACTCCTCTTAGATTAGGAATTACGGCTTTAAAGTATTTTAAGGAATTCCCAATGCTGACCTATGCCAGGGCAGGCCTCACAGCAATGAAAAATTACTTTGGAAATTGTTCATTACCAGGACATGAAAAACTAAAAAAAAATACATGTCCTGCCTTTCACTGACATGGCACCCTGCTCTACATTGTACCTAGGGCCTACTTTAAGGGTGCCTTATATGTGAGAAAAGGGGAGACTAAGGCTTAGCAAGAGGTTTTAAATGGCAAGTTAGGGTGGCAGTGAGACTGCACACAGGAAATCTGCAGTGACAGGCCTGAGACATGTTTACAGGGCTACCTGAGTGGGTGGAACAATCAATGCTGCATGCCCACTAGTAAAATTTAATTTACACTCTCTGGGTATATGGTATACCACTTTCCCATGGACTTAAATGTAAATTAAATAGGCCCATTGTGGATATGCCAATGTTACCATGTTTAAGGGAGAAGCACATGCACTTTAGCACTGGTTAGCAGTGGTAAAGTGCGAAGAGTCCAAGGACTCTCCCCGCCTTCCCGGTAAATGTGACCCCGCCCTTGTTCAGTCAGTGCACATTTGGAAACGCTAATAGTAAGCAGCATAGGCTAAATGCCTGCCACACTTTGTGCAGATTTATTATACATACATAGATACACACTATATATATATATATATATATATATATATATATATATATATATATATATATATATATATATATTAATTACCTAGTGGCGGTCGTCACTAGGTAGTTATAGTTAGGTCAGGTGTTCCATAGGAAAAGCTTTTTGTGTTTCTAGTAACTTTTTCATGGAAATTCGTGAAACAGTGGCACTTACAAAAGATGCTACTTTTTGACCAGTTTGAACATGGAAAGATTAGGGCCATCCATCAAGCAGGATCGAGAAATAAATGGGAGTCCCAAAACACAAAATTCTGATTAATTTTCCATAGACTTCTTTAAGACAGGCTACAGCAAAAACTGCTGAACAGAATTACACCACATTTGGCAGGAAGCTAGATCTTGATCCACAGATCATACTTTTGGTGAATTGGTTATATTTTTTAGAAATGTAGGTTAAAAAATAATTGTATATCTGGACGGCTGGGTCCGCAGGAGTCTTGAGAGCAGCAGTTTAAAAATGGAGCCTGTAGATTGGCCCAGGGAGCTTTAGTTCCCTTGGGCCATCTAGCTCCTGCAAGAGCCAGACCTCAGTGGGAGTGAGGGCTCTGATTGATTGGCAGCAACATGAGAGAAATGTTGGTCGACAACCATAACAGGACTCGGGAACTTAGTCCCCTGTCCTGAAGTTAAATATAATAATAGTATAAGGGGCAGGGCAGGGTAGGGATACCCTGACCCCCTAGGGCCCACTGGGTTGGGGGCACAGAAGGGCCCCCCCTCCTGCAGCCAAGAAGAGGGAAAAAAAGCAAAAAAATGCTGCGATCCAAAAGGGATCAGAAAAAAAAAACAAAAAAAAAAAACAACACACAATAGTGGCAGAGGTCGCTTTGTTCTAATAATGGGAGAGGGGTGAACGGCCCCACTGTCCCAGCCTTTACAGAGTCCTGGGCATAAAATAATAAAAATGGGGAGGGAGTATGCTTGCCTACCCACCCCATATGAACCACCGAAGGCCTTGAGAGCCCACCCCTGCAACCTAAATCATTAAATAAGGGGAGAGTAGACGGTACAGCTCCCTGCCCCGAGCCATGACAGGGTCCAGCGGCCCACCCCTGGAGCCAATATTTGCAAAATGGGGAGGAGTGCATGTGCCCCCCCAACCCCGGGCCTCTGAAGGCCCCAGGGAGCCCACCACTGGGGCCAAACTCAGTGTAACTTGGGAGGGGGACACGCAGCCCACTCTAGCCATTATTGTCTGTTGGGACCCCATCCCACAGGGCTATGTCGAGGGACCCACCCTTGGGACATTGCAGTTTCTTTGCCTGCATGGGCAGTGAAACCTGTGTTTGCTCCTACTTGGCAGGAGCATTTTTGAAACTCTTGCCAAGCGGGATACAGAGTCTGCTTCCAACAGCTGGGAGCTTTAAAACTACTCCCACCAGCTGGGTGTTGGATTCTTATCTGTGTCCCTGCCCGCGCTCATGCAGCACCCAACAAGACTACCATTAAGGGGTCAGGGCCCTGGGGGATGGGGTGACTGGGGCTGATAAAAGCCTGGAGAAGAGGGCCGTGAGACCCTCTACCCTTTATTGGGTGGCCCTGGAGATGGGATCCCCAGAGCCTAACAAGGCTCAGTAAGAGAGGGCTGCACAGCCCCCTCGCCTTCATTGAAATGAGTGGCCCGGGGGATGGGGTCCCCATGACTTTACAAGGTTCTGGTTTGGGGCGTGCAGCTCCCTTCCACCTTATTTTCAGTAATGGCCCTGGGGGATGGGGCCCCCCCAAGGGCATAACCGAGTTCGGGAGGAGGGTGCATTCCCTCACACCTTTAGTTTTAATAATGGCCCTTGGGGATGTGACCCCCCCTGCCCTTTAATTGTAGTAGTGGCTCTGGGTTATGGGGTCCCCAAAGCTTAAAGCGGAGGAAGGGGGCTACTTGGCCAATCTCCTCTTTCGAATAAACTGGCCCTGGGGAATCGGGTCCCAGGACACCTAATAAGGCTCAGAGAGGGGGGCACATGACCTCCCATTACAGTTAAAGAAAAACAAAAAACCTAAGTCTCTGCAGTCCCCAGGGCCTGATGGACGTATTTAAGCTCAGGGTGGGGGCCATCAGGTCCCTCCTTTAAAAAATAAAATTAACAAATTTCCCTGTAGCTAACTTCCAGCTGCGCATGACTGTGCGCAGAGGAGGTTTGGCTTGATGTATGGTAATACAATATTACTTTACATTAAAAAAAAAAAAAAAAAAAAATAGTAATTCATTGAAACCAACAAAGGTTAAAGTAACGTTAGAGTTCGGTGTGATAAAAAGATCTGTTTTGGTTAAAAAATAAAAAAATAAAAAATGAAAACAAAAAATGAAAACAAAAAATTTATGAAAAAAACGAAAGGTTACAGTAATGTTATAGTTAAGTTAATCTGTCAGTGACAACTAACATTTTGAAGTTAAACCACAGAAATTCACCAGTTATAGTTAGCAGGACTACTTGTGCCTTGCTTCTCTGCCATTCACTGCTTCTAATCTAGCATATTACATTACTTATGGCATGTTCTATGATGCTTTTATGACATCATTGATAACACAACTGTTGACATCATTGATGGCACCACTGGTGACATCATTGATGACCTCATTGATGACGTCATGCAGGTTTTTTTTGTACACACTGCTCTATCAACATGGATAGAATTAGAGCTTTGGAAATACAAACTAACTCAGAATCATCATTAATGCCTGCACAGAAACAACTCCCTTAAGTGCAGTAATCGCGGGTTATCTGCCACATTGACCCGATACCACTGTGCAGCATGTCTGCTAATGAGACTTTGTGAGGCTTGTCACTCTACATCCCTATATCCTATCAGATGGTAGGACAGAGGAAGAGGGCTCACCTCCAGCCCTGTCCTGGCAGCTGATGGGCTAGTAGCTCGTGTTCCAGGACAAGCAGCTTATTTATACTGGCGTGCAATTCGAGGGAGTAAAACCCTGGAGCAAGAATCTCAAAGAGATGGAATCCGGAGTGCTAAGGTAAATAATAGTTTGTGTGCCCGTGCGTGAACGTGATTGGCTGTGTGTTTGCATCTATAAATACATGCACGCGTGCGTGTATCTGAGTCTATGCATGGTGTAGTTCTGTCGTCTTCCATAAACACCATTCGTTCTCTGTGCTCGGCTCCTTTATTAAAATTGTTCAGTTTTTTAAAACTGAATGCTTATTCTTTTATTTAGGAGATGTTACAGTTAATAATTTAAACGAGCAGTCTGTATAATTCTAATAATATCTATGAAGCACAGGAAGATCTGCAGGGCCCTGGACGTAATAGCGGTTGTTGTAATAATGGTATGATGTGCATTTTGATAATAAAAAGGCTGCTATCCCTTTTCAGCCATCATATTCCTCATTTCCTGTAGGCAGAGTTAGCCTTTAACACGTTTTTCCTTGTCCCTAAGTAAACCTCCTTGGTGGCACTGACTTTTACACTGTGCAAATCTTCACAAAAAAATAAAATTAATAACACACAAAGTACACAAGAACAATTCAAACACTTGTGGGGCTGGAAGCCTTCAAGTTCCTAAAACCAGTGCAATGCTTCAAGGCACAGGGCAGTTACTTGGGGGAGGGGAGGCTCACAGGGTTAGTAAGCGCTACGCCTCTTTCATTTCAAGTGCTCTCTGTCTAACCTTGAATGGTTTCTGGAGATACCTAATCAGCCATAATGGGGGTTCGGGGGGAGCAGAGGGCTTGCCCGGTCTCCCCCCGGGCTTTTCGGGCCAGAGTGGTACAGGCCACTGATGAGTTGGGGATTGGTAGTCTGTGCAGGAAGGGGCGGGTTGTTGGTGTGAGGATAAAAGACAGGGGCAGGGTGTGGGCGGCCTCTTTGGCCGTCGTCACACCCAGTAGGCGTGTTTGTCTTCGTGCTGGAGTTTTTTTGTAGGCGTTTTATACTGGTTTTGGAGGCGTTTTTGGGGTGGAGCGTATAATTAATATTGATTTGTTCTAGCGTAGTGGAGTTATTTGGCTGTGGTTGTGTTTAGGATCGAAATTGGTGGCTTGAAGATATGGAATTGAGCAAAGTGGTGCAGGCCCTTAAAATATTGAGGGATGAGGGTAGGGAAGATTTAATTAAGGATGGGGTCTTGGAGGAAGCATGGGTGGGCTTGAAAAGGCCGAAGAGGTTATCTGCGCAAGGTGTTAGTGCGGCAGTGGCAGCTTGCTCCCCGCCGTCGGGAAAGCTTAAGAAGTTTTAAAATAAAAGCGCGGATGGTCGGAAAGTATCACGCTCACCTGTTAGTGTGCAGGAGGATGTGGAGCCGTTTCCAAAAGTGGCGGGGGCTGTGGTTCCTCGAAGGAGAGGAACGGGACATCTTTTGAGAAGATCCGGGGTTTCTCTCGCGCGGAGAGTGGCGGCTGGTGGGTGGGTGGGTGGGCCGAGTGAGTGCGGTGACTATAAGTGAGAGGCAGGGGGCGCGGCTTAGCAGCGCGCGCTTCAGGCACTCTGCGTCGTGGGCGGGCGTTAAAACAAGCCCAATTGCCGCGTAACAACGCGTTTGAACGCGAGGCGGCCATTTTAGATGAAAGGACCTTGGGGGGGCACAGTCAAAATGGCGGCACCCATGGGAAAGGGCAATTCGGGTGTAATTTTATCGGAGAAAAGGCTTTTGGCAGAAAGACAGAAGGCGGAGGAGGGCAGGGACCGGGAAGAGGACGTCATTGTTATATCTGACGAGGAGCAAGAGGGACAGGAGAGTTTTGGTTTGGTTGAAAGCTTTATGGCTGAGCAGGATGTGAATTTTTTGAGTAGAGGAGCTGGGGCAGATGGTTTGAAGGAGTCCAGTTTGGTGAGGTGTTCAAGCGTAAGGAGTTTTGAAGGAAATGTTAGCGCACAGAATGTTTTGCAGGTGAGTGAACAGGTGGATCTGGTGGATCAGGAAGGTGTGTTGGTAACAGGTTTGGTTTATGGTCAGGTAGGTAGGTTTGTGAATAGGGATAAGGGTAAGGTTTTGCTGGATAGGAGGAAGCCAGCTTTGCAAGAGGTTAGCGCTGGGTGTGACGCTCCTCGGTTTCCGGGCAGGCCGGGTGGATTGACGGTGCATCAGGATGCTGGGCGGCATGCTGGTGGGCAGAGTTTCCCGGTTAAGGCCAGGGCGCCTTTGATACACCGGAAAGAAGGGAGGGTAAATTCTGGAGCGGTTTACCCAACGACGAGGGAAACGGTTGTACGAGGTTCGCTGGGTCACGGTGAGGGCTCAGTTTTGGAAGATGAGCAGCCCTCCACCAGCTGGGGCGCTGGTGCAAGTTTCGAAAGGCTTGAAGAAACTATGCTCGATTATGACGACGACGAGGACGACCAGGATACAAGGGTAGCGGAGGTGGTCCAGGGCAATCATTCTGGGATTCGTCGCAGGGCCTCGGCGGGGAATTTACCGAGAGGTGAGCTGGGGATGGGGATGGGTCGAATTGTTGGTGGTAATTATGGGAGGGAAGTATGTGGTTTCGGTGGGGTTGATGCTTCTGTACAGGTGGATGGCATTAAAGAGGATGGGGCAGGTAAGTCAGAGGTTACTGGGGATGTTCGTGAAGAGGATGGGTCAAAGGTTTTGCAGGAGTCAGTACAGGCAGGGGGTGCAGTAGGTGCGGAGGTTTCAGTAAAAGGTAAAAAATTGCTGTACATGGGAGTGGCGATGCCTTTGGGGGCGCATCTCACTCAGAATTTGAAAGATAAGATTTGGAAAGGGGAATTTGTGGATGTGTTTAAACTATTGCATAGAGAGGTGCAAGCGAAGGAAGGGTCAAAGGAGGAGGAGTGGGAATTGGCCAGGAGACCTAAAGTTCCTACAAATATTGAAAATTGGACATCAGCCTTTCTGATTTATGCAAGCGTCTATTGTGAAAGGCACAAGGATTTGTGTATTGCTTTGTTTAAATATATGGATGTGGTGCGGCGGGCCCAAATGGATTATGGGGGATTTGGGTGGTTTCGGTATGACGAGGAATTTCGTGCAAGGAAGGCGATGGACCCATCCAAAGCTTGGGGGGGAGATAGATAATGAGTTGTGGATGCAGTGGTTAAGGACGGCCAGGTATGCTCCTACTACGCACACTGCAAGTGGTCTTCCGGTACAATATAAGCCCTTTCAGGGGCGTCCCACCCAATTTGGGGTGGGTTTTGGACAGCGTGGGCAGTTGCAAGGAAATGGGTCTTGCTGGGCATTTAACAGCAGCTTCTGCAATAGGCAGTCCTGTAGATTTCGGCATGATTGCTCCCATTGTGGAGGCAGGCACCCAGCTTTTCAGTGTTTTGGAGGCATTCACTGGGGATGGCAGGGACAGCAAAATAGAGGTGGTGACAGGGGCAGAGGCCAGATTCAGCAGGTTGTTGGAAAAGGGCCCTACGCCTATTAAATGTGAAGTTATTTCTTATTGGCTACGTTGGTATCCCCGAAGGGATGAAGCCAAGGTGTTGTGGAGTGGTTTTGTTGAAGGTTTTCGTTTATGCTATCAAGGTCCTAGAGTGCGAATGTGGGCCAATAATTTGAAATCGGCAAGGACTTATCCGGAGGTGGTTCAGGCAAAATAGGACAAGGAATTGGAATTGGGAAGAATTGTACGCCCCTTTTCGGAGTGGCCTTTGGCCAATTTGACTATTTCACCCCTAGGAGTGGTTCCAAAAAAACAGACAGGTGAATTCAGGCTGATTCATCATTTGTCCTGGCCAGCGGGGAGTTCAGTCAATGATTTTATTGCTGTTGAGGACACTGTTGTGCACTATGCATCAGTAGATGAAGCTGTTGCTTTGGTGAGGAAGTGTGGGCAAGGGGCAGAGATGACAAAAGCGGACATTAAATCAGCTTTTCGGTTATTGCCTGTTCATCCGGAAGATTTGTCTTTGTTGGGGATTCAGTTCGGGGGTGCGATTTAGGTGGATCGCATGCTCCCAATGGGTTGTTCGGTTTCTTGTTCCCTGTTCGAAATGTTCAGCACGTTTTTGCAGTGGTGTTTCCAGTACAAGAGAGGGGACAGGTTGACGACACATTACTTAGATGATTTTTTCTTTGTGGGGGCGGCAGGAACAGGTTCATGTGGCAGGGCTTTGTTGGAGTTTGAGGACTTGATGGCTGAATTTGGGGTTCCACTGGCAAAGGAGAAGACGGAGGGCCCTGTGTCATGTATTAGCTTTCTTGGCATTGAGCTGGATTCGTTGAGGATGGAGGTGAGGTTACCTCAGGACAAAGTGAGGCAGTTGATTTTGCTTTTGGAAGACACGGTCAAAAGACATAAGTTGGAGTTGCGGCGAGCTCAGGAATTACTGGGTCATTTGAATTTCGCTTGTAAGGTGGTCAGAGTGGGCAGAGCCTTTTGTAGGAGACTTGGTTTTGCAATGAGAGGTGCGACGTTACCGCATCATCACATTAGGATCAAGGCTCAGGTGAAGGAGGATCTGAAAATGTGGATTTGTTTTTTGCAGGAGTTTAATGGAGTGTCTATGTTGGTGGATGATTCGGATTGGTTTTGGCAGGTGGAGTTGTTTTCTGATGCATCTGGTGCCCACGGTTTCGGGCTGTTTTGGGATGGTCATTGGATGGCTGAGGCTTGGCCAGCGAAATGGAAAGAAGCAAGGCATAGCATTGCCTTTTTGGAATTTTTTCCTTTAGTAGTGGCGTTGGTAGTCTGGGGATCCCATTTGGCTAATCGGAATGTGGTGTTTAATGTGGACAATCAGACAGTGGTAGCCTTGGTGAATTCGCAAAAGGCGAAGGATGTTAAAGTGTTGAAATTGCTGCGTATTTTCTTGTTGCATTGCTTAAAATTCAATGTTCTGTTCAAGGCTAAGTACATCCCTGGAATCAATAATGACATTGCTGATGCCCTATCTCGTTTTCAGTGGCAGAGGTTCCGTGGTCTAGCACCGGGAGCGGATACGGAGAAGACGCTGGTCCCGGGGGAGTTGTGGGCTTTGGGAGATTAAGAATGTTGGAGCTGGTACAGCGGTCTATAGCCCCATCTACAAGGAAGAGTTATGGTCAGGCCTGGTTGGAATTCTTGGAAGCAGGAGCAGTGGAAGTGGTTGGGGGGGGATGACGTCGTCATTAGGAGACGGGATATGGCGGTTCGCTTCATTATGCATCTGATTGATAAAGGTTTGTCTGCTGTTACAATTGCAGGTAAGTTGGCGGGAATATCATTTTACGGTAAGTATTTTTGGGGTTATGACCCAGTGGAAGGGGAGATTTGCAGGCGGATTTTAGCGGGTTGGGCCAGGTCGGGAGGTGCAAGGTGGGATAGAAGGAGGCCAATCACGTCCCAATTATTGCGGGCCATTTTACGGGCACTGGAAGTGGTTTGTTTTTCAGAATGGGAGGTGGGTTTGTTATCCTTATGCATGGCTTGGCTCTTTCATGTAGCGTTTCGTATTTCAGAGTTGTTAGGTTTAAAAGGGAGGGAAGGTTTATTAATTTCCAATGTACAGGTAAGTGGAGGGGATGTTGTTGTTTGGTTGGGTAAAACCAAAGGGGATCAGTTGGGCAGGGGTCAGGAGGTTGTTTTACGGCGTACAGGCTCTCAGGATTGTCCGGTTAGGTTGTGGTTCATATTTGCAGGTAAGTTGCCGGAGTCTGCAAGGTTTGTATTTTTACATCAGGATGGTTCTTCTTTATCGGCATCTCAGGTTTTGGCGGTTTTAAAAATGTGCTTGAGGCAGTTGGGTTTGGATCCAGGATTATACGGGACTCATTCGTTTAGGATTGGCGCGGCAACAGAAGCCAGGAGACTGGGGAGGAGTGATCAAGTAATCCAAAACTTGGGTAGGTGGAGGTCGCAGTGTTTTAAACGTTATATTAGAGCAGATAAATGATCATAGGGTGATTTTTCATGGTAAAGGGGTTCTTTTCAAATTTGTGCTTTTGCTCCTTTAACTATCTGCTCTTTTCCTTCTGTTCTAGCTGTCCGTTTCGGGGTCCTTTCCTTTGGGGCGGGCTTACAGTGAGGGGGTGAGACATACTTTTAACATCTTTTTTGCTTCATAGGTTGTGTTGGGGGTCCAGACGGAGTATGTACAGTGTGGATCGTCGGGCACTCATTCATTCGCTGGGCTGAGAAGCAGGCTGCGACAAGGCATTTTGGTCGACAATTGGGTTTGGATGGTGTGAGGGTTAAAGTTAGTTGGGTGGGTAAGAGTGGGATGAGGTGGGGAGAGCTTTTATATGTTCTTTCACAAAGGATTCGGCAAGGTGTTTGCCCTGATTTATTGGTTATTCATCTGGGTGAAAATGATTTGGTTTCCCTTTCGGGTATAGGTTTACTGAAGGCAATGAAGTTAGATTTGCTACGCATTAAGGAGAAGTGGTCAGGGACACACATTGTCTGGACGGGACTGGTACCTCGGAGGGTCTGGAGGGGGGCTCATTCTTTTCAAGGCATAGAGAAACAGCGAAAGAAGGTGAATAGGGAAATGAGGTCTTTTTGTCGAGTTCAAGGTTTTTCTGTGTTGAGTCATGACAATATTAGCGGTTCAGATGTAGGTTTTTTCCGTCAGGATGGGGTTCATTTATCCTTTTTGGGTAATGAGATTTATTTGTTTGAGTTACGAATGATGATTGCGGACCTGTGGGGGGTTAAACTATGGGATAGATAGAAGGGGTCGGGTGGGGCAGGAAAACGCCGACCGGGTTTTCCTGTGTGGCGGGGGGTTTATGGTCAAGAAGCATTTTGGGTGGGGAAAGGGATCGATATAAAAATCAGTGGACAGGGAATTTACACAAGGCAAGGGGAATTTTAGAAGGGATGGGTAAGGGGTAGGTCAGGTCAAGGTGGTAGGCATAAGGGGTAGGTTGAATGGGTTCTTTAGAGGGAGGGGGAGGGGATAGGAGGAAGTTATGTATTAGTGAGGTTATGTAGTTTTGTAAGGCTTTATGTCAAGGTGTTTATATATTGCCAGACCTGTTCTATTAAAGCGACCTTTTACCCCTTAACAACGAGTTTGTGGTTTGTTCACTCTTCAGGCCCGATACAATGTTCTGACTTCCATTGCAGTTTTTCAAGGTCAACTCATTGTGAAGGTAACAGAGGTCAACTAGATGAAATTTATAATTATTGCTAGAGAAACAGGATAAGCTACATTACAATTGTTTTGATTTATTACTTTATATAACGTTTATTCTAAGTTCCTTAATAACAGGCGCCCTTGGAGCCAAACTCAGAAGTTCTAGACGATGCACTACATACAATATTATCGCAGGACACTGCAAGCATAAGGGTGGTTAGCTACCCAAATATGGCATTCAAAAGGAAATAATGCCATAAGAGTGATTTGTAACAAGGGCGTTGGAGGCAAACAGTGCAAGGGTAAAGGTGGTGCACAGTACAAAGTGCTTTATGTGAGCCCAGATTCAACACACAATCATGTACCTTCCTACAGCTCACAGGGTCACGTTCGCAGCCGGGCTAATTTAAGTTGGGCAGTTATAATTTTCCAGGGCAGTACTGCAGGGACACCATACTCCGCTACAGTCCCATTTTCTTTCAGTTTCTTGCATTTTCTCGCACACATTCTCTTTATGTACCTCCCCATCGCTGTTTCTCATTTTCTGATATTTTTTTCTCTTACACTTCTTTACTGTGTGGCATCTTTCACTCTACCCACTCTTTCACACCCTCTCTTCATGTCTCCTCTCTTTTGCTTCCCCTCAAATTTCATCTATTTCTGTCTTGTGCTCACACCCTCTCTCTACACTCTCCTTTTTTTCCTCAATCCTCTTTCTCTCTGGAAGTAAGAGCTTATCCATTGTTACTTTCCTCTGAATTCTGGTTCTTATAATGTTGCTGTTCGATTATAAAGTATATTAAATGTTCAAGAATACACAGAGTAATACAAAACATAATGAGCTACTCCATCTCTCCTGACCCAGTACAACTCAAGAACCTTTGTTAGCCACTGTGGGTGGCTTCCCTTTAGTTGATTTCCCCTTAATAAGGATTAGAACCTGTCACTCGCGCCATCTGCAACAAGCTCAATAACCCAATGAATGTTCTCAATAGAGAGAGAGAGAGAGAGAGAGTTGTGGAGGGGTGGGAGATGAGTGAAAGTAAAGAATATGTGGAACTGGAAAAGAAAAGAAAGTTAGCAGAAAATGAAGGGAAAGGGAAAGATGATGATGGGAACAGCTGCTGAGGAAAAATGCCAAATGAGATAGATTCAAAACTACAATGCGAGATAAGACATCATAGCAGTAGGCGAGAACATGCAATATATGATGAAGAGGAGGATGACATTGATGAAGATAAGAAAATGAAAAAAAAGAGGGAAAACCAGAGTAAAAGGCTTGCAAAACAGGCTGCCACCATTGTAACACAACATATTCCCATAACCTCACATTCTACTACCAAGGAAAACCTGCTCTTTTGAGGTGTGAAATGCTGGTCAGAAAGAACAAAGACTTCATGGGCCTGATTCATAAAGGTAAACCTTAACTTGTGTAACTTAACGTTTATTTTTGAATTTACAAAACTGCATTTTGATTGCAAGTTTACAACTGCAGAGACTCTGCATGTAAAAAAAAAACAAAAAAAAAAAATAGGCATAGCATCTTTTTATGTGCTGAGTTCTCCACCCTGACTGCAGAGTCTTTACATACGTAAACTTACTATTAAAATGCAGTTTTGTGAATTCTAAAACAAATGCAAACTTATGCAGAGGTGTAAGTTTACCTTTCTAAATCAGGCCCCATAAGAATTAAAGTATGTAAGGTCTAACAGCCTTAGGGTGGTCACCCCTAACTTTTTGCCTGCCTCCCTCCACTTTTGTAGACACTGTTTTTGCTGGTTTTAGGACTCTGCGCACTTTACCACTGCTACCCAGTGCTAAAGTGCATATGCTCTCTCCCTTCAAACATGGTAACATTGGTTCACACCCATTTGGCTTATTTAATCTACTTATAAATCCCCAGTAAAGTGCACTACATGTGCCAGGGCCTGTAGATTAAATGCTACTAGTGGGCCTGCAGCACTGATTGTGCCACCCACATAAGTAGTCCCTTAACCATGCTTCAAGCCTGCCATTGCAAGGTCTGTGTGTGCAGTTACACTGCCACTTCGACTTGGCCTTTAAATGTACTTGCCAAGCCTTAAAGGTTACATATAAGTCACCTCTAAGGTATGCCCTAGGTAACCCATAGGGCAGGGTACTGTGTAAACAAACTGCAGGCCATGTACCTGTGTAGTTTACATGTCCTGGTAGTGTAAAACTCCTAAATTCGTTTTTACACTGCTGTGAGGCCTTAGGGCTACCCTCATATATTGTTGGAGTTGTAACTTCTGATCTAAAAGGAGTAGGAAGGTCATATTTAGTATGGTCAGAATGGTAATACAAAATCCTGCTGACTGGTGAAGTTGGATTTGATATTGCTATTTTTGAAATGCCACTTTTAGAAAGTGGGCATTTCTCTGCACTTAAATCCTTCTGTGCCTTACAATCCACGCCTGGCTAGGCTCAGTGACAGCCCTCTTGTGCATTCACTCAGACACACCCCATACTCAGCCTCACTTGCATACATCTGCATTTTGAATGGGACTTCTTGGGCTGGGAGGGTGGAGGGCCTGACACTTGCATGTCAAACGACAGCAGCCTGGTCTCACACAAAGGACTGTCACACCCCCCACTGGGACCCTGGAAGACAGGATTGAACTGAAAGGGGACCTTGTGTACTTCTGAGCCACTCTTTGAAGTCTCTCCCCACTTCAAAGGCACATTTGGATATTTAAACAGGGCCTCTGCCCCTTCCAACTCAGACACTTCCTGGCGAAGATAACTGGAACCAGATTCTGCATCCTGCCAAGAAGAACTGCCTGGCTGCCCAAAGGACTCGCCGGACTTCTTTCTGTGAAGGACTGCTGCCTTGCTGCGGTGAAGAAGTGCTCTCCAAGGGCTTGGATAGAGCGTGCCTCCTGTTCCCTGAAGTCTCAGGACCAAAAAGACTTCATTTCTACAAGAAGGATTCCTTGTGCGCCAAAATTCAACGCACAACCTGCACCGCGGTGAAAATTTCACCACACGTCGAACCGGAACGACGCAGCCCGACTTCGAGGCAGTGCCAGCGTAGCGACCAGAGATTTGACGCACGGTCTCACCGGATCGACGCACTGCTGAGCCGGAACGACGCAGCCCGACTTCCTGAGAGGAATTGACGCAGCGCCTGCTGTGCGGTAGAAAATTCGACGCATCGCCCACAGTAGTTTGAAAACAAAGTATCTCTGGGACAGCCTTTGACTTGTTTTTTTTTATTTTTCTTGAAATTCTAGCCCAACCCCCTCTTTTCAGTTTTAGCTATGCTAGCATGTATGCTACAACCCAGGTCATAAATTCCCACCTCAACATTTTCCAAATCCACCAGCGCCACTGCCCTATACCACACACTTGATGGGTAGTTTAGTTCATATTAACAATCAACTTCTAATATATGCATACAGTGTTCAATCTGTATACAACTGTTCAGAGAAAACCAAGTTCCTAAGACTAATGCCCTACTATGGACAGCTTTTATCTAGCTCAAACCCCTCACAGCTATCAACCCTACCTTGAGAAATGAACTTGATATGAGTAGAGAAGTGGGTACTCTTAAACAGTATTCCCTCTATGGAGAGAGTTTACTCTGTACCATACTGTTTGCAGACAGTGAAACTCATGAGAAATACATTACAGAGTAATAAAAAGTATCTACTAATAACAAAGTACACTCTGCAAAAAAAAATCAACAAAAAAATCACTTTCACCACAGCCTTCATACTGTGGTGAAAACATTACAGACAGCCCATCTTCTGAAGCAAAACAAGGACATGTAGACAGTTTAATACCTGATGCACCCAGTCTTCCATGTTATCTAGAAATTGGCATGCTGGGCCGATTCAAACTGTTAACTCAAGACTAATTACAATACTTAGGGCCTAATTAGGACGGTGAAGGGAAATACTCGGTCACAAACATGGTAGATATTCCATTCGCCATATCGCGATCCCATGATATCCTATGGGGATCATAATACAGCGGATGGGATATCCGTCAAGTTTGTGCTGAAATCTAAATCAGGCCCTTAGTATGTTGTTTATAATCTTTTCCCTGCTGCAAACTTTTTCTGCAGAGCCTAAAAACTTGTGTGGAACATGATGGACACAAGTCGTCAACTATTACCTGCACACAGGGTTAATCTTCAATGCAAACATTTATAATGTGGTCAATACCTCTACACACCTTTGCTGCATTAAGAGCAGATATGTTATGTGACGTTTTAAATCCATCAGCTGGACACAGGCTGTACAAAATTTGGGAGGAAGTTAATATAGTAGTTACCCGCCGATATGTAAGCTATAAAACAAACTAACACTCATGACATCATAAATGTCAGAACATGTCATGAGTGATGTAATACATGAGGTCATAAGCAGTGCATGGCAGATGCACAAATTAGAGTTGGCTCTGCTAACTAACTGGTGAATTTGTGGTTTAATTTAACACGTTAAAGTCATTGAGAGATGGAGATAGAGATACATTCATGCTGGTGACAACAGCACCAGCGTAGATCTAGTTTAGTCATAATTTCCATTGGAAATATCTTTTTTATTTTCGTAATAAACTTTTAATCATTTGATGAATGGGCACAGAAAACTATCCAAAAAATGTAATCCGTTCTGGCTCTTTTATGAAAAGCTTTGCGATTTTCTGACTAAATAGGGAAGGGCATCCCAAAAGTGTTAATTCCCGTAGGAAAGATTGCTATTTGATATAGAAAAAAAAAATTTGAATGTAATTTTACCAAAATTGGCTAGATCTTTACACAGAAAGCATTCCTTTTAATGGTGCAAATATGTTCACTAGTGTTAAAATAAATTAGAGTTTAATAAGTTGTTTCCGGGAAGCATGAAGGGATTGAAAGTTTGAGATATCCGGTAGCGCAGCACCTCCACAGACCTGAAATAAAAAATAAAAATAAAAATATGATTCTAATTAGCCACTGGAGCTTTTCTCCAGTTGGTCAATCAGTAATGCGGATCCACAGAAGGATCTGCAGTACAGAAACAATGTGACTGGCTAGCCACAGAGTCATTAGACAATGTTGCAGCTGTCATTGCAAGGCTTAGGGACTGAGTCCCTGGGTCCTACAAAAAAGATGTTTGGGCTCAAAAAGGAGGCAGGATGAGGATGCCCTGCTCCCGCTTGCCCATGTGTAGAGTATCCAAAGGGACCCCTGTGGTACTTAAGAATAATAGTAATAATAATAATAATAATAATATTTGGACCTGAATCTGAAATATGATCGTGAGACCCAATGAGGCTCTGTCTTGGTTGTGCAGCACAAACATGGGTCTGTACAGGTTTTGTTTGTGGGTGCCAGGTCCACAGTACCGGTTTCTGAACTGTGGCGCCAACACCAGTGAATATCGCTTGCAAGGGAAAGCAACGCCTTGATAAGAAAACTTGTAGGATGGCCCCCTTCAAAGGATGCGCACAACAGATGGTTTGGCTACATTTGGTGGGGTGGGGCTAGGACCTGGCCCGGCCTGGCCCTCTTCTACGCATGGTCAAAGATGCTGTGCAAGGTTTGGCTGCATGCGAAGGTGTGGTTAGAATTGGTAATGTTTTTATTGGGGTAATAAAAGGATTTGCTGTACTGCCACAGAGACTGTATGTGAACTACCTCACAAACTTTGGATAAAATGAGTATTTGTCAGAGTCCAATGTACTACTGCTAGACCTTCAAATTTTATTTAAAGGTTTTGTGTATAAGTAAGATTACGACTATGGGGTTGCTATAACACAAGAGCCCCTGTGTTGATATTTTGTCATGTACACTAACCGGTAGCTAGATCCCCTGCCATAGTCTCACAGAAAGGCAGAAATTAGTTAATTTAACATGTTTCCAGGATTTTTCAATTTTTGAAAAAAATTGATTGGATCAATGCTGCTTTTGCCTTTGACATACTTTGGAACACACAAAGACTGTGTGGCAGAATTCTCCTAAGATTTTTCATTTCTTCAAATTGCACTATGATCACAACAGGGTGATCAGATTTTGAAATGCTAGCAGTAATAGGTAAACGTTGATGCTATTTCACAGTGTTTCCAATCCACGTAATATATCCACATATGGAAAACCTAGATCTTTATCAAGGAGACAACCTTTGGCATAACGCGACACCAGTGAACAAAGGAGTAGCCAATAATCCACACATGACCATAAATGCTTGTATCCTAATTGCTGTTTGTGAGGTAGGTCAGTAAGTACTGGAATGCTTGAATTAATCTCAGCCACTGGTAATTACTTGGGCTGTGTTCCAGTCCATTGTTATTTTGCACTCCATGCCACCCCCAGCTTGGGCCCAGCCGACTGTAAATCAGTCTCGATTCTGCTAAATGGGAACAGTCCAACCCAAACGACCATGCCAGGCCCTCCATGAACTAGAATACAAGCAAACTGTTACTGGTTTCGCCCTAGTAAAGGCTAATCAGCCAGTTATTGCTTAGTTACTTAGTGCACGGGACGCACACATGGACATACCCAGCCCACATAGGGCAACACAGTAAGGTGTGCATAAAAGTGATGGACTGAATGCTTTCAGCAACTGGTAATTACTCAGGAAGCATCCCAGTCCTTTAGGAATTTGCACACCATGCCACCTAACTTTTGAAACCAGCATATATAAATCAGTCTCAACTCTGCTCTGTTGATAACAGTTCAGCCTGAACTGGTAGGTCATGTAATCTCTGAACTAGAACCCAGGCAAACTAGGACCAGTTTCGTGTTAGTTCGTGCTCATCAGCCCGGTATAGCTTGGTTCCAGTGACTGTGCATGGGACCCATATGTGAGCATTCCCAACCCGTTTAGGACTATATACTGAAGTATACCAGTCCTAGCAAAGTGTGATACACAGAAGTATATCGATCCTAGTTTGCTTGTGTACTTAAATGACTACGGGTGAGTCTACCTTTAATTTGCAAAACTATTGTCTGGCGTAGCTATAGAGCTCTCCAAGGGAGTGAACCGACTATGGTGTGCTAGGTTGTGCTATATGCAGTAATTCCACTTACAGCACACATCTATTACGATTTGAGCACGTAACACCACCACCACCAGTCCTGCATTTTTTAATAGTACATGTCCTATTCAGATAAAACCAGGCTTAATTTTGTTGGGGAAAATGCCCGCTAATATGCTGATTTTGATGCAGTAAGCACCACAATCTGTATGTCATGCACTAGTATGAGGGAAATAATATCTTAAATGGGTGTGATTTATAGCACCGCATAAATGCCAAACCCTGGGTGTCGGAATGTATCAGGAGTGATACGAGACCCATTTCCGGGCAGGCCGTATCGAGGCCCAAGTGTTTTGCATTGAAAACTGAAATATTTATTTCACTTGACAATATATACTATGGTGGAATGCAACCAACTCCCTAAAATGCTCATGTTCAAACATTTCCTTCAATGACTGTAACGGATGCAGCAAATGAATTAAATCAGCAACCTTGCAAACCGAGGTCGAGCAAAAGGGCTCACATTTCTGAGAGACGGTAGCACTGAACCCGCTGCACTATTAATAGCTCCGCTCTTGTGCATCACACTAACGTTGCGGCACATCTCAGCGATGAATATAGACATATGGGTAGCGATACACAGCAACCATTCTTAGCTTGGAATTAAACCAGCACCGGTACATAAATTGGCCATCTTCGGGATGGACACGAGGATTGCCAGACTTGCTTTCTCTTTCTTAAATCTTTTATAATTGGTCTTCCTACTCCCAGTCCGAGGTGTTGCTGTTCCAAAGATCGCCAATGTTTAGTTGGCCTCCTAGTTTATAGGAGCGAAGTTTATCCTGCTCTCTTCAGCCAAGTCCTGCTGATTCATGCTGCCTCCAGCGGAGCTGTGTGCCGCAGTGAGCTCTATAATTAACTGGGTGGTACAGCAAGAGGGACATTAATAAGACTCTTCAAATGCTGGCACGTCCTACATAGTAATCTATTTCTCTGTGGGTGGTATTCGTGCCGAGTGGGTCACAGAGCTGCCTGCTTTACCTTGCTGTAATAAATTACAAGTGTGGGATTTAAAACCTTAGTTACGAATTCAAAATGGTCAGGGTGCCTATTGTAGGACATCTCACTTTTAACTGTAAGGCCATCAGTGATAACGTGATCTTATCCCCGCACATCCATCCAGAAACAGGGTGGCGCTGGTCAGTTATACTTAGTTATGCT
Source organism: Pleurodeles waltl (assembly GCF_031143425.1). Taxonomy (NCBI): domain Eukaryota; kingdom Metazoa; phylum Chordata; class Amphibia; order Caudata; family Salamandridae; genus Pleurodeles; species Pleurodeles waltl. The sequence goes on from NC_090448.1 coordinate 135,092,021, forward strand.
TATGTTAAGAAACTATAACGCGTGGCCAAAATTTACTTTCCAGCACGAGTTAAAATTCCTTCAGATAAGATTAACTATTAGTATAACTGTAACTGCTGCAATTCTATGATATTCTGTTGGTAAAACGTGAACATAAATACGACATCTCTGTAAACCTTTAAAATTCGCATTTTTTTACCGTAAAGTACTATATAAATACCGTACATTATTTACAACCAGTGCCGTGCACGTCAGGAGTTGGTTGCACCCTCCTCATGCAGTCAACCCAACGCTGCACACGGCGTATGGTGTGTTTGAGAGGGTAAGTTTTTTTCCCCCCAATGGGCTTTGGATCCATGGATCCATCGCAATTTACACTAGCAGGTGTCGTGCTGTGTGCCATGAACGTATCTGCTGATTGGCCCAAAAAAGAAATTGAACAATTTTTTGTCCATGAAGAGGTCCCTTAGAGACCCCTCCATGTGTTCTATGGTGTCAGGATACCTCTTATCCTGACCCCTTATGTGTGTTTTTATTTATGATTTCTCACCGGGGCTAATCCAAGAAACAAAATAGCAGCCCCAACTTTCCTTTCAGGTTGCCACTAGCCAGTCTGGGCCTTGCTTTTTGCTCAGATTAGCAGTGGATCCGCATCCCTAGACATCTATATTTGACCTCTTTATCAACTCTAAATCACAGAAAGTACAATATGTAGACCAAGATCTAGCTTCCTGCCAAATTTGGTGTAATTCCACTCTGTGGTCTGGGCTGTAGCCGTACCTAAAGACTGCAGAATCCCCATAGACAAAAATGGGGAAAGAGCGTTTGGGGACCCGCCCCACCCCCCCTTGTTCCCCCTCGGCCCCTGCTTGATGAATCCTGAAACTTTTCAGACAGCAGCTGACCTAACTAGTTTTGAAAATTTTGTGTAGATTTGTCAAACGACACCAAAGTTATTAGCAAAACAAAAAATGCTTGGTCTATGGGAAAAGTTGGTCCTAACTACTTAGTAGCAATCATCAGTAGGTATATATATCTGATTGAGACATATATATATATTTTATATATTTAGAGAGAGAGCGAGAGCGAGAGACAGAGTCTACTGGTGCTCCTCGGTAGGCAGTTCTATGTAGGACCTAGTTTTCATAGGAAATTAGTTTTATGCCATGCAAATAACTTTGGCGCCGTCTGATGAATCTTCATGATTTTTTTCAAAACTAGTTTGTCTATCCCTTCACCTGCTGTCTGGGAAGTAGTACGGCGATTCATTGAATGGGGCGGAGAGAAAAGTGGGAATCCCAAAACCTATTTTCCCCATGCAATTTCTGATACAGATTTTAGACACTGCTACATCCTGAACCGCTAGACAGAATTACATAAAATTTGGCAGAAAGCTAGATCTTGGTCCAGGAAGACCTATTTTTTATACGTTGGTTTAAGTCTGTTCAGTAGTTGTGGTGCAATTAAAGAAGAAAGATTAATGTATGTCTCGAGACGCAGATCCACGTGCCAACTCCAATTCAGTTATTGGCTAGCCGCAACCACGAATCTACTGCAGTGCTCAGCACGTGCCCCCGTGTGAATCCACGATTGATCTGCAGATTCACAGATCCAGCCCTAATGAAAAAAAAAAAAACACCTATTCACACGGTTAGACCTACAAAACCACTACCACACTCAGTCACAGACTCACTCACAGCCATTCACACATTCACAGCCACTCATAGACCCACAAAACTACCCTGACACGCAATCAGACCCACACAGTCACTCACATGCTTTCACACACAAAACCACTCACACCCACTCAAATGCCCATACAGCCACTCACACCCCCACTCGGATCCACAAACCACTTGCACACCAACTCACAGACCCACACAGCCACACATACAGCCACTCACACACCCATTCGCACACATATACAGCCACTCACACACCCACTCATAGGCTCACAAAACCACACACAGCCACTCACAAAGCCACACAGCCACTCACAATCCCAATCCCAAACACAGACCCACAGCATGGGGTTGTCTGCATGAGGGGGGATTGTCCGCAGGCCAGGCCCTGCGGCCAACCCCCTGCCATGCACAGCCAAGGGCCGTGCACAGCAGCAGTTGGATTAACGTATGTTAATTAGATATTACTTTACAGTAAAAAAGAAAAAAAAAAAAGAAATTCACTTAAAAATAAAAACAAAAGGTTACAGGGATTTTATAGTTAGGTTCAGATTTTACAAACATTTAGCAGTTTTTCATCTCAAGAAACAATAACCTGTGCACTAAGGTATATATATCTAGCACCTCTGCCATTGTACTGCTAATCACCCTACATATTATATCAGTCATGACCTCATTGATAATGTCATTACAACAATAACAAATTATTGCAGAGAAAACTCTGCATTTTACTCTCAGTGAAGACCATATTTTGATTAAGATATTAAAAAGCCTTACAGAGGTATTATAGGTATAGATGACTTAAGAAGATGTAACCTTTGGATGTGACAATCTCATAACAAAATATAAATAAGTGGACATTTCATTTAAAGTCAGCTTTCTACTATAGAAATAGGATGCCAAGCAAACACTCACTACCTAAAAAAACTGATTAGGTTCAGACACTCCAGGTAATGCAGAAATATCAGCACCAGGAATCAAATCAAACGTCTCCTATTGTCACTAACACAATACTCGGGGAGGCTTAAGGTGGCAAATTTTAAAGATGTACAAGGAGCTCTTTTGGGGACCTGCTGCCATGTCCCTTCCTTGGTGGGGCACCACAGGCTCAAATATACAAAGTTAGAATCCTACTGCAGAGGGTTTTTTCTTTTCTTTGGTTTGGCCTCCTTACAAATTTTCTATATTTTCCCTCTTGGCTGCAGGAGCAGTTTTGATGTGCCTGCTTTAGTAAACAATTCACTTTTTTACTGGTACCCCTGACACAGGTGAGGCAACCTAACATTGAATCAACACAATGCACATTTTCACAGGGGTCTCGTCAGGGACCTAGACTCATCTTTGGTGTTTGTGGTGGCGCTGAAGTGTGGAGGCAAGCAGTGGATGACTATGCGACTGTCCCATAGCCGTGCAATCACACTGCTTCACCTGATCTGCACTCCTTTCTCCTCAACATGCCTGGTGCCTTCTCCCACAGCAGCCATGTCCAGTTGTTTCAGGGAGCCCCACTACAGACAGGGTCATGTCCCATGCTCAAGGCATATTTGTTGTCACATGCTACACTGCTCATCCTTGCAACTGAGGAGGCAAGTACTGATACTCCCACCTCTAAAAGTGAGAATAAGTAAGAGGAGCACAACAGGGCTCCTGTTTTCCTTGAGAGCCCAAAGCACACTGGCTCGCAAAGTGTGATGAAAATCCCACTTAGGATCTGAAAATGTGGCAGGTGCACCCAAGCCCCAGAATGCTTGTGGTGGATTCTTTTTCTGAGAAATCGAGCGGAGTTGAGCCAACTGCAATGGAGTTTTGCTCTTCTTGTTCCTGGTGACAAACCAGCTAACAGCAATCCTCTTGTGGGGGCCAAAAGTCCTCAAATTATGTTTGTTCATTTCCTGAATGGTTCTAAAGGTCTTTCACAGCCCATTGGCACAGCTCCTTCCTCTTGCTAGCAACAATTCACTGGAAAGGCTTTTGAGTACATCCTTTTTCCCCCACCTTCTTTCCAGTCCCCTGACTTAGGGTGTTCTGAAGCAGCATCCATTGTCCTCATGTGAGACCACCACCTCTGCCTGCACTTTGCAAACACTCAAAGCTTTCTGCCACTCGCAGAATGCAAGTGTGCCCACCGGATGCTTATAGTCAGCACTCCAAGTGCAACAAAAGCCAGAACTAGCAAAAAGTCACCTAAGGGCCCGCACTTATTGAGGGTCACCTTCTGACCCAAAGAGTGAGGTGAAGAGATGTGGTCACTTGTGCTGCTAATAGAAGTTCAAGTAATACAATTATAAAGTGTCCTCCCACTCCAGTCATGAGTTCATCCACGGTGTTGGGGAGTCTTCCTTCTTCAGTTTCATCTCTGCTTCTCCATGCTCTTCCCTCTCTTGGAATCTAGATATACCACATCGCTCCTACAGATATACCACATCACTCCTCCACCTCATGCTATCAATGAACAGCCCACAGTGTATCCAACCCCCTGAACATTATTTTGGAAAGTTTCAAAATGCAGTTTGAAAGGAAATTGGAAAAAGAAACCTCCCAGTCGGATCTGGTTTCATCTCATCAAGACTTCAAAGAAACCTCCCTGTGGCAAAGAGTATCAGAAGTCTGCCTGCTCTATTTTGGTAGTTGTAGTGATCACCCTGCCAGGCACTCTCCAAGAGAGGCGGATAATTATCTTTTGGAGTTTTCATCCCCGCCCCTTGTTTTTCACAGGAGAAGGCCAATTTTTCAGAATGAGCCTATTGTTCAGAGTGAGCTTTGAACTGCCATATTGCTAAGAGTAATTAACCTGGCCTAGCATGGTAGCTCAGAGCTTAGATTCTGTTAAGCCTAGCTCAGGGAAATATACCAAAATAAAAAATAAAATGTATAGAAAAAAAATACATATATAGTAAACCAAGTCTGGATATGCATTCAGGACCCAAAGCTTGGAATGGAAAAAAAAAGTCTAATTTTCCTACCCAGTTACAGTAAAAAATTATGGCCTAGGTATATTTTCTCCAAAGGCAGAAATAGTTTAAACAAACAGAAGCAGAATGCACACTTCAGCCAAACGAAAGGGTACAAATTGAATAAGAAGGCAGCAGGAGGCTATAACAAACATATTCTAAGCTCCATCTGCCACAGAGACTTACTTTCTCACCCTGCACATCATTTGGACTGGACCCTCACAAAGCCCCTTTACCACAGTGCAACAGTATTATTTTAGAAGGTGGGCACTGGCCACTACAGCGCAAAACAATTTTAAACAGAAACCTACAGAGAGTGAGACTCCATATGTGAGACTAAGAGCAGAGGTAAAAGGCACAAAAAAAAAAAAAAGCCATAGAGATTCTCACGAGTTAGAATCTACTTCCCTGCACCAATCATATGGCAGGAATTAGGACCATAACACCAGTTTGTGCTTTATCAATGGGGTTGGGACCATCATGCGATGTATGCCAATGTGCCAAGATTTATCATCATTAGTACAATATCAGCATTTTTGGTATGGCAGCCTTACAGCAAAACATTTTCACAATACATCACAAATTACCATTATGATATTGGGGAACAGGGCCTTGCTCCTTGTTGACTTTAGCAAGGCCTTTGACTCAGTCGAATGGCCATACCAGTTTGCCCTCTTCACCAACTGAAGTTTGGATCGAAGTTTATTAACTCCTTTTCATGGACTCTGTGGCATATGTTTGCATGTGGAGTCCCAGTCCTTTTTTGTGTGCAGAAGAAAGACAGGGATACCCCTACGCCCCACTACTCTTTGCCCTGGCCATGGAGCATCTGGCAGAGTCGATGCGAGTGGACACAGTTGCAGGGCTTTGAGGGGGTGCTCAGGCACATCAGACGCAATTGCCCTGTATGCCGATGACATGCTACTCTTCTTGACAGACCTGCCCATCCCAGGTCCATGTGCCATTTGCATCCTCAAGATTATTAAGCAATATGGTAGCCTACACATCAATGTCAACAAATCCGCTCTCTACCCAGTGGGAAACCACCGTCCTGGGCTGTGGATCTCTGAACTTGCTCACATGGTTTCTACTACCTGGGAGTAAACATCGCTGACAATAGTAACCAAACCCCGGAAGATAACTTGCACTCTGATCTACAGGCGTACCTTGACTTCTGGTCTTCGCTCTAGCTCTCAAACAGATAGGCTATCTATAAAATGGTTGGGCTCCCCAGGCTACTGTGCCAGCTAAAAAAAAATACCCCTACCCCATACTTAAGACTTTTTCAAGTGATTGAAGGAAATACTGGGGCGTTTCCTCTTGGATTATATACAACCAAGTATCGCCCTGACTAAATGCTACAAGTCAACATTTAAAGGGGGCTTGGTCACGCAAGACATCCTGTCCTACTACAGGGCAGCACACCTGGTGGATCTCAATGAATGGTGGCATGGATGTGGGCGGTGGCCCAGACTACACCTCTAAAAGGTGGGCCATGCAAGGAACTCAGATTTCACAGTTTCTGTACTGTCGTCACCCCCAACACCTCTCTAGCCTCCACCTGGTGCCACATGTTGTCGGCCAGGTCTGGATTGACACTTTGGCAGACCAGGGTTGGAGCAGGCACCTTAGAGGGGAGACACCACTGGGAATGGTATGATGGCTCCCACAGGTGGCCTCCTTTACAGGACTCACTGGGTGGGACCCGATTGGCATCTGTGTCCTGGGGGAGTCCTGACAAAAACAACAATCAAATCATTCTTGAGTCAGAAGATGGAGTGCAACTTGCAGAGAACTCAATTTTATTGCACCTACAAATCATACATGCCTCAGCCATACACAGCACAAATTATCTGCAATTCATAAACCAATGTCTCACACACCTCCAACACCTTTCCTGACCTGTGAGCTACTTGGACCTGGGACCTTGCACACCTAGATGACTGGCAAGAAGCCATAAGCTCCCCTAGAGAAGCAGACATAGCCACCCAATTCCACCAGATACAACTCAAATACCTACATAGAACTTATACGACTATCAACGGTAAGAGATACAAAAGGGATCTACTACAGATAAGACCGGTGGTAACAAAAAGACATCACCAGACACTGAAAGCCATCAGACGCCCCACCACTTAAGGAATAGAAAAGCATGTAGCTGGAGAAGCCCACCTAAGTAACCAGATGTGTTCTGGGCACGCTCAGGGGTGAAGCTTCGGAGGAGTGGGGTGGTTTGGGGTGTTATGAACCCCCAACAAACGTATTTTCTGGTAAATGGTTGGGTTCAGGTGCTTTCAGTCTGGTAAGGTGAGGTGTCTATTGGATTTCACCAGGAATCTTTACATTTACACAGACAAACGCACACACTCTCCCTCTGTCTTTTAGAAGTCTTCAAAAATGTTGGTTATTTTACAAAATATTGTGTTTTCTCTTACTTAGTACCCCTTCCGTTCCACGTTCTTCTCCCTTTCTACTGCTCCCTTAGCCCTTCTCATGCCCCCTGCTTGTTGTTTACTGTAATTTAACATTATGTGCCACTGTGATTATTCGGAAATATGAAGCTCACACCACCCAGTCTTACTGACTAAGCTACACCCCTGGGCACACTGCCGCAGAATCACACAGGAGTCACAGGACGTGTGGACACAGCGGTAAAGACCTGTGGAGAAACATAACTCACCTCTGGGGGGTGGTAGAGGGAATTGGGGATGCTATTCTTGGGGAGGGAGATGCAGAAGACACACCATGAGCAACACAAACAATTGCATCATCCTTGCTTGGGTGGGTACTTCAGGGGCGGAGAATGGAAACAGGGTTGTAATATGTTTTTTTTCCTGCTCTTTTCTACAAAAACTACACTGTAAATTTTGATAAAACATTATTATACCAAGGCCAATATTATATTTATGATACGTATCATTCTAGATATGCCAACATAATGCTAAGAATTAACATTATTGCTGAAGTTTTAAACTTAAGCAAACAGAAATTAAATTTGGGTACGTGATGGGTTCCTCAAATCGAGAGCATAATAGTACCAAACTTCAACAGTCCTGCAATGGCATAATAATCCCAATATAGTGCTACCCAAAACTCATTAACAAAATTCAAAACTTTATTTTTTTTAAGTGTAAACATTGTAAATGCATGGGCACCATCACAGAGTGCCCATAAGATAACAAAATATGAACACCATCATTACACCAGGGATGTGTACCATCACGCCACAAATGCTCACAATGCATCAAAAGTGATCACCATTGTGTCACACATAGGTCTTCACTGCTGAATTTTCCGAAAGTACTTCATCTGGCTCAATGAACTTTGCAGCTTTCCAGCAATATAGTTCCAGTAATGAGGCTCATCCCAGCAAGCAAGCAGTTTCCCCAGTAGAGATGGGCCCAAACAGTTATCAGTATTAGCTCAAGATAAACTGAGGAAGAGTTCTAGAACCAAGTCAAATTAAAGCCCAGAAAAGCCTTCCCATGATCCCCACCAAACAAAAACATTCTTAGCTGTATCAGACAGGAATGCTGCTTCCGTTCAATTGGTTCAAGCAGAGTCAAAAGCAAAGTTAGCATATTATTGGTTGCTGATACTGAACTGATGTATGTGGCAGGGCTTATCCTTATGCAAGATACATATTGCATACAAATGAAGCATAAGTGTATGGCAAACATGAGACACTAACTCTTTGGAGCATAGTAGTGTAACAATTAGGGTCTAGAGAGAGCCAATATTTTAGGTTGCAATAATAGCCAACCATGAGTAACATCATAATATCATTTCAACACCATGTCGATATTAGTTGTTCTAAAAAAATAAATGCAGCAGGGAGGAATCTTCTCTTCCCCCATTCAAAAAGCTACATATAATGATTAGCATTGCTAGGCCATCTGGCTACCCACATAACAAACCTGACGGGGTGAAAAGAAGCAAGGTTGGATACATGTGTTTGCCTTTAAAATGTGTCTCTGAGACATTGTTTTTTCTGTACAGATATGAGACACTGCATAGAACACACCCCTCTCCCTCCGTTGAGACTCAATAGAGAGAAGGGTATAAAGAGACCTGAGATTTTGGGAGACAAGAAAATCTATTGCTTGAGGTGTGGTGCTGGAGTACCATTATCTGACGGCAGGCTGACTGCTTTCTAAGGTATGCAGGAATATGCACATGGCTTGGCATAATTTAGTCAGAGGGAATACTAATCACTCTGACAACCAGGAGGGGGACGGACACACACACACACACACATTTTTTTCATTGAAAAAACCAAAGGTTATAGGACGTTATAGTTAGGAAATATAATTATAAAAACCTTAGAAATGTACTTACAAAATTCATTTACTCACACAAAACCATAGAAATTCAGCAGTTTGAGTTATTTCAAGTAACTATAACTCGCACCCCCACCATGTACAGATTTTTCTTCAATAATCTGACCTCTAATGTTTCACTGATGTTATAAACCATGTCAAGAGTGCTGCAAATCTGGGGCAGTTCATGGCTGTTAGACAACTTTCACTTGCTTGAAGTGGCGAGTTCTCTGACTTGGCGGGAGCTGTCAAAGCTCCAACCAAGTCAGAGCAAATAGCTATCTCCCAGGGGGGTGCACCCTGGGACGTAGCCAGCCCGGGGGGGCGGTTGTCCCCTAGGCCATCTATGGCTCCACAAGGAGGGCCGCCCAGTCCCCCTTCTACATTGTATTTGCCCAGGGAGGTGTTGCTCCCTGGGGCCAAAACGGACCCTCTTCATTCTTTGAATTCAGCCCTGGGGAAGTGACCATCCCTGGGGCTGTACCCTCCTTTAATTTTCATGAATAACCACGGGGAAGTGGCACCAAAGCTAAGGGGCCAGAATGTCCCTACCCTGGCCCCTTTTTAATTTTTTATCTTCTTTGCTGGACTCTCCTGAACCTGGGTCCAAAGATGGCTGCCAGAACTTCCTTATTTAAGTTTTTGGCAGTCAATCAGATCTCAGCACAAGATGAGAAAGGCTTGCGGAGCCTTCACATCACAATATATACAGATTTGAATTATCTTTAATAGTCTAAAAACTACTGAATGGATTTACACCATATCACAAAAAGGTAATTTTAAGGACCAAGAGCTACCTTTCTGCCATATGTGGTGTAAATCTAGTCAGTGGTTCGGCCACTATTCCTGTTCAAAATCCCTATGCGAATTAACATGGTGTTTGCAGGTGGTAGGCAGGCACACTTATTTTTGGCAGGTTCCATCATCAGAGTTTGCACAGAGCCAGATAGATGTAAAACGGAGATAGAAAGAAGAGAATGTGGAGATTTAAAAAAAAAAAAAAAAAACTACAAAAGTGGTGTAGGAAGTGCAGGATAGTGGACGAATGAATCACAAGGTGTAATCATACTAGATAGACTTGATATTTGGCAGCACTGGTATTCTGGAGTGCTAGCCTCCTAGGTAAAAAAAATGGATCCCTGTACTTATTATGTTGTCACAAATCAAGCATTAATAAAGCTACTATGGACCCTCACTTCTACTTTTATTCAAAGGTGTTTAAGTTATCCTTCTTGTAGCAACCAAACCTCCTTAAAGCACTTTATATCACAAAATCTAAGCCAGTACATGGAACTGCAAGATTAAATATGAAATCCTTCTCCACTCCATAACATGACAAAGTCTAGTCCATCTTGCTTCAAATGGATTCTAGGAACTCCTAATATTCTGCCAGGAACATATGCCAGTGGTTGGAAACACCAATTTTAAATTGGACTGATTATTATAAAGCACAGAGTGTGTGGAATCCCCTTCGAGGTAAAGCAATAGATGTTGTGCCAGAAATACTGTTCAAAGGATCAAAGGAGTACACTGTAACTTGCAAATTAGCAAACATGCCTAGTAGGTTTTTGAAAGGCTGTAACAATGGCATCTCACTATAGCATCAAAGCACCCTACATAAAATGACTCAAAAAACTTAAAATACAAAGAGTCAGCTAAATATTATTGCAGGTTTGAGTGTAACCGGTCAGAATTCCTTTGAGATATGATTTTTGTGACAGGATTTTGGCTGTATTTTTAAAAGCAGAGTTCCAAGTTATCTCAAAAGTAACAGGTTTATTATAAGAGACATGGTTATGGTGTGACTGCTATGAGATGTTGATACAGCTTTCATAGCTGAGGTTCTAACACGAAAAATACTGCTAAGCTATAAAGAGTGAGTACCTAGTATTTTAACAGGATTCGGTGACAGTCTATACCACAATCAGTTGAAACTGCACACAGGAGTGCAAAGGAGTGCAGTTTACATGCAACACTCAAGTCTTGAGTCTGTTTAGCATAACCTGGGACCCAGCAAATATTAGAAATCCAGAGTTCTAAACTGGAGATACTGAAGCAAAGAGAAAGTTAAATATATGGGTACTTCTCACCTATACCACCAAGCTCCCACTAAGACCACGTCATGAGGGAGATTGCATCAGTGTTCACTTTGAATATACTGTTAACACAGTCCTGTGTTCATTAGTCAAGTTATCTTTATTGCCAGGGAATAATAAACACACATAGGTGTGCACTACTCTTATAATGAAGGCTCCATTCTAGACCCATTTGCTTCAGAAGGAAAGCTCACTGTAGTGGCACCAATCACTCAACTCATTGGATCTGTTCCCTGATCCCTTCTTTCTCATCTTCTCCAAAGTCATATCCTGAACAAAGTTGCTCCAAAAAATAGATAAACAGAATAAAAAACAAAAATGAAAACAAAAAAATCAGCACATGGTATTGAAATATCAGGAGCAAAGAAAGGAATCCCCTTAGACACACAGAACACCCATGGTGAAAAATAATTTAATTTTGATTAAACATATGGCTGAGCTAAACAAATACAAGCATTCCTGAGGCCAAGTCCAGCTTTATCAGAAGGAAAACTAAACAAGGAAAATTTGCCCTAGAAAAGCTTAGAGACAGAGATAGTCCTACTCCTCGACACCACGCCGCTCCCATACATTGGAAGGGAACAGAGACTATTCAACAGAAAAATGAGAAATTCTCCACCTTCTTTATTGTAAATGCTATCAAGCTGAATACGTTTTTATTGCCCTCTTGACACCACACAAATGATCTGTCATAACACAGAAACCTAAGCTGACCTGGTCATTGTTCAGATTAGTTACCCAGTCTAAAATGGTTAGCACAGTTGTTGAAACTAAAACTTCCTTGCCTTTTTTAATCCAATGTATCAACACTCCCCAAAGTGTTAAGCACTGTAGTCACAACCTCCTAAATGAACCCTAATATCACCTCCCTGACACATGATTTAGTACTAGACAGCCTAAAAAAAAGATCAGTTTTTATCAGTATTAAAATTACGGGGGCTGGGTGATAAAGCAGTTTCTTCCCCTGCTCCAAAATACCCACTCATTCCAAGGCCTGGAAAGTCACACTTAAGGTCAGCTAATGTTCATGGCCAAAAGTTACCTCGTAGACTAGACTAAATCCAGCTTTAAAATTAGATTGCAGCACAAACAACAATGTTAAGAGTAGATGATAATGCTCTGTGAACTCCAAAAACGTAGATAACCCACTTATATAAAGTATCAATGTTATAGTAGTGCCTCAATTTAAAGTCAGTGATGATACACCAAATCCATACGTTCAATTTAAGTGCATTTATTTGTTGGGGGTTTGACTTAGAAATTAGGGATATCTGTGAAAATCATATTCAATGTAGAGATCTTAAAGATATGGAAGAAAGTAGCCGACACGTGTTTTGTCCCCTTGTGGTAAGTTCACCTGGGGCTTCTTCAAGGCTAGTATTGAATGCTTTCCATTCAAAATGGTGCCAGAATAGGACGCCGCACAAATATTCACAGCATTAATCCCGAGACTATGCCTCAATCACAATAATCTAAAAATGGACTCTTTAGCATGAACAATACTAGCCTTAAAGAAGCCCCAGGTGAACTTACCACAAGGGGGCGAAACACGTGTCAGCTGTTTTCTTCCATATCTTTACGATGTTTACAATGTATATGATTTTCACAGATATTCCTGATTTCTAAGTCAAACCCCCAACAAATAAATGTGCTTAAATTGAACATATGGATTAGATGTATCATCATTGACTTTAAATTGAGGCACTATTATAATATTGATACTTTAAATAAGTGGGTTATCTACGTTTTTGGAGTTCTATTTCTGACTTGGGGCAAACTGGTCCATACCCCTATTGACAACCCACTTAGCAGCTGAGAACTGGGCATTTTCGAGGACGGGAGAATGGACCTTTTCAACTTTGTTATTTGGATAATGCTCTGTGTTTTGTACTGAGGACACTGCTCCCTCCTCATGTTTCTGGAACTTCTACCAGATCTTGACACTGAAAAAACTAATTAAAATTCTAAAATGTCAAGGTGTCTTGCACAGGTTCATCCTCTCACCCATCCTTTCAGTCTCTCTTTGGAACAACATGCATCCCATCTCATTCAGACAAGAAATGTATACCACTTTCTTCTAATAACAAAGTATGTTGTAAAATGTCTTCCATCAAAAATATTGAAATTGAAAACTACAAGCTTACAGCAGCACTTTAACAATAAGGGTCACACCAGGACACTATTTTAGCAGTATATATTTAAAAATAGTTGCAGTTTTTATTATCTTAATGTCATGTCACAACACAACCTAAGTGGAACATTACTGTTGGGATATTCATTTCAATATGAGAATCAACTTATTGTAATTCTTGATGATTTAGTAATATTTTGATATGTTATAGTGCAGGTGTGTGCTCTCAAGGTTATATGAAGAGCGAGGTCTTCAGCTTCTTGCGGAACTCAAGAAGTGAGGCTCTGATGTGCTGAGGGAGGTCATTCCATGTCTTGGTTGCGATGTAGGAGAAGAAGCGACCTCCAGTTTTTCTTCTGCGAATGCAGGCAGTGTGTGCAAGTGAGTGAGGAAGAGCTTAGGTGACTGGAGGGGGTTAGTCAGAATGTATGTGGCTGTTCAGTGAGTGGCATTCTGATCCTGTGTAGGGCTTTGTAAGAGTGCATGAGACGTTTGAATTGGCTGTGCTTGTGAATGCAGAGCTAGTGAAGCTTCCTGAGGTGTGGTGTGATGTTGGTGTGGTCTGGGAGGTCGAGTAGGAGCCTTGCAGCTGCATTCTGGGAGATCTGTATCCTGTGTACGAGTTATTTGGAGATTCCAGCAGAGAGTGTTGCTGTAGTCCAGCCTACTGGTGATGAGTGCTTGTATAACACTCCCTCTGGTGTTCTGAGGTAGCCGTTTGAAGATCTTTTGCAGCATGCACAGGATGTGGAAGCAGGAAGTGCACACTGCGTTGACTCGAACAGTCATGTTGAGCTTGTTATCCAGGATGATCCTTAGATTTCTTGCGTAGGCTGTGGCTGTCGGTCCTTGATCCAACAGCCAGCAGATGGAATCCCATGGGGAGGTCTTATTGCCGAAGACCAGTACTTCCATCTTGTCAGAGCTAAGCTTCAGGTAGTTGGTTTGCACCCAGTTTGCTACCATTTCATGCAATTGGTGAAGTTGGTGCTGCTTGCGTTTGTCTGGTCCATCAGGAAGAGGATGAGTTGGGTGTCATCGGCATAGGAGATGACAGTGATGTGTTATGATCACATATGAGGGAGCAGTGTAATGTAAATGATGAAGAGTGGGTCTGAGGTACAATTCATGTGGGACACCGCATACCAGTTTCTTGGTTCCCGATATGAAGGGTGGAAGCCTGACCCATTGGGTTTTTCCCTTGAAGAAGGAAAAGATTTATATGAGAGCTGATCCTTGCATGCCAATCTCGTGCAGTCTTCTGATGAGGGCTTTGTGGAAGACTGTGTTGAAGGCCGTGGAGAGGTTGAGCAGGATGAGGGCCGTTGTTTCTCTTCAGTCCAGGATGTTTTGAATGTTGTTGGTGGCCGTAACGAGTGGTTTCAGTGCTGTGGTTCTTTCTGAATCCCGATTGTGTATTGTCTAAAAGATGGTGAAGTATGAGGTGGAATGTCAGTTGCTTCTTAATGACCTCAATCACTTCGGCTAGATAGGGGATCAGGGAGATGGGTCGGAAGTTCCTCTGTTTATTTGGTTTGGCTGTGGGCTTCTAGAGGAGGGCAGTCATTTCTTACAGTTTCCATTAATTTGAGAATGTGGCGGACATGATGGAGGTATTGATGATGTGGGTCCAGGGTGGTGCTGATTGTTAATGTCCCCAGGCGGTAGATGTGGTGCATGCATGGGTCTGTTGGGGCCCCTGAGTGGATGGTCCGCATGATTGCCACAGTTGTTTCTGGTGAAGGTTGTCCATTCGTTCAGGTGGCCATCATCGTTGGTGGTGGGTATGTTTGTGATGAGTTCTCTGGGGATGGATTGGTGTGCGAAGTTGCTGTAGATGTTTGCGATTTTGCTACGGAAGAAGTTGGACAAGTTGTTTCAGAATTGTTAGGAGGCAGCAATGTTACCAGCTGAGGGAGAGGAGAAATCCTTGACGATTGAGAAGACTTCCTTGAAGCTGTTAGAGCCTACTTTGATTTTATTTAGGTTCAAGATCAGTTGAAGCAGATAATCTATGTGTCCTTAGTTTTATACTGTATAGCATATCTAAAGGGACCCATATCTCCCTTTCT
The DNA here is from genome assembly GCF_031143425.1 of Pleurodeles waltl. NCBI lineage: Eukaryota > Metazoa > Chordata > Amphibia > Caudata > Salamandridae > Pleurodeles > Pleurodeles waltl. The sequence continues at coordinate 135,107,251 of NC_090448.1, forward strand.
TGTTCTATTCATTCATGTACAACCTGGTATGCTTTGAAACAGCAGAAGTAAGATAAAGAAAGGAAACTGAAAAGAATTTACAAATGCATTAGCAAGAGACCAGAACTGATAAAGCTGAAATGTGCCCTGTGCTCATACCTGGTAGCATCCTGCTATCACACCACATTGTAAACACACAGGCAAAACTAAATGACAAAGTGAAATGAAAAACTCTGTCATTGAAGGGAACTACCTTGTATGTGTGTATGTGCTTGTTGTGAAAGAGCAAAATGCAGTCAAATTGAAGTGGCTGAAGTAAGCTGGCCCATTGCCTCATGATGTATGCTGTAGTGGGCAGAATCAAAGTGTGAATGATGCAATAACAGACCAATGGATGAAGAGAAGTGGTTGAAAGTCCCTTTAATAAACAAGGTTTGGCAATCCAACAAATTAATAAATAGAGAGAGACAAGCCAGAGCTGAGCTAAGGGTCTGGTTCTGATCTTACAGCAGAAGCAGAGCCCTGAAAATAGTTGCTATGTAATTCATACAAACATCAAGTAAAATATGATAAAGTCTTATCAAAATTCCAAATGTGTATATCTTTAATATTGGAAGCTCTGACATTAAAAATGCACATTATAATATAATTTTATAGCATGACACTGCACTGAGAAGTACTAGCTTTGTACAACTGGTAGTCTAAACTCACATTTAAAAGTGTGTTCATTCACGACAATAAAAGGGAAAAAAAGAGTTTTGCTGAAATAAAATATTTGCCTAAGACCACACAACTTACGCAAGAAAGCTACAGTTTATCCAGGTTTTCCAGTTTCACTTTGTACAAATAAGCTAGTAAATAGGTAACTATTTGTCTTTCCTTATCGAAAGGCTTTGTTTTTACCTCTTAATGAAGTTTTTGAATGGAACGCAAAGGTGGGAGGACCAGTTATTTTATACAAGGTCACATGCATTATTTATAGGCATGGGGGGGATTAAGTAATTTTCCCAGAATCACAGGATGTTGAGCTGAAGCAGAGACTCAAACCTGGTTCCCTCATTACAGTCAGTAGCGCTGACCGTAATGCCACATACTGGGTAGAGGGAAGGAAGCAGGCAGAAGCCACATGAAAGCTCTGGTCATTATGGGCTTGAAGTTTCAACAGGATCTTGAGCTGAGCCAGAGCTTTCAGTGGCTCACCCACCTCTATAAGTAAGTATATCATACATATAATTTTAGTCAAATCAAAAGGTCTTGGCTAATGCCAGATCTAAAAAACAAACTCTGGAAAATGCAGCTTAGTTTTTTAGTTTCATTCATTTAGTGGGAAGACACAGGTCAGTTGGAATAAATGCAGTACTCTAGGTGAGGAACAGGCTTTATTTGGAGTTGGCATCACTACAAAAAACATTGACCATTTCTTTTAGAAGCTCCCAAACCCAAGTGCTCTAGGAGTAACCAAGTCATCGCAATCAGGGAAAAAGGAAAGTGGAATAGCGCCTGAACCAAACTCAACCAAAACATACTAAATGTAAAACACAACATATATAGTCCCTTGTTGGATCGAATGGACAATTGGAAACCTCAACGAACTTTCCAAGATTGGGTTCTGTTGTGGGGCACAGAATTTATCCTTTGTGCTATAGAATCAGAACCAGATCGCTAGTCGCCTACATCAGACGTTTCCAGCGGCTGTGCTTCTTTAGCAACAGTCCAGGGAAAGTACTTGGTTGGCTAGGGTTTGTATTCTTGAATTTCTCTTGTGGGGCTTGAATATCATCATTTACATTTACATTTGAGCTATCTTTTCCCTCAAAGGTCAACAAATCATTTACACATCTCAAAATTCTTCTGTTATTCGAGCATTTACTATCCGGTGTAATGAAACTTTTTTCATGGACCTTGACTAGTCTTATGAGTGTGGAGTACTTGCTCTTCCCCTTCACTATTCTTTTGGGTATACAAATCCTGACCTGATCTCCCACTTGAAAGCCCATCCTAGTGTACCTATGTAAAGTATCATACTTAGATATAGATTTCCCGTGGTATTTGGCAACTCTATTTTGAACGGAGGACAATTTCTGATTGGTGCAATTTACCAGGAATCTAGCATTTAAGCACAATGGACAAAGACTCGAAGAAGGATGTTGTCCTTTCAGCAACAAAAAATGGGATAGCCCAGTGAATGAATTGGGTGTTAATCCATATGCCCATAACCTTCCACAAATTGTCAAAATGTAGGGAATTGTTAACATATGAGGGCTAGTCAGACACTGTCCTTAAGAAATCTATGTAAAGTTTCTACTTGTCCATTGCATTAGGGGGTGGAGGGGGAGGAGGGTCGTACAAGGCTGTTGTGATGTATCTTATGTTGTGGTGTTGTAAAAATCCAGTAATCTCTTTGGAACACAGTTTGACCTCATTGTCTGTGGCCACAGTTTCTGGGAAGCCTTCTCTGCTGAACACTTCCTTCGGGAACTCCAGCAGCACATTAGTATTAATTATGTCGGTGAATTTAACCTGAGGCCATTTAGATTGATAATGTAGAAGTAGCAATGCATATTTGTGTATCTGAAGGCTGACTTTTAAAAAAGCCTGAAATATCTAAGACTATATTTTTTCCAAGGTGTTGTAGGCCAGGTCAAACTTTTAATTGGAGGAATGTGGGTTTTACAGTTCTTAAGAGGAGTCACAAACATTGCATGATCTTACCATATGTTTTTCATCAACATTCATGCCTGGCCTCCAATAGTGCTTTCTCAACAAACCTTTTAATGTTGACATTCCTATGTGACCATTTCTCATAAGCCTCTTCTGTAAACCACGTGGAAGGATACATTTGTCATTTCTACAAACCAAAACCACTAGCTACACTCCAGTGTGGTCCTTCTATTGAAAGATGAAAACTGGGTTAGCAATATAAATCTTTATTATTGAAGATCTGTTTTTGAAGAACACCCTGATGCTAACAAGTTGATTCTGCCACCAAAATGTTGCTGCTTTGATACCAGCTGAATTTAGTTGTATGTTCTCTGATGGCAAAGTTGTTTTAAAAATGTTCTTTGGCGTTGTGGTGATCCAGAATCCCCTAGAAAAGAGAAGTCACTCTATAATATTTGAAGTATGCATTTAGGAGATTCCAACTTCTTATTGGTGGCTTCATCCTTATATTTAACCACAAACACTATATCTGTATTCTCACTACCCTGCCCTGCAATAAACCTGCTATCTCCCATATTTTCCTCAGTTATTTGGGCTGTTTGTACATTGCAATTGTTTTTGTTTTCTTGACATGCCTTTACAAAACGTCCTCCCAGAATACACAATACCTTCCTTCTTAACTGCTGGGCAACCTCTAAAATATGCAACATGGGATATGCTACCACATGTATAACACTTCACATCAGGTGTGAACTTCTTCTCTTTGTTGATGTAATTTTCTATTGGTGTATTTCTTATTCTCCACATAACATACTTCAGTTTTTTTTATTTTTATATTTGACTTCATTGGCTTTCTTTACCTAAGGCATATTGTTTAAAGGCCTTAGACGATATTACTTCTTCTAGGGATAATGATTATCATCATCAACTGAAAGTGAGTGACATGCTCTCAAGGCCAGGGGCAGGGAGTTCCAGCACTTAGGACCCAGGAACGTGCTAACTCCTTGCAGGAAATCTGGGAATTACAGCCAGCTCGAGATTGTACTCACCCTATTGGTTTCTGTGCTCGAGCAAAGACACCAAGGATCTAAGATAGATGGGTCCACAGTTGGATGGACATTAATGCATGTAGCATAGAGCTTTAAATTGAACTTGGCGTTCAATTGACAGCCGGTGTAGGTCATGGAGCAGACTGGCTCTGGAAGTAAATTTAGGGGGATGAAGTAGAAGACTTGCAGCATCATTTCACACTATTTGGAGCCACTTAAGCAAAGCCTTTGATACACACAGGTAGATGATATTACCATAATTCAGCCTAGAAATAACCAAGGCCTGGACTACAATTCTCTGGGGTGAGACCGGAAGACAACCAAGAATTTTCCTGAGCCATCAAAGATACTAAAGCAGATGGCAGCAACTTTGGTAATCTGGTGACTCGTGAACAGCGATTATCAAGCCAAACCCTTAGAGGCTTGACAATAAGTGACGAAGTAGAAATATTGCACAATGCATAGATGAGATCCACAAAGGTGGAATGGTTGCCTACCATCAATACCTCAGTCTTATGCTCATTTAGTTTTAGGGAGTTTGCATTGTTCAGAGATAAACCTTTAGCAAAGGCAGATGTTGAGTCACTGCATTGAAATTCTCCTTAGATGATAGTGATACCACGATCAGGGTGTTATCCATGTATGAGAAGAGTGTAAGACCGCATGTTTCAACAATGTCGGTCAATGGCTTTACATTGAGATTGAGATGGGTTGGAATAAGGGTGGAGCCTTGAGGCCCCCCAGATGATAAAGGGTAAGGCTTTGAATGATGCTGGTGCATGTGTACATGGAAGATGCAAATTTGAGAAAAAAATCCTAACTGACACAGTTCTGTGCCCTGAACTCTCATCTCCCTTAATCTTTGGAGACAAATTGGTGTGGTTTACCATATCAAAAGCTGCACTGAGATCTAAAAGGATCAGCGCAGCAGTACCCCCTTTGTCTAGCTGCTACCTCAGATATTCAGTAACACCACAGAGGTTTGATTCAGTGCTATGGCTGGCTTTAAAGCCTGAAGCCTGATTGCCAACGGTGGAGCAAGCAATTTAGTTCAATGTACGTTTTGAGCTGCTAATTTCCATGTTTTTCTAAAACTTTGGCCAGAATAGGCAAGACATAGATTGGTCTATAAAAAGACCACAGAAAATGATCAGGATTTGGCTTTTTCAACAATGGCATGACTATAGCATGTTTCCAAGATTTTAGAACGATGCCTTCTGAAAGAGATGCATTCAGAAGCTGGGTGAGCTGATCCACAGATTGAAGGCCAAGCTTTCCAAACAGAGGTTGGATGGTGGTCAAGAGGAGAGTGATTTGGTGGCAGCAAGAAGCAAAGCGAAAGTCGAGAGGTCCAGTGGGAAAAACAAGCTCATGGATGAGTCTCCCATCATGTTCTTGTATTCTCTTCACATTAGTACAAGTATTCAAGAGGCTTTTCAGTGCAGTTAAAAATCCGTCAAAGCTTTCATTTTCGTGTTGTCTCCTTGTACAGAAATTATATCTCTTTAGAGTTTTGCTCAAGGTAGGTTTAAATTTGATATCCAATCTCATCCTTGCTTGCTGAAATTCATCTAAGTCATCTTCATCTTCAGATGCTTGAACCTCTGGTAGAGATCAGAACATCTCTTGTCCTTCTGACCCTAATAGATGGAGTAATGTGCACTTTTTCCTCTCCACATGCATTTTTTCAGCATCAGTAGCTCTGAGGTAATTCAAATTCTGCTGTCCTCCTTCTTCATTCCACTGGTGAGCCATCTTTCACTGGTAAGAATTTGTGAGATGGATCTAATTGCTTATCGGTAACCGGTCTTGGCATTGATAATTAAAAGTAACAACTTTTGAAGCTGCATGTGAGGAGATGGTTGAGACGTTTTTTAGTATCCCAGGGTTAGATGCAAGAACACTGAATGTATGAAATGAAGACACTTGAATGTCTCTCCAGACACAGGAAACTGCTGATTATTGTATTCCTCAAAATACATTTACAGGTCCTGACTGTCTGCCAAAGATCAGGGAACAGCTAATTACTATGTTCCTCACAATTCATTTAAAGGGTTCACAACATATAATTGTTCCTTTGTAAAATGGCTGTGCTTTGGTTGGAACACATAAATAATATTAGAGTCAATGTTATACAAAATACTGCCCTCACACCAGAAACAAGGCTTGTAGTGCTGTTAATTCATGAGGTGAATTTGTTGCATATTACTGCTAGGGTAGTCTGAGATCGAAATCCTAGCTGAGGTGGTGTACAGCATTGTATCTTCTCTGCCGTCAGTGCTCCTGATGCAGACAGCGGGCTGAGACCAAGGTGGAAAGTCTCCTCACCAGAAGACCTTGCTCTTGGGGAAGAAACCAGCAATGGATAGCCGTGACAGGGCTCCCGACTCAATATGATAGAGGCAGTCGCTTTGGATCCCTTCCTGCATTGCCAAAATGTTATACGTCGTTAGAATAAATCTACTACTTGAAGTGAGGAACAGGATTTATTTCAGTCTTATCCTGAGTCAGCAACGGTACTAAAAACATGGACCATTCCTCTTAGAACCTCCTGAACCTAAGCGTCCTAGGAGGAACCAAGTCATAACAATCAGGGGAAAGGAATGTGAAAAAGCATACAAGCCAAACACAACCAAAACATACTAAACGCAAAACGTAAAAGAAAGCATTGCACTACCTCCCGACGATTCTGGATGCTCATTACCAGGCACACTGAATGCAATGAAATATAGAGAGGGAAACATTGCATGAGAAGGACCAAGAGATCAGCTGTCCAGCAATCCACGTGCTTTAAAAACAAAAAAAACAAAAAAAAACTAAGTCATAAGGAGTTTGCAGAACAGGTAGAGAGAAGTTATCTTGTGTAAGGAAGGGGATTGTACCAGGAGGTAATCACTTTAGAAATATATATTTTGGGCATACCTTAAAAATACATTTCAAATTAGGTAGAAATATTTTAAATGATCACATGGTGGAAAGGCCAGTATCAGAACTTCTAGCTCGGATGAGATGATCAGTGTACTTGAGGCAGCTGAAGAAACAAACGGCCTGGTATTTTCATTACAAGGGGTAACTCAGATAGTGATACAGAGAGAATACAAATATAACAATTGCACATAGAAAACTCTGCTTGCTCCACAATGATGAAAGTTTAAGAGCTTAAAGATCATACCCTTCAGTGAGGTACTAATGCAATTTAACTGATGATTTGCATGTTGTGCACAGGCATGCGTTGTTAAAGATTAACGCAATATTTAAGTGCCCTTAAACGGCTTAAATGTCTGCCAGAACAATATCACTGTACACACAATGGAACACAGCTTAACCCTTGTGCTAATGTATTTTTCACCAATATAAAGTGGCTCATGAGGTACAAACAGACAAAAAGCTTAGGGCTCAGTTTCTCAAAGCACTGAATTAACTGCAAGAGGGTGGAAAAGTGAAGAACTCAAAGCTGCTTTGGTTCCACCACTTCAGTGTGACATCCTGCAGCAACATTGTGCTCCAGACTGATGAAGCTAGTGCCCCTGAAAACAAAATGATACTTAAAGATGTTTAGAGACCTCAAAACTTCCTAATTTCACAAGCCTATATTTAAAAATAGCACGTTTATTAACTAAGCGGATATAAATATATCTGCAAGCCAAAAGTCCTAATGAAGACAAAAGTCCAGAAAATACGCAGGTGAGGCCAGTTAGTCAGAATGCACGTGCAATTATGGCCCTTGACAACTGTTTGTTTGCAGATCACAGAAACCCAGGCGAACAATTGCATAGGCCAGATTTAGTGGCACTGGTGGTCAATTTTACCAACAAAACTAGTAGGCAGAGCAATCCTCTCATTCGTGATGGCTTTTCCATATTTATGATAAAGGAGATGCAAGAGTAGTTTACGATGTTGGTTGCATGCCCCTGCATCTGGAGGGAGACAGAGTTGCCTGGTAATATTTTGGTATGTGCTAACTTGTGCAATAATAGACCAGAAGGAAAAGGCCTTGGCTTTCAGGCAAACTGCATTCTCTCTTAGTTGTCTTTCCCGCTCCACTGTTAATGCCATCCTTAAGCACTGTAGCTCACTTCTACACACAGCGTAGAGTGCACTGATGCGCTGCAAAGCTGGACTGGCCGCACTCGGCTTCAGGCGTTTCCCCAGGAGGCTGGAGGGATGGGGGGCAGTTTTGTAACTGGGGGCCGGTTTTGCAGCAGTGCTGCGATATCAGCCATCAGAAACCAAATCGGCAGGCCTGGCAAGCATAATCACTCACTACACACTCTCGATGCAGAGTCCGGGTATGTTCAGCAGTTTTCAGGCAACATTGAAAGTGTCAAGGTTAATATCTCTGGTGTAAAGATATCTTTCTGCTACAGAGAGATCGGAGTGTAACTTTTTTTTAACTCATCTAAAGTAGCGCAGAGGGTTAATATGCCTGCTTCAAAAAACAAGAACAATGCAGATCACAGATTTGTATTTAAAGTGCATACCTCAGTGGATTACTGCTTTTGGCACAGAGATCCTCACAATGCTCAACCTGGATTGTAAGAGTCTGTGCAAGATTCAAACCAACAGGATCGCCCTGCTTTTCTCTGAATTGATTCATAGAGATCAGCCAGTCTTTATAATGCCCAAACATGACAGTCAGCATCTCACCCATGTCTTGAAGGAGGGTCTGCCACAGGCAGCATGTACTACAGGGACCTCTGCAGGCTTGGAGTGGATATTTAATATCGTGAGCTGGGTGTATGTTTTGTAGTGCTGGAAGATATTGAGTTTCGAGTAGAGAGACTACAGTAGGTTAGGCTACTGTACTAACCTGCAGTTCATAGTTTACAATCTTAACAGCACAGTGAGCTCTGATCTGCCATCAGAAAGCCACGTGCAAACTGCATGGTGGGGATTTGAAAGGTAAGTTTTTTCCCCCGGTCTTTCGTTATCTCTATGTTGCTAAAATTACTTTGGGAAGAAATACATTATTATTAGTAAATTCAACCACAACTACCGTGGTTAGGATTTGAATCCCGAATGTGCGCTTCTCCAGACCAAACACTCGTAAAAATTGCTGTGTAAATCCTACACCTGGTATTCCCTTTAATCTTATGTAACATTTTCTATACACTGATTTACACATGTGTCATTCATTGTCTGTGTGTGTATGTGTGATGTAAAGTTTTCCGACATCCGACAGTGGTATGAGAGGTGCTGTAATATAAATCAAATACATGGGCCATGGAGAGATGGGGGGCACTGTGGAAGGGTGATAGTGAGGGAATCACCGAAAGGCCCAAACAATCATTGTTCTACTCTGGTGCACTGTAAGGTAATCAGTTACTATGCTTTAAAAGCTAACACAATTGAATACATAATGAAAAATGTGTTGTAGAATGCACCCTTTTTTTTTTTTAACTAAACTTTCTTGGGGGAACGCCCCAACCACTCTTGCACTGGCGAGTCTCGCTTGCTGCGCCTGCTAAGCATCGTATGGGGGCTGGTCTGACAAAATTTGCCATTCCGGGCCGAATACAATTCACATAAATAAACCTGGGTAAAGTTCATTCTTAACCAGTAATTTAATCAATTGATCACCTCATTTCCTGGATGCATCTAGGAGGTATCAACCGTTTGTGTTGCACAAATTGCACCAATGTTTTCATTATAGGCGTACAGTCAAGAGCCGTTTCAAGACAACAACTGTGTGCTTTTTTAAAGATGGTGTTTGCTTTTACCTACAAAGACACATATGTATATATTATATCCAGGGCTAGTGCAGTCAGAAAAAACTCAGATCTTCTTATGCTCACAGGACCTTTCTTTCAGAGGCGTCCCCAGGGCAGCTCAGGGTTTTGTGGACGCCAGGAAGGATATACCACTCTTCTAAACCCAGTCCTAGAATATTTGGGGAAAGGGCAACTGTTCTCAAAAGTAGTCTGGGGCACTTATTTACTGTTTTAAGTCTAGCCCTGAAATAGTTTGGGGACTTAAATTGCCCCACCGTCCCCAAAGAGAAAAACTAGGAATGCCATTTTTCATCTTTTTTTCCATGCACAGTTGGACCCTTATTTGGATTGCCGTTTATATCCCAAAATGGGCACAACTGGGAGCTTGAACCACGATGTCAAAATATTTGGTTATTGCCGTGCTCGCAGGCTACCCCTGACCCTCTAACCCCCAACCCCCCCAAAAAAACACCATGATTTTCAGCATTTAAACCTGGAAGAATAATTTCCAGGAAAAAAATGTATCATTCAGAGTTTAATTAACTTAAATGGGGAAAACACATTAAGAGGCAAAGTAATCAGCCAACGTGCTATATAAAACAATACTACATAATATTACATTACAATGCCTTATTCTGCAGTGCATAAAGCATAACGCAGTGGTACTAAGTATTTGACAATTACCTCTGTATTTATTAGGGGTGGGTGGTAACTCCACCCCTAATGATGTACACAAGGTATCGAACACACATTGCAAAAGTTGCTCTACAAATAGTCTATGAATGGCTAATAAGTCACGAGGTGAGTAACTTGTTGACAGCATGTTAACTCACAGTACCAATTTACGAAGCAATGCTCACTTTTAGTTGCGCACCTGAGTCTTTGATGGTCTACACTTTCATAGAGTCCCTGCAACCTTGCAAGAATCCATACCAGCGAAGTGCAGTCGTCAATTTGAAGAGCTGAACTCTGATGCAGTGCCAGTGTCTCATCCCCACCCACTGTCCCCGCCGGATGCTCCTGATGTCAGACTGGCAAGAGGTTGTGGTGACCCCCCCTCACTCTCCCCCTTTTCATGGACCGATGTGTCTCTTGAGGCAGAAAAGGCCCTTCTGAATTTGGATGGTGGCAGATTGGGTGCAGCTGTAGCCCAGTGGTGCAGATAATAGTGAAGGAACTTGGGCCTCAAGCAGGTAAAAAGGAACAAGATGGTGGGCACTTCTCCTGGGGACCCTCCCCTTGTAGGCAGAGGGAGCCAGGACCTCAGAACACATCAGACGATGTGATGGCAGCACATTTTGTGCCGGAGGCACGTGTGAGGATCATAGGCTTGTATTAAATAGGACCAGATGAAAAACTGCCACACGTGGAACTCCATGGAATTTTACAGAGTTTTAAGATAACTCTGCAGAGTAGAACTCCACAAGCTCCTCCCACCCTTAGTAATTTATCAGATGTAGTATTAACACAACACAACACAAGTCAGTTAAAATAAGCCGCTTCGAAGGAGGCTCATTTATGTATTAATTACTTAACCTCCAGCAAGATATTTCATTGACAATATCAGTTCCCTTTTTGTAGTTCCTCTTTTTCCATTAATTACATAAGTCTCTTATGCAGTAAAGATTGCCAAGTGAGGGGTTTATTTATAAAGAGATCAAAAATCCCATTGGCCGGGCATATGGTCAATAGTATCCGGGTACTGGATTGAAAGAGGAGCCATGGGATTCAATCCCTTCCTTCATTTGTTTCTCTTCGGACCAAAAAAAGCCTGCAGTATTCTAGGGCAGCGTATTCAGCGTTTCTTTATTAATTTTAATGCCTGGAATGGGATTGATTTTGGTTTTATGTTTCGGCCTCAGAATGAGACTCGATCATTGTGATCAAGTGCCTTTAGGCAGACTGAGAAGTACTGTGTTCACTTCCTCTGCAGATACAGAATTACCTGCCCAATAATTAACAGAGGTCTGGCCCATTCTCTGACAAGGGCAATGGAGTTGGGCGGGTTGCAGAAGAGCATGTTCTCTGCACTTACATCTTTACCCTTGCATATGAAAAGTGTAAAAAAGGCATCTGAGCTTCCTATACAACTGAAAGTTGATACATGTTTGTCTATCACTGTATTTGGTTACCAATTGATTAACAGCTGTGACACCTTCATGTTATTAGTTGCAATCTTTATTATCTTAAGAATTTATATGAAAGAAAGACTAAAGTACTATATTAGGTCATTGAACTATATTGAATAATATCGATAAAATACAAAATAAGACAGACCCTCTTTAGGAGTGTACAAGTCTCCTATATTCTGCAATGGAATTTAAGATCAGTTAGTGCCTAAATGGGGTGTTGTATGTGTGCAAGAATGTTTAAAGTTGTATGCGATATATACAGGAGATGCTTAAAGTTGAATGTTCCAATATACAGTACGTACACCTTTCCCCACCCAACACATGGTCTGTACTCCTTAGTTTAAACTCAGTTTGCCCCAGTTTGAATATGGCTTAAATACTGTGGATTAAAAAATACAAGAAGCTTGGATTTGTTTTTCATTCAGACCTCTTACATTATATTGTTTATTCAAGTGCTTTACAGACCATGGGCCATTCGCTTCACAGCTTACAAGCCATTCGCCACACACTCATATCACTTTAGCTCTGGTTTATGAATTAGACCTTGGTGGGAAAACCAAGCAGAAGATCCAATCGTTGGAATTCTGGAGCATAAAAAAAAAAAAAAAAAAAAAAAAAAATCTAAAGAAAATCAAATGCTCAATAGAAAAGGACGACTAGCAGTTACATTGTTGACCAGGGTTTGTTAAACACTTATATTTAGAACAATCAGTCATACCATGAGTGAACAGTCACATTTAGGTGTACCGCTGGTACATTATGGGGACAGGGTGAGGAAGGCATGCATGGGTGGGTGAACTATCTTTGGGTAAGTGGTACAAGTAAAGGGAATTCTTCCAGAATCCTCAGCCCTCCTCCTAGCAGGTTGCATCTAGGGTACAAGGGAAGCTTTAGATCATTCCTTTCAGAGTAGGTATCAAAGAGAAGTTTGTTTGTCTCTCCTATTCTACTGCTGCACTGCTTTCTCTGGCTCATAGTCACCAAACAGCAAAAATTGTAATGAGTAGAAAACTACGCAAAAGGAAATAATGTGATTAAAATAAAATAAAAAAAACAATCTTTATAGGCTACAATTTAATGTGTGCGCCTTTAGAGAACTACTCCATTAGCTTGTGAAGAGCAACCAGCACAGCCTTACTTTGAGCTGTGACTGAGCCCTTACAAGCCCAAACAATTTGATCTACAAAGGTAAGTGTGTTTATGAGGAATCCCTGACTCACCTTGCCCCTCACCCTGAGCATCAAGGTCCTAATCAGAGAAAATGAATTAGGTATGTGCATGAACAGCTAAAAAACAAAAAACACCCATACAAAACCAGCAGACAATGTGCTGAATCTTATTCTGTTGTAAAAGCAAAAAAAATAGAAAAATTAAAAAAGGGATATCAAAGTGCCTTTCACATGACTGATTATAAATACATAGCCGATTTATTCTGTGGCATGTGAACGTGGCCTGGTAGAAGCTGATGGATGAGTCTGCTGAAAGTTTGGGCATTCAAGCTTATAAACATTACTGAAGGTCAGGACTGTGAGAATGGCAAGCTTAGCAGATGTAGTGACGAGGGAATCACAAAGGTCCAACTGATGTTGCTTGAGCAGTTCCATTGTAGTCTTGAACTGCACACCAAAATGTAAAGGAAACTGTTAAGAAGGAGCCGCCAACGCAGATGTTATATTTTTTTTAGGCTAAGTAGTTTCTAGTCCTTCAAGAGGGAAATTTTCAAAGTCTAATTTTTTCCCTACAGTTTCTGGTATGATATATATCCAGAGGCAAAATTCAAGTCTTCAGAATTGCCCCAGAAGACAACCCAATCTGTTCTAATTAGAAGAGAGGTCTTCAAACTCTGCTTTCAGGTCCACAATAAGTGTTCAGTTCCATATGCTCCATGAGCATTGCTGTAGGCAGGCCATAGCTTACTTTATCTCAGAACGTTAAGCACCCTCCATCTACAGGGGTGACATTCCACAGAAAACAGATGACTTCATGTTATTATCCTGGTCCCGTTCACCCTTTTAGGTCATCAAGAGACTAGCACAAGCAGTACTGGTAAAAAATAAAATTAAAAAATAACAGAGTAGTAGTTCCATGAAAGAGTGAGACAAATCTCTTGTATTACAATATTGGTTAATGAATACGAATACATATTTTTCTGGCGAATAAACTGATGTCAGCCAAATAAAATGTAAATGATTTACAAGTTATACAGTCAATCTAAATGCATAAAAATACTAGCATTAGCTGCATGCATGGACTTGATCTTTGGATTTAAATATTTAAAAATGGGTTAAGCAGCACATTTTAATGGGTAAGCAAACATTTAATGTGATGAGATCCTTCACATCCTGGTAAGATTAACAGGCTTCCTGCTACACTGTTATGCACTTCTTTTCCTGGGAATGTGCTTCGGGGCAACACCTAATTGTTTAAACCAAGTACACCTGGCTGGTTATGTTCAAAAGGCCACAAGAGCTCAAAATATGAGCAGGAGAAACATGGCAAAAACAAAGATTTCATAAACACAATATACATGGCTCTTGCTCTCTTACCTATAGAAGGACCACTAAATGTTTTCTTATGCTATTAGAGTCAAAAGGGAAAAAACTGAAAAGAGCACACCAAGATTCATACCAAAGAATAATTTTTCCAAATTTCCAGAGCTTGGTTTCATTTTATGATTATTATTCTATATAGGTGTAGTGTAGAGACAGTGGAAGGTGATATAACAAATTAACACATTTGTCAAAAATAGGTACCACTGCTTCTATTTTTTCCATTTTGTTTGTTTTATAACTTTCGAGTTTCCATGCTACAAGTCACTGATGTGGAGATAAATCTGTTCAAGTTAACTTTATCCACCATTTCCTGGTCTCGTAAAAACAAGATGCTGGAGCTGCAACTCCTGTCATGTGGACCTATGACACCTATTATATGAATGTCCTCACTTGACTGACTTTTGGACCAAAAATCCATGAGACGATCACTAACATTTTTAATGTGGATTTCCCTAAATGTTTATCTTTCTCTATTCTTGGAGCTTATCACCCCACATACTCCTTGAATTTGAGTCAGAAGATCTCTTATTAGTTGATTTACTCTTCACCTTAGCACTTAAAAGTATTCTCCCCTAGTGGAAAGCATTAGACAAGGTCTCCTATCATGAGTGGAATGGCTTAGATACACTAGAGGTGAGCCCACCCTATCTTATCCACCCATTACCTTTGGATTTCTGTGAATAAAGCACTCTGGAACAAACGTGACCATTTTTTTAATTTTTTTAATATTTTTTTTAAAATCGTCAATCCTCTCTGAACAAACGCCGTCAAGCTGAACATGGTAGGTCCAACAATCTCCCACACTCTAACATTGCATACTTCCCACTTTAGGCTTCAGTACTATTTCTTTTATAACCTTGCTGTAACCACCATACTATTCCAGGTGATTACCTTATCTTGACATTTCTAGATCATTCTTTCCTTTCCATTATTTTTTCTTTCCCTTTCCCACTAACAGTTGTATTGTATGAGATATTGAGTAACAATATGTTAATCTTACAAATATATCATCACCTCAATTCTTGTCATGATTATCCAACAACTCTATATACAGTCACTATATATAACGTAATATGTTAACCATCATTTTTTCACTGTTTTTTTTTTTTTCTTATTATGCTCAGTAAAAAGAAAGGAGATACTTTATGCATTTTGAAGTAACTAGAAATTAGTCATTTTAACTTCAACGCAGGTGAAAGGTACACTAGAGGATCACAAATGTTTCCTATTTAGTTTCTTTAAGCCTGCTAAATAGGTGAGTCAGACAAATTATTTCTCCAGTTAATTATGTAGTCATACAAAACGCCAACATATAATAAAATACATATGTAGATGCATGGAAAATAGGCAATTTTTATTCCTCAAAAATAACACGAGAGCTTACAGAATATCCATTTTCAGCAATTAAATCAAAACCTACAGTTGTGACACGATCTGAAAACCTTTCTAAAATCTGAAGCAAATGGACTTAAAATGAATCCTTGGCCATTCAGCAGGCCAATGCAGACTCCAGGCAAGTGAAGAAGAATCGCACCTCACAAGCTTGAACCAAATAAATTTTTTTTAAAAAAAATAAAAAAACCAAACAAGAGGATCTACATTTTGGACAAGATGCTATTTGGCAAGTGCTTATGCTGGAGATTTCAGTGACCGGTATGGTAAAAAGGCATTCCGAAGAAGGCACAGCAGATCGAATCAGGAAGCACAAATGGCATTATCTGTGTGTTCAGCAAGAGGTCATGATCAGAGATAATTTCCAGCCATTTCACTGAGGTGGTGTGGCCCTCTTAGGTGTATTGGCATTAATACGAAATAATATAGCGGAGAGAGAGGAGACCTGTGGCACTGTAATACTATTACACCCGAATGTGGAAAACGGTAGGGATGTGAGAACGACGCTCTCTGTAGGTCTGAAACTATAGCAGAGTGGAACCCTGCATTCCCACCTCACTCAACTGACGACTCAAGGAATTATGGTCAACAGTACCTAAACAAATTTTAACAATGCTTTATTCTTCACTGAATATCTAACTGAAATAGTTCATCATCATCAAACAGTCTTTATTCGGTTTTCAACAAGCCATAAAAGTATCAAGTAATAGCACATTAATAATAAATATATATAAGAAAAATTATAAATAAATAGGGAAGATAAGACACATCCATAATTCATTCAAGGACAGGTATATAAAACTTGATAAATTTACATCAGTGCAAAATCGAGTTCAATTACAGTATTTTCTAGAGAGTGAGGAGTTTACCGGAAATTCCGGATTTTCAAATAAAATTAGTTCAGTACGACCATAGACTTCCTTACAGAGAGTACTGTACATAAAAAGTTTGCTAAAATTCCGCACATTTCAATAGAAGATAAAATCTGTAAGCTGAAATACGCGTCGCGGCACTGACGCAAATTAGTCGATCTTAAAAAAGGCAATAAAAAACGTTTTCTTGGTATATCATAAAATTTACAAAAGAGGACCACATGCATTGTAGATTGGGGAGCTTTCGCATCACATGGACATACTCTTAAAACTGTACTCCAATCACACATAATCGGAAAGGTTACTAGCCGATGGAAAATATTTAAGCGGAATCTTGTAAGAACAAATCGATGTCGAGGATTTACCACGCTTACTAAGTAGGGCTGGACTGCATCAGTCGACAGAATTAGTTGGTTAGACATTACTGTAGATTTTTTTGATTCTACTTCCCATCTCTGTTCATCCAAGTGCTTCAAAGTCAGAGCCCTCAAATCTCTCCTAGTTATTTTTTCCAATGATTGTGGGTTTTGGTAATATGCTTCGCAGCCCATATTTTTAAAAAAGGTCATAATATATCTTAGCCAAGGAACTTTAAGCGAGTGTGTTAGATTCATGCAGTCAGATAGTATGGCCTGGTTTAATCCGGTATACTCCGAGGTCCATACTTTATGCCATAATAATAGAGGTTGTATCTTAATTAGATCAATTACAAAGTGGACCCCTAGTTCCGAATGGCTAATATATGATGACGTGCTATTTGGTGCCATTAGCAGGTATCTCAGGAAGTCATTTTCCACCAACTGAATCGCATGGCAGTTCGTATACCCCCAGATACATGCTCCATAAGTAGCCGCCGGGATGCATTTGGCTTTGTAGATTTTTACAATGTTTGACAGGGAGATCCCCCCTAGTTTTTTGGAAAAAATCTTCAAGGCCGCCGTTGTTTTAATAATCTGATCTTTTTTTGTTTTCACGCAGTGTGCCCAGGTGGCCTGTTTGTCAAACATTATGCCCAAATATGAGAAGGTGGGAGCTATCTTCACCTTGTCCTCGTGAATAGTGATTTTGTAGGACTTGCTCAGTTTCCTGCCACAGTTCATTATAAACGTTTTTGAACGGTTGACTGTGAGGCCCGGGGCGGTCATGTAATTTATACAAGTGGTTAGGAGTTTCTGGAGGGCTAGCGGTGTCCTGGCCATGAGTACTGCATCGTCTGCGTAAAGGAGTGCAGGAATGGGGCGGTTGCCCATTTGTGGAAGGTCTTTACATTTATTTATCAATTCACTTTCTAGGTTGTTTATGTATAATGAAAATAGAAGTGGTGCGAGAACACAGCCTTGACGCACCCCTCTGTATATGCCAAAAGACTTAGTGCATTCCCCTCTCATCCCGTACCTTACACTTGCACCCAGTATACAGATCTCTTATGAAATGGACTATTGTTGGTTCGACCCCCATGCTTATTAGAATGTCCCATAGCTTTTCCTGCAAAACACAGTCAAATGCTGAGGACAAATCTATAAAGGCCAGGTGCAAATTACCCTCTCTGGTCTTCGTATATTTCCCCACTAGGATAGTTAAGTTCAGGGCCTGTTCCACTGTTCCTAATCCTGTGCGGAAGCCATACTGCACTGGGGATAGAATGTTATTTTCTTCCGCCCATGTTTGAAGTCTATTTAGAATTATTCTCCCCGCTAATTTGGCTGATGTATCGAGGAGAGAAATTGGCCTATAACAGGCTGGGTTAAGGCGATCCCCCTTTTTGTATATGGGTATGATGATAGAATGGCGCCATGTTGGTGGTGGGCCTTGTGTGCAAATAGCCCTCAGTACCTGCATCAATAAATGGCCCCATAAGTCGGTGTTAGCTTTATATAGGTCAATTGGAACACCATCAGGCCCTGGCGCTTTCCCGGCTTTGCTTGTGTTTATAGCTTCTACTACCTCCTCTAAGGTAAACTGAGGTGATACTGCTAGGTGTCGATCTTCCTCAGGATCTGGGACTTTTAGAAGGTCCAGAGGAACTCTGTCATTGGGTTGACAGTATATCTTAGAAAAGTACGTGATCCAGTCCTCTTCCGAAATTGCAATTTCCATTCTAGGGGTATTATTGTCCCCTAGAACGGGAGTATTTATTATTTTCCAGAAGAGGGCGTTGTCTTTCGTCAGACTAGCTCTGTGTAGGTTGTCCCATGACTTCCCTCTCAAAGCGAGTTTCCTCTTTTTTGTGGCTGTCTTATATGCCAGTCTGCAGATACGTATTTCAGTCTGACATCTTATGGGGGCACTTAGGGCTTTTTTTTAGTCTTGTGTGCGCTTTCGTACAATCGTGGTCAAACCAGCCGATTTCCCTTTTCTTTCCCCCTGCCCCTCCTGTCCTAAACGCGAGGGCTTTTTTTACGGCGTAGGTTATCTGTTGGAAAGCACTTAGACATTGTCCTGGGGCCGTGTCATCACTAAGGCAATCAAGGAACACTTGGGTATGTTCACGTAATATATCTTTTAATAATGCCTGTGGGTCAGTCTGAGTCCATCTCAGTATATAACCATTACCCGGGGCTAGTACAATATCATTTGCCATCGTTACCCCTCTGGCTTTGGCCTGTGTGGCAGGGATTAGTGAAAGTTCCAGGCTTTGAGGGAAATGGTCGCTTATTGCGAGGTCGTGGATTATATAATTAGTAAAATAGTGTACAAAATGTGTTGACATTAAAATATAAATCAATAACTGTATTTGCACCCCTTCCATTAAAGGTTGGTTTAAGCTGTAGTTCTTTGGAAAGTAATTCATTTACAAGAGACAAATTATGTTTTTGGGCCACTAAATTAATTGCCTCTCCTTGAATGGTATGTGAAAAGTGCAGTCCTATGCCGATATCTTCGGTATCCCAACCACACACCTTTCCTGTAGGTTCCTTGCAAAGATGTACATTAATGTCGCCCCCCCCATATAATAAGAGTCTCGCGTCTGTTGCTCGCACATATTTCCTCTAGGCCCTCACCCATCTCTGTTAAAATTTTGGGGACTTCTCTATGCGTTGCGTTATTATAGAAGTTGATGAGTACTAGGTGCGTGTTCTGATCCAAGTTGCATTCAATCATTTGGTAATAGGTTTTTGTGATTTGCATTTTTGGGTTACGTAGCCATGCCTTATTTGAGATATATGTACATAGGCCTCCCTTTGGCCTGCCGTGATTAGCCTGTACAGCTGGTGTATGAAATGTCTTGTACCCATTTATGTGGACTGGATTTAATGTCCAAGTCTCCTGAAGACAGATACAAGGAAAATCCCCAATGAAATTCACCCAAAGCTCGTTATTGATTTTATTAGTTAGGCCTGCCACATTCCAGTAAAGTATAGTTGTTCCCATATATTGATAGGGTTGGAGGTGCACCTCCTCTATAGGTGGTAATGGTGATACATCATCTTGAGTATAGATTATTGGAGGGAGTTGGTTTCCCTGATTCAAACGGGTGTCTATGATGTTCCTATCAGGTACCTTCTCGCAGAATACATCTCCCCTGTTCTCAGTAGGCCTTTCTTTATTTGCATCCAGGGCAGGATCATATGGAAGATCTATCTTGTTCCTGTTTAGTCAATCCAAATCTTCTAACGTTGTAAGAGGTTGAAATCTATTACTAAGAGGATTATGGTCCAGGGTATTTGGTACTTGTTCATTTACGGGTTGTAGATTCCTAACATTGCGCCCCGAAGATCTTGGATAAAAGAAACCCAAGGGTAGCAGTGAAATTCCTTGACAAGTGGCTTGTCTAGCACCTAATTTGTAGATGATACTATGCACCAAGTCTGGGGTCTTGAATGAAAGGACCACACATTCTCCTTCCACTACTTTTTCCCTGTTTCCTATCCACTTGACTCTTCTTGCCATTTTTATATCATTAAATAGGACCCCCACCCCCCCCAGGACCCAAACGTGTTCCTATCCAATTCAGGGCCTTATTCCTCAATGCCGGCCACGTTTCCCGGTGTTGATCACCTATAGGGGGAACATTTGTCAGGACCACAACATATGGAGTTGCCTCCGGAGGAAGATGTAAATGGCCACTAGGTATGTATGTAGAGTTCGGGGGTCTTGTTTCAATATATTGAGACCTTCCTTTGTCTGTTTGGGGAATCTTTGTCCTAGTTAGTGAGGGAGTGTTAGGCAATGTGGAAACTTGTTTCTGATTAGTAGTTGGTACTGGTGGGAATGATTGTATACTGGTTAACTGAAATAGTTAATGAAGATCAACTTATTTGGTTTAAAATAAACTCTCTCATTTGTTGGACCTTTAGCCTCTTCAATGACTACAGGGCAATGAGAAAGGAGCTCTAACTTTGTTCTCAATAGAGTTAAATTAACTTCTTTTCTTGTAACCAAATCTAGGTGGACACATCTTCTGCCCAAAGAATCTCAAGTAGCACTCACAGCTTCCAATATGAAGTGCAACATATCCAACTCGGGTCCAGAGAAGATTGCTAATTCTAGGTCATGGAAGATGTCCGTGCGTACATGTGATGATTCAAGGTGCTCTCACTCAGGCACATGACATGGCAATAAAGTCAACATCAGGACAGTGCGCACTCTACGGGCGCCGAAAATGCAAAAACACAGCCTTTATACAAGAGCATAATTCACCTTGAAAAACACTATTCATGATGTTTGCAATAACTGTTCAATTGCAAGGTATTGCTGCAGACTTATTGAGTGTGTTAGGGTGTGGTCCCTTTCTAGGACCTTCTAGAAGTTTTCTCTGCAGCATGACTGGGTGTGATCTGTGGGCTGGGCCAGACTCTATATAAGGGAGACAGCCCAGCTCCACGTGCTCACTATTCAAAGGTCCCAGTACAGAGCAGCAGCAATTTCCTGAGCTCCTGTTCTGGAGGCCTACTTTGAAGTTCCAGGCCTGCACAGCATTATCTTGGTGATGCTAGAGCAGGGTGGTAAGACGGTGGTAGGGCCCCGACCCCGCTCTAAAAAGACTCGAATTCTTGGGCCTATTCTTGAAAACTATCAGAGTACGTGAAGCATTGCTTTGATGTTAACCTGGTGTTCGGATTGGCAAAGGTTTTGCATCATCATTTCATGGCATTTGCATACTTTGTTCAAATCGGCTGAGCGCGCGATTCATTTCTTGCATGATAATCCTGGTGTACGGATCGGCAAAGGCTTGCGCGATCGTTTCATGGCATTTACATTTTCTGGTTAGAATCGGCTGTGTGCGCGATTAATTTCTTGCATGACAAACTTGATGTTCAGATCGGCAAAAGGTTGCGCGATCATTTCAAGACATTTACATATTCCTGTTGGAATCGGCAGAGTGCACGATTCATTTTCCTCATGTAAAAAACTTGATTCCCAGATCGGAAACAGTGTGTACAATCAGTTCATGGCAATACAAAAAAAAAAAAAAAAAAAAGACTCAAGTGTAATGTTATTTATTGTGCACACATTTCTTTTTGTGAAAAGGACAAAACCTAAATGTGACGTTCAAGTCCATATTAAGTTCCTAGCATAATTCCAATTGTTTTCCAGAGATGGTTTTCAGACAGTCTTTAGTCCTCTTGTTAACAAAAAAGGCAGTGCTTGTTCTGAAGCTTTATTCTAGAAGGTTCTTGTATTTCTAGACATTATGTGACATGTTATGAAAAACCTTTATGAAACATTGCATTAATCATCCTTGATTTTATGCCAGTATCCAGAGTTCTTTAGGCCTAGTTAAAATCACTCAGAGTATTCATGGTAACAGTAAGACAATACTAAGAATCATAATCTAGTGACAGTCAATGTTATTTTATTCTGATGTTGTGTTGTTTAACCTTTTGCTTCCTACAGGTCTCCTTCCCAGCTGTTCCCTACCTAATCCCAGTTTCCCCACTTGGACTCACTTAGACTCTGTGACATTCTAATCAGAGTATTGGTTGGAGCTGTCTTGTGGTGGACATGATGGGAACGTGCGCAGACCCAGAGGATCTGGTGACTGACAAATAAATAAAACATTCACAGGGCTGGTGCCACCCTCTTGGGAAGTTTGCTGAATCCCCACACTGCGATAGAAAAATTGAATGGCAAGTCAAAAACATTTTTGACCTGATGTGCACATAGAAACCGAAAACCAACTTTGGTGTGCAGCATGTAAGAGCATGTCTGGTATCCACTTCCAAGACCCTGCCTTGCTAGCCCATCCTCAAAGATTAATATTAACCATAGCTGATAGATGCCTTCCCTCTTGAAACGAAAGTAAACAAGCAATCATTTTAATTCCTTTATATTGATCTCCAGTTGAGGTCTCTTGAAGTTCTTTATCACTAAAAAGAGGTAACACAAAAATATTTCAGTGAAAAAACAAGGTAAAGTGTTCCTTATGCAATAAACGTGCATTAACATGTTTCAGAGAACAACATGTTTGAGATAATTCCCTGAGAAATAAGAATTTCCCTTTGTAAGTATTCCTGAAAATGGGAGAAATCACTTGCAGAAACTGTTGCTATCCTGTGGATTTCTATCAACCGCTACACCCTCTGTCTCTGCAGATATGAGTGTTGCAATGATGTAAGTTCTGAAAGTTGCCATACACTATGTGCTACTTTAGAACCTCTGACAATTTAAAAAAATGGCTGCAGCAGAAACCCTGGACTCAGCAGGTCCTGTTGAAGACATTTGTCATTATACCTACAAATCGATTGTTATGAGCGATGTACAGGGATATGATATTTTGTATCTTTTTTTTTTTTTAACGAAAAGGAACAACAAACAGGATCTGAGCCACCAGAGCAGCTTTACAGGGCACTAATTTACTGTGGTTTTGGTTAATAGTGTCAGAACCTCAGTGGTGTTATTCTAATGTAGTGATGCGATGTATAAGTCCAAGACTGCTGCCTCATTTAGAGGCTGGAGCATGGAGAATGGCTTGACAAATGTCACAGTCCTTTGACAAAGCACGCAAGATGGATACTGCAATATAAAAAAAATACAAAGTGTTTGTATCTATGTGCACAGCAACTCCTTACCAGCCAGTCATGTAGCTGTCTAGCCTTCATTGTCTCCTGTGCCAGGAGACTTGATATCAGTTATGTTGATTTTCAACTGAACCTCCTTGATTTGCTTCTACTAAATCTTTTGATCTGCATGGTGTCAATATCCTGCTCATTCTAAACCATATTCTGGAAAGCCTCTCAATTCCTTGAAGTATTTCTACTGTTTCCCTGGAGCCAGATGTGTTCACTCAAATATTTGTGACCAAAAACGTCATTAACCAGTAAGATTTAGTCACTCACTGTAGCTAACAAGAGTACTTGTTCAGCTTCCTTGAGATAATTGTTGATTCCTCTATGGACAATGAACAACCCAAGATGTTTTGTCTTCTCTAGTGAGAATTGTTGATTCAGATATTGTTATGGAGTTAATACTGTTAATAATTCTCATCACTGCAAGAGGTTGGGAAGCTGTTAGACCACATACACTAAGAGATAATGCTCCAGATCATGCATTTTTATGTATTCAGTGGAATCTATGCCTATATTTTTTTACTTTTGTATTTATTGACTGTCTCTTCTTTCAGAATGAATGATCTCAGACAGAGGAAACCAGAAGTTGAAGGCGGATAGTCTAGACTGTTTTCAGCCTTTCCTTTCAACTGCTTTTTGAGGTCCACCAGTGGCTTTAGAGCAGGGCAATAAGGGGGAGAGCAAGAGATCAGTCAGCCCAGGATATTGCACCCAAGGACTACAAAGCTGACGAGCAGTAAGTAAATATTGAAAAAAAATTAACATTTTTACAATCCATGAAGATGTAACAAATACATCTTCCAAGGTCTGGGTCTATATGCACATGAGATATCTTGGTGTTACACCTTCTGCATCTGGCAGCCACATTCTCCTGGATTTGTGGTGTCACTAAGGAAAACATGGTTTGGATGGGTCTTTGTGGGCTCAAGATTGCTGATGGTGACTGACAGGTGAGCACACCTTGGATTAACCTAGGGGAGTCCCGGAGGTGTTGGGGTGCCACTCCTCTTCAGCCTCTGGCACCTCCTTTCACCTGCAGTCTTGTCTCCTCCACAGCTTTGCATGCTTGAAAGAAGCCTTGCTAGCCTGTGGGTAGGCAGGGCCAGAACTTTTCTGCTCAGGCAAAAAATGGCAATTGCTTGTCTACATGGTCCTAGAATCCTTTAATTTTAATTGGGTTTATTTTAGGTCTTCCAGTCCAGGTTTTTCCTGCTTCGGCTGCTCCTATTCCAAGATAGACGAATTGGCGTTCTTTGAGTGCGATTCCCAATCCAGCATGATAATTGGTCTTGTGATTTTTTGATTTACTGTTCATGTCATCTTCCTCTAAAAAGATGTCAGTTTAGTCTAAGGATGTGTTGCAATGCATCCATAGATTTATTTAAAAGTTCTTCACTTCCGCACCTACGCTGTTCTTAGGCCTACTGTATTCTTGCCCCTAGCTGTTCCATTTTGTCTTCAAAGAATCCTTCTTCAGCAACTAGTCCAGAGACCATCATGTATTTTTGGCTTCTTCGTCCTGAAGTCATTTTGTGCCACTGGCTGTTTCTTCCCTTTTCTCTCTGTAGAGTGTAACCCTTCTTGTGGACACCTGCCAATCACAAGTGAGATTAGTCAGCATTATGGCCTCAGAAACAAGCTGCCCATATCTGTTGCAGGCAAAGA
Organism: Pleurodeles waltl; assembly: GCF_031143425.1. Classification (NCBI taxonomy): domain Eukaryota; kingdom Metazoa; phylum Chordata; class Amphibia; order Caudata; family Salamandridae; genus Pleurodeles; species Pleurodeles waltl. The sequence goes on from NC_090448.1 coordinate 135,132,274, forward strand.
ACCAGACAGAGGCATTAAGCCTTGGACACTTGGTCTCTTCTCCCACTTCCAAAATCTTCAACAGTGGCTGGGGAAGTGTGGAAACATGTCTGGACATCACAGTGTGCATTTGGAAACAAAGATTAGCATGTGAGGCTCCGACCTTTGCATTATGCACTTTTTTCGTGCACACTTGGCTTCAGGCATTCTACCATCTGCCAGCCTCAGTCCTCAAGGTCCAAAGATTTGTGGAAGATAGTTTGCCATCTTGGGGAACAGGAGTGCAGATATCCTGAGGCACACATTTCATTACCTGAAGTTCATTGCTCAAGTCTGCAGAAAACTGAACTTTGAATGAATCTGGATATGCTGCTCTTTACACCAGGCCTTAAAATCAAACTACACAAGTGCATTGGCCTATTAGTGTCAGAGCTCAATGACCAGATCATCCGAGGCACTACAAGTATTTACCGCGCTCTCAAAGCACAAAACAATTTGGGCATTGCTCTGGTGCTATTCCTACTAACTACAGTAAATTGGTCCACTGGATTTCAAACTCATCATGAAAGTTGCATGAAGCTCTTCCAACTGATTTCCTGTTATAATGGGGTGAGATTTTCCTCACATCCTCTATTCTGGGAGGAGGCATGGAGGATTTGATGCAGGTATGCTCGAGTTTCCTCTAATAAGGGCTAAAACCTTATTATCAGTCTGCGTCTAGTTCTTCATCTAGTATGGTCAGCTTGGCATGCAGGTTGGAGCATTACATATTGAAGATTCTACAAACCACCCAATGAGCATCTTACACTAAAGAGCCACTTAAAACCCGACATAATCAGGGACATCTGTGCCCAGATTCAACTCAAGCTTGAGAGGTCCAAGATAGAATCACTCAGAGTATATCCCCAAGTACATAGACCTGCTAGTTTGGGAGCTTCCAGGTGTGTCTCAGTTGGAAATATACTGGCTTGTATTTCAGCAATGTATTGTGTAGAAACATATCTCAAGGGGTCTCATTAATCTAGAGATTGTAGCGTGTACACAGAATCGCCTTGCAAATTCTCATAAGGGACCAGCTGGCTCCTAGCAGATCCCAATATAAAGAGCATTCACTTCTCACCAACTGTTGCTCTACCCCTTCTAAGCAGGTTGTGCGGATAGTAAAACTGCAATGTTTACTTTATTGGCTTGCCATGCTAGCCCTGCTTCTCTCCCATGGGATTGTCACTCTTCACATGCTTAAGCTTCTTTGAAGACTTAGAAAACCTCCATGATCAGTACATTGTGGCTTACTACAGGCATCAACAGCACCAGTGGTATCCCATAATTGGGATTTCAAGGTGCATTTAACAGCGCTTTCTACCCAACATTAACACAAGACATCACTGTTCCAATTAGTCCTGCAAATGTTCATACTCTAGACTGAACCCCCCCCCCCAATCACCATCAAGGCATCTGCACAACACAGCATTAAAGCTGTATAAGTGGCAGACAGTTGCCAAGTGAGTGGGACCATACCTCTGTCTTGAACATACAACCTAGAAAAGCACATATACAATTTGCAAAACCTCGCCCTCACGCATAAAGAAAATTGCATAATAAAACACCGACCTGAATTACGTTGCTTACACGGAAAACAGTAAGTCTAGCTGACCAAAGGAAAATCCCCTTTAAACTGAGAGATGAACAGTCATTTGTCACAGCGAGCCACTCACAAACAATATATCTTCCAAGATCAAACTCCTTTTACTTTCATAATACCTCACGCATAAGCCAAGCCAAAACATATGTGAATAAATGGTTGGTGACAACACAAAAAACTTAACACCAACAATACAGACGACATTCTCAAACAACGAAAGGGCACACAGATAGCAAGTGTGTTACAACATTGGTGGTTAGCACTATACAAAACAGATGACCCAAAAAAAAATACACTTAACTCCCTTCTCCTTTTCTCTTTAGGAATCTGCTGAGTTCAAGGCACTGGTCAGGGTTTTGAATTCGCTTGTACAACTCAAATGTACAGGCTAAGCATTTGAGTGCCAACCTCTTTTAGTGATATGTGCGCCATTAACCGGCCGAACACATCGCCCTCCATCACCATGACTCATTCAGGGACAATGACAGCCAGAAAATCACCGATGCACATAATCTTTTTATGCTGCATAACATACGGTACAAGAGCAAAAAGGAAGTTTTCTTTAGGAAATGTTAAGTGTTAGAAAAGTGTATGTAACAGGAGAAATCTGACAAGACTCGTTTAAAAAGAACTGAAAAGCATGATTTTACAATCTAATTCTTCTTGGAAAAAGCAAAGGTGAAGAAAATTATCGATCTCATCACTTCTGACCACAGTTTGAACTAGGCAAGAAATGAATGCTTTTAATTCAGGGAAACGGAATTGAGACGCTTATGTACATTTAAGAGTGAGAAATCTTCTACACAATCTGCAATTGTATCGTTATACGTGGCATCCTTGGCGTGGTCTCCCCTAACTTTTTGCCTCTGTTCCCCAGATTGTTGATGTGTGCGCTTGACTCAGTTTTTGCTGTTTTTGTTACTCTGGGCACTTTACCACTGCTATCTAGTGCTAAAGTGAAAGTGCTCGTATGTAAAATGTATGTGCAATTGGATTTCCATGATTGGCATATTGGATTTACTGGTAAGTCCCTGGTACAGTGCACTAGAAGTGCCCAGGGCCTGTAAATCAAACACTACTAGTGGGCCTGCAGCACTGGTTGTGCCACCCACATAAGTAGCCCAGTAAACATGGCTCAGACCTGCCACTACATTGTCGGTGTGTGCAGTTTTAAACTGCCAATTCGACCTTCCCTTTTCTTACATGTAAGACTCCCCTAAGGTAGGTCCTAGATAGCCCCAAGGGCAGGGTCCAGTGTATGTTCAAAGTAGGACATATACTAATGTGTTTTATGTTTCCTGACAGTGAAATACTGTGTCAGGAATAAGGCCAGGCGTGGTCCAGGTCTCGCCCGAAATTCCGCTGCGCGACACTGCGGCGATTTATGCGCACCACTTGTCATCCCCTCTTGTTCCACAGGTGACCATCAGCGTCGTCTGCCCTGTGGCAAAACTCAGAGAGCGGCAGGTTCAGGGCATTGGTGGACAAGATGCACTTATCAATGCTATTCTATAAAGCGACTACAATTCCCATGTTTTTAGAGGCAGCAGCCATCTTGGGGAGTGGCAGGCCTATAAATACCCAGCCACACCCAAGTACGTTGCTCACTATTTTGAAGACTTCGATGCAGCCAGACCTCGTGGGGGTTTCTCTGGAGAAGAGCAGAGTTCCTGAATGGCAGAGTGTTGTCTAATCAAAATCCCTGGTGCATTAAAAAATGAGTAGGTCGTACTCGTAGCGGTAAGGTCTTGCTGAATCCCAGTTTGGAGGAAGTTATTACTTCCAAGAGGTAAAGCGCTCTTTTGGCACAGTACTTCAAAACGTTTCAGTTCACAGATGTTACGCGCTTTGTGCACAGTAATTCGAGGTGTTTCAGTTCTTAGATGTAAAGTGCTCTTGGCATGATAATTCAGGCGCTTCAGTTCATGGATGTAAATCGCTTTTGGCATGATGATTCAGGAGCTTCAGTTCACAGATGTAAGCGCTTCAATTCACATGAGGAAAAGGTTCTTGGCATAACAAGCTAAGTGATTAAAGTTACTTGAGTAAAAGCGCTTCCTGGTATTATTAAGTAAAGTGCTTTAAGTTCAATGAGTAAAACCTTTTGGCATTCATGGTTGTGAATGTGAAGATATTTCTGAAGATAAGCAAATCATTGTTTTCATTGTTCTTTGAAAAGCTTAAGATGTGAAAAGCATATTTAATTCTTTGAGATTTTCTAAGTTATGATCAAAGGTTTATGTTGCGAATACATAGATATTACAAGATTGATTATACACAGAATATCAAAGTTCAAAGTTCTTGCCATCTCTTGATTCTGAGGTTGTGTTTTACTTTTGTTCCATGTTTCAAAGAAGGGGCTTTGCCCTCATTTCAGAAGAGATCTCCACTAGATGTCATGGAGACGCATTTAGTCAAGAGTAGATAAATGAGTAAATGCGTATTTGTTCTAACCTTTACTTTTCAGATCTGTCTCCCTGCTGTTCCCTTCCCGAATTCCCTTCCCCCCGACTGGCTTCATCATAACTCTGCTATAACAGCTTTCGGAGTTGATGACGCCAGGAGGTGGGCCTTTTGTTCAGCGACGTGCAGATCCTGAGGAAAGGACCCGTGACATACTGGCAAATTAGTTTTTCACTGTTGCAAGGCCTATCTTTCTCATAGGTAACATGGGGGCTACCTTTAAATATGATTAAAGTGTAGATTCCCTTTGGAAGCAGATGCACATGTGGCGTTTGGGGTCTCAGCTCACAATTTAAAGTACATCTTTTAGTAAAGTTGATTTTAGGATTGTGTGTTTGTAAATGTCACTTTTTAAAAGTTAGCATTTTCTTGCTTAAACCATCCTGTGACTCTGCCCGTTTGTGGATTCCCTGTCTGGGTTAGTTTGACAGTTGTGCTGTTTGCACCTCTCTCTAGACGGTGACACAAAGGGAGCTGGGTTGTAGCTTGCATATCCTGATGAGCCATCTGTGCTAGGAGGGAGGGGAGGAGTGGTCACTTACACCTGAAAGGGCTGTGCCTGCCCTCACACAATGCAGTCTCCAACCCCCTGGTGTTTGTCTGGAAAAGGCAGGATCTCACAAGCAAGAGAGACTTTCCTTTGTAGTAGGACTACTTCAAAGACCAAAATGGGTATAAGAAGAGCACCCAAACCCCTGAAAAATTACATCACTTCTGGACATCAAGAGGAACCTCTGCCAAGAATAGCTGAGGAGAACTGCTGCCCTGCCTGTGACAGTGCTTTGTGGAGCTATCCTGCAGGTGCTGCTTTTGGCTGTGAAAGGGGACAAAGACTGGACTTTGTTGTGCATTCCTGCTTGTGAAGAAATCTCCAAGGGCTGGACCTGAGCTTGCCTCTTGTTGTTGAAGTCTCAAGGCCATCAAAGACTTCCCCTGCCAGCACCTGGTCCCTCTGCTGAGACTAGTGCCCTGCCAAGTGGTGCCCTATCCAGTTCCTGGCCCCTTGAAAGATGAAGCTGGCAGACCAAGACTGAAAATCCAAGCACAGACCACCATGCTGGGAAAATTTTGACACACCCTCCAATACACGGCTGAGAAACGAAGTGCTACCGGCTTCGTGGCTGAAATCTATGTTCCACCTGCATCGCGGATGGAAGATAGATGCCCGCGGCTTGAGCAACGATGCACAACACCCACTGACAGAGACTGATAACGGCGCAACCCACATAGCACTTTTTTTTTATACCATGCAGCAGGATTTTTGACGCAACATCGCTGGGTGCGGAAAAACAACGCAAAGCCTGCCCGGACCTGAGGGTGCCTGTCCGGATCAACGCATTGCTCTCCTGCGGAGAGGAAAAAACGAGGCATGCCGACCCAACCAGAGGAGGAACGATGCACGGTCTTGCTTGCAAGTGAGAAATTGACGCATTGCTGGCATTTTCTGACGCACACTTGCCCGTGCAGTGTTATTTTGACGCAACCCAGGTACTTTTTCACGGTAGCAGTGTTAGCGCTGTTTTCTAAGAATTTAAGACTCTTTTTGCTTTTTAATTCATAACGGGACTTGTGAATTTTTTGTTGTTTTGGCCTTGTTTTGTTTACATAAATATTACCTTGTTTTCTAAACCTGTGCTGTGTCATTTTGTAGTGTTTTCACTGAGTTACTCTGTGTGTTGGTACAAATACTTGACACCTAGACTCTAAGGTTAAGCTTACCTGCTTGTGCCAAGCTACCAAGGGCGTGAGAGGGGTTAACTGAGGGTGATTCTCCTTTACCATGACTAGAGTGAGGGTCCTTGCTTGGACAGGGGGTAACCTGACTACCAACCAAAGCCCCCATTTCTAACAAGTATTATAATTGGCTGGGGTGAACTGCAAGTATCTAGGCATTAAAAATGTGATAGCTTGGTGTTTTTGCATATTTGTCACAAATTAGCTCCAAAAACGTTATAATACAGGCCTATCATTTAGCAACTATGAGCACAGACCAGTTGTGAGACTGTACTTCAAGTCCGACTGAATTATGCCAGTCTGTTGAACCAAAACGCAGAGATCTGAGTGGAAATACTTTGTGGTATGTATTGTTATCCCCTCTGCAGTCAATACATGAACTACAACAAAGAGCTATGCTACTGTTCTAAGAGCCTTAAAAAAGCCCCACGTTTAAGCATCACAAGAGTTAAGAAAACAACAAATAAACAGAACCCTAAATATTTTGGCTAACTTTTTGGAACCATGTGAAACCAAGACCTTCATCCCATATAGAATGATTATTGCTTTGAGGAATCAGGTGTCTCACTTTTCTGAAAGGGATACACCATGCAGTACTTACAATTTTATCTATGAGACACAAACCAAAAGATACTACTTACCGAAACCTGAGTGACAACTGCTACCTTCCCCTTTCAAATGTTGAACTAAGCTAGAAATTAGGGCCAACACAAAGATGGCCGACATTTACCCCATCAGAACTGATACGTAGTAAAGAGGCAGACAAGGTTGCCAAGAGACTATTCCACGACTACAACCTTCAACAGATGTTAGGACTCAAGTAAGGTTGGATTGTTCAGAAAACCTCAAGCACTCCCTATAACCAGTCTAAATGATTTTAAGTGTGTAATAACAAGTTTCTCCTTTAAAAATCTTTAAGCCAGGCTCCAGTGACCATGTCAACTTGAAGCAAATGTTGGGTGCTTCATTACAGATACCAAGTCCACAATGCCAGTCTAAGTTGATAATTGGCCACTTCAGTTTTAATAGCACAATAAATACAAATGAGCAGCTTCGTCTTAATACAAAAGGACTTTCTAGAAGTCACAAGTGTATTACCAGAAGTGCTTAATAGGAAAACAAAATTTCTGAAATTGGCAGTCGTCCAAACTAGGGCGCATGGCTATTGAACATATCTAAAAACAGTCAGTAATGAAGACTACAATTACTAAAAGAGAATTTAAGAGGTTCGTGTGATACATTTCCCTTCTCAAGTGTAATCTTTGAGTAGTAAAAAGATGTGGTATACGTTTTAAATTAGAAAGTAATTGTATGGAATTATACTTGAGGCTTATAATGTTTCCGTTCGCCACCCCTAGAGGAAAATTATAGGAAGAGAAAAATAATGCAATACCAATTATTTCACTGAGAAAAGTTAACTCAAATGTTAGTGTAGTCTATAAAGTGAAAAAATGACAAGTGGCTGCAAGATTCATACAGACACATGTCTCTGTCATTTCTGTCACAGCTAGAGAATTTGTCCCATTTGAAAAGCCACAATTCGGGCTTAAAGCAAGCAACTCTTGCTCGGGTGGGTTTAAAAAGTAAGAGAGGCTAATGACCCTCTGCTCCAACCTCTGCAGGTTGTAATTTTTAAACTTGTGATAGATTGTACCCTTATGATTTGCATGGTTTTAAAAAAGGACAATGACTAACATTATTTGTTGGCAATTGGTCTATAACCATTTAGATACCCTGTGGAACAATCAAAAGGGGTACCTCTAGCAGTGTTGAGCTAGTTTTGCATGAAATGCTCAAGCATTCTTTCTCTGATCAAGTAAGCCTGATAGAGTGGTCATAAAGGGGCTTAGGGGACTGTTTCTTTAGCCTCTGCAAAGTTACCAAGCAGGCCGTGCCTCAGAGTCTGAGGCATTTGTAGTCCGCTGGGAAGGGGAAGATGGTAATATGAAGCTGCAGTCATCAGGGAGTTACCCACTGGTGTATCTCAGACTCACTGGTGCAGGATTATACACGGCCAGAGCAGGGCATAGCTATCAATAGAGTGGCACAACGGGCCCGGGGTTTTTGGGGCATATTTTACCCTAACTCGAATTTTTTAAATAAATCAAAACAATCACAAACACACACACACACAGGAAGAGGGGCCGAATTTAACTGGATAAGGGCCCATGGCAAGACTGCTATGCCACTAGGCCAAAGGCAGTATGGACATAGAGCTTGCAACATGGGGAGATGCCACATCGCTGAACTACGATAGTCAAATTAGCACAAAGGACCTTCATCCCCACCTAAATCTACTTCATCAATGAACACAGGCAGAGGTAAGAAGTATGACAAGTGGCAGGGAGAAGGATCGGCTTATTTAAGAGAGATGACAAGGGTGCTATGTTCTGTGTCCCTCACTTGATGTAGAATGCGCAACAGAAGACATAACACTGAATGAGCTTCTCCTCTACTGTTGACTCAGACTGCATTTTGTCAACACGTGCAAGCTACTCACGGTAGTGAAACTATAAGGAATGTAGGAGTGCATTAAATTGCCTCCACCAATGTTGTGTTGCAGATTTTATATGCCCTAGACCCATTTCTTTTGACACAGGTCCTAAGATAATAACCAAAGTCAGATTTCCAAACACTGTACAGAAAAATACCACCAGTGGGTGACCTGCCATCTCCACACACAACTAGCTAGCCAAGTAACTGAGTTGAGTATGTGGTTCATGTGCATTTCACCTATATTTCAGGAGAAGGTGACTACTGACATCTATTCAGCTGGACATGGTGTCTGTTCTGGTTCAGGCCCCTTCTAAAACAAGGCATTAACTGAGTGACAAACCTGGCACTGTATATACTATTGGTTACTGCAATGTGTTTATATTAATTATGCCTTGTTATATTTTCAAGTTGATGGATGTTTACAAACATTTTTATACTATATTGTTAATGGTGCATGTAATTTGCACGAACTCCAATACTTTTAGTATAATATTTATTATGGTGTAGTGTGTATATAAAAAGATGCTCTTATTTGTCGCACTGTGCTTCCTTTTTTACTGTGAGAAGCATCTTTAAATGAAACTATTTTTCAATTTCAACAGGTTTACATCCACAAATTGCACGCAAAAATTCTCAACCTGTTGTATAAACTCCTGCATGAAAAACTGACCATCACTTATGTTTTTTAAATCAACCTCTGCTTCTTTCTACCTTCTGTCTCCCTCACCTGTGAACAAGTTACTCTAAAAATCTCATAGCTATCTGGCTTAAAGCCCTTTGAAATCATAAGAATAGTATTCCAGCTAGTAATTGTGCCTCCTGTAGCCTCTAATAATCACATGAAATGAAAAAAGCCCCACGCAGCATGCAAACTAACACCAATAACCAATAAACAGACAACCAACTAGGCTCTGAGTTGCGTGCTACTCACCGCAAATCGCTTTGTCGCCTCATCAGGGGTAGTAAGCGCTATACAAAATACTATTTTTTACTTGGTTCTTCAAGCAATTACTGGGTTGCCATATTTTTTCATTAGGAACGTTCATGGACACATGCAAGGCAACCTGGTTGTAGAAGGTCACTGGGTCAAACCAGTGGGAAGGAATGTGTCAGTAGAGAAAAGGACAAGGTGGTCCCTTTCTGACAACCAACAGAAGTCATCACAGAGATGTGGTACAGTAAGACCCACAGAAAGGATACAATAAACTATATAGGAAAAAATGTTTTTTTAAAGTGTTGGGTCGGAAGCTTAAATTAATCTTAGCCACTGTTCATTACTCCAGCTGCATTCCCACCCATCTTAAGCCCACCAACTCATCTCTAAAAGGAACTACTACTATGCAAATATGCCTTGGTTGGGCTGAAATGCAGCCAGAGTAAATACCAATACCTAGGATTATATGAAGCATTCCACCCATCCCTTTTTTGTAACAAAATAAAGGTCAAAGCAATCACCGATCTATAAAGTAGCACAAACTGAGGGACCAGAGGGTCTTGAGACAATGTTGCTTCCTAATCCTTGTAGGACTGTAAATGTATGCACAAAACTGACTAAGGACAAACATCCAGTGAACAGAAATGTCTTTGCTTATTTACACTAATGTTGAGATGATCAAATAAACGGAGTGCTGCATACTTTGAAGCCTCCAAACTGGACCTAGACTACAGACCAAAAGCTGTATCTACAGAATTGTATAATTGGATAATTACTTAACTCCCCTTCAGGTTGTACAATTTCATAATGTATTTTCATGTTTAAAAAAAATATCAGTCAATAATTCATTTAACTGTATCACTTTAAGACCAAAGGGGCAATTACCGAGAAAAACATGTATTCACTTTAAATTGTACACAGTGAAGGATAATTTCCACTAATAAGCAGTAACAATGAGTTCTAAAACTTTATACATATCTAGAAATACAAATGCATTTACAAATGTGTAATTTTGCCTGTCAACTGCACGAGTTCAGCATCATTACTCGAAGTATTTAAGAGCTCACTGATAAAACAACAAATTCAACTAGTTATGGACTTTAACTGCAAATATGGGGAAAGACTGGATTCACCATCTTTAAACATACACATCATTTGCCTCTCGAAATATATTGTTTCGCGGACTCTGAAGGGAATAAGTTTAAAGGTAATACTGTCTAACAAGTTGTCAGGGTCAGTAAAGGGTTCATGACATCTGTCAGGTTGAACCTGCAACCATTCTTCCAAAGTCCTTATAGGCTCTGGAGATAGGATACTGGAAAATAAGGATGCATGGGGTTCGCATTAGCACTGCATTACTTCTAGGGGTAAACTCTCAAACACAAAAGGCTGCCTCAATACTGACCAAGTAAAGCCGTGGAGCTACGCTAAGCAAAATACACTATGAAGAGATTTCAAATGCTTAACATTCGGTATATACTCCACCATATTTCAATGTATACCGTATTGCTTTAATCACCTCTGCAAGTGGCTAGATGACCTTAGTGAGGAGTACCGAACCAATACAAACAGAGAAACTACTAAACAATATTTATGTTCTGGCTTGGTCTCCCACGGCCTACGTGAACAGAGATGTAGGAAGTTCAATATAAATTACTTTCTTCTGAAACTAGAGCGATCCTTTGCATCTTAGTAGGAATGGTCCGACGAGGTCTGTTTCTTGAACCATAAGGGGGAGAAAATGCCATCTCTTGGAAATGAAATAGACCAAGCCAAGGTGCCAATGTAAGGACCTCCGATTCCACTTCCACTATTGATGGGTAAATTGAAAGTACCATCATCTCATTGACACACCACCACAAAATGTCAGTCTCATATTGCACAAGTAGAGCTTTAGAGACTAGATGGCAAAGTGTGTAATTGACCTTCATTTTCCATACACACTCTGAATACCAAGTTTAGAGAGTCAGCTTAGTGCTATCAATATAAATATGGCAAAAGAAAATGTAGCAAGGCATTGGGAAAGCAATCTAGTGAAAACAGAGAATTTTGATAAGCAAAAATTAAGCCAAAAATAATAAGAAAAAAAAAAAAAAAAAAAGGGAGGTTTACCTACAGACTATACAGAAAAAAAATGGGAACTGGCCTAAAAAGTGGTCACATAAAAACGTATCTGTGTGCTTATTTAATGGAGAGCTCTCAACATCTCTAGAAGGCTGGAAAGCCCAGTTTATGTGACTGTTAAAAAGGTCAGTAAAAAAAACAAAAAAATAACAAAGAGGACAGGTTGGTAGACATTGTTATTTGTGATGGTGCTACTTTGCTCAAACTGCTCTACCATATGCAGGGGCTTTGTGAAATTGACAATTACATTCTGTTTTCAAGTTTACCTTTAACACACTATCGCCAATCTCACCAGGATCTGTCACCATATTTAAGATGATAGAGGGAGAGAATGTATGCTATTGCAGCCCTTTGCCCCAACAGGTCCTATTGACTTTTTATCTAATGATAACCGTGACTTAAAGCCGGGCAGGGGGTCCAATTGAAGGCTTTCCGAGCAGCTTTTGCTGTTGAACTTATGCAAAGGTTATCTTCCAGTATCCCCAGGAAAATCTCTAGAACTCGAAAATTAACTAAGTCTGGACCCCTATATGTTAAATAGACTAAAATATTTGGGATGTGGAAGAGTTTTAAGTAAAATAGGAATCCAAAGATCTTGCCTTCTTTAAAGTGGTTTGCAGCATATGTGGACCCTCATCACCAGTGAAGGACAGAAGGCTAGACATTGATCATTTAAGGGCCGTAATCTATTCTTGGTCCACAAGATTCTTTCATCCAATGTATGTAGTTTAGGTTTGTGAAGTTTCATTAAAGACCGTTTCATTTTCCAACCAGAAATGAAATTGTGCACTAGCAGTATAAATTTAGGAATGTGTTGGATACTGTTTGAATACCAGTGCTTCAGAAGTGATATAGATATTTAACAAGAGAGACAGCAGGGAGGACCCAGGTGGCACTCTTCTTGACACCTCGCTGCACTTACTGGAGAATTAAGTGACCCAATAGGATTCTGCTGGTTCCAGATGTGGAGTAGGACTACATCCCAATGATAGATCAAGGAGTAGTGGCGTTCTCTGATGTTGCTAGGATGCATTCATACTACCCTGCAGGTCTGAAGCCTGGTTGATGAATCTGAAGTAGGAAATATTATCTCAGCATATACTGGCAGCAGTTCTTGTTGCCTTTCATTCCTAAATTCTAATGTGCAGGTCAAGTATGGGGACTGACCAATGAGAGAAGTCAGTTCTCTCATTGGTCTTACTGGAAGTTTTTAACTAAAGTTAGCACAACATTTTCACATTAATATTGCTGTATATCAGTCTTGCAAATCAACACCATAAATGCAAGCTCATTCCCTCCCTCCAACTAACTCTTTGCCACTGGTAGGGACAAGGCAGCATATCCACTATATCTGTATATTCTAAGAGCATCTTACAGGAGGGGCGTGTGGCATAATCAGCAATGCTTTAAACATTCTAGGGTAGGACAGTGATCTAGGGCCAGATAGACAAAGCCATTTAGCATTTCCTAATATTCAGCATTGCTATTTCGAGCAGTTAAGAAATGCTAAATGGGTTTTTAAGATGTACAAAGCCCTTTAAGGAATCGCAAATTGTGCTTTCTACCATGAAGAAATCGCAATTTGCGATCCTTTAAATAGGAAATCACAAATAGGGATTACCTATTTGTGATTCCTAATCGGATGTACAAAGCATTTCCTAAATGCGAATTGGGCATTTAGGAAATGCAATTACCACTGACTTCAAGCCGATGGTAACCATGTGCAATTAAAAAAAAGCATTTGAAGATGCTTTTATTTAAAAACACTTATGCACAATAGAGCACAAACATGCCACTAGGGTATATGTGTGCTCTACATGTGTGCCACTATTTTTGGGGTGCATCACATGGGGTCTTTTGCCCACAGCCATCCTTGGTTTTGCATTTCCAAAATAGTGATTTCCTGCTAGGAAATGCAAAACCGGTCCATTGCCACAAATGGCATGGGATTACTTAATTACAATTTCCTAAAAGCGATTTCTACATTGTAGGAATCGCTATTAGGAAATCGGTATTTTGATACATATCATTTTGCATTTCCTAAATAGCAATTTCTATGGAGTTGCTATTTGGAAAATGCTAAATTGCATCTACATATATCTGACCCCTAGTATGTGTAAAATGCCTATGCAAGTCCCTCACCCATTTCCTGCATAATTGTGTGCTTCTGCGCCAACTTGTGGGTGATCTTTTCCATTCCCAGGATACCCCTTAGTCTCCTGTATAAAAACCTCCATTGGTAAGATAACCTGCTCATGGCTTAACTACTAGTGTCTGCCTTCCAGCTGACAACAGCAATTACACTAGTCTCCAAGAGATCTTCTTAGGTCCCTAGACCATTCCAGGTGCAAATCCCAAAGAAACTGCTTGGGCAATAAGAGCAACTGCAACCCCATAACCTGTGACAAATTGATTTGGGCAGGGACACAGAATATAGTATGATGTGCCTGGCTTGTCAAAGGTTCTCTAACATTTATATGAACTTTTCTTGTTGAAGCAGTAAAGCCTAAATGATGTGTAGTGCAATCTAAACATAAATTTTAAGTTGTATTCCCTTCAGCCGACTCCTTTGCTGCATTTGTAAAATGCACGCTAAGCTCCCCCAGTACTCTAGCGTGGGCAATATTGTCCGCTCCTTTTTACAGGACCTCGGGTAACTATTTACGCCTCATCTCGGATTGAAATATGTGCTGAAGTCTGGAGATCAATGGTTGATCCAGGCATCCTCTTTGCAGGAGTTTCACAAAAGCTGCGAGTTCCAATAAACCCAACCTCTGATTGTGCTGCAAACTTTGTGTTGTGTGCAGCAAAATAGTTCAGTTATCTTAAATGGAAATTCCAATTAAATTGTTTGATTGATTTACTTTTTCTTGCTAAGGGAGAGATCACACAGCTTGCACACCTGTTGGAATCCCAGTTCCTACCCAACCTTCCAAAAAGGGGCATAAATGGGGGTGAATAGCAATATAAACATTTCTGATTTCCGATTGTATCCCAAATTCCTAGTGGTGTCCCAGTTGCTATTAATCTAGTGGCTAGAAAGCTAACCCTTGCTTCTATATCATAACATATGGTCAAGAAAGCCCCACTGCTTCTCTGTTCCAGTATCAACCAATACCAAATTACCTCAGTAGTGCAACACTAATTGTACGAGGAACTCCTGGTCTCCATATTTCAGGATGTACAAAGCTCTGCCTCTCCACTACTCTCAGTTTCTCCCCTCCTCGATAAAGTTAGTGTACACCTATTGTAGACCCACCATAGTAATAGTGGGTATTAATATTGGCAGAGTTTGAAGAATGACAGAGGACTCTCAGGAGGATTGTCATTCGTTTGGCTGCTATCCAACCTAGCAAATATGTATGCATGTAGTGATATGCCTTTGAAGTGGGAGAGACTTCAAAGAGAACTTTGAAGTGGACAAAGTCCCTGACCTTTGTTCCCCGGCTCCAGACACACTACAGGGGGTATGCAGCTCTCTTTGTGGGGACAGGCACAGTCCTATTCAGGTGCCTGTGTCAGCGCCTCCCTCCCATACTGCCCATGATGGCCCATCAGGATGTGAATGGCCCACCAGGCACACCTCAGCTCTCTTTGTGTGCGACTGTCTAGAGGGAATGAACAAAGTCCAGCTGTCACCTCAACCAGTCGTGTGTTGGAGGCAGGCAGCAGGCACACAAGGCTTAGGAGCAGAAAAATTTCAACTTTCTAAAAGGACAGTCCTACTCCTTCTCAAACAGAAATTACAC
Organism: Pleurodeles waltl; assembly: GCF_031143425.1. Lineage (NCBI taxonomy): Eukaryota > Metazoa > Chordata > Amphibia > Caudata > Salamandridae > Pleurodeles > Pleurodeles waltl. The sequence goes on from NC_090448.1 coordinate 135,147,395, forward strand.
TTACTAGGTGTAATAAGGACTCCCCCATGTTATACTACAAGAAGGGTAAGCCTCACAGTAGTGAAAAACAAATTTGGGAGTTTTTCACTACAAGGGCATGAAAAACTAAAAAGTATATGCCTTTTACGTACACTGCACCCTGCCCTATGGGCTACCTACGGCCTAACTTGGGGGTGTCTTATATGTACTAAAAGGGACGTTTAAGGATTGGCAAGACGTTTCAAATGCCAAGTCGACATGGCAGTGAAACTGCACATACAAGCTCTCCAGTGGCACGCGCTAAGGCATGCTTAAAGGCCTACATAAGTGGGTGACAAAATTAGTGCTGCAGGCCCACAATTAGCATTTAATTTACAGGCCCTGGGAACATACAGTGCACTTTACTAGGGACATAAGAGTAACTGAAATTTGCCAATTGTGAATAAGCCAATGCTTACCATGTTTTCAACAGAGAGCACATGCACTTTAGCATTGGTTAGCACTGGTGGAGTGCCCAGAGTTCTTAAGCCAACAAAAAATGAATTCAGCAAAAAAGGGGGAGGAGGAAGGCAAAAAGTATGGAGATAACTGCAGAAAGGGCCATTCCAAACAGCAGGTGTACTACATTTTTTTGTCGTCACCAACTTAGCACCTTCACCAAAGTCCTGTTGGGCCACATGGACCAGCTGGAGGAACACCCTGTTAAGTCATTTTGACAGAATCCTTATGAAAGTAATGATGTTGGCATTAAGGAGTGAACTTGAGCTAGAAGTATTCGTTATAACTTCCAGGCTTAGAGTGATACACTATCCTTCTGCCATCGATTAACGTACTCTCCCAGAGCTAGGGAACGAGTTGAAGAGACATGTTATAATGTAGAATGTAGCTGGATGTAAATTTTTATAAAAGCAAGACGTTTATAAAACCGAGTTTAAGGCCCTCTGAATCAGGATTTTTAGTTTTGTCTCTTTTTATGGTTGTTATTTCTCCTTTGTAGTTAGTTTTATCCAAGTCCTCTGTACTTTCGGGGGCTGCAATCTCATTAGCCGTGCCTGCCCGACGTAATCCTCAGAGAACACCAGTTAATAATTGGGCATACAGATTTGAGGATGATGCATTTTAGATTTGAGGATGATGTTGCTGGTGTATGCGCCCAGTGGGAGGAAAAACTGCTTTACACAGATGGGGTGGCATGGCTCCATTGGTTAATGAGATATTCCAATCTCATTTGCCAGCCGCTTGAAGGACTCCTCTCTAAGAGAACAGAATTTGGATCATGGTGCGTTTAATATGCACAAGTTAAGGTGCACCTCAGAGAAAGGTGAAGATTGAGTACTGCACACAAAGAATGCATTTATTTTTCATATTTTGGACTCAAACAGCTGCAAAGGGCAATTACGGGGTTATCTAGCAGGAAGTTTTTAGGGATGCTACGTTTTTCCAAAACGTTGCCCTTGAAAGGAAGAAATACTCTCAGACATTTGCATGCATATGTGCCTTTCGTAAGAAAAATATCTAAATTTCACTACGAGTTTAACATCGATAGAGACACCAGTTCTTTGTAGGTCCAGAATATTAGTCATCATTTTGTCTGACAAATACTGTATCTTAAACATCATCTACAAACGATACTGCCCCACAGAAGTTCATAGAAAATCAACACCCAATGGGAGATAATTTTGTAGAAAATATTTGGGATACAGTATATCAGATGAAATTTCTGTACAATATTTTCAAATTCATATTTCTATACAGATGTGAACAAGTATTATTCAAAATAAGCCCTGGTTGCATGTGAAATCAACTAGCGTTGCTAATGCTCTTTTTTTCCCCTCCTAGGCTGGCCAGTGTGCAGGTGCTTAGTATGACAATGTTTAAAATGTTAAGAACTCCAGTTAAAGAGAATCAAAATGTAAAACGTGGTTTCTCAGCACATAAAATAAATAATCGAAGCAGAGAGCAATTATAAAATACGGTATTAAAGAGCATATTATTAGTAGTGTCAAAGTAAAACAAAAAGGAATGCTACTTTCAATTAAATGAAAGCCTTTGTGATGCTTTTGTCTGTAATTCGAACTTCAATCCATGCTCCCTTAGTTGTTCTAGTCTGAAAATCCGCAGCAATATCATTAATATAGCAGGCTTTAAATCAGAATATGCAATTAATGAATGCAAAAATCTATAGTAAATGGATAAAGATTCCGGCTTTGGAATCCAGCCACTTTCATGTAGAATTCAGTCCAGTTGCATTGCAATTTCCAGGGATACCGTCTGCATGAAGAGTACACAGTATGTAAGCTAATGTACAATATAAAAAATAAAGAGATCATTACAATGGATGTCAATTGGGTGTAGCCAAGGATATCAGCGGGCTGGTCTTTTCACAGCCCAGGTACTGCCCTATCTACCACAGGTCAAAGAGGTCATAAAGGTGGCTGCAGCAGGAATCTAAGGGCCCGATTTAGATGTTGGTGGCCAGGTAACTCCATCACAATGGTGACGGATATCCTGTCTGCCGAAATCTAAATCCCAATATTTCCTATTGGATTTAGATTTGGCGGATGGGATATCAGTCACCATTTTAACGGAGAAACCCATCTGCCAATACCTAAATCAGGCAGTAAGAGTGCTTCTTAGTGCCTGTTGGGCATAAAATTGAGTAATGCTTTATAGTGACCTAGAGGTCAGCAGGAGGTTGGGTGTTAAAAAGCTAAATGTAGAGTAAAGATGCACTGACATATTTAAAAAGTGCTCATGTTTTATTTTGTGACGGACAGCATTGTACCTTCCAGGATTGACTATGTGCTAACAATATTTAAATAATGTCAAAGTGTATTTTAAATATTAGAGTAACTGCTAGTAGTCAAACGAATGTTTAATGTCTGATTTAGAAGTATAAAGTTACATGTGCAAAAAAATTAAATGCACTTCTGGCATTGTTAAACAGTTTGCAATTCATAATGAAATGTTTTTACATATTTAGATGATGTATTAATGCTGAATTTACAAGTTTGCATATTATGCGTGTTATATTAACTACAATATTAATACAAGAAATATAATGTGTTAGCATAACTAGGCCAGCAGACTTCGCATTTGCTATCATGTAAAAGTGATGAATCATTCCTTTTCTCCAGCATTACTTTTTTCCATTAGGTTGTTCTTATGAATGGTAAAGGGTCCCTTTGTTTATTCTTACAAGACTGTTTCTAAAGGACCTTGGTGCTGTAACATTTAGGACTGTGGACAAAACATGGAGCAAATTGTTTCTGTCGTCATGCACTTTCACATAAGAAGAGTCCATTGTACACCCTGGGAAGAACTCATATTGTTGCAAAGTGATAGAAAATTGAAATTGACTCCTTGATTCACACGGAAGAAGATGACTTCGAACCAAACCTGAGAAAACATAGCCATGTTGCAAATTTGATTTGTGCTGGGACTGACTATATAAACTTGAAGGGTACTACATTTATTATTCTGTTTTTAATCTTATTAGATTTGCTATTGCTACCAGGAACTGATATGTTTTTGCCGATATGGTAGTGTAATTAGCCTTGGCTTTGGGTTATGCTGCTGAATTTCTTTGTAAATGATAATTGCATATTTTCTTTTTTTTTTTTTTAAATATCTCAATTTTTAATCTATTTGAATTCTCTGTGCTTTTATGGCATTTGCCGAATAAAGAATCTTGACTGACTGACTATATATATATATATATATATATATATATATATATATATATATATATATATATATATATATATATATTGCCACTTTTGCGTGATGTCGAACCACTGAACCCTCAAATCAGAGGCATCTGTGTACTTTACTATGGGGATGGACTTTGTAAGTGTCAGTTAGTTGTTCTCTAGTGGTTCTCTGGTTGTTCTTTGGCTGTCCCAGAGAACTATTTTCTGTGCAGCTCGTGTTCTGCGCTTATCCAGATAGTGCTTCTAATGGACTTTGCTGAATGTCTTCATGCTTTTCTGACAAAGAAATATCTTGAATTCCGTCTATAGGACAGGTATAGCTCCCTTTTATTGTTATTTTTCTTGACATACTTTTTTTCTAAGAGAAGTTAGCATGCGGACACCTATCTATTTTTCTAGTTAGTTTCCCCTAACCCTAGATAGATTGTTCCAAATTCTGTTTGCCTTCTTTTGCATTCTGTCCTCATGTGTTAGTCCATTCCCACACATGCATGCCCAAATGTGGCTAGTTATAGGGATAACCCATGTGCAACTCCGATTATTGCATCTATGTTATGATATGAGATATGTTTCTATTGCTCAAATTATAACTTTATCGATCTGTATTATTCTTCTTGAATGCTTAATGGTGTTGTGTTGATGCTAAATAGATTAAATGTGTTACACCATTTGGGGCAACCAATGGTAGTGATTTATCTTTACAATTTGATTCTGCGCACAATTTACATAAAACTTTAGCTTTGTGGATATGAAATAAAACCTTGAAGCGTTTACCGATTGGAGTTTTCCTTCTGTGCCCACATTGGCCATGGTGTTTAAATTTGTGGGGGTAAGTTTGAAATGATTGTATATGGTTAACCACACTTAACTGGGTCTAAAGGTCCATCGATCTCGATGAAGCATTTTCGACTCCTGTGAAGGATTTGAAAATGCATTAACACCATCTCACTTTTCCCTAGCCCCTCTACAGCTAATAAGAGGATATTCATCTGCTGAGGGCTTGACATATGGATTAGTCCCGTGCTCCAAGTGTGTGTGGGTGGGTGGTTTGAATGCCTGAATTAAAATCACTTCCGCTACACATGCTGGAGATTGCAATTCATGTGAACGTGCATTAAGTCTTGCTCTCAGCCTAAAGTGTTGTAAACAATCTGCAGTGGACATTGTGGTAATGGGTAAGAGACATATCAGACACACAAAATTAGTGGAAACACAGCTTTCACAAATGGAATGTGTCAAAATATAGCTTAAGGACCATCTGAACTTCGAGGTAAAAGGCATATTGTACAGATCGTCGTTTTTCCTGAGGAGTAAATATTTACCACTCATTTTGGCCTTCTTTGGATTATTCTCCAAATTAGAACATTACAGAGGGAGCCAAATGCATTCGCTGTCACCAGAAGCATTGATGAATGATTGAGCACGCTGCAGCAGCATCGATTACAGATCCCAATAGTTCACTGATCAAAACACCAAGTCTGTCTTGAAACCGCTGAATATGCAATGCGTGATCTACGTTTTCTTAATCTAACTTGCATCAAGCAGCCAGGACAGCGACTTCCCCCTTCCAATCCCGTGTGCAGTAAATTAGATAACTCCAGCTCCATGCTGAGAGAGAATCAAGACATCACAAGGATCTGACAAATGGCAGCACAGTTACTGATTTCAGTCAGGTCTTCGTAAAGCAGAAACACCCTCAGACTCTTTAAATTAAACTAGACTCATTAGGCAGTCCAGGGAACACGTTTAAGTACAATGAGCCCCTACACAGATGCAGAGTCTCTGTAAAAATTCAGGTTTTAGCATGCTGCGGTATATAATCAGTTCGAAAATCATGTGCATAACTGTCCACTAGCACTACTGACGGCAATGTGCCAAAATACAAACTGAAACGAGCATTTGCAAATCACTAAGTATGGCAGTCTAAGCCAGTGCAATGGGTATTTGTTGGCAAGCATAAAACACACACACACACACACTTCATATAACAGTACAAGAGGTTACTAGCAAGCAGCGCACTTAACAGGTAGAGAAAACTATTTTAATGCACATCAAAATGAAAATATGAGTCTTGATGGTGCAAAGAAAATATACTATTGGCTTTAAATAGGCACAGTTTAAGCACACATAGTTCATAAGGGGAAAAAAAGATAAAGAATGGAAGGATAAAAATCATTGGCAAAGTAAGGAATTTGCCTAACATTCCTGCAATGAAGTGCAGTACCGATCTGCTCGAATCATTAGGCAAAACATTGCTACTCACATTGCAAGAGAAGAAATGGCTGAAGCAGGCTGACCGAGAGCCCCTGTGTGTATTGACATATATTATTTACGACTTATTTTTATTACACAAGACTGCATCTAGGCCACACTTAAAAATATAGAATGCATGTACATCTCCTACCAAAATGCATGTCTTACTTAAATATCTAAATTAATCTAGACATATTATCAAGAACATGCCCTAAGTCTTCTAGGACTGTGGTTCGAATAGTAAAATAACTGTAAACAAACCAAGTCCTTGGAAAGAAGTATGATTGGACTTGGGAATTTAAAAAAAAAAAAATAATAAAAAAAATAAATAAAAAAAAACGCATTTCTCAACTGTATTTTTAACTATGCAAGATAGACAGATGTTTTGAGCAATATTTGTGCAGTCTATATTTTTCCAATCTATATTTTCACCTGTGAACCCGCTAATAGCATAGGTTTGTGATAGACCATACAGTTTGGAAAACACTGGACCAACCCAAACGGGTCCTGTTGCCTGCCTGCGGATGGGAGTTTTGCAGAAACGAAATTTCATTTCTTGGCTTTCAACATCAAACAATTTCGATGCCACAAGAAGTAAAATGAAATAGGGAAGGAACGTATGCAACAGTGTCTATTGGTGTAGTTGGGTTGACAAGCTTTTTATGAGAAAATGAAAATAACTAAGATTTATGCATTCATAGAGTGGTCACTAATGTAGTTTTGCCATTTTCGAAGCACAGATGAGTTATTAGTGCCATAGTCACTGATTCTTATTTTTCAACCTTAGAAATAAAGATTGAACTGACCTGGATAGGAGTCGAACAGCTAACCCATGGGCAGCATGTGCTCAATTCAATGCAGCATCTTAGACACTCACAAACCCCCGTCCCAGCGCTTTCACTCATAACTTGTCCCCACACACATTTTATAAACGTGCCACGAATCACTGTAGCTCACTATAAGATCATTAGACATTGACGGACTACTGCTCCATGCTCAAGCACAATTTGCCCCACTCCCGCCTCCCAGGAATGTCACATATTGCATTTGACTCTCAATTAGAGTCAGGGGGTTATCATAAGAGCCAAGGATTTTCATAGACTACTCGGAGGGGAACCGTAAGGTAGAAGCACCACAGAAGAGCAAATGGCTTTCAATATTAACACATTTCACACTCACAAAATCAGTGAGTTTAACTGTATGGAATTTAATTATTTAGGAAAAATTAAAGTTTTAACACAATGTAAGCATGGTGTCGATCAATTGATGGATTGAGATTATATGCCTTGAAGCGATTTGAGGATCTGCAAAAGGGTTGCTAATTGATTTGCAGAATGGGTCAAGAGAAGGAGAAAGAGAAATACATATGTTGCATGCTATCAAATTAGATTTTGGTCTGGGTGGGGTGCAGGTGTAAACTGGTTTGAATGTGTGACGCAGGAGCAGATCTGAATTCTTCTCTAAACTGGAGTAACTGTGTTCACTATAGTCTGATTATCAGATATTCTCTGCATTCCTCAGTCTCTTTCTTACACCAGAAGTACCTGGATAATAGTCTGGAAACTGCCAATGAGAAATTTGAGTTTATTTTAGTGGGTGGAGCTAGTGCTGGAACAGGTCAAGATTTGTACAGTAAGGGATGCTTGCGCCTTGGTAGAAATTGATATTGCAAGGAATATCAACCTTGTGAGCTCTGTACTCATTCTTCTAAATCATAAGAGGTTTAGAAGGTTAGAAAGTAGCACCTAAAACCCAATTCAACATTCAGTGAATATAAAAGCAAGGATCTGGGATGCCTGTTGCTTGGGCCATTAATTATTCAACTAAACAGACATTAATCTATGATTGTGAATCTTAAGAAATCAAGTGCAGCTCGCTCCGATCCTGCTTATCAACAAGCCTTCCTGACTTCAAACGCGGCCTGCTTCCTCTCTTTGTTCTGCCTTACCATGGAGAATTCCTGTGCAGTACAAGATACATTAGAGCAAAGAGAGAAAGAGCTCAGGGCCAACATTTCAGCCTGTACTTATACTGCCTTTCTAGAAGATACTTACTTCCATGACACTCAGACATGTAGTTTTACTGGATTTTTCTTACAACTCTGCTGTAAATGGGGTGCATGTTTGTTTGCAGACAGCTTACGAATGGTAGATTTTCATCTCATTATGTTAGACAACTGAACTGCAGTAGTCACATGGGTGTAAGGGCTTTTGTAGCAGTACAAAACCTAAAGACTCTACAGATCTAAAGAATGGAGCAATGGTGTGGTTTACCTTTCGAAACTGCAGTCCATTATGTTGGAATAGCACATTAAAAAAAAACTAAAAAAAACAATACATTCTACGAAGGTCACTGCTGCGTGTGCATGTATGGCAGCAATCGGAGAATGATTGAATAGTTTAAATAATTTACTCCAATATACCCTTTCATGCATCTGCACACATATTCAGGGATGGAGGCCATCTTGGAATAACTTTGGCCTGAAAATATGTCATAATCAACAAGCATTGGAAAAGTCCACTGGCTTGTGTCAGCATTTGACAGTCACTGAATGTCATATGTCAGGCTGCCACAAATCACCTTTGTATTTTATGTTTGGGTGAGGTGAAGCTAGCACGCCAAAAGGGTTGGGCCGACAGCTGCCAAGATGGTGTGGAATTGACTCAGTCACCCACAAACAGTGGTGCTCTCACCCTGAAACCAACAGTCTCATTCCAATAACGTGAGTCCTGGGACATGGTGCCGCCAAGGTTGGTAAGGCACTAATTATACAGGTCCCCCGAGAATCTCTGTGTCACATGGAAAAGGTACCCTAAGTACCGTTATATGGAGATGCCTGCAGTCTTAGGGAAAATTGTTTTCAGCTGAATAAAATGTAATGGTGTGAGTTTTGACCACTGACTATGTTGCACTTAGCCTAGCAATACAGGGTCACATTAGTGACCGCCAACTTCATTTTGCCTACTGACTTTATTTTAGCCCACTTCCATGTTAAAAGCTGCAAGTAGTTTTCTACATTGTACAATGTGCACGTTATATTTTTCGTGTTCTTTTCCCACCAAGGGCTTAGGCGGATACGAATGTACTCAGATGGAAGGAGACATTGTGTTGCATGTAACTATCTAGAGACAATATGTAGATTGGAGCAGGTGGCAAAAGCAGAGAAGAACAGGAGAGTCCCTGGGGTTCTGGACTAAAAAATTATCTGATGGGACTTTAAAGAACTGGAGACAGCACTTAACTGAAGCCCTCCAGATTCTGAATAACAAATCCTTCACAAATGCTAAAACTGCCCTGATGAAACTGTTAACTCTGATACAACCACATGTGGCCACTAACACCATTGTGTACTGGGAAATAAACCCTAGAGCTTCAGCTCCTTACAGAGCTACACCAGAATCTGCAGGTCTGGACCTACATGCTTACAACATGCCCAACTTGTCATAAGTCCAGTGTATGGAGGATTAGTGAGGAAGGGAACTGCCCCAGCCCTTCTGACAGTACACGGAGCAGGAGGTTTTGGTTCAACTGACAAAAACCCTGATGCTAAGGTATGGGTGGAATCCCCAAATGGCCCTCCAGAACCTTCAGAAAGTATAGCCAAGGGCCCTAATAATGCCCTGCTGATTATAAAACAAGGAAAGGAAAAAGGGCAGCACATTTCAGCTGACAAATGTTATTTGCAAGAAAGATCATACTTGTTTCTTTTACAGATCATAATAGGACTTACCTCTGCCCATGAGTGTGCCGTGTGGTCTCCCTTCGGGCGTGTGCAGTTGGGTGAGACAGCACCCCCAACCTGAACCTGATTGATCAATTACGTTGCACAACACCCCTGCTGCTTTTGAAGGGCAAAACCTATGGATCCATGTGGTACAAATCGTTCTTCACAGATCAAAGTTCTGCATGGGAATAATGCAGAGTACCCGGGATGTTCGATCATCCTCTTATATTGCAATTCTAACGGAACAAACACCATGGCTTGTTATCACCTGATGACTGCTGCCAGTCACATTAAACATGTTTGAGTTGCCAGTTGGCTGACTATTCTCGTATGGGAACCTCACTTTTACTTACATTCCAGCAAACATTACAGGTGGACCGTGTATCTTTACATGATTAGGACTCATGATATTTCCATCTAACTCTATACCAACTCGTTATCCTACAGACACTATTCAATCAGTTATTATACCAATCAGAATATGTAAGCTTCAGTCTTTTTATTGTAGGTGTGCTTGGTTTAATTGTAGTAACAGTAAGTTAATCCCACTTCCATTACTTTATAGTGATTGCTCTTGTTATTTCATTATGTTGCTGTGTGCAATGCATACCTAATTTGCTTGTAATGTGTTTTTTTTCCAAGAAAAAAAAAAAAAAGAGAAGTTGAGTTTAGGGCTATAAACTACGAGTCATTGGTCAAAAGGGTGGAATGTAATGAGATGTGACTCCATGTTGCACTTAGCCTAGCAATACACCATCACATTAGTGACCACCAACTTCATTTTGCCTATTGACTTTATTTTAGCATTAGCCACTGCCACATTAGTTTTCCACATTGTACAAAGTGCAGATGTTTTATTTTTTGTTCTTTTCCTACCAAGGGCTTAGGCTGATAAGAATGTACTCAGACGGGAGGGACGGTCCTGTTTTGAATTGGCACCTTGGGATTGTGGCCAAGTCCTGAGGTGTTATTTTCAAAGCTGGCATAAAGCAATCAGCAGTTTTTGAATAAATAAACTTCTGCAATGAGAGGGAGGTTCTAAAATGTTCCTCTCGTTTGTTCAAAGTACAAGAGGCCGAGACCAGATGGACTGGAGACAGAGAGTGTTTGTAGATCTCAGGCATATCCAGGACGCTGGAGTGCGTCATCCTTCCCATGAGGATAATTGATCTCGGTCTCCTCGATCGATCCAGGGATCTGGCGATCTGATGCTGAATAGGAGGGAGATAAAGCAGTGATGCCCTTGCCTCATGGTGATGAATGTTTTAATTCATTATTTGCTTTGCATTATAATATAGATACATATATTTGCTGTGTATATTGCAGTTGAGAATCATTTGTACATGTTTTCATTTTATTGCTGTGACTATTTTTAAACGTGTGCTTTCAGCACCTTGCATAATGAAATAATAATTATGTTCTTTGGACTAAGAAGTGCATACCAGAGATTTTTGTCAGTGCATGAGTGTTTCAGCTCGGTCATTAGTGAAGCAAAACAATAGGGACCTCCTATATAGGCTTTAGGTTGTTCAAGCTTGAACCTTTAAAAGGATTCCCCAGTTAGTGTTCCCAACTCTGATACCTAATCTTTAATATTGCACAACCAGTAAATATTCGAGAGAACTGTAGACAACCTGTTACAAAGCTTCTTTTAGCAAATGGACTAAAAAATGAGGTTGGAGAGGTTACATTTGTTGTTGAAGCCCACAAGACTTACAGAACAGAAATATTTTTGTGGATCACCTTCCCAGCAATAAACGCAGACTTGAATACATTTCATACATACAGAATGGTGAATGTACCACAATACAGAGCCTATTAATATTTAGAAATACCTTTAAATTATCATCGAGAACACCAAGATTGGTTTAATGGCACCCTTTCACATACAATACAACCTGTTGGGTAAGGTCCTTTAAGCAATGATGGACCAACTTGACAAACACTGGCCACATAAAGACCACATCCCAATGTGTAGGATATGCAAGTAGTTGAAGTACGCACATTATGCAATGAGCCAGTAGCAATATATAGATGCTTAGCACAATTCGGAAACGCATTATTGTCGTTACCCTGGTGCCAGTACTTCAGGCAGTTACCAAAGCTAGCATTCCAAATGCAAAAGCATTACATCCACGTTGGATTCGATGGGCAACCTCCCTGCCTGCCACCAATGTTGAATATGTTTTCAACCCCGAACTACAGACCCAAGAATTTCTTCAAAATTAACTTGAGTACCCTGAGCCCTTTAACATCATGCCTCTTGATCAATACAAAATTATAATTTACACTGAATGTTCAGCACAAACAGTTTTAGGTACAAAGCATCAATAATCCGCCGCTTGGGCAGCTGTTAGTGGAGAAATGGTACATTCCACCCTCAACATACCTACACGCAGACCCTAGAGGACTGCATAGCATAACTTGCTATAATTCTGGCACTGGAACATACGGTTCCTAAACAGTCTACATTGATTGTGTGTGATTCGTATTACTGTGTCCAGTCCTCAAATTATTACTTACATCAATGGCACCTGAATGAGTTCAGAGATTCAAAAGGAAACACCATCAAACACAAACTTGTGGTGGAGGGTAGCAGATCTTAAGGACAGATTACCAAGAGCTCATGTAGTTCATACAATGGACCATCAACATGTTGTAGTACATATTGGAGGAAACCCTTTGGCTGATTAATCTGCCAAATCTGGAGTAGCTATGCCTTCTGTAACTACTCGTTCTCATACGAGATTGGATAATGAGACACTGGCTGCTGTGAAAGCTTTGGGTGATGGCAAGCCTTTACCAAAAGCATACCCTGCTAAATATATCTACCACCTCAGTGCCCAAAATATTGCCTTTGCAACTATCTCAGGGGTGAGTGATCATGTGATCCCCAACCAAGATCAGATCTCATTAAAGCAGTGCATGAGGGTGTTGCTTCTGCCCATGCTGTTGTGACGGCTACTATTTCCCTTTTACAAAAATGCTATTGGTGGCCAGGTCTATACAACAGACCAAACAGTATGTCCTTTGTTGTGACATGTGTCAACAAATTAAAGGGTCCACCATCAAACACCCTCCTAGTTTCCAACAAACCACTGTAATGTGTACCTGGACCATAGTGGTCCCTTACAACATACATACAAGTACATCCTAGTCACTGTTGATTTATGTTCTAGATTCCTGTGCTTATGGCCAAAACTATCGGCTGATGCCCGAACTGTTATTAACGATTTGCAAGTCTTCATCTAGACATATGTAGTTGCAGCATTCCACTCGGACCAGGACCCAGTCTTGTCCTCCAGGGCAATCAGGGACACCACGGCAATGTTGGGTGATCAACTCCATTTTTCATCTCCATATCAACCTGAGGGAAATTCTGTTGTGGAGTGGAAGAATGGAGACTTAAAGCAATCCTTAATATCGAGGGTATTAGGTTCTGGTCATAGTTGGTTTCATCACCTACCTGGGGTCCAGAGAGCACTAAATCTGCCCAGATGGTCATTTGGAGGACATACCCCTTGTGAGGCCCTATTTGGGATATGTTTGTATGTCCCAGATCTTGCTGGCCCTGGCACATTGACAGTAGAAACATCATTTGACATAAGTGAATGTGCTGCTGTTTTTCAGGAAACACAATTCCACAATGAAAATTCATCTGCCTAAGCTGCCACCTTGGGCATGGGGGGGATTTGCCAACAACATCTACTGGCTGGATTCTAAAGTAAGGGATCTAGTATGAGGAAAGATTGCTGTGAAAAAGGAATTTGGCCCATCATATAGAGCACCGGTTCCAGTCCTGGGAATACACGGTACCAGAACTGTCATCATACCACCGCTGCCTGGTTCTAAAGAAAACCACTTTGTTTTAATTAACCACGTCAAATTGCATCATGTGGCAGATCCTGCACAGTAAACCATGAGGACTCCTGAGTAGTTCCCTAGCCTCCCTCACTATCCAACAGAATATACCTCTTCAAGCACTCAACAATGCTTCTTCAGGTACCAATGCTACAATTGTCTCCCCGAGCTTGGGGAGGGTGGAGAAAGACCTTTTGTTACTTTCTGTCACCACTTCATTGACCCAAAACATGGATCTTGCCTATTCCAATTCAACACAAACTGGAGACATTGTTTACTAGGAACCACCACCATTGGGTCCATCTACCAGGCCTGCACTGGTTCCTGTTTTTTGCACAAACTGCTTCTGCTTATTTTGTCGACATTGACAACTTTTCTTCAAATTCCTCTGCATCCGTGGCTGCACCTATCTCAACACATAAGCTTCATAAACTTAGAAACAATTATTTGGTTCGTCCATGGTACCATTTATGGATACTGCTGACAGAGCATGCCTTTCTGCTTTGGGTTTGTCATTGTTTTCTGTTTTACTGATAAATGGTCACTATCTTCCTTAACGCTTTGTTGTAAAACTGCTGGATGAGGTTTTGATATCTACTGTTCTTCCTATTAGGTATGAAGAGATTTGTCCCTTGTGAACATTTCAGCTGTTCCGGTTCCTGATGGGATTGTGTGGGATAAAGTACCATATGATATATTCAGACCTACTGAGGTCATTCAAATTCCATGTGTCTTCCAAGTTTCAATAAATTATATTATTACACCTGCGGTTGTTTGTGATGACTGGGATGTTAAAACAGTTGATTCCAAGCTTTGTGAGCTTGAATAATCTACTGTATTTGAAAGTGAAGATGTTTACGTGAACACAGTGAATTATGGGGAAATGTTTTGTTTTCATCATTATGGACATTACTTTCTGCACTGAGCAAGTACCCAGAGATCAGTTTTTAAATAAATATCCAATGGGAGCATTGTCCGACTTCACCCGTGGTAGTTCCAAAACATATGTAGAAAAGTTTCAATTTTTTTTCTGGCCATGCTACTAAAAATCCAGAGCCATATTATTTAAAAACAAAACTCCTTCTGAAGAGAAAAAGTTATTGCTAACCAACAAAAAATTTATCTATTTGGATTCCTTTGTTTCCCGGCTGGATGTTGAGAACTATGAATTTTGGAAAGACTGTTGAAGAGTGTATGGGGAACACATGCTTTATTTAAAGCATGCCTTACTCCTTTCCAAATAATATTTCTGAATGACAGTTCAGCAAACAACTTGCCTTGGGTTAGCAAAAATAACAGAACTGAATACATCCAGTATCCTGACGCAAGCTAAATTTAACAGTTGGCAGACACTTTTTAAATGTCACCAAACAGCTCACTAATTGGGTCCAGAATGGTACTTTTAGTTCCTCACTTTCACATCCCGGCGGGTGGGTATTATGGCCAGTGGACACAAATGGTTGACACTCATTTGGTAAATTTCACACAGGGTTTCAGAGCAAGCCGACCGGACCATCGCTACACCACTGTTCAACATTCCGGTATAATTACAACATTTAGTGTGGGTAAACTTTGCCAACAGTGGTTACATTCTTCCACATTATCAGCTGTCAAAGAACACCTATTTTTATGTATTTATTTTTCAGTTTGAAAGAAGAACAGACAGCTGTACTGGGAACATTGTACATAATACATGGCCTGTCATTATGGAAAGGACTATCAGACAAATAAAGAATGCTTGGCGGCCTTTGTCTATCTTTCCAAGTTGCCAGACAACACAGCAGACGGGCAGTGTGAACACCCTACAACTGCTGTGGGTTAACCCCTCCCCCACCTGAATGTGCGTCATCTCTCACACTCATCTGTATCATCACTGTTAAAGGATTCTGTGTCTTTGCGCAGGATGGGGTGGTTTCCTCCAGTGTGGTGTTTTGCCAGCTCAGTTTCATGTGTATCTCCTCAGCCAGTACCCACTCGTGTAAGTCTCTGTGCCATTGTTTGACTGCTGGGTTACGCTGACTCAGCCACGTGATGGCCACTCTACAACTAGCGCCCAATGCAGGAATTTATAGGTCATCTTATGACCCTTCAGTCTCCTAACATAATCCAGCAAACAATATAATGTTATATGGTCAATGTGCAAGTGTGTGGCCTGCTGCAGGTCTGTCACTACTCATGCCTAGAAGTCCTTCACTGTCCGGCATTTCCATGCCAGATGCATGAAGATCCCGCTGCTTGAATTGCAGCGTGAGCAACTGTCCGGTCTGGTGGGGGATATGCGGTGGAGACTCTTGGGTGTCATATACATCCTATGGAAGAAATTGCAGTGCACCAGCCTAAAGCGGGCATTGCAAGACAGTGTGCAAGTTCACGGATATCCATCCATACACTATCATCCAACAAAGAATTCAGATCCAGTTCCCTAGCAGCACGTGCTATTGGCAGCAGTCCAGCTGCATCTACTCTCATCGTTCTGTAGAGATGTGTGATCAGATGCCTACCTGCAACACAGGACAATAAAACATCCAGCGTGCGTGTGGACTGGGGTTCATCAGGGAGTGAGGGCCAGGTCAATTTAGCCACCTTGGCCAGTCCAGCATGATGGAAGAAATGTCCCAGCCATCCATCCAGACCTGAAAAGAGAAGATGGCTATCATCTGCTGAACTGGCGCCAGTATCCAGAGAGGGAGTTCTCGATGGAAGGGGGCGCACCTCAGGACCACCTCTACATAGCGCTGTCATATGTGGGCTGTTTGGTGAACATCATAGTAGAGATCAAGAGCAGCTCCCACCCCTTCCATCAGTGCCCCAGGGAGGTTATTGGAGGCCACTGACCCTGCCAGTAGGTGCTGCTCCCTATTGTCCCCCTCCTTCAGCCACTGGGCCACATATTGTAGATCTGCAGCATAATAGTACAGATCTAGTCTTGGCACACCCAAACCTTCTTCCGTCTGGTCAATGTGGTCAGGGCTACTCTGCTGTGGTGGCCACCCACAACAATGATGGAAGTACAGAGTTCAGCTGTTTAAAGACTTTCTGGGGAATGGGGCAGAGCAAGTTCTGCAATGTATACAGGAATAAAAAAAATCAAAAAAAAAATCACCATTTTGGGCACTGCCAGTCTGCCCTTCAGTGATAATGGTAGTGTGTTCCAGAAGGCTGCTGACTTCCGTAGGGCATCTACGACCTTGGCCATGTTAAGGCGTAGCTGCTGTGTCTCAGTGTGGGCCACCTGTATCCCCAGATATCTAAAGCGTGCCGGTTCTCAACACAGGCCCAGGTTCGGGAGGCAATCTAGTGGCGTAGAGACCAGCGCTGCCACTGGAAAGAGCAAGGATTTATTATGGTTGAGGCGGAGACCGGAAAAAGCCCCTAACTCATCTAACAGTTGCAACAGTATAGGTAGTGCTACTCATGGACGGGCGATGTAAAGAAGCACCTCATCTGCATAGATCAATATGATGTGTCGGGCATCACCCAGTCGTATGTCCCTATCCCACAAGATGTGATGTGCACAAATCGCCAGGGGTTCTATCACTAATGTGAACAGGAGAAGCGACAGGGGGCAGCCCTGCCATGTCCCCCTCTCCAAAGCCCACGTTTCTGAGCGGCTTTGTCCTACATGTAATCATGCGCTGGGAATTGGTATAGAGCAACTGGATCCATCCTGAGTAATGTGGGCCGAAATCCATAGCTCTTAGTACGTCAAGCAGGTAGCCCCAGTCCACCATGTCGAAAAACTTTTCCAAGTCATCGGAGACCAGTTCCAGCTCCTCAAGCAGGTGTTCCACTTCATGTAGGACATGGGCGAGATGCCTAAGATTTGTACCAGTGTTTCGCCCCGGGATGAACCCACATTGATTCTCATGTACTAGCTGAATCATATGGGGAATCAGGCGGTTGGCGAGTAACTTGCATAGTATTTTCAAATCTGCATTTATCAAGTAAGTGTTCTATAAGTGGCCGGTTCCGGCTCGCCACCGCCTGGTTTAAGGAAAATGTAGATCTCTCCCTCTTGCATTGATGGAGGAAGGACTTCGCTTTCATGCACCTCCAAAAATACCTCCAGGAGGCCCTACATTACCTTTGCTGAGAATGCCTGATAGAACTCAGGTGGGAAGCCATCACCGCCCGGCACCTTAGCTTGCGGTAACATTCTCAGAGCCATACGGAGCTCCTCCATTCCAACAATGGTGAATTCCCCTCAGGGATCAGGTGCTATGAAGCACAGGGGGCACAGAAAAAATGCTCATCCGGCACTATATAAGAAGGAAAGCAGCCCTCCTTCCCCTTGGTTCATTGCAGGGGTCAGGGGTCATGGCACCCTGGACGCAGAAGAGGGGAGAGAAGCACAGAGATAGCAGGCCCAACAACAGGCCAGCACGAGGAATGCAGATGGAGGCAGTTCCTCATAGTCACCAGGTCAGCACAGCAGCAGCAGTCCAAGGGGAGTCTTGGTGAGTGCATTCAGCAGCGTCCTGTGTCCAGTTCCAGCAGAGTCTCTGGAGTCCCAGAAATGTAAATTTGTGTCTAAACTGTGGGGAAAAGTCCCCTGTACTTATACTCAATTTACAGTGTGTTTCACAAAGAGGGGAGAGAGGAGGATTCAACCAGTTAAAACTGGTTCTGGGAGTGCCCCTCTCTCCTCCAGCACAGGCCCCAAACATCATTTGGTGTTAAACGACCTTATTGTGTGAGGCCAGGGCACAGCTCTACCTTCTCTCAGCCCAGTAAGACTATCCAGTATGTAGATGCACCTCTGTGACACCTCCACCATCCGTGTGTACAGGCTGTCCGAAAAGTATGCACAAAGCCCAACTGTCACTCTGTCCAGACGTGGATTGGAGTCAGAGTCATAAGCACAGAGAAATGCTCACTTTGTAGAAGTAACATTTCTGTAATAGTAATAAAAATTCCACTTACACCAGTAAGCAGCATTTCTCATCACCATTACAACCATACCAAACATGCCTACGCTACCCCTCATAAATCAGACAACACCCCCTACACATAAGGCAGGAAACTTCCAATCAATCCTATGAGAAGTGCTCAGTCACAGCAGTGAGAAACCAAATAGGCTGTTTGTCACTACCAGGACAGGCCACGCTACCTGGAACATGTCCTGCCTTCTACATACATAGCACCCTGCCCATAGGGCTAGCTAGAGCCTACCACAGGGGTGACTTATAAGTAGTAAAAGGGGAGTTCTAGACCTGGCAAGTAAATTGAGATGCCAGGTCCCTGTGGCAGAAAATTGTGCACACAGGCCCTGCGCTAGCAGGCCTGAGACAGTTTAGAAAGCTACTTCAGTGGGTGGTGCAAGCAGTGCTGCAGGCCCACTAGTAGCATTTAATTTACCGGCCCCGGGTATAGAGATACCACTGTACAAGGGACTTATAGGTAAATTAAATATGCCAAACAGGTATAAGCCAATCATCCAAAGTTTACTAGGGAGAGCACACGCACTTTAGCACTGATTAGCAGTGGTAAAGTGCTCAGAGTCATAACGTCAGCCAACAAAGGTCAGAAAAATAAGAAAGAAAAAAAGGCAAAAAGTTGGGGAATGACCCTGTAAAAGGGCCAGGTCCAACATTCGGAGTTTCACTGCTGGAGAAGATTGAGCTGAATTGGTCATGGACATTCCTGCCAATACTGACATGTGTGCAGCCGATTTTCCACTGCTTGTGGTGCTTCTTCAAGTGAGCACCAAAGGTGTGTCTTGCTGTGCGGCCTGTGCCTTCTGTGGACACGGTTCTGTTAATGCTCTCGATTAGGGTTCATTCGCAGACATGCCCATTGAAACTCCGGTTGATACATGAGGCATCTTATGAGCCACCACATATGGATTTCCTGGCTCCTTCTACATCTGCCACTGTGAGAAATGTGGCCCCCTAAGTAGAATTCATATATGTATGCTATTCCAATGTGCTGGGGTTGTTCTCGCTGGTCACAACAATCCTAATCCCGTTCGGTCTCATTGCGCGAACAATTACAGCTCCTATCTTTTATCGTTGATCGCAGTCTTTTCAATAAATGTATTGGAACCCATCCTACATCTTTTCTTTGGCCTATGTGTGTGCATGAGACCTTTGCTGAAAGAAGGGGGTAAGATTTGTCAACCATGACTTCCCCTGAGAAGCCACAGAGCGTCATACAACAGGCTGTTACAAATCACCTTTGCTTTCTATGTTTGGGTGAGGTGCTGCTAGCTAGCGGAAAGGGTTGGACCGACAGCTGCCAAAACAGTGTGGGATTGACTCAGTCACCCACAAACAGTGATGCTGCTGCCACAAATCCAGCAGTCTTGTTCAATTAACGAGTCCTACAACAGTGAAAACGCTGTTGTGCTAGCTCAATCAAAGCAGCACTTCTTAAATACCACTCTGTGATGAAATCAAGAGAGATGATACATTCTTGAATTTGAATGTTAGATTTGTAGGAGCACTCGATTGCCTGGAGGAATCTTGGTGCTAAATCTGTCATAATGAAAAAGCTCCTCCACTAGTTGCTGAATAGGCAGGTTTTAAGAGATATCCTGAAAGACAAAAGATTAGGGCTGTTCTTCAAATTCATAGGTAGAAAATTCCACAGCTTAGCAGTTCCCTGAATAAAGCTTCTGCCTTCCCAAGTGGCCCTTTAGTCTTAGGGTTCACCAAAAGTTAGGTTTAGTTCTTATTCTTAAGATAACATATTGCATTTAAAACATACAACTACTTTTTCAGAATTTTGCCTATCAATGTGTAATAGGTAGATAAAACGTCCCTTATTCTCTTGTTTTCACAAAAACGTATCCAATCTACCCTAGAATAATTAGTACTATAATAGTATGTAGGTATGTATGTGTGATGGGTATATCGATACTGCAAACCTAGCTAATAGGTCCAGGGTGAAAGACAAGCATAAAGTCAATGACTAATAGAGGTAGCTGGTCTGTAGATGGTTAATCCATTATGATGTAGTGTTCTTTAAAGAGGTTTGTCTTCAATTCTTTCCTAAAAGGTAGGCATGTTGGGCAGTCCTGATCGATACAGGGAAGTAGTTCCAGAGCCCGGGTGAATACATGGGAAATGTGTGTTGCAGTGCGTTTTCTTTTTAAAACTATCTAATCCGATGTTTTTTGGGTGGTGGGTGGGCTGAGAAACATCCAAAATGGTTAGCTTGTCTGCAAAAAAAGCAGGGGGGCCTAGTCGTGATGGCTCTGTAAATGATGCAGCAGGTTTTAAATATGATGCTAGTCGGCAAGGGAAGCAAATGGAGTTCCATCAGTAGGAGGATGAAGTGATCATATTTTTTCATGCTATGGCATGCAGGATGGCATTAAGGGGTGGGAGCATGCAGTCTAGGAAGCCATGGAGCAGGGCATTACCACCTCCAAATGTAAGGGTAACAGGGGTAGAACAGGAGGTCTGAAGTCTTTTTCTGGAAGAAAAGATTTCACTTTCTTTAAAAGAAAGAGCTTGTATCAGGCTATTTTTTAGTCAAAGTATTCCTTGAAGGGGAAGTGGTTGTCCAGGGTTAATTCAAGTGACTTGGTATTTGGTGAAAGGTAGGGTGTGAAAGCATCAAGATCCATGTCTTTGAGCCAGTTTTGTGTGGTTTTTATTTTGTTGTTCTTTGCAAAAAACAGGAATTAGGTCTTAGTTGGGTTGAGCTTCAGGTAGGTGCAAGATATCTGGGTCTGGATGGTGTACAGGCAGTGTATGAGGCAT
This sequence comes from Pleurodeles waltl, assembly GCF_031143425.1. Classification (NCBI taxonomy): domain Eukaryota; kingdom Metazoa; phylum Chordata; class Amphibia; order Caudata; family Salamandridae; genus Pleurodeles; species Pleurodeles waltl. The sequence continues at coordinate 135,168,634 of NC_090448.1, forward strand.
TTTATGTCTTGAGCCCAGGGATGTGGAATTCCTATCGCCCGACGCCCGGGACATCTTGTTTGGGGTCAAGGGCAACAAGTTTTTATGTTTACTTTGTCCTTGGGACAAGTAGGCCCAACTCCCTGCAGCACAAACCCTTTGGCTGCCTGATTACAGAGAGTGGAACTCTCTGCAGTTGAGGTAATGTGTTTCCAAAAGATAATGCTGTTCGAACTTGTATTTATGGTTCATTATTTGAAAGCCTTCATTATTAGGGTGAGTGCTGTAAATAAATGTTTTAAGGTCACACTTCACTACTGACGTTGGTTCCAGTACCCAAAAAAAAAACGTGTATATACATGTTTGAAAAGTTTAGGCTATGAGGCTAAGTATAATGCTCCCAGAATGCTCTCTGATTATATGCAAATGAAGTGTCATTTAGTAAAATGTGTTGATGCATGCTAGTATTTCCCAAAAATATTTCTAATGGAAAATCAGTGTAACCATTTTCAACACGATTATGGGAAGCATGAAAATAAACAAACACGGACAAAGCCAACTGATCTGACATATTTTTATAAGTTTTTTAGTTTCATCAATGCGTGTCTTGTTTTGACATGGCTTTTGTAACACTTTATTGTTGTGGGAGCTACCAGGCCCTCAACATTGTAACAAACACTGGCAAACCCCCCCAAAAAAAGTTTTTGAACTCTCTAAAAGCACACCAGCAGCATAGCAAAGGCCCAGCAGCCGCCCTCCAGGGGGCCCCTTCAGCACAGCACCTGCCCTGAGTGAGTCTGGAGAGGGGGCTCCTCCATGTTCTTTACAAAGGGGCACCCTCCAGTTTAGTTACGTCACTGATTGCCACTGTAGTACCTGACACTGAACAAAACTACTTTGTGTGACAATATGCTCCTTGTGGAAGAGCAGAATGCGATCACTCACAGTAAAGCCGGCCGAAAGAGAGAGAAATAGAAGTTTAATAAAAACAAAATGTCTTTGTTAACACCAGACCTAATTAGGGACCATGACCCACATGTAGGTAGCTTTTTGCATGTCGCAAACAGCAACTTTCGCTGTTTGCGACATGCAAAAAGCACACTGCGATGCACAAACCCAGTTTTGCGATTCGGTAACCTGGTTACCGAATCGCAAAACGGGTTTGCGACTTGCAATTAGTAAGGGGTGTTCCCTTCCTAATTGCGACTCGCCGTGCAATGTAGGATTGTTTTGTGACCGCGAACGCGGGCGCAAACCAATCGCTGTTTGCACCCATTTCAAATGGGTGCTAACACTTTCGCAAAAGGGAAGGGATCCCCATGGGACCCCTTCCCCATTGTGAATGTCACTGTAAACATTTTTTCAGAGCAGGCAGTGGTCCTGTGGACCACTGCCTGCTCTGAAAAAATGAAACAAAAACGTTTCATTTTTCATTTTTGTTATGCATCTCGTTTTCCTTTAAGGAAAACGGGCTGCATTACAAAAAAAAAAACTGCTTTATTGAAAAGCAGTCACAGACATGGTGGTCTGCTGTCTCCAGCAGGCCACCATCCCTGTGAGGGCCGCCATTCGCGAGGGGGTCGCAAATTGCGACCCACCTCATGATTATTCATGAGGTGGGCATTTGCGAAGCCCTTGCGAATCACAGATGGTGTCAGGGACACCATCCTACATTCGGATTTGCGATTCGCAATTTGCAGGTCGCAAATCTGAACCTACCTACATGTGGCCCCAAATTCTTAAAGAAAGTCACAAAAGTGCACCCATGGTATATGTCGTACCCTATAAAATATTTGTGAACTGTATTTTAGCATGGGTAAATACGATGTGTAGATTTGCTCATGTAAAAATCTATTGAGCATTTGCAAGTTCATTTTCCCTCCAGCCACTTTCTTCCCAACCCTGGAAGAAGTTCTAATTCTGCCATTGTCAGGAGTAAATGTCCAACCTTTCTTATTATGGGAAAATATTAGAGAGAAGCTGGTAAAAATCTTTAAAACATGCAGGTTAGTAGGTTTGCAGACTCAAAGGCATTCCAGCCCTAGAACTATTGCTTACTGCTTCCTCCAGCCCCAGTATGCAGATCTGCAGAAAGGTGGCAAAATAAGGAAATTGCTACAGTAGGGATTGAAACTGCAAGTATTCAAGCCCTACTATGGTAGTAGCCCTGGCATAATCAGAGAGGCTATTATCAGAGCACTTACATAATGAGATTGCTGCCATAATTTGTCGCCACACTACATGGCACCAAAGGGACAAGTAGATCTTTTTACAGGACAAGTAGATTTGAGAAGCAACCTGTCCACTGGACAAGTAGATATTTTAATAAATTCCACACCCCTGCTTGAGCAGAGGTGACTTTCAAGTAGAGTTGTCTATCATAAGGGTATTAGCGAATAAAAGCAGAAGGGATGAACAGAGACAGTCTTGAATAACATTCTTCTTACCCACATTTGTTTCTTTTACAATTTCACATCAAACAAAATGCAACCATAAACCTGCTTTCTGGCTTTGACTCAGCCTTAGCATCTGAGCAGTGGACTGTTGTCTAAACATACAGATATGTTCTGGGGAAAGATAGACCTGCCAGGAACTGTTGCAAAAGAAGATTAACATATACCAGTGTGCAGACTTAAAATGTTGCCCAACATGAGGACTGTTCAAGTTTTCCCCTTTTCCTGGAGTGAAGTTTAACTTCTATGGCAAGGATTACCTTCAGCTGGCTGACATGATTAAAAAAGGGATGAGACGTTAAGTTCAGGTGTTCCACAATTGGCATGGTGTCGTCGTTGGTGCACATGATTGCTTCATTGAGTAGGATGGTGATGCCCCCTCCACGTCTGTTGGTATGGTCGCAGTGTTTCATCTTATATCCGCAGGGCATTGCTGTGGCGATGTCTAGAGAAGATATGGGGGCGAGCCGGGTCTCCGTGACAAAGTTCATGTCTGGGGCAATGGTGGTGCTGGTGTCCCCCATTTCAGTGGCATGTTGTCAGAGCAATCTGGCGTAATCAGGAGACAGTTGAATTGGACCTGTGGGGTGCGGCATTGTTCGATGTGGTAGTGGTCAGTGAATCAGCAGTGTATGCAGGTGAAAGGTCCCGCTATGGATCAAGGAGAAGCTTGCCAGAAATTGTTAATGTAGGGTCCTGGGCACGGAGTTCTGATGTGGAGTACTTGTGGAAGTGTGTGGTGCCAGGGTTCCTTGTGCTGGGCTCAGTCCAGGAGTAAGCAGGCGCAGACGGGCTTGCCTGTGGCAAGCCTGCTGTCGGTGTCCGCTGCATGGCTGCACTGTGGCCTCCATTAAGTAGCCATGGGAGGTGGGAGGGGGCGGTCCGGGAGGCAGAATGGCTAAGGGCTTGGGCAGCAAGAAAACAGCACGGGAAAACCGATCAGAAAAAAAACAGCACAAATCCCAAAGAATAGAGCAAGCAATCTAAGTTACAATGCAGTCACATGACCAAAAGATATCTATAATAGACAAAACGTTATTAGCCCTAGAATATGACAGGAGGGAGCCACCAAAAGATTTCTATAATAGTGAAAAACGTTATTACATCACAGCAATAGAAATAACAGGAAGGAGCACCTGGACTTGAACCACCGTACAGGGTAGCTGACCGGGGTGGTGCCTCTGCACTACTGGAGTCTGCTGCAGGGGGGGAGCGGCGAGCAAGACCTATGAGGTTGAGGGCTAATACACTGCAGGCCAGTATAAGTAACTAAATATATATTTTGTTTTAAACCTTCCCCCCCCCACCCCTATATGCATATACACACACACCCAACAAAAGAAGATATGGGAAAGATTGAGAATATAAAAAAAGTATACAAAAAAAAGTAGTGGTCAAGTAAATAAGTTATTTAATGGATTTAAAAATATATATTTGTTAAGGATGAACAGAAATACTTAAACTAAAATGTGGATAAAAGGTAAGCGATACATACATTAAAAGAAGGAATCTATGTATGTTGAGATGCATGTTCAGGCATGGGTCCGGACAATGGGAATTTTAAAATACTGTGATTCCAAGATGGCCACAACAAACGCACATACATTGTGATACACCAGTGGCTAATTTTAGCTTCTTTTCTTTTTAACTTTGCCATTTCAACCTGCATTACTGCTTAGATGGAGTAGCAAACTTAAAAAAAAAAATAATAATAATAATAATAAGTACACAGATCGCTTAAAAGTAAACCGAGTGGCCCAGAGGCACACTGCAGCTGCCAGAACGTCTGAAAAAAAAAAATGCTGAGCAAGACATGAACTGGCAAGGGAGCACTCTTAAGAAGCGGACAAGTGGGCAAAGGTAGACTGAGAGGATCAGAAGCACAGGGGGTGCTGTGGCTCCTCCCAATACAAAAAATAAACACAAACAAGTAAAAAGCTTTGTCATTAATTCAATGTGATTGTTGACTATTTGTAGGCATTTCACATCCTCAAAATGGTGCGGGCTGATACCAACGCTAATGGTCAGCTGAATCACAGTAGTCACTGGCTCAAAGAGGCTGTCCAAAAGTCCGTGTGTGTGCGCATGTTGTGTGTGTTTTTGTGTATGGTGACATGAGCTCAGGAGAGCTCAAGTAGCCCATAGCCAAGACCTTAAAAATTGTAGTTTTCTGGTCTTTACTGGGAGCCACTTCGTAATGGTGCCTCACCATCATGCAGAGATCCCAGTTGAAAGGTTTAAATAGTTGCAAAACCTACTGAACCAGTCATCCTTCAGGTGAGTGTGAAATTCACATAATTTGTACTTCCGTAATCACACAAAATGTGGGTAAGGTTTTGCAAAGTGCTAAACTGGCATTTGGTGCTATATTTAAGAGAAAAATGCATCATCACAACCATTTTGGGTGGGAGGACGCATTTCTTGCTAAAAAAAAATAATGCAAAAATTACAAGCGCCACAAATGACAGTGGCTTGGGTTCTGGTCATTCACATTGTTTCCCTGCATGTTAAATGTTTGCTGCAAACCGCTTGGGATTAAACGACCTGGCAGAAATGGCACAATCTCTGGTATTTTGCATAAAGCAAAACTACATGAGATTACGCTAGTGATAAATGGCTTTCTCTCTAGCTTTCTTATCACCACGAAATGGGAACATAGTTTGTAAATTGTACACGACAAAGGGTCTCTATTCCTTGGGTGTTATTAAAGCTTAAATCTGCGTTTATGGAGTCAAATATTCCACTTAACACATTATTTCGGCAATATAGAAGGAAATGGAACTATTCCCCTTCCATCTTTTCACTGGTACTTGGCCTCAAATTAGTGCCTGATACAAAGAAACTTTGAGCTGAGCATTGCTATAAAATAATGCGTTGTATATATGGGATAAGGGACCCTCTGCCACACATTATAAGGATATTGCAAGCCACCAAGGAAATGCATAACCACATGGAGGGAAGAGACTAAAAGAGGAACTCGAAGGTGACATGCAGTATCCTCCCTTCCCTAGGGGGTTCTTTTGCTTCATAAATACATGGTGGCACCATCACCTTTCCCACAAACCACTTAAACCTTGGTTCATAGCTCTTTCATATGACAGAGCAAGCATGCTTGCAAACATGAAGAATAAAAATAAAACCTCTAGTGCAAAATTAAACACATCCAAAACCTTTAAGATGTTAAAAAAAGTTCAAAACAAGTCAGTATAGATACCGTACCTCGGAATGTGTAGAAACATGCTGAAAGATTCTAGATTTTCTCCATCTAAGGAGTGTATGCTAAGCTAAAAACTACAGAAGAAGAAAAGCAACGTTCTGTTTTCGTTGTTTTAGACCGTAAGCGCTAACATGAGAATATAGCATTATTATTGAAATATAAATACAACACCCTATACATTGCCTTTGCATTCTACTTTCCTAATGTTATTAGATAAGCTATCAATCTGCATACTTCAAAAAAAAAAAAAGAAAAAAAAAAAAAAAAAAAAAAAACACACCACACCACACACACACACCGTAGCAAATTATACAGTACTTTATCAATCGTAAAATATTGCGAAGCTGTTCAGATCTGAGGTGTTGTGCTCAGTCGGAAGCAGAATTCTGTGGGTTTGACCTACTATTACCATTTCTTTAGGTACACACAGGTGGGAACCGGCCCCCACCAGAGGAGCATTTCTCTCTTACCACATGCTACTTGCTGAAATGACATTCTACATCCTATGAAGTGTTTGTACTGTCATGTATTAGGGGCTATTTTAAAACTCAAAAATACCCCTAATTATCTCATATTAAGTTCTTTACATCATCAATGCATTGCTTATAGAAAGCAAGTTGTTTGTTCTTTTACTGCTGCATGTTTGTTTCTTGATATTTTAGTCAGTACTCCAAATGCAAGTCCAACCTATTAGCTTTGCCAATGTTTGTTTTTAAGAACAGGATGAAGTATCTCCGTAATATCACGTCTAAATGGGCCTATGAAATGGAAGAAAAAAAAAATCTCAGAAGATGGGGGCCGGAGGGGGCATTAAGAATATATGTGGGTCTCACAAGGGTAGTGAAAGGGGCTATGCATGAGACTCCTGATGCAGAGAACTATCAGTTCAATTTAACACTCAACAAATTTAAACAATAGTTATGGGTATTTTTTTTTTTTTATTTTTTTTTTTATTTTTTTACAGATTTAAAAGCGTTATACTGCCTAATAACTTAGCACAGAAATAGCACTTTTCTTGCTCTTTAATTTTTGTTTTTTATTCCGACCTCATCAATTTCCCCACCCTCGATAACCTGAAGTTATCATTTCATTTACACTCCTCTGCACTCAATCTTCAATTTTGGAGAGGTGTCAGTAAGTCTGTGTGTTTCATGATTGCCCTAAAAACATGCCATTAACTCCTGGTACGAGATCATAGCGCAACATAGAGCAAAAGATTCAACCGTCCCCACCGCAGAACGCCAACCGTACAAGCCTTGCATTTATTTTGTAAACATCAATAACATTCTTTAAATATAGGTATGAGTTGGTCCTTTGTAAGTAAAGATAATGTGTGCTCTAGAATCATCTGACAGCCTGAACCAGCACTCTAAATGCCAGCATGTACGACTACTAATTTAAGCACAACCCACTGCACCGTCATATGAAGGCAGTTTGCCTTTGATCAATCAATCAGCATTTATAAAGCGCCGTTTATCACCCAAGGGGTCTCAAGGCGCTAGCTGGGGGACGTGGGCAATTGAAGAGCCAGGTCTTCCTGTCATGCCATAAAATGTGAAACAACCTCCCCTGTTAGACGTAGTGGCAGCTCCTCAGATGAATCCTTGCGCCCACACTGTGCAGTGCATTGGCTGACTTCCGACCAAAGGGTGCAGCAGTTCCACTGCTCACTGTTCTTAGGTTCAGAAGCATTCCACTCCATAGTGTTGGGCAGAACACCATCCCGGCCCCTTCAGTCCACGCTACTTGTATTTAGAATCACAACCAGTCAACATCTGGAACCTACGGAAGTGCCCAAAAGACACTCAATCCTTCTGAGCTAGGCTCTGAAAAGCCTCCACTCTTGGCCAAGCAGAACAGCGCCATCATTGTCAGACGTATACACATTTCCAGCAACTATTCTCAATGTCTGTGTCCAACACAACAGAATGCTGCACCTCCCGAGTGTTGGGCTCAGCAAGTCCATAGCTCAGGTATGAGCAGCAGTAGCTGTCTCCCCAGCTGAAGAGCACCTGCCCAACCCAAATGTAAGCAGCAGCCCATGTAATTGGGAACTTCTTTAGCCTCATATATGCGGTCTTCTATATTTGATAATCTGAATAGGTTATAGTTTATTATCCTCCTTTTAAGGCTGGTTGCATCAGTTCAGTAAGTAGCCTTATGGGCTAATGAGAGTACCTCAGATCAAATATGGCATCCATAAGTATCCCATGAAATGTCCTTAGGATTCGTGCCACGCACTTCCTGTACAAACTTAGGCACCCAGTGAAATGTCCTTAGGACTGGTATCACGCACTTCCTAAACAAACCAGGAAGCATAAATCTGCAAGACCTGCAGTTTTTTTTTTAGACAATTTCTCAATACCGGGATAAAAAGAGTTGCAGTAATCAATCTTGGAGCCAGTGATGGCTTGTGATCACTCTTCTGTGATTTTGACAACAAAAAGTGGCCACTGGCTTTACATAGGAAGCAGCAGTTTGAGGAAAATGCAATTTGTTTATCATGAGATTCCTAAAAATGGTGGATCAAACAGTTGCCAAGAGTGAGGATTCAGCTTAAGTTCAGATCATATAATGCAAAATGGATATGGAGAACATGACTGGTGCGATCCAATTGCAAATAACATAACAGAACTGTGGATTTTGGAAGATCCGAATTTGTATGGAAATGGGATGCTCCATCCTCTGTATTCATGCTGCTTGAACCAACACAGATACAGCATGCTTTGAGTGCAGACTGTACTGGGTCTTTCTTATACGTACATCTTAAAGGTAATTTGTGAATCATCGGTGTAATTCTCAAGTAATTGTTTAAGAGTATAACATACAAATAAACAAAAGGTGATAAGCTGGAGCTACAAAAGGTCTCTCAGGTGTGCGGTTTTGCCTCAGATTTGCTGTACAGACTCACCCTTAGCCATGACACACCTACATACAACAGATTCTAGGTTCATCCTACATTCCCAGAACATCAACCCTTCTCTCAAAGAGGATGGATTAATCGTAGAGCGCACAAAAAGCATTCATATATAGAGATTGAGCCATCAGCTAGGATGGATCAGATGATCTACCACACACCCAGACGTACAGACTTTACACCAGTACTAGGTGAAACCTAGGCTGTCCTTCACCCAATGCACAGTGCTGCTTCATTAACTGTTGCTTCCGCAGCAGGTCGCGGTCTTTGAGGATTTACAGTGGGATGGTCATCTACATTGGAAAAAGGTCAGTAGTTACAGTGCGCAATGGTTCAAGTGAGGTTTCTGTTCCAAAGGAAGACACCCTAAGGCTTTTTAGCTGCAATTTATCTTCACATGAAACTACACAAACAACCTCTAATCTAAACAAACGTAGCTTTCTGCTACTCTCAAACAACCAAACACTAACAAAACGGTAGACACAGCTGATTGATGGCCTTGCCAGTTTCGCAAAAATGTCACCCAGTTAAATAAACATTAGGAATCCCCGAAAATGGACACTAGTGCCTCACAAATGTAAACAGCATAGCAGATCAGATCTGGTATCCAACACCGATCCATATTAAACAATTTGGAAGCTCGCAATAAGACTTTAATGATGGCAACAAGGGTTGAGTGACCCTGCTCAACATCAATTTGGGAGATTCAGATTGAAGGAGCTTGGCAATAGCATGTTTTCCATGGAGATCACTTTAAAATGGAACCATCCTAGGTTGGGGGAGTGGTCCTGTTTTTTTTTTGCGAACGGGATATACGAAAGGAACAATATCAATTTAAAAAAATAAAATAAAAATAAAAAAATTACATTCCTGTCTTTTACTGCACCCCGACATGTGTGTCATTTTTTAATTTCATATTGGCAAAATCATATTAGAAAGCCAACAGCGTTTCTTCATAATGTGGGTGGTTTGGGTTATGCAGTTACTAGATGTTTTTGAATGGTTTATAATTCCAGTTGAAGGGTTTCAGCAATAATCATTGCCGCTCATTCTTTGATAACAGCCCACAGCGACTTCTTTTTTTAAGAAAAGATTTCAATCAATTTGTCATTACATTGTGGAATTGGCTGGGAAATACGAAAAAGCAAGGACGTAACAAATAACTGGAGTTAATCGTAGAACATTTATCAACAGCAGTAAATTATTTGAAGGTGTGAAAGTAGTGAAAAGAATTCGAATCAAACAGGAAGGGAAGAGGGGCCGAGGTAAAAATAAGCCTAGCGGTACACAGCAAGTCTGTAGAATACATATTGCCTGTACAATAATGATGTTCAGGACACTGGTAAACCATTTCAGAGTTTGACCTCCAAGTCTCATGTACTCCAGATGTACAGGATGGTCAACGTATGAAAAATTGCTGATACAGTAGTTAGTGATGGGGAAAGTCTCCAAGCCTCTGTGACCTGCTGAAGAGCACGCTAGGTTGACTGAAGGAACGATTTGCAAACTAGTAGGCCAGAAACTGCCCTGCAAATCATTACAAAAGCCTCAGACCTGCTAATGCCTGGGGCTATTCCATGACTAATATATTTGTGTACTAATGGAGAGAAAAAGAATTGGAGATGCATCTGAAATTAGGTGGGGGGAGAAAAGAAAAGAAAAATAGAAAAATAAAAATAAAAAATAAAAATAATAATTCAGCGGAACCAAAGGAACAATGAATTGAAATGACCAAAATGTCTATTAAATGAGGTGAAAAAACGGCCACGTGGTAAAACAAAGGTTGGAAATTTCAGTAAAAACACTAGATAAAGCTGGCATCATTTATTTGAACGACAGTGAACACGAGGCAGTGTAAATCAACAAACTGAAAATTTGCCATGAGAGTAGATGGCAAATATGGTAGTTGGTCTATAGGCATCACCATAGGAGATGGAGGGCTGAAGGCCACCATAGCTACAACTAACCACCATCGTTGTGATATCTCGAAGTTTAGTTGCAACTGCCTAGCTGCACTGATGGTTGAACTGCTTAATAATCTCTGGGCCATTTTGCGGGGGAGGGGAATTATGACAGAGTAATCCTCACAGCCACTTAGTTAACTAGTATTCTTAATATCAAAAGTCATATGCTAATGGGAACAAACATTTTCATGAGGTACGTTAACAAAAATGAATAAAATAACGTACTGTTTGCAACTGTCAGTGTCATCATTACAAGCAATTTAAATAATGTATTACTTTCAAAAAGTTTAAGAAAGAACCTCTGAATAATTAATATGGTTGCACACTGTGCAATAATTGTGCCAGATGAGAAATACAGATCTAATATACATTTAAATTGGTAGGCACCCAAATGTGCGAAGTTGATTTAATATGCAATGGAAAACAGTTAGCTACGTTCAAACTCCAGTGTGTGGACCAGTATTTACATTGTATCTTCACGTATTTATTTCGCCATTAAATTTTGTTTTGTTTTTGTTCGTTCTCAAAATAGCGCGTTCGTGAAACTGATAATGATATCGACTTGATTCTGGTATGTAAAATCAGGGCCGGCTTTAGGGCGGTGCGGCCACACTGGGTGCTGACCTGGAAAGGGGGTGCTGACCTCAGGGCGGGAGATGTGTTTAGCAATAACTTACAAAACTTGCCATATAAAGGCTCCTGCTGAAAAGTCCCTTGTGCGCCCAACCTTCAGGAAGCAATTAAAATGTCAAGATAACCATTGTGATTAATGTTCTTGCTATTGCGAGAGATTGGAGTTTTCCCCAGTGGCAGTTTTGAAGCCTCAAAGTAGAGCAGAGGGTGTCTGGTGCCTGCTGTAAAGGACAAATCTGTATTTTATGTGGGTAGCTGAGTGGATTAGTAAAGCCAACCATTACCTGTGCTTTAAAAACAAATGAAATGTATTTGAGACAGGCTATGGAGAGATGAGGGGCACTTTTGACAGGTGGCAGTGAGGGAATCGGAGGAGGTGGTGGTGTTGGGGGATGGGGGGGAAAGGGGTAGGGAGGCAGAACTAAAAAAAAAAAAAAAAAAACAAGAAAAAAAAAACAATTTTGCTGCACCGCTAAAGCCAGCCCTGTGTAAAATTTTCAACTCTCAGAAACTCATGTGAATATATATGCAAATATGATTTGGTATACGTTATTCTGAGCACGTGCTTAGCAGGGCAAACTAATACTGATCAATCGGTTAGTGCTGTAAGGGGTGGAACAAAGCTGCTGTTGCACTGATTTAATTAGATACATTTTAACCCAGAAAATACTTTAGGCCCCTGTGTACGAAGGATGCATGAAGATCATCAACAATTCTAATCTGAACAGCACTGAAACCACACTGTATTCAAGCACTGGCGAGTAATGGCCTCAGAAGAGACAGTGCATCAAAGGAGACTTCCAGAGCCAAGCCTCGGTGACAGAAGATCTGCATACCAACAGTTATTACGAAGTGGTGTGCAAATCTCCAATACGTTGGAGTCTAGGCGCTGGAAATCTCTGCTTCCTCGCTTTCTCCTACCCTGCCCATTACATAGCCTTATGTTAGCACACACTGCTTGCAAACACTTCTTTCCAGAGATCAGGGACTGTAGTGTCCTGCCGGACACATTCTAGTGTTTCCATCAGCCACTCTGGTGAGGACTGGCCTCCACACTGACCCCCATACCCATCTATCGCAGGCGTCACCAGTCAGGTGACCCTGCTAATAAAAGGGGCCGGATGCAAGTGCCCTGGGCCAGTTATCAGTCACCCTACTATTTACTGTGTCTGTGGCACTTATTTCAGTAGCATGACGGCCTGGGGCCCCAACACGGCTTTGGCGATGAAGGGGTCTGACCTCGTGTATGCAATGGCAGCAACTGTGTTGGTCCTGATTGGGGGAGAGGGGCACCAGCCATCCATACCCTCGGCAGCCGCACGCCATACAGACTGGCCCAGAGGTGAGAGGCACGAAAGGGGGTGAAGGGTTGCAGCCAGCACTGCACTTGAGGAGCCTCTATGCTGCCAACCCTCACTGCAAGAGGGGAGCACTGCCCCCTGTACCTTCAGTGCCCGCAGGGTCGATGACACGACAATCACCTTGTGGCAGCTGAAACACCCACAAGAGCAGCTACTGCTCCAAGGCCTGGGTGGTCACTGCCCCACAAACGGAGTGCCCTGTGAGTTGTGCTCTGGGCAACCGTCGTAGAAGTGCGGTGCCTCCACAGCCTGTGGCGCACCCTGCTAACACAGAGACCAGTCTGCCTCGTATGCCACAAGTGCAGTATGCTGGTGAGGGACGTGCCCAGTCTACTGTAGTTCTCAGCCGGCAAAAGTGTGCCCATGGAGGAAGAAGCAATGTCAGAAGTGCACAGAAGGTTGCACCAGCGAACCTGACAGCACTAGCAGGAGCCCGAGAGACAGCCAGCCCTCTGAGAGAGGGCCATACAATGCCAGTGAGAAGAGGCCGTGCCAGCCGGCCACACTGCAGAGCAAGATGGCCACCGTTGGCCCATCGTTGAGTAGCTCAGGAGAAGTGACCAACTCTGCCAAGCAAACCAGACAGAGGCAGGAGCAAATGCCACAACTGTGCAGTCTTGATGCACAAGCGCTGCACCCTAGAGTGCAGACAGGAAAAAGAGAACGCTGACCCTCCAGTGAGAGAGCGGAACACCAAGAAGATCCCGGACGGACCAGGCCTGCAAGAGGTCTGAAGGGTAAATGGATCAAGTCCTACTGACAGGACTAGGTCTGTGAGAGGCCGCAGCAGAACATGATGCACCGGCTGAGGTGCAGCACAAGCTAGCAGACGGTCCATGTGGCGCAACATGCAACCTGTGGGACAATACCACATTAAGAAGGGAAAAGGATAGGAAAGAGGAACGCAGCACGATGCCACAATGTGAAGATTATGAAGAAAAAGGGTGTGACAGACCTGTCACACAGAAGATCAAGAACACCACAGGTGCACAAGCGAAAGGGAGAACAGCGACCAGACTCAGGACTCGTGCCAGCATACAAGAGGGTATCAATCACCATAAGCCAGCCACCAGGGTGAGTAGACGTCACTGGAAACAGCTCCATGATTGGACCAACTGTAAGCCGCCAGCATGCGCTAACTGCGTCCATTCCCCACACTTCTCAGCTCAACTGTCCTGCCACCTGTCACCGGCTGCTTGACGTCAATGGCATCTCTGTTGCCAACTGCACACGCCATGCAAGAAACGCACATGGCCCTGAAATCCCTCAAGTCATCCCTTCTCCAAGAACGACACCACCACCTGTTGATCTAACTACTATTCACCAAGATCTTCATCCTTACCAGGTGCATCACCCAAACCACCAAAGGGGCACAGCACCACCAGAGTGGAGACCAAGTCAGCAACAAGACCAGAAGTTGACAAGGCATCCCTGCCACCGTGGGAGGCTAACCACCCAGAAACCTGCTGTGAGCCCCCATGAACCTGAGATCTGCCGAAGAGAGCATACTTACCATTTGGACCATCCACCCTTGGGGTTGCTTGAGGCTTGGACGTGGTCCTGTTGGGAGTTCCGCAGCGACCCCCTTGGCGTGGCCTACCAATGGCTTGCACAGCCCACGGGGTCCCATGGCAATCCAGGGGCAAGGGCCTAAAAGGGAATTCCGGTGATAGGGGAATCCCGCCAAGAGAGATGTGTCCTAGGCAGCTCCATGACAGGCACCGGGAAGCACTGAGGTCACGGATGGAGACTGGACACCCAAAGACTATCGGATAAAGGCCAGTGCACCAGAGTCCTGATGGCCAGAGCACACTGACCCTGTGACAACCACCCTTGTGGCTCTAAGCATGTCTTGGGTGTGGTCCTGATGGAAGTTCCTCAGTGACGTCTCTGCTTGGCCTGCGATAAGCCAGGCACAGTCCACATGGTCCCATGGCAGCCCCCCAAAGGGCCTCGAGGAGCCTCCTGTCCGATGGAGTTCGGGCATGAGAGGGAAGCATGGAGCTGTTCTACCAGCAGACATTCGGATGCACCAAGGCCCTCAAGGGCAATGCCTTTTAATCCAGGTCATCTCCAGTCTTTGGAGGTCACTTTCCCAGAGATCCTTGCAGTGAACTCCCCACTGCTCCTGATGCACCCACATCAAACTTTGTAAATAGACTCCAACACCGTAAGCCTGGGCGGGACAGGACCAACAGTCCCCAAGTGAACTGTAATGTTGTGGTCATGCGATTGAGGTATCCAGACTTCAATCAACACTGCCATTTGTGTCCAGAGCAGTCTGGTTAGACGGAGGTGTGCTAGGATGCTGAGGCCCCAAGCTGTCCTGGTCCATTCAGCATGTCCAGTGGACTGCCTAAAGAGACTCAGTGTTTATTATAGTGTTTGTTTCTCTCCCACAGACTGGGCTTGTTGGTTTGCTCTTCAATAAAGTTTGGGAGGGATGTAGTGTCCTGCCAGACACATTCTAGTGTTTCCACCAGCCACTAAGCTGAGGGCTAGCTTCCACACTCACCCCACACCCATCCTTCACAGACGTCACCAGTCAGGTGACCCTGCTAATAAAAGGGGCCGTGCACGTGCCCTGGGCCAGTTTTCAGTCACCCTACAACTGTGCCTGTGTCACTTATTTCAGTAGCGCGATGGCCTAGTGCCCCCAAACACTACAGGGACTAAGAAATCTTGACGAGCTGGAGTAGTAATTGAGGGTGTTTCATTAATTTAATTGGAATATATTTTTCAAAGACAAAGTTATGACTGCACAATGAAAGTCATTACATGTGTAAAGCAGTACACGAGCTCCCCTCCTGGAGTAAGCCTTGACCTACAGCTCTCACGGTTAGCATAATGGCATAACAATTCACGGACATAAAAGCCCTTAAAGATGCAAATTGTGAAGCACAGCACAGATTGTAATACAGATACAAAAATATATTTACACACACACGCGTCCAGATATGAACTTCTTTGTTTTATTCTCCAGTGAAAGTCATTGTCATACAGCTGCAACAAAAGCCACAGAGACAGTATTTTCACCATAATGCGTGGTCAGGATATAAACTAGTGGAGAAAGCATCCTCTGTTGCTAAGGCCTGCATTGTTGCTGTTCATTCAGGATTTTTACCTAGTGAAGAATAGGTCAAGTGGGAAGAATTGTGGTTTAATTTATGTATTCGACTCACATTCGCAAACCTTTAATTATTGGTTGTGTAAAAGGTAGTATCTTGGATACTATTTTGTTAGAACAGCAGTATGTGAGGGTAAAACCACACTGCCCACCATGCAACATTGCCAAGTGGTAGCCATCACTGAGTGATCCAGGACTGAGAGGACATGCATCAATCCTTTCAATGTGCCGGATAAGTATTCAACTGGCCAATCAATGAAGGGAGGGACACAAGGAAGACCATTTTGAATATGGATCAAGCGCCTTCTAAAAAGGTTCCAAGAGGTTAGATTTAAATGCTGAATTATCTCTATTGGAGGTTGCTAAGGAGAGAATACCAATACAAATTAACTCCAGTGACAAAGAGGCAGAGCCCAATTAGTCTAATGCCATCTTGTGTTACTGTGCATGTTCAGGTACAGTATGTTTTAATGCTGAACCTTGACGTGGCTTAAATATATGAGTGTTCTGTGTAGGTTTCAATTCTACATCTTGTTCTTCATTGACCAAAGAAATGAACCAAACATGGAAATACGAGGGATCTTCACCGGAACACAACAATATGGCCTTAGATCGAGGTTTCTATCCATATGTTAAAAAACAGGGCAGAAATTTTAAAAGGTATTAGGATATAATGTATTATAATAGGATGATCATTGAGAATAACAGCAAAAAACGCACTTCTTAAGCAAGGCTTATTATCAGGAATGAACTAATGCAGTTGTGGATGGAAAGAATTCACTGCTAATGGAAAGAAAGATTGATCCTCAGAGATGAAAGTCCTGAAGACGCTTTGAGGTGAAATGACCCTTACCCCTCTAGTCCTATACACAGTAGATGAGGTTTTAAATTTAATTTGGGCAACCGGATGGTGGTCCAAAAAACAATTTGACCTCAAATGCAAAGCTTAAGTAAACTGACTTATTTGGAGCACATACGATTCAAACTGATTACGCTGAAGCAAGAAACCGGTGGCATGTCAACATGAAACTTCCTTCATAATGGCACCGAGCAAATAGGACAAGATCTAGGTACTCCACTGAACAGGGCAGTGGCTAATAACCAACTAACAGTCAAGAGAAACCTGCAGGGCGGCAGTGATAAAAGAAGAGTGTGTGGTCTTCAATGCCAGATCAGAAGTGGCACATGCTGCAAAAACATTAGACTTCTAGGAAGAACATAGCCGTGGCTATGTGAATATTTTGCTCCTCTGGTACCATTGCTCCTTCCCAACTTCTGCGCGTTGCATAGCAATGAGAGAAGGAAAAGAAGATGGTGGCTGTTACCAATGTTTACAGAAATGATTAGATAAAAAAAAAATCTTCATAACCCACGCTAGGCCCCTGGAAACTTTAGTTTGTTAACAGATTGTGCAGATTCATCTGCAAAGTCTCTCTGATGTTTACAAAAGACAATTCAAAATCAATGGAAGTAAGCTGTAAAAGATCTTGCAGAAATGCTAAACAGAATGAGCGGCATTGGGTGAAAAAAATCCGATTACATGCAGCTTTCCTCTGTGGGCGGAGTAAGAGGGTAAAATCCAGACTGAATGGCTTCACCACCGTAAAAGTTTTAATATTCGAAATAGGTCTGCAAACCACACCCTTAACATGGCATCTGCTTGAACTGGTATTAACTACTGAGGAGGCAAATCGGGTACTTTTTAAGCATAGTGAATCCCAGAATTACAGGTATTCCTGGAATAATTTATTTTCCAGAAGAGTAAAAGTAGTGCATATATCACAGTGGCATGGAGAGCACTAAAAATAAAAAGTACATTATACACTGGTAAACTATAGCAATTAACAAAAAAAAATATGTTCCAGTTCTTAGAAGGAGTTAATGAATGTGACTGTAGGTCTTAACCACCACACCAAACCAAGTGTATTTTTCAATCATGTTGGAAATGTTGTCAAGGTTTGTTCAAATCTATGGGGGAAAATCATCCATTTTACCTTTAGATATTTTAGAAGTTAACTCAACTTACACTTTGGTATGAAGATGGTTGTTAATCTTATTAGATTACAATAATCTTCTTCAGAAACACAGGAGCCCCAGAGCATTTCAGAATAAGAAATCCAGAACCATGCAAAACAAAAAGGAGTAGAAACTTCTCTATGACACATATTTCAAAGGAGGGATACAAGGAAAGGGTTTTGCTAAATCTTGTTGGAGGTAATTTCTAATTAATAAATGATATCATGAATGCTTTGATTTACTAACACTGCACACTACAAAGCTAGACGTGCAGAGAAATTTTATTAAATCTAATTTGTTTTGTGGTTCTGTTATTTCCTTCTGTCTGAGATGTTTTTCCTCGGTGAGCACTAGAGATAGCTTTCCTCTCAATGTTAATGCTCAAAGCTCTTCCGTTCTTCTTGAACGAAATTCAGTGAGCCGATTTGTGTCATAAGTATTTGATTGTTTTTTTTTTTTTTTACTAGATTTCTACTGTCGTATCATGACAAAAGGGCAAAAGAGAAAAATGGCCTTATTACCAGTTGGGCAGTTGAACTGCCACAACTCCAATACGGTGGGGGTGAGGCAGCCCTCACCCCGGTCATATTACGATGTTTCCAGCGGGCTGACTGGAAAAAAATGCTGTATTAGGACTCCAAGAGTGCACATTCAGAGGGTGCTGGCCGGGGGGCCCCTACACTGCCCACGACTTGGTCATAGGCAGTGCAAGGGCCTCCCTGTTACCCCCAGCACTGGTTTTCTACCAGTCTTTTCATGATGGCGACCACCCCATGAAAAGACTTGTGGAAAGCAAAGTCGTTATAAGCTTAGTGGTGCCAAACTCAGCACCGCTGTGGCTGACCATGACTTTGACCACCACCAACCAGTCGGGATCCCTGATCCCAGTGGAGGTAGTCTTCTGGCAGTCTGACCGCCAGGATCATAATCTGGCAGTCAGGCCACCACCAGTGCGGTAGTCTGACCACCACCGCAAGTTTGGTGGTCTCAAGACCGACAAACTCGTAATTAGGCCCTAAATATTATTCACCTAAGGGATGGTGTTATGTAATCTTGCATTTTATTCAGTGTTGCGATTTGCTGAGTCAATGTACCATTTTCATCACCTCGTCCTGACTGACTTTTGCTGTGTGTCTTACTATAAAAAGTGTGTTTATTTTGGAGGTCAGCCAGACTTTAGTCCCGAACCTCTGGAATTGGTTTCCTTAGTCTTAGAAAGCATTTTCACATTATTCATGCAAGACTACAACTAAATATGGATTTCTGCATTGGATTAAGCTTTATGCTTATTGCCTAGGAATGAATAACTATATTTTAAATAAATGTATTTTTGGCTTCTGTAATGGTCTTAAACCTTTAATACACCTTCATGGTTTCTAACTCATGTCTTGTCTTTGGAGCAATATTATATTGCTTGATTTATTGACAATCTTAATCTATGGTGGAGCACATTTCCACATAAGTTCTCATGGACAACAATGTATCCGATTCTGCGTAGTGTTTCATCTTCAGACTATCTGATAAGGTGCTGTCAACAGGCTCATAGAATGGATCAAGGTGGGAGGACTAGTGATACATTCCAGGGGCATGAAGGACAGTTACAGAGTTTTAAAATCACTTTCAGATCTCACAAAAAGCCAGGTGGTTGACAATATCATATTGCAACCAACAGAACTTTCTTACAAGAAACATTCCAGTGGTCAGAAATGCACATCACAAGTAGAATGCCAGTGGTATTCACGAAACAAAGCTATGAAGTCAAAGAGTAACTAGGCACAATCTCCAATGTTCACCCTGGTAAAAAGTAATCCACAAATAACCTTGCTTTGCTCATGAAAAATTCCTTGACAGACAATCCATTAGGTAGCCCTTTATATCACAGAAGACTTGCATTGGACAAAATGTAATGTGTTATAAGGTAAAAAAATATTTCAGGAGGTCAAGTGGAGGTTAATAGAAATCTTCAACATGACCCCAGAAGACAATGAAAAGAATGGTAAGCAGTTAGCCACACTATGAAGCTATGTCAAATGAAGAGTGATTGAAAGGGCTGAGCGGTGCTGCTCCAACATCAAACTCAAAATAGATATAATGCTATTTGTGTATTCACCCCTGCAGGCCAGCACGACCTCCAAGCAATAAAGAAGCAGACTGTTGAACGGGGTTGCAAAAATAATCAAAATTTGGAATACAATAAACTAAGTATTGAAAGAAAGTTTGTAACAACTGACCAAGGGGTTCACAATAGTGGTACAAGCAAACTGTCAGGGGACTTTACAAACCTCAAACTAGCTTGCTGCCATCTCATAAGGTAGTCTGCTGGCATGCACACCAATACACACACACACAATCAGAATTGTTATCTGACGGAAGCTCATATTTTATCACAAATAAATCTACTGTCCTAAACAAACACCAGGCAATGCAAGATTGATATGGAGCAATGGTTCACCTCCCAACCTCTTCCCCGATTTATCTTCCTTCTCAGACGCCTCCCTCTATGAAATATGGGGCTCTTGGAAAAGCAATTTCCATGCACTATATGAAAGAGCGGTCACCTTACTGGTTTTGGAACCTTTACTTGTGATCCCCCTTTACACACCAGGAGATATTGTGATGTCACAACTATGAGGACAGGTGACATTGTTCTTGCTCTCATGCAGTTGCTTTTTGTATGCATGTGGCATTGTCTAAGGAGAGCCTAGTCAAAAACACAATGGAGCACTGTACATGTACAAAGGCAATTATGCGGTCAACATGTGATAGGAGAGGCGGCTGGCTTATGAACTGTTAATGCATTATGATGCAGTGTTCATTAAAACAGCGTGTCCTCAACTCTAAACTGGAGAAGCTTTGGGGGCAGCCCTGATGGATATAGGATTATTGTTCACTACGCTTCTTGCCACACATCAAAGATTCAGCTGAAACAAAAAATCATGTCATCAGCATGCATTAATGGCAGTAGAATAACTAACCCCTGATAAACCGTCTGGAATTATGCCTTACACTGAAAACATTTTGGGAAACTGCGAGTAACATAACACTAGTGTTTTATTTTTTTACTCCAGTGATCAATGAACAAAACAATTTAACGCTGAATGGTTAGCCTAAAAGTAACACCCTTTGAAGGCTCGATTTTAGATGGTTCGTGTTGGTAATTTGCATAGTTCAGTGGGAGATCTGTGATTGAATGAAATAACATATCTCTTTTCTGATTAGGATGGTGATACCTTCAATCCCCGTTTCTGGTAGCCAGTCTAGGCCTGGCTGATGAATAGAAGTGAAAGCAGATAAGAGGTCATCGCAGGTCACCAGGACCCTGTCGGATGACCAGGTGCCAAATAGTCACTCCCTGTTGGTGTGGCTGGGCGAGGGAAGAGGGGGAAGTAGGGCACTAAAAGGTACAATGGAACCAAGAGGAGACATGTTCTGGCAGTGGCTCAGAAAGAAAGTTTCACCCTGACCCAGTGTGTGACTCCATCTGTTGCACGCCACACAAAGGGCTCCTGTGATGATCCAATGAGCTAAACGTGGATGGTCGAGAGTTGTTATGATGGCTGTTTCCATGTTTGTTGGGGTGGGCAATGCACGTGCGTCTGGCTGGAGCTCTGAGGTATGTGCCACCAGTGGTTCTCATGTATCGCAGGAAAGCCTAGTGCTGGTGATTGTAGGAGGACAAAAATAATGTAGTCTAAGAGTCTGGGAAAGTCAGGGCGTTAGACAAATGTTATATAAAAAGCAATTGCTCCAGGCTGAGCAAATGAAAAAAACTAAGAGGCAAAAAAAAACATTGTATAAGTCAATCTGTACCGTACATTGACTATGGTCTGCAAACAAAATGCTAAGCAAGCACACGCCAGGCAATTACTGTGCTTCAAGTGCCACATAGCAGCAGTTGTGCAATAAATGAGTGAGAATTAACCTGACAAGCGCGCAAAAGAAATAGAGTTGCTCTTAAAAAGCAAACACTAAATTAATAAAAGGGGAGTCGATTCAGAAAGTATGGTATTTCTCCCTAAATGCGGCAATAACATTTCTGAACAGTATCCTAGAAAGCTTTTGTTGAATCTTCATTACAATATTTACTGAACTGAAAAACGCAGAACAGAACACTGCAATGTACATCACGAAGGATAATCTATCCAACAGAATATTCTTTGCGCACGTGACAACAGTCAACAAGCGTTTTACTGCTGAAAATCTAGTCCTTTTTATGGGCATAAAAATGCAGTAACAAAGCTTCCCGTGGTGCTTCACGACACACGGGGCTGCGGTTTCAAAATGAACCAAGTAAATCAAGATTACTGCAAATGTGTGGGGTTTCAGGATCGGAGGTATGCAACGAACAGGAAGCAAGTGACAAACCAGCGGCGGGAGGAAGACGTGATAGCAAGATGTCGATTCTAATTTGTTTTTACATTAACCTCAAGGAAACAGGATGGGGGTAGCTAGTGTGCGTCTGGTTTATTACCCAACCTAGTGTTATTACCCTAGAAAGCCAATTGGTGTCGAGTGCGCTGCTTCAATTAATCTCACCCACTGGTAATTACTCTCAATGGCACCACATTAGTTTTTCCCACCAATCGGATCAAAAATTATTGGATGGAATGAGCCAGAATAAATTGCCAGGAGTTAAACCGAGACAAGCAATTCCATTCATCATTTCTGTCTATTTCAAGTCTGCTCCATGAACTACATCTCGCTGGCCAGACATGTCACAGAATAAAGCGCTGACTTTCCTAGAGAGGGTACAGGTCCACATTGGCTTTTCCCGTGTGCTCGGTGCTGCTGCCAGTGGAAACAAGAACGCTACAACTCAGGAGAGAAGATGGGACAAAGGGAAAAAAACACTTTGGACTACACGATTCAAGACACCAGCAGAGGAGTGTAACTAGTACCGCAGCTCCGTCACGTTTTCCCGGGTCCATATTTTCTCTGAGTTCTGGGACATGTAGTTTTGTTTACTGCATCATAAAACATGACTTGACGTCCCAGGTTTCAATAAAAAAAAAAACCTTTTCTGGACCAGCAGATCAGGCATGGACCTGGGAAGGTGGGCACCTATTATACCAATCGACACAGAGGGACAGGTCTTCCTAGCCTCAGACAAGGCTCCGTGACAGGATAGAAAGCATCTGCCCTAGATAGTGACCCAAATCCATTCCACCAGAAACACATAATGCGGACAAACTGATGTGTGGCCGAGCACAGCACTGGCTGATAAAACAGGTGTGTAACCAACTGTAGAATGACACCCCTGAAACCAAAGTGGGCCTCAGATGCGGGTGGGCCTGCAGGACCACCCGATATTAGAATTCACTTTAAGTGCATTTACAATGACTATGAAAGATGTACAGTGAATGGAATCTTCATCAGGCACAAGTTGTTTAGCTGCACATTACAGTATTTACCACTACGGGACCTGCCCAACACACAAAACGTGTGCTTGCATTCAGTAGACAGACTTAAGTGGACCCCAGTGAACTGTGGGAAGTTGTACTCTTACCTGCAGCTCACACCACGCAACTTCCACCCAAGTTTCCGTATCCAGACCCTTGTAGACCGTCTTGAAGGAGCCCCGTCCAATCTCAATGTCAAACTTCAGGAAGCGGCCGTCAGGGGAAGTGGCGACCGCCTTGATATCGGCCTCTTCCTCCTCGTCCTCTTCCTCCCGCGTGGATTTGGGAGGCTCTTGGGGGGTGTCGGGGACATGGTTTTGCTCTGCAACCTTGACCTGTTCCCGGAGCTCCTGAAGGCTGCCGCTCTCCGGAGTCACTCCCGCCGGGTCGCAGGAGCCCTCCCCACCACTGGACCCTTCCTCGCTGACCCCTTGCGCCCTCTTAGCGATGGCCCTCCTGGTTTTTGAGATAGGAATGGCTTTCTTCTGCTGGAGAGGAACGGCCAGCTCAAGTACGGGCTCCTCCTGGTCTGATTCCACCACGGTCCGCCTCAGGAAGCGGAGGTTCACGATTTTGGGGTCCTTGGCCGCGGTGGCAAATGGAGTGGGGCGCTCGGCGGTGGGTAGCATTGCGGAGCCAGGGGTCCTGCTCGCCGCACGCCTGCCTGCAGCAGCGGCAGTTCCATCAATATTCATGTGCGTGTCATCATGGGAAGCATTGGCTTCAGCTGGAGCGCGCCTGGCCTCGCCCCCAGCCTTCCTGAGAGCCGAGGGGGCTGCGCCTCGGCTCCTCGACCTGCGCCAATCACGGTCCATCATCCCGGGAGGGCGATCACCTGGAGCGCCCGGCGCACATGCACGGGGCGTGGAGGGCAGAGGTAGCTCGGGAGACCTCCATCAAGGCGGGGTGAGAAGCCCGTCTCTCCGTCCGGGACGCCTCACACTCTCAGGAGGGAATGAAATCCTGGCCGGGATACTGCGCTGACTCTGTTGGAGGAAAGGGCAACCGTTTATCAAGGAGACCGCGTGCGCGCTGCAGCAGCCGCTCTGTGCGCAAGGTGAGCCCTGGAAGCCAGCACGAGTGACCTGCAGTACAGGCCTTGCAGTAGTTAATAAACCCGATATACGCAGCAGCGCAAGGAGCGGGGGCGTCCAACAGGAGCGTGCGATCCGCATCTGATAAATTCATGAGATTCAGAACCATGCGGCAGAGTGCCGGGTGCCGCGCGCCACTGCGCCTACCCAAAAAAACAAAAGCGTGCCTCCACAGGGTACTGCTGCAGCACCAAAAGGAAACACAGTAAGAGAACACCACCTGTGTCCCTGGCTCCTCAAGCACACTAACAGAAAGTCGTGCATAATCAAACATACCCACAAAAGAGTGTGGGCTATAAGTTACACCACACCCTCTCACAAAAAGTGTCACCGGGAGCCCTTCCAGCATCAAAAACGCACACTGAAAGATGCTGTGGACTTCTCGACACACTAACAGGAAGTCTGCCACTAGGCTTTCAGCACTACTGGTTGTTCCTACACTACGCACGCCCACAGTAAGGATGGCTTAACAGATGGCTCTGCGACTTAACAGCCCCGTGCACCACAGGGTTTATGGACAGGTGACCCTGCATCACGCACGTGGCAAAAGAGCGCCAGCAGGGGCTCTAGCATCAACCAACCCCGCGGTCGGGCAAAACGAGCCTGTAGCCATGTAGTCTTGCAGCACCACTCTGGCATGCACACAAACGCTGTCACCAGGCACCCCTGCGGCATCCCACGCCCATTAAAATAGTAGCAGGCCTTAGTAAGTGCGCCTGACGCACAGAGCATTAATCTAACATACCACACTGTGCTCCCACATTAGGCACACAGTAGAATCAGCATGCCAAAACCTAACTACCCCTAGCAGAGTAACGAAGCACCATATTAGCCACACCAAGTAGTGATGCCACCATGTGCTCAATGCACCTCACCAAAAGGGGCGTCGCTACCACCAGCAATACAGCACACGCAACAACTTTTCAAAGGAGTGATTTGTATTGAATTGACGGCCAACCTTCATGTTCTACTGTGATACATTGCACAGAACATTTGTGGCGTCAGGGAATTTTCTCCTAAAATTGGATTCTCTGTCACGCATTCTGTCAGAGGACTGTCCACCTGCAGGGCCAAGCACTGTGACACCAGGCCTTTATGCAGCGACACAGTATACCCCCACCCCGAAAGCTGTGTGACAGGTACACGCAGGAGGGTTGGTGTGCAGCTTCAGACACCAGGTCCCAGCACCCCAACGCACATACAGCGCAGTCTATACGCGGCACCCACAGTAACCTGAAGGGTGGACCCGCAGAGCCAAGCTGAGAGAACAGGCTCCATTCTCGCCCCCGAGGGGAAAAAAACTTGCAGGAAGTACTCCGAGAGAGGGAAGGCGCAGTTCCTAAATGGAGCAGCACTTATTTTAAAATAAATGTGCGCGAGGCCTGTCCGACGCATAGACATCCCGCGGACTGACCTGCTTCCCATCTGTGATGCTGCGGCTGCTCGGCTATGACAGTGCTGGCTGTTGCCTATTCTCGGGCTATGATAGCACGCTCTTCACAGCACAGGGTGGCGCACGCATTGGAAGGAGATCGGCCCGCGGTGCAGTCATTGATGCGCTCGCTGCGTTCACACGATTGTTGGCGATGCCTGCTTCCTGCGCCACGCCCCACCCGTGCCCTTTCAATGGGAATAGCTCTCTAATGACCACTCGGTGCAGCGCACCGGCTCCGAGGCAGGGGCACCTTGCGCCTTCCAATGAGGAGCTGAGTGGGCGGTGGGAAGGAGGGAGCGGCAGGCAGGCGGGGGCCGGGGAAAGCGTGCGTGTTCATCACCAGCCCGCCCACAGAGAGAGCAGGGCGGCAGCTGGATGGATGTTCCATGTCCTCGGCACTGATTGGCCGCACTGCCTTCTCCCTGCCCTGCCGGTGCTTCTCGCCAGGCTTAGCATCAAAGGCCACCGGCACTGTGGCCTGCTTGTCTTTCACAGCAGGCGTCATACCCCCTGGGGGTTTCCGCTGCAACATTTACTAAACCCGTGTTCGGTGTGCAGCGAGTCTCTTTCTTTCATACTCTGAGATTTGTAGTGCATCACAGTTAGTACGAGCACCTGGGAGACCGAGATTATACACCCAGTAATTACAGTGCATACAATGCCAAGAGCGCGAGCATACTGGAGCAACTTCAATATTAAACGAGCATTGGCAATGCCCTTCGTTTTGGCTTATGCCTTTAGGTGCCTCTTCAGTCACTCATGCTTTTCGCACTCAGTGAATCATCATTCATGCACTCTGTCTTCCATCCTTCAACTCAGACACCCAGTTATCCATTCAGAGACTCATTCTTTTATTGTCCCACTTGCGCATCTCTGACAAAAGAGACAAACTCCTAAAATAAAAGTAGAAAAAATAAAACATGCCACCCCCTAAAAATCGTGGACATATGTTTGCAATACAAAAATAAAATTAAACATAGTAGCGGACAGTCATCTTGCAATGGTGTATGTAAAGTCGGAGTCCTTATATTTGGTATGAAATATTTATTAAGTATCAACAAGAGATCAGGCTTGCCGAATACACTGCACTGCGTGTCTCCTCTCCAATCCTCTCTCCGATCTCCCAACAACTTCCCATCCATTCTCGAATCCGAACTCCGACACGCGATGGAGACACGCACACAATTCAACAACATATTTCAAATAACAACTCAGTATCTAGAATAATAGTATCTAGAATAATTACATACATAACAACACAACACATCTTCCCCTTAAACAATTACAAAAGAGTAAATAAAACAATACATACATATTAAAAATAAATCACAAAATATAATCAT
Source organism: Pleurodeles waltl (assembly GCF_031143425.1). Lineage (NCBI taxonomy): Eukaryota > Metazoa > Chordata > Amphibia > Caudata > Salamandridae > Pleurodeles > Pleurodeles waltl. Next base: position 135,195,572 of record NC_090448.1, read on the forward strand.
TTAACCATTTAGGTTTACAAGAAATCCTTTTACCCATTAAACTTGAACCTTCCTTGTTATCAGCATTTCCAAAAGCTAATTGCTTTTCCATAGATCTAATATTTTGCCCTACTTCACTTCCCCCAACGTCACTAGTCACACATCCCGGAACCTCCTCATCCTGCAAATCTGACACACCATCCTCAACCCTGTCATTCATGAGATTGTCACTCACCATATTCTCTTCCATCCTAATATCTTCTAAAAAATCATCTCATTTCCGCCTATTAATAGGCTGTCCTTTAAATACTGCAATCCTCTTAAGGTTCCATACCTTCCCATCACTCAAAAGAACCGCATTGCGCAGAACTTTACTCACTTGAATAGGTTCCGAAAATTGACTCTCACCCTTCTTCACTTTCCATGGTTTCTTCACTTTAACCCAACTACCAACCCGAACTTCCACATCCTTCCTTGAACCTCTACTCTTGTCAAATGTCTGCTTATATTTCCTATGTTTTCTTACAATTTGATCTCTTACTTCTTCAAATGGTACTTTGCATTCAGAAGCCTCCAATAACCATTCCGGATTACATTTCGTCCTTGGTACCCTGCCCCTCATTAGCTCCAAAGGAGATAACCCAAGTGCTTCATGATAACAAGTTCTATACGACCATAATGTTTTATTAACCTGGACCATCCAATCACTTCCATTCTTACACGCAATCTGAATCGCACCCTTCATAACTCTATTAAACCTCTCAATCATACCATTTCCACTAGGATTATATAAAGATGTCGTTCTATGTTTAATACCAACTCTTTCAAAATACTTCTTCGTTAAACCAGATGTAAATTGTACCCCATTATCACTAATGATTTGTACTGGTAAACCTTCCTCAACAAACGTAGAGTCCATAAATGATAGAACCTCCAACGAATCCACTTTCACCACTGGCCACCTGGAGAAAACATCGATCATGGCAATAATGTACTTCCCAGGATTACCAATGGGACCCATAATATCAATGGCAATAGTATGCCAAGGTTTACTTGGAACAATTGGTTCACACATATTAGGCCTTAAAGTATTTAAGGTTTTATCAGAATTTGCACACACGATACACTCTCTCACAACCCTTTCTGCCTGAATATCAATTCCTGGCCACCAATACCATCTTTTTACCCTCTGTTTAGTTTTCACTATTCCACAATGCGTTTCGTGACATAACTTCAAAATCCTGTACCTAAGTGTCATTGGTGGAATAGCTCTATCACCTCTAAAAACAGTTCCCTTAACAACTGAAAGCTCACTCCTCACCTCCCAATACTGTTTAAGTATATTAGGCATTTTAGATTTGTTAGGCCAACCATTCATAACACACTTTAACAGGTTTTGTAAATCACAATCCTTGGAATATTCTTCCTTCCACACCTCTTCCCTTATGCTCAAATTTCCGTCATCATGAATCAAAGCAACTTGTAACTCCTCCACTTCTTCTTCATTCCATTCCAAAATCTCTGTGGGCATACGGGATAAATAGTCTGCCAGTACATTATTTCTTCCAGGAACATACTCAATATTATATACAAAATCCTGCAAACGCATTGACATTCTTGCAATTCTTGCTGATGCCTTATACATTCCTTCTGTGGTCAGTAATTTCACTAGCGGTTTGTGATTCGTTCGTAAAATACATTCCTTACCCCACACAAAAGATCTGTAATGCTCCAGTGCCCATATACATGCAAGTGTTTCCTTCTCAATCACCGAAAAATTATCTTCATTCGGTGATAATGCACGAGAAGCAAAAGCAATTATGACCTCTTTTCCTGAAGCATCAATTTGTGTCAGTACACCTCCCAATCCTTTGTTGCTGGCATCCACGGTTACTACACTTGTACAATCAGGATCAAAACTACCCAAAATAGGAGCTTGCACAATTGCATTTTTAACATCCTCAAACTCCACTTCACACTCATGTGACCAATTGAATTTAACATGGTTTTTCAACAGCTGTCTGATATTGTACACTCTGCTAGAGAAACCTTTCACAAATTTCGCATAGAACTCAATCATTCCTAAAAATGACCTGACATCATCTTTACACATAGGATGTGGAGAATTCAAAATGGCATCTACTAATTTAGGTTTCATAGTCACACCATTTCCACTTAACACATGACCAAGGTAAGTTACTGACTGTACTCCAAATTTACACTTCGAGTGTTCTACTGTCAAACCCTTCTCTTCCAGAATACTTAACACATCCTCCAAGACTTTATCATGTTCCATTCTATCCCTCCCAAACAATAGTATGTCATCTTGGAAACATCTTACATTGGTATGTTTCCCAAATAGCTGATACATCAATCTCTGAAAGATGGCAGCTGCCGAAGCTAAACCAAACGGTAATCTCTTGTATTGAAAACATCCCACTGGAGTAATGAACGCTGTGTACTTTTTACTTGCTTCATTTAATTTGATCTGATGGTACGCTGCGGCCAAATCTATGGTGGTAAATCATCTAGCCCCCTTAATTAATGTCAACATTTCTGAAATCCGTGGTAAAGGAAATTTGTCCACTACGATATTCTTATTCAAGTGGCGCAAATCTATGCATAAACGAATCTTACCATTCGCACGTTTAGCTACTACCACTGGAGAAATCCACTCGGAAGATTCGATTGGTTCAATGATATTCGCTTCCTTCAACTTATCTAATTCTTTCTCAACTTCACTTCTAATCAGAATGGGAATATTCCTCACCTTGTGAATCTTTGGACAAGCATTGGACTTGAGAACAATATTATGTTCAAAACCTTCTAAAATACCAATTTTCCCGCTAAAAACCTTAGGAAATTTCTTTAACATTTCTTTTGCAATGCTCTCTCCCTCATCGACTACCATGACAGGTTCCGAACTATTCGGATCAAGTGTGATGTGCAAATCTCCCTGGTCCTTCCAACCTAGGACTGAAGGTCCCTTCCTTGCTATATATAATTTTCCTATAGACTTCCTGTTCTTAAAAGCAAAAGTAAGTTCCCTGAACCCTAACAAATCTATTTTTTCCCCAGAAAACCCTTCTGGACTAATATCAGGTTCCTGTAAACCTTTGCCTAATTTTCCAACAAATTTTGACCTCCACACTTCCTCATTAATTATAGTAAAAGGAGAACCTGAATCAACATAAACTTGAATTTCTATCCCTCCTATGCGCATTAAACATACTGGTTTCTTTTTACTGCAACATGACTCTTCACGTACATTGAACACAAACATTTGATCCTTGTTTATCAATTTACTACTCTGCATGACTCTATTGATCTTATCCTCATCTTCACTTGAATTATCACCTACTTCATCCACATACTTCACAGTGTTATTCTTTTTCTTTTTCTTACAAACCCTAGCAAAATGTCCTATAACTCCACAAGCCATACACTTCTGCTTCAATGCTGGACAATATTTATAAGAAGCCAAGTGTGAGCTACTATTACAGCGATAACACCTTTGACCATCAAAATTTGATGTCTCTTGACTCTTTCCACTTTCTTTCTTTAATTTACTCACATCCCTATATTTTATTTTGTTAACTGTGTCTTCCATAAACTCCTTATTTTCCATTTTAACTGCCTTCGCACTACGACTTGATAATTCAGCTTTCCTTACAATAGCTAAAATATCATCCAACTCAGCATCTCCATGAATCCACAGTCTTTCCTGAATTGCTGGATCACGGGTATGCATTACTACTTGATCTCTAATTAACTGCCCCTGCAAATGGTCAAATTTGCAATCATTCGCTAAAACTCTGAGCGCAGTAACATACTCATCCACCGTCTCACCACATTCTTGTTTCCTCTGAAAAAATTTGTATCTTAGGATACCTAAACATACTTTAGGTGCAAAGTAATTATCAAACTCCTTTAACACATTCTCAAATACATTAGTGTCCCCACTGCCACTAATCTTTGTCATGGATTCATATATTTTTAGTCCTTCAGGGCCCACCGAATGTAGAAAAATCTTTTTCTTCCTTTCTGAACTCATTCTTCCTTCCTCGTCTATAGTCTCTAGAAAATTCAGAAAATACGACTTCCATTCTGTCCATTTCATACATGGACTCGCACCCGCTGGCCAAAATGTCTGTGGAGGTTGAAGGGAAAATTGCTGTGTAGCCATATTGAATCTGTTAACGTCCAAAATTATATATTACATTTTTTTTTTTTTTTTAATATACAATAACTGGAATGAGAAGAAAAATAATAAATAAAAAAAAATGTCACTAGAAATCGTTCCATAAAATGTACTTGTATAGATAAAGTTCTTATTACACATTTCCTCTTGTTAAACGCATGTCCAAAATATTTAAAAAAAAAAATAAAACTCTTTGTATTTCGTTTCCTTGTCTCCTCGTCCTCCAATATAGCAAAAACGCTTCAGCAAGCGTTAACAGGTAGCGTTGCCAAAACCTTTCCTTTAATCAGTTAACACGCATGCGTTAGAGCGCGTGCAGCGTAGTTGGATCCTTTCCAATATATCTTGTGAAGAAGAATGGTGAGCGTCGTTTCAACTGTCACCAAAGATTAACGGTAATGCTTCTTTAACACTTCTTTTACCAACACATCCTCATTAAAAAAAATAAAGGATGATATAACGAATCCGTAGACGAAATCCAAGTACCGTAAAACCGAGTTAATTCTCTAGATATCCCGGCAAGCCTTACCGGTAATGCATACCCTTTCTTCTATGCCGCGCGGGTTTCTAACGTCGTTACAACGTCTTCCGATTTCCCTCGTCGCCAAATCTGTAAAGTCGGAGTCCTTATATTTGGTATGAAATATTTATTAAGTATCAACAAGAGATAAGGCTTGCCGAATACACTGCACTGCGTGTCTCCGTGTCTCCTCTCCAATCCTCTCTCCGATCTCCCAACAACTTCCCATCCATTCTCGAATCCGAACTCCGACACGCGATGGAGACACGCGCACAATTCAACAACATATTTCAAATAACAACTCAGTATCTAGAATAATAGTATCTAGAATAATTACATACATAACAACACAACAGTGTATCATTATTTGATGTTCCAAACTAGCTTCCACTTCAAGAAGTATTTTATTGGCGCGGTATAAACAATGATACCCTATCCACAATAGCATTCCAACTGCAATAATGACCTACCCTTTATCATACGCTTTTCACAGTAAACGGGTGAGACATACTCATTTTGTTGTAGCATTTCATAATAATCAAATCCGAACTAGGGTTACAGACCTAACTTTTCCCAATTAACTCATTAGGCCAACATAATTTATCATTGCTTTCGCACCATAAAAATCGAAAATTTACTATAATGAGTATAATCTTAGCCTTAAAGCAATAAATGCAATACAGTCATAAGATTAGAAATATGTGTGACATTACAGCTGGCAAAACAATATACAGCCTCTTGTAAAAAATACATTAACAAGGATTTTTAAAGCACAGATCTATCCTGAGAATTTCTTTGAGGAGTAACCAACACCAATGGCCCGGCCTACTTCGATTCTCTCTGAGACCCCATGTAATAAAATACCTGTCTACAAGAGTAGACTCAGCGTAATGACAATCCACTTTTAAATGCCTATCGGCTTTTACAAATGCTTTTCACAATAAATACCGGTTTATTGGTTTTTCATAACTTTTCATTATAAACAGATCAGTCCTTTGGCATCTGACATACATTTCCCAAATGAAACAATTAGACCTACAGAGTTGATCATTGGCTTGCCACCCTAACCAGCTCAGGCCTACTAAATAGGATGCCCCACAACACAACCCTCAAGCATACAGTCAGCAAATTATAAATACAAACAAAAGGACAGGTGACAAAACATATCCAACTCCTCCTAAGCGGTATAACAAGCATTATCAAAATGCATATCTTCCACCCATAGAGTTTGTTAGAGGAGGGGACCAGAAGGGAAATCAACACCAAAGCCTTTGCTGACTACAGTAATCTGTGAGACTCTAAATAAAGCAATGATCAAGAGTTGCTGATTCAAAATCAGAGTACACTTTTGCAATGCGAAAATAATCACCTTTAAAAACCCTACAGTTCAGTCTGTGTATGAACATCATTTGTAGATAACTCTCCAATTAATCTCCATTCTCGTACAATTCCTAGCATCTCCTGAATGAACACATGCTGGTTGGATTATAGACCAATCTCTATGCAAGAAGCTGTGAAGTTGACCAACTCTTTGCTTCCACAGAGAAGGCCCCCGTCTACAGTCAGTGCAAAGCCCCAGCATCTACTTGCTCTTCACTTCAACAATGATCACCTCGCGTCTCTCACAAAGCTCTGGCCGAGGCCTTTTATCTGACCTGCGCTCCATCGCATTTGGCCCGATCTTGTGATTTTGTGCTTCTAGTTGCTATTTTTACCTCAAACTTTAAATTTTCATAACTTCAGTTCTGCTTATTGGACTTTTGTCAATTTGGTGTCATTTTATTTATCGAAAAATACTCTACTTTGCTGAATTGGTTTGGTATTTTTTTGTGTTGCATTTTCAATTTATTTCTGTTTGTGGACTGCATAAATATTTTACACATTGCCCTTAGGTTAAGCCTGACTGCTTTTTATTTTTACAAATCTACCAGGAAATTAAACACAGATTTATATAGTGACTTTTGTGTTCACCCTGACAAAGATTGTGTTTAATATTTGAGTGGAAGTATCACCCCTTTCAGCTAATAACCCAGTTTTGGACACCTTAGACCTCAGATCTCATCCAGGATAATGTGATTTGCAGTTTTGCTCTATCTGAACCTTGATTGAAGGCCATCTTTGGTCAATAATTGATTACTTCTCTTCAATATCTGAAAGACCACATACATTAAATTAAACATAGAAGACTTTTGTTTTTTCAATACTTTCTCCATCACACATCAGTGGTACATTTCCTACCTGTCATTTGATGCACCTATCACCCTTTGCCAATTCACCAGGGCAACTTTCATGGTCCTCATCGGTTTTCTAGATCACATTTCCACAATCCGAACTTAACTTAATGATTCATTGTTACTGATGACTTCAAAATACTCTTGATGGCCTGCCAACATTTGTACTACCATCGTCAAACACCATTGTAGCTTATATTTCAATTCTATGCAGCTCCCCCCACCTTGTGGAAGAGCACAGCCTTGCTCTTGTCCACAGTTCCCTTACTCAAGATATTGTTGTCTTGCTCAATCTTGCCATTTGGTTGGCTCACTACTTAATTACTCTTTAGGTCCAACCAGACATGCTGATGGACACTTTGTTGATTTTGATGAATCATGGACAATTAATAAAATGTTTTGTATATTTTGTGGTGGTTTAATTGAGTTTTAAGTAATTTTATTCTTGTTTTATAAAACAGTAAATAAGAATGTATTAAAATAGTGCTAAAGTGGCACCACAGTGATCCACTAAATAATTCTTCAACATCATCTTTAGTAGTGAATCACCTTAAAACAAGACCATCACCACAGATGTTTGATCTGTTTCCATTCCTGAATTAGCTGGCTTTCTATCCATAGATGACTCCCCCATTGCTCTCAAACCCCGACATTTAGCAGTCATTGAGCAACTGTGTGCCACTGTCGTCCTCAAAACGATGCACATTGACAAATAATTCAGCACAAGCTGCTTCCCACTAGATTTATTAATTCTCAAACAAGAGCTCCACCACAAGGTAGGGGCATGGACAGACTCCAAACATCTCAAATACAAAAATACTCAGGGATGTCAATCCCAACACTTCAGAAAAGCAGTCTAATATCAGAGAAGATCTGTAAATTGCCAACTAAGCCCTGTGTCTTATTCAGGATGGTCTTCTGACTGATATGCCCTCCATGCTTGAACTGCCAGACTTTCTTCGTCCTTAAAGTGGTACATAAAACCTCAAAGCATTCGCTTATCCAAAATATCAGCATTAAAGGCACTGATGCTCTTGCATCCACTGCTCACACCTTGTCCAGCTCCCCAGACCCACCTTTCTTTTAAATAGATCCTTTAGCACTTTAGAAAGTTAGCAACACAATCAGCAGGCTATTTATCTCTCCCACAGTGACATTGCACACCCTGTTTGATCAATGGTTATTGTGCTAGTGCAATCCTAACCATTACATCCCTATGCAAACTGGGTTTCTTACAAAGCTGCATCCCAAGTGTCCTGAACCTAGCTTCGCTCAAACCAACACTAAGAAAAATTGATTCAACCCATGTCAAACTCAACGTCTTACAAGTAGCAGTCTTACCATTCTTATCTACACTGCTGGAACCCATCATCACCCTTATACTGCAGACCTTCTTTGACAACAGCTGTGCTTTATTTTCTTTCCATCTGGCTTCCAAGGATCCCATGATTTGAAATCTGCCATGATATCACTGTTGTTGAACTTCTTGATAAAGCCCCAATAGAGAATTAGAAAATTAAGAATTATAATACTAATCACTAACATGAGAATGAATTTCTTGGCCCAAAACTGTTGTTGCTTAAACATTTAAAAGCACGATCTGAACTTTGTCTAACCTGTGCTGCATGACTTGCAAAACTTGCTAGGCTGGCACAATTTAAAAAAAATGTTTCTTCCATAACATTTTCTTGACTTGTGAAATGATGCAACTTTCTTTAAAACAATTGAACCAGCATTACTTACACCTTTACCCACCAAACTGCATTGGAATGCGCTGACATGTATCTAGAAAATAACATTTGTTTAAAGAATTAAAACATGAACATTGCATGAATGATGTGAAAAACTTAGGTGTTATACTTATGTATGTTAAAATTGTTCTCACAGAAGTGAAAGGCGTATAGGAAAGGAAGCTAAAGTATCCAATCCTTGCCATCTAACGAGACAATGCATTGCCTACTGTTGCAACATCTCAAGAATTTCATAACATTAACAATTGTATCAATCAAATTAATTATAACAGGTGTCCTAACGAAAGAGAAGGGGCCAGATCTTCAAGAGAGGGCCAATTGAGGAAGACTGAGACGACCACTGTGGCCTTTGCCTAGGGCCACTATTTCTTTGCCGCTGCTGCTATCTGAGCTGAGAGATACAGGTGACTAGAGAGCATATCTGAACTATCGAGGGATGGAGATGAGATTTTAGAGAGACCATACTGAGTGAATTACATTAGCTCAGGGAAATAGAATCGAGTGTAGAGAACATCATGAGAACTGTCCAGCTACAGAGCTACTAGATACAACAGTCATTCACTTTGCTGCAGAGGTTGTATTAGGTCTTAGAGAGAGTGATACATTGTTTCAGAATATTATGATAACTTTAAGCACAAGAGACCAATACCCATGAAAATCTTGGTTAATGTAATAGAAAAAAATGTTCCTTTCCAACTTTCCCAGAATAAGAGACAGTATTGTAGATAGACAAACTACTTTGTGGGACAGGGACAGATTTTGGACCACTCTTCATGTGTGTTTCTGTAACTTGATATTTTGATTAATAAAACAATATTAATTCTTTAAAACAAATATTTAAAAACAACTAAAATTCATTTTATTGACTCCAAGGGAACTAATTTACTAAATAAGGGATTGTTGTTGCAGCATTATAATTTTTTCAGCCACTCTCAGATAAAGATCCTTACTGAGGTTCCAGATAAAAGTAAATGAGATATTGAGAGGGTGATGGTGCACCCAGCAGTAATTTCTGGTAGCAGAGGAAATGGTTGAGTGCTAGGAAAAAATTAAGCTGCAAAAGATTAAAATACGTTAGTAGCTAGGTGAGTAATAGCATAAAGTAATTCTTGAAGCTTACTTCAGTGAGCGGACGAAGAGTGGTCAATGGTAGTCACAGTGGCAGCTGCTGAACTGAAGAAGACTTTCAATGGACCTAAGTATTAATAGGGCTGTTGCATCCATGAATATAGACATGTTTGAATGGTTGTTTTGTTGTACTAAAAAAATAGGTTATCAGACTAAGAAGTAGTCTAAGATCCTGGTATAGATAATACAATTGTTTGTCTGCTAAGGTAAAGTGTAAATCGTGAGACATTGTCGATTAGAGAAGATTAGGGGACTTAGGTGGTCATTACAACCTTGGCGGACGGTGTTAAAGCGGCGGTAAGACCGCCAACAGGCCGGCGGTAAATTTTTTTAAATTACGACCGTGGTGGAAACCGCCAACAAAGACAGCCACTTTAACACTCCGACCGCCATGGCGGTACAAACAAACAGCGCGGCGGTCACCGCCAACAGACAGGCAGGAGACAATGTACCGCCCACAGTATTATGACAGGCCAATCCGCCACCTTTTCTGGGGCGGATTCACCGTGGATAAAAACACGGTGGAAACAGGCATTTCGAAGGGAAAACGCTCACCTCTACACACTCCACGAGGAACGACGACACCATGGAGCCGGAACTCCATATTCTTAATGCGCTAGTCTTCCTGCTCTGGTACCTGGAGCACCAACGCCGGCGGCGAAGACCACGGTGAGTACTGCACATACGACATAGGGGAGGGGGGAGGCAAAAAACAGGGACACACACACCCAACACCCCAACCCCCACCCCCACCCTCACCCACTACAACACACACACCAATGCATATCCAAACATTACAGTAACACCCCCCAACCCCCCCGGAAGAATGCAAAGACAAAAGGAAATGAGTGTAACCATTGTAATATATCAAAATAGAGTAAGTAAAAATTTACATATATACACTATTAACAAAATATGCACCACAAATAGTAGTCCAGGTAATGCACCATTCATAGTCCGTGGACCACTGGGCCCAAAATGTATGGGCGAGGCCCACACAAGATACCCGAACATGACGGAGACAACACTGCAGGGGCATCACATAGAAATACAACAGGCACCTCAGGGGGAAGAGGGGGGGGGCACCTCAGCCGGATGAGTGCACAACGCCAGATCCACGAGGGGGCTCCATGCCCATTGATGTATCCTGGGGAGTGCAAAGCCACAGTCTCTCAAGTCTCTACAGTGGGTGGTTTGCCCACTGTACCATCCTGGGGAGTGCAAAGCCACAGTCTCTCAAGTCTCACCAGTAGGTGGTTTGCCCACTGTACCATCCTGGGGAGTGCAAGCCACAGTCTCTCAAGTTTCTACAGTGGGTGTTTTGCCCACTGTACCATCCTGGGGAGTGCAAAGCCACAGTCTCTCAAGTCTCTACAGTGGGTGGTTTGCCCACTGCTTTATCCTGGGGAGTGCAAAGCCACAGTCTCTCAAGTCTCTACAGTGGGTGGTTTGCCCACTGTACCATCCTGGGGAGTGCAAAGCCACAGTCTCTCAAGTCTCTACAGTGGGTGGTTTGCCCATTGTACCATCCTGGGGAGTGCAAAGCCACAGTCTCTCAAGTCTCTACAGTGGGTAGTTTGCCCACTGCTTTATCGCGGGGAGTGCAAAGCCACAGTCTCTCAAGTGGATAACAGTCTCCACTGGTTCTGGAGGGGGCTTTGTGCCCAGAGTGCTTCATCCTGCCAAGGACCGAGGTAGTGGATGGGATACTCCACTGGTTCTGGAGGGGGCTTTGTGCCCAGAGTGCTTCATCCTGCCAAGGACTGAGGTAGTGGATGCCTTTCTCCACTGGTTCTGGAGGGGGCTTTGTGCCCAGAGTGCTTCATCCTGTGCAGGACAGACAGAGTGGATGCAAGTCTCCACTGGTTCTGGAGGGGGCTTTGTGCCCAGAGTGCATCACTCACCCCGTGACGGTCCCTGTTGCGTCACTGACCCTGCCGCTCATGGGCTAGCGGTGCTTGATTTGGCGGTCCTTGCCCTGTTCAGCGGTGCTTGCCCTGTTCAGCGGTGCTTGATTTGGCGGTCCTTGCCCTGTTCAGCGGTGCTTGCACTGTTCAGCGGTGCTTGACTTGTCGGTCCTTGCCCTGTTCAGCGGTGCTTGACTTGTCGGTCCTTGCCCTGTTCAGCGGTGCTTGACTTGGCGGTGCTTGCCCTGTTCAGCGGTGCTTGACTTGGCGGTCCTTGCCCTGTTCAGCGGTGCTTGCCCTGTTCAGCGGTGCTTGACTTGGCGGTCCTTGCCCTGTTCAGCGGTGCTTGCCCTGTTCAGCGGTGCTTGCCATATTCAGCGATGCTTGACTTGGCGGTCCTTGCCCTGTTCAGCGGTGCTTGACTTGGCGGTCCTTCACTGCCCAGCTGGCCTGGGGCTGGCGGTCCTTCATTGCCCAGCTGGGCTGTGGCTGGCGGTCCTTCATTGCCCAGCTGGGCTGTGGCCGGCGGTCCTTCATTGCCCAGCTGGGCTGTGGCTGGCGGCGCCCTCCTGGGCAGCTGGGTTGTGGCTGGCAGGGCCCTCCTGGGCAGCTGGGCTGTGGCTGACGGGGCCCTCCTGGGCAGCTGGGCTGTGGCTGACGGGGCCCTCCTGGGCAGCTGGGCTGTGGCTGACGGGGCCCTCCTGGGCAGCTGGGCTGTGGCTGGCGGGGCCCTCCTGGGCAGCTGAGCTGTGGCTGGCGGGGCCCTCCTGGGCAGCTGGGCTGTGGCTGGCGGGGCCCTCCTGGGCAGCTGGGCTGTGGCTGGCGGGGTCCTCCTGGACAGCTCGGCTGTGGCTGGCGGGGTCCTACTGGACAGCGACGATGGGGCTGGCAGTGGCCTCCTGGCCAGCGGGGATGATGGCGGTCTTCTCCGCCGTGCTGGTCCACCCACACTTTGCAGGTTTCTTCTGCCCCTTCCCCACCTTGGGAGGAGTCACAGCTGAGTCCACACTCCCCCCGGGACCCCTATGAGCGGCTTGGGTGGCTGGAGCCTTCCCCCTCTCCCGCCAGGCACTGGCAAACTTCTGGTGCTTCACAGCGGGGGGACTGGCTGTGCTCTGGCTCCGTGATACACTGGCTGGCCTGGTGGCCGGTGCACTCCACATACCTGTGACAACAGGCACCACAGGTCCCGGTGATTTTGTGGCTGAGGTGCTAGTACGGGACCTATGAGTTGGACGGGGGGGTGGTGGGAAATAGGTTAAGGGTGGACATGAAAAGTTTTTTGGAGACACTGGGATGGGTAGCTGGAGGGGGTTTGGGAGTGGAGGAAGAGGTGGTGGTTGTAGGAGGTGTAACTTTTGTGGATTTGGGTGCAGGTGCATGCGCTGGAGACTGTCGTGAGGTGGATGGCTGTTGGGTGGGTGTGTGCCTGCGTTTGTGTATCTTCCGAGGGGGCATCACAGACACACTGGGAGAGGACACAGGGGACGTGTGAATGGTAGTGGGGGTGGTGAGTGCACGTGAGCGGGGTGTGGTGGTGGGTGTGCTGGAGAGGGAAGTAGTGGCTGTAGTGGTAGTGCATGCAGGTGTGAGTGTAGACGAGACTGGGAGGGAGGAGGGAGACGACGAGGAGGGGGACACAGTAGAGGCAGTGGATGTTGGTGTGTCTGCATGTGTGTGATGCTTGCGTGAGTGCCTGTGGGATGTGTGGTGCTTATGTTTGCCTGAGCTTCCATTGTGTGGTGAGGTGTGTGCAGGCTGGTCTGATGGTGTGCTTGGGATAGGCAGAGGTACAGGGGATTGGGTCTGGGTGGAGGAAGTTGGAGGGGGAGGCTAGACACGGACAATGGATGCCATCAGTGCTGAGGCCAGAGTTTGAACGGTTTGATGAAGGGCAGCCTGACCAGAATGAATGGGAATGCATTTGTGTGTTGCAACTCCCTTTCTACACCCTGGATGGCATTCAAAATGGTAGACTGCCTAACAGTGAGGGACCTGAGGAGGTCAATGGCCTCCTCACTGAGGGCAGCAGAGGTGGCAGGGGCTGAGGTGCCTGGGGCGAAGGTGATGCCCACCCTCCTGGGTGAGTGGGCACGGGGCGAAGGCTGAGGGGCTGCTGGGAGGGCGGTGCTGGTAGGGGGGTGGCGGCTGTACCTTTTGAAGTGGGGGGCACAGATGTTGCCGCCACCATAAGGGAGCTCCCATCGGAGGACAAGTCTGTGTCGCTGGTTGCAGATCCTGTGACCGCCGTGGTGCTCCCCTCGCCCTCCGTCCCACTGGTGTATTCAGAGTCCGTAGTGTGGGCCTCCATGCCCATGTGGGATGCAGCTCCCTCGTGCTCCGGTGCCACTGCACCTCCGCCTGATGATGCTAATGCACACAAGAACAGGGAGACCGCAAAAAAAGGCAGAGGTTGTATTAGGTCTTAGAGAGAGTGATACATTTTTTCAGAATATTATGATAACTGTAAGCACAAGAGACCAATACCCATGAAAATCTTGGTTAATGTAATAGAAAAAAATGTTCCTTTCCAACTTTCCCAGAATAAGAGACAGTATTGTAGATAGACAAACTACTTTGTGGGACAGAGACAAATAGAGAAGGGACAGATTTTGGACCACTCTTCATGTGTGTTTCTGTAACTTGATATTTTGATTAATAAAACAATATTAATTCTTTAAAACAAATATTTCAAAACAACTAAAATTCACTTTATTGACTCCAAGGGAACTAATTTACTAAATAAGTGATTGTTGTTGCAGCATTATAATTTTTTCAGCCACTCTCAGATAAAGATCCTTACTGAGGTTCCAGATAAAAGTAAATGAGATATTGAGAGGGTGATGGTGCACCCAGCAGTAATTTCTGGTAGCAGAGGAAATGGTTGAGTGCTAGGAAAAAATTAAGCTGCAAAAGATTAAAATACGTTAGTAGCTAGGTGAGTAATAGCATAAAGTAATTCTTGAAGCTTACTTCAGTAAGCAGACGAAGAGTGGTCAATGGTAGTCACAAGTGGCAGCTGCTGAACTGAAGAAGACTTTCAATCGACCTAAGTATTAATAGGGCTGTTGCATCCATGAGTATAGACATGTTTGAATGGTTGTTTTGTTGTACTAAAAAAATAGGTTATCAGACTAAGAAGTAGTCTAAGATCCTAGTATAGATAATAAAATTGTTTGTCTGCTAAGGTAAAGTGTAAATCGTGAGACATTGTCGATTACAGAAGATTAGGGGATTTAGGTGGTCATTACAACCCTGGCGGACGGTGTCAAAGCGGCGGTAAGACCGCCAACAGGCCGGCGGTAAAAATTTTGGAATTACGACCGTGGCGGAAACCGCCAACAAAGACAGCCACTTTAACACTCCGACCGCCATGGCGGTACAAACAAACAGCGCGGCGGTCACCGCCAACAGACAGGCGGGAGACAATGTACCGCCCACAGTATTATGACAGGCCAATCCGCCACCTTTTCCGGGGCGGATTCACCGTGGATAAAAACACGGCGGAAACAGGCATTTCGAAGGGAAAACGCTCACCTCTACACACTCCACGAGGAACGACGACATCATGGAGCCAGAACTCCATATTCTTCCTGCGCTAGTCTTCCTGCTCTGGTACCAAGAGCACCAACGCCGGCGGCGAAGACCACAGTGAGTACTGCACATACGACATAGGGGAGGGGGGAGGCAAAAAACAGGGACACACACATGCAACACCCCAACCCCCACCCCCACCCTCACCCACTACAACACACACACCAATGCATATCCAAACATTACAGTAACACCCCCCAACCCCTCCGGAAGAATGCAAAGACAAAAGGAAATGAGTGTAACCATTGTAATATATCAAAATAGAGTAAGCAAAAATATACATATATACACTATTAACAAAATATACACCACAAATAGTAGTCCAGGTAATGCACCATTCATAGTCCGTGGACCACTGGGCCCAAAATGTATGGGCGAGGCCCACACAAGATACCCGAACATGACGGAGAGAACACTGCAGGGGCATCAGATAGAAATACAACAGGCACCTCAGGGGGAAGGGGGAGGGGGCACCTCAGCCGGATGAGTGCACAATGCCAGATCCACGAGGGGGCTCCATGCCCATTGATGTATCCTGGGGAGTGCAAAGCCACAGTTTCTCAAGTCTCTACAGTAGGTGGTTTGCCCACTGTACCATCCTGGGGAGTGCAAAGCCACAGTCTCTCAAGTCTCTACAGTGGGTGGTTTTCCCACTGCGTTATCCTGGGGAGTGCAAAGCCACAGTCTCTCAAGTGGATAACAGTCTCCACTGGTTCTGGAAGGGGCTTTGTGCCCAGAGTGCTTCATCCTGCCAAGGACTGTGGTAGTGGATGCCTTTCTCCACTGGTTCTGGAGGGGGCTTTGTGCCCAGAGTGCTTCATCCTGCCAAGGACTAAGGTAGTGGATGGGATACTCCACTGGTTCTGGAGGGGGCTTTGTGCCCAGAGTGCTTCATCCTGTGCAGGACAGACAGAGTGGATGCAAGTCTCCACTGGTTCTGGAGGGGGCTTTGTGCCCAGAGTGCATCACTCACCCCGTGACGGTCCCTGTTGCGTCACTGACCCTGCCGCTCATGGGCTAGCGGTGCTTGACTTGGTGGTCCTTGCCCTGTTCAGCGGTGCTTGCCCTGTTCAGCGGTGCTTGACTTGTCGGTCCTTGCCCTGTTCAGCGGTGCTTGCCCTGTTCAGCGGTGCTTGCCCTGTTCAGCGGTGCTTGACTTGGCGGTCCTTGCCCTGTTCAGCGGTGCTTGCCCTGTTCAGCGGTGCTTGATTTGGCAGTCCTTGCCCTGTTCAGCGGTGCTTACCCTGTTCAGCGGTGCTTGACTTGGCGGTCCTTGCCCTGCTCAGCGGTCCTTGCCCTGTTCAGCGGTGCTTGCCATATTCAGCGATGCTTGACTTGGCGGTCCTTGCCCTGTTCAGCGGTGCTTGACTTGGCGGTCCTTCATTGCCCAGCTGGCCTGGTGCGGGCGGTCCTTCATTGCCCAGCTGGGCTGTGGCTGGCGGTCCTTCATTGCCCAGCTGGGCTGTGGCTGGCAGCGCCCTCCTGGGCAGCTGGGTTGTGGCTGGCAGGGCCCTTCTGGGCAGCTGGGCTGTGGCTGACGGGGCCCTCCTGGGCAGCTGGGCTGTGGCTGGCGGGGCCCTCCTGGGCTGTGGCTGGCGGGGCCCTCCTGGGCAGCTGGGCTGTGGCTGGTGGGGTCCTCCTGGACAGCTGGGCTGTGGCTGGCGGGGTCCTACTGGACAGCGACGATGGGGCTGGCAGTGGCCTCCTGGCCAGCGGGGATGATGGCGTTCTTCTCCGCCGTGCTGGTCCACCCAGACTTTGCAGGTTTCTTCTGCCCCTTCCCCACCTTGGGAGGAGTCACAGCTGAGTCCACACTCCCCCCGGGACCCCTATGAGCGGCTTGGGTGGCTGGAGTCTTCACCCTCTCCCACCAGGCACTGGCCAACTTCTGGTGCTTCACAGCGGGGGGACTGGCTTTGCTCTGGCTCCGTGATACACTGGCTGGCCTGGTGGCCGGTGCACTCCACATACCTGTGACAACAGGCACCACAGGTCCCGGTGATTTTGTGGCTGAGGTGCTAGTACGGGACCTATGAGTTGGACGGGGGGGGGTGGTGGGAAATAGGTTAAGGGTGGACATGAAAAGTTTTTGGGAAGCTGGAGGGGGTTTGGGAGTGGAGGAAGAGGTGGTGGTTGTAGGAGGTGTAACTTTTGTGGATTTGGGTGCAGGTGCATGCGCTGGAGACTGTCGTGAGGTGGATGGCTGTTGGGTGGGTGTGTGCATGCGTTTGTGTATCTTCGGAGAGGGCGTCACAGACACACTGGGAGAGGACACAGGGGACGTGTGAATGGTAGTGGGGGTGGTGAGTGCACGTGAGCGGGCTGTAGTGGTGGGTGTGCTGGAGAGGGACGTAGTGGCTGTAGTGGTAGTGCATGCAGGTGTGAGTGTAGATGAGACTGGGAGGGAGGAGGGAGACGACGAGGAGGGGGACACAGTAGAGGCAGTGGATGTTGGTGTGTCTGCATGTGTGTGATGCTTGCGTGAGTGCCTGTGGGATGTGTGGTGCTTATGTTTGCCTGAGCTTCCATTGTGTGGTGAGGTGTGTGCAGGCTGGTCTGATGGTGTGCTTGGGATAGGCAGAGGTACAGGGGATTGGGTCTGGGTGGAGGAAGTTGGAGGGGGAGGCAAGACACAGGGACAATGGATGCCATCAGTGCTGAGGCCAGAGTTTGAACTGTTCGATGAAGGGCAGCCTGACCAGAATGAATGCCCTCCAGGAAAGCATTTGTGTGTTGCAACTCCCTTTCTACACCCTGGATGGCATTCAAAAGGGTAGACTGCCTAACAGTGAGGGACCTGAGGAGGTCAATGGCCTCCTCACTGAGGGCAGCAGAGGTGACAGGGGCAGGGGCTGAGGTGCCTGGGGCGAAGGTGATGCCCACCCTCCTGGCTGAGCGGGCACGGGGTGAAGGCTGAGGGGCTGCTGGGAGGGCGGTGCTGGTAGGGGGGGTGGCGGCTGTACCTGTTGAAGTGGGGGGCACAGATGTTGCCGCCACCATAAGGGAGCTCCCATCGGAGGACGAGTCCGTGTCGCTGGTTGCAGATCCTGTGACCGCCGTGGTGCTCCCCTCGCCCTCCGTCCCACTGGTGTATTCAGAGTCCGTAGTGTGGGCCTCCATGCCCATGTGGGATGCAGCTCCCTCATGCTCCGGTGCCACTGCACCTCCGCCTGATGATGCTAATGCACACAAGAACAGGGACACCGCAAAAAAAGGTGGGGGGAAACAGAAGAAAAACAGGTTGAGTGCATGGCTTGCCGCTATCGTTGGCGGACAAGACAGACACAGCAGCCCCCTGCACTACGTCGCGCTGTTGGGCTCTACAGTGCAATTCCTGGGAAATGGCCTACAAGGCTATGGAAGACATCTGCACACATAGATGATACAGGTGCATGAATAGCTGTACTTGGCACTCTACAGAGGTGGGGTGGGGGGCCACAGGGCCATGCCTTACGAAGGGGCCTAGCCTACGGAACTCGCCCTTGCCTAGGGAAACCCACAGCCCTCCTCCCCCACCCAGACCCCTCCACTGCGCACAAAGTCAGCAGAATGAGAGTGTACTCACCCCCTTGTGTCTGCTGTGATGCCCTCAAGCGCCCATCCAGCTCCGGGTAGGCCACTGCCAGTATTCGGAACATCAGGGGGGTCATGGTTCGACGGGCACCCCTCCCACGTTGGGAGGCCATCCCCAGCTGAGCCTCCGCCGTCTTCTTGCTCCAGCGGCAAATGTCCTCCCATCTCTTCCGGCAGTGGGTGCTCCGTCTGTGGTGGACCCCCAGGGTCCGGACGTCCTTGGCGATGGCACGCCAAATATCCTTCTTCTGGTGGGCGCTGACCTACATGAAATGTACAGGGAAAGAAGAGAAGTCATTAACAACTGCACCGTCAAAGTGAGTGGCCCCCATCCCTACCCTTGCCATGTGGCACATGCCCCCACCGTCTTTCATGCACGCAGAACTCTGCCCCCTTCCTGCTTACAACCAGCCCTCTCCACACAGGCATAGCCCATACAACATGCTCCCTGTGTTCTTACCTGTTGGTCTGGAAGACCGTAGAGTAGCGTGTACTGGGGGAGGATCCCGTCGACGAGCTTCTCCAACTCCTCCTATGTGAAGGCAGGGGCCCTTTCCCCAGACGCACGAGCCATTGTCTCTTCCAGACGAGGTCACAGCAGCACTTGCAGTGTAGGTCCTCTCCTGTCGAAGATCAGGTATCGAGTGATTCACCAGATAGAAAATGGCGGTCACGTCCGCGGCGGTGCGTACCATCACCGCCGGCGTACATCGTCATTGGCTCCTGGGACCCATAGGGTCCAATGTTAACCAATGCAGCATTGCGATGCGGTCTTCGACCGCCTACCGCGACGGTGTACAACGCCAGCGCAGTTACCTCACATCCCATTGTCCCGCTTTAGAGGTCAGGCAGCCGCCATTTCAGGGGCCCACATGGCCTAATTACCAACTGCGTCACACATACCTAGGCCTACTCTCAACACAAATACAGGCCAGATTTTGTGTATGAATCGTGTTCTGTGTAGACTGTGGGTACATACCTCTGAGTTGTTTGACTCTGTGCTCGCTGTTGTCCTTCATAGGCACCGTCCGCTGGGACATGTGAGGAGATGGCAGAATCCTCCGGTGTACCGACCGCTGGTGGACCTGTCGACAATGGAGGAAAGAAATTTGATCATCACCTACAGGTTTGACCGTGCCACAATCCAGGAACTGTGTACCCAGTTGGAGCAGACCTGATGTCAGCAATCCGCCATCCCACAGGAATCCCCCTTCAAGTACAGGTGCTATCAGTGCTCCATTTCCTTGCAAGTGGGTCTTTTAAAAAAAACTGTGGCCATGGCATCAGGGATGTCCCAGCCTATGTTTTCCAACGTGTTGTCCAGAGTGTTGTCTGCCCTGCTGAAACACATGCAGAGCTACATCGTTTTCCCTCAGGTGGAGGACTTGCCTACAGTGAAAGGTGACTTCTATGCCCTTGGACATATACCCTCAACATCATAGGTGCCATTGATGGGACCCATGTGGCTTTGGTCCCCCCCACCCCCACAGGAGTGAACAGGTGTACAGGAACCGGAAGAGTTATAATTCAATGAATGTACAGATGGTATGTTTGGCAGACCAGTACATCTCCCATGTGAATGCCAGGTTCCCTGGCTCAGTGCATGACGCCTACATCATGCGGAATAGCAGCATCCCTTATGTGATGGGTCAACTACAGAGGCACCGTGCGTGGCTATTAGGTGACTCTGGTTACCCCAACCTGTCATGGCTACTGACCCCAGTGAGGAATCCCAGGACCAGGGCAGAGGAACGCTACAATGAGGCCCATGGGCGGACTAGGAGGGTGATCAAACGCACCTTCGGCCTCCTGAAGGCCAGGTTTAGGTGCCTCCATATGACAGGTGGATCCCTATTCTACTCACCAAAGAAGGTGTGCCAGATCATCGTGGCCTGCTGTATGCTTCATAACTTGGCTTTGCGACGACAGGTGCCTTTTCTGCAGGAGGATGGTCCAGATGGCGGTGTTGTGGCAGCTGTGGAGCCTGTGGACAGTGATGAGGAGGAAGCAGAGGAAGAAGACATTGACAACAGGGACTCAGTCATCCAGCAAGATTTCCAGTGAAACACAGGTGAGAATACATTCCTGCCTACTACAAGTACTTTTACACTTCTACCTCTATCCTGTCTGTCGATTTCACCCAGTGTATGGTCACTGAGTTGTCACTTTCCCTTACGGTTTCACAGGTGTGGGTCCCAACGTGTGTCATCTGCTTAGATTCCTCATGGACTAGAGCTGTGTGACATAGGTATGTTGTCACTGTAATTGCAAATACACTATTTCAAAATCCCAGACAGACTCCAGATCTTTTGGTGCTTTAGGTGTGTTTATTTACATACAAAATATTGGAGGGGGAAGTTAAATGGTGAGGGGTGATGGCGGAGGAGTGTCCATGGCAGAGTCCAGTCTATTTGTCTCATAGGTGCATTGCCCATATGGGCATAGGAAGTGGAGCTGGGGCAGTTCCAATATGGACAGGGTGACAAAGTGGGACAGTGGGTTGACAATCAGGGTGGTCTCATTTCTTGGCGGGGGTCTTGGCATCATGCTCTGTCTTGTTCCTGGATCTCAGGGACTGCTTGCGGGGTGGTTCTCCATCTGCAGGGGGTGGGGTGCTGGTGTGGTGGGCCTGTGGCGGTGCCTCCTGTCCACTAGCTCCGGCGGAGGCGGTGGGGAGTTCATAACCATGCTAGTGTCAGGGGCCCCTTGGAGTGCCACAGTGTCCCTCCTGGTGTTGAGTATTTCCTTCAGCACCCCTATGATGGTGCCCAGGGCGGAGCTGATGGTTCTGAGTTCCTCCCTGAACCCCAAATACTGTTCCTCCTGCATGCGCTGGGTCTCCTGAAACTTGGCCAGGACCGTTGCCATCGTCTCCTGGGAGTGGTGGTATGCTCCCATGATGGAGGAGAGGGCCTCGTGGAGAGTGGGTTCCCTTGGCCTGTCTGCCCCCTGTCGCACAGCAGACCTCCTGGGTTCCCTGTAGTGGTGGACACACAGCTGAATGACGTGTCCTGGGGACGGAGGTATGGGCCCGCTGGGTGGGTGCTGTGCTGTGCTAGTGTTACCATAGGGTGGAAGGTCTGTGGTGGCCTGTGCCTGTGTAAGGGGAACCGACTGTCCCGAGGCCCACGATGGTCCTGGCTGGTCATCTAGATCCAGTTGGACAGAGCTGCTGTCATTACTGTGGGCCTCTTCTGTGGGTGGGGTGGAGATGTCTGGACCCTCCTGTCTGGTGACGTTGGGTAGTGGTCCTGCAGGGGTGGAAAAGCATGATTATTGCATCTGTGTGTGTCATGGTGTGCAATGGGTGGGTGAGCGTGTACCCCAGTGCTTGCATTCCTGTGTGGGGGCTTGTGTGATGATGGTTTAGGGGGGTGTATGGGTATGTGCAGTGGGCATGCTTTAGTGATGGGTGTCCATGCGTTGGTGTTGCATGCAGGGCTTGGTGTTGGGATGTGTGGTTTGTGATATTGGCACATTTGTGAGGAGTTGGAGTGATAGGGGAGGGGGCAAGGGTGGGGGTATGTGATAGCATGCAGGTAGGGTGGGGGATATGGTAGTTAAAGGTTTGACTTACCAGAGTCCATTCCTCCACCGACTCCTGCGAGGCCCTCAGGACGCAGAATCGCCAAAACCTGCTCCTCCCATGTTGCTAGTTGTGGGTGAGGAGGTGGGGGTCCGCCGCCAGTCCGCTGAACAGCCAGGTGGTGTCTGGAGACCACGGAACGCACCTTCCCCCGTAGGTCGTTCCACCTCTTCCTGATGTCGTCCCGATTTCTTGGGTGTTGTCCGACTGCGTTGACCCTGTCGACTATTCTTCGCCATAGCTCCATCTTCCTTGCAATTGAGGTGTGCTGCACCTGTGCTCCAAATAGCTGTGGCTCTACCCGGACGATTTCCTCCACCATGACCATGAGCTCCTCCTCCGAGAACCTGGGGTGTCTTTGCCGTGCCATGGGGTGGTGTAGGTGATGTGTGGGGTGGTGTGTGTGGTGATAAGTGTGGTGATATGTAGTGGTGTGTGGTGTTTTGTGCGTGGAAGTTGTGTGGGTGATGGTGTTGAGTGCCTGTGGATGCTAGTTTGTGGATGGTGGTGTCACTCTCTGGCCTTCTCTCTGTAATAGTGGTCGTAGGGGTTTGTGGGTGATGTGGGTGTGTGTTTTATATTGTAATGGGTGTGTGGGAGTGGTGTGTGTATGTGTATCAGGTGTGTGTATTTCGAATTGTCCAATGTGGCAGTGTTTTGTAGAAGTGTGTGTATTTTGAGCGCGGCGGTGTGTACTGTCAATGGAATACCGCGGTTGAAAGACCGCCGCGTGGATTCGTGGGTCGTGATAGCGTGGGCGTATTTCTGTTGGCGTGACGGTGGAGGTTTTTTTTCCACCAGTTTATCACTGACCTTTGGTGTGGCGGACTTGTGTGGGTGTCTGAATTTTGTCGGATTTCGAGATGTGGGTCATAATAGCTGTATCGGAATTCCGCAGCTGCGGCGGTGTATTGGCGGTCTTCTGCACGGCGGTAAGCAGATTTTACCGCCAATGTTGTAATGACCCCCACAATGTCTTTTTTTATGGATGTACTAACAGGGATTGGTGATTGAGGAATTTGATGTACAAAGGTGACTCATTGCCAATTAGGGGATTTCCCACGGGTCCAAAACTCACTTGAATGAATTGTGGATTAAAAACGTGGTAGATTCCTTTTAAAAAGAGTTTTAATCTCAACAGTTGAGAGAATATCTTCGTATTTCTTTAGAAAAATCAGATAGAGATTTAGTAAACTTCATATATTTGAGTGGTTTTCTGTTGAGAGCAGAGAGAATTGTGAATGAGGGGTAGCTGCTGCAGAGAGTAATTTGTGAGGTAATAGGGTACTGCACATTATTGGTCAGTTGGTGAAGGTTCGCGCTTTGATTGGTGGAAGACATTCTGTTTCTGATCATTGTAATTAACCTGGGTTTTGACGATAATGAAGATTTAAAAAGCAATAAGATTAGTAACAGGAGATGTGGTGATTCCAGTTATAGAGGTAGAATAAACTCCTCCAGAAGAAAAACCAGGCACCATATGATGGTGGAGAAAGGATTATGTTTCTGGCTCCAAGAATGGAGTAAAATTACAGAAAAGGAGGGTGAGCTGAGTTTCCCAAGATGGGGAACCTTATTGTTGGCAGTAATAAGACAATTAAGAGAGATACTTTATGATTTAAAGCCACCTGCTAGACCCACCCATTTTGAAGCATTATGTGAATTGGAGAGAATAGCTTTAAAACATGAAAGGGAGCGATATATCAAACAAACAAAAGAGCAGTAAGACATTATGAAGATGCAGTTTGGGACCGATAAGCACAGATTTGGGGGAAGACCATAAGTGAAGGAACAAGATTATACCCTATGCGTATAAAGGAAGAACAGAAACATTGAGGGAAGAGGAAACAGGTCACATGACTGAAGAGACCGAGCAAGCTTCAGAGGACAGTTGTATGATTAGATTTGTCCCGACTTCACAGTACTCGCAAATCATGGTTTGGACATTACCACGGAATGTTATAGCATTAAGAGAGAGAAATCAATTTGTGTTTATGGCACAACCTACACAGACAGAGGAAGTATCAAGAGAAGGATGGGTCCCAGAATGGATACAGGGAGTTTTTAGAAAGTACAGAAAGACAGATGAAGCAGAGAAACTGAGTACTAGCACTAGAGTAGTTAATGCTGAGACAAATCCAGGAACCCAAAAAGGGAGACTACTGAATATTCCACAACTGAAAGTAGAATTGGAGGCAATCTTGAGAGGTTGTTTAAATAATGAGCATATTGAACAATTTTAAGAAGAGGAACTGGATTTGTGGAAGGAAATTACCAGAAAATCAGCACAAGTGCCTGATCAGTTGATAGAATTAGCAAATAAATATGATGTAGACGTTTCAAGGAGCCTGCCTCTTCAGTGAAGCTTTAGGGTGCAGCTAGATGACAAATCCATTGAAAACATGTGCACGCCAGGTTGCGAATACATCTTACCGAGTTGGTGAAACATGTACACAAAAGGAGTGATATGGAAAAGTACAAAATTAAGTGCGCACAAAAACAGAAAAATAAAAAACAGCTAGCTGAAGATGCTAGGGAGAAAAATGAAGAGCAGTCAGAAAAGAAAGAAGCCACTACTGCATATCCCTTTATGGAAACACCAAGAGCGACATAACTTCATGTGCCTTGGAGCAGAGGTGATCCTTTATCATTTATTACAATTTCCCAAAGTTGAGAGACAGTCCAAAACAATGGTATGCCCAGGTTAAAAGGTTCGTGAAATTGTCAAAGGTTTTGTGGGTTGATTTAGATACCTTTTTCAACACAGTAGGGCTGAGCGATTTGTGGGCTAAATGTAAAGCAGCAATTCAATGACCAATCTCAGAGGGAAGTTGGTACAAATGCGCTGTCTCCTGTAGTAATGGAAAAGTACAATGAGGTGAATGAGATTTTGAAGAGGAGCATCCCTCCCTAGAATCTATTTAAAGTTAAATAGAATGCAAGAAGAGGTTAAGGAAACTGTACATGAGTTTTTTTAATCATTGATGAAAGACTTTCAGAAGCATACAGGAGAGACACATTTAGAACCAGGAACTATGGGTTCCTTTATTAAGACTTTCATGCTTTGATTGCAACCTGACAATTTATCAGCATAAACAGCAGAATGTCATTTGTTTGCAGACAAAGGGGCCGCGGGAGACAGAATACCGCCATTGCCGGCGGTATTCCTGTCTCCCTATTATGACATTTCCGCTGGGCCAGCGGATGGTAACAGTGTTACCGTCCGCTGGCCCAGCGGAAATGTCACATCAACATTGCAGCCGGCTCGTAATAGAGCCGGCGGCAATGGTGATGTGCAGCGGGTGCAATAGCACCCGTCGCGCATTTCACTGCCCGAAATTCGGGCAGTGAAATGCGCGACGGGGCTATGCTTGGGGGCCCCTGCACTGCCCATGCCAAGTGCATGGGCAGTGCAGGGGCCCCCAGGAGCACCCCAAGTCCCCTTACCGCCAGCCTTTCAATGGCGGTGTTTACCACCACGGACAGGCTGGTGGTCGGGGACTCATAATCCCCAGGGCAGCGGTGCTTGCACCGCTGCCCTGGGGATTATGACCGCCAGGCGGAAACCTGGTGGGAAAGTGGAGGGGCCGGCGGTATGGCCGTGGCTTTTCCGCCACGGTCATAATTGCTGGCGGAACACCGCCAGCCTGTTGGCGGTGTTACCGCCAACTTACCGCCGGCCGCCATGGTCGTAATGACCCCCAAAGTCTTTGGATGAGATTTTGAAGTATGTACAGCATTGTAGTGATGAACAAGAAATGAAACAGCAAAAGATTTAGGAGAAATTCATGCTAACCCAGACTAAGGTGACACAGCAAGGGTTTCAGAATCCTACAGGCGTTAACAATGTGACCGCTATTCAAGGAATGAGAGAAGTGATTCAGGCATTATCAGAAAGAGGAAGGGGAGTTCCTGTTGATTCAGGTACTGGTGTTGCTATTGCAATGCTAAAGAAAATAACTGCCTGTCAGTGTGTAATAATGAGGGGCATTTGAAGTGGGAATGTAGATTTAATCCTGATAAGAATCATAGTAATCAACTGCAACAGATGAATCAGGTCTAGCTGGCAAATGTCGCTATGAGAAAGATTCAAGCCCCTTTATAGAGTCAAAATCTATTAATACCCATGTCACAACCCCCTGTAATTCTGCCTAATTTGAACAGAGCCCGATTTAATCAAAATCAATTACCTTGAATGTCCTGAAATGTAACAGAATTCTGAAATAATATAACAATTCCCAATGTTTGATGAGAATATGGTACTAAATTTTGGCACGTGACAATGACAGTGCCTGAAGGGGGAGGCAGATTGCATGCTTGATGCAATCTTAGTGTTAGACCAGAGTGGACCATATTTAGATGGAATTGTAAGTGGCCATTCAGTAGTGTTTTTAAAAGACACTGATAATACAAGTAGTAGATGTTGTAAATTAACTGGTTACTAATCCAATTTCAGTGGAATTCCCGATACCTATAGGATTTTTCAGAGACAAACATTAGTTTGTAGTATGTGCTTCGAGCCCTGTTAACCTGTTAGGAAGGGATCTATTGTGCAACTTAAATTGCATAATCAATTGTACTCCGAACAGAGTTATTTTCCGGACTCACAATGACGAAGATGTGGGAATCAGACCATGTTTGAGAGAAACTGCAGAATTCTTCCCGATGTTGGTATTAAACCATTTGCCCAAAGAGTTGATTGAAAAAGTGAAGGCAGATGTGTGGGACGTTACTGGGTCAGACATTGGATTAATAAAAGGAGTTGAGCCAGTATGAGTGAAAGTTAAGACTGATGCGATTTTTCCAAGGGCACCTTCTTATCCAATGACACCAGAAACAAGAGCAGAAATTACACCCCTAATAAACAAAATGTTGGAGAAAGAAATAT
Source organism: Pleurodeles waltl (assembly GCF_031143425.1). Classification (NCBI taxonomy): domain Eukaryota; kingdom Metazoa; phylum Chordata; class Amphibia; order Caudata; family Salamandridae; genus Pleurodeles; species Pleurodeles waltl. Next base: position 135,222,930 of record NC_090448.1, read on the forward strand.
TAAATGAACTGATTGGGAGTCCATGCAACCCACCAATCATGGGATTATGTAAATCAAGTGGCAAATACAGAATAGTGCAGGATTTGAGAGAAATCAATGAAATCCCAATCCCATGTTGTCCCGTGGTACCAAATCCAGCCACGTTATTTTGTCAGATACCGTGTACAGCTGAATGGTCCTCGGTGATTGACCTCTAAAATGCATTATTCTCCATTCCTTTACATGAAGACAGTCAGTTCCTATTTTCCTTTGTGTTCCAAGAAAAGGTAATCATGTGGTGTTGTGCTGCACAGGGGTATACCGAGAGTGTGTCACTTTTTAATCAGATTTGAAAGAAACGTTTGGAACTTTTGAAATTGCCAGGTAACTTGGTCCTAATACAGTACATTGATGATCTAATTATCGGGTCTAGTACTGAAGAAAAACATCAGGAAGATTCCATAGCGTTGCTAAACCATCTAGCGGAGAATGGGCACAAGGTGTCACCCCAGAAACTGCAATATTCTCAAAAAGAAGTACACTATTTGGGACACATAATTGAGAAAGGGACGTTTAAAGACAGGATTTAAATGATTTAAAAAATGAGTGCACCAAGAACACAAAAAGAGGTCAGAATGTTTCTTGGAATGGTTGACTACAGTAGACAGTGGATACCCAACTTTTCCGTATTGTCAAACACTTTGGTGAAAATGACTCACATGGAAATTACTGATCCGATTCCATGGGACAACGAACGCATGAAAGCATTCCTAAAATTGAGAGAAAATATTTGTTGTGCACCTTCCTTGGGAATGCCAGATTATACTAAAGAATTTGTTCTGCTCTGGATGTGAGAAGGAAGGGTGCGTTCTCTTAGTGGTACCCCAAACTCATGAATTTTACAAAAGACCAGTTAGATACTTCTCTGTGATCCTTGACCTTATGGTGGTTGCTTTGCCTAGTTGTCTGAAAGCGGTAGCCTCAGTAAGTGTGAGTCTCAAAGTATGAATACATCTTGATGGGATTTCCTTTAACTGTTATGGTCCTGTATTCAGTTGAGGTGTTACTAACCAAAACTAAAGTACAGCACCTCACAAATTTGCGACTTTCTTAATATGAGCAACAGATATTGTCTGGAAACAATGTGGTAATACAAATATGCCATTTTTAAACTCCATTACACTGTTGCCAATACCTGAAGAAAGTGATTCTGATCATTATGAACATGATTACTTGATGTCACAGGCTTGTGCATCAAACCCAGACCAGATGTAAAAGATGAGCCTTTGATTAATCCAGATTATGTGCTTTTTGTGGATGGTTCATGTTTAAGAACAAATGAAGGATGCTTAAGAGCAGCATTTGCAGTCTGCACTATACAAGAAGTAGTTTAAGCATCTTGGTTACAGGGATTTACATCTATTCAAGTTTCAGGATTGATTGCTCTTACTAGAGCCTGCAAACAGACCAATGGAGTAAGAGTGATGATTTTCACAGACAGTCAGTACGGGTTTGGTGTTGTCCATGACTATGGGCAATTGCGGTTGCAGAGTGATTTCATGACCTCTGCTGGAATGCCTATTAAAAATGGGCAAAAAGTGAAAGATCTATTGGAGGCTTTACAAGAACCTAAAAAAAAATAGCTGTTGTAAAATGTGTGGCAAGTAGGAGTGACTGTAGCAATGTCACCATCGACAACAGGTATGCTGATGAAGTGACACGTTACTGTGCGACGATGTCATGCACTTGCAACAGATCGTGCATGATTGAAAATCAGGAAAAGAGCCTTCTTGCAATGATTCTGAGAACTGCAGACAAGTGGGATGAATTGAGACGAATGCAAGAGAATGCACCGATCGCGGAAAAGCAAGGTTGAATCAAGGCAGGATGTGGAATTTATGACAATAACATCTGGGTTTCATTGGAAGGGCAACCAATATTACCAGACAGCTTGATGATTCCAGTGACATGACATCTACATGGTCAGGAATATTTGGGTAGGAATGCCATGATACGAACAGACAAGCAGTATTGGTACAATCCAAGGTTTAGAGTACAAGCAGAAGAGGTTTGCAACAGATGTGTTGCATGTCAGCAAATTAATTTGGGGAAAAAGAACACATGTTACACTGAGTCATGCAGGTAAATCAGGAGCACCCTTTGTTAGACCTGGCATCCTTGGCGTGTTTCCCTTGTCTTTTTGCCTCTGCTTCCTGTATTTTTGACTGAGTGGTGGACTTGATTTTTGCTGGTTTTGGTACTCTTGGCTCTTTGCCACTGCTGACCAGTGCTCCCTGTATACATTGTGAATATGATTGGTTATCCCTGATTGGCATATTTGATTTACTAGTAAGTCCCTAGAAGGTGGACTAGAGGTGCACAGGGCCTGTAGATCAAATGCTACTAGTAGGCCTGCAGCACTGATTTTGCCACCCAGATCAGTAGCCATGTAAACATGTCTCAGACATGCCACTGTAGTGTCTGTCTGTGCAGTTTTGCACTGCCAATTCGACGTGGCAAGTCTACCCACTTGCCAGGCCCAAACCTTCCCTTTCACTAGATGTAAGTCAACCCCTAAGGTAGGCCCTAGGTAGCCCGATGGGCAGAGTGCAGTGTATTTAAAAGGTAGGACATGTACTGGTGTGTTTTACAGGTCCCAAATTTGTTTTTCACTATTAAAGGCCTATCTCTCCCACAGGCTAACATAGGGACTGCCTTTAAATATCTTTTAAGTGTAGTTTCCCATTGAGAGCAGAGAGAGATGTGGAGTTCGGGGTCTCTGAACTCACAAGTTAAAAATACATCTTTTGGTAGAGTTAGTTTTTAGATAGTCTGTTTGAAAATGCCACTTTTAGAAAATGGGCATTTTCTTGCATAACCATTCTGTGCCTCTGGCTGCCTGTGGAATCCACGTCTGGGTCAGACTGACAGTTGGGCTGTTTGTGAATTCCCTCTATACACTGACACAAATGGAACTGAGGTGTGCCCTGCATATCCTGACACGTCTTCCTGGGTTAGAGTGGGGAGGAAGGAGCTGACACCTGCACCTGAAAGGGCTGTGTCTGTCCTCACACAATGCAGTCTCCAACTTCCTGGTGTGTGTCTAGAGCCAGGCCTGGGCAAGGCAGGATCATGTGAACAACAGAGACTTTCTTTTGAAGTTTGCCTACTTTAAAGGCAGAAATAACTATAAATATTGGACCCAAAACCCCCGATTTTTAGAACACTTCTGGATCAAGAGTAACCTTTGCAAGAAGAAGAGCTAAAGAGCTGGAGGAGAACTGCCACTTTGCTGTGTGTGCTTTGCTGGGTTGACTGCAATTGCTGCTTCTGCCTTAAAGAGGACAAAGACTGGACTTTGCAGTGTGTCCTGCTTGTGAAGGTTCTCCAAGGGCTTGAACTGAGCTTGCTTCCTGTTAAGAAGTCTCAGGGACATCAAAGACTTCACCTACCAGCCTCTGAATTCGCATGCTGTGGACCCTAACTTGCCAGGTGGTGCCTATCCCAGTTTCTGGACACTTGGGAGTGAAAGCTGGCCTACAACCATGAAGAATCAGGCGCACCTACTCGGGAAGACTCCGTGGCACTGGCTGCAACTGAAGCCATGGTCCCTGCTGGAGTGTGATGACCGCAACTGACACCACAGGCCCAATGCTGCCACAGCTCCGCTGATGTCCCGTGACTCTGTGAGTCCCAAGTGCTGTCTTACTGATATCTGTGACACCCGAGTCCGCCGTGGTGCCTGTAGCCCCGTAGCTTGACCGCGACCATGTGAGGTCGCCCAACGCATCTGGACCTGCCAGATTCATCGGCCCCACCAGATCATCAGGAACCGATGCCTGCAATCGACGCCGCATTACCTCCCCTGCTCTACAGTAAGGAACCAACACCAGACCGGATCCAGCGATGCCTCACCTCCTGACTCCGTGCACCAGCTTGTTTCCTTGTTTTCCAAAGATTCTGTACCTGGGGTCTGTGCGACTCCGTGACCGGCACCGCCCTCCTTGCAAGTGGCATCGGATTGTTGGGAACGACTCCTTGAACATCCTTTTGATAGCCAAGGTGGAGCTATTGTGTTTCTACGTGCTATATTGAAGTTTAATCTTTGAAAACTAGTATCTTTGCTTGTGTATGTTGGATTTTTGTTGTTTTAGTCTGTTCTACTCAGATAAATATTGGTTATTTGTCTAAACTGGCGTGGAAGGCTTTTTGGTGTTTTCACTGTGTTACTGTGTGTGTTTGTACAAATACTTCACACATTGCCTCTGAGATAAGCCTGACTGCTTGTGCCAAGTTACCAAGGGGGTGAGCAGGGGTTATCTGAGCTGTGTATCTCCCTTACCCTGACTAGAGTGAGGGTCCCTGCTTGGACAGGGTGTAAAGTGACCGGCAACTAGAGAACCCATTTCAAACAGCCTTCAACATAATGCAGATGGATTTCATTGAAATACTACCTTGCAGTGGTTTAGGGTACATTTTGGTGATTGTCTGAGTCTTTTCTGGTGGGTGGAGGCATATCCAACAAGAAGAAATGACAGTTGCACAGTTGCTCAATTAATACTGAGAGAGCTGATACCAAAGGTGCAGTATCCTTGTTTCTCTGGAATCAGATTGAGGTACTCACTTTAATAGTGAGATTATAAAAATGTTGTGTGCAACATTGAGAATTGATCAGAAACGTCATTGCAATTACTGACCAGAAGTTTCCAGAATTGTTGAGCAAATAAATAGTACTAATAAATCAAGATTGGCTAAAGTTTTTGCATCAGCATCATTAAAGCGGCCAGATGCTTTACCCCTTGTCCTGATGAGTTTGTGAAATACACCAGATTGAAAAACTGGATTGTCTCCCTAGGAAGTGTTGATGGGAAGAACCATGAGATTGCCTGCAGTCCCAGCAAATGTGCTTGTGAACATAATAGACGATATGGTACTTGCTTACTGCAAAGGTCTGGCTGATGTGGTACAGTCTGTGTCTTAACAGGCTGAAGCTGTAACCAAGAATCCATGCCAAGGACAGTTCCACAATCTAAATCCTGGAGACTGGATTCACATTACGAAGAATGTGAGAAAGTACTGTTTAGAGCCTTGTTGTGAAGGCCCCTTTCAGGTAATTCTGATCACGAACACTGCAATAAAGTGTGCTGGAATTGCAAATTGGATTCATGCCTCACACAGTTAAAAGGCAAGAAACCCAGAAGAAGAAATAGAGTCTAGTGCTTTGGTGTACGTGCCACTAAACATTGCACAAGAAGAAATCAGTGGTCAGAATCAGCAAAGAGAAAATTGGGGTGAAGAAACTCTAACAGATGAAGTGTTCCAATTGCCAGACATATCACAGAGTGATAACAACTAAGAGGTGCAAACAGTAATTGTTGTAAACCAAGGTTAAGAAGGAAACACAGAAGCACTAAGGGAACTTGAGGACCCAGGAGAAGGTAAAGTTCCATTGACAGCTACAATAACGAAAGAACAGTGACTGAGATCTGGCAGAAGAGTGCCAAAATGAAACAAAGATTGAGTGTGAGAAATAATCTACCACCAGTGAAAACAATCAAAGAGGAAGAAGAATCAAGTAGTGCTAGTGAAAAGGAAGACTCATCACGCACACTCAGAATGTCAAAAAGAGCACAAATGCAATGCCGAAAATATTCATCGCCTATATAGACATACTATCTGGGACAAATACTGAATAGGCCAATTTCTGACATACGTGAATAGAGCACAGAACAGTCAATACCCCCTGAAAGAAAAGAAAATACCCTGAAACCGAAAACAAAAGATAATCTAGAGCTGAGATTAAGAAGAATAAAGTTAAGGATAACAATTAAGAAGACCATTGAGAAGGGTTAGGAGTTGTCTAACAAAGATTTTAATAACAAAGAATTAGAAAAACATACTATTGTTTTCTTCATTGCTGTTAACCACTTAGGTGCGGGCGTCGGCCACTGGCCGACGCCCACACACCCTCCCTGGTGCGGGTCACGACTAGTGGCCGACACCAGGAAGGGCATTAATAAATCCTCGGGTGCGTCGCACCCGAGGATTTATTTATTTATTTTTTTCTTCCCTGGGGAGACACGGAAGCTACCGTGTCTCCCCCCGCCTCCCACCCGCCCCTTTGTGATGTCAGCGCGCCGCGAGGCGCGCTGACGTTGCAAAGGTGTTTTCCCCATCAAAGCAGGAAGCAGCCTTGCGGCCGCTTCCTGCTTTGATGGGGAAAACAGCCTTTTACACGTTCGGGAAGGCCTCGTAAGAAAGGGGAGAGTCTCCCCTTTCTTACGAGGCCTTCCTGAAAGTGTTTCCTGGCCCCCGATCGCAGCACAGCTGCGATCGGGGGGGCCAGGAAACACTTTGAAAAGGCCTTGTAAGAAAGGGGAGACTCTCCCCTTTCTTACGAGGCCTTCTGAAACTGTTTCTGGCCCCGATCGCAGCTGTGCTGCGATCGGGGGCCAGAAACAGTTTCAGAAGGCCTCGTAAGAAAGGGGAGAGTCTCCCCTTTCTTACGAGGTCTTCTGAAACGGTTTCCTGGCCCTCGATCGCAGCACAGCTGCGATCGGGGGCCAGGAAACCCCACTAGACACCAGGGATTTCACTTTTGGGGGGCGGCCCCCCTGGAAAACGGGCCGCCCCCCCCGCATAATTTTTTTTTTTTTAAAAAGGTAGGAGCCCCCTGGGGGGGGGGGGGGGGGCGCGATCGTGCCCCCCCCAGGGGATTTTTTTTTGTTTAAAAAATAAAAAATAAAAAAATAATGAAATGACAGGGGGTCGCCCGTGGGCAGGGTGACCCCCTGTGGGGGCATTTTTTTTTTAGATGTTGTAGGGTTTCCCTGGGGGCCATTTTGGCCCCCAAGGAAACCATACAACTACTAAAAAAATATATGTATATATCTATGTATATATCTATGTAGATAGATATATCTAGGTACATGGATATATCTATAGATATATCTATGTAGATATATCTATGTATATATATATATATATATTTATATATATATATATATATATATATATATATATATATATATATATAGAGGTAGATCTGTATCAAAGAGATTTATAAAGCGCGCTACTCACCTGTGAGGGTCTCAAGGCGCTGGGGGGGGAGGACGGGGGGAGGGAAAGGGGCTGGGAGGTTCACTGTTCAAAAAGCCAGGTTTTGAGGCCCTTCCTGAAAAGAAGTAGGTTTTGCGTCTTGCGAAGGTGGGTTGTGAGTGCGTTCCAGGTTTTGGGTGCAATGTAGGAGAAGGATCTGCCCCCGGTGGTGGTGTGTTTGATGCGGGGGACAGAGGCGAGAGAGAGGTCAGCTGAGCAGACGTTTCGTGTGAGGGTGTGGAATGTGACTCTCGTTGAGGTAGGCAGGGCCTGTGTTGTGGAGTGATTTGTGTGCGAGGATGAGGATCTTGAAGGTGATCCTTTTGTCAATGGGGAGCCAGTGGAGGGATTTGAGGTGTGGAGAGATGTGTTGGTGTCGGCGGAGGTCGAGGATGAGTCGTGCTGCTGAGTTCTGGATGCGTGTAGTTTGCGCTTGAGTTTTAGAGTGGTGCCGGCGTAGAGGGCGTTTCCGTAATCAAGCCTGCTGCTGATGAGTGCGTGAGTGACAGTTTTTCTGGTCTCTGTGGGGATCCATTTGAATGTTTTTCAGTATACGGAGTTTGTTGAAGCATGAGGAGGTAAGAGCGTTGATTTGTTGGGTCATCGAGAGGGAAATGTCTAGGATGATGCTGAGGTTGCGTGCGTGGTTGGCGGGGGTGGGTGCAGGGCCTAGCGTGGTGGGCCACCATGGGGGGTCCCAGGTGTTTTTGTGTGGGCCAAAGAGGATTATTTCGGTTTTGCTTGAGTTGAGTTTCAGGTGGTTGGCTGTCATATATATATCACTTTTGTCAATATGTGTGTGGTTTCCCTGGGGGGAGAAGGGTCCGACTTGTCTAGTGGCAGTTTTAGTGCCATAAAGAAGCGCAGAAGGTTTATATGCCTACTGCAAAGAGCACATCTGTATTTTATGTAAATAGCTGAGTACATTAGTAAAGTCTATGGAGAGATGAAGGGCACTTTTGCTGGGTGGTAATGAGGGAATCCGAGGAGGAGGGAGTGGGAGCACCAATAATGATTGTTGGACTGGACGCAGGAGGTGCTAAAGACTGTGACGAATGGTATGTGACAAGGTGTTTTTTGAGTGTCTTGAAAGTACGTGCTGATTGAGGGAAGAAGCGCAGGTAAGGTGGCCTCTACTGTTGCACGTATCTCACACACACCATCAATTTTGTGACTGTCTACGTAGGCTAGTGTTTTAGAGCAACAGTTTAGCCAATAGCAGAGATGGCATCTTGATGGATGACTGCTGCCTGCACTCGGGTTATAGAGGACCGCTCTGACATAGGATCAGAGACTGAGACATCAGATACTGAGACAGCATCTGAGGGATAGGACAATGGCGCAGACTCTGGGAGTGATTTTTCAGTCAGAGGAGTCCCATTCGAAAACTCCTCTTCCAGTACATTATGAGGGAGGTGATGAGGACAGTCCTGCTGTCCCTTCGTAAGCTGTTCGTGCAACTGGGTAATAGTGGGTTAGGCCAACCCAGAGAGCAGGTGAATGCGGCGGCAAGCAGAGAGAGAGTGCTCTCTTGGGAGCTCACCAATTTAGTTCAGCCCCAAATTCCACCACCCAAATCATATTGTGGAGACATCAAAATTGTCTATGGCAAAACAAACTGGTTTTGTAAGGCAGGCACCTGTGTTTTTGGTCCTGGATTCGGCGGCCATATAGAGAAACACACTAAACCCAAACATTTCTGGAAACTAGACATTCGGGGGAGTCCACAGAGGTGTGACTTGTGTGGATTCCCCAAAGTTTTCTTACCCAGAATACCCTGCAAAGCTGAAATGTTGAAAAAAAACTCTATTTTTCTCGCATTTCTGTCACACAAACTACAGGAATATGCTGGGATCCACAACATTCCTACCACCCAGTGACTCCTCACCTGTCCAGATAAAAACACTACCCCACTTGAGTGCCTACACCTAGTGCCTGTGTCAGGAATGGATCACCCCAGGGTCAACAGCTGCCTCACGTAAGGACCAACATTGACCGTTGTGTGATCTATTCCTGTCGCAGGCACCAGGCCTACCACACAAGTGAGGTATCATATTTATCGGGAGACTTGGGGGAACGCTGGGTGGAAGGAAATTTGTGGCTCCTCTCAGATTCCAGAACTTTCTGTCACCGAAATGTGAGGAAAACGTGTTATTTTAGCCACATTTTGAGGTTTGCAAAGGATTCTGGGTAACAGAACCTGGTCCGAGCCCCACAAGTCACCTCATCTTGGATTCCCCTGGGTTTCTAGTTTTCAAAAATGTGCTGGTTTGCTAGGTTTTCCCAGGTGCCGGCTGAGCTAGAGGCCAAAATCCACAGGTAGGCACTGTATTCTATGAAAAAATGTGATGTGTCCACGTTCTGTTTTGGGGCATTTCCTGTCGCGGGCGCTAGGCCTACCCACACAAGTGAGGTATCATTTTTATCGGGAGACTTGGGGGAACGCCGGGTGGAAGGAAATTTGTGGCTCCTCTCAGATTCCAGAACTTTCTGTCACCGAAATGTGAGGAAAACGTGTTTTTTTAGCCGCTTTTTGAGGTTTGCAAAGGATTCTGGGTAATAGAACCTGGTCCGAGCCCCGCAAGTCACCCCTCCTTGGATTCCCCTAGGTCTCTAGTTTTCAGAAATGCACAGGTTTGGTAGGTTTCCCTAGGTGCCGGCTGAGCTAGAGGCCAAAATCTACAGGTAGGCACTTCTCAAAAAACACCTCTGTTTTCTTCCAAAAATTTGGATGTGTCCACGTTGCGCTTTGGGGCGTTTCCTGTCACAGGTGCTAGGCCTACCCACACAAGTGAGGTATCATTTTTATCGGGAGACTTGGGGGAACGCCGGGTGGAAGGAAATTTGTGGCTCCTCTCAGATTCCAGAACTTTCTGTCACCGAAATGTGAGGAAAACTTGTTTTTTTAGCCACTTTTTGAGGTTTGCAAAGGATTCTGGGTAACAGAACCTGGTCCGAGCCCCGCAAGTCACCCCTCCTTGGATTCCCCTAGGTCTCTAGTTTTCAGAAATGCACAGGTTTGGTGGGTTTCCCTAGCTGGCGGCTGAGCTAGAGGCCAAAATCTACATGTAGGCACTTCTCAAAAAACACCTCTGTTTTCTTCCAAAAATTTGGATGTGTCCACGTTGCGCTTTGGGGCGTTTCCTGTCGCAGGCGCTAGGCCTACCCACACAAGTGAGGTATCATTTTTATCGGGAGACTTGGGGGAACGCCGGGTGGAAGGAAATTTGTGGCTCCTCTCAGATTCCAGAACTTTCTGTCACCGAAATGTGAGGAAAACTTGTTTTTTTAGCCACTTTTTGAGGTTTGCAAAGGATTCTGGGTAACAGAACCTGGTCCGAGCCCCGCATATCACCCCTCCTTGGATTCCCCTAGGTCTCTAGTTTTCAGAAATGCACAGGTTTGGTAGGTTTCCCTATGTGCCAGCTGAGCTAGAGGCCAAAATCTACAGGTAGGCACTTTGGAAAAAACAGCTGTGTTTTCTATAAAAAAAATAGGATGTGTCCATGTTGTGTTTTGGGGCATTTCCTGTCGCGGGCACTAGGCCTACCCACACAAGTGAGGTATCATTTTTATCGGGAGACTTGGGGGAACATAGAATAGCAAAGCAAGTGTTATTGCCCCTTATCTTTCTCTACATTTTTTCCTTCCAAATATAAGAGAGTGTGTAAAAAAGACGTCTATTTGAGAAATGCCCTGCAATTCACATGCTAGTATGGGCACCTCGGAATTCAGCGATGTGCAAATAACCACTGCTCCTCAAAACCTTATCTTGATCACATTTTGGAAATGCAAAGGTTTTCTTGATACCTCTTTTTCACTCTTCATATTTCAGCAAATGAATTGCTGCATACCCAGTATAGAATGAAAACCAACTGCAGGGTGCAGCTCATTTATTGGCTCTGGGTACCTAGGGTTCTTAATGAACCTACAAGCCCTTTATATCCCCGCAACCAGAAGAGTCCAGCAGACAAAACGGTATATAGCTTTCAGAAATCTGACATCGCAGGAAAAAGTTACAGAGTAAAACATAAAGAAAAATGGCTGTTGTTTTCAGCTCAATTTCAATATTTTTTTATTTCAGCTGTTATTTTCTGTAAGAAAACCTTGTAGGATCTACACAAATGACCCCTTGCTGAATTCAGAATTTTGTCTAGTTTTCAGAAATGTTTAGCATTCCGGGATCCAGCATTGGTTTCCCACCCATTCCTGTCACTAACTGGAAGGAGGCTGAAAGCACCAAACATAGTAAAAATGGGGTATGTCCCAGTAAAATGCCAAATTTGTGTTGAAAAATGTGGTTTTCTGATTCAAGTCTGCCCGTTCCTGAAAGGTGGGAAGATAGTGATTTCAGCACCAGAAACCCTTTGTTGATGGCATTTTCAGGGAAAAAACCACAAGCCTTCTTCGACAGCCCTTTTTTCCCATTTTTTTGGAAAAAACAAACTTTTCACTGTATTTTGGCTATTTTCTTGGTCTCCTCCAGGGGAAACCACAAACTCTGGGTACCATTAGAATCCCTGGGATGTTGGAAATAAAGGACGCAAAGTTGGCGTGGTTAGCTTATGTGGACAAAAAGTTATGAAGCCCTAAGTGCGAACTACCCCAAATAGCCAAAAAAGGGCTCAGCACTGGGGGGGAAAAGGCCCAGTAGCTAAGGGGTTAATAAAACATTTCTTTGATAGCAGATGTGATTGTAGAGAAAATGTGTACTGTAACTACAACCAGAGTTAAACTATTCCTAGGGACTCTACTTATAGTAGTAATATCAGCAACAATTTTTCTAGTGGTTTGTTTTACACTAGAGACTGAGAAGATGATATCTTTACTACAGCATGCAACACATCATACACAACAGACGAAGACAGGCTGAAAGCATTGTAAACTATATGACAGATAATTATGAGATGAATGTTTATTCAAGACTAGTGCAATAATACACTAGAGCTTTAGATGTTAAGGATTGCTATGTTTGTGCACACATGCCTTCTCCAGCAGATGAACAAGTTTCATATCACCACATACCACTTGTATATGCTACTTCTTGCAGTATATTGTTTAGCCTAGGATATAGATTGCAACATTTTGAATATTATTTTTTAGATGATGAAATGGTGCTTTCAAAGGTACCATTATTGAAAGACATGAATCTACACCCAAAAGATAAAGAAAAGAAGACAGCTTGAAATATTTTAGACCTTGTTTTCTTATAAATACTGTTAGGACACATGAGAAAAATTTAACATAAAAAATGAATAAACAAGAGAAAAGTTTTATACAAATGTTAGAACAAAGGAATCAAAGGCTTACAAAGGCTGAGAATAACAAAAATGTACAAAAGAATGTGGGGAAAAGACAGAAAGATGAATTCAGGAAAAAGATAACTGTACCTAAACTAAGGTTGGAAGATTGATTGAATGGAAAGATATGTGTATAGAAATGATGACTACAAAGAAAGACAATATTAGTGGGAAATAGTACATGCAAACACACTTTTGAAATGCCAGTAGGTGAAATGCAAATTTTTCACGAAGATGATCCAACAATACCATGAGCGTATTTTATTTGTGGAATGAATGCTTATTTCAAATTACCTCCATTTTGGGAGGGAATATGTCATTTAGGATTAATCTTTCCCAAAATGTATTGTGTTGATTCTTTGGATGCACTAACAATGACACCTGCAATTAAAAGATACACAAGAGCTTTGAATGAAGAGACACAAATGGTGGGAGATATATTTGGAGCAGTTATTCCTGCTGTGGAAGTGGTACTGAATGATGAGAAAACTGGAAAACTCTCCACAGTTTTGGCTAGATAAGCAACAAGTAAAGCTGAAGCTATATTATTAGAAGGTTACTGCTGTTAAATGAATGGTTTTACATAATGGATATGCTTTAGACATCCTTTTAGCTGAAAAGGACGGAGTCTGTAAAATGTTAAGAATTGAAAATTGCTGCAATTATATCCCAGGTGAAAGTAAGAAGATAGAAGCATATGCAAGCAACATTACTGATTTTAAACTAGGTTTAAAATCTCTGGAGACTCCAACTATAACTGAAAGTATCTCTAAAGGTTTTACTAAAGTGAGAGCATGGGTAAAGGCTCGGGGTGGAGGAATCCTTTGTTATGTACTAATCCTGATTAAAATAGTGATAATTTGTATTATTTTATTTTACTGCTTCTGTGCAGTAATAAAATTGCTAATAAAGAAACACAGAGAAAACAAATTAAAAAGTAGAATGAAAAAGGATATAGAAGTGAGTGAAAGAGAGAGTGAAGAATAGAAGAAAATAAGAGAAAAAGAAAAACTAAAGCAAAAAAGAAAGAATCTGAAATAATTGAAGAATAATTATTGAAGTAAGTTTATGATGGTTTCAAACCATTAGAGGGGGGTGATGGATAAGGTCTCAATAGAAAATTACGAATCATGATACTACTCACTAACATGAGAAAGAATTGCTAGGCCAAAAACTGATGTTGCTTAAACATTTAAAAGCATGCTCTGAACTTTGTTTAACTGGTGCAGCATGACTTGCAAAACTTGCTATGCTGGCACAATTTCTTTCTAATATGTTTCCTCTATAACTTTTACTTGACTTCTGAAATGGTACAACTTTCTTTAAAACAATAGAACCAGCATTACTTTCACCCATACCCAAATCCTAAACTGCTTTGGAATGTGCTGACATGTATTTAGAAAATAACATTTGCTTAAAGAATCGAAACAATAACATTACATGAAAGATGTGAAAAACGTAGGTGTTTATGGATGTAAAAGTTGTTCTTACAAAAGTGAAAGGCGTATGGGAAAGGAAGCTAAATTATCTGATCCTTGCCATCTAACAGACAATGCATTGTCTACTGTTGCAACATCTCAGCAATTTTATAACATTGTTAACAACTGTATCTCTCAAATTAAATATAAAAGATGCCCTAAGGAAAGAGAAGGAGGCATATCTTCTAGATAAGGCCAATCAAGAGAGACTGAGAGACGACCCCTGTGCCCTTTGCCTTGAGCCACTATTTCTTCGCTGCTGCTGGAACTGAGTGCTACAGGCAACTAGAGAGCATATCTGAACTATAGAGGGATTGAGACGAGATTTTAAAGAGACCATACTGAGTGAATTACATTTGCTTAGGGAAATAGAATTGAGTGTAGAGAACGTCTTGAGAGCTGTCCAGCTACAGAGCTACTAGTTACAACAGTCATTGATTCTGCTACAGATTTTGTATTAGGTCTTAGAAAGAGTGATAAATTGTTTCAGAATAGTTTGATAAATATAAGCACATGAGACAGATCACCGTGAGAATCTTAGTTTTGTAACAGACTGAGGGCCTGATTACAACTTTGGAGGAGGGTGTTAATCCGTCCCAAATGTGACGGATATCCTCCCCACCATATTACGAGTTCCATAGATATAATGGACTCATAATACGGCGGGTGGTATATCCGTCACATTTGGGACGGATTAACACCCTCCTCCAAAGTTGTAATCAGGCCCTGAATGCTCTTTTCCAACTTTCCCAGAGTAACGGCCTGCTGCCAGACTTGCGGTGAGAAGACCTCCGTGGAGCTGGTGGTCTCCCCACCAGTCTCATTACAAGGTTTCCACTAGGCTGACTGGTGGAAACCAAGGTTTCCGCCGGTCAGCCTAGTGGAAGCTGTGCGGCAGCGTTGGTCTCGGCTCCACATGGAGCCGACGCCAATGCCATCGCACAGGGGGACCCCCCCAGCACCACCGGATTGCGCACTCTCTTCGAACAGTGTGCATTCCAATGGTGCTGGGCGAGCGAGTCCCTGCAATGACCATGCCATGGGCAGTGCAGAGGCCCCCCTGTGGCCTCCACACTGGATTTCTGCCAACCTTTTCATGCAGGGTTCCGCCATGTAAATGCTCATGGAAAGTGGGGTTGTAATTAGCCAGGCGGCGCTGAGTTCTGCACCGCCCTGGCTGTTTACATCTCCAACTGTGGTCACCGCATCGAGAACAATGTTCCTGGTGGGAACAGCGGTCTCCTGGCAGGTCCGCCTGTCAGGGTTGTAATGTGGCAGTTGGACGACCACAGTTGTGGTGGTCTGACCCTCACCGCGAGGCTGGCGTTCCTAGGACTGCCAGCCTCATAATAAGGCCCTAAAAGGCAGTATAGTGGACAGACGTACTACTTTGTGGGATAGAGAGAAATAGAGTAGGGACAGATTCAGGACACTCTTCATGTGTGTTTCTGTAACTTAATATTTTGATTAACAAAACAATATTCTTTAAAATAAATATTTCAAAACTACTGAAACTCTCTTTATTGACTGTAATGGATCTCATTTACTAAATAAGTGATTGTTGTTGCAGCATTATAATATTTTCAGCCACTCCCATATAAAGACCCATACTGAGGGTCCAGATAAAAGTAAATTGAGATATTGGAAGTGGGGCTTCACATCCAGCATTCTCAAAATGCTCAAATAATTGCTTTTTCCTTATCCTCCTCGATCTTATCAGAACCTTTGACACACTTGCGCGGCTGGCAGGTCCGTCTGCAGGTGGCTGGGTCTTGGTGGGTGGCTTGGATATCCTGATGGAATTCATCCTCTCTACCTCCTCTAGCACAGAACCACTAACTCTCAGCTCCATATAGTGGTTATTTAGCTCTTTGCTGTAATAGATTCTCAGCTCAATGTACTGCCTCTCTGTCGATATGTGTGTTTCCTTGTTTGTTCCCATTGTTTCAGTTTTCACGTTTCTTTCGGTGTCTTCTCCTCGGTCTTCGTCGCGCTCCTCATCCTTCCTCACTTTCACTTCCTCCTTTTGTGCTTTTCTCTGTCTATCTTCTATGTCGACTTCTTTTTCCACAGTTTCCTGCAAAAATAAAAGTGTGTTTTCTGTTTATTATTGTAGGCGCAGATGTCAGAGAAAAGCAGCAATGGATTTCAGGTATGTCTTCTGTGTTTTCTCCCTCACTCAGCTCTAGCTGACAGTTGGTTAACAATGTCTACATTAAATTTACAACCCCGATATTGATGTAGAAGTTTTAAAAAAATGCCTGTTTTGATATCAGAAGTGATTTCCTCTCTCAGTTATCGTAATTTGCTTCTGGCAAATATTCTATAGTCTGATCTGGGGAGGGAAACATTTACAGTTCCTGCTTCTGAGCTTAAGAATGAATTCCCAAGAGTTGTAAGAGACATCACGCCTCTCTCATGCACCTAGAAACTGGGGGTGGGCGTAACTCACATAATTCTATGCAGCGTAACAAAAACACAAGCTGTGTGAGTTTTGAGATCAACTAGAAAAACGTAGCAGGAAGAAAGCTTGGCAGAGTTGGTACTGTGATGGGGACAAAGTAGGTAGGTTATTGGCCCGACCGATTAGTTTGAGTCGGCACCTTAGCCCATATTGTCTATTAAAGATAGCAACGGTAATGTGAAATATACTCTATATATATATATATATATATAACAGTCAATCAAATAAGTTTTGACTGCACTTATGCATGCAGTATATGCAAAACCACAGTTACCAGGTCGTGACGAGGACCTATTGAAATATTTAAATCAGCTCCCATTCCCATGTCTATCCCAGGGAGAGCACAAAACATTGGGGGCCCCCATAACAAAACAAGACCTATTGGAGGCGTTACAAACTCTAAAATCAGCCAAAGTGCCTGCAGGCAATTTCCTTCCCGCTGAATTTTATAAAGATTTCCCTGCTATACTGCTGGATAAGATTGTGGAAGTTTATGCAGAGGCTTATAAAAGGCGGGAACTACAGAGCTCAATGGGCAAAGTTTTGATCTTCCTGGCTGGGACTGGGTCTTACTGCCCCATAACAATGCTGAATGTCGATCTTAAACTCCTTAGCCATGTGTTGGTGGCCCAAATCCTTCCATACTTACATCATTTGATCCATGAAGATCAGTTGGGGTTTATTCCTGGGAGAAACACTCTGAGAAACTTATGAAGGCTGCCGCACATGATCAATGACCCTCAAGTGTAAGAGGGATGCTAAGCACTCGCCTTTTTAGACATACAACAAGCCTTTGATTCATTACATTGGGAGTATGTGTAGAGGGCCTTATAGAAAGCAGGGCTTGGCTCCTCATATGTTTCTTGGGTTAGAGTACTGTATACTCACCCACGAGCAAGAGTAAGAATGGTGTGCTACGTGTTGGAGGAAATCCTCCTTCAACGCAGCACCAGACAGGGATATCCCCTATCCCCATTAATATTCACCATCACTATGGAGCTGCTGGCCTGGAGACTAAGACATACCCTTACAGGTTGGGGCATAAAGGTGGAAGCCAGGTAGTATCCCTATATGCAGATGAGGCCATGATATACCCAAGACGCCCGGCCATTTCTGTCCTAATACTATTGAATGTAAAGCAAGAATACTGGAAATTTTCAGGACTCAAAGCCAATGTAAAGAAATCAGTTTTATAGCAGGTCAGCCAACTGAGGTTGACTCACTGGAGGGCCTTCCATGGAAAACGGACAAGGTTAAATGTTTGGGCCTACACCTTACTCATGATGAAAACCTATTTTATGCCCTTAACCTAGGGTTAGTAATAACAAAACTAAAACCCTCCATACAGTTATGGAACACATTACATTTATCACTGATGGGGAAGATAGCACTATTGAAAATGGTGGTGATACTGCAGTGCCTGTATGTGATGCAAGGTTCCTTTTACGAGATCCCAAAATGGGTCTTTGGAGAACTGGATCGCCTAATGGTGGACCTCCTGTGGCGTGGCAAACACTCTATCACACCTCAGAGAAAATGGGAGAAGGGTGGATTAGAGGTGCAAGGCCTTGAACTGTATTACTTGGCTGCCCAGCTAGAACATATGGTGCACTGGCTGGATGAGGAGCCGAACTGGGAAAGAAACCCACTACAGGGATCACAAGAAAACTACCAACTAGGGGAACTCCTGATTAGGGGCAGAAGAATATCCAACACATTTCCCCTTTTAAGCCAGCTAATGGGTAGAATATGGCAGAGAGTAGTTAGGAAGGTTCTTAAGAGGGTACCTTACGCTCCAGATATGGATGTCTGGATCTTGCCTCCCTTTGTACAAATGAAACGTGTAATGTCAGTGATCAAGTGGCAGGAGGATAGTTTGGTTGTTTAATGCTATTCGATCTTTACTCGTAGGGTAAATTTATTACATACTAATAAGCACAGGAATCGTTTAACCTGGTTGCAGGACACTTCTTACAATTCGCATTGGTGGTGGCAATTGCAGACAATTGTGGCCTACATTCCCTGAAGGACCCACACCTACTCAAAGACTAGTTACACTGCTTGAGATGTGGGGGGCACAGGCTCATAACCCACCTATACCAGGCACTGTGGTCAGACAGAGCGGTACAAACCCTAACCATGTAAAGACACTGGCATCTACACACTGGAAATGCACTAACCCCACAGGAATGGACCAAAATACATATGGGTGTTGTTAGAAATGGGTTCTTTGGTTGGCAGTCTGGTTACCCCCTGTCCAAGCAAGGACCCTCACTCTAGTCAGGGTAAAAGAGAATTACCCTCACTAATCCCCCGCTCACACCCTTGGTAGCTTGGCACGAGCAGCAGGCTTAACTTCAGAGTGATAGGTGTAAAGTACTTGTACCAACACGCACAGTAATTTAATAAAAATACTACAAAATTACACAACACAGGTTTAGAAAAATAGAAAATATTTATCTAAACAAAACAAGACCAAAATGACAAAAATCCACAATACACAAGTCAAGTTATCACTAAGAATGCAAAAAGAGTCTTCATGTAATTTTAAACACAACACTAACACAGTTAGCATTAAAATGTACCTCGGGTGCGTCAAAAATAACCCTGTACGGGCGAGTGTGCGTAAAAAAAGCGTTTGCGATGTGTCAATTTCACTCACGAGCGTGACCTTGTCGTTTCTCCTTCAGTCGGGTTGGCGTGCGTTGTGTCTTCTCTCTGCAGGAGAGCGATGCATCGATTCGGTCAGCACTCTCGGTTCCGGGCAGGCCTTGTGTCGTTCTTACACGCTCAGCGGTGTTTGCATCAGAAATTCAGCCGCACGATGGTCCGAAAACCACTCAGCGCAGGTTGCGATCTCACCAGCCTCTGGCAACAATGCTGCGCGTTGTTTCTCCAGCCCCGGTCGTCGATCTTCCGGTCGCATTGCTGGTGAGCATCAATTTTCATGCGCAAAGCCTGCGGCACGTCAATTTTTCAGACGCAAATCGGAGTTGCGTCGATCTTTTCCCCGCACAGCAGTCTGTGCATGGATTTCTCACTCTTGGGCTGACAGCTTCTCCTTTCAGGGTCCCAGGAACTGGCTGGGCACCACTTGGCAGAGTAGGAGTCTCAGCAGAGGCTCCAGGTGCTGGCAGAGAGAAGTCTTTGCTGTCCCTGAGACTTCAAACAACAGGATGCAAGCTCTAAATCAAGCCCTTAGAGAGTTCTTCACGAGAAGGAAGGCACACAAAGTCCTCTAGCACAGGCAGAAGCAGCAACTGCAGGATAGCTCCACAAAGCAAAGTCAAAGGCAGGACAGCTCTTCAGCTCTTCTCCAGGGAGAGGTTCCTCTTGGTTTCCAGACGTGTTCTGATAGCTGCGGTTTTGGGTGCCCTTCTTATACCCATATTGCCCATTGAAGTATGCTTACTTCAATGAAAAGTCTCGTTTGTGAAATCCTACCTTGCCCAGGCCAGGCCCCAGACACACACCAAGGGGTTTGAGACTGCATTGTGTGGGGGCAGGCGCAGCCCTTTCAGGTGTGAGTGACCACTCCTCCCCCCCTCCTAGCAAAGGTGGCTCTTCAGGAAATGCGGACTACACCTCAGCTCCCTTTGTGTCACTGTTTAGGGATAGGCGCAACCGGCCCAACTGTCAAACTGACCCAGTCAGGGAATCCACAAACAGGCACAGAAATGGTTTAAGCAAGAAAATGCTCACTTTGTAAAAGTGGCATTTTCAAACACACAGTCATAAAATCAACTTCACTAAAAGATGTATTTTTAAATTGTGAGCTCAGAGACCCTAAACTCCACATGTCTAGCCACTCCTAAAGGGAATCTATTCAAAGGGAGCCCCCATGATAACCTATGAGAGGGACAGGCCTTGCAACAGTGAAAATCGAATTTAGCGGTATTTCACTGTCAGGACATATAAAACACATTACTATGGGGGTCATTCCGACCCCGGCGGGCGCCGCCCGCCGGGCGGAAACCGCCCAAACACCGCACCGCGGTCAAATGACCGTGGCGGTGATCACAACTTTCCCGCTGGGCCGGCGGGCGATCTCAAGCAGATCGCCCGCCGGCTCAGCGGGAAAGCCCCAGCAAAGATGAAGCCGGCTCCGAATGGAGCCGGCGGATTTGCTGGGGTGCGACGGGTGCAGTGGCACCCGTCGCGATTTTCAGTGTCTGCTCTGCAGACACTGAAAATCTTAATGGGGCCCTGTTAGGGGGCCCCTGCAGTGCCCATGCCAGTGGCATGGGCACTGCAGGGGCCCCCAGGGGCCCCACGACACCCGTTCCCGCCAGCCTCTTCCTGGCGGTGTAAACCGCCAGGAACAGGCTGGCGGGAAGTGGGTCGGAATCCCCATGGCGGCGCTGCATGCAGCGCCGCCATGGAGGATTCCCTGGGGCAGGGGAAAACCGGCGGGAAACCGCCGGTTCCCCTTTTCTGACCGCGGCTTTACCGCCGCGGTCAGAATTGCCCCGGAAGCACCGCCAGCCTGTTGGCGGTGCTTCCTCTGCCCTCTTCCCTGGCGGTTACAAACCGCCAGGGTCAGAATGAGGGCCTATATGTCCTACCTTAATCATACACTGCACCCTGCCCTTGGACTACCTAGGGCCTCCCTTAGGGGTGCCTTACATGTAAGAAAAGGGAAGGTTTAGGCCTGGCAAGTGGGTACACTTGCCAAGCCGAATTTACAGTTTGAACTGCACACACAGACACTGCAATGGCAGGTCTTGTCGCATAGGCTCTCATTATTCAAATGAGACTACTGGATTTTGAGTGGCAGAATCGCTCGTGGTGTGGGAGACTAAGGCGGTCATTCCTACACTGGCGGTCCAAGACCGCCAGGGTAGGGTACCGCGGATGCACCGCCAACAGGCTGGCGGTGCATCCAGGGCAATTCTGACCGCGGCGGTACAGCCGCGGTCAGAAACGGAAAACCGGCGGTGTACCGCCGGTTTTCCGCTGCCCAGGGGAATCCTCCATGGCGGCGCAGCTTGCTGCGCCGCCATGGGGATTCTGACCCCCATACCGCCATCCTGTTCCTGGCGGTTTTGCCCGCCAGGAACAGGATGGCGGTATGGGGTGTCGAGGGGCCCCTGGGGGCCCCTGCAGTGCCCATGCCAATGGCATGGGCACTGCAGGGGCCCCCGTAAGAGGGCCCCACCATGATTTTCAGTGTCTGCTATGCAGACACTGAAAATCACGACGGGTGCTACTGCACCCGTCGCACGCCTTCAACTCCGCCGGCTCCAGTCGGAGCCGGCTTCCTCGTTGAAGGCGCTTTCCCGCTGGGCTGGCGGGCGGCCTTCTGGCGGTCGCCCGCCAGCCCAGCGGGAAAGCCAGAATCACCGCGGCGGTCTTCTGACCGCACAGCGGTGTTCTGGCGGGGGTACTTTGGCGGGCGGCCTCCGCCGCCTGCCAAAGTAGGAATGACCCCCTAAGTCTAACCCACTGCGGGTGACACCTGTCGCTCCAATCCGGGTTTTGCTCCGGCTAACTAGCAGTGCCTCATCTCTACCCAAGGGTAGGGATGACTGGGCAGCCGAGCGCATGACATACTTGGCTTCTCAGGGAAGTCATGGTCACTCAGGTCTCATCCGTTTCTCTCATTTACAATTCAGTCTCATATATAAATGACAAACAGAAGCAGTATATGTTTCAATAATGAGTTTAATAAAACGACTGCATCTTAAATAGCAAAGCGTGAGCTTGTCAGAGTCACCAGATCCTCGGGGTCTGTGCACGTTCCCAGCACGTCCACCACTGAACAGCTCCAAGACTCTGATAGATAAATCACAGAGACTGAGAGAGTTCCAGAGGGGATTAGGAAGGGAACAGCTGGGAAGGAGACCTGTAATAAGAAAAAGGTTAGAACACACTATAGGAAAATTATATCTCCTGAAATCAATACTAGACTATGATTCTAAGCCTAGTCACTCTGAAAACATGAACAATCTAAGAGTTAAGTTTAAAATGACTAAGTTTCAAGATGGCCGGATACCTGTAGGGGAATCAAGATGAATTAAATGAAAACTTTCTTATTCAAGTACTTTCCTTTACATGAGAATCAGAAAAACATTCTGACTAAATTTTAAACCAGTCATATAAATCCTGTTTTGAGAATGTATACTAGGGCCATACAATATTGCATCTAGAAACTCTGGCCTTCTGTGTACTCTTAAAATGTTTCAACACAAATTGCGCATATTGCAGATATATATATACCATAAAAGGATTGTGCACCATGAATAACACAATATGGATTCAGGAAACAAATCACATAACTTGTCAACTCGAATATTATATAATAAATATCTTAGAATAGTGGCATACAATAAGCAACATGAATTAAACTCGAGGAGAGAATCGTTTGTCTTGCCGATTCGAGTGTTACAATGTAAAATACCAAGAAATGGTAGCACGCAATGAATATCAAAGTCAAATCATCATTAATCGAATCGCGCGTCTTGCCGATTCGTAAAACACGATGTGAATGTCAAGAAATAACAGCTCATAATAAATAACAAGATCAAAGTACAATGAAACGAATCGCGCTTCTTTTGCCGATTCTTAAGCCACCATGTAAATGTCAAGAAATGGTAGCGCGCAATAAACAACAAGGTTAAATCCTCATGAAACGAGTTGCGCGTCTTACCAATTCGTAAAACATCAAGTAAATGTCAAGAAATAGTAGCGTGCAATGGACAACAATGTTTAAACACCATAAAACGAATCGCGCGTCTTGCCGATTCTTAAGCCACCATGCCAATGTCAAGAAATGGTAGTACGCAATGAATAACAAAGTCAGACCTTTATGAAACAAATTGCGCGTCTTGCCTATTTGTAAACTACCATATAAATGTCAAGAAATGGTAGCGCGCAAGTAATCTGTTACTCATTTAAGAATTAAACCAAGAATATGAAAATTCTAAATAACAGTGTCGGGATAGTCCAACCACCGTCTTACCGCCTGGAACAATGATCACCAATGAAGGATGAAGGGCAGAAGACTGGAAGATCCAAATAGGCTGCCGGGACAGGAGCTCAGGAAGCAGCTGCTGCTCTGCACCGGGACCTCCGAATAGTGAGCACTGGGAGTTGGGCTGGCTCTCTTTTATAGAGACTTGGCCCAGCCCAGAACCACGCTCAGGCATGTTGCAGGGAAAATCTCTGGAAGGCCCTGGAAAGGGACCACACCCTAACACACTCTGAAAACCTGCAGCAATACATTGCAAAGGATCAGTATTTGTAAGCATATTAAAAATAAGTTTTCAGGATTGAACAAAGCAATGCAAAAGGTTAAACCACAACATATCAGCACAATGCATAAATTAAGTTGTTTTGAGAGTGCTGGGTTTTTGCATTTTTGTCGCCAATAGAGCGCGTACTGCTCTGGTGTTGACAGTACTCCCCTCTCCCAGACGCGCTCTAGGGCCTGGTTTGCTTGGATTAAGATGATGAAAGCGTCTCACAAGTACTGGAGCATGAACATCGGATGCGGAAACCCATGAGTTACTTTAAGGACCATAACCTTTCCATGAGATCAAGCACCATAGATTACGCCCTCTCAGTTTAGAATCCAACACTTTCTTGACTTCGTATTCTTCTTCCCCTTGTACTAGAACAGGAGCTGGATGAGGGTGGACCTTTTGGACTGCCTTTTTCAAGAGGGAAGTGTGGAACACTGGATGAATCCGTAAGGATCTGGGCAATTGTAGTTTATAGGTCACCGGATTGATTTGCTGAAGGACAGTATAAGGACCTATGAATTTGGGGTTAAACATGTGCTTCTTCTTGAAGTCTATATGTTTTGTGGAAAGCCACACTTTGTCACCTGGTTGATATTGCGGTCCCTCACAATGTTTCTTGTCATAATGCCTATTATATTTTTGTTTTGCTTTTTCTAACTGTTGTTGAATCAGTTTCTGTGTTTGATGTAAATGCTGAATGGTTTCTGACACAGCTGGAGTAAGAGAACTTTCTTGAGGAATTGTGATGGGCAAGGTGTCAGGATGATAGCCAAATAAACCAAAAAAGGGTGTAACGCCAATAGAAGTGTGGAATGAGTTATTGTAAGCTAACTCAGCTAACCAGAGCATAGATGTCCAAGAATGAAGTGCCTTTTCAGCGTAGGCACGTAGGTATTGTTTCAAAGTCTGATTTAGTCTCTCCGTTTGACCATCTGTTTGAGGATGGTGACTAGTAGATATCGTAAATGTCACTTGGAGTGTTTTACCCCAGGTCCTCCAGAAATTGGAGGAAAATTGTGACCCCCGATCGGAGAGGATAACCTTTGGCAGTCCATGATAACAAACCACTCTGATCAGTAAAATAGTTGCCAATTCACTAGAAGTGGGCATTTTTTTATAGGCGATGAAATGTCCATATTTCGTGAGACTATCTACTACTATCAGAATTACTGAATGCTGTTGAACCACTGGCAGACCGGTAATAAAATCTAAAGAAATGTGCTCCCATGGACGACTTGGGGTTGGAAGTGGATGTAACAACCCTTTTGGTTTTGAATGACTTGTTTTAATGCGAGCACAAACTTCACAGTTGTTTACCATTGCTTTTACATCTTTTGTTAGGGTAGGCCACCAAAAATAGCGTTGGATCAGTTCAAGAGTTTTAGGAGTACCTGGGTGACCTGCCGTAGGTATAACATGCAACGAATGAAACACTATCTTGCGAAGTTTGGTAGTGGGTACGAACAAACGAGCGTCACGAAAGGGTAAACCTTGCTTGATTGACCTTTTGGGATCTGCTTGGGCCCATGTTTGCCATTTTTCAACAGTGAAAGAGTTGCAAATTTCTTCAAAGAAATCTTCAGTTTTTATGATACATAGAACCTTGTCAGGAGCAATGATAGCTCTGGAGGCTTGAAATGCAGGCAACGTGGTAGACTCTTGACGGGACAAGGCGTCAGCCTTGCGATTATCTTTACCAGGCCGAAAGGATACTACAAAATCAAATTCGGCAAAAAAAAGCATCCAGCGTGTAGGAAAGTCCTCCTTTTTTGCCTGATCACCCCCACACTTTTTGGATAGGTACTGGTGGTTACTGACTCTTGGCTGTGCCCTGGGTACTGCTTAACAGTCCCAGGGCCAGTGCTCTGTGTAAAATGGATATGCAAATTAGGCTAATTATAATTGGCTAAGTTAACCTACCTATAAGTCCCTAGTATATGGTAGGGCATGTAGGTTAAGGGACCACAGCATAGGTGGTGCACACCTAGGTGCACTGCTGAAGTGCCCAGTGTCATTTTAAAAGCAAGCCTGCCTTGCTGGCTACTTTTAAATTAAAGTTATATGCAAATTCGACTTTGGAATTAAAAGTACTTCCAAAGTCTTAAACTACCTTATTTTTACATATAAGTCACCCCTAAGTTGTGCCCTATGTGCCCCTAGGGCTGGGTGCCATGGGACTTTATAAAAATAGATTTATAAGCCCTGGTGAGGTAAAAACAGCCAAATTTGTTTTTCCCTCATTGAAGTAAATGGCCTTCATAGGCTAGAATGGGGAGACTTTATTTTAAATTTTAAAGTCTCCTTAAATGTTGCATACCAAGAATTTGGTATCAAATTAATTGTTGTAATAAATCCCACAACTTCCAGTTGTTGGATTTAATATAACTTGTTCAGGTAAAAAGTTTAGACTTTACCTAAAAAGTTGCCAATTTCAGCTCTGCATTGTTTTTGCTGCTGTGCTCTGATTGGCCAGCCTGCAGCAGCTTTTGCCAAGCTGCCTTGATGAGGTGTGAAGTGGCCTGGCTTCACACAAAGGAATGTGCTTGGGGGAGAGAATCTCCCCTCAGCAGATGGTGAGGCAGGAAGGGGGAGGGCTGCCAAACTGGTCTTCAAAGGCAGAGAAGGACATCTGGAGCACCCGGCAACACCCCCACATCCTGCAACCCCAGACAACTAGGTGCCCCCTTGATTAGATTAGGAGAGGGCAGGAGAGGGGTGTGTTTATGATTTTTAGCCACACCAGTGGGTGGGCTTAGCCAGATGTAACCTCCAAAAATCAGATTCAGCCATGTTGGATTTTTAGAGACTGTTGCCTTTTGGGATGGATTTTTGCCACACTTCCCAGGAAGGGGTCATCACAGGGGGACGACCCTGTACCTGATTGGAGGACCAGGACCCCCCTGCTTTTCACCCAGGAGCAAGGATAAAACTGGCAGACCTGCCCCCACACCTCAGATCCCCACCAGATTTCAAGAAGAAAAGAACTAAAGGAGAAGAAGGACTGCCCTGCTGGACCCCTGGCCTGCACCTGGAACCTGCACTCAGAAGGACTGCACCAGCTGCACACTTGGGCTTCACCACAAGAAGGACTTTGCCTGGCTTCAACTGGTTCAAGGAGGGACTCCCTGTTTGCTACAGGTGAAAAATTGCTATCCAGAGCCCCCCTGCACCAACTCCTGAAAAGTGACCAGCTGACCACTGTCCAGTGGCCAAAAAGGAGTTTGCGCCAGGTGCACTCTGGGAGTTGAAGTCCGCACCCCCCAAGGACCATCACAGAACTTCTGGACCCTTGGGGTGAGCTGTGGACCCCAAAAGAACCTTAAAAGAACATCTGGGTGAAGCCCCAGAAGTTTGGAAAAGATTTGAGAATTTTTTAAAAAAAGCTCCAGAGAGGGACCGACCCGCCGCGGAAATTCTAGCCGGCTTGCCTCAACCGCGACCCGGCCTGACTTGGTGGTTCGTCCCGGTAAAGAAAAACCTCAGAAAAAGAGACTAAGTCCGAAGGTAAAAAGTTGACCGGGACCTCCCAGCCATCGTATCCGAGAAGGGCTCCACGGATGTCGGATCAAGATCCAGGTTTACCCCGGTCGAAGGATTTTCATCTAAAAAAAACGACTAAGTCCGAAGGTAAAAATCTCCACCGAGGAAACCCACATCGCGTATCCGGACAAGGGCTCCAGGAGGTCGGATTCAACTGGCAGGTTCGTCCCGGTGAAGAAAAACTTCAAAATAAAGACTAAGTCAGAAGGTAACTTTTTGACCGAGGCCTCCCGCGACCTGTAGCCGAGCAGGGCTCCATTGCGGTCGGCCTGAAAGTTTGACTTTGCCCCGGTCCTGGTGCAACCAGATGACCCGATTGGCGCTTTTTGTTTCTAAGCGCTCGAAAAGTAATAATTCTTTAAAAATTCATATCTCCGGTTCTCTTTATCCGATTTTATTCGTTTTTGTGTCATTTTAAAGATAAAAATATAAACTATTCTTATAAATTGGTTTTGGATTTTTAAACTGTTTCCTGTGTTTTATTTAATTACTGTTTTGTGATATTTGAATGTTTTACACACTGTCTCCTAAGTTAAGCCTTGACGCTCGTTGCCAAGCTACTAATGGTTGAGCTGGGACTAATTTACTGAGACCTAACTGTACCTAGGTGGAGGTTAGTGGCTTGTTGCTAGGTGTAGGTACCTACCTGCCCTTACCAATAACCCATTTTCCAACACAGCGTAATTGCCGAGGGGTCAAAAGTCTGGCGGAACTCATGAATTGAAGATTACGATGATCAGTATATACTGTGACAGTGTATTTGGCACCCAACAAATGATGTCTCCATTCTTTAAAGGCATCACAAATCGCCATAAATTCTTTTTCAGCAATGACATAGTTCTGTTCGGCTTCGTTCAACTTCTGAGACATATAAGCTACAGGATGAAGTTGACCAGTGTCTTTATTTCGTTGTGATAAGACGGCTCCTATTGCTACATCTGAAGCATCAGCTTCCACTATGAAAGGTTGATTCGCATCAGGATGAGTCAAGACTGGGGCAGTGGAGAAAGCTTCCTTCAAAGTCGAGAAGGCTTGATCAGCTTCTGGGGACCATACAAACGTTTCTTTCTTTCTTAGTAGCTTAGTGATTGGAGCCACTGTCTGGGAGAAATGATTTATGAACCTCCGGTAAAAATGTGCAAATCCCAGGAAACATTGTACATCACGAACAGTCTTTGTGGTGGGCCAATCATATACGGCTTTTACTTTCTTTTCTGCCATCACCATACCTTGAGGGGTAAAAATAACCCCTAAAAACTCAACTGTGGTAACATGAAACTCACACTTGGTTAGTTTGTAGTATAAATGGTGTTTTCGAAGGGCTGCAAGAATTTTCTTGACATGTTGGACATGTTAGTTTTCATTGTATGAGTAGATCAAAATGTCATCGATGTAGACTATGGCAAATATGTTGAGGTACTCTCTAAGAACGTCATTCAAGAAAAATTGAAATGCTGCTGGAGTATTACACAGACGAAAAGGCATGACGGTGTATTAAAAAAGGCCATATCTTGTCCTGAACGCTGTTTTCCATTTGTCACCCTCTCTCATTCTGACCAAATGATAAGCACCTCGAAGGTCAAGCTTCGTGTAGATTTTTGCTCTTTTTACTTGTTCCAATAAGACCGGAATTAGGGGTAAATGATATTTATTCTTGATGGTGACTTTGTTCAAACCCCTATAGTCGATGCAAATTCGAAGTTCTCCATTAGCTTTTGGAACAAAAAACAAAGGCGAAGCTGCAGAGACTTAGAGGGGCGAATGAAGCCATTCTCCAAAAATTGATCTAGGTATTTTCGTAAATGTTGATTTTCATGTTCTGACAGGGCATATACACGACAGTTGGGAAGTATCGCACCTGGGGATAGATCAATTTAACAGTCATAAGATCTATGAGGAGGTAGAGTCTCTGCTCCTATCTCATCAAATACATCTTTGTAAGATGAATACTGTTTGGGCAGCTGAATTTCTTTCTCCGCGGCAGTAGCTATGTAAGAGTTGCAAACATTTGGTACTTGAATCTTTTGGAGACATTGTTCGTTACATAGCACAGATGAGAACACGATTTTTCGTTCTGCCCAATTGATCTCCGGATTGTGATGAGTTAACCATGGCAAGCCGAGGATAATCCCATATTGGGGAGCATGGATCACGTCAAGGATGATTTTATCTTTATGTTTCTTTCTTTGATTCTTATCTTCACAAATCATCGACAAGGGGATAGTCTGAAGAGTTACCGGGCCTCCAGTCAAGAGTTTTCCATCGACTGCCTGGATGATTTCTGGGGTCTTCTTTTCAATACATGGGATCCCCCATGCACGAACCAATTGGACATCAACAAAGTTCCCAGTAGCCCCAGAATCGACTAGAGCCTTTTTGAAATAGATCTTTTTCTTGACCTGAACTCTTATTTCCAGTTTAAGATGTCTAGATTGTGAAGGGTCCACGTTGACACCCAAGAGCAACCCTTCTCTGCATCTTGGGTGTTTTAGTTTTCCAACTCGACTGGTGCATTGGCTGCGACCTTCTGAACTGGACCTTGCTTGTTCTTTGGTTTGATTGGACAATCTTTGGCAAAATGACCTTTTCGCCCACAATAAAGACATTGTCCATTTTTTCTGCGTAGGTCCTTTTCATCTTTGGTCAAAGGTCTTCTGATGGTTCCAATTTCCATCGGTTCCGGTGTTCTTTCTTTCGGAGTTCTTGAGTCTCTGTTATCATGAACGAGCCATGAATATTTTTCAATCTTTTTGCGCGTTCCTTTACGTTCTGCTAAACGATGATCAAGTCTCAAGACAAGATTTATTAATTATTGACAGTCTGTAGGTTGTGGGTCGATTTGCGCTAAGATATCTTTTAGTTCCTCTTTGAGTCCCTTGTAAAACAAGACCGCTTGTTTTTCTTCAGGCCAGGATGTCTCGGCAACCAACCGGTTAAAGTTGGCTAAATACGACACTAGGTCTTGATTCCCTTGGCGTAAATCTAATAATTCACGATCTGCTGACTGTGTTACAGTTCTACGATCAAAAACTCTCTCAAATTCACGAACAAAATTTCTCCAGTTGTACAATAAGGGACTATTTTTACGCACAAGGGGAATTGCCCAAGTAGCTGCATCCCCAGACAGATATGATAACAAGAAAGCTACTTTGGACTGGGCATCGGGGAAAGTATTTGGTTTGCAGGTGAAGTGTAGTTCCACTTGAACCAGGAAAGATTGTGCTTTCAAAGGGTCACCTGAGAAACGTTCAGGGGGAGCTAAAGGAATTGCAGAAGGAACATTTAGGGAAATCGGATTACTTCCAGAAGCCTGAGAAGAAGTACCTGGCCAAGACACACCTGTGGGACGTTGTTCCTTCTTCTCTACCTTATCTTGCAACTGACTCACTCTCTCTGCTAAGCTAGTTGTCAATTCTTTGGATGATACCACCTCTGCTTGGAGCTGGGTGATAGCCTTGACTAACTCGTCTAGCGTGGCCATGCTGAGAACATACACAAGCCAGGAGGATAATAATTTGTGGGCTCACTATTCTGTCAGAGTCACCAGATCTTCGGGGTCTGTGCACGTTCCCAACACGTCCACCACTGAACAGCTCCAAGACTCTGATAGATAAATCACAGAGGCTAAGAGAGTTCAAGAGGGGAAGAGGGGATTAGGAAGGGAACAGCTGGAAAGGAGACCTGTAATAAGAAAAAGGTTAGAACACACTATAAGAAAATTATATCTCCTGAAATCAATACTAGACTATGATTCTAAGCCTAGTCACTCTGAAAACATGAACAATCTAAGAGTTAAGTTTAAAATGACTAAGTTTCAAGATGGCCGGATACCTGTAGGGGAATCAAGATGAATTAAATGAACATTTTCTTATTCAAGTACTTTCCTTTACATGAGAATCAGAAAAACATTCTGACTAAATTTTAAACCAGTCATATCAATCCTGTTTTGAGAATGTATGCTAGGACCATACAATATCGCATCTAGAAACTCTGGCCTTCTGTGTACTCTTAAAATGATTCAACACAAATTGCGCATATTGCAGATATATATATAGTAAACACCATAAAAGGATTGTGCACCATGAATAACACAATATGGATTCAGGAAACAAATCACATAACTTGTCAACTCGAATATTATATAATAAATATCTTAGAATAGTGGCATACAATAAGCAACATGAATTAAACTCGAGGAGAGAATCGTTCGTCTTGCCGATTCGAGTGTTACAATGTAAAATACCAAGAAATGGTAGCACGCAATGAATATCAAAGTCAAATCATCATTAATCGAATCGCGCGTCTTGCCGATTCGTAAAACACGATGTGAATGTCAAGAAATAACAGCTCATAATAAATAACAAGATCAAAGTACAATGAAACGAATCGCGCTTCTTTTGCCGATTCTTAAGCCACCATGTAAATGTCAAGAAATGGTAGCGCGCAATAAACAACAAGGTTAAATCCTCATGAAACGAGTTGCGCGTCTTGCCAATTCGTAAAACATCATGTAAATGTCAAGAAATAGTAGCGTGCAATGGACAACAATGTTTAAACACCATAAATCGAATCGCGCGTCTTGCCGATTCGTAAAACACGATGTGAATGTCAAGAAATAACAGTTCATAATAAATAACAAGATCAAAGTACAATGAAACGAATCGCGCTTCTTTTGCCGATTCTTAAGCCACCATGTAAATGTCAAGAAATGGTAGCGCGCAATAAACAACAAGGTTAAATCCTCATGAAACGAGTTGCGCGTCTTGCCAATTCGTAAAACATCATGTAAATGTCAAGAAATAGTAGCGTGCAATGGACAACAATGTTTAAACACCATAAAACGAATCGCGCGTCTTGCCGATTCTTAAGCCACCATGCCAATGTCAAAAAATGGTAGTACGCAATGAATAACAAAGTCAGACCTTTATGAAACAAATCGCGCGTCTTGCCTATTTGTAAACTACCATATTAATGTCAAGAAATGGTAGCGTGCAAGTAATTTGTTACTCATTTAATAATTAAACCAAGAATGTGAAAATTCTAAATAACGGTGTCGGGATAGTCCAACCACCGTCTTACCGCCTAGAACAATGATCACCAATGAAGGATGAAGGGCAGAAGACTGGAAGATCCAAATAGGCTGCCAGGACAGGAGCTCAGGAAGCAGCTGCTGCTCTGAACCGGGACCTCTGAATATTGAGCACTGGGAGTTGGGCTGGCTCTCTTTTATAGAGTCTTGGCCCAGCCCAGAACCACGCCCAGGCATGTTGCAGGGAACATTTCTGGAAGGCCCTGGAAAGGGACCACACCCTAACACACTCTGAAAACCTGCAGCAATACATTGCAAAGGAACAGTATTTGTAAGCATATTAAAAATAAGTTTTCAGGATTGAACTCTGCAATGCAAAATGTTAAACCACAACATATCAGCACAATGCATAAATTACGTTGTTTTGAGAGTGCTGGGTTTTTGCATTTTTGTCGCCAATAGAGCGTGTACTGCTCTGGTGTTGACAGAGCTGCAATAACCAGGACGACACAACATGCCAGTATTAAAATTGTGATGAGAAGAGTGAAGCATTATCATATTGTAATTATAATCAATGGACTAGCTCCTACCTGGGCTATGATAGAGCACAGCATGTTAAGCTCTAATTCTGCCCTTCAGGTTCCCTTGGGAAGACATCAGCCCCCGTACCTGAGCAAAGACCTGCGGTCTGTGTTAGCATTTGTAGTGAAGCATTCAGCAATCAGCATACAGTCGTGGTTCCCTGGCTGGAATCTCCCTCTAACGTGTAAGGAACAAGGACGTGTTTTCACTTGTGTGTAAATGTTGTGCTGCAAGCATGTCTGTTTGCAATGCTCTAAGAATGCGTGTATGTTCAATTGTCCAGAATTTGCTTGAAAAATCAGGACGTATCAAATCATATAAAGGTTTTATGCGTGTAGCATAATCTGGAATGTAAATTCTGCCAAAATTTAGGAAACCCAATAGAGATTGGAGTTTTTTAATCGTATTTGGGGGTTGTAACTGTGCACATTTTTCTAAGAATTGTGGCGCTAGGCTCTTTCCTTCACTTGACAGCTCACATCCCGGAAACAGGACACTGAGGAAGGTGATTTTTGTTTTTCAGAAATTTAATTTGTAGCCAAATTCAGCAAATCCTACAACAATGCGGGCTACCCATCTTAAATCTTGTAGCAATTCATCATCCATAAAATAGATATCATCTACATAGGACAATGCTCAGGATCAATCTCGTGCAAAATTGCTGTCTCACGAGCTGCAAACAGTCCTGGGCTGTTCTTATACCCCTGAGGTAAACAACAGAATTCTTTTCCGGGAGCCTAGTGCACTGAAACTTGTGAAGTCTCTACTCTCAGGTGCTATATTCTGGCAGAAGAAACCATTGGAAATATCCAGTGTTGTTTTGTATTTTTCACACACTATATTGTTCATTAGTGCTGTGCTATGTGAGTTTTGTATAGCATAAGTGCATGTATGGCTGTTTAAGTGTCTGTAGTCTAAGACTATTCTATATGAATGGTCTGGTTGAGCTACTGGGAACAATGGATTACTCACTGGGGAGACACAGGGTTCAATTATGCCCTGGTACTCTAATTGTGTGAGTATTTCTCTCACAGATGCTTTTGCTTCATGTTTTATTGGATACTGAGGTTCATTTTTGATTGGAATTACATGGCAGAGGGATTCTTTATCCCATCCTAAATGATTTCGGTATAACACATGTGCCTGTGCCAAAGCCCAATCAATGGCATAGGATTCAGCAAGTTCCTCTGGAACAAGGGCGAGAAGGAAGGCTTAATTACGTCTTCTCCATATGGGCAGGTACGGACAAATTCAGGTGGCCAATCTTGATTGGGCAACAATACATCATATATGTTTACTACAAAATCCCAAAAGATTGCATCTATTATGCGCTCAATGTCTCCTTCTAAATGTAGCGTTACTTTATACACCCTATCAGGTGTGGAGACACGCATGTCCGCAGTTTCTACTTGTATAAAGTCATCAGTTGCTTTCACCTCCAGATGCTCTAGAAGACTCCGGCAAACTATTGTGACCTCTGCCGCGCTGTCTAGGAGTGCTAGTGCCCACTTCTTGTTCTTCAAGAGGACCCTCTTCCTGAGTGGCATGTCGGACTGCGACTGCTCCCACTTTTTTCTTTTTGAATTGAGGTTTTTGTTGGGTGGGTTTCTCTTCCTTTTTAACAGAAACCTCCGATGAACGTTGTGATTCCTGTCTCGGTTTCACGTACTCTGTTCTTCTCTCTGATCGCCCACCTCTCTCATTTCGTTTTTCCGATGAGTCCTGAAAGGAACGAGATTGGTGTGTATCAGTACATTGATAACTATCGGGCGTTTTTATATTATCTCTATTTCTGAGATTATGGGGGTTATTACAACTTTGGAGGAGGTGTTAATCCGTCCCAAAAGTGACGGTAAAGTGACGGATATACCACCAGCCGTATTACGAGTTCCATAGGATATAATGGACTCATAATACGGCTGGTGGTATATCCGTCACTTTACCGTCACTTTTGGGACGGATTAACACCTCCTCCAAAGTTGTAATAACCCCCTATATCTATTTTGTGGGGTCTCCATTCGTGGAGATTCTCCCCTCTCTTTTTTAGGAGTTTGTTGTTTTTTATTCCAGCATTTCTTATTACCCTCAGGACCTTGCTTGGGAAAATCTTTATTAGATTTGCCCTGAAATTGTGGTTTAGATGGTTTCCCCCCTAAACTGTCTTGACCTATACTAGAATAGGTCTCTGCGATAATCTTAATCAGCCTGCGTTCCTGATCCTGTTGCGGAACGTCACTGAGCCACATGCGCACTGCCAGTGCGACCGCTTCCCCTTAAAGTTTACTTAAAATGATTGAGGATACTACGACAAAATTGCCCATCAATTGCATCCCCAAATCTAGGGCCGGGGCAGCCCCGTATTCATCTTGAATTTGCTTCAACACCTCCGGTAAATTGGCAATTGTCGGTGTACTGTGTGCGGTTGTATAGAGCGTGGCAAATACCGTGCCCCAGGTATTACAGTTATCCACTGTAGGGACCATCCCAAATGGCAAGCACATCATTAATATTCTATGTTTATCCTGAGGTCCTGTATGGGGAAATACTGCCTCCAGCGCATTTATTTTTTGTGCTAACCAGAACGGAGGTTGCTCTCTTTTGGCGGGTACTTTACCCATGATTGAATGTACAGGCGCCACTGGAGCAGCACATGCTAGGTTTGTATTTAATGTCTGCATTACGAATTGTACTAATCATCTATATATCGCTCTTAATTCTGTATATAAGCGACTAACCTCAGCTACCGCTGAATTTGCAACTGCAGGATGTGGTGTATAGGTGGCCAATAAAGGCCAGGTTTGACCATCGTTACTTAGAGGACCTAAACTTACTGGTAAAATTGTGTGGGGTAGGGCGCCATCAAGCCAAATATTACGTTCTTGATAAGGTAGTGGTATTTCTAAATATGCGTATGCTCTGTATTGTCCAGGTGCATTTGAAAGTGTATAATGATGAAATGTATTTGTGTTCCCATCAACTGCTGGAAATGTGACCCAAGAATAAAAGAGTTCTGTTCTATAAGCTGCATGGGCATCCAACACAAATGTGACTGGACCCCGTGGGCTGTTAGGCCATTTGCTAATAAATGTGCAGTCAGAGGTTGTCTCATATTAACTGCTATTTGTATCTGCTGTGGATTCGCCATCATAGACAGACTATATGTTCAGAGAAGGCACACCAAATGGAGGTTTTTCTTTTAAAGTTCAAGCTTGAGCAACCTCCAGCCTCAGATAGGATAGCCTACGTAGCTGGGGTGGAAATCCTCAGTACCACGGACGTCTCCGTATATGGTATTGAGGCGTCATTGTATATAATGAGACAGAGAGCCTGACCAAACGTTGGCGGTGCCATGTCGCATAGGCTCTCATTATCCTAATGAGACTACTGGATTTTGAGCGGCAGAATCGCCCGCAGTATGGGAGACTAAGTCTAACCCACTGCGGGTGACACCTGTCGCTCCAATCCGGGTTTTGCTCCAGCTAACTAGCAGTGCCTCATCTCTACCCAAGGATAGGGATGACTGGGCAGCCGAGCGCATGACATACTTGGCTTCTCATGGAAGTCATGGTCACTCAGGTCTCATCCATTTCTCTCATTTACAATTCAGTCTCATATATAAATGACAAACAGAAGCAGTATATGTTTCAATAATGAGTTTAATAAAACGACTGCATCTTAAATAGCAAAGCGTGAGCTGCAATAACCAGGACGACACAACATGACAGTATTAAAATTGTGACGAGAAGAGTGAAGCATAAAAACAACGCTATCATATTGTCACTATAATCAATGGACTAGCTCCTACCTAGGCTACGATAGAGCACAGCATGTTAAGCTCTAATTCTGCCCTTCAGGATCCCCTGGAAAGACATCAACCCCCATACCTGAGCAAAGGCCTGCGGTCTGTGTTAGCATCTGTAGCGAAGCATTCAGTAATCAGCATACAGTCCTGGCTGAAATCTCCTTCTAACGTGTAAGGGACATGGAAGTGTTTTTATAATAACACAGCTGATGTTCTGAGAAAATGTCCCTACGTAAGGATGTGTGTCTTCTATGAATGTTGGAGACTAAACTTCTACCACGTTCACCGGCAATGTACCGTGAGGTAGCCTTGGAAGAAGCACAGAGTGATCGAGAATGTCTT
Organism: Pleurodeles waltl; assembly: GCF_031143425.1. Classification (NCBI taxonomy): domain Eukaryota; kingdom Metazoa; phylum Chordata; class Amphibia; order Caudata; family Salamandridae; genus Pleurodeles; species Pleurodeles waltl. Next base: position 135,259,788 of record NC_090448.1, read on the forward strand.
GTTTGAGAACAGAGTGCTGGCCTAGGCAAAAACAGTTAGATAAATGGAAAATAAAACAAGAACGTAAAAATGGTTATTGTAACAATAATAAGACAAAGCTTAATAAAATATATCTAGGTTAAAGTGCACAGCGGCCTAGTGTGTTAAAATAATGTGCATGGAGCTATAACTAAAATGGCTACACAACAGTCTGAGCCATGTTTACAGAGCTACTAATGTGGGTGGCACAACCAGTGCTGCAGGCCCACTAGCAGCATTTGATTTACGGGCCCTGGGCACCTATAGTGCACTGTTCTAGGGACTTATTAGTAAATCAAATATGCCAATCATGGATGAACCAATTACATACACATTTTGTATAGGAGCACTTGCACTTTAGCACTGGTTAGCAGTGGTAAAGTGCCAAGAGTAACAAAAACAGCAAAAACAGAGTCCAGCGCACATCAACAACCTGGGAAACAGAGGCACAAAGTTAAGGGAGACCACGCCAGGGATGAGAAGTCTAACAGGTGTGAAAGAAGTGGAGGTATGCACCTGCTTCAAGTAAATTCAATACAATTTTATACATGTGACATATCTGACCCCCAGGCGCTTACATACCATATACCCCTCTTGAGATCAAAACTGCCCAAAGTGTAGGGCAGAGGATGCTGATTTCCTCCACCTGTCATCAAACTGCCCAAAGATATGAGTTTAATGGGGTGGCGTTCCTTTGCCTAGCTGAAAGCGGCTACAGAATGGGATGTCCTGTTGGAGATTGAAAAATGACTGGTGGGACGTCTCCCACAGAACCCGGCCAGGAAGCTGAGTAGGCGCTGCACAATGCTGGGCCTCATAGTCGCAAAAAGATGCATTGCCATCCATTGGCTAAGTTCCAGGGCCCCAACGAGAGCTACTTGGGAGTCGGATATGATAGAATGGGCGGGGGCTGAAGAAATGCATATGAGAAGGACCAAGAGAGATGACAAGGCACAGGAAATGTTGCTGGCCTGGGTGGAGATGACTGGAGCACTGCTCGTATATGCTTTCCCACAAACCAACACCCCCATATCTCAGGAGGATGGAGTAGAATAACAACAATGATGGTGGATGGGGGAGGTTTCTGTCTGTTCATTGCCCAATGGATAACTACTATAACAGACTGAAACAGTGAGAAGACAACTCTATCTTGTATTGACAGATAGAAGATGATGGACCCTACATGGAAGCTCTGGCGGTGGGAGTGGGTGGGAGATGGGATTTATTGTTGTATTCTGGTTCAACTGATTAAGATGCAAGCTGCTTTGTTGTACAGCCTGTCAGGCGGACTCATTTGCTATCTTTTATATGAACGTGTACATGTCATTGTCACCTGACCTGGCTGTTTACTGATATAATGCCTAATGAAAAAAAAATATAATAATAAAAAACAAATCTGTGTAGCATAATCACACAGAATTACCTAAGAATTCAGCCAGATTCCACTTGAATTAGCAATGATTAATTCTTCATTTAGCACTATTTATTATATATACAGTATATAATGGACACAAGGATGCCTTTTGCTCTAAGAACTAGCACTAAATGCAACAGGACACGAATAGTGAGAGCGAGCAGCCGCCTGCTAAATGTGCTCTTGGGAAAGTAGGTTCCGTCAACTTACTACCAGCATTCAGCATTATTTCCTTAGCACAAAATCCATCCTCTTGTCCAAAATGGATGCAAGGATAGATTTCACACCAAGAAAGAGCGCTAAGTGCTGCAGAGCATAAAAAGCAAGCTTGTGCTCATTTAATGTGCTTTTGAGGTAGAATTAGTTCCACAAACGTACTCTTAGTTCCACCAGCAGGAGTAATTGTGTAATTATCTATAATTCCTCATCAAAGAGTGATGCAGAATTACCAAAATTGCTGTGATTACTGTGGCTTAATCAAAATTCTGCCCAGTCCTACTAAAAATCTTTCAAGACTTGCCCTTGTTTTTTATAAAAATATTTCATGATTATTTAGCTCATGATGGTTGAGTTTCCTGAAAATGTTGGCTTGTTTTCAGGAGTCAGTCTCTTAAAAGTGTCTTGTGAGATGGTTTATTTGCTGTTTTTTAGTTTTTATGTTTTCATCATTTGCTTTGTTTGTACGTTTCACCATAAAGATAAATTGTATTTTATATATTAGAAATAATAAACCAAAGTAAACTAGAAGAATTCACAAATTTATCCGTGAAGTGTCCACTGACCTCATTCAATGCCTGGATGCACCCCAACTACTCTAGTGGGCCTTTTACATGCAAAGGGTACATTCATATAACACTAAGCTGCGAGTTTCACCTAGAGGCACTTCTTTAATGTGGAGGCTGAAACTGATACGGTATACCTGCAAAGCTTCCAGTTTGCCGTCAAGATGGGTCTACTGTGCTTCATATGCTAACATCTGTTGGATGCATTGCTTGCTACTGAGTTCAGAATTTAGAAGTTGTCCACATTGAATAATTGCTGAGGAAGATTGTCCAGCTCCTTTAGGTGGTCTCCTACAACATCCATAAGCAGGGGGGAAGAAGGAGTGTCCATCCTTTTTAGAGAAAGCATCACTGAACTAGAATCACAGCCACTGCCATGTGTTACCTCAATATTCATGCCTGAAAGAAAAAGACTAGTGTTTGCATTATTCTATGAATTTGAGATAACACAATATACCTGTACAGACAGGTAGTGAGAAACAAGACTACACAGATAAACAACCTGATCTACCAACTTAATGGAGTTCTTATGCTCTAAAAACATGATATCAGCAAAGGATACCACCAGCATGAATTAGAGGAAACCCAACTGCATTTGCTGTTCATCCAGGGCTGTACTTCGGCAAAAAGGGAATTGCAGTGATGAATTCTTGGTGTTGGTCAATACTCAGATAGAACAGGATAAACATTACCTAATGCAAGTGGGAGAGAAATGTGACCTCCGTAAGCCCTCGATTAAATGTTATGGACATCTTGTTTCATGGAAGGAATATAACAACGTATAGGGCCTCAAAACACATCCTGTCTCTATTCACATCCCAACACATAGTTACTAATGCACGTAATATATATTGAAAACCTTGCCTTTCTGTGTGCCTCCACTGTGATCTCATATGAAAGTCAGAGATTTTTACAAACTGATTGCTGCCAAACTTATTCATGCACTAAAACATCACAATTCAAACAAATGACCTATTTCATTACTTCTTCCAATATGGGACTGACTGTGGATACTAGTCCATTTCGTCCAAGGGGCATTTCAGCTCAACACAAACCAGGATTTTACACACCAAGTAAGATAGTAGCCTGTGCATTGAATTTCCTGATAGACACAGAGCCTATGTTCAGGAAGTGAACAGGTCTTACCATTATAAACACTTCCACATTTTCTTCTGTGGAAAAAAATGACCAAGTGCTCCTCTTCAGTTTTGGGAAATCAAAGGCACAGATTTCATCTGGGATTGAGAGATGGAGTCTGTGAATGCATGAGTGCAAATTCCATGTTACATATCCCCAGAGGAAAGATGATAGCCCCCAAAGCATTGCAGATTTTGTCTCAAGATTTCTCACTCCAAAGACACTACGGCCTCCTTGAATGCGGTTGCAGCTCACAGTGCTAAAAAGGGGCCAGGCAGGTGTGGCATTGGGGGGTACATTAATTAAATAAAAATAATTTTTAAAAACTTACCTGATCCGCCGACTTGCGCAGTGCCACTCTCCTTTCCATCGTCGCTGCAGGCACAGGCTCCCAGTCTGCCCTGCAGCCAATCCTGATGTTGCTCAGAGCAGCGTCAGGATTGGCTGGGAGCACCAAGTCAGGGTGCTCCCAGGCAGACTGGGAACCTGTGCGGGCTCTCTCCAGCCCCGCAACCGTGTTGCTGGGCTGGAGAGAGCCTACTGTGCATGTCTGTTTGGCCGGCCCAAGACGGCTGGCGAAACACACATGCGCTCTGAGGGGGAGATCTGTGCACTCCTCCTCACTGCTAGTCACCCCCATGGCCCTGCCCCTTTCAGAACGAAAGGATAATAAACTTTGTTTATTATCCTTTCGTTCTGGAAGGTTTGCAGCGTCTGCTGCTGGAGGAGAGGGGGACCGTTGCTCCTCCGCCCTAACGGAGGAGCCGCCCCTGCTTGAACGGCAAATAATACATCTGCTACATTGTTAAAATTGTGTAACCTCTTGCAGTCAGCATCCAAACCATAATTCCATTCATTCAGGAGGATGCAACCATAATAGGGATGTATGAGGTACTGCACACACTGACCTTGGTAGGGAATCTAACAAGAGAGTATATGCTGCTTAGGTAAAAGACTTTTTGATGAACACAAAGCAGACTGGTCTTGGGGGGTAGTCACACACCAAGAGGAACTTTGGTCATCATGCCTTCGCTGCTGCAACAGCAGAGTTTCAGTCAAGCGCACAAATGACAAAATACCCATCATGCTTACTAGAACATACAGGCCATTCAACTCTTTATTAGTCAATGAAGGTTCTTTTTTATGATGTGGGCAGAAATAGTGTTGCTATAATTTCTGAACTGCACCACAGGAAGTAAAAGCTGGAAACTGGGTAAAAAAGGACACATGTGGGCTAGTCTTCCAGAATTAGAAAGAGACGTAACAGAGTTTCTCTTTTGTGATACACTGCATGCCTTGCTTGAGAAGCCTTCATGCCCTTTTTTACTTGAACTGCTTGCTGAATTGCCCCAATACATTTGGGACACTTTCTTCTTTCATGATTAGCTAATAAAATCTAATTTTAAAAACTGCTAAGACTAGGCAAAACCAAATTCACTCTCCCCTTCCAGACAGAAATAGAAAAACTACACCAACCCTGCTTGTGATGACGGTGAGGCATCTAACACAACGCCCATGATCCACACTCCTCTCTTGTGTCATCTCAATACTTCATAGCTGAGCTCCTGCTTGGCAACATGCTGGAGGGTGTCAACATTCAAGTAGATTCATTTGCTTTACGATGGAAAGGTGTTTGGACACAATACTAAGAACACAAATATTGGAAAAAACATATTATGGGGGTCATTCTGACCCTGGCGGTCGGTGATAAAGCGGCGGCCAACCCGCCAACAGGCAGGCGGTCAAAAAAATGGAATTCTGACCCTGGCGGGAACCGCCAACACAGCCCGCCACTTTAACACTCCGACCGCCACGGCGGGACAGACAAACAGCGCGGCGGTCACCGCCAACAGGCAGGCGGCAGACAATGTACCGCCCACCCTATCACAACTCACCAATCCGCCCCCTTTTCCGGGGAGGGAGCCCCGCCGATAAAAACACGGCGGAAACAGACTACGAACGGGAAAACGCTCACCTATACACACTACACGAGGAAGGAGGACAGCATGGAACCCGAATTAAACATCCTACCAGCTATTGTCTACCTGCTCATCTACCAGGAGTACGAACGCCGGCGCAGACGACAACGGTGAGTACTGCACCTACGAGGGGGGAGGAGGAAAGCTTACGCCCACACACATGTGCCATACACCCACCCCCCCACCACAAATACCTACACCCCAATGCCGAGCAACAAGTCAGAGTGACACCCCCCAAACCCACCGGAATAATGCAAAGACACAATTAAATTGATCTATAAAATATATGTAGAAATAGCTCCATTAAAGGTATGGGAAATATGCCATAAAAAAGATACAAAAATAAGGAATGAACAGAGTCAACAATACATACATAGGCAATAAGTCCTGCACATACCCTCAAAGTTCCATAGTCCGTGGGCCAATGTGCACAAACACATGGGCAAAGCCCACACAGGAGACCAGATCCCATTGGAGAGAACACTGCTGGGGCATCAGATGACAAAACTACAGGCACCTCAGGGGGAAGGGAAGGGGGGGCACCTCAGCCACATGAGTCCTTGACGCCAGATTCACGAGGGGCCTCCATGCCCACTGTCCCATCCTGGGGAGTGCAAAGTCACAGTCTCACAAGTCTCTACAGTGGGTGGCTTGCCCACTGTTCCATCCTGGGGAGTGCAAAGCCACAGTCTCTCGAGTGGATAACAGTGGGTGGCTTGCCCACTGTTCCATCCTGGGGAGTGCAAAGTCACAGTCTCTCGAGTCTCTACAGTGGGTGGCTTGCCCACTCTTCCATCCTGGGGAGTGCAAAGCCACAGTCTCTCGAGTCTCTACAGTGGGTGGCTTGCCCACTGTTTCATCCTGGGGAGTGCAAAGCCACAGTCTCTCGAGTCTCTACAGTGGGTGGGCTGGCCACTGTTACATCCTGGGAAGTGCAAAGCCACAGTCCATCAGATGGATTACCGACTCCACTGTTAATGGAGGAGGCATGGTGCCCAGAGTGCTTCCTGAAGCCCTGGTCGACACAGAACCGGCACTGTAAATGGGCCAGCGGTGCTTGAGATGAAGGCCCCAGCGGAGCGGTGCAGAGACGGCGGGACCCAGCGGAGCGGTGCTTGAGATGAAGACCCCAGCGGAGCAGTGCAGAGACGGCGGGACCCAGCGGAGCGGTGCTTGAGATGAAGGCCCCAGCGGAGCGGTGCAGAGACGGCGGGACCCAGCGGAGCGGTGCAGGGACGGCGGGACCCAGCGGAGCGGTGCTTGAGATGAAGGCCCCAGCGGAGCGGTGCTTGAGATGAAGGGCCCAGCGGAGCGGTGCTTGAGATGAAGGGCCCAGCGGAGCGGTGCTTGAGATGAAGGCCCCAGCGGAGCGGTGCTTGAGATGAAGGGCCCAGCGGAGCGGTGCAGAGACGGCGGGACCCAGCGGAGCGGTGCCTGAGATGAAGGCCCCAGCGGAGCGGTGCTTGAGATGAAGGGCCCAGCGGAGCGGTGCTTGAGATGAAGGGCCCAGCGGAGCGGTGCTTGAGATGAAGGGCCCAGCGGAGCGGTGCTTGAGAGGAAGGCCCCAGCGGAGCGGTGCTTGAGATGAAGGGCCCAGCGGAGCGGTGCTTGAGATGAAGGGCCCAGCGGAGCGGTGCAGAGACCGCGGGACCCAGCGGAGCGGTGCAGAGACGGCGGGACCCAGCGGAGCGGTGCAGAGACGGCGGGACCCAGTGGAGCAGTGCTTGAGATGAAGGCCCCAGCGGAGCGGTGCAGAGACGGCGGGACCCTGTTCCGCGGATGTTGTCCCGGCAGGTCCCTGTTCAGCGGTGCTCCTCCCGGCGGGGCCCTGTTCAGCGGTTCTTGTCCCAGCAGGCCCCTGTTCAGCGGTGCTCCTCCCGGCGGGTCCCTGTTCAGCGGTGCTCCTCCCGGCGGGCCCCTGTTCAGCGGTGCTCCTCCCGGCGGGCCCCTGTTCAGCGGATGTTGTCCCGGCGGGGCCCTGTTCAGCGGTGCACCTCCCGGCGGGGCCCTGTTCAGCGGTGCTTGTCCTGTGTGTCTAGGGAGCCAGACCTGGGCAAGACTTCCCGCTCATTCACCATCCGAACTTGCGGTGGCGGCGCCCTCCTGTGATGGAGTCTTGGGCCCGTGGGTGTCGTCCGTCACACCCGGAATGGGGCTGGTGGGGCACTCCTGGGCAGCTCGCCTCCTGCCTGACTTCTCCGCCCTGCTGCCCTTGCCCTCCTTCGCTGAAGCTCTGTGGCCCTTGCCTCCCTTGGATGATGTGGCAGGTGACGGGGCAAGGCTACTGTCCTTGGTGGCAGCCGTCTCACTCTTGTCGCGCCGGGCCTTCTTCTTTTTTGTCCTCTTCCCAGGGGGTGGGCTGGCTGTTCCCTTGCTGCTGGCCGATGTTCCTGCCCTAGGATCTGGTGGACTCCAATAGCCCTGCACTTTGGTCACAGTAGATGCAGGGCTGGTGGTGGCTGAGGTGCTTTTTTTACTCTTACCAGATGGAGGGGGTGGGTCAGTGATTGGAAGGAGCTCAAGGTTGGAAAGGAAAAGGACTTGGGAAGGACAGGGACGGGTAGGTGTAGTGGGTTTGGGAGTGGAGGAAGAGGATGTGGTTGTAGGAGAGTCAAGTGTGCTGTCTTTGGGTGCAGGTGCCTGTGACGGAGGCTGTCGTGAGGTGGATGGCTGTTGGGCAGGTGGCTGCCTGCGTTTGTGTGCTTTGGAAGAAGGGGTGACAGACACACTGGGAGAGGACACAGGGGACGTGTAAATGGCAGTGGTGGTGGTGACTGCACGTGTGTGGACTGTAATGGAGGGTGTGCTGGTGATGGAAGTACTGGCTGATGGTGGTGTGCATGCAGGTGTGAGTGGAGACGTCACAGGGAGGGAGGAGGGAGATGAGGACGTAGGGGACACAGAGGTGGTAGTGACTGTTGGCATGTCTGCATCTGGATGTTGCTTGGGTGAATGCTTGTGTGATCTGTGGTGCTTATGTCTGGATGAGCTGCCCTTGGGTGTTGAGGTGTGTGCAGGCTGGTCTGATGGTGTGGATGGGATAGGCAGAGGAACAGGAGACTGGGACTGGGTGGAGGGAGGGAGTCAGAAGAGGGAGGCTGGAGACAGGGACAATGGCTGCCGTCAGTGCTGAGGCCAGAGCGTTGAACGATCGCTGATGGGCAGCCTGACCCGAATGAATGCCCTCCAGGTATGCATTGCTCCGATGCACCTCCCTTTCTACACCCTGGATGGCATTCAAAAGGGTAGACTGCCCAACAATGAGTGTCCTGAGGAGGTCAATGACCTCCTCACTGAGGGAAGCAGGGGTAACTGGGGCAGGGCCTGAGGTGCCTGGGGCGAAGGAGATGCCCGCCTTCCTGGGCGAGCGGGCACGGAGCGAAGGCTGAGGGGCTGCTGGGAGGGCGGGGCTGGTGCGCTGGGTGGCGGCTGTACCTGTTGTGGCGGTGGGCACGGATGTTGCCGCCACCGCTAGGGAGCTCCCTTCCGAGGACGTGTCGGTGTCGCTGACGACTCCACGGGTCCCCGTTGTGGAGCTCCCCTCGCCCTCCGTCTCACTGGTGTACTCGGACTCTGTTGTATGGCCCTCCGGGGCCATGTGAGATGCAGCTCGCTCGTGCGCCGATGCCACTTCTCCTGCGCCTGATGATGCTAATGCACACATGAACAGGAAGACAAAGAAAATGGGGGGGGGAGAAATGAAGACAGGTTGAGTGCATGCATTGCCAACACCGTTGTCGGAGAGAACAGACACAGAAGCCCCCTGAACTAGGCCACGCAATCGGGGTACACTACTCAGTTATTGTGACTAGGCCTACAGGTTTCTGGACGAGAAATGCACACATGGGTGAGGCCGGACCATGGATAGCTGTACTTGGCACCCTACAGAGGTGGGGGGCGGGGGGACAGGGCCGTGTCTAACGGAGGGGCCTAGCCTACAGAATGCGCCCTGGCCTGGAGATAGCCACAGCCCTCCTCCCCCACCCAGACACCTTCACTGTGCGCAAAGATAGCAGAATGTGCTGATACTCACCCCCTTGTGTCTGCTGTGATGTCCTCACGCGCCCATCCAAATCGGGGTAGGCCACCGCCAGGATCCGGGACATCAGGGGGGTCAATTGGCGGCTGGCACCCCTCCTACGTTGGGAGGCCATCCCCAGCAGAGACTCGGCGGTCTTTCTGGTCCCACGGCGGATGTCCTCCCACCTCCTTCGGCAGTCGGTGCCCCGTCTGTTGTGGACCCCCAGGGCCCGCACGCCCTTGGCGATGGCACGCCAAATGTCGATCTTCTGATGGGCGCTGACCTATGTGACATGTACAGGGTGGTAAAGGATATCGCATCAGTTTTCTGCCTGATCAATGTGAGTGCACCCCCCCTCCCCAACCTTGCCATGTGGCACATGCTCTCATCTTTCATGCGTTGCACTCCTCATTCGCTCCCCTCCCCACCATCTTACATACACCCCACTCAACACAGGCATAGCCCATTCTACGTGCACCGTGTGTACTAACCTGTTGGTCTGGAGGACCGTAGAGTAGCGCATACTGGGGGAGGACCCCATCAACAAGTTTCTCCAATTCTTCGGAAGTGAAGGCAGGGGCCCTTTCCCCAGTCGCAGCAGCCATTGTATCTCCCAGACCGAGGTCACAGCAGCACTTGCAGTATAGGTCCTCTCCTGTGGATGATCAGGTCTCGAGTGATTAAGCTGACAGAAAATGGCGGTCACGCCCGCGGCGGTGCGTACCGCGGCAGTGCGTGCCGCGACCTGAGACCCATAGGGTCATTGGCTCCTGAGACCCATAGGGTTCAATGTTAACCAATGCAGCTTTGCGCCGCGGTCTTCGACCGCCTACCGCCACGGTGTGCCATGCCAGCGCAGTGACCTCACATCCCACTGTCACACTTCACAGGTCAGGCAGCCGCCATTTCAAGGGCCCACATGGCATGATTTCTACTGCGTCACACAGGCCTAGGCCTTGCATTGCCACTCATACAAGCCTTTCAATGCATGGCGATTCATGTACTGTGCAAGCTGTGTGTACGAACCTGTGGGTTGCTTGACTGTGTGCTCCATGTTGTCCTTCCTAGGCACCGTCCGCTCGGACTTGCGAGGAGAAGGATGAATCCTCCCGTGTACCGCCGGGTGGTGGACATGTCGACAATGGAAGAACGACATATCATACTTACATACCGGCTTGACAGAGCAACTATACATGAACTGTGTGCCCAGCTGGAGCCAGACCTGATGTCCCCCATCCGCCAACCCACAGGGATTCCACCTCTGGTGCAGGTTCTGTCAGTACTCCATTTTTTGGCAAGTGGGTCTTTTCAGACAACAGTGGCCATTTCATCTGGGATGTCTCAGCCTATGTTTTCTAAGGTTTTGTCCAGAGTGTTGTCTGCCCTGATGAAATACATGCAGAGCTACATTACTTTCCCTGAGGTGGGCGAATTGGCTACAGTGAAGGGTGATTTCTATGCCCTTGGACACATCCCCAACATCATTGGTGCCATTGATGGGACCATTGTGGCTTTGGTTCCCCCCAAAGAAAGTGAGCAGGTGTACAGAAACAGAAAAAGTTATCATTCGATGAATGTCCAGGTGGTCTGTTTGGCTGACCAGTACATCTCCCATGTAAATGCCAAGTTCCCTGGGTCAGTGCATGACGCGTATGTCATGCGAAATAGCAGCATCCCTTATGTGATGGAACAGCTACAGAGACACCGTGTGAGGCTAATTGGTGACTCTGGTTACCCCAACCTGTCGTGGCTACTGACCCCAGTGAGGAATCCCCGGACCAGGGCAGAGGAACGGTACAATGAGGCCCATGGGCGCACTAGGAGGATCATAGAAAGGACCTTCGGGGTCCTGAAGGCCAGGTTTAGGCACCTGCATATGACAGGGGGATCCCTAATGTACTCACCAAAGAAGGTGTGCCATATCATCGTGGCCTGCTGTATGCTTCACAATCTTGCTTTGCGACGCCAGGTGCCTTTTCTGCAGGAGGATGGTCCAGATGGTGGTGTTGTAGCAGCTGTGGAGCCTGTGGAGAGTGAAGAGGAGGAAGACGACGGTGACGACACGGACAACAGGGATACAGTCATACAACAATATTTTCAGTAGCACACAGGTAAGAATCAGCCACGCCATTTTACATTTACTTACGGCCTCATGGGTCTCCACTGTCTGTGTTTCCCCCCAGTTCCTGTTGACTGATTTGTGACTTTCCCTTCCCTTTGCAGAGCTGTATGACCCACTGCCTGACTTCAGCTTTGTTTGCCCATGGACTAAAGCTTATTGAAATTGTTATGTTGTCATCACAAAGTAACTGGACATTATTGCACCGTTATGTGTAATACATTTGTAAAGAATACAAGCAGACTCCTGTTATTTTAAGTGCAATAAGTGATTTATTTTAAGTGCTACATATAGGTTCATGATTGTGAAACGGTGATGGGTGGGGGTGGAGTAATGTCCATGGCAGAGTCCAGTTCTCAGTCGCACAGGTGCATTGTCCATATGCCTGGGGAAGGATGGAGCAGGGGCAGTTCAAGTTTGGACAGGGTGACAATGTGGGACAGTGGGATGACATCAGGGGGTATCTTTGGCTGGCGGGGGTCTTGCAATCCTACTCTGTCTTCTTGTGAGATCTCAGGTTCCGCTTGCGGGGTGGTTCTTCTTCTGCAGGAGGTGGGGTTCTGGTGGCCTGTCGTTGTGTGGGGGCCTCCTGTCCACTAGCGCCGGCGGAGGTGGTAGGCTGTTCCTGGCCTGGGCTAGTGACAGGGGCCCTTTGGGGTGCCACATGGTCTCGCAATGTGGTGACGATCTGGGTAAGGCCACGACGATGGTCCCCATTGCGGAACCGATGTTCCTCAGTTCCTCCCTGAACCCCATGTACCGTTCCTCCTGCAGTTCCTGGATCTCCTGGAACCGGGCCAGTACCGTCGCCATCGTCTCCTGGGAGCGGTGGTATGCTCCCATGATGGAGGAGAGGGCCTCTTGGAGAGTCGGTTCCCCGGGCCTGTCCCCCCCCCTGTCGCACAGCAGCCCTCCCAGTTCCCCTGTGTCCCTGGGCCTCTGTCCCCTGGATGGTGTGCCCACTACCACTGCCCCCAGGTCCCTGTTGTTGTTGGGGTGGTGGGTCAACCTGGGTGCCCTGTAGTGGTAGACACACCGCTGATTGACGTGTCCTGGAGACAGAGGCATGGGCCCGCTGGGTGGGAGCTGTGGTGGTGTTCCCAGAGGAGGTTGGGTCTGGTGTAGCCTGTGCCTGTCTGTGGGGAACCGACTGTCCAGAGGTCCCCGATGGGCTGGGCTGGTCATCTGGCTCCAGGGAGACAGAGCTGCTGTCATCGCTGGGGGCCTCTTCTGGGGGTGGGATGGACATCTCTGGACCCTCCGTGGCGGTGTGGTGGCGTTCGGGTCCTGCAGGGGTATAAAGGTATGGTTATGGCTTCTGTGTGTGGCATTTCGTGTGATGGGTGGGTGTTCGTGTACCTAAGTGCAGGCATTTCCTTGTGGGGGCTTTTGTGAGGGTGGCTTGTGGGGGTGATGTGTGTGTGCAGTGGGCATGCTTTGGTGATGGGTGTCCATGCTTTGTGGTCGCATGCAGGGCATGGTGTTGGGATGGGTGGGTTGTGATGGTGAGCCATTTGCAAGGAGTTGGTGGGATGGGGGTGGGGGTGAGGGTGGGGGTATGATTTGGCATGCAGGTGGGGTGGGGGTGGGAAGCAGTAGTGAAGATTTGACTTACCAGAGTCCATTCCTCCAGATACTCCTGCGAGGCCCTCAGGATGCAGGATGTGCAAGACTTCCTCCTCCCATGCGGTAAATTCGGGGGGAGTAGGTGGGGGTCCGACGCCAGTCTTCTGCACCGCAATGTTGTGCCTTGATACCATGGAACGCACCTTCCCCCGTAGGTCGTTCCATCTCTTCCTGATGTCCTCCCGATTGCGTGGATGCTGTCCCACCGCGTTAACCCTGTCCACTATCCTTTGCCATAGCTCCATCTTCCTGGCAATTGTGGTGTGCTGCACCTGTGCCCCGAAGAGGTGGGGCTCTACACGGACTATTTCCTCCACCATGACCCTGAGTTCGGCGTCACTGAACCTGGGGTGTCTTTGGGGTGCCATGGGGTGGTGTGGTTGAGGTGTGGCGTTTGTGGTGATGAGTGTGGTGTGTGTGGTGGTGTGTGGTGTTTGGTGCGTGGATTCTGTGTGGGTGATGGTGTTGTGGGATTGTCTAATCTGTGCTCTCTCTAGCCTTCGGTAATGATTTCGGGTCGTAGGGGCTTGTGGGTGATGTGGGTGTGTGTTTTATATTGTGTTGGGTGTGGTGTTAGTATGTGTATCAGGTGTGTGTATTTCAAACTGACCAATGTGGCCGAGTTTTCTATGTGTGTGTGTATTTTGACCGTGGCGGTGTGTACCGCCAATGGAATACCGCGTTTGAAAGACCGCCGCGTGGATTTGTGGCTCGGAATGGTATGGGCGTATTTCTGTTGGCGTGACGGTGGAGGTTTGGTCATCGCCATATTTTCGCTGACCTTTGGTGTGGCGGACTTTTGTGGATGTCGGGTTTTTGGCAGTTTGCCAGTTGCGGGTTAGAATGACCGTGGCGGTTTACCGCGGCCGCGACGGTGTTCTGGCGGTCTTCTGGCCGGCGGTAAGCGCCTTTTACCGCCGAGGTCAGAATGACCCCCTATGTTTTAAAAATATAGTGGTATAGAATATCATTGTCAAGAATATCGTTTTTTAGTAAAAAAAAATATATAATTTCTAAGAATACTGTTGATTTTAATACTATTTTGGGTAATTAAAATATCTTTTTTTTCATTATGTCAATGTGTCTCATTAATATAGTAATTTAAGGTGTTAAAGTAATTTGCAGAGTTACAGCAGGTTGTTCTGTTTGTAGTGGGATAGGTTGGGATGTTATTTAAATTAGATATAATTTAATTTCTAATTAATTATATTTATTTTTTATTGTACATCACTTTTTAACTGCTTAGTAATGAGGTACATTTCTAAGTGTTGTATTTTGATTTAAAATTGTAATTTAAATGTTTTGTTTAGCTTTACTATTAGTAATAAGAAGTTATATTTTAGTAGTAATGGTGTTTGTGAAAATTCATATGTGGAATGATACTTATTTAAATGTTATTTTTATGTATTAATTGAAGTTTAATAAGTAATGATTTCATAATTTTGTTGTGTTTTGGTAGGCAGGTGAGTTGCTAATAATATGTATTTGTTTTCCTTTTTTGAATTTTTATATTAAATTGTTTCATTTTTGTTAAAATATATATTTATTTCTGTATATTTTAATTTATTATTGTATATTAAGTGTTCAATTTTGTTAGTAAAATAATAAGACTTGTATTCATATATGTAATCATTTTGAAGTCAAACACTTTTCCTACTATGCCTTAGACTGGCGTAAGAACAGTAAATCTAACCATGCCCCGAAGTCCAACACTTTTCCCACTTTTGCTTTGACTGTAGTGGGATTAGTAAATTTAATCCCTCAATGGTTATAATATTTTTACAAAATATTTTTGGGGGTCTGATATTCTACTATTTTATATTGGTGAAATTAATATATTTTGTCATAGAATTGTTTATATTTTTATGTTTTTGTTTAGGTATTTTGTATTAAATATACATATTTGTGTTTATCAAATTTAAGTATTACAGTAATAAATGAATATAATGTAAAATAAATATTTTTAGTGTCATTTTGTTTATAGAAACATGTGTATATATATATTTGAATAAACACGAATATATGTTATAGGGGGTTATTCTAACTTTGGAGGAGGTGTTAATCCGTCCCAAAAGTGACGGAAAAGTGACGGATTTACCACCAGCCGTATTACGAGTCCATTATATCCTATGGAACTCGTAATACGGCTGGTGGTATATCCGTCACTTTACCGTCACTTTTGGGACGGATTAACACTCCTCCAAAGTTAGAATAACCCCCATAGTGTTATATAAAATTAAATTGTGGGATTTATTTATTTACATTATATTAATGTTATATGATATTATTCCATACATTACATCTACTACTTTAAAATATATATATATATATATATATATTTCAATCACTATGCCTGTTGTAACTTGACATTACTGTCCAAGAGCTAGCCATGTGAAGTGTTCAAATAAACGGAAGGCAGGAGGAAGGATGAGGAGATGTTCACAGGAGGTTAAAAAGGTTTTAAAACACCTTTCTTTGGAGCCAAGTTAGAAAAAGACTGCTATTTACAACATATGCAGACTGCTTCTTGCCCCCTTCTTAAAGTTGGTGCCCTGAGAATGGCTCCCCCTCACCCATACTGAGGATGGCGCTGTGAGCACTACATTGTAAAGGGTTTTGCTGCTATGCCATTTTAACCCCTGCCCTGCGATTTTACCCATCTGCTCATACAATTACCAAGACCCGAATAGGTGCACAAAAAACTATAGGTACTATTGTTTATTTATGTAATTTATTTTTATGAAATTTAAGAACAATATATTTTAAAAATTCAATAAATGAATTCCAAATATGCTGGCATAGTCAGAGTACACTCGTAATACTTAGAAAATTTAGAAATAAATTCTATAATCCAACCAGAAACATGCGTTCACTGAAAAAAACACCAAGCCCTCTTCTTAGCAACATCACAACACTGAACTTCGTATTTTAAAACGCAGTGTTCTATTGCCTGTGGGTCAGGGAAGAAAACAATTTCGCCCCCTGTGAGATCATAATTAATAAAAGCAGTCTAGTTGTCTTACCTATTTTGATATCAGTAACACATTAATTTGCTTCTGCCGTGGTTAACCATGTGAGTAGCATTGGCTAATGACTCCATCCTGGAGCGCTGCAGCTATTATCTTCATGTTCTCCCGTTCTTCTTTCATTTCCTGTGTAGTTTGTCACTGTCTGTGAGCTGAAAGGGTGGAGAATATAGCTGAGCGTGGACAGCATCGGGGCCTCTCTGAAAAGGAAGCTGCTAAAAAATCTACCGCTAGACCACAAACAAAAGTCAATTAAAACTACTTCCAAGTCTCGTGCACTGCACCAAATTGTCCCCATTCTGACCAAGCTACAACCAACACCCTTTCCAACCATGCAGAGGGCACGGGAACCCAATGGTTCGTTACTTTCTCGGGTCTATAAAGCTCTATACAAATGCAATACATGGAATAGCTACTTAATATGTAACAAACTATATTTAGAAAGCAATAATAGCTATTGCCCTCTACCATCTCCACATAAATAATCTAAATAATCCCTAGAAAACTGTGAGGTGAAAAATTACGGAGAAAATAAGATTAAGGAATTTGTAACAAAATTGTAGTGAGTTCAATGATAATGTCCTATTTTGTCAGGGTTGGTAAACGCTTCAATATAAAAATAGTTTACACTCGCAGAGATAGCCGAAGTATAGTTATGGTGAGGAAAGTCATTTTTCTTTAAATTACTTTGTGGCCTTGTGAAGAATCTGCAAAAAAACTTTCGGAAAAAAAGTTCGTCTACGTTAGTAATTCTTTAGACGTTTAGTGGAGATCCATCAAGCAGGGCCCAATAAAAAACGGGGCCACACAAGCGCGATTCCCAGAGTTCTTTGCTGTTTGATAGAAAAAAAACACGGCTGAACAGAATAACACCAAACTTGCCTAAAAGGTAAAACTTCATTCAGGGATTGTGGTGTTGTTGGTTTGGTGTAAACCTGTTAAGTAATTTTAGAGAAATTACTTTTTAAAGAGGCGCCTGGTTGGACATCGGGTTACATTTTAGAGATATATATTGACAGTTAGAAAGCTGTATTTTTAATTGACACATAACTTTAGTGCTGTTGAAGGAATTTGCCCTTGATTTAGCAGATGCTTAGCATGTGTAGCTTTCTCTTTATCTTTTTTAATTTGTGTGGTTTCTTCGAGGGGGGGCCATATTTTAATTGAAGGGAAATCAAAATGTATTAATTTGCTAAGAACTGTGGCATCATTTGACGAATCCACACTAAGGGCCTCATTACTAATTTGGCAATCTTTTGGCAAGACTGCCACAGTGGTGGATGCCAAAAGACTGCCATGTTGGCTGTAATCCGACCACCGTATTAAGAGTCACACTGTGTAGACTGCCAAAAAACAGCCAAATTCCCGAAACCGCCAGGACAGTGGAGGATGGAAAAGAGGCGGTCCCACCACCAGCACCGCCAGCCCTACAAAACTTTTCCCAACATAGAATGATTCACAAATCACAACATCAGTTCTTCCATGGTGGAAAACCATTGGCAGTGTGAACCGCAGCAGCGTCAATTCACTTCTGTCAGAACACCACACCACATTAGACACACCTATTCACTGCACTACATAACACACCCCTACACACCCCACAGTCCTTTGCAATCAAAATGCAACACACAGCCAAGGAAAACCAGCATCACAGAGAGTCAAAATTACCACAGATAGGCACCCATTTACACTTCACGACACGCAAATCACACACCTGCACAACATACAAAACACACATATTAGTAGCACGCACAATCCACAACACTCGTCACCCACTCACATCACGGCACCTACACTTCTCCATTTACCTAAGTCTGCACCCTTTCACTTTGAACACAAACACTCCGTCTACACAACCACTACCATGTCCACACAAGAACATTCACGTTTCACTGACGAGGAGTTGAGGATCATGGTGGATGAAATTGTCAGGGTAGAGCCACACATGTTTGGAGCACAGGTACAAAAAAAATCCATTGCCAGGAAAATGGAATTGTAGCAAAGGATAGTCAACAAGGTCAATTCTGTGGGCAGTTATCCATGCACAAGGGAGAACACTAGGAAGAGGTGGAACGACCTCCGGGGGAAGGCACGTTCCATGGCATCCAGGCACCAGCTCGCAGGACAGAAGACTGGCGGTGAGCCCCCACTTCCTCCCCCTACTTTCACATCTTGGGAGGAGAAGGTCTTGGACATACTGCATGATGAGGACCTGACAGGAATACCTGGGGAATTGGCGTCTGGTATGTACCAACAACATTCATGTCACACAACTGTCTTGTCTTTCATGCTCCCTCACCACATATACCCACCCCAAATTACATTCCACCCACTACAACTCTCACCTAGTCACCCAATACCCCTTCCTGGCATGCCACGTGTAAACACATCTGGCCCCACAGTCCATGGAAATGGCATGTTAAGCACTGGCTAAACATAGCACTACAACTCCCAGAATGCTAAATCCCAACATCGCCATCACCAGTACACTGCACCAAACATAACTTGTCATGCATGTCAAAGCAATATCCCATCTTGACCATCTTGATTGTACTACTGTGGAACAGTACATGGCAATGACAGGAAAGCAATAGTTCACTCACACTAACATCCCAACCAAAACACAGGTATAGCTGAGTGCCCATATATAATGGCCACAGATCAAAGAACACAAGCTAGAAACCTACTAACCTGGCTTGGAAAGTCAGATGGGTGAGTGGATGCACATGCAACGCATTCAGATACAGGCCAATGCCCATTGTAAACTCATATACTGTGTTCCTACTAGGACATCAATGTGCATTCCAATAGCTCTCATTTGTGCCAGCTATCATTCCAGACAGTTCACTAGGTAACAGAGGTGAACAGCCAAGTCAATTATCTGACAATACCAGATGCCATCAGCTGAACAATCAATCACTACCAACATGGTTTACCAGCATAAAACATGGCGTATGGAACTGAAGTTGCAGAGTTTCACGTTGTATCCAAGTTACATAGTGCATAAGCTGTCAATGTCATTGCTGGGGATCATGTCAAGGCACTGTCTGCAACTCACACAACTGCTACAATACTCCCATTGTAACTTGAACTCTGTGTTCCACTCCCTCCACATGTTGCCTTGCCATTGTCAGCATGGAGAGGATGCCAGAGACTGCCAATACTCCTCTGGATGAAGACCCCAGTGAGGACAACACCCCTGAATGTCTGGACACTGACAAAAAACCTGGCCCATCTGGGATACCTGGTCAGTCAACAATTGTCAGCCTCACCCTGCCCACAGCAACTCCACCCAGCCCTGTACCATTTACATCACAGGAAACCATTTGCCCCCTTATCTGTGTCCCAAGGACTGTCTCATGCATTGTGTTCCCCACAGTACAGGTACCGTAGTCTCACCTTGCCACCCCTGACAATGATGAACCTGCCACCACTTGGAGTGAACACACTGCGCCAGGGGCACAGGCATGTGGGGACAAGGTGTGTGGGAGGGATGCTGTGGGCCAGAGGATGGGGTCTCAAAGGGACACTACTGACCAGGATACCATCTCCCAAGTCTTAGGAGCCTACCAAAGTTCCCAAAGCATGATAGACCAATTTATCACCATGTTGGGGGAAATCCAAAAGCTGCAGAGGTACAACCACCAGAAAGTCATACAGCAGTGGCAGGCACAAAATGCCCACTTTGCTTCAATTGCAGGGGTGCTGAGAGACTTGAATAACACACTGAGTAGGTCTCGTACCCAACATCTGGCCCCTTCCACTAGCAATGATATTTCAGGCCCTTCAACATCTGCGGCTGCTAGTGGAATGGAGGCCCTGCCGGGGGAAAGACATTCCTCAGTCACCCCACCCTCTGTAGCTGAAGAAACCCCGCAAATGTGGACATCCACCCAGACATCGTTCAGGAGCAGATGCCAAGACCAAACCCACTGCCATGAAGTAAACCTCTCCCGAACTGTTCCCCGTGTGTGCCACAGATACACCCTGTTGACTGTTCTGTAACCAATCTCCATTTTCCTATGGTGCAAGGACACTGGACCTGTGTTCTCAAATGGTGTAGCAGCTAGCCTGATGATGTCATCTACCATGACTAAGCCTATCACCTTTTTTTGTGTCGGTGTCACATATGTGAATGTCTAGAAGTGTAACTTTGCATCTGCTATAACAGTACATTCAATCAGTCAATCAATCAGTGTATTTGTAGAGCGCACTACCACCCGTGAGGGTCTCAAGACGCTGAGGAGGGGGGGATAAGGGTGCTGCTACTGCTCAAATAGCCAGGTTTTGAGCCGCTTCCTGAAAGTCAACAGGTCTTCGGTCTGTCGTGGGGGCAAGGGAAGGGTGTTCCAGGTCTTGCCGGCGAGGTGGGAGAAGGATCTGCCTCCGGTAGTTGCTCTTCTGATGCGGGGGATGGTGGCAAGGGCGAGGTCGGCTGAGCGGAGTTGGCGGGACGGGGTGTAGAAGGTGAGTCGTCTGTTAAGGTAGGCTGGACCGGTGTTGTGGAGCGCCTTGTGTGCATGGGTGAGGAGCTTGAAAGTTATCCTTTTGTTGACGAGTGCTTGGGTGACTGTTCTTCTTATATCTGTGGGGATCCATCTGTAAATCTTGCGGAGCATGCAGAGGGTGTTGAAGCAGGATGAGGAGACGGCGCTGACTTGCTTGGTCATGGAGAGTGTTGACTCAAGGATGATGCCCAGGTTGCGTGCATGGTTGGTGGGTGTTGGGGCTGCTCCCAGAGTGGCCGGCCACCAGGAGTCATCCCATTCTGCGGGGTTGGCGCTGAGGATGAGGACCTCTGTCTTTTCTGAGTTCAACTTCAGTTTGCTGTTCCTTATCCATTCGGCGACGGCCTTCACACCTTCGTGGAGGATGGATTTTGTGGTGAGGGGGTCCTTGGTGAGGGAGAGGATCAGTTGGGTGTTGTCACTGTAGGAGATGATGTTGAGGTTGTGTAGCCGAGCGACTCAGGCGAGTGGGGCCATGTAGACGTTGAAAAGTGTAGAGCTGAGGGACGAACCTTGGGGAACGCCGCAGATGATCTTGGAGACTTCTGAGCGGAAAGGGGGAGGCAGACGCTCTGGGTTCCTCCGGAGAGGAAGGAGGTGGTCCACTCCAGAGCTTTGTCCCGGATCCCTGCGTTGTGGAGGCGTGTGCGTTGGATGCGGTGGCAGACGGTGTCGAAGGCGGCCAAGAGGTCCAGGAGGATGAGGGAAGCAGTTTTGCCATTGTCAATCAGAGCCCTGATGTCATCGGTGACAGTGGTTGCTGTGGAACCCTGACTGGGATTGGTCCAGGATGTTGTTTTCTTCGAGGTAGTGGGTCAGTTGTCTGTTGACGATCTTCTCGATGACCTTGGCTGGGAATGGGAGCAGGGAGATGGGACGGAAGTTCTTGAGGTCTCTCGAGTCCACAATGGGTTTCTTGAGTAGGGGTTTGATCTCAGCATGCTTCCAGCTCTCGGGGTAGGTCGCGGTCTCGAAGGAGATGCTGATGATTTTGTGGAGGTGGGGTGCGATGGTGGCGCTTGCTTTGTTAAAGATGTGGTGCGGGCATGGGTCTGACGGGAGATCCAGAGTGGATGGTGCCCATGGTTTTGATTGTGTCGTCTTCGTTCATGTTGGCCCAGATGAGCAAGTGGTCGTAGTTGAAGGTGGGTGGAGAGTCTGAGGAGTCGGTGATTGGCGGGGTGGTCTGGCTGTTGAAGCTGTCATGGATGTCTGTGATCTTGTGGTGGAAGTAGGTGGCGAGGCAGTTGCACAGGTCTTGTGAAGGTGGGATGTTGTTTGTGCTGGAGCTGGGGTGGGAGAGTTCGTTCACGATGTTGAAGAGCTCCTTGCTGTTGTGTGCGTTGTTGTCCAGGTGGTCTTTGAAGGAGGTTTTCTTGGTAGATCTGATGAGGTGATGGTGATTGCGGATGGTGTTCTTGAAGGCGGCATGGTTGTCTGGTGTCTGTTCGAGGAGCCACTTTCTCTCCAGTTTCCGGCAGGTTTGTTTGGAGGCTCAAAGGTCTGAGGTGAACCAGCTGGCTCTCTTGGCATCTCTGTTGGAAGGTTTATTGAGCGGGGCGAGTGTGTTGGCGCAGTTGTCGATCCTGCACCAGAAGTTGCAGGCTGCGAGGTCAGGATTGGTGGGTTCGTGGGTGGTTTTCAGGCAAGGCTGGTGTTCAGCTGGTCTTGGCTGATTTTGCTCCAGTTGCGGCGGGGGATCTGTTCGGTGCAGTGGTGCGTGGTGGGTTTCTGGAAGGTGAAATGGATGCAGCGGTGGTCGGTCCATGGGAGTTCGGTGGTGTGGCTGAAGGTGACGTGGGGGCTAGCGGAGAAGACGGGGTCCAGCGTGTGGCCTGCGGAGTGAGTTGGGGTAGTGACGCGTTGTCTGAGTCCAAGGGTGGCGAGGTTGTCGATTAGGGTGGTGGAGTTGGGGTCGTTGTTATTCTCCAGGTGAAAGTTCAGGTCGCCGAAGAGGACGTAGTCGGCGGAGGCTAGGGCGTGCCTGCTGACGAGGTCAGCGATGGAGTCGCAGAACTGAGGCCGTGGTCCGGGGGGTCTGTAGATGAGGGTTCCTCTGAGGGTGGTGTTGGGGTTGGTGTGGATCTGTAAGTGTAGGTGTTCGGCGGTGCTGAGGGTGTCATTACTACAGGTCGTGACCCTGATGGTGTTCTTGTGGACGATGGCGATTCCGCCTCCGACTCCGTTGTTGCGATCCCTGCGGGTGATCTTGTAGCCATCCGGAATGGCTATGGCGATGTCTGGGGCAGAGGAGGTGTTCATCCAGGTCTCCGTCAGGAAGGCGACGTCCGGGGTGGAGGTGTCGAGCAGGTCCCAGAGTTGGATGGCATGTTTGCGTGCGGAGCGGGTGTTAAGTAGGATGCATCGGAGGTAGTTGCGGTCAGGCTTGGAAGGAGGTTTGGAGATTTGGAGGCTGGTGAGGCTGCAGTTCCGGCAGGTGAACAGTCCCTGGGTGTGCTTAGGGGAGGCCAGGAAGCAGGCGTGTTCTCATCCGGTGTCGAGTGCGCAGAGGGTGCTGGCGGTGTAATGGCGTTGCTGGCCGTGGTGGTCTTGAGGACTAGGGGTCCTGGTGCTGGGCGCGGTTTGGACGCTGACGGGCGCACACGGGTTTGCCTTAGGCACACCCGCTGCGCGTGTCCGCTATATAAGGGGAGGTGGGAGGGAGGGGCAGCAGGGATGAGGGAGGGGGCAGCGAATGGGCGAGTGGGGGTGGGGCAGCAGGGACGCAGCGGTGGGAAAAGAAGAATTTGAAGAGGAGGGAGGGGGAGGGGCCGCAGGGATGCAGCTGCGGGGTAAAAGGAGTTTGAAGTGGAGGGAGGGGGGCGGGGCCACAGGGACGTAGCAGCGGGGTAAAAGGAGTTTGAAGTGGAGGGAGAGGGGCGGGGCCGCAGGGACGCAGTGGCGGGGAGAGCAGGCCAGAGAAAATATGGAGCCTGGAGCAGCGGCAACACCGGCACTCGGTGCAGGGGAGCGACCTGCCTGAAGCATGGTCAAGGGTCGCTCCTTGACATTACAATGAAGACCACTCTGTTCTGTACACAATACATTTTACAGTTTGCAAGCACAACTCAACCATAGGCAGTGGAGCTATCTACAACCCCACAGATGATGCAATGAAGGAGGTGACATGCTACCCATCTACATCAGGTTGCAAATTTGACCCATAACATTACGTCTACTTCACATACCTTTTAGTCAACTGATTGTTGAGATCTGCCCTAGAGTCTCCTGCTTAATTTTCCTGTGGATTTTTTCACTTGGCAATTCTGCAGTAACAACCACAGGTACTGCTGCCCCCCTTATCTGGAATGAATGGTATCTGTCACCTCAGGGCAAGATTGTGGAGCATGCAGCAGGTAACTATTATATGACATACCTTGTTGGGTGGGTAGAGGAGGGCTCCCCATGATCTGTCCAAGCACCTAAATCTTGCCTTAAGGAGCCCAAAAGTCCGCTCAACTACACGCCTTATCCTCCCGTGGGCCTCATTGTAGCGGAGTTCCACCTGACGTGGTTTGTAAACAACCAAGGACGGTTTGGATAGCCAGAGTCACCTGTGAACAAATTGTTAGAGCAACACACACATGGTACATTGTAATGGCTGGAGACATACATTGCAGACACACTTCAGTTGTAACGTACCAACCAGCCAGGCCCTCTCTTTGTGGAGTGGTGTCATCAGCCATTGGACACCGTACGATGAAGGAATGATGGACTGATCCCAAAGGGATGGGCATCTCCTTTGCCCCTGGCATCTCTGCCCCTGCCCTTGTTAGCCCTCCTGCCCTCAGTGAGGAGGCTATTTACCTTCTGAGGTCCATCTCTGTGGGTCAGTCAACCATTGTGCATTGTATCCAGGGATTGGCAACTCAAGCCCAACAGAGTAATGTGTTCCTGGAGGGCATTCATGGTGCAATGACTCCACAGAGAACATTTCAGGCTCTGGCTTCCACACTGATGGCAGCCAGTCACCCTTTGTCTTCTGTCCCCCCTCTACCTTCCTCTTCCTCTTCCCAATCCCAAACTCCTCTTCTCCGACCCAGCCAAAGCACACAGACAGACAAGCATGCCTCAACGTCAACATCCATGGGTAGCTCAGTCAAACATAAGCACCACAAGACACACCACCGGTATTCACACAAGCAACATACACCTGCACACACATCAACAGTCACTACCTGCCCTGACACCCCCACAACCCCCAGCATCACATACACAACACCTGACACACCTGCAGACACCACACCACATTCACAGATCAAGCCACTACACCTATCTTGCTCACAGACAGCACCATAGCAGACCCTCAGACATCCACCCCAATCACCAGACTCACAGACATCACAACCATTGACACTCCTACATGCAGCACATTCACCATACCTGCAGTCATCACCCCAACAGACAGTCACCTACCCAACACGGCATCCCCAGCACCTCCACCCCCCTCAGTCCCATACACATAAACACCCTCACTCACCCACCCAACAGACAGCCACCACCCACAAGCATACCTCCCACACACACACACCCACGATGAGCACACCAACACGTCAGACAACCACTCCCTTACAGTCCACACCCAAACCCCCTTCTGATGACTGTCTCTATGTGTCTAAGAATGTGTTCCTCTCATGTTTTGACCTTTTCCCTACTCCCCCCCTTTAGACCGCAAAACCTCTGTTTCTCTCCCCAGGCCCATCCCTTCCTTCTACAGGGCCTCCCCAAACCCCCTGCTAGAACCCATGCCCCTCCCCCACCAAGAAGTCTACCCCTCCCAAGAGAACCAAACCCTCCCTAAGTCTAGACCTAAATCCCCCCTTCCAAGCCCAATCCCAAAGGAGCCCCTCCCAAGCCTAAACCCAAACCCAGCCCTCTGCCCCCCCCCAATCCCTGAGGTGCCTGCCTGCCCCCTTGATGCCTCTATCTGTGGAGGTTAAATGACAGGAGTCAAGTTATGGGCACTCATCTGTGCATTGTGTGCATATGGAATTCACATTTATGGATTGGCCTATGGCCTTGAACTTTTTAATATTTATATTACATATTTAGACCACCCAGTTGTTGGTTTCAACGTTACATATTTGTCCCAGATTTCTTTTCTTCAGGCATTTAAAAAAATGGCTGACATTGTTTGTGTGTGAGTATTTGTGTGTAAGTGGTGCTTGTGCTACCTGTTTTGTCTGGGCAGCATGTGATGCATGTGACCTTCAGAAAACACCTCAAGACCTGGCCCTTCGAGCAGTAGCATCACCCCCCCCACGCCCACAGCACCTTGAGACCCTCGCGGGTATGTAGTGTGCTCTACAAGTATTATGATTGATTGATTGCAGTACATTTGTCCCCAAGTGATGGGTGTGTGTTGTGTGATATGCATGTGTATGTTGGGGACACGTTGTTGTCATGGTATTGAGTGGTGTTAGTGTTTACGTGTGTTTGTTGCAGTATTGTGTGCCTTTGTGTGTTTGACTGTGTGTTTGGTGAATGGTGTGTCAGATATGTTGTGATGTGTGTTTGCTGGGTACGTCGACTGCTGCATTGTATGGTTGTGTGATAGTGTGTGCTTGTTCCTTGATGGTGGTACATTGAGTTGTATGTGTGATTTGTCAATGGGTAGAGTGTTTTGAGGGTACTTGCCAATGTTTGATGGTTTCGCAGTTGTGGTGTTGTTTGGTGGTGTTGTGTGTGACTGTGCCGGTGCTGTATTTCTGAAAGTAGGTGTGTGTTTTTGACGTGTGTGTGTGTGTGATGGCTGTAGTGTGTGTACTGTGTATGTGTGGGTGTGTATGTGGCTGTTTGTGAGTGTGCGTGTCAGTGTCAGGTTACGTGTGTGTCGCCCTCGCCACCCGGTCCTGATTAATATGTTGTGTGTGCGTACATACTTTGTCAGGTAAGTGTGTGTACTGACGGATGCTGTCGTCATTGTTGGCGTTGATTCTGGTGTCCCTGGGCGAGCTGGAGCAGCAGGAAGATATGTAGTTCTGGTTCCATGGCAGCTCCAGATGAGTCTGGCTTCCTGAAGGTGAGTGTCTCCTTTTATTCGGTTGGTTCCACCTGGGATTCCGTGCTGGTGCGACCGTGGCGGAAACCTTGCCGGCGTGCAACCTCGTAATCTGTCTGGTGAAAACATGGTCTCTGCTGGTCTGAAGATGCCTACCGTCGTCTGTGGTAGCTAGACCACACTGGCAGTGGAGACGGTGCTTTGGCTGTGTCCTGAAAACCGCCATTGTCATAATATGGAGGTCTTAACTACCGGCCTGTTGGCTGTGCGACCGCCAAAATGGAGGTCCTGGGACCGCCAAACTTGCAATGAGGCCCTAAATTTGGCAGGTAGTTGGCATGTTTAGTCTTTCATGGGTATGACAAGTTTCATTCAGATCCATCAAGGGAGGGTAAACTTGAATAGTGGGCAAAATTGATTTCATGTGTCAATTACTTTGGTGGTTTGTAATGAATCTGCATGGGATTTGGCTGGCTTTTAGCACATTAAGCCCAGAGGAATCTTTGCTCACTGTTACAGAAAGAAACCCCGAAGGAATTATAGCATTCTTGAAGTCAAAGTAAAATTTTACTAAGGTTAGTGCAATTGCCTGGTTTAGAGCAAAAACGTTGAGTAGTTTTTAAGAAATTTGCATTACGAAATTGTGTAATTGGGCTTAAAAAGGTTGAAAGATAGAGCTACTTGGACCATGAGTGTGCGCACAGTCCTAGAATGCAGGTTTGCAGACTTATGCAAATCAATATTCAAAAATAAAAGCCCCCTTTGGACAAAGAAGCTTCTAGCTCCTGTTGTCCATTTCAAGCCCACAATACCAAAGTTTGGTGTGCACATTCATTTAAATAAGATCCACAAATAAAATACTAAGCCAGTCTAAAGGCCAGACCCTATGGCCAACAGGTGCTATGCATGTTTGAAGGACATTCGTTTTGGCGTTTGGCAGTCTGTGGTAGGTTAGCAAATTATTAGCAAATTAACACTTTACTGCCCCCACCCAGAACTGTGCCCTGTTGATGGAGTTGCATGAATCTCCATATACATAATCCATCCACATACATAAGCATGCCAAATTTCATGCCAGTCCATGATATACCACCAATGATATTAGCAAATAAAATAAATTTTGACCCCTGCTTTAACTTTGCCTCTTTGTCAGATCTGCCTGAAAATTACTTACAAATAAAAAAAATTTGCCCCCGCCGATTTAACTTTGCCCCTTTGTTGGAAATGCCCATTTCTGCAGGGTTATCTCCAAACTTTCTGCCTTGTTTCCCCTTGTTAGACCTGGCATCCTTAGCGTGGTCTCCCCAGTATTTTGCTTCTGCTTCCCATGTTTTGACTGTATGCTGGACTTTTTGCTGTTTGTGGTACTCTGGGCACTTTACCACTGCTGACCTGTGCTCAAGTGCAAGCGCTCTTGTGTAAAGTGAATGTGTAATTGGCTTTTCCATGATTGGCATATTTGATTTACTAGTAAGTCCCTAGTAAAGTGCACTTGAGGTGCCCAGGGCCTGTAAATCAAATGCTACTAGTGGGCCTGCAGCACAGGTTGTGCAACCCACATTAGTAGCCCTGTAAACGTGGCTCAGACCTGCCACGGCAGTGTCCGTGTGTGCAGTTTTAAACTGCCAATTCGACCTGACAAGTGTACCCACTTGACAGGCCCAAACCTTCTTTTTTTATACATGTAAGGCACCCCTAAGGTAGGCCCTAGGTAGCCCTATGGGCAGGGTGCAATGTATGTTAAAGGTGGGACATTTATTGATGTGTTTTACGTGTCCTAACAGTGAAATACTGCCAAATTCATTTTTACTGCCCAAGGCCTATCTCATTCTTAGTTTACCATGGGGGTTGCCTCTAAATATTGTTAAGGTGCAGATTCCCCTTGAGAGAAGATAGAAATATGGAACTCACAATTTAAAAATACATCTTTTAGTGAAGTTGGTTTTTAGATTGATAGTTTGAAAATGTCACTTTTAGAAAGTGGGCATTTTCTTGCTTAAACCATTCTGTTACTCTGCCTGTTTGTAGATTCCCTGTCTGGGTCAGACAGACAGTTGGGCTGTTTGTAAATCTCTTCTAGACAGTGACACAAAGGGATCTGGGATGTAGCCTGCATATCCTGATGAGCCATCTGGGCTAGAGTAGAGGGAGGAGTGGTCACTTACACCTGAATGGGCTGTGCCTGCCCTTACTCAGTGCAGTCTCCTGGTGTGTGTCTGGAGCCAGGCCTGGGCAAGGCAGGATCTTGTGAACAGCAGAGACTTTCCTTTGCCTACTTTAAAGGCAGAAAGGGGTATAAGTAGTGGACCCAAAACCTCAGATTTTCAGATTACTTCTAGAACCAAGAGGATCATCTGCCAAGGAGAAGAGCTGAAGAGCTGGAAGAGGAGTACTGCTCCTGTGCCTTTGACTGTGCTTTGCTGGGTTGGCCTGCAGTTGCCGCTTCTGCCTGAAAGAGAAGAAAGACTGGACTTTGTGGTATATTCTTGATTGAGAAGAATCTCCAAGGGCTTGGATTGAGCTTGCCTCCTGTTGTGAAGTCTCAGGGCCATCAAAGACTTCCTCTGCCAGCATTGGGCTTTCTGCTGAGATTCCTGCCCTGCCAAGTGGTGGCCTATTCAGTCCCTGGGCCCTTGAAAAGGTGAAGCTGGTAGAAAAAGGACTGAAATCCACGCACAGGATGCCATGCAAGGAAAATGTTGATGCACCACCTGCATCACGGCAGGAAAAATGACGCAACCCCTTGCAGTGCAGATTTTCCATCACTGTACGGCCGGATTTCACACTCATCATCGCTGGGCGTCAAAATCAGCGTGAACCTGCGTGGATCCGAGGTCCCTGTACGGGAATTGAAGCATCGCTCTCTTGCGGAGAGAAAAAAAATTATGCATTGCCTACCCGACCGGAGAAGAAATGACGCACGGCATCACTTGCTAATAAGGAATCGATGCATCACTGACTTTTTCGACAGACGCTTCCCCGTGTGGCTTTATTTTTGACGCAAACCAGGCACTTTGTGTAACAACAGCGTTTCTATTGTTTTCTATGGAGTAAGACTCTTTTTTCTTTAAAAATTCATAACTTGACTTGTGTTTGTTGGATTTTTGTAATTTTGGTCTTGGCTGATTAGATACAAATTGCCTATGTTCCTAAACGGGTGTGGTGTCCATTCTGTAGTGTTTTCACTGTATACTATGTGTGTTCGTACAAATACTTTACACACTACCTTTGAGATAAGCCTGACTGCTTGTGCCAAGCTAACAAAGGGGTGAGCAGGGGTTGTATAAGGAGTGTAACTCCCTTACCCTAGAGTGAGGGTCCCTGCTTGGACTGACTTCCAACCAGAGACCCCATTTCTAACAAATTAACTGAATTATCCACGGAAATGAAGTCAGCGTGTTCTGCCATTTCAGATTTCCAGACACGGCTAGATACTGGGTCTTTGAATCCAGATATGACAAGCTTCCTGACTGGGTCAACATGTGAAATTCCTCAAACAAAAGGTAATGTCGCTGGAAGACTGATTTAAAGAAATTAGGTGATTAGTTGCAAAGGATGTGGGTCCTTCA
Organism: Pleurodeles waltl; assembly: GCF_031143425.1. Lineage (NCBI taxonomy): Eukaryota > Metazoa > Chordata > Amphibia > Caudata > Salamandridae > Pleurodeles > Pleurodeles waltl. The sequence goes on from NC_090448.1 coordinate 135,289,988, forward strand.
TAAGTAATAAGTCAGCAGCTTTCTTTTTTTTTTTGGTACCAAGTGCCCAATTGTGACACTTGACTCTCTCAGGGTAGCTGAGCAATCAAAGGCCTACTCAGGGGAGCTGGTGTGATTTAGAATCCCCAGTCCGCTGGTGCATACCGACAACATTTTCCAGTCAGTGCTTTTTCTTATAAAAAGGAAACATACATTTTTACACACACATCACTAAATACTGCTCATTAAATTTCAAATATGGACAATCAGGTAATGGAAATACCTTTGGTGACACCAGCAGAACCCCCATACTGCATGCAATCGCAAAACATAAGGGGGTGTCAATATCAATAAGCAAGCCTACTGACTGTGTCAGGTTGTCACTTTATTAGTAATAGCAGAAATCCTATTATACTCTATCATTGAAATCAACTGGGAGAGTATCAATATTCAAAATTGTTTATAGGAATATGAAACTTTGTGTTGTCAATAATCAACTTTATAAATAAAGTATTATAGCAAAAGATGTGTGTCCTTGAGCCTTATTTTTACTTTTACTATTCTTCTACTGCATCTTTGGGATCAACCAACCGGGGTCCCTGCAATCCTAAGTCCAGGTTTAAAGGTTCAGGTTCTAGGAGTGCTTTAATAGCATGGAACGCGTCTCATGGGATCAGGAATTGAATCCCTTGGGAGATTAGGGCAGGTTTGTGGGAAAATATTTCTGGGGGGATTACTGCACTCCCTGCAGCCCATCTCCAAATACTATAGAGCTATGTTGCTGGTGCCGATGCATATCCTGGGGCAACCAAAAGAGAAGAAAGATGTAAATTGTGGCCCTGCACTGGTGTTTACGTGGTGTATCCATTAGCCAATTGCATGAATATGAAGTGAGCGAGTCTGTCTATTTCGGGGAATGGTTTTCTTGAATTTGTAGCCTTGTGTATCAGCCATTTATTTAATGCATGTGGCCTTGTGCTGCAGATTTTGGTTTTAAAATGATGGGTTCCTTGCCTTTTGATGGGGCACCCGGTGATGGTACTTGTTTGGGGACAAAGGAGAGCACACTCCTGTCTGGCCCAATGGGCTCACCACTTGTTGGACACTTTTCTGTGTTTCGTACAGGGAGTATGAGTGGGAATGGCTGCTGGGTGGCCTGCCCCCTCCCTTCAGACATGGGCACAAGGAGAAGGGAGAGCACCTACCTCACTCTCCAGTCTTTGGGAGGATAGGAGCCACTGGGAGGCCCTACTTAAGAGAGTTTTAAGAGCTGGCCAACAGAGTAATTACCTTGGTCCAGTAAGTGGGACAAAGGCTTGGAATCTGATTATAGCTCGACCAGAGAAACATGACAATTATTAAAGCTCCTTAAAGAGTGTAGATATCATGAAAGTGGCTGTGGATTTACACTCCCGGTGCATGCTTAATCTAAGGTTGCTATTTCACTGAACTCTGTAGGCCAAGGTGGGGCAAAACTGTACCTTGTTGCAGATTTTGCCTGTAATGCTTAATTCACATTCACAGACGTTCAGTGAGCACTACAGACCTACTCTGTAAATGCTCACTCACATTATAACTACCCCAGAGCAACACCAATCCTTGAAGGGTCTCTTCTGCAAAGGTCAACCTGTGTGCTGATGCCGGGCAGAACCAGACCATAGTCTCAGATGCTCAGCTGATACACATGCCCAAATGTGCAGCCTTTACAAATGCATGAGCAATTATTCCTGTGCAACCAGTCCAGAGCCTCGTACTCTAGCTGCTCAACAGTGACCTTATTTAAAAGTTGGACACTGGGAATTAGCACTCTCAGTTCATTCTCACAGAGTTTACAGTGACTCAGCCTCCATTGGAGAGATTCACTTATAGTAAAAGTCCCAAAATGGTGTAGTAAAAAGGGAAAATCATCTTTACGTCACTCCACTCTACACCACTCTATTCTAAGACACTCTACGTCACTCCACTCTGTGACACACTACTCCACTCTTCGCCACTCTTCTCTACACACTCCATTCCACTCTACACCACTTTATGCAACTCAACACCACTTTACAACACTTCAATCTGCGACACTCTAGTCCACTCCAACTCCATGCCACTTTATTCTATTCTACACCTCTCCATTCAACATCACTCCACTCTTCGACACTCTACTCCACTCTATGATACTCTGTTCCATTCTACACCAATCCACTCTACTCAGTTCTACTTCACTAAAACTCTTCGTCACTCTACGCCACTCGGCGCCACTTTTAAACAGTCTACGTTACTCTACTCTACAACACTCTATGACACTCCACTCTACGACACTCCACTCCATGCCATTCTACGACATTCCACTTCACTTCACCCCAGTCTATGACACTCCACTTGCCTCCAGTCCATTCTGCTCTACTCTGCGCCACTCCACTTTATGCAACTGTACTACATTCTACAGCACACCATGACACTCTACTCCACTCTATGACACTCCACTATATGCCACTCTATTCTAAGACACTCTACTCCACTCTATGCTACTCTATGCCATTTCACTCTGCTCCACGGCACTCTACTCTGACACTCTACTCCACTCCACTTTACAACACTCTACACCACTCCACTCTACAACACCCCACTCTAGTATGCTCTACGTCACTCCGCTCCAAGCCACTCAACTCCACTCTATGACATTCCACTCTACAACATTCCACTCCACTTCACCCCACTCTGACACTCTCCTCCACTCCACACCTCTCTCCTCTACTCCAATACCTTTTAGCATGTTCTCTGACCACCTTTGTCTCCTGAGCACATGGCTCTTGTCAATGAAGTCCGTAGGTTTTGGGGGGTTAAAATTCATGCATCTAGACCTACCATTATTGAGGGGGCCTTTCTAATATTTCACTTGATGCTCTCTGCTCATTACAAGCAGGAAGTGGTTGAATAGGGTTTGCTATTTAGAGCTGCAAAATTCATGGTGTGGTGATCAAACTGTTTTTAAAATGCCTGCTTAGCTATGCTCGTTTTACCATTGCTCTTGGTGTTACTGCGCTAACAGACGACACTCACCTTAGACTGTTTTCATTATTTGGTTTAAACATTGATTGAATTTCCTTTAGTTTCAGATTTAAGCCTGAATCCTTAACGTGAGTCATCAAACGAAAGAAACAATGAACTGACGAGTCGACAGCCCATTTCACTGTTTTTTTTTTAAACTTGCAACACTAACTTCGGATCCATTTTACAGCTAGTTTTTTTTCTCCCCTGTGGTTTTTACTTTCTCTTTATGCAGCCAACTTTTTAAGTGTGTAGCTGAAGGGGCATCAGCCTCAAGCAATCTGCTGAATAGCATCTCGTTGCCTTCACGTAGGAGTGCCCCTCTTTGTTCTCTGACTTCAGCAAAAAGGAATCACCCTTAAGATTCCAGATACCGGAAGCCACTGCTGAACCACGTACACCCTTGCCTTAAACTCAGGGGTGACTTTGCAGTGACCACAGTGGCGTCACAGCTCTATGTTCTCATGTCGGGTTCATCTTAGCTTCTTCTTGCCTGTGATTGGACTTTTAACACTGTCTTACCTTGGATTACCCTCCGATCTCGCCAATGGTGGGCAAAGAAATCCCTGATCTCCAACTTCTGTCAGTTGCCTGCGACTCCCAATACTCTCTGCGGAGTTACTGTGAGGGGGTGAGCTCTGCATGGGGAATGAGTGACGCGGTCTACCAGCACTGCTGCCACCTCGGATTGCCATCAAACTGAAATGCCCTCCCCATCATGTTCCATGACAGCCTAGGGGTATCCACAGGGACGGCCCCTCCATAAGGGCGGAGGAGCATCGTCCCCCACCAGCAGCATCCGCTGCAAATCCTTTCACAAGGAAGAGATGATAAACTGTATTTAATATCCCTCCCTTGTGAAAGGGGCGGGGCATTGGGGGTGGCGAACAGAGTGGAGTTCACTGTGCACTCCCTTCAGAGCGCACGTGTGTTTGTCCGGCCGTCTTGGGGTGGCCAAACACACATCCAGCAACAAAGGAGAGGAGTGGCGCGGGAGCGGAGGTAAGTTTTTTTAATTTTATTTTATTCTATGTTATCAATTCTCCCCACTGCCCCCCCACCCCCGCACCGCCCTGCCCTCAGGAATCCCTGCGAGCCACGACTGGGTGTCCACACTTTGCTGCAAAGGCATGACTGTGGGACGCTTATATCACTTTGGTTAGCAAGCATGGCCGTACAATGTGAATTCCATTTTTTTAAAAGTGGATGGCATGGGTGGAATCATGTCAAAGTGTGTATTTAGGGGAGTGTTGGAGTGTCAAAGGTAGTGAGTTAAGTCAAAGTCTGTGGCTTTTTAGAATGTAGTGACTCAAACAATAACTGGAGTGTCAGAAAGCAGAGTAACTCAGTCTCTGATCGCTTTCTCTTTACCCTCTCCCTCCCTACCTATCTTTCTCTCTCTCTCTCTCTCTCTCTTGAAGCCTTCCTGTGCCTACTAAAATTAACCTTGGCGATCTGGGTAAAAGTGGCAGAGTCAGCAGGAGCAGCCTTAGGCTTTCAAAACTGGCCTCCAAAGGCTACTGCCCTTCGTGGACATGCATGGTGAAATATGAACTGTCTCCTGCCTAGACACCAGGTTTGGGGATGAAAATTCAGCTATTTACTTTCAAAAACTGTATTGGATAAAAGCATCATCCTCTTATAAATAGATATCTTGCTCTGCCAAATCTGTGTGTTTCCTCTAACTCCTTTCTTAGGGGCAGGGATCAGTTTCCTTAGATGTTGCCTCAGTCGGCTCCGCTATTGGAAACCTTTAATGGGCAGTCTGTTCACTAAAGAGCTGCTGGCTACACTATGTCAAAAGGCCTGCCCTGTTTGAGGGAGGCATCTCGATGCATATTTGTCATGTCGCCAATCACTATACATATGTTGCAGTGAAACATAAACAAGCCATCACAAGGACAATTGGTCTGGCTGCCAGAATCTTGGCTTGGCAATTCTTGTATTTTTCTGTCATGTTTTTTGCAAAACAATATTTTCGGGCAAACTTCTAGACTCTCATTAATGTAAAAAAAAAACTTTGGCTAAAAGGAAAATATGTTTGGATTAAAAAAAAAATAACACATATTACCATAGTAGTCCCTGGCACTGAAGGAAACTACTTTGTGTGTGGATGTGCTCCTTTTGAAAGAGGAGCATGTCATAGCTCACACTGAAGTTAGCCATTGGCTGAAGTGGGCCGGCCCATTGCGCCATGATGCCTGCTGGAGAGGTCGGAAGAAAAACGAGAATGACACAGCAGCAGACTAATGGATGATGTATGACTGGAAACCGCTATAAGTAATTGTGTAATACACACACTTTTAGTGAAATCAAAGGGTCTTAGCTAACACCAGGCCTACAAAGCCAATTGGTCTAGTGTTCTTCACTTGGCTAATGCTTTTTTGTAATGTTTTTGTAAATCTTCATTACAAATAGATCGGGTTGAAAATGTGGATAAATGGAAATGTGTGCAAAGACTCAGGGGGTGGTATTGACAAATAGTGTTGCATAGATTGCTAGCTAGATAGAGCAAACCAAGGCCAGGTTCAGTTGATGCCATTATCAATGAAGTGGCACCCATAGATTAAACTACTCTCAAGTAATTTATGGGATTATGTGAAGATTATGCCAGGTTCATTCCTGACTATGCCTCTCACATAAAAGCTTTGACTGGATTGTTAAAAAAGAATGTGTCTTTTGATTGGGGCATTAAATGTCAGGAAACATTTGGATGGATTATAAGACAGTTGGCAAGCTCTAAGGTCCTTAAACCTTTTAACCCCTAATTGCCTTGCTGTGTAACCTGTTGATGCCAGCAATTGTGGTTTGGGGGCAGTACTTACCCAGTGTGAGGCAGGTGTAGAAAACACTTTGGGATATGGGTCCAGGATGCTCAGGAAGGCCAAAACAGGCTTCTTCACTACTGAGAAAGAACTTTTGGCTTGTTGGTGGGCCATTCAAAATTTAAGCCCTGTGTGTATGGAACCAAGTTCACTGTAAAGACTGACCACAAACCTTTGGTGACAATCTTGAGTGGAGATCAGTTCAAACCACTCACATAGGCTGTCAATGAAGCTCTTACAATATAATTTCAATATTGTCTATATTCAAGGTGTGAAAAATGCAAGAGCTGATTTCTTATCTAAATATTCGTCAAAGGAAAATGATGATGTGTATGATGAAGTTTGCGAGGAGAGTTGTTTGATTGCAGCGATCGATTTAGAAGAGATGCATGCTATATCCGAACTGGAATGGAAGATGGATATTGTTGCTGATGAAGTAATTAAACAAACCATCAAGTATGTTACGAAAGGAGGGCTCAATGAGAAATCTGTCCAGGGTGGGTGCCAACTTTTTGGGAATTGGTAGATGAGTAGTCAGTTGAGGATGGCTTGTTGCTTAGAGTTGAGAAATTGGTACCACCTGCAGATTTGAGGCACAAGCTCATCACAATAGCTCATGAGGGACACTGAGAGGGTACTTTTACTAAATGCCGCCTAAGGCAAACTTTTTGGTGGCCTTCGATGGATAGAGAAGTAGATAACTTTGTCAGTAAATGTGCCATTTGTGCCACTTCAGGCATTTTTTCATAAGGAAGCACTCTTTTTATGCTCTTCCAAGCCAATGGCTGGTTTTGGTTGACTTGTATTCTAAGTGGCCTGAGGTGAAGTTTGTGTCAGAACCCAATTGAAAAACAGTGATTGAGTTTTTGAAGAATATTTTCATGCTCAAAGGTTTTCCAGAGTTTCCACTTTCAGATAACGATGTCCAATTTGTTAATGGAAAAAGTGAGGGGTTTTTAAAGGACAGGGAATGTAAAGCACTTGAGAACATCACTGTATCATCCCCAAAGCAATGGTCAAGTGGAGCTCATGAATCGGGTAGTAGTACAGTGTCTTCAGTGTACAATTCCAATTAAGCGTGTTGATATGAATGATGTGGGTTCCATGATATGGTTCTGTCATACCAGCCTGCAGAGTTCTACGTTCATATCTGATTTTGAATTGTTAAGGGGAAGGCAGCCCTTCACCAAGATTTTCCCAGGTTGGATTTGAAAATGGGTCAAATTTGGAGTGTCATTGGATGAATGTGACAAGCAAGAAGAACGCTGCTATGGCAAAGGCTAAGCAGAAAGTAGTCTACGACAGTCAGGCCAGGGTGAGTTAAAGATAGGTGATGTTATTCGTATCAGGAAAGGAGCGTACATCAAAAAAGGAGGCAAGAAGTTCAGTGGTCCAGTCTGTCAGGAATAAGGCCAGACGCGGCCCAGGTCTCGCCCGAAACTCCGCTGCGCGACTCTGCGGCGCTTTATGCTCACCACTTGTCATCCCCTCTTGTTCCAAAGGTGACCATCAGCATCGTCTGCCCTGTGGCAAAGCTCATAGAGCTTCAGGTTCAGGACATTGGTGGACAAGATGCACTTATCAGTGCTATTCTATGAAGGGACTGCAATTCCCATGTTTTTAGAGGCAGCAGCCATCTTGGGGTGCGGCAGGCCTATAAAGCCCAGCCACACCCAAGCACGTTGCTCACTATTTTGAAGACTTTGATGCAGCCAGACGTTGTGGGGGTTTCTCTGGAGAAGAACAGAGTTCCTGAATGGCAAAGTGTCGTCTAACCAAAGAATCCTTGTTTCCATGGTGCATTAAAAAACGAGTAGGTCGTACTCGTAGCGGTAAGTGCTTGCTGAATCCAAGTTTGGAGGAAGTCATTACTTCCAAAAGGTAAAGCGCCCCTTAGCATAACGAGCAAAGCGTTTTCCAGTTTCTAAAGTACAGCAGCCTTGGATCAACGATCAAAAGCGCTTCTGTTCACAGATGTAAAGCGCTCTTTTGCACAAGCAATTCAAAGTGTTTCAGTTCACAGATGTAAAGCCCTTTTGTGCACAGCAATTCAAAGCGTTTCCATTCACAGATGCAAAGCGCTCTTTTGCACAAGCAATTCAAAGCGTTTCAGTTCACAGATGTAAAGCGCTTTTGTGCACAGCAATTCAAAGCGTTTCCGTTCACAGATGTAAAGCGCTCTTTTGCACAAGCAATTCGAAGCGTTTCAGTTCACGGATGTAAAGCACTTTTGTGCACAGCAATTCAAAGCGTTTCCATTCACAGATGTAAAGCACTCTTTTGCTCAAGCAATTCAAAGCGTTCCAGTTCACAGATGTAAAGAGCTCTTTTGCACAAGCAATTCAAAGCGTTTCAGGTCACAGATGTAACGCGCTTTTGTGCACAGCAATTCAAAGCTTTCCATTCACAGATGTAAAGCGCCCTCTTGGCATAGCAACTCAAGCGCTTCAGTCCTCAGGTTTAAAGCGCTCTTGGCAGGACAATGGAAGCACTTCAATTCACAGGAGTAAAAGGTTCTTGGCACAACAATCTAAGTGATTCAGGCTACTTGAGTAAAAGTGCTTCCTGGTATTATTGAGTAAAGCGCTTCAAGGTCAATGAGCAAAACCTTTTGGCATTTATTGTTGTGAATGTGAAAGTATTTCTGGAGATAACCAAATCATAGTTTTCATTGTTCTTTGAAAAGCTTAAGATGAGAAAAGCATATTGAATTCTTTGAGATTTTCTAAGTCATGATCAAAGGTTTATGTTGTGAATACATAGATGTTATAGGATTGATATTCTGTGTATAATCATAGTTCAAAGTTCTTACCATCTCTTGATTCTGAGGTCGTAGTTTACTCTTGTTCCATGTATCAAAGAAGGGGCTTTGCCCTCATTTCAAAAGAGGTCTCCTTCTGATATCTCAGAGACGCATTTAGTCAAGAGTCTATTGATGAATTACATTTCTATGAACGATTAAATGCATATTTGTTCTAACTTTTACTTTTCAGATCTCTCTCCCTGCTGTTCCCTACCCTAATTCCCTTTCCCCCGACTGGCTTCATCATAACTCTGTGCTATAATAGCTTTCTGAGTTGGTGACGCCAGAAAGTGGGCCTTTTGTTTAGCGACGTGCAGATCCTGAGGAAAGGACACCGTGGCAGAATAGTGAGCCCACAAGTTTTATACTTTCCTCTTGGTCTGTACGGGAGCTGCTCAAAATGGCCACCCTAGATACCCTTATGCAAATAGTCACTCAGATGCAAAGGGATTTCACAGACTAAAAAAATGTTACAGCTGATTTAGTGAATAAAGTAACTCAATTACAGTGTAAGGTACATGGCTCTGAATCTGAGTCTCCTCCTACGCGTCCCGCATCTACTAACATAGCTGTGAATGTGCCGACACAGATTTCTTTAGCTGCACCAGAAAGGTTTTCTGGGGACCCCAATAAGGTAAACATTTTTTTGACACAGGTGGAATTACATTTTACGTGTTGGCCTAGTGCTTTTACGGATGCACAATCTGGAATTGCATTCCTTATATCATACCTGAATGGTGGTGCAGCTACTTGGGCAGTGCCATTAGTTCGATTAGACAGTCCTCTTTTATATAACTAGTGTCGCTTTGTAGAATAATTCATAAAGGTTTTTGACAGAAGCGCAATCACTATGGCTGCAGACAAAGAGTTACTAGAATTACGTCAAGGAAATAAATACCTGATAACGTATTTGTCACACTTCAACCGGTTAGTGTTGGAAACCGCTTGGCCTGAGGAAAAAGGCCAGCAGTATTTTATCAAGGGCTAAATGACGAACTGAAAGATGTATTGGCCCAAGTTGAACCACAACCAGAAACTTGTACTGATTTAATTAATCTAACCCTACGGATAGATTACAGACTTTCTGAAAGAAAGGAAGCAAGGAAAAAATGGGAAAAAACAAACTGGCGAATGGAAAGATCCAGACACTTTCAATTGTCCTCAGATTCTATAATAGATAGATATAGGAACTGTTCGCCCACCACTGAATAAAGAGGAGAAAGACATGCGACTAAAAATTGGTCAGTGTCTGTATTGTGGGAAAAAGGGTAATTTTGTACAAGAGTGCCAAAAAAAAACCAAAGGCAAAATTGATCCAACAGTTGTGACAAAGAAAAAGATAGTGGTTGCTTTGGAAAATTCACAGGAAAACTAAAGTGTCCAGGAAAGAACGAAGGGGACCTCTTGGGCAAATTGACAAAACCTTCAGTGTGCTCTTGCACAAATCGTTATATCAATCATTCCCGAATCTTAGTACAAATGACTGTGCGGGGAAAAATACATAAGGTTCAAGTCCTAATTGATTCAGGGGCAACAGGAAATTTTGTGGACCAAAAAACTGCTCTAGACCTGCATACACCCAGTGTCAAGAAAAAGGTTCCAGAAGTTGTGTATGCAGTTGATGGAAGTGAGTTGGCAGGAAGCCCCGCTACTAAACAGACCTCACAAATACAAATGATTTGCAAAGATGAGGAGAATCAGAACCACTATAAGATAATTCGCTTTGATATAATCCAAGCACCTCAATATGGTTTTATCTTAGGAATGCAGTGGTTAATGTTACATAATCCATGCATAGACTGGCGCAACCAGGTTTTGCATTTTTCTTCTTCTTCTTCTTGTGCAACGAAATGTTTTCAATCAAGACAAAACAAAGAAGGAAATCTTCAACACTCCATAGCTACTGCTGTTGAGTAGAAAATTGAATGAAGCAGAACAGAATTACACCATAGCAAAAAAAGAATTACTAGCAATTAGTAATGCCTTTAAAGAATGGAGACATTATCTTTTGGGAACGAAACACACCATAACTGTATATTCTGATCATAGAAATTTACAATTTATGAGTTCTGCCAGGCTACTAACTCCAAGACAACTAAGATGGATGCTCTTCTTTGCAGAATTTGATTTCATAGTGACCATTAGACCAGGAATAGATAATCGTAAGGCCGATACATTATCTAGACAAGATTCTTCAATCACACCTACTGAACCCATGCCTATTATAAGGACTTCAAAAGTGTTGTGTTTAGTAGCTGCAGAGAATTTTTCGATCTCATTCGTAATCATTTTCACATCACTAAGTGGCAAGAGTGGTTACCACAAGACACCAAGAGGTCTATTCAACAAGGCTTACCTCTACATGAATTTCGAGTATTCCTGCCTACTGAAGAGTTAAGAGAGACAACTTTTCATTGGTTACACAAGCATCCTCTGGCAGGACATCAAGGTCCTCAAAAAAAATAGAACTCATGAAAAGGTATTTTTGGTGGCCTACATTCATTCACGACCTTAAGCAAATGCTACAATCATGTGAAGTATGTGCAAGATGCAAAAGCGAACATAGCAAGCCCAAAGGTCTATTTATACCTCTACCCGTTCCCAATCATCCATGGGAACATATTTCTATGGATTTTATTACTGGTCTTCCTCAAATAAAACAATTTACAACCATTCTAGTGGTAGTAGACAGTCTTACCAAGTATGCTCATTTCATTGCCTGTAAAGCACTCCCGACTTCCGACACCTTAGCGACTATCATTTAAAAAAATATAGGGGGTCATTCTGACTTTGGCGGGCAGCGGAGGCCGCCCGCCAAAGTCCCGCCGTCAGAATACCGCTGCGCGGTCAAAAGACCGCCGCGGTAATTCTGAGTTTCCCGCTGGGCTGGCGGGCGACCGCCAGAAGGCCACCCGCCAGCCCAGCGGGAAACCCCCTTCCATGAGGATGCCGGCTCCGAATGGAGCCGGCGGAGTGGAAGGGGTGCGACGGGTGCAGTTGCACCCGTCACGATTTTCATTGTCTGCTTGGCAGACACTGAAAATCTTGGTGGGGCCCTGTTCGGGGGCCCCTGCAGTGCCCATGCCACTGGCATGGGCACTGCAGGGGCCCCCAGGGGCCCCACGACACCCGTTACCGCCAGCCAGGTTCCGGCGGTCAAAACCGCCAGAGCCAGGCAAGCGGTAAGGGGGTCGGAATCCCCATGGCGGCGCTGCCTGCAGCGCCGCCATGGAGGATTCCCTAGGGCGGCGGGAAACCGGCGAGACACCGCCGGTTTCCCGTTTCTGACCGCGGCTGTAATGCCGCGGTCAGAATGCCCAAGGATGCACCGCCAGCCTGTTGGCGGTGCATCCGCGGTCCCCGGCCCTGGCGGTTTTTACCGCCAGGGTCGGAATGACCCCCATAGTTCGGCTTCACGGACTTCCAAGAGTTATTCTCTCTGATAGAGATACACAATTTTCTGCACGTTTTTGGCAACAATGGTGCAAGGCTCTACAAATTGATTCGACTTAATCTACTAGTTATCATCCACAAACGGATGGTCAAACATAGAGACTAAACCAAACTCTGAAACAATATTTACGATGGTATGCAACAAAGTCTCCTACAACCTGGCTGGATCTTTTGTGGTTTGCAGAACTGGCTTATAATAACTGTCACCACTCTTCAATAAACTCAACTCCTTTCTAAGGTTTATATGGGCGTCATCCGCACATTTTGCCAGTTAAGTTACCTGCATCTACTCAAACCACTCCAGCAGTCAAGGACATGCTAATGCACATGAAAAAGATACATGCACAATTACAAACAAATCTTTGTCAAGCAAAGAAAAAATATAAAATGCAATATGACAAAAAACACCAGCCTGGTCCTCAGTATACGATCAAAGATAGAGCTTGGTTATCCACAAAAAACTTTGTATTCAAAAATAAAAATATGCTTCATCCAAAATTCATAGGGCTCTATGAAGTAATACGACAAGTAAACCCAGTAACATATAAGCTAAAATTACCATTGTCTTTGAAAATTCATCCAGTGTTCCACAATTTGCTTCTTAAACCTGCTTCGCCCTCAAGCGTCACACAACCTGCTCCTCTATTAGTTCAAGGTCATTGGGAGTATGAGGTGCGATCTATTCTAGACTCTAAGTATAGGGGGGGTCTTCCCTTTTGTACTTGGTGTCCTGGAAAGGATATGGACCGGTAAAATGACTCTTGGGAACCTGCAAGACATGTCCATGCACCACGTTTGGTGCGACGATTTCACCTCCTCAATCCTGATAAACTAGGTCCTGGACCGCGCTTGGGAGAGGGGTGTAACGTCAGGAATAAGGCCAGGGGCGGTCCAGGTCTCTGCCGAAACTCCGCTGCGTGACTCTGAGGTGCTTTATGCGCACCACTTGTCACTCCCTCTTGTTCCAAAAGTGGCCATCAGCGTCGTCTGCCCTGTGGCAAAGCTCATAGAGCTGCAGGTTCAGGACATTGGTGGACAAGATGCACTTATCAGTGCTATTCTATGAAGGGACTACAATTCCCATGTTTTTAGAGGCAGCAGCCATCTTTGGGTGTGGCAGGCCTATAAAGCCCAGCCACACCCAAGCACGTTGCTCACTATTTTGAAGACTTCGATGCAGCCAGACCTTGTGGGGGTTTCTCTGGAGAAGAACAGAGTTCCTGAATGGCAAAGTGTCGTCCAACCAAAGAATCCTTGTTTCCATGGTGCATTAAAAAATGAGTAGGTCGTACTCGTAGCGGTAAGGCCTTGCTGAATCCAAGTTTGGAGGAAGTCATTACTTCCAAAAGGTAAAGCGCCCCTTAGCATAATGAGCAAAGAGTGTTCCAGTTTCTAAAGTACAGCGGCCTTGGCACAACAATCAAAAGCGCTTCCGTTCACAGATGTAAAGAGCTCTTCTGCACAAGCAATTCGAAGCGTTTCAGTTCACAGATGTAAAGCGCTCTTTTGCACAAGCAATTCAGTCCTCAGGTTTAAAGCGCTCTTGGCACGACAATTAAATCGCTTCAATTCACAGGAGTAAAAGGTTCTTGACACAACAATCTAAGTGATTCAGGCTACTTGAGTAAAGCGCTTCAAGGTCAATGAGCAAAACTTTTTGGCATTTATTGTGAATGTGAAAGTATTTCTGGAGATAACCAAATCATAGTTTTCATTGTTCTTTAAAAAGCTTAAGAAGTGAAAAGCATATTTAATTCTTTGAGATTTTCTAAGTCATGATCAAAGGTTTATGTTGTGAATACATAGATGTTACAGGATTGATATTCTGTGTATAGTCATAGTTCAAAGTTCTTGCCATCTGTTGATTCTGAGGTTGTAGTTTACTCTTGTTCCATGTATCAAAGAAGGGGTTTTGCCCTCATTTCAAAAGAGGTCTCCATCCGATATCTCGGAGACGCATTTAGTCAAGAGTCTATTGATGAGTTACATTTCTATAAATGAGTAAATGCATATTTGTTCTAACTTTGACTTTTCAGATCTCTCTCCCTGCAGTTCCCTACCCTAATTCCCTTCCCCCCCACTGGCTTCATCATAACTCTGTGCCATAATAGCTTTCTGAGTTGATGACGCCGGAAGGTGGGCCTTTTGTTCAGCGACGTGCAGATCCAGAGGAAAGGACACCGTGACACAGTCATTGTGGACAAGTTTTGCAGTAATGTAGTCAGAGCTAATGGATGCAATTGGTAGAATGTGGGGAAAGTGGTGAAGTGTGGAGGTGATCAGGGTGAGACCATACCCCAGAAAGATGTGATGATGAAGCTAATGGATGGTGGTGAGACTAGTTCCTCCATTTCACATAAAGGTGGTGATGGGATTCACAGAAGCAACCGGGTGAGAGATTTACTTAGGTAGGAATTGCTTTTAGGAAATCCGTATTAAGAAATTGCATTTTAGTCAATGGCCTGGTTTTGCATTTCCTAAATAGTGATTTCTCATTAAGACATCACTATTTAGGAAATGCAAAACCAGGGATGGCAAAGGGCAAAAGGCCCCCCTGGGTGCAACCCCAAAATAGGGGTGCATCTGTAGGGCACATATATGCCTAAGGGGCACGTGTGTGCTCTATAGCACCATGAGGTGCTTTTTAAAAATTGCACCTGGTTACCTCCGACTTCAAGTAATTGTTTGCACATGCCCAAGTTGCATATAGGAAATGCTTTGTACATCAGAATAGTATTCGCAAATAAGGAATCCCTATTTTCGATTTCCTATTCTAGGAATCGCAAATTGTGATTTCTACAAAGTAGAAATCACAATTTGCAATTCCTTAAAGGCCTTTGTACATAGGAAAATGCTGTTTTGTATTTCTTAACGGCCCGAAATACCAATTTGGACCTTTAAGAAATGCAAAAGGGCTTGGTACATCTGGCCCTTAGCCCTTAGGAAGGTTCTTCCTCTCCTTGCAAATAAGAATTTAGAATTGTGATTATTACCATCATTTTTTTATTTTTCTAAAACTTTCTGCATCTAGCTTTGCTGAAGTGTCAGGTAGTCCAGAATGCATTCATATGGCATGCTCATTCTGGGCCACAGTCGTCACAAGTCTGTATCAGGACATATCCGGACAATTCACTGGCTCTGGATCAGTGCATCTCTCTGAAAACATGCTGTATTAACTTTCTAACCTTTCACAGGCCAGGTCTATTGTTTCTTCAGGGTACATTGAAGAAATATGTTCCAACATAACATTGGCATTCTGCCTTACTGCCTCTCTAATTTGACACCAAGATCAAGACTTGGATGTTTGGGGATATCACTTTTACCTGCTGCATCAAAGTCTCTGTCACTCACACGAATACCTGACCCTTTTGAACTCAGGTACTAAGACCCATAGTTATGGGAAAATGACAGAGCGTGATGCTGCGCCAAAATTGGCATCGCCGCGCTCCATCATTTTCACAATGCAGTGATGCGCTGTATTTAAGTGAATGTGTTGTCCCCTTCACTGGCGCTAAATTTAGCTGCCAGCGCCAACGCAGGCATCCTTGCACCATCGTGCAAGGATGTCTGCATTGAGGGGAGTGACTGTTTATGTGCGGGAAGGGGTCCCTTCCCGCACATAAACAATCACTAATGACGCTTTGGCACCTCTGTGTGTCCTGAAGAATGCAGCACACACAGAAGTGTCAAAGTGTCATTTTCAAATGATTGTTTATGTGCAGGAAGGGACACCTTCCCGCACATAAACAATAATTTCTGGCATTTTGCTCTTTCTATGCATGCTGCAGAATGCAGCACGCATAGAAAAAGCAAAAAATGAGGAGGAAAAAAATTATTCCTTCTCGTTGTGCCTTGCTAACACCACCCCTGTGGGTGGCGTTAGATTTTGGCGCTGCCTTAGGTTTACAAAATTGTATAAATCTGAGGCAGTCTTAAAATGCAATGGGTGTTGCTGTGGCACACCCACAGCAACACCCATAGCATGCCCCTCTGATGCAGATAACTGCGTCGCAGGGGCCCATATTTACAAGGAAGTGTAACACCACAAAAAGTGGAGCTAAACCTCCTTGTAAATATGGAGCAGAGGTTAGCGCCACTAGAGCGTCATGTAAAGTGATGAGTCAGTGGCGCTAGGGGTTCATAAATATGCCCCTAAACTCTTTCTGAACTGCAAACAGGAGAGGGTGTAAAAGAGGCCTTCCCCTCTTCTTTGCGGGTCCTTAAAGAATGTTTCAGGTAGTTTGGATAGTTAGCTATCACTAACCACTGTTTGGTTACCAATCCCCGAGTTGGGGTGTTAAGTGACTGTCAAAGGAAATGTTTACCCAATTGGGAAACAAGTCATTTTCCTTCGGGGCCATGGGGTGGGACGGCTGGCAGTGGTCAACTGGACCACTGCCTTCTTTGCCCAATGTGTTTTCAAATGGGAAACTTTTCTTTCTCTTTTTGAAAGCAACGCCTCTTTGTAATGGATATGTGCTGCATTTTTCTCGATTAGTATAACAAATGAAATCATGGTAGTCTGTCATCCATTGCGCACCATACATCGTCCCTGCACTTGCAACTATAAACGGGAGCTAGAAATGAAAAGTGAGCATGAATGAAAACTTTCTCAGATCACTAGTTCTGGGAAGGAAGGCATAATGTAAGCCATACTCCCTATTATCCCTTTAAAGTTTAAATGACTCTATGGGAGTCAGATTGAAAAGCATTTAATATAGCAATGGACTTCGTTGGAGGAATCAAATCTTTGAATGGAGCACAATAAGACCTGCTTCATTAATATTCATTGGGCTGGTTGTTTCACAAATTGACATTTACAATGTGTCCTATCTGTACATACTTCGCTCGCAATTTATATCCCCATTCACAAACCAGTCGACTATGTGTTTTTTTCTCGGAACCTCTTAGCTTTGACCTATGGGACAAAAGTGATACCATCTGTCTATAGTGACCATAACTCCCTGGTTCTGTCTCTTAAAGTACCTTCGCAGGCTGGTGTAAGGGAGGACAGTCCCAACCATTAACTAGGGACTAAGGACAATGGTAGGAGGGTGATTTGGTGCTCTACAAACCTAGGGCTTATCAAGGACCACATACAAAATGCCTGCTCTTTTTTGTTAACATTGTGCCAAGTGGATGGCGGTGACCCTGCTAATTCTCTATTAGGCTTCGTCAAGCTTTTTGTCTCGTATTAAGGACTTTATGAGCAGACTCATTAAGAATCGTCCCATGGTTGGCTGCTCATGGCTCATGTAGAATAGCAAACGCTTCTCTGAGCCAGCTATTAGGCAAAATCCCAGAGATCAGGCCATTGTTTCTGCCTGCAGAAAGGCATATGTCTGGGCCTTGAAGAAGTTGAGGGCCGAAGTCAAGGAAGAGCAGTGGGAAACCATAGTGGCAGCTGTCAGGAAAAGGATTCCCAGGCATTTTGGTGGGTAGTTCTGCCTGGCCTTGCTAATGGTGAATCTCTGGACTAGCTCAACCATTTCTCTAGTTTTTATGGGTCTGACAAGGCAATGGATAACACTGAACTGGTGATTCTACCTCTGAATCTTAACCCTCCCTTCTCAGAGTTGGAAGTAAATAAGGCCATTCGTGATAGCCTCCCCAATAAAGCCCCTGGGCTAGATGGGATTCCAATGGATTTATTAAATATCCAGAGTTTTGGTCTCCCCTTCTAACCAATATTTTCAATATGGTGTGTAGAGCTGGGTCTCCAAAGTCCTGGCGGACCTCTGTAGTGATACTAATTTTTAAAAAGGACAATATCCTGGACCCTAGGTGCTATCGACCAATCTCGCTGCTAGACTCTTCCTCAAAATTAATAGGGCGGGTTGTGTTGGAACGCCTGATTTCCTGGGTTCTGTCCCAGGCCCAATATGGTTTTTAGAAAGATTTGGGTACTATAGAACTGTGTCTCAACCTCCACCTCCTTATGCCCAAGTACAAGTATGTGAAGGGAGTGTCCATTCATCTAGCCTTCATGGACTTGTCAAGGGCCTTTGACTGCGTCAATAGGCAGAAGTTGTGGGAAATTTTATTGACCATGGGTCTTGTTGGTGGGTTGGTAAACCTTCTGAGACTTCTACACCAGGAGCAGAGGACAAAAGTGAGGTATGGTCCTAATGAGGAGACCACTTCAACCTTACGTGTCAGTAGGGGTGTACGCCAAGGTTGTGATCTTGCCCCCATCTTATTTCTCCTTTACAATAATGACCTGGAGAAAACTTAGGTCTTCATTGGAGCTGATGACCCTCATAGTTGTAATCTCGCCATTCCGGCTATATTGTATGCAGATGACGGAGTTCTATTGGCCAGGACAGCTAATAGGCTTAAGCAGCTTGTGGATAGCTTTGTCGAGTTCATTCAAAGTTTGGATCTTGAAACTAATTGCACAAAAACTTTTTTAACGGTCTGTGGCCCCAAGAACACTAAGACGCACCCAGTGCACATAGGAGAACATGCTCTGGCAAAAGTAAGTTCATTTCAATACTTGGGGTTAGAATTTGATGAGGCATGTAGTTGGCTCCTGAGTTTGAAAAATAGGGTTTTACGCTTTACGTGCACAGTGGGAACCACTTATTCCCTAGCTGCGAATATAGGGAGGAAGCCAGTCGCCCCCATACTGGCAGTCTACAAGAGAAAGTGTTTACCCGCCGTGACCTATGGCATGGGGTCATAAAGAGGTTGGGAGCCTTTAGGATGCTGTGCATTCTGCTGTCCTCACCAAACTTTTATTTTCAGCAGTAATTGGGGTTAGAATATCTAAAGTATAGAATTAGCTTTGCACCTGTTCGAAAATCCACATTTACTATCTAAAAAAGACAAATTATGGGTCCACAATTGTTTTCTCGAGCACTGAAGGGCAAACCGAGAGACAAATGAAGTAACAAGATCACAGTTAGGGGGAACTGTATGGCCCAAATGTCTCCTGGACCAGCACCTTATTTATTGAATGTTCAAAATGTATATGAGCAAATGCTACTAACCCACTTTAGGCTACGGTCCCTTTGCTGGAAAGGGAAGTTCTCCTCTGGTGATATTTATATTTCCCCTTGTAATGAACTATCCCCACAAACACTGCTGCACTTTTCTGTTTTTTTTTTGTTAATTTTACTAGTCTTTTTAAAGACTGTATTTGGTACCACTTTTACAGAAAATAATTTTACTAATTGTAGGGCATCTTTGCTCTTTCTTCGCCAGCTGAATGACTATGAGGTATGCAGTTCAGTGGGCCATTTCTTAAGAGAAGTGGTGGCTTGGCGTAAGATGTTGTTTTAACCTTTGTTAAAGATAAGAATCCGTTCTCTGCTTTTAGTGAGATTTTATGTCGTTATTTTAATGGAAGTTTTTACCTGTTTTTATGATATGTATGTATATTGTGATTCTTTTATGATCTAGTCATATGACCAAATAAAGAGTATACTACCACACAAACCAGTCGCTGTGCAATTTACATATCCCTGGTTTACGAACCTGGATAGTACATCAGGTTCTTGATTCTATAACATGTGGAAGGTAGACTGCTTTTTAGGGTCGAGCCTGCGTCACAAGCGATTGCGCATGCATTTCGCTTGCAAGACGCTTTAGGCATTAGAAAAGGGCTCGGAGCCCCGTCCATGTCACATCAGTATCTTTCATTGGTTCATGGGCTTGCCTGTTCAAATCTGCTTGCTTTCATTAGTGGAATGCACGCATACGTCATGCCTTTTCCGGTGGTTAACCCTCCTCGAGTGCAGCGACCAAGTACTGAAAACATGCGAGGCTCGCTGTTTCCCGTCAGGTTTGTGGACTACTTTTTATCTTTTGTTCGCAGTGCAATCTCGCTTGGCAGAAGTCGAGCGCTTTGCATAACATCGACCCTGTTACATAGTTAATTGCACTTTTGCCGGTTACATAGATAATTGCACTTTTGCCAATAGGTTTCACTACGAGTGAACTCTAGCAGCGCGTTCGCGCTGTTTTTTTCCATTCGGTGTGACAAGAAAAATCCGGTTGGGAGTTTACAACTTCTAATAGCTGTAACTGGGAGAATTGCGAGACCCTATTGCATTGCAAATGCTTGTTTATTTTTGTAGGCAGGGGTTGTTTCAGAGTGCAAGGACTTTCCTTTTTAGACAATTCAGGTTCTGTACCAAACCCCACAGTGTGATTGCTTCTCCTCGAGCTATGCTGCGCCTGCCCTGCTGCCAGCTCTTCTAAGCCTGCAGCAGAAAACCAGGCATCATAAGTCATGGCTCATTAACCAAAACACTTGTAAGTACTTTATTATTTCCACACCTGCGGCAGCAGAGTTTATTCAGGGTTTGACTTACGGTGACACTCCTGATTTCCCGGCCACAAAACATACATCACTGCTGCGAGTGAACCACCTCAGTGGTTAATGCTCACAACGCACTTCGCTACAGACCACTTATCGCCTATCAAATAGTTTAGGGAAAAACACAATCCCACTGAAAATTAAACATTTTGGTTTGGTTCACAGTCCTTGTTTTCGGTAATTATTTTTGGCTTAATCATTGCAAGTCAAAAATAAGTAATTTCGCCTTTCTTACTGATGGCTTTTACTTAAATGCAGACTCTCCTTTGCTGAAAAATCCTTGTTACAAATATCACGCGCCTCAGATAGCAAGTACTTTACATAGAACCATGGGTAAATTTTGAAATTTGAAAATACAGCATCCTTATTTAAGCTTGAATATGTCTGAGTGACTTCACTTCTGGAATATACAAGAAATAAATGCGTACAAAGTTGAATTTTTTAGGCTAAAAGATCAGAATGTATTAATTTTGCACAGTTTTCCTTGACTATATTTGGCATTAACACAGAGGAGCACAACAATGGGCTCTCACAGTACTCATCACTTTTTGTTGTCAAAATGGGGCTTAGGGTCAAGTTGGTCAAGAACAACTGCTACATGTTGCAAAATGAAGTATATATAAAATTATAGATGGGTAACAATGGATAACTGGGATGATATTCACCAGGCGGTTCTGAATGGCATCAAATAAACAACGAGAACAATGTTTGGGTTGTCTATTTGGTCACTGAGAACCATGAGGTGCAAAAAAATCCCGGTTATTCACTTTTTACCCAACTATAACGTTATATTATGTGTGGTCGCTAAAATCATTTGATCCTGCTTTCAACTGTGCTGCAGGAGCAGAGGAATAATGGGAAGCTCTATCTGACATGGACTCTCCTCCCCGTCCCAGATGTAGAAAGAAATGCCTGACTTTCGGCCAAATCTGTACTTTCCCTCCACCTCCCATCCTGAAGCTATTCTCCCTGCTCTCTATAACAGTAGAGAGTCAGTGCTGACTGGCAAGCTCTTAGGGAGCTCTGTCAGAGCAGCAGTGCCGGATAACCAAATAGGCAAAGTAGGCACCTGCCTCTGGGCCCCACTCCTTTTAGGGGCCCTCAACAACTGATAAAAATAATATTGATTTGATCTTGAAAGAAAATTACAATCAAGCTTTCTTCAATTGTTTCCAAAAGATAGAAATAAATGAATTAACTGAAAGAAACGCAAATGTTACATTAAATACACTATAGAGAAAATACTATATTAATTTAATGTACCCATTAACAACTTAAAGTATGCAAACCATAGACATCAGGTTCACATAACAGTTTGTCTCTTAAAAGCTCATCTTCTGTCAGTTTGTAAAATAATTCGGTGTAAACTATGTACATGTAATGTTTAGTTTTGTGTAATAAAGGTGGTTTATTAAAAATTGTTAGCTGGTTAAATTTTAAAACGTATTATGTGATAATTTGCGAGGGGGGGCTACAAAAGTTCAACTGCCTAGGGGCCTCCATAGGGTTTAATCTGGCACTGCAGAGCAGCCTGGAATACCATTAGGATGTTGCAGCAGTGGGAAACAGCGTTAGTTTGCTATCATTTCTATGTCATAACATTGAATAACAAGATTTAGAATTAAGTATTCATGCTATGATGTTTTGTGAGAACCGTATATAATACATAGAATTTCTGATGGGCGACAGACTGAGTGACTGAGTAAAGCTCAAGTTGTCTATGAGGTCACTCAGAACTGAGAGGTGAAAAACAAACCCATAAATCACATTTCAAACATTTATAGTTTTATGTTCTGTATTGGTCCTTAGTTCATCTGAACCTGCTACCAACATATATGCAGAGGAGGGATATAGAGCTATATGGAACATGTTAAAAAATGCTGCCCACCAGCAACACCCCCTTCATATTACCCTGAACTCTCAGCCCAAAGTCACACTCCCCGGTCTTATACTGACCGTTGAGGGCTGGCACAAAGCAGACTCTGTGACAGTTGGTTGTCAGTGCTGCTTGATTTCCCCTTTCAGCTTGGAGAAGTGTGCTTTAAGAGAGAAGCTATCTGTGCTGCCTGCATTCTCTCTTCTGCCTTGTATCTGTGAAGATGCAGGAAAATGAGGTTAGGACCACCAACTGACATTCTACTGTCATGCTCAGGAGACCCCAGGAGGTGGAAAAACAAAGGGGAAACAAGCATTTCCCCTGGGTCAAATCACAACAGTGGTTAACCACTGTTATGGGATCAGTACATTAAATAACTTGAGTTTGATCCATTTATTCCTGAAAAAGGCTTCATGTGGAACCACATACAACATATACAAGTAGAGATGGGTAACAGTGAATTACAAGGACGGTTTTCACTCAGTGACATCAAATAGATAATAAGAAAGAAGCTTGAAATTTCTGTGATGTACTGTAGAAACAAGTTTGTAGACCAATTCACTTTCAAAGGGATCTTATTCAGGACAGAAGTTGTAAGTCCTACAGCAAAACAGCACACATCCCCCATAACCTCACGCTCGTGTCTCCCTTGGAATCTCCCCCTCCTCCCACGTTCTTCTTTATTATATACCCACTATTCTGTTGTTGAGGCAACATATAACATGCACTCAGAACCCTGAAAAACATCTCCATAATTCACTTTTTGCTCATCTATAATTTTATGTCAACCATGGCCCTCAACATTATCTTACCCTGCTTTCAACTACTACGCAGAGGGGCCATACATAACAAGGTCTTTCCTGCCAGTCCCAAATTTAAAAATAAATACATGGCCTCATGCGACCCATCCCATCACTCTCCGTGCCTTTCCTTCCCTCCAGAAGTTGTCCTCCTTTCTTTCCAGGACTACTCTGACAGGTTCTCGCAGACCAGAGCAGCCGGCAATTCCTTTATTACATATCAACAGTGTTACTCACCTTTGTTAAATAATTGCAGTGCATTTACTAAATGTATAATCCTGTTGTTCATGCTAATGTCTCTCTATGAAAGCCATGCATAATAATTATTTTATTCACAGTATTTTCTTGAATAGATCAAGGCAAGAAAACCTGCCTTTTTATCACAGTGTTGCTGTTGTCCTGTAGCTTTTCCTGCAGCCCACAATGTGGAGTTCCAGGGGCCCGCAATCTGAATAATACAATCAATATTCATTTGTAAGAACTTCCTTTTAGAGGCTCAAGTCCCACTACCTGATGCTCCCTCCCATTACAGTGCCACCGTCCTGGAAACATGCTTGATGCCATCACTGTTTATCTAACTTCCCTCATGTTAGCCTTCTCATGTGACCAGAGACCTCATTGAGCTGCACCTTCCAAGAGACTCAGTAGGTCCATAGTACTAAATCACAGACATATAATTCAAATTGCACTCTTAAAGTTTAAAGTAATGTATTAATCACCTTCGTTATACCAAATATGTGTATTAGCTAAGCGCTATTGAGATCCAGCTTTTACATTTCAATTTTCAATTATTACATACCCTCAAATTTCTTCAAACTTGATTTGCAAAACCCAACTATATTTTCTTTAGTCATAATATTCAAGTGCCAATCCAAAATTTGAAGATCAAGTTGCATCATTATTGTAGTTACTTGCCTAAATGTGCTTCAGGAAATTTGCTTGAGCTCAAGTACTACAAAAAGTGACAGTGCAATTTAAAAAGAGCATTAACGTGACTTTTCTTTCTCTAATAGCATAACTCTTGGATTTAAATTGTGTCATTCATTCCCGTGTTTCAGGTTTGAGGAGTTTGCTTTTGAAGGGTTTTTCACACACACAGTGAAACCAAACCAAACTGTGCCACCCTAACTGTTTGAACCCAAAGTGGACATTTGTATTTCTTGGATTGTTTTTGTTCCTTTTAGTTTAACCCTATGCATGCAGGAAAGTTATATGTGATATAATTAATGCTCTTGTTTGTCTTTCTTATGCATGATAAGTGCAACCACAGTTCTAATTGTAGTGTGCAACAGTGAATCTCTGTGAAGCCATCCCTAGTGTTGCAGTACTTATTGTTATGGTACTCAGTTTGAGTTTTTGTAATGTAGTGTTAGTAATTATGCCAACAGTTATTATTATCCAAGAAAAGTGTTGGAGCATCCCAGTGTTCTTCTACCGCTCCCATGCCCATATCAGAAAGAGAGATTCCGTTTCAAGGAAGTTGAGTGCACTAACTCTACTATCACTCTGTCAACAACGACCTGCCCCCCGAACATACAGGGTGCCTGGCTGAACCGGCAAGATGTGGCAGTGTTTTGTCTCTTTCTCTTCCACTCCCACTTTCCTTTTGGGACACCTGCTGGGGTTTCTGTGTCCACCAGGAAGTGCCGACAGGTGTTCCAGGAGGTTGGGGGCGTACCATCGCCCCTGCAGACATCCTGCTTTTCAGGTGAGTGGCCCGTCTCGACAAGAGGCAATGTGTAAAATATGCAGCAATCAAACCACTATAAAGTAAGAACACAACACAAACAAAATTCCAAATCAATTTAGAAATATATAGTACATTTTATTAAACTATTTTAATAAAATGACAAAACAACAACAAAAAATCCAATAAGTAGAACCAGAGATATACATTTTTAAAGTTTGAATTAAAAATAGCACCAAAAAGCACAAAGTTAGATTTTCTGGTCTCACTAGACCAGGTCAAAGTCAAAAGTCCAAAGTTAAGACTGACTGCTATGTAGCACTGGTCAGTTGCAGTGTCCAGGTTTATCCTGGGGAAAAGTTTACCTTTGAACTTAGAAACTTTCATAGAGAAAAATGGTCATCCTCGAGTCATCTGCAGGGCATGCTGGATCCGAGGTCGGGATCAATGACAATGGATTCCTGAAAAGTAGGGCTCTAATGAAAGGTGAAGTATAGAGTCTGTCCCCAGGAAGGCCTCTGTCGATGGGTTGCTGCTCAGTGTCAGTCCTGATGAAGCCCTCTACATGTGGGCTTAGATAAGGTTCTGGAAGTCAGATCACCTTCAGCAGGGCAAACCAGCAAGCTTAGGCCAATCAGTGTTTCAACACTGATGGCTGTGGCTTTGATGGCAATCCTGGTCTCTGTCGGTTCTCCGGGCAGAAAGTTGCCCAAAAGATTCTAAGCCCCAGCTTTTGCAGTGTGGACAAGGAAAATGTACTCTAATGCCAGGCAATGATCCAGGACCTGGGGGGGCTTTACTTTGAAGTTAGGACTCTCTCCAACAGAGACCAGCAGCAGGTTCCAAGGCAGGTTCTGTTGGTACTGGTCAGCTGCATAGTTGCAGAGAGAGAGTGTTGGCCTGTAAACCCAGAAATACCCCAGTAAAAAACTTCTGAGTTGATCATTTGCCTTTGCGTGGACCAATGCTTGTTTACAGAAAAAAATGCTTGTTTGCAGAGACCAATGCTTGTTGGAACTAATGCTTGTTAAAGACCAATGGTTGTTTGGGAACACAAGCCTCCAACATCCCTATGACTCACATTGGGTGTGGCTGGATGCAGAACGTATTTAAACATGTTTTTTGCTTATGCAGGGTCATCCCCAATCTTTTTGCCTCCTGCCTCCTAGTTGTTCTGACCTGTTGCTGTTGGCTTTTGAACTCTGAGCACTTTACCACTGCTAACCAGTGCTAAAGTGCATATGCTTTCTGTGTAAATTGTAATGGTGATTGGTTTATTCATGATTGGCATATTTGATTTACTATTAAGTCCCTAGTAAGGTGCACTAGAGGTTCCAGGGCCTGTAAATCAAATGCTACTAGTGGGCCTGCAGCACTGGTTGTGCCACCCACATAAGTAGCTCTGTAATCATGTCTCGGACCTGCCACTGCGGTGTCCGTGTGTGCAGTTTTAGCTGTAAATTCGACTTGGCAAGCGTACACACTTGCCAGGCCTAAACCTCCCTTTTCTTACATGTAAGGCACTCCTAAGGTAGGCCCTAGGTAGCCCCCAGGGCAGGGTGCAGTGTATGGTTAAGGTGGGACATACAGTAATGTGTTTTATATGTCCTGACAGTGAAATATAGCTAAATTCGTTTTTCACTGTTGCAAGGCCTGTCACTCTCATAGGTTAACATGGGGGCTACCTTTAACTCTGATTAAAGTGCAGATTCCCTTTGGGAGCGGATTGAGATGTGGAGTTTGGGGTCTCTGAGCTCACAATTTAAAAATACATCTTTTAGTAAAGTTGATTTTAAGATTGTGTGTTTGAAAATGCCACTTTTAGAAAGTAGGCATTTTCTTGCTTATACCATTTCTGTGACTCTGCCTATTTGTGTATTCCCTGTCTGGGTCAGTTTGACAGTTGGGCTGGTTGCACCTCACACTAGACAGTGACACAAAGGGAGCTGGGGTGTAGTCTGCATTTCCTGATGAGCCATCTGTGCTAGGAGGGAGGAGAGGAGTGGTCACTTACACCTGAAAGGGCTGTGCCTGCCCTCGCACAATGCAGTCTCCGACCCCATGGTGAGTGTCTGGGGCCTGACAAGTGGTGCCATATCCAGTCCCTGGGCCCTTGAAAGGAAAGCTGGTGGAAATCCAAGGAAATCAACTTCGGATGACTTCGGACTGACACCGCTGCTGAATCCGGTGACACCACCTGCAACCGACTCTGTGATCTTTGCTGGAAAGCGACGACCTTTGCCGGCTTGACGCCGCTGCACCCCTGCTGAAGTCCGTGACTTCGTTGAAGTCGCCACACCACGTTGTGACTGACGCCGCTCGAAGTGCGCAGACTCAATGTTTCGCACAGACGCCGCGATCCCTGACTTCGTGCATCGACTTCTTTTCACTCTTCACCAAAGGTACTGTACTTGGGGGTCTACGCGACTCTGTTTCTGATTGTTTGGAACGACGCCGTGTTAACACCTCATTGAAGCATTTTGTGTTTCTAAGAGCTATTTTTGAGTTTAATATTTAAAAATTCATAACTTGACTTGTGCATGTCGGATCTTTGTTGTTTTGGTCTTGTTTTGTTTAGATAAATATTGCCTTTTTTTCTAAACTGGTGTTGTGTCATTTTGTAGTGTTTTCATTAAGTTACTGTGTGTGTTGGTACAAATACTTTACACCTAGCACACTGAAGTTGAGCCTACTGCTCTGCCAAGCTACCAAGGGGGTAGCAGGAGTTAGCTGAGGGTGATTCTCTTTTACCGTGACTAGAGTGAGGGTCCTTGCTTGAACGGGGGTAACCTGACTGTCAACCAAAGACCCCATTTCTAACAAAACCACACCTGGCCTGAGTGAATTGCTTGCTGTAAAGGTCACCTGCTACAGAGAAGGAATCTTTGCTCCCCCGCTTTTGATCTTCACGTTCTGTCCAGCATCTTGGAGGCTGCTTCTGGAAGAAGAGACCGAGGGAATTAACCCTTAAAAAGGCAGTAACATGCTATGGTTGATTTCAGAACATTTATTGTGAAAACGTGATACTTGCTGACTTGAAACTTTATTTTTCCAGGATGCAATGCGCCTATAAGGGCACAGCTTTGGATTTTAAGGTCATTGGGATGTTCGCCACTTGTCATGCTATAACGCTTATTGTAGTTGCTTGCATTATGCCAGAGAAAGGAGTTTCTATTGAACAATTAATATGAAAACGATATACTGTGAATATATTTATTATCTCTGAGTTTAATGTGGCATTACTATTGCTGTTAGTGATACGATGTACAGTGAATATGATTATTATCACTGAGTTCAAAGTGACATTTGCATTATTTCAAATTGTTGCTGCTGATGCAGAACATTATGTGCTTGGCGCTTAAACAAAGTTGAAGCTTACCTTTCTAGTGCTCAAAATTATGCTGTGATGTAACAGTGATACGGTTGCTCGTGAAGTTGAATGCTATTGATTAACTCTATGTTTTCATAGAATACAATGTAAACCATAATCCTTGATATTAACCTTATGTTTTCAGTGTGATTTAAACACTGAATTGCATTCCTCGCAATACTAGCACAGTACAATGATTAACCCATGAATATCTGGAGAATCTAATTCCCTGAGAGTTTGTTCTTATTATTGTTGCCTATGTAAATGTCTGAGTCAAGTGAGTCCGCATCTTGGAAAATCACATCAAAGTGAAACACACAAGATATCCACTGAATGTCAAGGAACATCTAGGTAGACTTAATTGAGGTGACGAGGGACAAATCTGGGATCACAGTGGAAGTGGTTATAGACAGTATAGAAGCTTATTTAATTACAGGTAATCCACATCGTTTCCGAAATTCCTAGAGAGAGGGAGAGCCATTAAAAGTAGGAAAGGGGACACAAACAGGTACATCTAGCTTGCACATCATACTTTAACCGTAGATTATACTTGGGTTATAGGATATTAGTTATTTCACTGATATGTAATTTATCATAGGAAAGACCGGCTCTTCAAGAATCATCACTAAACATCTAGATCCAGCCCTGTGATTCCTGTGTCTCTCTCCTTCTCTCATCCATCCCCTCTCCCCAGGGACGATGTGGTGCTGATCATGTGCATTCAAGTGGGAGGCACACAACGTTTAGGTGAAATCGGGAACAAACAGCTTGGTCAACATTGTGTCTCATTTGGGACGAACAGGTTACTGGCTGAGAGAGACACCGCCAGCATCGTATTGTGTCCCTGTAGCTCAAACAGGATGTCAGCCAACAGACCCTTGGAATCAGCTGTGAGGTCTTTGGTTCAAAGCAAACAGCTTCAGTCTCCCTTTAGGTTCTTCGGACAGCAGGGCAGTTCTTCCGATTCTCAACAGCTTCAGGAATGCTCTGAGGGGTCCACTTTTATTTCCAGTCTCAGCCTGTGGGGGGAGACCAAGTACTTGTCCACCCCTCAACCAGTTCTAGTCAATTCCTCCACCCCCACTGGGTTTGATGCCATCCTGACTAGAAAGAGAAAGGGGAGGCAGGCCTAAGTTAGAGCTTCATCTGCGAGTGACACCTTAGGCATCCTTTTAAGCTCAAAAAGGGGCACAGCCACCCAGGCCATCCTGTCAGGAAGAGTCCCTCTCCCCACACCCAGGGCCCTTTGTCCACATCTCACCACAGGGGAGGTATCAGGGATCATGAGACAGCTGGACACTGGCAGGAAAACTTTTTGATTTGAAACAGGAAAGTGACTTCTTTCTTAAAGTGTAATTTTGTGAAATAGTAATATAAAATCCACTTGACCATTAAGTGGGATTTTAAATTACTATTAAAATGAGTCTTTCAACCATTTTTTCTAGCTACTTTCAAACGGAATTAAGCACTTATTAAAGATAATAATTTAAACCAGGGTTAACCTATAGGAGAGATAGCCTTGACACAGTGAAAATCAACCTTTGATAATAGTTCACTGCCAGAACATGTAAAGCATACATTATACATGTCCTACTTTTTAAATACCATGCACACTGTCTTATGGGCATTTATGGTATACATAAGCGGTTATGTATAAGTATAACAAAGGAAGATTTAGGCCTGCCAAAGGTTTGTGTTGCACTCTTCACTAGGCATGCAGGAGAGATTCTCTCACTGCGTTTATTATTGCTATTTAAGGTGCTGGCCCCCCTTTGTTTATTAAATTCCCTTGTATTTGGGTAGTTTTATGACCCTCTCTCTTGCCCTTTATTGTATCCATTAGCCAGAAATGTTTTCTTTCCTTGTACAGTTCCTACTGTAGCCTGAAGGTTTTCTGATCTTGTGACTGCAAGGTTTGGTGAATAAACTCTGTGTTTTAGTTTCAGCACACTGAGACAATTCCTAACTGACATACAGGCTATTTGGAAGATTATGCTCTTTGCTTTAGCTGTTGCTGCTGTGTTCTTTTGTCTGTAGTTTTTGATGTCCCACTGGAATCCATAACTACATTTACATTGGTAATTGTTGTCTTTCTATTTTACTGGCCCCCCCCTTTTTCTTTAATTTATTTGTGTTTGTGTGGCCTCCACTCACTCCCCTGGTCTTTCCTGTGTCCTTTGGTCAGAATTGATCACAACTTTTTATTTTATTGTACAGCTTCTATTATTGCTTGGTGGTTGCTTGGTCCCTACCTGGATGGCTTACTAAGCCACCAAGTCTTTGTGTCAGCCCGCTGACATTGCTGCCAATTGAATGCATGATGGTTGATAGTGTGCCTACATTGCTGATGCATCTGTGGTGTGAAAAAGATGATCCAAAAGCAAGCACATCATCTCCAAATTTGTACAGTCAACACACCACCCTGCCCAGTTGGAACCATCCATTGTGGAGACAGTACATTAAGCCTAAATGCCTTATTGGTTTGCAGTAGAGAGGTTCTCTTCTTCAGCTTTCTTGGAGTTTTCTATGATTGTAACATCTGACTGGGCACTCTTTGGATGGATGTTCTTGCTGGATCTGTCTCAAACCATCATTTGTGCACTCCTCAACATTCATCATCCACTATCACTAGGAGATTTTTTTATTTGATTTTAGACTGCACATGAGACTTTTTGTATTAATTAAGATGCGTCACACATTGCATGGAAACAACGTGCTAGTAAAAAATGTGATGAGTTATTATTGTACTAAAAAGATGGATGCTAAAGCAAGAAATACAGCCCATGGTTTTAATAAAACATAGACCCTGTCCAAAGATTTACAATTAATCTGCTTTTGAGACAGTGAAATTACTTAGGTGTTTGATAGAGTGATAATAGCTCATGGGCCTCACAGGTAAATAGAGAGCAGTAAATCTCTTAAGCACAAGATTTCAAAAGTCATGGATATCTCTCACCTTAAGTTCAAACAAAAGATTACTCTGCAAACCCTGTCACTACTGTCCACGTTTAGGTGCAGGCCTGTGGTTCTTGTAAACAGGAAATCAGTAGATTGCAGACACCCTGTGAGTAGCTCATGAACCAGTATCTCCTTTTTCCCTTGTATAGCCAGACCTTAGCATTTTGTTTAATTTCAGGCCTCTTTGCAGCCTTTGTCCATTCTTAAATAAACCACAACTCTGATTGGCTCAATTGAGCTTAGCTGGGGTTGGGGTACTAAAGTAGATGACATCATTGCTGAAAGCCTG
This sequence comes from Pleurodeles waltl, assembly GCF_031143425.1. Lineage (NCBI taxonomy): Eukaryota > Metazoa > Chordata > Amphibia > Caudata > Salamandridae > Pleurodeles > Pleurodeles waltl. The sequence goes on from NC_090448.1 coordinate 135,321,390, forward strand.
ACTCGGGTATGAGCAGTGTTAAACTGTCCAACAGGAATTGTGTATCTGCCTTCTGGAGCCAGGCACCGCGCTTACACAGTGCAGAACCTGTGTGGCCAGTGGGGTGAAGCAGCAATTTTGACACTGGAGCCTTATTATAAAGCCTGGGTTTTCTGATTGGATACTGTGCAGGTGGTGCGGTGAAAGAGCGCAATCAGCGAAAGGCAAGGACCAGCTATAATTTCCAGCTTGAGATGTACGTCATCAGAAAAATGAAAAGGTACTTTAGTTTTAAGAAATACGAAACTGTATAACAATTTCATAATTGTTACTGGGCCCAGTTAAACAGGCTGACTTTCTCTCTTTTTTCAGATTTGTTTTCGATGCAGGACCTGTAAATGTATATGTGCTTATTTCTGGTTTGTGTTAAGTCTTGCCCTATAAAGGAGGGAGAGGAGTGAGTTTGCAAATCAAAGTTCTGTTGTTCTAACTCACCGGCAGCTGATGGGATGGAAAATATTTTATGTATTGAAATGCCCACATGAATGTTCCTTCTTCTCTGCTGAGCATGTTTAAGACTGAGCTATCTGGTCAACGTCAGAGCTTATTATTATATAACTCACAGACGTATTGAAGTTGCCTTGAACATGCACAGCAGAAGACTAAGTTTCATGTAGGCATTTCAATAAATAAAAACGTTTCTATCTCATTGGCTTCAATTGAGTTCAAAACAGTACTACTTTTATTGCAAACTCACTCCTCTTTCTCCATACTATAAAGTATGGTGACAACACAAACCCAAAGTCATTCTTAACAGTGGTTCTAGAGCACTGAATATATTTATTCAAACCACAGTATTGGCTCCCTAGACTTTAGGCTGAAGGCCAGTGAAGTTTGATATGGGTGTGTTGAGTGGGGGTCTCTAGAAATAATGCACAAGTTGCACAGCCTATAGTAGCTTTCCATGATATTCAGTGATCAGTAGTAGCTCTCTCTACAGAAAAGGTTGAATACCCCTGCTATAAATCAATCCAAACTACAAGAAGCTGCTTCCTGGCAAGATGACCACAGTTGGGTCTTGGAATCCCTATACTTACCTTGAAGATGAACAAGGCATTACAACCGGTAATGTTTTAGCAGCTCTTACCCCGTTGCCCTTTCAATGTGACCACCACTGGCTTCTCATGTAGGAGTACTACCATCCCACTTGGTTGTGGACTCTTGGAGTACAACCCCTAAAAGAAGACCATGACAATAAATTTAAACAGCATACGCCTAAACAACTTTAGTTTTTTCTCCTAAAGTACTCTCTGCAGGCAATCTTTTGAGGGTCTTTCAGGTCAATTTTGGGTGAAATGTTGCCACTTGGGATTAAGCGAATCCACCTAATGATTAGGTTATATTATCCCCATTGGCAGAAAAACTCATATTTAGGTTGGGCGTTCATCTTCACCTCCTTGTGGCTGTGATAGGGCATGAAACGAAGATTCACTTCTTGTCTTTCTACCCTTTTAATCACTTTTGTGTAAAAATGTTTTTTACCAGTTTTCAAGAGTGAAGAAACTCAAACAACTGAAGACTCTGGCTTAGTTATGAAGAACGCAATGAATAAGAGCAACCAGCATCAAAACATAAACACATATTGTTCTGGCCCTCAAACAAATGAGTACTAAACTTTTCAGAAGTGCGAACCATCTGTAAGGCCCCATTGCATTTTGGTATATGCAGTCCTAGCATATTTGCATATTTGATTTCATTTTTTAAAGTCTTCTTATAGGAGCAATATTCTGATGAATTTACGGAGAGGTAATTTACTTTAATTTAAAAAGTTAGTACAGTACAAATTCACTTAGATAATTTCCTCACATCATGATACTGTGCTTCATGAAAGCTTTTCAGAGGAATTTATTCATGGAGTTGGTGACTGAAAGCTTGAAAGGTTCTGTGCTCCTTTATTGAAGTACTATCTTACCACATTTATGTCTCTGACAGTTATCCTTCAGGGACATTTGGTCTGTACCGGTGGGTTGCTCCTTTGTTTGGTCAGGGACTAGGGCACTTTAACAGTTGAATTGTTCTGCACTTTTTAGGTCAGCACCACCTCTGAAGGTAAGATTCTTCTGATGAGTACTGATACTACTAACACCTCCCAAAAATGTGTACGGCTCTGGCAGCATTTTGTTGCCAGACGAGACTTGTGGAAATGATTGGCAGAAACAATGCTTTTGGCAGTTATTCTCAAAAAGTTTTTGCAATTTTTGAAACATTTCAGACGTGGCTGCCAGTAACATCAATAGCCTGCATCCCATTTCTGCCATTTTAAGAAACGCACATCGAAAGTCAAAAGAGTTAGTCATATAATTTGAGGAAACAAACAGCTGCAGCCACATGAAAGCACCCCAAGGTCTCATTGGAAAGCCCCATAGCCTGGTCAGTAACTAAGATATGGCACAACCTAAGCATCACCAAAAGTTGGGAAGACCATATAATCAATGCTAGTGTCACTTTTGCTGCCACCTTGGGTATTTCTATTGCGTAAGCATTATATTTTCTTGTTGTTGCACAATTTATCTTTCACCCAAACTGAGTAAAGGTTCTGAAGGAATTGTATACACCACTTGAAACTTCAACTTGTTATCTCTAAAAAGAATGGTGAACTAAGAATCTTTTCCATTAACCTGGATTCTCATTCCTCAGTTCACGTTAGAAAAGCAACCATTTATACTAATTGGACCTGCCATGCCTTAACATCTCATCTTTGTCTGAGAAGGTCATTAATAAAAGACAACCTTTTTTGCAGTGGTTGTTCTATACAGCCGCTCACTGTAATTATTCCACCTCACCGTTCAAAATGCCCACTACTTCTATTTAACCTGTGACTCTATGATAGAGATGGCAGTTTAATACCCATGGGATAAGAAGATCTAAGAAGGAACAGAATACCTGCTGCTTTAGGAAAATGTGACACACCCCTTGTTGTATTTACCCTAACTTGTGACTCAGCTGGAATTCAGAAGAAAAACACCTATTATTCTAAAACAATAGTTTACTGTTATTGATGAGAGTTAAATAATGGTGGCTAGTTTGGCTTAGCCTCTCTAATAGTGTCCCACTATGTGCTTTCTAAACTAACGTAATATGAGTCTAAGACAGTGGTCTCCAAACATTTTTGTAATAAGAGCACATTGTGTAAATGAAAATCATACCAAGCTGCTAATATGTTTACTGTGTTAATGGTGATCACGTCAGACAAGATTACATTACTGACTACCCCACGCAAGATTACCAGCAGTGAGCACCTCAGGCATCCAACAGGATTGCCATCAGGAATGCAAAAAATACTTTATGAACTTGGACTTCCTGTGTATGGTTAATAGCTGACAACAACCACAGCTGCAATACCTCTGGCACAAAGGCAATGATATTAGTAATATGCCACCCTGGTGCCTCATGATTTATTACTAAAACATCAACTTTAGATAAATTGAGTATATTTTCAAAACCCAACCTTTTTCCCCCAAACACCAGTGTATGAGTTCTGTGAAATTTTGAGAAAAAACTCCATAAGTGATCCGACCCATCATTGAGAGTCAAGCCGGTGATGTCGAACTGCAACACTCCTTGAAATTCAGGTGCGGCTAGCTGAAAGCTCCGGAACTCTGGCCATCAAAGAGAGCTAAGACCTCCAGGCGTTTGCCAGGGCCTTGCATTGAACCAAGCTGTGTCCACCAACTTGCAATCCAGCCTGCTGATGAGCCTCACTTAATGACAAGAGAAAAAAACCCACAAAAAGTGATTGAATGCGATGATCAAATTTGGACCGAGGCTACCACTCAGTGTATCAGACCCAGCCACCATTGCAGCCGTCTTCACACTTTGACTTTGACCCAGTCAGGTGTGACCAGATAGCCTAGTTTGGCGCTTTTCACTTTTAGGCACTAGAAATCACATTTTTTATTTAAACTTTAAAAATTCATATCCTGAGTTCCCTACATTGGACTTTTGTCAATTTAGTGTCATTTTAAAGATATCAATATTTCCTATGTTTATAAATTGGTGTTGGATTTTTGTTATGTGTTGTGTCTTACTTATTTACTGTTTTGTTGATGTTACATGCTTTATACATCTGTCTCCCATGTTAAGCCTGACTGCTCGTGAGCCAAGTTACCAAGGGTTGAGCAGGGATTCATTTATTAAGGCTTTGACTGGATGTATTTGTGATTGTGGTGTTTTTACTAACTATAGGTACCTACCTGTATCTACTAATATACCTCTTTCCAACATATTAGAAAACAGATGTATGATCTTCTGAATTCTTCAGGTATAATTCCAGCAGTTAAAATGGATCTTCACATCCAAACTGATAAAACAGTTCAAAGATTGTGAAGTTATTTTGTTTTTCTTTTTAAATTCAACACATAGCAGTAGAAATATTGGTTCATCTTTGAACTGAGTTGCCAGAATGTTACTTAAAAGTCCAGAAATCACTTAGAGCCTCATTGCGAGAGTGGCGGTCTGAGGACCGCCACACTCACAGTGACTGTCAAACTCAAATCAAATAGAGGTTTATAAAGCGCAACTACTGACGTATAAGGGTCTCAAGGCACTAAGGGGGTGTGTCTTCTGACCTTCAGGCGAATAGCCAGGTTTTAAGGTCCTTTCTGAATTGGGGTAGCAATGCTGACTGCCTGAGGTGCAGGGACAGGGTGTTCCAGCTCTTTGCCGCAAGGTAGGCGGAGGATCTCCCACCAGCTGAGGTATTCCGTATGCGGGCGACAGTGGCTAGTGCTTGTTGAGCGGAGAGGTCAGGTGGGGGAGTAGAATGTGATGCTGTGGTTTAGGTAGGCAGGTCGTAGGTCATGGAGGGCCTTGAGGTACTGGGTTTTTCAGAACCGGTAATGATCCGGTAACCCAGCGGTGCCAGGGTACACCCAAAGACCTCGGGTACTTTCCTGATTCAGACTACAGAAACTCAGAGTCTTCTAGGTGAAGTCAAAGATCGAATTTATTGGCTGCAACCAATTGACAAGTGTCCAGAAGTACAACAGCACGATTTGTATGTTCTCAGGAGACTGTGTTTCAATGCAAAGTCAGGTTTCCTTATATACAGTTTTTTAAGCTTCAAGCAAACATTCTTGACATTTTGGTTGGTCATTCACATGTTTTCACTACAAAGGAAAAAACAGTGTCATGATGAAACCTCATATTTCATGTCATCCAACCCATAATAAATTACCCGGCAAGGCCTAGTATTTTACATCAGATAAGTGTGGACCCCCAATAAAAACGGGCACCTCCCCCTCGTAAAGTAAGAAGAAGAAAAGAGCAGGTGCAGGTGTGAGCAAGATTAGGCAGGGTGTGTGAGCGATAATAAGGGTTTTATGGCATGGTGTGCCTTGATGCTATCTGATTCGGCCACTGGGAGAGGGACTGACCAAACAGGTTTGGCCTGAGGCAATGGTTCCAGCTTGCCCAGGTCAGAGAAAAGTCAATCAAGGTGTACGTGTCCTTGGAATCAAATCTGACTGTATTATAAGCCTATGTGAGGGCAACTTTTAAAATGGCTGCCGTGTATAAAATGGGAGCCACGAGTGCAGGACGAAAATGGCGATTTCGAGGTGAAAACGCTGCTGGAATTGAGCGAAAATGCTCATGCTTAGTGTACTAGTCATTATCGGTCTTTTGATACTAAAATCGTACTGCTGTTGCAAAGTAAATTACATGGGTCCAGAATTTTTAGAACCACAGCCTTGTAAGCATGGACAAGGAGAAGGAGCTTGAAGTTAATTCTCTTCTCGAAAGGGAGCCAGTGGAGGCCTCTTAGGTGTTTGGAGATATGTTCATGGCGGGAAATGTCCAGGATGAGTCTGGCAAAGGCGTTTTTGATGTGCTGTAATTTCTTAAGATTCTTCTGGGTGGTACCGGTGTAGAGGGCGTTGCCATAGTCGACTCTACTGGTAACCAGGGCATTGGTTACGGTTTTGCAGCAGTCCTTTGGGATTCATTTGTAGAACGTCTGGAGAAGTTGGAGTGTATAAAAGTAGGAGGATGTGACTGAGTTGACTTGGTGGGTCATGGTGATGATGAGTCCAGGATGACTCTGAGGTTGCATGCGTGGTTTGTTGGTGTGTGTGGGGGTGTGTGCTGAGGGTCGATGGCCACCAGGACTCATCCCAGGCTGATGTGAATGGTCCCAGGATGAGGTGAGATGGTCTTGTCAGAGTTGAGCTTGAGGCAGCTGTCCTTCATCCAGGGGCCGACAGCTTCCACCTCGTTGTGGAAATTCTTCTAGGCAGTGGTGGGGTTTTCAGTCAGTGAGATGAGTAGCTGGGTATTGTCAGTGTAGGAGACGATGTTTAGTCTATCCCTGACGATGGATGCAAAAGGGGCCATGTAGATGTTGAAGAGTGTGGGGCTCAGGGAGGAGCCCTGTGGAACTCCGCAGCTGATCTCAGTAGATTTTGACAGGTAAGGTGGGAGTTTGACTCTCTGTGTTCGGCCAGACAGGAAGGAGCGTATCCATTGTAGGGCCTTTCCACGGATGCGGCTGCATGGAGCCTGGAGCAGAGAGTGAGGTCTGAGACCATGTTGAAGGTGGCCGATAGGTCCAGTAGGATGAGGGCTGCTGCATGGCTGTGGTTGAGGAGTGAACAGATGTCATCTGTGGTCACGAGGTGTGCAGTCTCCGTGCTGTGATTGCTCCTGAAGCCTGATTGTGAGATGTCCAGGATGTTGTTGTGCTCGATGTGCTTACAGAGCTGAGTGTTGATGGCCTTTTTAATGACCTTGGTTGGGAAAGGCAGTAGAGAGATGGGGCGGTACTTTTTTAGGTCCAAGGGGGTCAGCGGTGGGTTTCTTCAAGAGAGTGCGGATCTCGGCATGCTTCCAGTCCTCTCGGAAGGTGGCTGTCTCTATGGAACAGTTGAAGGTGTGTTGGTGCTTGGGGGTGAGGAACGCGTGGATGCTGCTCATGATGGTGCGGGTCTTGTCTGTGGTGAGTGGTGTGGGGTCTGTGGAGGTTCGATGGGATGGATCTGTGGAGTTGTAGGAGGGTTCGGTGGGTCATGGGAACCAAAGCTTGGGAACTGAATCTGCCACACTCCAGGCAGTCCGAATGCCACATTACATTACAACTGTGGCAGGCGGACCCACCATGCGACCACCGTCACCACCAGAAACATTGTTTCAGATGGGCTGATAGAGGTCTGAGTGGTACCAAGCCACAGCAGTGCTGAACTCAGTGCCACTGTGCTTATTACAACTCAGCTTTCCACCTGCCTTTCCATGGCGGTCACCCTGGCATGGAAAGACTGGTGTAAAGCCAGTGCCAGGGGCCACAGGATGGCCCCTGTTCTGCCCAGGGTATGGGCAGTGCAGTCCCCCCTGCTCAGCACCACTGGAATGCGCACTGTCTGTTTTATATACAGTGCCCATTCCGATGGTGCTGTTGTATTATGGTATTGGCCTCTGCTCCCTCAGGGGAGCTGAGACCAATACCGTAGAACTGTTTCCACCGGTCAGCCCGGCAGGAACAGCGTAACACAATGTTCCTGCTGGTCAGCCTGGTGGGAACATTGTAATACGCTTGGTTTGGTGGTCAGATCGCCAACCGACAAACTCATAATTAGGCCCTCTGTACTTATTGACCTGTTTGCAACAAGTTCCAAAATTATGGATTTTATATTTTTTCAAGAACCAATCAATAATACACAACCACTTTCCAACTCTGTAGTAAAGAATACGAGTCTCCTTACCTGGCCAACATGCAGTATTTATGAAAATGCTTATAATAAAATGTAACATTTACTTTATTTTATCAGTTCTTAGTTAACAGTAATTCTTTACAGGTAATCTGCATTTATATGTATTTATTTTTTATTTAAATAATAAACTTTAAAATTTTCCTTATATTTGCCTACATGGAGATTGCTGCCCTGGTACTGGTGTTCTTGACAAACAGCCAAGCAATTACTAATAGTAACTTTACAGATTGTAAGAGCCCAACCCCTATTTGATGGGTTGGAGAAAGTAGTCTAGGCCTAGGTGTATAAATATCACCACTTGATTTGCAAAAAAGTGGAGGTATACATGTAGGTGTAGGAGAAAATCTACACAAGAGTGGTTTAGCAGAATGGACCCCTTATTGCTTTACACAGGAACTTCTTAGAAATGTCTTCAGTGTCTGCTTTGCTGTCTACATTGATGATACTAAAATAAGACACACAAGAAAATACATCCAATTGTAGGCTTATGAAGAGGCTTATTAAAAGCTTAGAACTAATAATGTCAGACCTCAAATTTAAATGAATAAAAAGCAGACTAATATCTTACATATAATTGTCACCTGTGACTAAAGGCATCAATTTAATTCTGATATTTTAATCCTGTTTGAGAATGAAGTACACTCCAGAATGATATGTTCTACAACAGATTTCTAACATTTCCCTGATTCAGTACTACAAATGGCACATAAAATAGAAACAATGCTTCAACCAAGACCAGCATCTGTGCCTTTTCAACTGTAGCATTTCCTAGCATGAATCTAATACACAAAACAGATACTTTTATTTCGTCGAAGCATACTTTTACCCTCATTATGACATTTGCGTCAAATGCCGCCTACCGCCACGGTGACGCTCACCAAGATACCGTCGCTGTGGCTACTGACCGCCCACCTAATTATTACCGTAGGCGGAATACCGCCAGAAGGCTGGCGAAATTCCATCTATGATAATGCCAGCAGCAGAGCCACGCCAGAAAAACACTGCCTACCGTATCAAGTTCCATGATACAGCCTGGCGGTGTCTTGCTGGTGGATGCTGATGCTGGCAGCAGCGCCGTGTCCCGTCTCCTGCCAGAGGACCCCCTCAAGCAGGTAAGTCAGGTTCTCCGACAGGAGAGGGGGTTAGGGGGTGTTGTGCGAGTGTGGGATGTGTGTGATTGTGTGTGAATGCGTGCATGCATGTGTAATGTGTGTGTGCATGAGTGGGTGTGAGTGTACGTGCATGTTGTGCCGTGTGAGTGCGTGTGTGTCTGGATGTATGTTAGTGAGTGTTGCTGTGAGTATGTATGAATGTATGCATGCATGGGTGAATGTGTGTATGCGTGTGTGTATGGGTGTGTATGTGTGTGTATGTGTGTATATGTGAGGGGGTCGGGAGGGGGAGGGTTATTAGGTGGGGGAGAGGCGCAGAGGAGACCCCTATCAGTGCCAGGGAAGAAATTCCCTGGCACTGACAGTGCCTACCTCTATGGTTTCCGTGGTGGTACAGAAACCATGGCGGTGGGCGGGGTCAAAATGCCATGGGTGGCCTAGTGACGGCCGCCAGGCTTGAAACTGAAGTCTCCAGCCCGGTGGTCATTACCGCTGTGGAGGTCGATGTGTTGACTTGACGGTTTGGCTTTGGCCAAACCGCCAATGTCATAATAGTGGAGGTAGGTACCGCCAGCCTGTTGGCGGTAATACCTCCACTATAGCACCGACTGCCGGAGTCGTAATGACCCCCTATGTCCTGAAACTCGTTCAGCCTCTGTGGCAAGTCATTTAAACCAGTCCAGGCAGACCACTTGTGTGGGCATTTTACTGAATGTCACCCAGAAACTGGGCAGTTACATTTTTTTCAAAGAAAACATTTCCTTCTGAATTGAGATACTCAGTTGCTGATAACATCCTTTTGGGGTATGTGGAACATAGACCCCATTTACAGATTACTGTTTTTGATGTCCACCAGAGAACTGGTTTCAGAAATTGAGTTGCACTTAATTTTATGTGTACTTTCATTTTATAATGCTATCCCAACTAGCTAGAAAATTTGCAAGTTGAAGGCCTTACCTCTTCTGACAGATTTTCATCCCTGAGAAGACTCTTGGATTTTGCCATTGGCCAGGATCCTAGCAATACCTGGTATAAAAGAATTCTTGTCTTTATTAAATCGGGAGCTATGGGTTTGAATGTTAGGGAAAAGTTAGCAGGTCACCATTTGATAACCAATCCTGGAAGTATTATGTTTCACAGTGAGAATTTTTTGATCCTCACGATACAACTGAAAAAATATATTCTGATGTGAGACCAATACACCAAACATGTAGGACTACAAAGAGACTTCAAAGCATTTAATCTACTCCTGATGTATTTTGGGTAGCCATTTAGCCTGATACTTTTCATTTCTGCTGTAAATTGTGGCAAGGCAATAACATATTACCTTGCCAATGGTTGTTGAATCTACTGTACTTTATTTTGGAACTCTCAAACAATTATGGTTATGATAACTATGTATCAAATTAGCAAAGGGGGCTTCTTTCTACCTTGAAATGGCTCAGTACAGCTCCAAATCTTGCATGCCAGTATTTTCAACACGGTGAAGGTCCACAATTTGTTGTTAAATGTTTGACTGATTTTTGTAGGCTGGTGCCTGCAAAGGAGTATTTTCACTATTTAGCCGTAACTAAACTACAGTCAGTTGAACAATGTGAACGACTTGTTGAACAATATCTCTCTTTTATACTGGTGAAAGTTGATGCTCGGGTGAACCCTATCATGGTTATGTGAATTTAAATATGATAATGCAACAAATTTTCTTTTAGGAATTTTGCCATTTTATTTTCTTCATTGATACCACCCTAGAATGTTGTCAAAGACATGGTTAAGAAAAAGTAAAATACCACTGGGTAGAAGAACACCGCTCTAATTTAAAGAGAATTCCTTCAGCTACCAGCCACTTTAAAAGGCTAAAGCTGAAATAAAATACTATTCATTACCAATAACCCCTTCTGGCTTACGCCTTATGAGTCCTGATAAATAAAAGGACCAACAAAAAGTTGCAACCAAAGAATATTTTAAGCATCAGGGGGAAGGGCAAGGTGATTGAAATATTTGTATATCATTTACTTCAATTACATAATTTAGAAGATTTTCCCTTGTATTTAGCATTATTATTTTCTTTTACTTTATACTCATACTTTTCAGTCTTCTAAAAGCAATGATACATGTCTTGAAGGAAGTCATCAGTTTATCTATTTAGTTACAAATTCATTTAAGAACAATCATCAGTCCACAAACAGTGGTTTCTCTTCTTTCCAGCAAGATGTATTCCTTCTAGTGACAAGACCTCTTTTTAATACCATAGCACAATTTCTTCTTTTGAAAACCATGTCAAATAACTAAACACCTCTGAACTTGTGAAAAACTAGAATTAATTGTTGAAAAAATATAAATTAACTTTAACAAATAGGAACTGTTTTGAATTACAAACTTTTCTTTATCCTTATTTAATTGGGTTCCTCCGAACCCTTTTCCTGTTCATAATTTTGTATTACTACTTGAGCTACATAGTATTTCAAGAGAAATCTTGGTCCAGTGCTCTAACCCACTCACTAGCATTAAGGGTGTGTTCTGTTTCCCATGTCCTACACATATGAAGATAATGAGAAAGTCATGTACTAAGTGGGAAATGGTCTGAGCCCTAAAACATGTTTATTTCCCACATTTGTTGGACTGAAAGGGTTTACAGACTAGAGGAGAGGTTGTTTTGAAATTAGAGGAGCTGCCCAATAGAACTCATGCCAAAAATCCTGCAGAACATGCACTGCCATATCTGTGGTGGAGTTTGTTGTCAAGAAGCAGCAAATGGGCATGCACTAGAAAAAAAGACGACCTTCCACTGCAATCGCCCTGATCAGAAAGGTAAAAATGGCTAGTGAGCCTCTTCTGTGTCGAATTGGGGAGAATTGATGAAAACATAATTTACCAAGAAACCAGGGGCCATGATAAAAGAAGCAAACTATCCAACCCATACCCAAGCGAGGTCAAGCATAAGTCAAGCCTTCTCTATAACACTAAGGGACCTTTGCAGAAGTGTCACAGGATTACAGTGAGTCCTGAAGTTACTTTACAACAGTTTTCGTGCTTGGTGAAGCCTCACAGATCCATGGCAATGCTGCAGCTGCAGCTGCTGCCCTGAATTCCAGTTCAGGATCAGCAATGTATCTATCTTCAGGAACTTTCGACTGAATCTACAATCATCTGTAAAAAGCAAAAAACAGGTCATAATGTAGGCAGGACAAAAGGACACTAGTACAATGGCAAATTCATGTTAATTTAATATTATGAAAAGGAGTCTAGAGTAGGGGTGGACGGAACTGGCAGGCCTTAATTGTGCAGAATTACATTAAAATTCTGTGAGATTTAGTGGAACTCCATGAAGGGGCAGAGTGGCCACCGCTATGTGCAGTGCATAGTCCTCTGTGCTATTACATAAGAATGTAAGGGCACTGAGGGGTATCAACTTCAATGCATACCACTCAATGCCATTACATAGTTATGTAAGGAGACCAAGGGGTATGCACTGCAGCGGGGTACATACCGCCAGTGCCCTTACATTAGTATGTAAGGGCACTTAGGAGTATCCACTCCTGTGCGTACCACTTGGTACCCTTACATACTTATGTAGGGGCATTGAGGGGTATGCATTGTAGTGCATACCACTCAGTACTCTTACATTCCTATGCCCTGCTGTGCAGTGGTTAAAAGAGTGCTGGAGCGGGAGCAATCCCTCTATGTTTAAAAATCACTGCAGATTAAACTTTAAGTTGACAGTATTTTACTTCCATGATTTCACTACCTAGTGTACTTTTATTTTTTTCTACACTATATGCATTACAGTTAGGGTAGAATTGTCAAAGAGGTACACCTCTTTTAATGGACATCAATTCACTAAGATGACAATGGTAAAGGAACTAATATCGCTCACCTTTTTTTTTTCCCCAGGTAGACATTACAGGAAAGGACATCATGTGGCACTTGAAAACGCATCCTGAAACAATTTATGGAACACAATTGTGAGCCCCGATTGCCTACCAATAATGTCTGTAATAAAATAACAGCTGGATAATTGACCTGGGTTGTTTCAACAGATTTTCAATTAAAACATTGTTAGACATGCCATACTGGTCTCAAACAAAGTAAGTCTTATAGTCCCAATCTTTAAAAAGAGTGACTATTGTAAACTGTTCTGTAAACACTTGTTATTTTATCTTCAAGAATGGGAAGAAAAAGCAACATAATACCCGTTTACCAAACAAGATGTAAAGAAAAATCAAAAGAGTATTAATTAATTATACCTTATACTGATAAACTACAAGTCAAGGCAGTGCCCTGTGGCAAAATAATTACAAACAGTGAATTCCAAAAGTACTTCTGGACAAAAACAGTGACATTTCTGTAGATACAAGGTTAGAAGGATGTAGCACAAACATGACCTAGGCAAAGGATGCAATTTGGGCACATTCTGGTTTGTTATCTACTTATTAGAATTGTCAGACACATTAAATGGTTGTTGTCCCTTTCCGAGGAGAGTAGGCCCTATAAATATTCCACTATTGATGTTTCTTGACTTAGGGACTGATTACGAGTTTGGCAGTCTGAAAAAAATCGACCGCCAAACTCCTGATGAGGAGACCGTAACTGTGCTGGTGGTCTCCTCACCGGCCCCATTACAAGTTTTCCACTCGGCCAACCGGTGGAACATTGCAGCCCAGTGGAAAAAAGTCTGGTGGCATTGGACTCCATGTGGAGCCGAGTCCTATGCTGTTGCACATGGAGCCTCCCTCGCACTCCCGGAATAAGCACTGTCTGCAGTGCTGGGGAGAGGGGGCTGCACTGCGCATGCCTGTATTATGCCTGTATTATAGGCATGGGCAGTGCAGAAGGCCCCCCGTGGCCTCCTGCACTTGTTCTCCACCAGCCTTTTCAGACTGGCGGAGAACATGGTTGCATTCAGCACAGCGAGCTGACTTCAGCGCCACCGTGGCTGATTTCAACCACTACCTCCTTCATCTCATTGGGATCAAAGATCCCGGTAGAAACAGCGTTTTTTTCTCCGTCCGACAGCAAGGGTCGCAATGTGGAAGTCTGACTGCCTCAGCCCCAGCTGTGCGACCGCCACAATGGGTCTGGCAGTCTTGTGACCGCCATATTTCTAATAGGACCCTTAGTTTTAATTGAAGTAACCCCATTCAGTCCTCAAAGAAACTTGGATTGTCTTGATGAGCACTTAAATTCAATCTTCACCAGAATAACCTCAAACAAAACACAAACCATGGTACTGGTATCTAGATAAATATTAATGTAGAGAGGGACTGAACTTACCTATCCTGTGGTAGTTTTTTTCTTAAACATTAAGATTTTTTGATTATTATCAATACCAAAGGATAATATTGTCGGACTGCAATATTGTTCTCAAAATATTTTGCCTGCAGAAATGTTGGGATATAATACTGATGGTAAGTATGCTAATGTGTTTGTTGTAAATAGTATTAATGTGGAAAATAAAGTTTAGTAAAATACTGTGGAATTTAATACATTGATATTGCAATTTGATTTCTTATTCTTTAAGATGTATTTTTAGGTATTTTATGTTCACTTAATATACTCAAAATATTTTTAAGTAAATAATGTTAACAGTGTCATTGTACCTTTTTGATATTTTTTTTATGGTAGTTGTTATGAAGTATTTAATTTATTTCTTAGTTTGAGGGCCTTATTGAGGGATTGGTGGTTAGTGTTTTCATTTACATTTATTTTATTGAAGAAACTTTTTCAGTTGAAAATTAAACATTGTAATGTTAAGTAGTACTATTTAATTTTATTAGATGGTAAACAATAATAATTAAAATGGTTAAAGGGGTTAAGTATATTTAAATGTTACTGTTATTTTTGTGAAAGACAGTTTCTTGGTAGTTTTGAGGCTGAGGTCATTAATGTTTTGTTATTTGGATTATTAGTTTACATTACTTTTTGGGGTTAAAAAGTGCTATTAATATTTTGTAAGAGACATACATTTTGATATTGTATAAGATGTTGTAATTTTTAAAACTTGGAGTTCACTTGTAACATATGCACTTTTCTCAATGTTTGTTTGTCTGGAATTAGAATAATAAATCTCATTCCATCAAATACATTCACTTACTTAATGTGTGTGGGATTGAAGTTATAAGGGTAAAACTGACCCCCTCTATGATATGCAGTTTCCACAATGTTTTAGGTGTTAGAGTTAAAAATAGTAACATATGCCTCCTCTGTCCCCCAATGTATGCTTCTTCACCAAGGTTTATTGGATTGAAGTTAAAATAGTAAATGAGTCCCACTCTAATATATGTTCTTTGGCCAATATTTATAGAATTGGCATTAAAATACTAAGGGCCTCATTACGTGTCTGGTGGTCTTCAGACTCACTGTGGTGGTCTGACTGCCGCACTCCTGGTGATCTGTCTTCCAAATTACAACCCTGGCAGTCGGGCCGACAGGGGATTATCGCCAGAAACATGGTTCCTGACGGGGTGGGGGCGGTCGGAGAAATGGTGAGCCGGGGCGGCGCTGAGTTCAGCGCTGCTGTGCTGATTACAAGTCCTCTTTCCGCCAGCCTTTTGATGGGGGTGTGGCCAAGGAACATGGCTGGCGGGACGCGCTCCTACTGAGCTCCCGCTCCTGTCGAATTCTTGCAGCGATCCTGGGGTACCTAAGGCTGTGGGGACCCCCCTTTTTGCAGCGGGACATCGTGCTGTGAGTTCATGCCCTATGGGGTCCCTCTTTTGGCACCAATGGAGTCAGAATAGAGGTGGAGAGCACACGCCTCTCTTGGGCTGCGCTGGAGGCAGCGGCCAGGCCTGGGGAGCTTGAGTTGGAGCAGTGGGCGGCATATCAGCGGCGCTGCTGGATTGGAGAGCGTGCTGTCTTGGTGGCCCCTATCCTGAGCAAGGGGCCTCTTGGGCTGCGAGGTGGGCAGCGGCGCCCTTGGAGGATCCGAAGGTGGGGGCTGGACACTGGTGATCACCGCGGGAGCTAGCAACGCTGGGGGGTTGTGGGCGAAGGCCTCCCCTGGGCTGTCAGGAGACTGACTGCTGGACCCGTTGCGGTGTGCGACGTTGGGCAGCGTTTTCCATACTGCTGCCTTCTACGGGCCTGTTGGACGTGAGGCCCCTGGCCTGTGGTATAGGTCGTATGGGTCTGGAGACTGGTGGCGGCCTCCTGTGGGAACACAAGGGGGGCCGGCTTGAGCCCTGGGGGTTCACATTGGGGTCTGGAGACCTGTAGTGGCTGGATGGCGCTTGCCCGGATGGGCGTGAGCAGAAGAGGCTCCTGGACCTAAATTTTTTGCATTCCTGATCATTTTGGTTCCCACCTGTGAGTACCTTGAGGGGGATCATCTCCCAATGGGGGCACCTGCGGCCTTTGCACCGGACACTTTGGGAAACAGAGGTGAATAGTGGTGCCTGGTGGCTCAGAGAGCAGCAGACATAGGGGGTCATTCCGAGCTTGCACTCACGCGGCCCCCATTCCGACATTCCCGCTGGGCCGGCGGCAATGAGGCCGCAACACAGGAGCCGGCTGTTGCGGCCGTGCGACGGGTGCAGTTGCACCCGTCGCGTTTGGCCGGGGCCCTGTTAGGGGGCCCCTGCACTGCCCATGCCAGTGGCATGGGCAGTGCAGGGGCCCCCAGGGGCCCCAGGACACCCCTTACCGCCAGCCTCTTCCTGGCGGTGCAAACCGCCAGAAACAGGCTGGCGGTAAGGGGGTCATAATCCCCAGGGCAGCGCTGCCCTGGCGGATTATCCCTGCCGGGGCATAAACGGCGGGAAACCGCCGGCGGTCAGAATAGGGAAAAAAGCACCGCCAGCCTCTTGGCGGTGCTTTGGTCAGTTTTGCCCTGGCGGTCTTGGACCGCCAGGGTCAGAATGACCCCCTTATTTTTTGTGGCACTTTGTGTTGCGGACTTCACCAGCGGCCCCCGCCACAACAGGGACTAGGTCAGAGCCCTGGTCTGGGGGTGGGACGGGATGGGGCGGCACAAGGGGATAGCCCTATTACAGGGTAACACCATGGAGCAGTACACTACCCCAGTGCCCCTGCCACAACGCCTGACCCGATCGGAGGGTTGTGGAGATAATGTGAGGGTGCTAACGAATTCTGAGGAGCCTTCACGTGCGGAGCTCCTCGCAGCCATCCAGGGCTCAAGGGTGGCACTGGAGGGTAAGATAGAGACTATGGCAGTGGAGGTTAATCTGCTTCGGGCGGACCTTTGGAAGGTGTCTGATAAGGTCAAGGTGGCGGAGGGATCCATTGTGGAGCTACAAACGGAGGTGGGGGCCCTGTGGAAACAAATGGTGCAGGCCATTTCCATAGTCAGACGGCTGGAGGTGAGGTTGGAGGATGCAGAGGGGAGGTCTTGGTGGAACAATGTCAGGCAGCTGGACTTCCTGGAGCGTGTCGAGGGGTCTGCTGCGGAATCTTTTGTTGAAAGCTGGATCAGAGATGTGCCGCAGCCTTCTGGGCTATCCAAGGTTTTTGTAGTCGAGCATGCGCATAGGGCCCTTTTTGCGCCTCCTCGGCCTGGCGCGCTGCCCAGGGCCATTATTGCCCGTCTTCTGAACTATAAAGATCACAACGGTGTGATGCGGGCCACCCGTGAGTCCGATAAGGTAATCTATGAGAACTGCAAAATATCCATTTATCCTGATTACACAAACAAGGTGCAGAGTTCTCGAAAGGGATTCATGAGGTCAAGGCAAAACTCAGAGCCATGAACATTCAATATATGCTTCTGTATCTGGCACGTTTGAAGGGATCTCAGGTGGGAGATCACACTTCTTTGTTCGTCTGAAGGAGGTGTGGCGAAGGCTGGAGATGTGGGATAAGGTGGTTCTGGGGAGGACGGAGGGAGCTGGAGGCGTGGCTCTTCGGGCCTCTGGAGCAGAAAGCCCAGATTGGAGGTCACGTGAAGAAGGTCAGCTGGTGGATGCTGGGACTGGCAGGTCAGCTGTGGACTCTAATCATAGAGTGGAGATACAGCAGGATGGAACAATGGCGGTAGTGTCTACTGGTTTGGCCGGGGGTCTGGATGTGGAACTGGGGTGAGAAGCTGGGGAGGTTCCTGTGCAACTCTGACTATGATCTTCATGATTCAGGGTGCCATCGCACCCATCTCTGCAGGGTTGGTGTCAACAATGTATTATTCTGTGGTAGAGCTGTGGCTTTAATAAATCCGCTGGCCATTGGGGGGCTTTTAATACTTAATGAACCAAGACTGCGGTGGTACTCGGGTCATCAGTGGATTGATGCCGGGGTGGGTGGTGGTCACTCCACATTTGTGGTAGGACTTAAGACATGGTAAACTGGGGGATAGGCTGTTGTCCTAGGAGCATCTATGGAATGGAATTACAGTATGGTTTGTTATGGTTGTTTTGCTGTATATCCGGGGTGGGGGTCAGGGTTTGGGGGTATTGAGTGACCAAGTTTGTCAAAGTTTGAAGTTTATTCAAAAGTGCAGGTATGATGGTGAGATGTGCTATATGTCCTTTCCTTGTCCTCCCATGAGGGTGGGTCACAGGGGGAGGTGTTCAGTTGGGAGGGAGGGCAATTCAGTATTACTATGGGTCGTCAATTTAACATATTGACCTGGAATGTCAGGGGATTGAAGAGCTACACCAAGCGCTTTAGGGTACACTCATTTCCCAGGAGGCATAAAGTTCATATTGCCTGCCTTCAGGAAACACATATGACTGAGGAGGAAGCACACAAACAGTCCAAGAAGTGGCGGGGTCAGATGTTTTCATCCTCCTTCTCCTCCTATGCATGAGGTGTGTCTGTATGGGTGGCTCAGGGGGTTCCATTCACCCACATATACAGTGAAGTGGATGTTGAGGGCCGATATGTCCTGGTGGAAGGTATGTTGGACGGCTTACCCATAGATATCCTCAATACATACGCACCTAATACTGATGATCACTCATTTTACACCAGAATACCTGAGATTTTCGGGGACAGTGTGGATGGGCCTTTGGTCTGGGCGGGGGATTACAATTGTGTTTTGCACTGTGATCTGGACCTCCTTCCGCTGAAGCTGGGAACTAAGCCCTTGATGGTGAAGTCTCTTAGGAAAGTAATGACACATTGGGGACTATAGGATAGTTGGAGGGAGCTGCACCCAGAGGGCAGGGAATATACTTCATTCCAGAACACATACTACGCATACCTGATTGGGCAGGTTTCTGCTAGGAGGTCTTAATAGCTCGCAAGTACTGGATGTTACGCATATGGGTAGATTCTTATCCGATCATGCACCAGTGCGGTTACAGTTACAGTGGGGTGCTGCGGCCGCCTCTCTAGAGCTTAGTTGGCATATGCCTGCGGCCTTTCTTACTGATGCAGGGTGTCGTGAATGGGTGGTTGAGGCCATTAAAAAGTACATGGAAATGAATTGGAATACAACACAGACTAGGGGTCTGGAATGGGAGGCTATGTAGGCAGTCATAAGGGGGGAGTGTATAGGCATGGTGTGCGGGGTACGCAGCCAACTGGAGCAGGATCTTCCAACGCTGGAGGTGAAATTGGGGGATCTGCAACAGCAGCCACCGGATGCGAGAATGGCTGATCGAGAAGAACTCAGGCTATACAAGGAAGTTAATAGTTGTTGGGATACTTTAAGTCGGATCACACTTAAAGGTTATAGGCAGCGACTGCATCGGGAGGGAGATAAATCTGGCAAACTCCTGGTGTGGATTCTGAAACGGGAGGTGGAGGCCCCTCCTATATTGCATATCAGGAATGCTGACGGCAAAATGATCACGAAGTGCACAGACTTTTTATGAGAATTGGTGGCGCATCGCAAAAGGGTGTGGAGGGCTGGTGCTGTCCCATTTGAGGAGGGTGTGGGTTTTTTTTTAAGCACTTGCGGCTCCCACGCTTGGGCCTGGAGAGTAGGGATGCCCTTGAGACAGCGATCTCTTTAGAGGAGGTGAATGAGGCAGTGGCTGCAATGACTAAGTCCAAATCCCCGGGTAGTGATGGTTTTCCTGTTGAGTTGTTTCAAACGTTTTCCTTGTCTCTACGGGAGAAGCTTCTGGAGGTCTTTAAGGAAGCTCGAGTGCGTGGTATATTGCCGGACACCATCTGTCAGGGTATTGTCTGTTTGATGCTCAAGCCGGGGGGGAGGGACCCTGGGGACCCCTCCTCTTATCGCCTGCTTACCATGTTAAATAGTGATGTTAAGATACTTTGTAGGATCTTGGCCACCCAGCTCTGTGGGGGTGATTCTGGATCTAGTGCACCAGGATCAATGTGGGTTTATCCCTGGTCGTAGTACGTCCTTTAATCTGCACCACTTGGCACATATCCTGCACGAGACCGAAGATGTGGAGACTGAGTTGGCGCTAGTGTCCTTGGACTTGGAAAAAGCCTTTGACACAGTTGAGTGGGGTACCTTTTAGAGGTCTTGGAGGGCACGTGGTTTGGGTACGGTTTCTGCGCTTGGGTGCAGTTGCTGTATACTGCTCCTACTGCACAAGTACAGGTGGGGAGAGAGCTTTCGAACACCTGGGAGATCGGTAGGGGCCGCTCTTGCCTCTCTTGTTTGCTCTGGCGGTGGAGCCACTAGTGATATAGCTTCGCGAGGAGATGGAGCCATGCCTGATCCAGGTGGGATGGTCTACACATGTAATCTCCCTGTATGCGGATGATGCATTGGTTTATGTACGGGATCCTCGTGTTTCGGTGCCGATGCTGCTGCGGAGGGTGGAGGTTTTTGGGGCTGTCTCTAGACTTACAGTCAACAGAAAGAAGTTGCTGCTGTTTCCCTTGGGATCCCTTCACTGGGTTTCGTGTGCTGATCTGCCTAGAGCAGGACTTCGATGGGAGGTTGACAGTTTCCAGTACTTAGGTATATGGGTCACTCACTCTATGGCTGCGCATGATAAACAAAATGTTGAGCGAGTAGTAGCTGGCCTGGAACGCTCAGTCTCCTTTTGGAACAGGTTGCCTCTCTCTGTGACGGGCAGGGCTGCGGTGGCTAAGATGGTGTTCTTGCCAAGGTATCTATACTTGGTTCAGAACTCTTTGTTTCCGTTTGCTGCCCAGCTTTTTCATTTTTTGGATACTCTGCTGATCTCTCTGGTGTGGGCCAGTCGGCGAAGTAGGGTGGCGCTGCCAGTGCTGCAGAAGGATCTTGAAGGAGACGGGTTGGCAATACCTAACATCAGACACTACTATTACGCAGCACACTTGCAATATTCTGCCAAGTGGATGACGGACACTGATAACTGGTAGAAGAGGCTGTATGCAGGACTGTGCGATGGGTGGTCTTTGGTGCACATATTGATATCTGACCCTGCTGCGCCCTACCTGATCAAGACCACTGCAGGGATTTGGGAGCAGGTAGTTAAACATGTACCTAGACGAGCCTCTTTTGGTAGGGAGTTGAATTTATGGGACTTGGCCCCATTTTGGGATATGGAGAAGTTAATGTCAGTAGAGGCTTGGAGACTGGGAGGATGTGAGGTGGCGGGCATCTTTACCCTAATGGAGATTTTCTCTCTTTTACTGACGCTCAAGATTTGTTTGATCTGGGTCCTGGTCAATTTCTGCAATATGCGAAAATCAAGAATGTGGCACGTGAGATCTGGAGTGGTTTCCCAGTCGCCCCTGAGACCTCATCAGTGATGAACGGTCTGATTAATTGGGGTGAGGGACACATTTGATTACTCGGTTTTATAAAGGCCTATGGGGGGATCAACCAGGTGTGGTCAGTTTGGGATGTAAGGCATGGAAGTCTGACCTGGGGGAACCCATAACGGATGCTGTCTGGGATTTGGCTCTTTCTTGGGTGCATACGGTGTCGTGCAATCATAGGTTTAAGCTGCTACACTTTGTGCATAGAACATATCTCACACCCCGTCGACTAAACAGGATCGACCTGAACCATAGAGCGTGCTGCCCTAGGTGTGGTGCGGTTGGTGCTTCCTTCCTTCATCTGGCTTGGACCTGCAGAGCAGTATATGACTTTTGGCAGGAAGTGGTAGCAGCGATTGAGGAGGTCACAGGATTGGGGGTAAGGGCAGCGCCGTTGACCTGTATTTTGGAAGTAGTGCGGAAGCTGCGCGGTCGGGCATTCCATACAAATTGGCACCGCTTGCGCTTGCCAAGCGTAGAGTAGCAATCAGTTGGATGAGCTCCCGGACCCCGATGGTCTCCAGCTGGCTAAGGGATTTACTGGAATGGGGTGCAGCCAAGGAGCAGATTATGCGCCTGACACGAAGAGATAAGAAGGCACTCGCTGATGTAGCAGCTTGGGGAACTTTGTTGGAACGGTTCACTGGTGGGGAGGACATGAGCTCTATAAGCAGCGCAGAGGATGAGGGGGGTGGGGACATGAGCTGCGTCCTCTAAGCAGGGGGCGGCCAACTATGGTTTCGACACGTTCCTACTTGCATAAGCTGTTTAATGTTTGGTCCCACAATGTTTTGGGTTGGAATGGCGGGATGGTGGGTTATGTCTGTACAGTGGTTGTGACTCTCACATGACTTAAACCTGGTTGCTATTGGCCCTCTGGTACTCCTCTGTAATGATGATGTATTGTCTTGCTATTATCTGCACTGTACGTATGTTCTTGTTGGTTTTAATTTACCAAAACTCAATAAAAACAGTTAAAAAAACAATCTATGAATACAATTAGAGCTCAAACTTAGTGGTTGTTACTTTTCTTTGGTTTTGCACCTTGAAAAGCTCAGTTAAAATTGTAATTTTATCTTATTTTAGGGAAAAAAATGTTAAAGTATTTTTAGGTGGAGTATTTGTAGCAGAAAAATATGTAGGAAAAGAATGAAGTATAAAGTGTCCTCTCAATTTGTGGCTCTTTTATTAATATTTTATTTGATATTTTATGTTTAGTTTACAGTGTTAAATTAAAAAATGTGCGCTTGTTGGTGGCAGGATAGTACTTTTCTCAGGCCACGTATCACTTCTCTTTTTTCAGGTTGGTCTGCAAAAGCACTGATTGTTTGACGCATCTTCTATTTTTATATCTCAGTAGTGGGTAGTGGTTCCCTGTTAATCAACTATAGCAATTTTGAACATCATTGCTTTAGTAGTTCTTTTATTTCTTTTTATATTATTGGATATAAGGGAAAGAGAAATAAATAATGTATGTTATAAACTTTGATTTTCCAAGATTTCTATATATTATTTGTATTATTTTCAACTTAGCATGTGTCTTCTATATTTCTGATGATGAGATTTGTGGTGTTGATGTTTTTATGTTGCTCCATTGATTTGTGTGTTTATTGATAATTTTGATTTCTATATTTTTGTACCTAATAACGTTATATTTCAATGATTTTAACAGTAATATTTTTGCAATCAATATTATTGTATTTTAAGTACAAATGTTAAAATTTAGATGTTTTGTAGTCAATGTTTTGGTAGTTATTTTTTCATCATGATTACTTTGCTTCTGATGTACATTCAAAAGGTTCCCGGCAATAGCATGCAGAAAAAGCATTGAGGGTGCAAGCATTAAAGCAAACCTATTAGGCCAAAGTCCCAGTATCCTGTATGAGATTTGTGTTATAACTACTCACATATTCAAGTGAGACTCAAAATCAATATTTGGTGAAAGGGCCCCATTTGTCTGCTTAGAGCTTCCTACAGCCTGTGCACCCTATGTGGTGGTGCTCACCTATGTTCCCCCCTTAGGGTTGGGCATTAGCGAATCCACAGTTCAACTGAAGAATAAAATCTGTCATTGGCTGAGTAAAAACTGTGATTTTGTCTGTAGGGATTCTGAGGATATTTTGTTCGTCAGAAGAATTGACTGGGTAGGGTCTCGGGCAAAGGATGGTAATAGGGATTGTGTAATTGTAAATTATAGATATCCAGGTCTGGCCCAGAGGATCCTTTTGTCACAACGTTTGGCACTCAAGCTGAAGAGTAAGATTGGTATGGTCCCTTTGGGTTTTTTCTATAATCATACTAAGTTGAGTGACAATATCTCCATTAGGAATTCTACCCAGGGCAGGGTGCCTTACAGCCAAATACTGTAGTATGAGTCATGATTTTTCTACCTCCCCAGACTTGGAGAGGGTGGATTGACGCTATGTACAGAGACACAAAGGCGGGGGTGATAGAATCTCCTTTCAATGCCCTGATCACTGAAGGTCGGGATGGTTCAAATGCGAAGTATTGCCTTATTTCTTAGAATGTAGCAGGGCATGACTCTAAGCTTCTGGACAGCAATTGACTGAAGTTTGTGGCACACTATGATTTCATCCTACTTCAAGAGACCTGGTCGGATGGGCTGGCTGAGTGTGATGGTTTTCAAAGATTTGCAGTCCCGGCCGTAAGTTCTCAAGGTGGTCACCCAAAGGGGGCCTAGTCACCCTAATTTGATTTTCCAAAATAGCGAGAGCCTATCAAATTACCTGTAAACATCAGGGCTTTCTAATCACCTGGGTAGTTTTCTCAAATATATGTAATATTGTATTGTTTAACTTTTACAATGCTGTTTGGGACTCTGGTTGCCAAATTGTGGTCCTTTTTTCTGTCTTGCAGAAATTGAAGTGTAGGTTTGAGGGTTTCGGGCTGGATTTCTATTCTGTGGTGTCAGGGGATTTTAATGCCAAACTAGGGAGTTACAGCACTACGATGAACCCTTTTGAGCAGGACTGTGAGATACACTCAGACGAGGGATTACATGAAGTGAGGGGTGGGGCTCTGATCAAGGGCCTAAGGAGTTTGGGTCTTTTGAACATCTATGACCTGGAAGCAGTGGGTACACTTCAGGCCCCTACTTTTGTAGGTAGGGGGCTGGAACAACAATTGATTATATTTTTGTGTCCCCACCTATAAGGAACATGATCAAGGATGGTGAAGTAGTAGTGTAGTGTTTTAGTGATCATAATCCCCTTAGGATTTCTTTTAATTTTCCTGAGATAATGCAGAAATCAGTGTGGGTTGGGCCAGTCTTGGTGAGACCCAAAGATCAGGGGAGACGACTTGGTTGGAAACAGGTAAACATTCAGCAAGTAACAGAGAAGATGGTGGAAATAAATTTAAATCTGATTTTAGGCACTCTCTTGGCAGACTCCTCCAGTCCAGGGGAAGTCATGGATACCATATGTAAAGTTAACTGAGCTATTAAAGAAGAGATGACTGCAGCTGTCTAGCCTCTGTGTAAGCAACAGGGTGGTTGGTTTAGTAAGCCCTGCTAGGAGGCTAAGAAATCTCTGAGGAAGGCATTAAAGGAACAACCGAGAGACACAGCTCTTGTAATAGATGCGAAGGACCATTATAAATCTGTCTTGAGGGCCAGGAAACAACAGCTTAAGGAGCGGGCCTGGGAGGATTTAGAACAAGCATCATTATATAAGAACCCAGGTCTGTTCTGGAAGGTGGTCAACAGGGGCTCTTTTGAGACGGAAGCCACTGAGGGTTTGGGCTGTAATATCGCCCCTGAGACTTGGGTGGCCCACTTTTGTGGGATCCCCAGACTTAGCCATTAGATTTAACCTTGAGGAGGTACAGGAGGCGCTGCAACACAGCGCTAGCCATAAAGTCCCGGGCCCTGATACTATCCCTATGGATATTTACAAATATTTCCCACAGCTCCTATTTTGCTAAATGTCCTCAATGAGGTGGTTAGTGTAGGAATTCTGGCTACTTGGAGGTCAGCTTGTATAGTACCTATAAAAAGGGCAATCGTAATGACCCGAAGTCGTACCGTCTGATCTCACCACTTGATTACTCAGCAAAAATTCTAGGTCGGATTATTGTAAGAAATATTGAGGACTGGATGACTGAAAATACAATCTTGAGTAGGGTTCAGTATGGCTTTAGGGAAGGGTTGGGCACTTTAAAGCAGTGCCTAAACAGGCTTATGTTGATTGGCAAATATACACAAGCTAAGAGGGGTACCCTGTATCTTGCTTTTATGGATTTAAGTTGTGACTTTGATAAGGTTAATCGTAGTAAGCTCTGGGACAGGCTAACCCGGTTGGGCATGGATTCCCACATTGCGGAGCTGCTTCGTTATCTCCACACAGGAACCAATGCAAATGTGAGGGTTGGGCAGCATGGGGAAAACTCGGAATTGTTTGAATTAAATAGGGGCGTGCGACAGGGGTGTCTTGGCCCTATCCTTTTTTGTTATATACAAGTGGGCTGTATGATTTTTTTAGCTGAAAGATGTAAGGACGCTCCTAAAATCAATGGCAAAAGTATCCCAGTACTGATTTACGCAGACGATGCAGTTCTTATGGCCTGCACCATGAATGGACTACGTCAGGCAGTCAAAGATTATAAATATTTATGTCAGCCCTAGACTTAGAGATAAATTGCAGCAAATCACATTTTATGATTTTTGGTAAGCCATTGAGTAGGGTGGGTGTGCTGCAAATAAAGGTGCAGGTAATTGGAAAAATACAGGATTTCCCTTATCTAGGGGTGAACTTGGATGATAAGAGCTCCTGGAAACCATGTATCTCTGAGAGGGAGGCTTTTTAACTCCACTGTAGGCGCCACGTTTGAGTTTGCTGCCAGGGTGGGCAATAAACCTATTAAGCCTTTGCTCGAGGTCTATAGGGGTTAATGCCTTCCAGTTCTGATGTATGGGGCCCCACTTTGGGGCTATATGAATAATAGGGCCCCTGCGATTGAGGAAAATCGTTTTTGTAGAAGGTTACTAGGGGTGGGCCAAAATATTCCTGACTTTTGCTTGCATGTTGAGCTGGATTTGGATTTTATAGAAGATGCCATTAAAAAAGCTCCCCTTTTATTGTGGATTTCAATCTGGACTAATGAGTTTGCGTTCCTCAACAGGGAAATCCTGCGAGATTGTTTGCTATGCGATCACGCAAAGGAAATTCGCTTGTTGGCTTATGTAAGAAAAGTGTATTGGGGCACTCAGATATTTTTTATGCACCATAGGGTTTAACCAGCTCAGACAAACGGTGGGTGAAGGAGAACTTCCTAAAAATTCTACGGGCCAAGAGGGAGGAGGTAGAGTTAAGGAAAAAATCAGTGAGGGGCTATATTATGATAAAGATGGGGTGGGCCCAGAGACCTACCTCTTGGAGGTTAAAAATGTATGGGAAAGGACCCTTATTACTCAATTCCACCTGGGAGCAATTAGAAGCAATTTGTGTTTTCCGCTAGGGCAGTTTGAGCAAAACTCCATAAAATTGTGTCTGTGTGACGGTGTATCCCCACAGACCTTAATTCATTTTACTATGTTTTGTGAGTTTTATGTACCTTTTAGGAAACGCTATTTAGTCCCTCTTTTGAGGGACAGGGGTTTTGTGCAATACCGCCCAGCCTTTATGTGGTTGTGTATGACTTCTGATGCGTTGGTGTGGCAAGGGATAGGCTCCTTTTTTAAAGGGAGCTATAACTTGGCAGAATAGTGTTAACTTTAAAGTTTTTGCAAGTGTTTATATACATTTTTCTTCTTTTATCGATTCATCAAATAAGTACTGTAATTTTGAATGTAATTGTCTTTATAATTGTTTTTACGTGTTGTTTATTTATATGTTCATATGGTTGAACATTTTCTAACCGAATAAAGTGACTTGATTGATACTCACATATTCATGGGAACAATAGAAGGAGCTATTAAAAAAAGAAAGAGTGTGCCAATACATTTGATTAGACTGGACATGGGTCCAGTGGGTGTTTAAACAAAAGCCAACTTGGCATTAATAGGACAATAGTTGAATTGGCCTGAGATCTTGGAAGACCTTTTGCATCAATTGTATTCATTGTTCTGATTAAGGATAGTTTTGAGAAGTGAAATTGTAAAATCTTCTTACATAAAACACTGAAAGCTCTAGGCATGACTGAAGGTATAATATTGTAAACACGAGCAGGGGAACCTTATAAGACGTTTTATGATTTGAGACAAAATGATGTAGTTTTAGCAAGGACTTGTTTTATTGCTACTCAAAACCTAGTTTGTTTGAAACAATAAGTCTCATGTCAGAGTTCAAACTGGAACTATATATTGAGAATTGAAACAATCCAGAATTCATTTGCTTTTCCTAGAACTACATGCAAAGGGTATACCCCCAGAAGAAAATATAGTCCTTTGGAGGAAAATTCAAAGAATATGGCTAAGGTGTTTCAGTGGTCAAGGAATTCAAAACATTCAACAATGAATTTTAACTTGTCCTCGGCTAAAGACAGCATAACAATGTTTATCTTCACAAAATATATTTGAACTCTGGCTGTAGCATGGAAGGCATTAAGTTAAATCTACGTACAAAGTCTGCTAAGTCAGTGCTTCACTATTCTTTTTTTTAATTGTTTTTGATGTATTACATTGTTGGATGTAGTGATGGGGCATGTGTATATCACTACTAATGATTGTTTTCGACTTCTAATAATGGATTTATATGTATGTTTACCAGAAGTGATACAATTTAATAAGTTTCTTCACTACTGCAAATTTTTGCATATTTCTAAAGTGTCATTTTGAGTTATTAGTTTAGGAGATGACAGATTTTATTCATCCTATGTTTGTGAACCTGGTCAATAAGGAGTTGTGCCTTTGATGAAATAGCACTGAAGGAATAAACATGCAATACATTGGTAAAAACTCCCTTCTTTGAGAATGACAGAATAAGACCGTGCACAGCCGAAGTAGGGCTATCTTGTGTTGAAAAAAGTTTGTACCCATGAGTATATCCGAACACGGGGTACATTTCAGGTAGGACGGCACATTTAACAAACATAGGTAAAGCCAATAGGTCTGCTAGCCTTTTGCCAATCCTGTTTTGCTTTTTCATTGTTTTTTGACAAAACTTTATTGTTCTAGAAGCTGCTGGGTGTTCGTCAACCTAAAAAAAAAAATTGACCAAAGGCAAAACTGTTTTTTGGTCTCAAAGAAATTCAGCTAATGGCTGAAGTCAGCTGTCACCTTGTCCTTTGATGCATGCTTGTGTCGGTTTGAGAAAATGGGAAAAAATGTGAATGACACAACCACGGACGACTGAAGTGTGGCTGAAAATGCCTACAAGTAACTGTGTCAGACACAGAACTTAAGTAAAATTAAAAGGTCTTGGCTAAAACAGACCTAAAAAAAGCCAATCATTCTGCCATTGGCTTTAAGAAATAAGGGAAGAAAAAGAAAGAAAGAGGAAAGTATGCGGCAAAAAAGAAGAAAAGCTAGAAAGATGGAAAGAAGCAAAGAAAGAATGAAAGAGAGAGAGATAGCAAGAAAGGATGAAAGAAAGAATAGCAAGACAGAGAGAAAGACAGACAGAATAATAGAAAGAAAGGAAGTAAAAAGGAAGGAAAGAAAGATAAAGAAAAAAGAAGGAAAGTCGAACAAGTAAACAAAGAAAGGAAAGAAAGAAGGAAACAGATGTAAGTGAGGAAAAAAGAAATAAAGGAAAAACAAGAAAGAACATAAAAAGAAGGAAGGTAAGAGGAAAGAAACAGATAAAGAAGGAAACAAAAATACAAAGAAAGAGAGAAGAAGGAGATAAGTAAAAAAAGGTGTTATTAGTGCTGCGAATTAAACACAATAAATGCTGATTTTCATCTTAGGCAGAGTTTATTAAAGAACCATTGGGGAGTCCAGAATAAACATGTTGTGGATTCACATATACAATATTGTGTACTGTATGCATAGTAAAAAGAGAATAACAATTCAGAACAGTGTCAATGGAATCTGTTATGCTGTGAAATACAGATCAACAAAGGGCACGTCAAAGGAATTTACAAGAGCATTGGCAGGGCACAGAAACTGATAACGTGGAATATGACCTGTACTCACATCTGGTAGAAACCCTTTCAACACAAAGTGAACACTAAAGTAATTATAAAGTAAAAATAAAAACAAAAACATATATATATGTGTATATATATATATATATATATATATATATATATCACTTTTGTCAATGCATGTGTGGTTTCCCTGGGGGCTGCGATCGGCCCCAGGAAAACCACACCCACATATAAAAGTGATCTTGTCATATATATATATATATATATATATATATATATCAATACATTCGCCACCAGTTCTCTGGTAGATGCACCTTGCATCTTCAAAGCAATGCACATACTTCAACTGACGTGTTTCAACTGTAGATTTTAGGCAGCAAAAAAAAAGTCAAGTAACTCTTGGGATTATGTTTCTGATACGAAAGGATCTGACTTTTGTCTAGTGGCAGTTTTGATGCCATAAAGTAGCGCAGAAGGTTTATATGCCTACTGCAAAGATCATATCTGTATTTTATGGAAATAGCTGAGTGGATTAGTGAAGCCAGCCATTACCTGCACTATAGTACAAATGAAATGTATGTGCGAGAGGGGCTATGGAGAGATGAAGGGCACTTTTGCTGCGTGGTAGTGAGAGAATCCGAGGAGGAGGTCGTGGGAGCACCAATAATGATTGTTGGACTGGGCGCCAGAGGTGCTAAAGATTGTGATGAGTGGTATGTGA
Organism: Pleurodeles waltl; assembly: GCF_031143425.1. Taxonomy (NCBI): domain Eukaryota; kingdom Metazoa; phylum Chordata; class Amphibia; order Caudata; family Salamandridae; genus Pleurodeles; species Pleurodeles waltl. Next base: position 135,351,641 of record NC_090448.1, read on the forward strand.
CAAGGCGAAGTAATAGTGTGTCTTTTTTGTTTTTTTGTGTCTTGAGAGAACGTGCTGATTGAGGGAAGAAGCAAAGGTAAGGTGACGGACCTTTACTGTTGCACGCATCTCACACACACCTACCAGCAATTTTGTGACTGTCTACGTAGGCTAGTGTTTTAGAGCGACAGTTTAGCCAATAGCAGAGATGGCCTCTTGTTGGAAGACTGCAGCTCAAGCCCTAACTAGAGTTATAGAGGAAAGCTCTGACGAAGGATCAGAGACTGAGACAGCAGATACTGAGACAGCATCTGAGGGATAGGAGAATGGCGCAGACTCTGGGAGTGATTTTTCCGACAACTCCTTTTCCAGTGATTCCGAGGGAGGTGAGCATAGTCTGTGCAGCTGGACAACAGCGGGTTAGCCCACCCCAGAGAGCAGGTGCATGTGGTAACAAGCACAGAGAGAGTGCTCTCTTGGGAGCTCTGCAATTTAGTTCAGCCCCAAATTCCACCGCCCAAATCCTATTGTGGAGACATCAAAATTATCTATCACAATGGTTTTGTAAGGCAGGCACCTGCGTTTTTGGTCCCGGGCTCGGCCGCCATATAGGGAAATCTACAAAACCTAGACATTTCTGGAAACTAGACACCAGGGGAAGTCAACTGAGGTGTGATTTGTGTGGATTCCCCAAAGTTTTCCTACCCAGAATACCCTGCAAAGGTGAAATGTTGAGTAAAAACTCTATTTTTTCTTGCATTTCTGTCACAAAAACTACAGGAATATGCTGGGATCCACAAAATTCCTACCACCCACTGTATCCCCACCTGTCCTGCTAAAAATGCTACCCCACTTGAGTGCCTGTACCTAGTGCCTGCGTCAGGAATGGATCACCCCAGGGTCAACAGTTGCCCTCATGTAAGGACTAACATTGAATATTTTGTAATCCATTTCTGACACCGGTTCTAGGCCTACCCGCACAAGTGAGGTACCATTTGAATCAGGAGACTTGCGGGAATGCTGGGTGGAAGGAAATTTGTGGCTTCTTCCATATTCCAGAACTTTCTGTCACCGAAATGTGAGGAAAAAGCTTTTTTTTTGCAAATTTTGAGGTTTGCAAATGATTCTGGGTAACAGAACCTGGTGAGAGCCCCACAAGTCACCCCATTATGAATTTTCCTAGGTGTCTAGTTTTCAGAAATGTCCAAGTTTGCTAGGTTTTATTAGGTGCCGGCTGAGCTAGAGGGCAAAATCCACAGCTAGACACTAAGCAGAAAACTGGTCAGTTTTCTTTGGGAAAATGCGATGTGTCCATGTTGTGTTTTGGGGCATTTCCCTTCGCGGGCACTAGACCTATCCACCCAAGTGAGGTACTGGTTTTATCAGGAGACTTGGGGGAATGCTGGGTAGAAGGAAGTTTGTGGCTCCTCTCAGATTCCAGAGCTTTGCAGCACCAAAATCTGAGGGAAAAGTGTTGTTTTTACCAAGTTTTGAGTTTTGCAAATGATTCTGGGTAACAGAACCTGGTGAGAGCCCCACAAGTCACCCCATCCTGGATTCCCGTAGGTGTCTAGTTTTAAAAAATGCACAGGTTTGGTAGGTTTTCCTAGGTCCCGGCTGAGCTAGAGACCAAAATTCACAGCTAGGCACTTTACGAAAAACACATCAGTTTTCAATGTAAAAATTTGATGTGTCCATGTTGCATTTTGGGGCATTTCCTGGTGCGGGCACTAGGCCTACCTACACAAGTGAGGTACCATTTTTATTGAGAGACTTGCTGGGTGGAAGGAAACTTGTGGATTCTGTCATATTCCAGAACTTTCTGTCACCGAAGTGTGAGGAAAAAGGTTTTTTTTGCCACATTTTGAGGTTTGCAAAGGATTCTGGTTACCAGAACCTGGTGAGAGCCCCACAAGTCACCCCATTCTGAATTCCCCTAGGTGTCTAGTTTTCAGAAATGTTCAGGTTAGCTAGGCACTTTGCAAAAAACAGGTCAGTTTTCTTTGGTAAAATGTGATGTGTCAACATTGTGTTTTGGGGCATTTCCTGTCACGGGCACTAGACCTACCCATACAAGTGAGGTATCATTTTTAAAGGGAGATTTGGGGGAATACTGGGTGGAAGGAAGTTTGTGGCTCCGCTCAAATTTCAGAGCTGTGCAGCACCGAACTCTGAGGGAAAAGTGTTTTTTATTTGCCAAATTTTGAGGTTTGAAAAGGATTCTGTGTAACAGAACCTGTTGAGTGCCCCACAAGTTACCCCATCCTGGATTCCCATAGGTGTCTAGTTTTCAAAAATGCACAGGTTTGGTAGGTTTCCTTAGGTGCCGGCTTAGCTTGAGGCCAAAATACACAGCTAAGCACTTTCCAAAAAACACGTAAAATTTCAATGTAAAAATTTGATGTGTCCATGTTGCGTTTCCTGGCGCAGGCAGTAGGCCTACCCACACAAGTGAGGTACCATTTTTATCGGGAGGCTTGGGGGAACACAGAATAGAAGAACAAGTGTTATTGCCCCTTGCCTTTCTCTATATTTTTTCCTTCCAAATGTAAGACAGTGTGTAAAAAAGAAGTCTGTTTAAGAAATGCCCTGTATATCACATGCTAGTATGGGGACCCTGGAATTCAGAGATGTACAGATAACCACTGCTTCTCAACACCTTATCTTGTGTCCATTTTGGAAATACAAAGGTTTCCTTGATACACATTTTTGACTCTTTATATTTCACCAAATGAATTGCTGTATACCAGGTATACAATGAAAACCCATTGCAAGGTGCAGCTCATTTATTGGCTCTGGGTACCAAGGGTTTTTGATGAACCTACAAGCCCTATATATTCCCGCAACCAGAAGAGTCCAGCAGATGTAACAATATATTGCTTTCAACAATCTGCCATAGCTGGAAAAAGTTATAGAAGAAAACGTGGACAGAAATGGCTGTTTTTTAACCTCAATTTCAATATTTTTTTTATTTCAGCTGTTGTTTTGTAGGATCTACACAAATGACCCCTTGCTGAATTCAGAATTTTGTTGACTTTTCATGAATATTTAGCTGCCAAGGATCCAGCATTGGTTTCAAACCCATTTCTGTCACTAACTGGAAAGAGGCTAAAAGCACAAAAAATATTGAAAATGGGTTATGTCCCAGTAAAATGCCAAAATGTTATTGAAAATGTGGTTTTCTGATTCAAGTCAGTCTGTTCCTGAAAGCTGGGAAGTTGGTGATTTTGCACCGCAAAGCCTTTGTTGATGCCATTTTCAGGGAAAAAACACGTGCTTTCTTCTGCAGCCCTTTTTTCCCATTTTTCTGATAAACAAAATGAAATTTTAGCTGTATTTTGGTTAATTTCTTGATCTCCTCCAGGGGAACCCACAAACTCTGGGTACCTTTAGAATCCATAGGTTGTTGGTAAAAATGGACGCAAATTTGGCATGCATAGCTTATGTGGACAAAAAGTTATGAAGGCCTAAACGTGAATTACCCCAAATAGCCAAAGAAGGGCTCAGTGCTTGGGGTAGGGGGATTGGTGACCCAGCAGCTAAGGGGTTAAGTAAGGAATCAAGTGGTCTTGGTTAACTCCCAGAGACAGTGAGTTGCTAATAGGTTCACAGAAAGGCACAGAAAGTCACATCCACATTGCAACCTGGTTAGTATGCTGCTGACTTGGTGTAACATACCAACTTCCCTACTTCCTCATGATTAAAATCAGACTTTCTGACTTAGTGGTCTCCAAGGTAGTGATAAACTGCACATGAGTTTGGAGCTCATGTTTCTAACTTTGCCGGTCTTCAATGCAAGCTTTGCATCAGCACTGCTTTTTCACCAAGATAAACAATGAAGCTATTCTGCTATATTTAGATATACTTCAACAAAATAACTCATTTCCATATTTATTCTTGCTCAAACAGCAACCACATATGCCAAATAGTCTTTGTCTGAATTTAGTTTCCTATGTGGGAGAAAAAAAGGGATTTTTAATATTACGTTTTCCAGTGCAAATTGGACTTTTCACAGAAAACATTGTTTTTTAAATATGCTTGTGAAAGCATCAGAACGGGGGACCACACAGTTCCAGGAGTATTAAAGGGCAAGCGGTGGGGGCAGGGGGTTGCAACTACGACCTTTGCCCCCCACAAATGACGTTAGTTCTCTTCCCTTCATATTTCTTCAGTGAACTCCGACCTGGGATAGCTAAATAAGAGCCTCATGCAATAAAACCATGGCAGCCTCCATCAGGGAGCAGCACAGTGTGTCAATAGCATCCTGCAAAGCCTCACAGTATTATCTCGGCAATGAAAGGTCACAAGTGACGGTGGAGTCATTGTTAAATTCTGTAACTTACTTTTAAAATGGAAGATCTAAATGTTTTTCAAACACTTTACATCACTCGGGCCTAAAGTTGTTTAGCTCCATTAAACACCTGAGTGATACATAAATTACTTGCTTGGAACATATGCAAGATTTAGATCTGAACTGGTGCATTTGTTAGACGGCTGACAATTCAGCCTCCAAGAAATAAATCATTTTTATTGCACAAATGTGTAATCCATGTCAATTTGGTGCACGAACCCATTGAATCATAAATCATACGTCCATCTCCTGGATGTATCATTTACGTTCAAATATTACTCCTGGCGCTTTCCTTGTGACACATGGTGATATCATTGTTTCCAGTCCAACGAATGTCAGATAGACAATGATTAGCTTTTCGGAATGACAGCAAAATGATCTCTAGGTTAAAGTGACTTGTGATGGGCTTTCAATGATGTGACAAGTATCTGTAAACCTGTTCTTTACTCCAACGTTGTAGCTACCATGTTCATAATTGACGAATAGATTCCAAATCAGCAAATGTAATGATCTATTTATTGTACCAAAGGTGTATCTAGGATTATAAAAAAGTTAGTTTTTTTTTATTTCTATTTTGTCAGTATTTTCTTTAGTCTTATCTGCCTCTGAGATAAATATATGTAATAGTTTGGAGTTAAACAATATTCTCAACAGAGCCACTGTGTTGTATTTTTAGCTCCATCAATTATCATTTTAAGGCGCAGGTGCCACTTTACTATGAATCTGAGTGTGTTCCTCCTACTTTGTTGGGTGCAAATTCTCTCCGTATCTTTTTTGCAATAAACGTTTTATTTGAGTGTTTTTCTATTTTGTTGCAAATTACCTCCTTACAGCACTATGGCTGTCACAGCACTGGGTCCATTTTGAGTGGCAGCATGGTTTATGCATCATTGGACACTTTCACAATTGTAAATTGTCATTTACATTGATCTGGAGTTTGACCGCTGTTAACAGTTGACCAATACAGTGGTAACCTTAACCCTTTTGTGCATTATTAAAAGTGCACCATAGAAATCTGTTTCACAAGAGTAGCAATGGCTTGGAGTGCTTGCAAAGGTGGACCTTCCTTGTTTTCATACGTTCTGCACCCCTTTTCCTACTGCCAAGTGCTACCTATTGAAGAGCAGCATAACTGCACATTGCTGCACAGCTTTCCCACAGTGGCAGCTCAGACAGTCCTCAGACAAACTGCCACAGCTCAAAGTTAAAGTAAAGCTACCATGTGGCTGCATTGGCACGTGGTTTCATTTTTAAGTAGAAAAGGCATCAGGCCCTAATAGGTAGATGGCGGCAGCATGTACCTTAATGATTCCTCAAGGGGGACCTCTGGGTGTACACTCAGGGTCCATCAACAGAATGCTAGGGATCCATGGTAGGTAGAAAAGTAGAAAACAAGTTTTAGACAGTTGTCCATAAAACATTCTAAGACAATAAACACATTTTACAATATAAAATAAAGTTAAAACCCACCTGTCTCTCCCATAAACCTCCCTCCCTACTCTAGCCCATCTTTAAAGCTCTGACAGTGCGTAAAACATGAGAAATTCCTGCTGCCACATCTAGTTAGTACATTTAGGGCAGCAACTCTATAGCCTTCACCCTTTGTACTGTTCTATACTTTAAAAACAAATGTCTTAAAAACTTAATCCAGTTAGAAATATAAAAATCACACACCATAAGCATGTGTAACAGAGAACATTTTACATTCAGGGGTGTTGATGCAGAGAAACCTTAGCTATATTTTAGTCACAAGAGACTAGATAGTGGATTTCACACATTAGGCCGATGAACCGAACCGAATCTGCTTTAAGAATGATGTCATTCGGAATATGTCATAAACATCACATATAACGTTGAATAACCAATTCAACTTCAATAACCACACCAGTTTATTAAGAAGTTAATAATTTATTTCCCTATATAAACAATGCTAAGGTCCGGAAAATAATTCTCAAACACAAATGATACGTATAGAGAAACAACAAAGGCTGATTCAAACACAGAATAAATCTAAGTTTAATCAATGCAAAAAGACAAATTATCTCAATGGTTATTGCACAAAACCATAGCAAGAAGATCTGAGCAAGAGAAATTGAATACATCTGATAATGATAAGACAAAAATATCAATGACTATTTGTGAGCATGTGAGTAACACTTCACTTACCACTAATTGGCATCAACATGTTAGGCTTCATGTAAAGGTTTTAGTAACACAAATTTAGAAAACATCTAACTATGGCGCTATCAAAAATAAGCAGCAGTAAATAAACATTTGCAACTGGTACCTGAAAAACAAAAGACAAATAACAATTCACAGCTCATACATTTACCAAATCACTACGGTAATCAGCAACAATGTCTCCTTCATCAGTGGGACAGCAACATCAGGCACCAACATCAGGACAGGAACAGGAATAAGGGTAGGGGTGATGGTTTAGAATTTGGACTATATTATACACTAAACCTTCTAAGCATAAGTTCAGTATTGAACAAACATAAACTAATAAAGTACCAGAATGTCAATAGACTATCAGGAAAACATGAAATGTGAAAGTGACAGATTATAAAGTAATTCTCAGGAACTCAGGAACCTAGAACATGGACAAAGAGCAACTGACTCAGGAAAAATAATGCTTGATTGACCACAGTGACTGAACATTGCATTAAACTTGTTAAATAAAATGATTGGATAAAGTATGAGGTGAGAAGGTTGTGACCAATCAGAACATTAACAGAGATAAAAAATGATACAATTAATATGTTCCAAGCTCTTCTATTTGCTGTTATTTCATTGACGAAATCTAAACTAATACATTTGTATCCGGTATTTTCTCTTCTCCAGCTTCATTTGTGGATCCATTGTTTTCATTCCACTGGAATACGAAGTCACAGGAAAACAATAACAAAATATGTTACTACACCATTTCTTTTCCCTCAAGGAAAGACATACGAGTTAGAAACATAACTACAAACAATGAAGTCAGTCAGACTACGGGACACATTAGAAACATTTTATACAGCTTGAATTGCACAGTGACCTTGCATCTGCTTCTACTTCAGTCCAGCAGAGGCCACTAAATACACATTTAATTCTGACATTTATTTTAGTTAGGAAACACACTCTCAAAATAATTTAATCATCTTAAGTTAGCATGAACAAAGTATAGGCCTTACAGAAGATGGTGGCCATTTAGTCACAATCCTTGTACACACAATATTATTATTAAATTAATTCACACATTAATCCATAAGTATAATTACGTAAAGACTAAACATTTATCAAGAAAATCTCAGCTCTCACAATCCCTCCTCTCATGACTATATATGTCATCACACAAAAAACAAAAATAAATGTATTTATTTCATTTAGTAATTCAGAATCTTGATTCATTCACTTGTTTATATATTTTCTTTCTCCTTGAATTTCTCCCATAAAATATTTCCATTTGAACATCTACCCTCCTCTGATTCTTTTCAAATCTTCTTTGTTTAGTTATTTAAATTTTTTATATATTCCCCAAATTGCAAATAAACAAAACACAATAATCAAAATCCATTCGACTAATTTTAATAAAATACCTTCTCCCAATGTGCCAAGCCAATTTCCCACCGAAGCAATTCCTTTGCCAGCTTTTTCCCAAATGGTAGTATCAGTTAATTCTTTTAGTTCTGTTTTATCTTTTGTTAAATTGTTAATCAAACCTCTAACTAATTTACTATTGTCCGGTATATCTGAACAACAGTGAAATGGACCAAGTAATTTGCAAACTCTGCCCTCTTTTGCCAAAAGAATGTCTAAGGCAAGGCGGTTCTGAAGAGCCATAGCTCTTGTAGCAGCCATTTCAGTATCTAAGAGGAGACTAGCTCCTGAATTATCTGTTAACATGTTATCCACAACTGTAGACAACTTTTGTATTTTTATTGATTTCAGAGCAACTCTCACTGAAGGAATTATTGCCCCAAATATGTCTCCCACAATGGTAGAAACTGATTCTCATTTTTGTCTTGTTTGAATCTCAGTAAATTTAGGAAACATACTTAAGTCTTCCCGCTGGTACATTTTCAGAAAGACTATTCCCAAATAACATGTGCCATACCATCCTCTAGGAAGACGACAGTAAGAATTCTTCCCGCAAATATAATATACTCCAGGCACAGGAGGATCCTGACCATTTAACATAAAATTCAATTTACTCTGAAACAAAAACACATGTCTACATTCACTTGTACCCACATATTTGCTATCAAAATAAATTTGCGGCCTATATATACAAAGCTTTCCTATGTGTTGCACATCTAATGCTAACTTCCCTTGTTTAGTGATGTCAGTGTAAGCATGATCAATGCCAGGTCTACAGTGAACTATTCCCTTATTTATCTTTGATTGCTCTTCTCCTGTCTTTTGTGTTATCTAGAAATTTCTTTTCTACAGGTGAAAGTAAACAGGTAAGGTTATTGCGGTGCATGAAAGCAGTTCCAAATGTTAATGTAGGTTCGAAGTAACCCTTCACTATCTCTATGTTGTGATCCCTAGCTATCTTACTAAGATCCTTAATAATAGGCACAAAAGAAAACACAACATCTATATTCAAATAAAAGTATTAAATATATTCTTGGTTATAGAATTGTGTAAGTAAAAGACTACAGCTTATAGCATAAGTAAGCGGTAAACTATGATAAGCAATTCCCTCCTAAACAGAGGCTGGAATCTGCGTAAGACATAACAATCTTTCCATGCATTACATCAACATACTTATGCTATAAACAATAGAAAACATTAGAAGAAAGTTCTTTCTCTTCGTGTGAGTACTTATCATCTATTTTAAAACTATCTATTGCTGAAAGAGTAGTAGTAGACTCCAAAGGACTAACAGTTGTCAGTGTTTCTATAGTATGGTTGGCTCCATTTTCCTCAAAAACAATCATACTCACAATCAATGACAAACATACTATTACACAAACAATTGTCAAACCAATACTTATACATTTACAACAACTATTTTTAGTGTGTTGATTACTAAAATTCTCCATGGTCCATAAAGAATAAAAAAGTAGAAATAAACAAATATGGTTATGCAGCAAAAATAAAAAAACGAAAGAATAACAAAAGACAAAAATTTCTAAAATCTTTAACTTTCAACCGTCAGTCTTCAATCCCTCCTAATTTTTTTCAAAAGTGTATTCACACTATCAGGATTCCTCTAGTCAAAATTTGATAAAAATTTGTCAAATCAGTTTAGCAGCTTCACACGTCAGGTTATCAAAGTCTCTCTAGGTACGACTTCATCGAAGTCTTTTCATTTAATTAAAAAAAAAATCAGCATCAGTCTTTCCTTTTCTCTTCACGTACCAAAATATAAACTTGAAATGTGTCTGTCAAAACAAAAATTCAAACAATCTTCTTGCCATTCATTTGTAGTTAGATATGCTCATTCAGGACCACAGTATCTTTGGTTTGCAACTCTCTTTTCGCCTTTTCGACTACTACCAGGTTCTTCACTGAAATCTCCTATGTTTAACTAGTTTTCTCCTGAATTGGTGGTACCACTTTTATCTTCCCTGTTTCTGAGCTTTCCTCTGGCCAGTTGTCACCTTTCAAAGGTCTTCTTGGTAATACTCTTTTCAGAATTGAACTCGAACTCTTCTCCTTTGACATTCCTGCAACTGTTTCAGGAGGAGTCAAACCCTCTTGACTGAGATCTGTCTCAACTCCCTTTCCACTGGGGTCAGTTACTTGTTCAGTCTGGTTCGTCAGACCACCTGCTTCTGAGGACATCCTCCTCTGAGCAGTGTTTCTCTCAACCGGTACTCTCTCTTGTTCTCCTTGAACCTGATCTTTCACTACTTAATTCGGTGATGATTCACCCTCTTCCTGGATACTCTCCACTTCATCTGATACAGGAGTGGGTAAATCATTTGGAACATTTCCAGGTTCCAAGTTCTTCTCCTTCTCTCTCTTTCCCTGAATATGTTTAGCTGCAGGTAATCTCAACAGCTCTTCTTCTTGCTCTGTTGGATTGTTCACTTTCTGAGTGTGGCTTACATGCACCCAGTTTGCAAATTGTACAGACTTCACAGCTGTAGTTGTGATTAGTATCACCTGGTAGGGTCCTTTCCACCTTGGCTCCAAGCACGATTTCCTCACATGCTTATGAATGATGACCCAATTACCAGCCTTCAGGTTGTGTCCTTGACCTTGAGATTGTTGAAGTGTGGTTGCTTCCACCTGATGAGATAAAGATTGAACCACATCAGCAAGACCTTTGCAGTAATCTAACACCATGTCATCTGTAATATTTATAAGAGCATTTGCAGGTACTGCTGGTAGTCTCATAGCTCTACCCATGAGGATTTCATGGGGCGACAATCCTGTTTTCTAGTCAGGGGGACTTCTTATTGACATTAGAACCAACAGCAAAGCATCTGGCCATTTCAAGTTCTTGGATGCACACATCTTTGCCACTCCGGACTGAAGAGTTCCATTCATCTGCTCTACAATTCCCAAAGCTTCTGGAGGTAACTACAATGGAGTTTCTGCTCAATGTTTAAAGCTGAACATAGCAACATTGTCACTTCATTGTTGAAGTGGCTTCCTCTATCTGATTCCAAAGAGACCGGGAAACCAAAATGTGTAATTAACTTTCTAAGCAGTAATTTTGCTACTGTAAGACTATTGTTTCTTCTTGTAGGGTAAGCCTCAATCCAATGACTGAAAATGCACACAATCACCAATACACATGGTCCTCCTGCCATGTCAATATGTCCCATATTAACCAGTGTTCCTTTGCCAACGTTCATCTGTTGACAAACAATGCATCTATGGCAAGCTGCTTCAGCAACCTGTCTACATTTTGGATTAAAATAGTGTTGCTTAAAACTTCGGACCATTGCATCTCTCCCTATGTGTGTTTGACCATGATAGTGACCATGATGGCAAAACCTATTGATAAGCACGTAAATACACAACTATCGGGCTTTTTGGAGGAACATAAGATTTTGCATATAACTCAAATGGGCTTTAGACCGGGCTACAGCACTGAATCTGCCATGATTGCGGTTACGGAAGAAGCGAGAAAACGAATGGACCAAGGTCAGGCAACTGTAATAATAATGCTAGATTTGAGTGCGGCATTTGATACGGTCAATCATGATCTACTCATTCAAAGAATGGAAAATAGTGGGATTAAAGGAAGGGCGCTTAAATGGTTAAGCTCGTTCTTACAAAATAGAACTTTTCAAGTCTTGGATCGCTCTTTTTTCTCAGCCCAGTTGAAACTTTTATGCGGAGTTCCGCAGGGCTCATCTTTGAGTCCTACTTTGTTCAACATTTACATGTCCCCCCTAGCAGAAGTCATAGAACCCTTTGGGTTATCCCTGGTGTCATATGTGGATGACACACAGCTGGTGGTTTCCTTCTCCCCCAATAAGGAGGCGGACAACTTGGCCTTGCCTGCCTGTCTCCAAGCGATTGCTGCCTGGATGACAGAAAGCAGGCTGCAACTCAACGAAGAAAAGACAGAAATTATGTTTTTAGAAAAACTGGCCAACCCTGCTAAAAATATAGGACCAGTAATACATTTAGATTACTTACCCCCTCCCCCCCCAAAAGCTCAGATTAAAGCCTTGGGAGTTTGGTTGGATCTCAAACTCACCATGGAACATCAAGCCAAGAGAATGTCAGCCACCTGTTTTGGGATTCTTAATCTACTAAGGAAGATTATTGGTCTGCTTCCGCCATTGGCCAAAAGATTGGCCGTACAAGCCCTAATTTTATCCAGATTAGATTATGGAAACAGCCTCTTTTGGGGATCTCCAGGTTATGTGGTTAACAAACTACAGGTGGTACAAAATGCTGCAGCACGTTTGCTCTTTAATCTGCCTAGGACCACATCAGCTAAAAAAGCTCTGATTGAACTGCACTGGCTTCCAGTGGCAAAAGGGATAAAGTTTAAGGCTCTTTGCTTCTTCCACAGAGCTTTATATAAAAAGGATCCTCATTATCTAAAATCATTAATTTCACTATACACACCCACAAGAGTTTTGAGATCGGCCTCTAAAGCCCTGGTAGTGGTACCCAAAGTAAAGAGAACATCATGGGGAGGAAGATCCCTGAAGTACCAAGGAGCCAGACTTTGGAACTCTCTACCCACGAATATTCGCATGATGAATCAGGAGATTGAATTTAGGAAGGCCATTAAAACCTGGCTATTCTAAATTCTTCTAAGTTCCCCTTCTCCAGTGAAGTTTTAGATTCCTCCAGTATGTTCTAAACTTTTCAAACTGATCAGCGCTACGAGGCCTCCGGGTAGCTGGCGCTATATAAGTCGCAATAACATAACATAACATAACATAGTATCTAGCCATTTGAGTCAGTAGACTAATTGGTAGAGCTCCCTTCCCTTTTCCTTTCACCCAGACATCATCCTCCCTCTGGACACATTTAAGCTTGATCCAATCCTTGCGCTCTTCTTTAGAAACATTATCTTGTAGAGCCTTCAGCTCTTCCACAGTTTCAATAATCTTCATAGTAAAATTTGTATACACTTCATCATTTTCAGGTAGCAATTTCCTTTGAAAGATATGCCATTGAAGGCACAAAATTTTGCAAGATCTGCATATGCATTTCCCAATGACATGTAATCTTGTGATCTCTGATGTGCACTGCATTTCACCGCAGCAATTTGCTCTGGTTTTTTAACAGCTTGCAACAACTCATGAATTTTCTCACCATTTCTTACTGGTGAACCAGAAGAAGTAAAGAAACCTCTGTGTGACCATATTTGGCCAAAGTCATACACAATGCCGAATCCATATTGACTAGCTGTGTAGATAGTCACTTTCATCTGACTCGAAATATGGCATGCTCTAATAAGAGCTACCAATTCTGCTACTTGTGCAGAAAACACTCTCTGAAGCCATGAAGCTTCCAGTATGCCAGTGATAGTACATACTGCATATCCTGCTCTCAAAGTGCCCACATTATCTCTCAAGCAGGAACCGTCAACAAAAAATCATTGTCTTCCAGGCAGGTGTCTCTAATATCTGCTCTGGGTTTTGTACATAACTCTGTAATTTCCAAACAATTATGTTCAGTATCATCCAATTATCTGAATCAACATTGTCCACTGGAAGTAAAGATACTGGGATAAGCACTGGACATCTCTTGATCGTTACATTAGGAGATCCCAAGATTGCGGTCTCATATCTGGTCAGTCTAGAACTAGTCAGATACTGAGTCTTTGAATGTGTGAGCAATATCTCTATTGAATGGGGAACCATCACAGTAAGAGAGTAACCCATCACAGTGTTTTCGCTCTGAGCGATGTTCTGCTCTACTGCTGCAACGGACTGCAAGCATCCTGGCAGGCTGCTGCGACCAGATCTAAAGTAGCTGAAAAATAAGCTACTAGAAGATTGACACCACCGTGTGTCTGAGTCAAAACAGACAAAGAACATGCTCATGACAAAACAACCAAAAACTTGTTGTGTAATCAGGCATACCTAGAGCTGGAGCTTGACACAAACTCTCTTTCAGATCAGAGAACGCTTTCATACAAGTTGCATCCGTTAATATAAGATTGGAAACATCAGTCTCTGTAAGGGCTTTGAAAGAACCGAGAAATTTGAAATCCGCTGGCGACAATAACCAACCATTCCCAAAAAACATCCTCACATCCTTTTGTGTACTTGGTAGTTTCATCTGCAAAATTGTCGCAATTCTCTCTCTCAAAATTTTCCTAGTTCCTTTCTCAATTAGATGACCCAAATATTTCACCTCTCTCTGACAATACTGCAATTTAGTAGGGGACACTTTATGACCATTGTCTCCCAGGAAATTCAAGAGGCAATTGTATCATGTTTACACCCTTCCTTTGTCTGTGATGCAATCAATAAATCATCACTGTATTGCACCAATGTCGATTGGTAAAGCATTACCAATGACTCTAGATTCTTTTTCAAGATCTGGTTGAAAATGTATGGTGACTCTGAAAACCCCTGTGGAATTCTACACCAACAGTAGACTTTGCTCAAAAATTTAAAACAGAAGATAAATCTACTGTCCTCATGAAGAGGCACAGAGAAAAATGCTTGGTACATGTCTAATACAGTCAACCATACAGCTTCACATGGGATCTGAAACTTTATTTAGCTAGATTTGGCACAACTGGACAACACTTAATTACAACATCATTTATTTTCCTCAGATCATGTACAAGACAGATTTTCCCAGTTATTGGTGAATTACATGGGCTACTCAACATGTCTTTCAAAATTCCTTTCTCCATAAACTGCTCTATCAAAGGTCTTGCACACTTGATTGCTTCAATTGTCATTGGATATTGTGGAGTCTGAGGGAAAACAACATTTGGCTTCACTGCAACCCTGAATGGTTATACTCCTTTGATTAACCCAATATCCTTTCCTAAAAGATACCAAACTTTAGACTTAACAGTCTTCTGCAAATCAACCGGAAGATCTCTTATTTCAAAAACTGGAAAGAAACTAATCAAAGATGCTTCTTCAACCTCTGACTCATTGAAACTAATCAAAGGAAATTTCCCAGACACTGACTCATTGTTAACAGTTAGTGTCAGATCTTCATCATCACTGTTTGTCTGAATCTCAATTCTCTCATCTGTGCAAGTAAGTGAACATCTTGTTTTACACAACAAATCTCTTCCCATGAGTGACACTGGACTTGAGTCACAACCCACAAATTTGTGTAATCCCTTACAATTACCAATCTTAACTATAACAGGTTCTGTAATAGGATTTGTCAAATGTTTGTTTGCAACTCCCACAATCTTAACTGTTTTCCCTGACAAAGATAAATCTGTAACCTCGGCAGATCTCACTGTTGAGCGTGTAGCTCCAATATCAACCAGAAAATAAACTTTATTACCATGCACTTTCCCTTCAACATAAGGACCTTTCTGATCCACTTCTAATGATGCAGCCATCACACACTCCTCCTCATCGGAACTATCCGACAGCCAAACATTGTTTATTTCATTCTCACTATGTAAAGGAAATTGATGTACTAAATTGTCACTCTGTTTTAATTTCCGACTTGTGATCACCTGAGAAAGCATCACCTGTTGCTGATCCATAGGGCTCTTGGGTATTTGCAATTGTCTAAGCATTTGAATTTGTTGTGCAGGCACCATCTGCACTTGTGGCTGTGTCTGCTGTAATTGGGGCATTTGTACTTGTTGTACCTGGAGTTGTACATTTTGCACATGCTGGATTGGTTGTAAGGGTTGGAAACCCTGCATCGGATTTACATCATTCTGAAAAGTTTGAATTTGACCTCTCTTTCTGGTCCCCTCATGCTCTGAAAAGAATTGATAGATGGTGTCTGTTGAACAATACCTCTCTGATTTAGCATTGGGCACTGCGGTTTCCAATGTCCAATTGCCCCGCAAACATGACAAGGTAACATTTTATTTCCCTGCTGCTCTCCTTGCATCATCATAGAATTCAAATCCACACTTCAATTAACAACTGTAAGTGTCATTCTACCACGTCCTCTACCTGTGCCTTGATTCTGAAACACACCATTTCCCTGCGGCTGCTGCTGCTGAAAATGTCCTTGAATCCCTGTCTGTGCAGCTTTAATCTGCTTCACCATTGCTTCCTCTTTCAACTTTCTTTGTTTTAATCTCACCACTACAATATTTCATATACACCTCATCAATCGGCTTTGCTTGCCAACAAATCAAATTACTCTTAATCATCTGGCTAATCTCTGGTCTCAATCCTTCGACAAACCCGAACACAAAATGAATCATATCTTTTGGCTCAATTATTTCTGTACCACTGTAATGTTTGAAAGTTTTTAACAACCTCTCATAATATGCATTAATCAATTCTTTCCCCTCTTGATCTGTTCTATCTATGTGTTGCCAATCATTTTTTTGGGGTAAATTCTTGTCTTCAGGAACTCAGTGACCTTGTAGAAATATTTTATTACTTCAGGAGATGGTGCACCTGTTTTCTCATCTCTTTGCGGTTCACTTGTAGGCCAATCTACACTCCTTTTATACTCAGTCCACAGATCTGCTGGAACAACTATCTCAAAAAGAGGATTCAAGTCCTCCCACAGGTATTTCACAAGTTTCACAAACCTATCTGTCTGTTTATACCATTTCACTGGTTTCTCTTTCAACCTGGGGTAATCATTTGTAAATGACAAAATATCACTTCTACTCCAAGGTACATGTACAAAATTCCCTCCCGGAGTCTCTCTCATTGGCAACATTTTTACTGGCTCTTTTGTTTGCGTTATATCTACAAGAGGAGTACCCAAACTTTCCTTGGCCTTTCTCTTTTCTTGACCCATCTGCCTTCCTATTTTTCCAATGCTCTCCATATTTGCACTCTTTCAAGTAACTCTCTAAGATGTGTTTTCATCCCTGCAGACCTCATGTGTTCAATATCTTCAGTCTCAAAATTTAATCTATCTTTGTTTTTGTAAGATCTATTTCATATTTATCTGCTAATTCTTGTAATTGCTGATGCACTTCAGCAGCTCCCTCTGTAACTAATTGACACAAATATCTCAACTGAGCTGCAGTATATGGTTCAAGTCTATTTACTCCCATTGTCCCTTCAAGAAGTTCCCTGCTTCCATTGACAATCTCATTTTATTTAAAACTGAATTTCCCTTATTTTGATTCTCTGGGACTTTGAAAACACTCAGATCTTCTAACCATTTTGTTATTTCCTGTGCAGTCAGATCCTTTAATAAAATATTATAAGGCTGAACACTAGGTAACTGCTGCTGCATTGGACGCACACATTGTGGTGTTAATAATCTTCTCTCCTGGCCACTGCATGATCCAGTTATTTCAGGAGCCACATCTATTAAAGATCTCGACTTGTTTAGATGATATTAACCCAATGTATCCATTCTGAATTTGAACTCCTTGATTCACTACACCCCTGTTGACCTGAACACATAAAGGCATAGGTGGACCAAACGTAATTGGTACTGAAATCGTGTCCAGGCTCCTGGTTTCTACATTCTGTGACTGCATTATTCCAGTACTTTACATTTGTGGTAATAATACTGGAGTAGGCTCTTTCTGAATCAATCTAAGCTCCTGTGGATTCTGACTCGAAGATAATACTAAATTAGTAGTTGTCTTTACAATCGGAACATCTGGATAAATCTCAGGAACATTCATCTCTGGTAGATGTCTATTGTCTTTTGACTGATTAAAGCTACTCTGCGTTGGTATTAGCAGTAAAGGACTAGTCTGTCCAGAGCTCTGTTAACTCTGTCCTGAACTCTGGTTCACGTTAGGATTAACCAGTACAGAACTCTCAGTTGTGTTATAGTCATTCTGAACTAAACTCTCTGTCACTACAGCAGGTATTGGTGCAGTAGGATTTATACCACTTATGCTTGAACCTTCTTGAGCGCATAGGGTGGTGGACGATTTCTCAAAATCTGTGTAATAAACTCATCATCGCATGATTCATTAAACCAAACCCTTATGGGCTCTTTCAATGTCTGCTCCTCGAGCGCTGAAGAACTCTTTTTAGACTTCTTTGAAATCTTATTTGTCTCCTTTTCATTGTCTTTTCACAATGCCGGAAACAATCTAATACCTTGTAAGTTTTCGACTCTCCACTGTCTCTGCTCAATGTCCCATCTAGCTTCTGCTAGTGACTTTTCTGCCCTTCTCATTCTTTTCTCAAATTTCAAAGACTGTTGGTGTCTAGCTACTAGCTCCCAGATCGCTAAAGTTTCAAACTGAGCTGGTCTTGGTGGAGGGCTCAGACCATACATCTTCTGTCTTAAATTCTCCAAAATTCTCAAATTAAATGTACAATTTTCGGGAAAAGCTAAACAACCTTCCTTCTTTGTGATCTTAATCCAGTGCTTTAACCAAAGACAAACTCTGGTACCTTTCTCCTCAATTACAATATATGCCGGAGTACCTTCTAGCAGACACATTTCTCCTTCCCTTCCTTCTTTGTGATCTTAATCCAGTGCTTTAACCAAAGACAAACTCTGGTACCTTTCTCCTCAATTACAATATATGCCGGAGTACCTTCTAGCGGACACATTTCTCCTTCCCTTGCTGGAATATACTCATCTCCTCTAAGAGCACTTTTTAAGGCTTTGAAAAACTTAATTTTCCACAAAATCTATTAAAAAAATAAAATCAATAAGCAGGAAGTGACTACAATCCCACAATCCTTCTCGACTCCCTTCTCGTCCAATTACACTTCACGGTTGTCCACCAATCTGTGCGCGACCCTTCCCACTAACCAACTATCCCAGCATGGTACAAAACTGACATCACATTTACACACATCGGCTGACAAAGTCTTGCGGCTTGTCCTCCTAAACTCAAAAACACTCAACACTAATGCAAAAATTAATCGCAAGCACTTCTTCAAAACCAAGAAAAAGCAAATTTGTCTATTTACTATAGGTAGGGTAACACAATCGCTTCAGGAACCTTCTAAATTTCACTGTCGGCTTTCGCTCTTGCAGTTAGTTTTTTTTCTTCACTTCCCCAGATTTGCGAGCGAAATTCGACCCGCAAATTTCACCCTCAACTGATCAATGGAGACAGTTCTGGAGCACGTAGAACTTGCCAAATCTCAGTTGAAAATTCCTAAACACTCAATTTAACTTGCAAACTCGACTTACCAACCTCCCCTTTTGGTCTACTAAATAGACAAATTACAACAGAAACCAAGTGTCTCATTACACTTTTCAATATACTCCGGAGTCTTACACCTCTCTTGTTAGGTCCATCTTATCAACAACCACGTGGACAATTTTTCCGAGCACCATGCACTACACACATGTAAAGTTCGCCGAATTCCCTACTCACATACTTCAGAGTATGCCAACTCTCTAACATAATGTTCTTTTGGCGTATGACAACTACCCTAAATAAACTCACAAACAACTCGATCAACTGCAGATTAGTTACAGCTATGCAAGCGCATATTCTACTCACTCAATCTAACAAGAGAAGGCTGAGAATCATAAAGAATGTTCTCTCATCCTAGGCATTCTCCAAAGACTGGGGAAAAGTCACTTTAGGCATTTAGCAACTAATTTTATCAAGTTTGAACAACATTTTCAATAATAGTAATCAAAACACGCCAATTAATTTTCACAATTTATGACGCAAGCAATGCCATCATCTAAGAAGATACACATATCTGAACTCTGCAACCAAAACTGTTGATGCAGAGAAAACCTAGCTATATTTTAGTCACAAAAGACTAGATAGTGGATTTCACACATTAGGCTGATGAATTGAACCAAATCTGCTTTAAGAATGCTAAGGTCACGAAAATAATTCTCAAACACAAATGATACATATAGAGAAACAACAAAGGCTGATTTGAACACCAAATAAATCTAAGTTTAATCAATGCAAAAGACAAATTATCTCAATGGTTATTATACAAAACCATAGTAACAAGATCTGAGCAAGAGAAATTGAATACATCTGATAATGATAAGACAAAAATATCAATGATTATTTGTGAGCATGTGAGTAACACCTCACTAACCACTAATTAGCATCAACATGTTGGGCTTCATGTAAACGTTTTGGTAACACAAATTTAGAAAACACCTAACTATGGTGCTATAAATAATAAGCAGCAGCAAATACACATTTGCAGCTGCTACCTGAACAACAAAAGACAAATAACAGTTCACAGGTCATACATTTACCAAATCACTACGATAATCAGCAACATCGTCAGTGGGACAGCAACATCACGCACCAACATCAGGACAGGAACAGGAATAAGGGTAGGGGTGATGGTTTAGAATTTGGACTATACGATACACTAAACCATCTAAGCATAAGTTCAGTATTGAACAGACATAAACTAATAAAGTACCAGAATGTCTAGAGACTATCTGGAAAACATGAAATGTCAAAGTGACAGATCATAAAGTAATACTCAGAAACCTGGAACACGGACAAAGAGCAACTGACTCAGGAAGAATAATGTTTGAATGACCACAGTGACTGAACATTACATTAAACTTGTTAAATGAAAATTATTGGCTAAAGCATGAGGTGAGAAAGTGGTGACCAATCAGAACATCAACAGATATAAAAAATTATGCAATTAGTATGTTCCAAGCTCTTCTATTTGCTGTTATTTCATTGACAAAATCTAAACTAATACATTTGTATCCTGTATTTCCTCTTCTCCAGCTTCATCTGTGGATCCATTGTTTTCACTCCACCGGAATAGGAAGCCACAGGAAATTGATTAAAAAATCTGTTACCACACCATTTCTTTTCCCTCGAGGAAAGACATATGAGTTAGAAACATAACTACAAACAATTAAGTCAGTTAAACTACAGAACACACTAGAAACATTTTATACAGCTGGTATTGCACAGTTACCTTGTATCTGCTTCTACTTCATTCCAGCAGAGGCCACTAAATACAAATTTAATTCTGACATTTATTTTAGTTAGGAAACACACTATCTTGTAAAAACAAAATAATTTCATCAGGTTAAGTTAGCAAAATATAGGCCTTACATAAGATGGGGGCCATTTATTTAGTCACATTCCTCGTAAACACAATATTATTATTAAATTAATTCACACATTAATCTGTAAGTATAATCACATAAAGACTAAGCATTTATCAAGAACATCTCAGCTCTAACAGGAGGCAAGGGCAAAGACCGTTGTTATTCTGGATCATAGCACATCGGATGTGAGCTGAAAAGATTGGGTTACATCCCATTCTCACCCTTAACATTTCTGCAGTCTGGGGTTGGGTAACTATGCCAAGTAGGGGAAGACCACGTCAAGGGCAAGAGTGCTTATTGAAAAGCTTATAGATGATTTCTTTCACAAGTAAGCCAAGTCAAGAGTCACAGGCACCTTTGCCACAGACTATTTCAAGACGTGTTTACTGGGAAAAAGGGACCAGGTTAAATTTGTACCACTCTATGAATGTAAATTTTGAAGGTCCCTTAATCTATTCCTTACTTCCCTTGGACATCTTCTTTCACTACCTTGGATCTCATCCCAGGAAAGTTTCAAGACCTTTGCCACTTCACACACCTCCAAAAGCTTATTAAAAATCTTAAAAACGCAGGAAAATGCCAACAGATTTCAGGAGGTTAAGTTTGATTCCCTCCTTATACCCTGGACACAAGAGCGTTCTGAGAACCGCCCCCTCCAACCTGTCCCAGTCATAGGACGGGTCAAGGGCAAAGACCTAATTTACTTCCATGGTTTCTGAAAATTTATTTATTTATTATCTATGACTTCCATTGAAAGCAGTTAGCATAAATAACAGTAGAAATCTGGTTATTCACTGTTATGATATAACAACAGTGTGAAAACAACAGTTGCAGCCCGCTGTCAGACCCAAGCGAGGTGGTGAAGTGACAGCTCCTGGCCGCACCTCCCCCCTCTTTATACCGACTGTCCTGGGTCTCCGCAGAATACATGCTTCCTGCTTCATCCACCACCTCTGACTCTTAGCAGACCTGTACTCACAGGAAAAACAAATTGCCCACCACTCTCCCACAGTTGCTGTGAGTGTGGCACTGGCTCTTCACTCTCACTATATCAGTGTAGATCAAAGCTTTCAGCAAGGACAGGGAGGTTAGGCACAGAAGGTGGGTGGCAACAGGCTGGATTGTGTTCATCTTTGGGAGGGAAGGCCTTTTTATTTTTGGCAAGGACGGGGAGGTAAGGCACAGAAAGTGGGTGGCAAGAGGCCAGATTGTGTTCATCTCTGGGATTTTTATTTTTGGCTCATTGATAAATCCTCTGCCCCTGCATAAATGTTGACATCAAGGGCAGATGAAATTGTGGGGCCTACATAAAGTAAAATTAAAGATGGGTAAAAATTGAATAATGGGATGTTTTTCACCTGAGGGTTCCTAATGACATCTGAGACAATTCAGCTTTGCTCTTGTCATCTATTTGATGCTGCTCAGAACATCCCCATTTTTCTGTTACTTATCTACAATTTGATGTCTTTTCCAAGATATTTTTTGACCTAGCCTACTGTGATACATTTAGAATGTCCAGAGACGAGATTAGGAAGGATTACTGTTTTTTCTTGGAGACAGTTACGTACACGGGCACATAATGAAGTTTGGACTTTGTAGAAATGTTCTTGTTACCATCCATTTGTAAGTATTCTCAGTTACCTACATTTCCTTTTTGCTAGGTCCTTGTAGGATACTCTAACTATGGCAACAGCACTGTTTCAGGAATCCTGCCATTAAATTAGCAAACATTTTCTGCATATACTATTGTGAGACATGCTTAAACAAATAGGGTTTCCTAGGTTAAATCTACTGTTAATGGGTCCCTGGATGTTACTGGTGTTTGACACATTTCTACCCCAGGCAAGGAGAGAAAGTTTTAGAAAAAGAAGCATAACACATTCCTTGAAAGATCCAGTTGTGTGCAATGCGGAAACAACTTGTTGTTAGTCTAACTTTAGTCCTTTTTTGTTTTCTTTGGATGTTTACAATCGTGGCGCAAAAATTTAGTATTTTTTTTCTCCAAAAAGTGTCAATGTGCATTCTCTAAAGGCATGGTTTATGATACCAGTACTGTACTCTCACAGTCCTACGTGTAAGCATTACAGCATGGCCTACTTAAGCTCCAGAAGTAGCATCAAATGAGCCTTGTGACTTAGAAAAGCGTATTTTCATGCCTCTAGTGGGTATCTGATCCATTCATCATAAAATGCATGCCTGACTTAGGTAGACCTTAGGCAGATCTTAGGTAGACCTGGGTGAAAAACTCAGCTTCGCTGGCGGAGTTTGCTGAATTCAGCAACGTGGCAGAGTTTTCTTCAGTTTTTCCCCTGTAGGAGACTTCCGGTCTCTTGTGAGCACAAACGAGATTTTTTACCCGCTCACGAGAGTTAGCACCAGGCCAGCGACTTCCGGCGCAGCTTTTGTGACATAGGCAAGCGCGAGTGAGCGCGATCAACTGCTGCTGCAAACTGGGAAAGCTGAAGCAGCTAAAATCTACAACTTCAAGCGAAAAATTTCTAATGGGCCACTCGCGTTGGTATTGTTGTGCGAGGAGTACTTAAACATTTTTTTTTTTCAACAACAGGAAGTGCCCCAGAGGCTCCAACTTCCTGTTCCTGTCCGTCAGGCTCCTTCCAGTGCTATGTCCATCTCCTGGTCACTTTTTACTTGGATTTCAAGCTGGAAGGATCACTTTGTTTGTCTCCTGGATGTATCATTGGATTTAAGGACTTTGTTGTATTTGAGATTTCACAAGTAAGTTTAAAAAAGACTTGTATAAGGCTGTTGTACAACTTGTTGTTTGATAGAGGGCATGCACCAGGATTTATCTGTACTGTTATTCAATTTTTAGAATTTATTGTGGTGGGTGGCCTTTATTTGGGGTAGTTATAGTTTTACTTGGCTTAGTACTGAATGTACTGAGCAGTGTTTTATATTTTATTATGTACTTTATATACTCCTTGCCTCCCCAATCCCTGTCGTTTTTCATGGTAGTCCCCTTCCCCTAGTCCATCAGCAATTGAATTCTATTTTTTTTTATGTTATTCTTTTGTTGTAATTTGTTTCACAAACTTTATTTTATTTAAATTTGCAATAAGTATAATAATAATATTTAAATATTTTAAAAAAATGTTTTTCTTGTTTTTTGATTGTTTTAAAATAAATTGAATTTTTTTAATCTACATTGTTTTTCATTTTCCCCATTAGCCCCATGTCTGCCATAGGTGTACATTTGCACTACATTACATTATTCAAGGATCATTATTCCATTTGTCACGAGCGGCTCTGTGAGTGCCATTTGCCGACCTGATGCAGATAAAGCTAACGGTTACATTCTGTATGTTGTAGTTGTTTCTCTTTCATATCCTTCATGAGAGTAGATGATAATAAAAGTTAACGTTGGTGTGGTTTTACTAATGTATACACTCTATTTCATAATTATTTATAAGTTTAGTTAAGTAACCATTAAATGATATTGTTTCTACTACTAATACAACTGCAACAATGCCACGTTTCACTGATCCTTCTTGCATGTTTGCTTTTAGGTGCAAAATGATAAAGAGACATCACCCACAGTACTGCCAGTCAGAAGGCCTGTGCATGAAGTGACGTGTGATCACACTCACGACCACATGGATATCTCTTCAGCTTGTGAAGCTAAGTGCTACTGCCAACTTGCAGCTTCAAGATGGCCCCAAAGAAAGTTGCTACCAAGAAAGCTTCCCACCACTGATATGTCACCCAAGACCTTTTTTGGGCAAAAACATGTGTCTGCCGGACCAGCCTCTGGAGAGCAAACAGGGAGAAGCACTCCCGCATCAGCGGCACCATTCCAAACTAGGCCCAAACCCATGTCTGCCACAGAAGCAGCCCCTCTAATCACAGGAACGCCTACGAGCAGTGACGTTGAATTGGACTTATCTGTTTCTCAAAGTAGTACTCAATTATTGCCAGAAAATCAGGCCAGTGGACACCAACAGCTGCAGCCAGCAATAGCATTTCCTCCTGAAGAAGGAGTGCACCAGGATGTTGAGCTTCATGCTGAGGAAGCAAAGGAAACCCCTCTTTCACAAGATCCACTGTCTTCCAGATCTCCACAATTTTCTTTGTTCAAGCCCCTCTTCTGATGATCAAGACTCCACTTGGATGCCACCTCAGTCTGATACGTGCCAGGAGTGGCAAGGAGTGAAAAGGAAGGTCCCTGAAAGGCTTAGAGTTAACAATGAAGAGAAGGCTGACAAGTCTGATGACGAGCCGGTCATCATGGATGTTAGCCCGGTCCCAGTGGAGTCAAACATTACCCCATCTTCTCAACCTGCTCCGAGGGATGTGACACAAATACCACCACCTCCACCAGCTTCCATATTTACAAGGCCCCGGGTGCGACTCACATCCACAGGCACCTCAGTAGAAGAAGGCACTTCAGAGAGGCAAATGTCATCAAAACAATATCCACCTACGGCCACTTCTACAGACATTGGCAGTGGCCCCAGTGTTAGAAAACTGCCCCCCCCTCCAGTTTTAGACTACTTTACAGTTAGTGAAAAGGAGTCAAACATTGCCATATGCTCCATTTGCCGAGCAAGTGTTAGCTGGGGTAAGCTTGGTACAAACTATGGAAACAGAGACCAAACAACCCATTTCAGAAAATACCATGCAATCCGCTGGGAAGCACACCTCAGCGGCCAAAAGCCTGCAAGTGTTGTTAGTGAAGGTGTTGAAAGCAGGGAATCTGATCCGATCATGGTGAAAGGTGAAGAAGAGGGTGACGTTTTTGTTACACAAATCAGCCCTGTCCTTAGAAGTGCAGTAGTATAATCGCCCACCTTAGCTACATCGCAATGGTACAGGAAGACTCAGAGCCAGGTTAAAACACCAAGGCAAGAACACACAGTGGCTGCCTCCTGAGACGCACATTGAGCCTACCACCACCTTCTAAGACTATATATATTGTGTTTAGTGCATTCACATCATAATAGACTATCCGATTCCGGAAAATCAAGGCACCTACTTATGTACCACTTTAGGCACTGTCCTCATGCCCCTCCTCCACCACACTTTGAAATAACTATTTTTTTTCTAAAAAAAACTACATCTGCTTTGCAGTAAGGAAAGGAATCTTCTTAACAAACTCAACTGTAGGGTAAGGTAGAGGGGATTAGGATGGGTAGGTCGAGAACACACTTTACTGATCAATCAATTCCTCATCATCATCATGTGCCTACGGTTTGGCTAGTAGTGTTACTTACTATGGTTGGCAAATGTTGAAAGGGAAACATTAGAACAGAAGTAATTCTATTATGGAAGCCATAATGAATTATATTTATATCACTCGGCTAGGAAAATGTGGAGAGGCAAAGATATGTTTTTTCAAATTATTCAGAAGTCTGTGACAGAACTTAAGAAACATTAAAGGAGTTAAGTACTAGGAAGCAACTGACCCAGTGGACAGTGGGAGAAAAGTGAGACACACATTGGATTTGCATTGCCATGCATTGAAGAGTGTTTGACACGTTAACTTAACTGATGCAGATAGATGCACATTGCACAGCCAACATTGCAGTACCGATTCTGCCAAATTGATCTATGTAGCTGTTAGGTCATCATGGCTGGCATTGGTGAAAGGCCATAGCGAGGGAGGGAGGCGATGGTGAGTGGATTGTGGATACATATACCTGCCTAGCTGGAAAAATACTGTGAATCAAGGGAATATTCTGAAATACCATCAACCCTTTGAATCAAAACTTTGATAAAAACCATTCCAAGCAAGTAAAGTAGGTGAGAAGAATGCACCTATCTATAAGAGCTCTCTTGTTTCTTTATTCCAAGCATTTATCTATTCATCATTGCAAGTCTGTTCTTCTAGTACTCTTATTCTTCACCCTTGCTTTGATACACTCCATGTAAGATTTACATTATCTCATCCCATCCCTTCCCATTTAAAACCATCCAAATTCCAAACATTGCTCTCTACTAACCTTTCACCAACATCCATTTACCCAACAAACACCCATGCATCCTTTCACTCATTCACCCATCCAAAAGATCTACCCCACCCGATGAGTCCATTCACCCATCCAGGGCATGGAATCCTTTCACCCATACCCTTTCACCCAGCTGGGCTGGCAGCCTTTCATCGGTATACCCTTTCATCCATCCTTCACCCACCCATGCATCCTATCATCCTCCTCGTCACTCACCTATATGATTATTATGCACCGTTTCATCCACACATCCTTTCACTAATATTATATTTCACCCATCTTTCTCCTTCCATCCTTCTTTCAATTTTCTAAAACACATCATAGTTTAACTTCATTTTATGAACCTTAGTCTGCTGAGTTGCAAATAGAAGAGGCCATTAAAACTTAACTCTCGCTGCATCTGCTAAAGCAAGTGAGTCAACAACACTAGTAAACCCTTGTAGTGACTATGGCCCTCATTACAACATTGGCGGTAAATCCCGCTTACCGCTGTGCAGAAGCCTGCCAACACAACGCTGCGGCGGCGGAATTCCGCTACAGCTATTACGACCCACAGCCCGGAATCCGCCAAAATCCAGAGACCCACACAAGTCCGCCACACCAAAGGTCAGTGATAAACTGGCGATAACAAAACCTCCACCGTCACACCAACAGGTATACGCCCACACTATCACGACCCACGAATCCACACAGCGGTCTTTCAACCGCGCTATTCCATTGGCGGTACACACCGCCACGCTCAAAATACACACACACTTACAAAACACAACCACATTGGACAAATCGAAATACACACACCTGATACACATACACACACCACTCCCACACACTCAATACAATATAAAACACACACCCACATCACCTACAAACTCCCACGACAAAAATTGAGAGAGAATCCCAGAGAGAGATACCACCATCAACAACAACAGCATCCACAGGCACACACCACCATCACTCACACAACATTCACGCACCTCAGACAACACACACAAACACATCCCCTCACACATCACAACCGACACCACCTCACACATCACCCACACCACACCATGGCACTGCAAAGACACCCCAGGTTCTCTGAGGAGGAGCTCAGAGTCATGGTGGAGGAAATCGTCTGGGTAGAGCCACAGCTATTCGGATCACAGGTGCAGCACAACTCCATAGCTAGGAAGATGGAACTATGGTGCAGAATCGTAGACAGGGTCAACGCAGTGGGACAGCATCCAAGAACATGGGATGACATCAGGAAGAGGTGGAATGACCTACGGGGGAAGGTGAGTTCCGTGGTCTCAAGACACCAGATAGCACTTCAGAGGACTGGCGGCGGACCCCCACCTCCTCCCCCACAACATAACAACATGGTAGGAGCAGGTCTTGGCTATACTGCATCCTGAGGGCCTCGCAGGAGTAGCAGGAGGAATGGACACTGGTAAGTCAAATCTTAACTATTACATCCCCCACCCTACCTGCATGCCATCACATACCCCACCCTCACCCCATCACTCCAACACCTCACAATGTCCCACTATCACAACCTACACATCCCAACACCAAGCCCTGCATGCAACACCAAAGCATGGACACCCATCACCAAAGCATGTCCACTACAGATACCCACACAGATCCCCAAACCAATTATCACACTAGGTCCTACACAAGAATACAAGCACTGGAGTACAGGGTCACCCACCCATTGCACACGATAGCACACACTGATGCAATAATCATGCCTTTACACCCCTGCAGGACCCCTACCCAACGTCACCGGACAGGAAGTTCCAGACATGTCCACTCCCCCCACAGAAGAGGCCCACAGTGATGACAGCAGCTCTGTCCAACTGGATCAAGATGACCAGCCCGGCCCATCTGGGACCTCGGGACAGTCGGTTCCCCTGGCATAAGCCACCACAGAGCCTCCCCCTCAGGAAACACCAGCACAGCACTCACCCAGCGGGTCCATCCCTCTGTCCCCAGGACACGTCAAGCATCAGTGTGTCTACCACTACAGGGAACCCAGGCAAACCCACCACCCCAATAAAATCAGGGACCTGGGGGCAGTGGCAGTGGGCACACGGTTCAGGGGACAGAGGCACAGGAAAACAGGGTAACTGGGAGGAATTCTGTGCGACGGGTAGGACAGGCCCAGGAAACCCACTCTCCGCGAGGCCCTCTCCAACATCATGAGAGCGTACCATCATTCCCAGGAGACAATGGCAACGGTACTGGCCAAGTTTCAGGAGACCCAGCGGCTGCAGAAGGAACAGTATCTGGGGATCAGGGAGGAACTTAAGTCCATCAACACCACCCTGGTCACCATTGTAGGGGTGCTGATGACCTTGTGAACACCAGGAGGGACACTGTGGCACAACAAGGGGCCCCTGACACTAGCCTGGATGATGAACAGCCCACCACCTCCGCCGGCGCGAGTGGACTGGAGGCGCCGCCACAGGACCACGACACCAGCACCCCACCCCCTGCAGATGGAGAACCACCCAACGGTCCCTGAGTTCCAGGACAAAGACAGAGAACAATGCCAAGACCCCGCCAGGAAATTAGACCCCCCTGAATGTCATCCTTCTGTCCCAATTTGTGACCCTGTCCATCCATCAACTGCCCTAGCTCCACTTCTTATGCCCCTTTGGACAATGCACCTGTGAAACAAATAGACTGGACTCTGCCATGGACAATCCTCCACCATCACCCCTGCCCATTTTACAACCCCCTCCACTATTTTGCACTGAAATAAACACCCTTGAATCACAAAACAAGCTGGAGTCAGTCTGTGCTTTCACAAATGTGTATTTGCAATAACTATGGAATATAGCAATGTCGATTGTATTGTCAACATACCTATGTAAACAGCTCTAGTCCATGGGGTAATATAGCAGAGGTCACACAGCGGGACCCACATCTGTGAAATGGAAAGGCAAAGTGACAAGTCAAGGTCCATACACTGGGTGAAAGTGACAGACATATGATGGGTCTCACAATTGTATGAGAGGTGTGCGGCAGTGACATCTTCTTACCTGTATCTCACTGGAAGTATTGCTGGATAACGTTGTTCCTGTTGTCAATATATTCTTCTTCTGCCTCCTCTTCTTCACTGTCCACAGGCTCCACAGCTGCCACAGGACCCCCATCTGGACCATCCTCCTGCAGAAAAGGCACCTGGCGTCGCAAAGCCAGGTTGTGCAGCATACAGCAGGCCACGATGATCTGGCACACCTTCTTTGGTGAGTAGTAGAGAGAACCATCTGTCACATGGAGGCACCGGAACCTGGCCTTCAGGAGGCGGAAGGTCCTTTCGATCACTCTCCTAGTTCGCCCATGTGCCTCATTGTAGTGTTCCTCTGCCCTTGTCCTGGGATTTCTCACTGGGGTCAGTAGCCATGACAGGTTGGGGGTACCCAGAGTCACCTGCAAATGTCGAGGGACAACTGTTAGACACACACTAACCCTTAGGGACAACCCCAGACAACTATTCACAGGGTATAGGGTCCTTGTCCTCACCTATTAGCCACACACGGTTGCCCCATCTCATAAGGGATGCTGCTATTCCTCAGAATGTAAGTGTCATGCACTGAGCCAGGAAACTTGGCATTCAAATGGGAGATGTACTGGTCGGCCCACACCATCTGCACATTCATTGAATGGTAACTCTTCCAGTTTCTGTACACCTGTTCACTCCTGCGGGGGTACCAAGGCCACATGTGTCCCATCAATGGCAACTATGATGTTGGGTATATGTCCCAGGGCATATAAGTCACCTTTCACTGTAGGCAAATACTCCACCTGAGGGAAAACGATGTAGCTGCGCATGTGTTTAAGCAGGGCAGACAACACTCTGGACAAAACGTTTGAGAACATAGGCTGGGACATCCCTGATGCAATGGCCACTGTTGTTTGAAAAGACCCACGTGCCAGGAAATGGAGTACTGACAGGACCTGCACTAGAGGGGGGATTCCTGTGGGAATGGCGGATTGCTGACATCAGGTCTGACTCCAACTGGGCACACAGTTCATGGATTGTTGCACGATCAAGTCTGTAGGTGACTATTACGTGTCTCTCTTCCATTGTCGACAGGTCCACCAGCGGTGTGTACACCGGAGGATGCCGCCATCTCACCACCTGCCCCAGCGGACGTGCCCTATGGAGGAAAACATCGAGCAGAGAGTCAGCCAACACTGAGGTATTACTACATGTCATTAGCATACATTTGTAAATTCGCAATGTGCCTGTTACTGTGTGTATGCAAAGCTTAAATAGCTGTGACACAGTTAATATTAATGCCATGTGGCCCCCTGAAATGGTGTCTGCCTGACCTGACAGGTGGGACAAGGGGATATGAGGTAACTGCGCTGGTGTTCTACACCGTCGCGGTAGGCGGTCAAAGACCGCAGTGCAACCCTGCATTGGTTAACATTGGACCCTGTGGGTCCCAGGAGCCAATGACGATATATGCCGGCAGTGACAGTACGCACCGCCGCGGACGTGACCGCCATTTTCTGTCTGTTCACTCACTTGATACCTGACCTTCGACAGGAGAGGACCTACACTGCAAGTGCTGCTGTGACCTCAGTCTGGAAGCGACGATGGCTCATGTATCTGGGGAAAGGGCCCCTGCCTTCCCTTCGGAGGAGTTGGAGAAGTTAGTGGATGGGGTCCTCCCCCAGTACACGCTACTCTATGGTCCTCCAGACAAACAGGTGAGTACACTGTGAGAATGCTGCATGGGCAATGCCTGTTTGGAGTGGTGTGGATGGAAGATACATGGGGGGGACTGAGGCCTGCATGTGCGGACGGTGAGTGTATGTGTGTCAGGGCAAGGGTGGGAACATGGGCCAATGACTGTGACGGTCCGGACGGTTGATGATTTTCCTTTCCCCTGTACTATTCCTCTAGGTCAGCGCCCATCAGAAGGAGGATATTTGGCGTGCCATCGCCAAGGACGTCCGGACCCTGGGGGTCCACCATAGACGGAGCACCCACTGCCGTAAAAGGTGGGAGGACATTCGCCGCTGGAGCAAGAAGACAGCGGAGGCCCAGCTGGGGATGGTCTCCCAACGTGGGAGGGGTGCCCATCGCACCATGACCCCCCTGATGTTCCGGATCCTGGCGGTGGCGTATCCGGAGTTGGATGGGCGCTTGAGGGCATCACAGCAGCCACAAGGGGGTGAGTACCGTCACATCTATCTGACTCTGCACGCATTATGAGGTGTCTGGGTGGGGGAGGTGGGCAGTGGGTTACCCTAGGCCAAGGTGAGCTTTGTAGGCAAGGGCCCTTTGTGAGGCAGGCTATGTGGCACCCCAACCCCACCAGTGGTTAGAGCCATCTACACCTAGTCAGGCTCCTGTGACTTCCATGTATGCAGCAATTTGGCATAGGCCTTGTACCCCATGGGCATGTGATTATTCTAGGAATTCTAAGTGCATGGCGTAGTGTAGAGGGTTGCTGTGTCTGTAGTGTCCGCCAACGGTAGTGGTATTGCATGCACTGAACATGTCTTTCTTCTGTCTTTCCCCCACCATTTTTGTGGTCTCCCTGTTCTTGTGTGCAATAGTATCATCAGGCAGAGGAGCAGTGGCACCGGAGCAGGAGGGAGCTGCATCCCAATTGGCCCTGGAGGGCGAGACAACGGAGTCTGAAGCCACCAGTCGGACAGAGGGCGAGGGGAGCTCCACGGCGGGGACAGGAGGTGACATCAGCGACTCCTCCTCTGATGGGAGCTCCCTTGCGGTGGCTGGCCCCTCTGTGCCCCCTGCATCAACAGGTACAGCCGCCACCCCCCCTACCAGCACCACCCTCCCAGCAGCCCCTCAGCGTGTGTCCCGTGGCCGCTCGCCCAGGAGGCTGGGCATCTCCTTCGCCCCAGGCACCTCAGGCCCTGCCCCAGTCAGCCCTGCTGCCTTCAGTGAGGAGGCTTTTGACCTCCTGAGATCCCTCACAACAGGCAATCTACCATTGTGAATGCCATCCAGGGTGTTGAGAGGCAGTTTGCAACAAACAAACGCATACCTGGAGGGCATTCATTCTGGCCAGGCAGCCCAACAGAGAGCATTTGAGGCTCTGGCCTCAGCACTGATGGCAGCCATTGTCCCTGTGTCCAACCTCGCCCCTACAACTTCCTCCACCCAGACCCAATCCCCTGTACCTCAGCCTATCCCAAGCACACCATCAGACCAGCATGAACACACCTCATCACACAAAGGTGGCTCTGGCAAACATAAGCACTGCACATCCCACAGTCACTCACACAAGCATCATTCCCATGCAGACATACCAGCATCCACTGCCTCCACTGTGTCCCCCTCCTCCACATCTCCTCCTCCCTCCTTGTCTTGTCTCCACTCACACCTGCATGCACAACATCTTCAGCCACTACCTCCATCACCAGCACGCCCATCACCACACATCGCTCACATGCACTCACCACCCCCACTACCATTCACACATCCCCTGTGTCCTCTCCCAGTGTGTCTGTGAGCCCTCCTCCCAAAGTACAGAAACACAGGCACACACCCACCCAACAGCCATCCACCTCCCAACAGCCTCCAGCCCATGCACCTTCACCCAAAATCAGCAATCGTACACCTCCTACAACCACTACCTCTTCCTCCACTCCCAAACCCACTCCATCTACCTGGCCCAGTGTGTGTAAAAAAAATGTCCTGGCTAACATTGACCTCTTCCCTACACCTCCCCCCCTGTCCGTCCCCTAGGGCCAGGCTTTCCAGGTCCCAACCCAGCACCTCAGCCACCACATCACCGGGCACAGTGGTCCCAGCAACAGAGGACTTTTGGAGTGCGCCAAGCATCAGGGCAGCCAGTGTGCCATGGAGCGAGGGCAAGGACATTCCGCCACCTGCGAAAGTAAAAAAGTTACCCACATCCCGAAGGGAGAAGGCAAAAACACCTGCCACCAAGGGCTCAGGGAAAACAAAAGGGGATAGTGGCAAGACAGCTGCGCCACCATCCAAGGTGGGGAAGGGCCAGAAAATCAAGGGCATGTCAGGAGAGGGCATGGTGGCACCGACTATGGGACCAGTGTCACACCTTCTGTCCACGTCGACGCCAACCGGTACGGTGGAGAAGACCGCCACCTGCACCGCCACATGCACCGCAGTCCCTGAGCCCGCCACCAGCACCACAGTCCCTGAGCCCACCACCAGCACTGCAGTCACTGAGCCAGCCACCATCATTGCCGCCACTGAGCCCGCCACCAGCACCGCCACCACAGAGCCTGCCACCAGCACCGCCACCCACACCACCGCCACAGAGTCCGCCACCAGCACCGATGCCACTGAGGCCGCCGCAAGCACCGCTGCCACAGAGCCCACCGCCAGCACCGATGCCACAGAGTCCGCAATCAGCACCGATGCCACAGAGGCCGCCGCACGCACCGCTGCACGCACCGCCACTACTGACACTGCTGCAAGCACCGCCAATGGCCCCGCAATGTCCTGAGCCAGTGGCACCACCGCAGACATGGCTGCCATCCCCAGTGGTCAGTCGACCGAGCCTGGTGGTCAGTTCCAGGAGCCTGGGCAGCTTCCATGATGCAACACCTTCAGTGGAGAAAGGCATCCACTACCTCTGTCCTTGGCAGGATGAAGCACTCTGGGCACAAAGCCCCCTCCAGGACCAGTGGAGAAAGGCATCCACTACCTCTGTCCTTGGCAGGATGAAGCACTCTGGGCACAAAGCCCCCTCCAGAACCAGTGGAGACTGTTATCCGATTGAGAGACTGTGGCTTTGCACTCCCCAGGATGCAGCAGTGGGCAACCCACCCACTGGAGAGTCTTGGGAGACTGTGGCTTTGCACTCCCCAGGATAATGCAGTGGGCAAACCACCCACTGGAGAGACTTGAGAGACTGTGGCTTTGCACTCCCCAGGATAATGCAGTGGGCAACCCACCCACTGGAAAGACTTGAGAGACTGTGGCTTCGCACTCCCCAGGATAATGCAGTGGGCAACCCACCCACTGGAGAGACTTGAGAGACTGTGGCTTTGCACTCCCCAGGATAATGCAGTGGGCAACCCACCCACTGGAGAGACTTGAGAGACTGTGGCTTTGCACTCCCCAGGATACAGCAGTGGGCATGGAGCCCCCTCGTGGAGCAGTGGCGTCGTGCACTCATCCGGCTGAGGTGCCCCCCCTTCCCTTCCCTCTGAGGTGCCTGTTTCATTTCGATCTGATGCCCCTGCAGTGTTCTCTCCGTTTGCTGTCTGGTATCGAGTGTGTGCCTCGCCAATGCATTTTGGGCCCAGTGGTCCACAGACAATTATTGGTGCACTATCCGGACTTGTGTAGTTGGTGTACATAATTGTATATACTGTATTTCGAGTTTTGACCACTGTTTTTTTCATGATTACAATCGTTCAACTAATTTCCTTTTGTCCTTGCGTTCTTGAAAGGGGGGTGGGGAGGTGTTAATGTAATGTTGCAGCATGTATTTGTGTGTATGGTGTTGTGGGTGAGGATGGGGGTGTTGCGTGTTGCGTGTGTGTGTCACTCTCTTTTCCCTCCCCCCTCCCTGTGTTGTAGGTGCAGTACTCACCGTGGTCGTCGCCGCCGTCTTTGTTGCTCCTGATAGAGGAGCAGGAATACCATTGCAGGGAGTATTTGGAGTTCTGGCTGCAAGGCGTCCTGGTTCCTCATGGGGTGTGGAGAGGTGAGTGTTTTCCCTTCCAAGTCCTGTTTCCGCCGTGTTTTTGTTCGCATTGGTTCTGCCAAGCAGACACTGAAAATCGCGACAGGTGCAACTGCACCCGTCGCACCCCTTCCACTCCGCCGGCTCCATTCGGAGGCGGCATCCTCATGGAAGGGGGTTTCCCGCTGGGCTGGCGGGCGGCCTTCTGGCGGTCGCCCGCCAGCCCAGCGGGAAACTCAGAATTACCGCGGCGGTCTTCTGACCGCGCAGCGGTATTCTGACGGCGGGACTTTGGCGGGCGGCCTCCGCCGCCCGCCAAAGTCAGAATGACCGCCATGGTCTTGGTTGGCTAATGCAATGGGGCTATCCGCATCATACTTTCAACCATGGTGCGCCGTCATTAAATGCTAGTTTAAAAATACACAACTTTGGAGGGTAGAAACAATTACATGACAATGTTCAAAAACGCTTTTTTTCATTTTTGTAATGATTGAGTTGGAGCAAGAAAAAGAAACCCTTCTCATGAAACATGTGTAGAATACCTTACATGGGCATGCAATCTTCAGTACATGGGTTTTCTGAGCCTTACCACCTCCCCTCAAGATAAGATATATAAGGGAAGAGGGTTAGCTCACTGACAAAGCAGAAGAAAGGAAGCTACAGATAGACTAGTATAGCCAGACAGTTTGAAGTAAAGAAACGTGAAATATAGAAAATAAGTAAATAGGATAATGCAGGGATAAGAATAATTTTTTTAATGGATAAATTGAAGTGGAATTGGAAAAAAATGAGTAGGCAGGCACAGTAAAAAGTAGAAAATAATTCTAAATGTGGAGCGGTAAAAGTTAGGGAAATAAATATTAATATAAACAACAACAGGAGGACTTACTGGGGCAGGCAGACCCATCTGCCCCGGCACTAATGGAGGGGCCCCCTTCAGCTACCTCACCCACCTCTCCAACCCTCTTCTTGACCCTGGTTGCTGGATGATGTAAGAAAAGAAATAGAAAAGATTAGTGGTACTGTTAATAAATAATCTCTTAAAGAATATTTTTTTTTTAAAGGAAAAGGCACACACAGTAACATTTCTACATCAGAGGTTCAACACATCTGTATAATAATAATATTCGTATCATGGACCATCCTATTCCAAATGTTTTAACCCTATCCCAAATTTCCTAAACTACATTTTGGAATTGCAGTGAATGATTTCTACAGTTCATCTCTCAATGCATTGATTAGATGTATGCATGCAAAACTACTACATATCTCCGGAAAATTGCATGGCAGTTGGCACTGTACGAGCTACAAAAAGATAAAGGCATAGAGAAGTGAGAGAACATGTTAACTCACTAATACTAATATTAACTATGACTATCTTAGACAGGGCACAGGAGGAATCTCTGCATTACTTCTTAATCAGCCCAAGTAAGAGCCAAAAACAAGTACAATTGGGTAGCACCGAGCACCTGTCTAGATGACTATCACATAATATTATATTTGTAACATACCGTTAACTTACCTTCGTGTGAGCAGCATGCTTGCTATTTGGGAAGAAACTATTAGCATAAAACACAACTAATAATTAATATTACTCACCGAGACCCGCAACCTTTATGCCTAGCAGGTCAAGAGGTCTGTTTAACAGTCCATTGATGTGTAAGCTGTTGCTGGGTGTGCCGGACCCCAGAGCTGCGGTGCACAGCCCGGTGCACCCTCTCCCTGTGTTGCTGGTGCTCCAGAGGGTGTACCCAGACCTGGGCCTGCCACCTGCTGCCAAGGTGGAGGGGAGGTGACGCTGCACATAAAACGCCAGGGTAGCCACCTCCACCTCCGAAAAAATGACTTGCCGCTGCACGCCTTCACATCTCCGCCACTTGCATGAAAGGCGGTGGTGGTGTTAGAGGGCTAGGTGCTGCCACTTTCCTGCTTTGCCATGGCTCTGGTGACTTGGGAGGGGAGAGATAAGGAAGAAGGAAGGGAAAAAAAGAAACTAAATCAAAAAAACTAAAATGTAAAAAAGTCACAAAATAACACAAAAAATAAGGAGAAATGTTAAAATATAAAAACACAGAGAAAAGGTAATATAATAAACAGAAATTAGGGAATATAGGTTTTAAAAGTGTGGGATGGGAGAGATGTAGAGAGATATAAAAGTAGGCCCCAGCACCAGAACAAGCAAAAAAACAAGATGGCTGTGCCGATGCGTACCGCATGGTGCAGTTCACATGAGAATTCAAACGTGAGGATGTATTTCGTGTTACCAGTGACGTTAACCGTCAGGTGAACAGGTGCGGCAAGAAATTTTGTCCGCTAGCGGAACTCCACATAGCGCACAGAGATTTTTTTCAGACTACGCAGAGTTCCACGTTGCGTGGCTATGCGAACTCCACCCAGGCCTAATCTTAGGTGCCTGCTGCATGCTATCCAGCCCTGCAGTAAAGTGATACATAACAGTAATTTCATATTTTGTTTTGTGTAAGTGGCACACTAATCATAGAAATAGAAAACAGAGTTCTGATTAACACATTTTATGTTTCAAACATATAGATGCATTCTACACACAAATTTCTGGTACATAAAGTTTATCCTGTACCTTATAAAGCTTGAGGTACATTGTCTGTTGCAAGTAGCAACGTCTTAAGCAGGTCATCATTTTCTGATAAACATTCAAAAGCAAAATGTTGAATTGAAGCACACTTGCAACAAATTGTGTTAGTTATTTTAATGTGTACAATACTGAGATTCAATGGTCTAATACCACTATAGTAGTCCACATGTGGCTCACTGTCATGAGCCTGGATAGATTTCATCCCTAACTTGCATCTAATGAAAACCTTCCTGGCTATAGGCCTCAACATCACGGAATACATTCTGAAGAAAACCATGAAGCCTGGATCCGATTTCTTCCCTTATAAAAAAATTAAATTGTTTCTCCCAAAGAGCCACTAAAGAATTGCTGTTCAGGCCCTGGTGCACTCCCATGTGAATGGTGACAATGCCCTCCTTCATAGCCACCTACACCAAAGTACCAATCTACGTTTGCTCTCAGAACCCAGCTAACCCCTTCAATCACCCTTTGGCTG
Source organism: Pleurodeles waltl (assembly GCF_031143425.1). Classification (NCBI taxonomy): domain Eukaryota; kingdom Metazoa; phylum Chordata; class Amphibia; order Caudata; family Salamandridae; genus Pleurodeles; species Pleurodeles waltl. The sequence goes on from NC_090448.1 coordinate 135,390,225, forward strand.
TATCTGTGCTTCCTTTGACCCTGTACAGTACTCTGTTAGCTTTTGACTGGGTTCACTCTGTTCAGATACTATATATATCTATATCTATATATATATATATATATATATATATATATATATATATATATATATATATCTGTTAGAAATGGGATTTTTGGTTGGCAGTCAGGTTACCCTCTGTCCAAGCAAGAACCCTCACTCTAGTCAGGGTAAGTCACACACAATCCAAAATTAGCCTGTGCCCTCCCTTGGTAGCTTGGCACGAGTAGTCAGGCTTAACTTAGAAGGCAATGTGTAAAGTATTTGTGCAATAAATCATACAATACCACCATATAGCACCACAAAAATACACCACACAGTGTTTAGAAAAATACATAATATTTATCAGGATAATTGTAGGTCAAAAATAAGTTATAAGAATAAAGTTGCAATGTGAATTTGTAAAGATATCACTGAAAAGTGATATAAAGGGCCTCATTCTGAGGCTGGCGGGCGGCTGTAGCCGCCATATGGCCGCTCCGCGGTCGAAAGACCGCGCAGGCCATTCTGGCTTTCCCACTGGGCTGGCGGGCGACCGCCAGAAGGCCGCCCGCCAGTCCAGCGGGAAACCCCCTTCCCACGAGGAAGCCGGCTCCGAATGGGAGTGGGAAGTGGGAGTGGGAGTGGGAAGGTGCGACGGGTGCAGTTGCACCCGTCGCGAATTTCAGTGTCTGCTAAGCAGACACTGAAATTCTTTGTGGGGCCCTCTTACGGGGGCCCCACGACACCCCATACCGCCATCCTGTTCCTGGCGGGCGAACCGCCAGGAACAGGATGGCGGTATGGGGTGTCGGAATCCCCATGGAGGATTCAGCAGGGCAGCGGAAAACCGGCGGGACACCGCGGTTTTCTGGTTCTGACCGCGGCCATACCGTGCGGTTCGAATGCCCTGCGGAGCACCGCCAGCCTGTTGGCGGTGCTCCCGCCGACCCTGGCCCCAGCGGTACTTGACCGCCGGGGTCAGAATGACCCCCAAAGTGTCTTAAGTCTTTAAAAAGCAAACAAAGTCTCTTTCAAGCACAAAGTACCTGGTTTGGAGTGGAAAATCTCCGCAGAGGGCCGCAGAAGAAGAGATACGTGGAAAAATGGTGTGTGCGTCGATTTCTCCCCAGCACACACAGACTTGCGTCATTATTTTCACACCGGGAAGTCGTGCGTAGTTTTCCGGCATGTGGACAGTCTCTTTCTGTGGGTCACGGGGATTACCAGATGTCCCGGGTCTGTGCTTGGATTCTCCTGCTTGTTTTCCGGCTGTGCGTCGTTCTGCGGGGCTGTGCGTCTAAGTTTTGCTCTCACGGCAGGCGTTGCGTCGATTTCTCCTCTGGAGGTCGGGCGGCGTTGTCCTTGCGAGGCCGTGTGTCGAAGTTCTGGTCGCCCCGAAGGCGTCGCGTCGATCAGCATCGGTGTGCGGCGTTTTTCTCGCCGCGGAACAAGCCGTGCGTCGAACATTTCGGCACACGAATCGTTCAAGTGAAAAAGAGAAGTCTTTTTGGTCCTGAGACTTCAGGGAACAGGAGGCAAGCTCTATCCAAGCCCTTGGAGTGCACTTTCACAGCCAGACAAGAGTTCAGCAAGGCAGCAGGCCAACAGCAAGGCAGCAGTCCTTTGTAGAAAGCAGACAGGTGAGTCCTTTGAGCAGCCAGGCAGTTCTTCTTGGCAGGATGTAGTTTCTGGTTCAGGTTTCTTCTCCAGCAAGTGTCTGATGAGGTAGGGCAGAGGCCCTGTTTTATTCGCAAATGTGCCTTTGAAGTGGGGGAGACTTCAAAGAGTGGCTAAGAGGTGCACCAGGTCCCCTTTCAGTTCAATCCTGTCTGCCAGGGTCCCAGTAGGGGGTGTGGCAGTCCTTTATGTGAGAGCAGGCCCTCCACCCTCCCAGCCCAGGAAGACCCATTCAAAATGCAGATGTATGCAAGTGAGGCTGAGTACCCTGTGTTTGGGGTGTGTCTGAGTGAATGCACAAGGAGCTGTCAACCAAGCCCAGCCAGACGTGGATTGTAAGGCACAGAAAGATTTAAGTGCAAAGAAATGCTCACTTTCTAAAAGTGGCATTTCTAGAATAGTAATATTAAATCCGACTTCGCCAGTCAGCAGGATTTTGTCTTACCATTCTGGCCATACTAAATATGACCTTCCTGCTTCTTTCAGATCAGCAGCTGCCACTTCAACAATGTATGAGGGCAGCCCCAATGTTAGCCTATGAAGGGAGCAGGCCTCACAGTAGTGTAAAAACGAATTTAGGAGTTTTACACTACCAGGACATATAACTACACAGGTACATGTCCTGCCTTTTACCCACACAGCACCCTGCTCTAGGGGTTACCTAGGGCACACATTGGGGGTGACTTATATGTAGAAAAAGGGGAGTTCTAGGCTTGGCAAGTACTTTTAAATGCCAAGTCGAAGTGACAGTGAAACTGCACACACAGGCCTTGCAATGGCAGGCCTGAGACAAGGTTAAGGGGGCTACTTGAGTGGGTGGCACAACCAGTGCTGCAGGCCCACTAGTGGCATTTAATCTACAGGCCCTAGGCACATGTAGTGCACATTACTAGGGACTTATAAGTAAATTAAATAGTCCAATCAGGTATGATCCAAAGTTACCATGTTTAAAAAGGGAGAGAGCGTATGCACTTTAGCACTGGTTAGCAGTGGTAAAGTGCACAGAGTCTAAAAGCCAGCAAAACAGGGTCCAAAAAGTGGAGGGAGGCAGGCAAAAAGTTAGAGGTGACCACCCTAAGGCATGTCAGGTCTAACAATATCTATATAGATATACATATATATGTAGATCTAGATATTTCACTGAAAAAACAAAGGTTACATTGATGTTTTAGTTAGGTTCTTAATTTACTCATACAAAAATTCAGCAGTTATAGTTACCTGAGCTAACTATAACTTGCGCTCCTGTAATGCACTGCTTATGACCTCACATATTACATCACTCAAGACATAGTCAGTGACATCACTGATGACATCTCACATGACATCACTGATGACATCATCCAGTGAGTGTAGGTGGATGTATCAATGTGTGAATGGGTGTGTGAGTGGGTCTATAGATGAAGTAGTAGTTGAATCATTTTTTGTAGGGGAGACTGAATGAATGTGTGAGTTGCTGTATGGGTGAGGAAGTGACTGTGTGAGCAGCTGCATTTCATTTTGTTAGTCGGTCTATGGATGGCTGTATGTGTGTGCGCATGGGTGTCAGAGTGGTTGTCTGGGTAAGTGAATTTGTGTCACTGTATTGGTGCCTGGGGGCGCAGGGACTAGCTCACTGGTAGGGATCAGGCAAAATTTATGAAGGAAACGTTTCTTGGGGGCATGGGGACAGTCATGGAAGAAAGGTATGGGAGTGGAGGGAGAGGGAGTGGTTCAGAGGTGTGTATGTGGAGGTGATTTGGGTGTAGGTGCGTGCTTGGATGCTATGTGTTTGCTGCGTGACAGTAGGGTAGGTGACTGAGCATTTAGATGTAGTGGGAGGAGGATATGCAGGGAGATGGCAGGGGGGACTTGTGAGTGAATGTTTGGCTGGTGTCTGCAGTTAGGGTGGGTGTGCTGCATGTAGGGGTGTTGACAGTCGTGCTGACTGTGCATGTGGTGTATGGGGTACATGTATGCGGGTCTGATGTTGTGGTGGCGGTGGCAGTGAATGCACTTGTGGCAAAATCTGGGACTGATGAGGTGGTGACTGCAGGTGTGAGTGGTGTAGTGCCTGCGGGGGGACGTGGTGGGAAGTCAGTGTAGGGAGTGGATGTTGTCATGTCTGCATCTGAATGTTGTGTGTGTGCATGATGGCAGTGGTGGCGTTTGCGGTGCTTATGTTTGACCTTGTGTACAGTGTCTGTTGATGTGGATGCATGTGGGTCAGAAAATGTGGCTTCGATGGGTGAGGGGAGAGAGATGTGGGATTGAGAACAGTTAGCTGGAGGGGGGACAGAAGAAGAAGGGACACTGGCTGCCACCAATGAGGAAGCCAGAGCCTGAAATGATATCTTCAGGCCAGCCAGGGCACTGTGAATGCCTTCCAGGAGGGCATTGGTCTGCTGCATCTGCAATGCCAGTCACTGGATGGCATTCACGATGGTTGACTGTCCCACAGAGATGGAGCTCAGGGGGTCAATAGCCTCCTCATTGAGGGCAGGAGGGCTGACTGGAGCGGGGCAGAGGTGCCTGCAGTGTAGGAGATGCTGCCCTCCTGGGTGAGCGGGCAAAGGGTGGGGGACAAGGATGTTAGTTTTGTGGTCCCACATGGGTCCGCCACTGCCAGGGAGCCACCGTCAGGGGAGGAATCTGAAGATGGTGTGGTCGATTCTGTCTCCCCATGGAACTCCCCTCACACTCTGTCCCAATGGTCACCTCGGCCTCGCTGGATTCAGCCTCCTGGGTCCCGTGTGCTGCAGCTTCCCCACTCGACGGTGCCCCTTCTCCTTCAGCAGATGATCTGATCAATCAATCAGGGGATTTGTAAAGCGCTCTACTCACCCGTGATGCATACAAAGACAGAGGAGGAGAGGAAGGGAGGGAGTGTGGGAGAGAGAGACAGGGTGCAGTGGGTCAATGCCAGCACAACAGTCACACAGAGTAACAACATCATTATCTGTCGCCGTGGAATGGCACACCATGCCCTCACCTATACATGCTACAACAGTGGGACACCATAGGGGAAACTACAGCTATGCTGATGTGAACTGCTGATGGTGGTACAATTGCACCCATGTACTTGATGTGAGTAACACTAGTCACACTTGCCCAGTTCTTGGCAACTCCACATGGCTGTTTAGGGAAACAATTCCTATACTTCTGTATCAACTGAATCCTGCATGGGTAGGTAGCATGCTTACTAAGCCATTGACAAATAGCACAGTAACATCTTGCCCCACTCTGCCTCACTACACATACAGTACATGGCAGCAGACTGAGAGTTCACTTATCTCCTCTAGCACAGTTGTATGCAAATACAGATGACAATGCCCTGACACCTCAGGTGTACTGATGACGTTGGCAGGAACTGGGTTCCAAAATTGGTTGAAGGTGACCACACAAATTACACATTGGAAGTAATTGCCCTCATAGGTCACTGTCTGCATGGTATGGGTACACATCTGTGATATCAATCCTGCCAGGGTGACTGATACCTATAGTGGACAGGCATCTAACCAGTACTTGCGCTACAGCTTCCCATTAGTACTCCACCTAAATTCACCTAAGCAACACATTAATGAGGTGAGAGTGTGCACTTAGCCCCTTGTGGCTGCCTCCTCAGGGTAGGCCAGCGTAAAACTGCGGGCCATTAGGGGCATCAGGGTCCGACGGGCACCCCTCCCTCCTTGGGAGGACGTCCCCAGCTGGGCCTCAGCGGTCTTCTGGGCCCAGCATCTCAGGTCCTCCCACCTCTTTCTGCAATGGGTGCTCCACCAGATATGGACCCCCAGGGTCCGCACTTGCTTGGCGATTGCCCACCAAATCCCCTTTTTCTGATGGGCACTGACCTGCATGGGTGACACAGACAGAAGGACAAAGTACTGTAGAGTGGCACCACTCTTGTTCTCCCTATTTATTAATGAGGTGGTGCAAGAATTAAGGGCATGTCAGAATGATGCTCCCACTTTAGTCAATCAGAAAATTCCTATTCTCCTCTTTGCGGATGACTCCTTACTTATTTCAAAAACGACGATGGGTTTACAAATTCTGGTGGATAAATTCAATTTATTTTGTTGGAATTCTGGCCTAGAGCTGAATCTGAAGAAAACTAAACTGATGGTGCTCCGTTCCGGACCTCGGAAGAAATGCACTATAAGGATAGATGGTGATATTTTGGACCAGGTTAGCACCATTGATTACATGGGCGTAAGGCTCACAGATTTACTCCACTGGGAGGACCAGGTTAGCAAGAGCGCTGGGCTTTTGCAACACCGGGCAGCATCCATATTGCGCCTTTATAGGAGTACGATTGCCAAAGCTGTATCTCCAGCAATAAAGATCTATGTGGCTAAGGCGCAGGGTGCTGCTACCTATAATGCAGAGATTTGGGGCATGGCAGATAGTAGTAGAATAACTAAAATTGAGAATAGCTTTGCTCGGGCTTTATGTGCATGCCCCACCAGCACCCCATTAATTCCTGGGCCTAAAACGAATGGCTGACTTAATTATTCTACAACCCTTGTTGTATTGGGTGAGGCTGTGGGTAGTCCCAGAATTGGTCGTATATAAGTCCTCACTTCTAGAATTGCTAAAATGTACTAATTCTACCTCTATCCCATGGATCAAACATGTATCCAGCTGGTTTTGCACATTGGGACTGAGAGATTTATGGGAGAATCCTTATCAACTTGAGAAATCCCATGTCAAAGTATTGAAGGAGGCCTACTGGTCTTATGTACGGAATAATTATATTTTCCGCAAATCTAGTGGTCGTCTAACTAATCTTTTCATTGATTTTAAATGGTATCCAGAATTTGAATTATATCTAGATATAATACCTGACCTATTAGGCAAAGGACTGTATGCCAGATTCCGATTTGGAACATTACCATTAATGGCCTTGATAAGCAGATGGGGATCCAATTTAACATCTGATATTTGTCCTGTGTGTGGTAATTCCCCGGAAACAGTAGAGCATTTTATGTTTTTCTGTCCTGCTTATTTAACTCCAAGGTTCAAATGGATCCGTAGCATTTGTCGGGTATTGAAGTTAAGAAAATGTGCTTTAGCTTTGAGGATTCTGAAAAGTCACAATTCAAGTGTGTTAATTTATGCAGTAAGCAAGTTTTTAGTAGAGGCATGGCGTATACGTAACTTTTATCTATAATGATCTTAAATGGTTTTAGCTTGGGCAGAACGGATTTTACTTTTGGTTAATGGTCGATTTGTATTGTTCTTTTATGATGATTATTTTACCTTGCATTGTATTGCTTTGATGGCCTGCTGGCCGAATAAAGCTTGTGTGTAACTAACTGTAGAGCGGCATCACAGGGACAGCAATGGACAGCACACATCTCACACCTCTCATGTCCCCACTCACATGTCCTCACGCCACTAACACTCAGACTCCTCACCCATCCACTGTATCTGCCTCATCCCAAAGCCTTTCATTCACATACACATCACTATCAGACAGGATGGTGACATTAGACTTACCTACTGCTCTGGTGCCCCATACAACTGTCCATACAGGGGTAGGACCCCGTCCACAAGCTTCTTGAGTTCTTCCTGGAAGAAGGCGGGGTTCCTTTCACCTACAGGACATGGCATCTTGGCTACCAGAGTCAGAACAAAGCAGCACACACAGTGAAGGTTTTGTGTGTAGGAGTATCCGGAGTCAAGTGGGCATTGCCACATGAAATGGTCATCACGTCCACCGTGGACATCACTGTCACCGGCGGCAGCGATCACCATTGGCTCCAGTATCCCAGAGACAACCATGTTATCCAATGAGGAGATGCACGGCGGTTGCAACCGCCTACCGCCATGACATCCAACGCCGGCGGTATTAGGTATCTTTCATCTGTCCTGTGCATGCAGGACAGGTGGCTGACATTTTATGTGTATTTAGTGAATAGTGGCTGGATGTTAGATGCATCATGGGTGACATTTTGTGACTATTGCACAGCTTCACTGTGTTCACACAGTCAATGCAGTTTAGACTGACTTCTCCCTCTCCTATTCCCAGATACAGTGCAATGTTGAGGTTGAGACATGCTCCTGTGTACCGCCCCCTAGTCAACTTTGCCACCCTGGAAGAGTGACACCTCATTCAGACGTATTGTCTAAACCATAAGACCATCATGGAGCTAGTGACCCAGTTGGAGTCTGATCAGATGCCTGCCATCAGTCATCCCAATGCCATCCCTCCACCAGTACAGGTATTGTCAGTCCTCCACTTTCTTGCCAAAGGGTTGTTCCAGATGACAGTAGGCTTGGCAGTAGGGATGCCATAGCAGATGCTCAACGTTTTGAGGGATGTACTGTGTGCCCTGCTAAGACATCTGCCATGCTACATCAGGTTCCCCCATTGGATGATTTAGCCACTGTCAAAGCTGTCTTCTATGAGTTGGCACATGTCCTTCCTGTGATAGGGGCCATAGATGGCACATACATTGCCATGGTGCCACCCAGGAGAAATGAACAAGTGTTCAGGAACTGAAAAAACTTGTATTCAGTCAATGTGCAGGTGGTGTGCGGCCAAGTCCCTGGTTCTGTGCATGATTCCTTCATTCTGTGGAAAAGCAATGTCCCCCACATGATGGCACCACTACAGAGGGACCGGGCCTGGCTCATCGGAATGTATACATTTGTCTGTGTGCCCCTGTACACTCAACTCTCCTCACACCCTGCCCTATCTCCCTACCGGTCTTGACATGGATCCTACCTCTGTGCACACAGGTGACTAGCTATCCTAGCCTTTCCTAGATACTGACACCTGTGAGACATCCGACTACAGATGCTGAAAACCATTTCAGTGAGGCCCACGGTAGGAAAAGGCGTGTGATCAAGAGAACCTTTGGGCTACTGAATGCTAGATTTCGGTGTCTACACATCTCGGGAGGTGCCATACTCTACAAACCACTCAAAGTGTGTCAGATCATTGTTGACTGCTGCATGCTACATAATCTGGCCCTGATGCGTCACATCCCATTGCAGGATGCAGAGGAGGTGGCAGCTAGACCAGTGACTGATGAAGGGGTAATGGGAAGTGATGAGGAGGAAGATGATGAGGATGCAGCTGACTCCAGAGCAGAGTTGATACAACAATACTTCCACTGAGCTACAAATATGTGTCAGATGTATGGTATGTGACCTGTACTCCTGGTTTCCTTGTGACATAGATCCTCCTGGTGTCTGTTAGCACTTGTAGAATTGGGTGTAGCTCTGTCTCTGTGGAGGCTTGGGATGGGGTCACGTTTCCCCATCAGTGGAGTTGTTACTGTGCACATTTCAGTGCAATTATCACCCTGCTGTTGTGTTGCTTCACATGTGACATGTTTGTGGTTTTTCATTGTTCCCTGTACTGCCATATCAACTGCAAGATGTGTGCTATACATTGTAGTGTCAACAGTATTGCTACCTATCTTAAGAGTCCACATTGGGAGGCATTACTGTTTCTGACTGTGGAACATGCCTTAGGTTTATCTTTGTCTGTTGTTATGGAAGGACCATTGGGGACGGTTGTCTTGGGAATGTGCGTCTGACATTGGCATATGGTTAGAGCTGACACTTGCCCTCTCACCCATGGGACTTTGTAATTGGCATGCATGTGGGCATATTTGACTCCCATAGTGATTGTTGTCCCTGCCTTGTTCTACTTGCAGGGTATTTGTGTGGTGAACACTGGTTCCTGCATCACCTGTTGCCTCCCTTGAAACATTACTCCAGTCCCTGCCTGCTCCACTATCATCCATGCTGCATATTGCTCCCCCTTCTGTCACTCTAACAACCCTTGGCAGGACAATGGGTTGACAGTTAAACAGGTTATGCCACAGTAAATGGTACTTCTTACAATAAAGAACGTAGAGAGTAGCTGTGCTCAATAGAGTTTATTTGTGACTGACACGTGCAAGGGGTGATGAGCGGGGTCATGGTGGGGGAACTCATCAGCCTAGTTAGCCCAGCTGTGTGTAGTCTGGGTCCAGTATAGGGGGCCATAGGAGAACAGGATAGATGACAGTGGACAGTCAACAGGGTGTCTTTGTGGCACACAGGGGAGAATGTTCAGGAGATGGTCACTTCCTGGCGGTGGTGTTCGTCTTGGCATCAGTTCCTGTGTGGGGGTCGCCCAGCTACAGGGGGAGGGGTACTGGTGGTCTGCAGGTCCTCAGGCAGGGCCTCCATTCCACTAGCTGTCGCTGTAGTGGAGGGATCTGTTGGGATGTGGCTAGTGGAAGGGGCCTGCTGGTGGGTGGAGAACTCATGCAAGATGCTGGTCAGTTCCTTTAGCACCCCTGCAATGGAGGCCAGGGTAGCATCGAGGGTCTGCCACTGCTGCATGGCCTCCTGATGGTGTTCCCTCTGCAGCCTCTGGTTCTCCTGCACGGTCGTGAGGACGTGGCCCATCGTGTCTTGGGTTTGGTGGTATGCACTCAGGACTTAGGAGAGGGCCGCCTGGGCAGTAGATTGTGGCTGCCATGTCCCTTGGACCACAGGTCCCCTCCCACTCCCCCTGTGCCTGTGCCCCTGGCATAGTGTGCCAACTCCCAGTAGCACCAGGACCTTCATTGCCGTGAGTGTGTGCCCTTGACTCTGACCCCTGTACTGTGAGGCACACTTCTGATTGACCCATCTCTGGGGCACTGGTTTGGGGACGAAATGTTGGCTGCGGTGTAGTTGCTACATGGGAGGGGGAGTCCGGTGTGTCCAGGGTGGGGCTGCTGGGTATTCACTGACTAGTCCTCCTTGATGGGCCAGGCAAGTCATCACTGTACAGACATTCCCTGGAGCCTTCATCTTGGGAAGGGCTGTCTGACCATGGCATCTGCTGGTGGTTGGCAGTGGCAGCGGGACCTGTGGATGGAAAGGGAGTGAGTTCCATTTTGGAGATGTACTTGTTGGCCACATTGTGTTATGCATGTTGTAGCCTAACTTGCTTGCCAGTGATGGCAGTGACAGCTGCAGTACTGCAACATTGTTTGGGGAATGCAGATTGTGCCATTGTTTCCATGTGCAATTGAGGATTGAGGATAGTGAATAACATTGCTGTCATTGCCAAGTGTTTTGAACGCAGTTGAGGAAACCCGTTGGTGCGGCATGTGGTTTGGTTTTCCATGCAGGTGTTCCACTGTGAAGTGGGACTGTGATCCTCTGATGTGTAGGGAGTATTGCATTGTGGGAGTTGTGGTGTTTGGCATTGAACTTGGTATCTGTCATGAGGGGGTGACTGTGTGGGGATGATGGCAGTTGGGTGGTGTGGCATGCAGGGGAAGGGTGTGGGGTACTTTGGGTGGTGCAGAAGTGTGGGATGGGGTGAATTTGGGAGTGATGGGTGGTGGGGATGCATGCTAGGCAGGAGTGGTTGGTGCCTGGGGGTGTTGTTTACTTACCAGAGTCGAGCCCTTCTATGATTCCGGTCAGGCCCTCAGGATTCATGATGTCCAAGGCCTTCTCCTCCCAGAATGTTAACTCAAGGGGTGGGGGCCCACAACCAGTTTTGTTCAGGGTAATCTGGTGCCTGGATGCCATGGAACGCATCTTCCCCCATAGGTCATTCCACCTGTTCCTGATGTCCTCCCTTGTACATGGATGTGTGCCCACTGAGTTGACCCTTTCATCTATCATTGCCCTCAACTCATTGTCAGTGAAACATGGGTATTTTTGAAGTACGTGTAGGGTGCAGTGTGGGGTGGTTGGTGGGGTGTGGAAGTTTGGATGTGGGTGCAGATGGGTTGTGGTGTTGGTCTGTAAGTGTGATGTGTGCCTAGTGCAAAACGTGCAGTTGTGTGCTGTGTGAAGATGCCTGTGGTTTATGGGATCTGTGTGAATAGGTTGTCACTATGTGTGCTGTTCGTAGAAATCACAAGGGATTGTGGTTGTATGGAATGTGGTGTTGCCTACTATTGGTCGTACCTTTTTGAACCACGGTGGTGCGCACCGCCAATCGTGTTCCACTGTGCATGGTCCGCTGGGCAGGAAACTGACACGTAATAGGGCGGACGAAATGGTGTTGGTCTGGCAGGGCTGATGGTCAGACAGTCATTCTCTCATCATCTGCGGGCCTGGCAGTGACGCATTTGTGGCTGGTTGTAGGCAGCTTTCAGTTTGTGACTCGTGATACAGTGGCCACAGCATGGTTGCGGTATTCTGCACAGCAGTCTTGCCCGGAAACCACCAAAGTTGTAATGAGGCCCCCAGTGTACAGACCAGTGTATGCCTACACATTGCATTCAGTATACTACATCCCAAATACATCTCTTACTGCAGCCTATGTACTTAAATTCTCTATGTCTACATCAAAATACAAGTGGTTGTTAATGTCTCTAAATGAGTATAAGTCTCCCTTTATATTTGTGTTATTTTCTATCTCCTTAACAGTATTCATTAGACAGTATACACATACCTTAAAAAGAACAAGTACTGTTTTAACACAATAAAGAATAACAACACATTTTTTCTTTTCTATTGACACAGCAACTTCCTCCTCAGCCTACATATAGTATTTCTGACCCCTTCCCCTTCTACAACAAAAAACAGTTCAAGCTGCTCTCCCCCAATCTTTTCTCTTAGGTTTTGAAGTAATACACTTCACTCATATCAATGACTGCCCCCGGGGGGGGGGCGAAATCCACTAGACACCAGGGATTTTGTTTTTATTGTTTATTTTGGGGGCAACCCCTTGGGCAAGGGTCGCTCCCCTGGGGGCTATTTTTTTTTCTGTTTCGCCCCCCCCGATGGGCAGACCAGCCATTTTTTTGGACGATCTGGCCCCCGGGGGGTGGAAGCACACTAGGCGCCAGGGATTGTGTGGTGTGTGTGTGGTGTGTGTTTGGGGGCACCCCTTGGGCAACGGTCGCCCCCCTAAAGTGGGGAAAGTTCATAATGGCCATCTCTCCCGCCTTTGGGAGCAGATGAGCCTATTTTTGTAGGCCCATCTGCCCCCAAGGAGGGCAGAAACCACCAATACGCCAGGGATTTTATTGTTGTTTTGTGTTGGGGGTGCCCCCTTTGGGAAGGGTCGCCCCCTAAAGGGGGCACAGAGGTGTTGCCCATTTCTGCCCCCCTTGGGGGCAGATTGGCCAATTTGTTTATGCCCATCTACCCCGAGGGGGGCAGGATCCACTTAGGTACCAGGGACAACTTCTAAGTTCTTGGTGGTGGGGTGTTTGTCAACTGGCGAAGTATTTGTATTTGTGATTATAACAATTTATTTCTTCTTTTTCTTCTAGTTCAATGCTTTTGCTTCCTTTGCTGTGGATCCTTGCAGTTTTGGCAGTAGTTGTCCTGCGGTTTGCATAGTTGCATGTTTTAGGTAAGTGAAAGCAATTTACTCCAAAGGAGTATTGTTGACATGCATGAATGACATGTTTGTAGGTGGTGTACTAAATGCAGTATTGTGTGTTTGACATTGTCCTTAGATTTGAGCACAGTGATGTTTGTGTTGTCATATGTCTAATTAGCTTTTTTCTTTTTAGTGGGATATCATTGGTGATTGCTGTGTCTGTGCAGAGTAGTTGCTTGGTGAGTAGCTTTTTCAGGCAAGTGAGTGGTATAGTTTTTTGTAGTACATAACTCTTTGTGATAAAGCTACACTTTGTTTATTACTTATTTTAGTGCTAGTTGTTGTTGGCAATCCATTTGTTGTTAGTGATGATCATGGCTAGCCGCAGAGTGACCGCTCAGCAGGTTGTTTGCATGCTCTTTGAGTTGTCTTCAGACCATGATTACGACACCGACTCTGCATCTGAGGCAGAGGAGGAAGCAGGAGATTCTGGAAGTGAGTTTTCTGTCCGAAAGTATTCTTCTGATGAGGAAGCTACTCTCAGTGCAGATAAAGGGCCTGTGTTAGAGGAGGACATTGATGTGCCAAGAGTGCAGCAGCCTGGGGCTGAAGGGTTTCCCATTAGATGACCTGACACCTGGATTGCCCCAAACATGGAGCAGCCAAGGTTACCTGCATTTACTGGTCTCCCAGGGTGTAGAGTTAATACGGAAAACTTTTTGCCTGTCCATTTCTTTCACTTGTTTATGGACGATGTATTTTTGGAAGAGATTGTGGAGCAGACAAATGTGTATGCAGAGCAATATTTGCGGGACAACGCTGCCAGACTTAAGCCTCAGTCTAGAGCTACTCAGTGGGTTCCCACATATCTGGAAGAGATGAAAAGGTTTTTAGGTTTGACTTTTTTGATGGGGTTGATCAGGAAGCCGTCACTGGCTTCTTATTGGTCTACTAGTCCCTTGATGGCAACCGCTATATTTCCTGCAACTATGACACGTAATCGGTATTTGCTTCTTCTTCGTATGCTGCATTTTGTAGACAATGCTTTAGCCTTGCCACGAGATCACCCTGATTGTGACCGTCTTTTTAAGATTAGGCCTGTCCTTGATCATTTTGTGGATCGGTTTTCAGAGGTCTATGTTCCAGGCAAAGAGATAAGTGTGGACGAGTCTTTGGTCCTTTTCAAGGGGCGTTTAGTTTTTAAGCAGTACATTCCTAGTAAGAGGGCACGGTATGGGATTAAATTGTATCTGCTGTCAGAAAGCAGTACAGGATATGTGTATAATTTCCGGGTCTACACTGGTAGGGATTCCAGTATTGACCCTCCTGGTTGTCCGGCCACTTTTGGAGTTAGCGAAAAAATTGTGTGGGAACTTGCTGGAGGGCTGTTTAACAAAGGTCACCATTTGTACGTAGATAATTTCTACACTGGAGTGCAGTTGTTCAAGGAGTTGTTTAGAGTGGACACTGTTGCTTGTGGCACAATCTGTTCTAACCGGAAAGGCTATCCAAGGGAGCTTGTCTGTAAGAAACTTGTGAGGGGACAGTGCAGTGCCTTGCGGAATAATGAGCTGCTAGCTATGAAATTTTCAGACAGGAGGGATGTGTACATGCTATCGACCATCCATGATGAGAGTACTTCCCCTGTGGCTGTTTGGGGTCAGGTTGCGGAAGTGCGCAAACCTGCGTGCATTTTGGACTACAATAGGCACATGGGTGGTGTTGATAGAGTAGATCAGAGGTTGGAACCTTACACTGCTCTTCGTAAGTCTTATGTGTGGTATAAAAAGTTGGCCCTACATTTATTTCATTTGACAACTTTGAATGCCTTTATTGTATACAAGGATTGTTCACCTGAGTCAAGGATGACATTTGTTAAATTTCAGGAGTCGGTGATAGAAAGCCTTATTGTGGTGGAACCGGCAAGAGTTCCTAGAGTAGAAGTGGTGGAGGATGTGGCTAGATTGAAAGATCGGAACTTTCCAGATCACATTCCTCCCACTCCCAAAAAAGACTTGCCCACAAAGAAATGTAGAGTATGTGCCCGGAGATTAATCCGGAGGGAGAGCCGGATGTACTGCCCCGAATGCCCTTCAAAGCCTGCTCTGTGTGTGACCAGCTGTTATAGAAGTTACCATACCAAATAAAACTTCTGGGAAATACCGTGAGCGTAAGCTGCCTGTTTTATATTTTCATATGTTTCACGGTTGGCATCTCTGTCATGTATTTAGTTAGAGCTTTTGTGTTTGTAGTTTTGTGCTTATTTTATAATTAGTGGTTTATTTGTTGTTTATAAACAAAAAAAAGTGATGGCGGTGTGCGTGGGGTGGCGCTTGGCTGGTGGTGTGCGTGGGGTGGCGCTTGGCTGGCGGTGTGCGTGGGGTGGCGCTTGAAAGGCGGTGTGCGTGGGGTGGGGCTTGGAAGGCGGTGTGCTTGGGGTGGGGCTTGGCTGGCGGTGTGCTTGGGGTGGCGCTTGGAAGGCGGTGTGCTTGGGGTGGGGCTTGGCTGGCGGTGTGCTTGGGGTGGCGCTTGGAAGGCGGTGTGCTTGGGGTGGAGCTTGGCTGGCGGTGTGCTTGGGGTGGCGCTTGGCTGGCGGTGTGCTTGGGGTGGCGCTTGGCTGGTGGTGTGCTTGGGGTGGCGCATGGCTGGCGGTGTGCGTGGGGTGGGGCTTGGAAGGCGGTGTGCTTGGGGTGGGGCTTGGCTGGCGGTGTGCTTGGGGTGGCGCTTGGCTGGCGGTGCCAGGCAAACGCCAGTCCACACTCCCATCAGTTGGTGTGATTCTTGTATCAGGCATGTGGGCGTATGTAAGTGATGGGCCCTTGAGTGGCGCGGTCTGTCGATGTGAGTGTTGTAATGTGCTGGTCCCGTGGCTGGCGGTGTGAATGGTCTTGTGCGTGTCATGTATGAAAGGTGTGTGAATGGACTGTAAAGCGGTTGGTGCCTTGTCGTGGCTTTACAGCTCATGAGCTGTGAGTCATTGGTTCAGTTTTTTGCCTTTCAGTTATTAACAGTGCATTTCATTTTTGTGAAAACATTTGATCCACTGAACCATCACTCACCCTTGTGCCAAATCCAACCAGTATGTGTGGTAAAAATGACAAAACCTGCTCTGCTGTAATCAGGCGTCGCAGCACACCTGTGACACGCTAGGTGCCTCGGGAGGGACCCCGATGATGAAGCATGCCACCAACTTGGTTGGTGGGTGAGGGGTCTTTTTCACATAACCTAAGTGTGTTTCTTTTCACAATTTTAGTGTTTGGCACATCACGGACGTATGTGCACACATCAAAATGATATATTACAAAAATACCTGTGTTTGGGGGGGAGGGCCCACCTATGTTTTTGGTCCTGGGTGCGGCCTAGAAAACCCAGACATTTTTTAAAACTAGACACCCCAAGGAGTCCAGGGAGGTGTGGCTTGCGAGGCTCCCCCAACATTTTCTTACCCCGACTCCTCTGTAAACCTCAAAATGTGCATAAAAAAGCATATTTTCCTGACTTTTCTTAGTAGGATCACCGCTCCAGCACAAAATTCCTACTCCCCAGTTTTCCCCTCAGTCTCCCAAGTAAAATGACACCTCACTTATGTGGGTCCTCAAAGCAGAGTCCGTCTAAAGATGTATAAAAGAATATGTCCTTATAAACTCGCTGTGCTATCCCCTCTATCTCTACAAGTTTTGGGCCTTATTCTGTTGCAGGCACCTGGCCCACCCACACAAGTGAGGTATCATTTTTTTCGGGAGACTTGGGGGGACGCTGGGTGGAAGGAAATTCGTGGCTCCTCTCAGATTCCAGAACTTTCTGTCACTGAAATTAGAGGAACATGTGTTTTTTTAGCCAAATTTTGAGGTTTGCAAAGGATTCTGGGTAACAGAACCTGGTCAGAGCCCCACAAGTCACCCCATCTTGGATTCCCCTAGGTCTCTAGTTTTCAAAAATGCACAGGTTTGGTAGGTTTCCCTAGGTGCCGGCTGAGCTAGGGGCCAAAATCTACAGGTAGGCACTTTGCAAAAAACACCTCAGTTTTCTTTCAAAAAATTGGATGTGTCCACGTTGTGTTTTGGGGCATTTCCTGTCGCGGGCGCTAGGCCTACCCACACAAGTGAGGTATCATTTTATCGGGAGACTTGGGGGAACGCTGGGTGGAAGGAAATTTGTGGCTCCTCTCAGATTCCAGAACTTTCTGCCACAGAAATGTGAGGAACATGTGTTTTTGTAGCCAAATTTTGAGGTTTGCAAAGGATTCTGGGTAACCGAACCTGGTCAGAGCCCCACAAGTCACCCCATCTTGGATTCCCCTAGGTCTCTAGTTTTAAAAAATGCACAGTTTTGGTAGGTTTCCCTAGGTGCCGGCTGAGCTAGAGGCCAAAATCTACAGGTAGGCACTTTGCAAAAAACACCTCTGTTTTCTTTTAAAAAAATGGGATGTGTCCACGTTGCGTTTTGGGGCGTTTCCTGTCGCGGTGAGGTATTATTTTTATCGGGAGACTTGGGGGAACATAGATTAGCAAAACAAGTGTTATTTCTCTACATTTTTTCCTTCCAAATATAGGAGAGTGTGTAAAAAAGACATCTATTTGAGAAATGCCCTGTAATTCACATGCTAGTATGGTCACCCCGGAATTCAGAGATGTGCAAATAACCACTGCTCCTCAACACCTTATCTTGTGCCCTTTGTGGAAATACAAAGGTTTTCTTGATAGCTATTTTTTACTCTTTATATTTCCGCAAATTAATTGCTGTATACCCGGTATAGAATGAAAACGCACTGCAGGGTGCAGCTCATTTATTGGCTCTGGGTACCTAGGGTCTTGATGAACCTACAAGCCCTATATATTCCCACAACCAGAGGAGTCCAGCAGACGTAACGGTATATTGCTTTCGATAATCTGACATTGCAGGGAAAAGTTACAGAGTAAAACGTAGAGAAAATTGATGTTTTTTTCACCTCAATTTCAATATTTTTCTTTTTCAGTTGTTATTTTCTGTAGGAAACCCTTGTAGGATCTACACAAATGCCCCCTTGCTGAATTTAGAATTTTGTCTACTTTTCAGAAATGTTTAGGTTTCTGGGATCCAGCATTGGTTTCATGCCCATTTCTGTCACTGACTGGAAGGAGGCTGAAAGCACAAAAAATTGCAAAAATGGGGTATGTCCCAGTAAAAGGCCAAAATTGTGTTGAAAAATTGGGTTTTCTGATTCAAGTCTGCCTGTTCCTGAAAGCTGGGAAGCTGCTGAGTTTAGCACCACAAACCCTTTGTTGATGCCATTTTCAGGGGAAAAACCACAACCCTTCTTCTGCAGCCACTTTTTCCCATTTTTTTTTTAAAAAAACGAATTTTTCACTGTATTTTGGCTAATTTCTTGGCCTCCTTCAGGGGAACCCACAAAGTCTGGGTACCTCTAGAATTCTTAGGATGTTGGAAAAAAAGGACACAAATTTGGCTTGGTTAGCTTATGTGGACAAAAAGTTATGAGGGCCTAAGCGCGAACTGCCCCAAATAGGCAAAGGTCTGGCACAGGAGGGGGGAAAGGCCTGGCAGCGAAGGGGTTAATACAATGTTATACAACTTCTCCCTGGATTGTATAGTTAACCCTTTGCAGTGCTCCTGAAAAGTTAGCCAATAACATGTGAGTTTTGCAAATCTGGTGATCCTCCTCGGCGCTCAGTGCGGCCCCCCTGTGTAAATTTGCGGGTGGGTACACTGAGAAGTTCAGAAATTATTTTATGATCTTATAAAAAAACACATCCATATAAACACTTTGTTTAGAACACAAAACAAAATCATAACATTAAATATTAATTTTGAATCATTACTGCCTCTATAAATCGCGGAGAACAAAGTCACGTTATAGTCTTTTTTTTCTCTTCCCTTCCCCCTCATGGTCCTTTAGTTCTGTTACCATGGTTACACAGTCTCCAACATTCTTGCTGCACCAGGTCACAAGTTCATAACTGTTTCTGACTACACCATGCCTAGTTTAAAGCCAAAATTAGTGGGTGTGGTTGAATCTTTCAGAGTAAACATATCATAGATATTTTTACTGTTTTCCAGTTGTTTCTAAACCCAATCCAACATATACTTACAATTCACATACCTTCACTACCTACCTTCACCCAATTAAAATATCTACAACAGCCAATGGAATCACTTCTTCCAGACTGTACCTACTACCCTCTAGTTCAACTGATGGTCATTTCATACCAGCCTCATTCAGCTGCAACCATCTCCTGTGTGCTTCTCCAGATTACCTCCAAGATGCTCAGAGTGTGGATTGTGGGTCACAGCTTTATGTTTTGCGCCAGTGTGACTGCAAAAAGAAGTAGTATTGACAGGGACCTAGGATTGTCTAATGCGGATATTACTTGGATTGGCCAGAGAGGGTTAAAGTCAATCAATTAATCAGAAATTTGTAAAGCACACTACTCACCCGTGAGGGTCTTAAGGTGCTGAGGAGTGGGGAGGATGAAGTGGGGTGTAGGTGCTTCTACTGCTCGAACAGCCAGGTCTGGAGAAGTTTCCTGAAGGTAAGGAGGTCTTTGGTCTGGTGCAAGTGGGTGGGAAGTGTTCTCCACGTTTTGGTGGTGAGGTGCGAGAATTATCTACCACCGGTTGTAGTTCTGCGGATGCGTGGTACGGTTGCAAGGGCGAGGTCGGCGGAGCGGAGATGCCGGGTTGGGGTGTAGAAGGAGAGTCTTCTGTTGAGGTATTCTGGTCCGGTGTTGTGCAGTACTTTGTGAGTGTGGGTGAGGAGTTTGAAGGTGAAAGTGGTATCAATTACTTCCTTTAGTTGAAGCTATCAAGCATTGCCAACATCCAGACTTTATGATTGTACACTGTGATGGCAATGACCTAGGTGTAATCACAGGAGTTGGTTTGGAAATCCTAATGAAAGAAACCTTTGAAAAATTAATGACGCTCTTCCCACTCACTGCCCTGTTTTTTTCAAACTTTTGCGAAAGGCAGAAGTGGAACTGGTCAACTCAGTTTTGCCCACAAATAGAGAAATCCAGGAAACATGTCAATAAAAATGTTTCTGCATTCCTCAGGGACCATAATATGATTTCTATATACCACAACAAAATACATGTGATATGGAGGGTATATACAGAAATGACGGAGTTCACCTAACAGAAAAAGGCGAAAAACATTTCCTGCGTTGCTTCAGAGACAATATCATGTGTAGTATATCATCTACACATTGTAAACACAAAGGCTCTTTTCAGAGCCAATCTTTTACCATACACAGATGTATTTATATATATATATATATATACATATATATATATATATATACTTCTCAAATCTCGCTTGGACCTGCAAATGGCTCAGTGGATCACGTAAAAGGAAAGAAACACTTTTTTGGATGCTAGGGTAGATGTGACAGTGTCTATCTGAGCGTGAGAGTGAGTTTGAGACTGTCTGTGTAGGTGTGAGAGTGCTTGTAACAATGTCTCACTGGATGTCAGACTGAGCGTGAGAGCAGCTGTCTGGGTGTGCGGGTGAGTGTCAGAGTATAGATATGGGTTCAACGCTACATATGAGAGTCTCTATGTTAGTGTGAGACTGAGCGTAACAGTCTTTGTCTGAGTGTGAGAGGGAGTGTGACAGTGTCTGCCTGGATGTAACGGTGGGAGTGAGAGTGTCTCTCTGCATGTGAGAGTGAGTGCGAGAGTGTCTGTGTACATGTGACAGTGGATGTAACAGCATCTCTGTAGTTGTCAGAGTGGCTGTCAAAGTGTCGGCCTGGGTGTCAGACTGAGTGTGAGAGTAGCTGTCTGGGTGTGAGGAGGAGTGTCAGAGTTCATCTCCGAGTTTGACATGTGAGAGTCTCTATGTTAGTGTGACACTGAGTGCGAGAGTCTGTCTAGGTGTGAGAGGGAGAGTGACAGTGTCTGCCTGGATGCAAGGATGAGTGTGAGACTGTCTGTGTAGGTGTGAGAGTGCTTGTTACAGTATATGCCTGGATGTCAGACTGAGTCTGAGAGTAGCTGTCTGGGTACGAGGGTGAGTGTCAGAGTGTGTCTCTGGGTTTGACATTACATGTGAAAGTCTCTATATTAGTGTGATACTCAGCATGAGAGTCTCTCTCTGAGTTTGAGAGGGAGTGTGATTCGATGCGAGGGTGGGTGTGAAAGTGTCCCTCTGACTGTGAGAGTGAGTGTGAGAGTCTCTGTGTACATGTGACAGTGGATGTAACAGCATCTCTGTAGGTGTGAGAGTGTCAAGGTGTCTGCTTGCATGTCAGACTGGGTGTGAGAGTGTCTCCCTGCGTGTAATACTGAATGTGAGAGTGTCTCTATTAGAATTTACTTCTTTTTTATTTACCATTTTCCGAGCTCCGAGGATCCAACCGGAGATTCACACTGGGGCCGCGCAGGGCCCCTGGGGTGGATCTGCAGATCTTGCAAAATGCCCCCAAAAATCATTTTCTACATTTTAAAGGCCTTATTTGTCCCATCACCACAACTTTATCACCCCCATGTGGCCAGGGAACCTATACCCTTAACACATCAACTCAACTGCCCCCCATATTTCAGCCTGGGAACCGCTTACCAACAAATGAAAATGACATCTGCAACATTTCTCTCAGGTCGCGGGCAGCCAATCAGATTATTCCTGTGGTGCGTGAATCACAGATCCGTGTCCCTATAGATCTATATTTTTTTACCTTAAATGTTTCCAAAACTACTTAAAGGATTCCCACCAAATCACAAAAAGTGTGATCTGTGGAACAGAATCTAGCTTCATGCCTAATGTGGTGTACTTCCGTTCAGTGGTTCGGGCTGTAGGCGTGTCTAAAAGTCCTATGGAAAAATTAATCGGGAAAACACGATTTGGGACACCCCCTTTTTCTCGGCTCCCGCTTGACAGATCACCCTGAAACTTTCAAGATAAAAGCTGAACTTCGCAAAGTATAAGATTTCACAATTTCGTGAAGATTCGTCAAGCGGCGCCAAAGGCAAAACAAAAAACGCTCCTTCTATATCTACCTACTGGCGATATATATATATATATTTATTAACAATCTTGTTGTATTGTTGCATTGTGTGTATATATTTATCTATATATATATATACACACTTAGATATATACACAGACACACACATACACGCACATATAAATAAATATGTAAATATTTCTATAATCTATATATATATATATATATATATATATATATATATATATATATATATATAAAATACAACAAGATTCTCAATATATTTTTTATTTCAACAATATATTATATGCAGCGTCTATGTTGATATAAAATACTATGCAAAGCCTTCAGTTGGATTCTACAGAAATGAGTCTCCTACCTCTGGTCAGGCTCTGCAGTAATGGTAAAAAAACAAGTTGTGCACAAACTTCAGCTGCAGGAGGTGGCTGCAGTGTCCCATCTTAGCTGATTTTATCTAGGCCCTTCTGCTAACTTTGCCTTCTGCCTGGCACTGCACTCAGCACCATGGCCTCAGCTGCAGTGCATGACATTCAGATGTGTGGAATCGGGTGTGAATACAGTGCTGGCATTCAACCAGGCCTTGCACCCACCTACCGTGCAACCAACCACACTGAGTACAGTTTTTCACCATGTACAGTGGGCATTTAATGCAGGGGTTTGCCTTCTGCCATGATCAGTGACATAAATATTAGGACAGCTTTTCCAAGTAACATGATGCTTGACAGTGGGTACTACAATGCTTACAGAAAGGTTAGAAGTAAGTGTGTATGGTGAGGGTGGGGGTGGGGGTGGGGGTGTTGCGTGTGTGTCACTCTCTTTTTCCTCCCACCCTCCACTGTGTGCTAGGTGCAGTACTCACTGTGGTCGTTGCCGCCGCCTTTGATATCCGTCATGTATGAGGAGGTAGACCAGCATGGGCAGGACCTGCAGCTCGGGCTCCATGGCATCCTGGTTCTTCGTTTGTGTCGAGAGGTGAGTGGTTTCCCTTCCAAGTCCTGTTTCCGCCGTGCTTTTGATGGCGTTGGTATCGCCCCGGAAAAGCTGGTGGATTGGCGGGTTGTGATATGGTGGGCGGTACATTGTCTTCCGCCTGGCTGTTGGCAGTGACCGCTGCGGTGTTTGTTGCTACCGCCGTGGCGGTCGGAGTGTTAAGGTGGCTGTCTATGTTGGCGGTTTCCGCCGTGGTCGTGATCCCATTTTTTTACCGCCGGTCTGTTGGCGATGGCGGTGTTGTCGATGCTTTATCACCGACCGCCAGGGTTGTAATGAGGGCCTAAATGTCAAAGGGAAGAGCTATTCAAAGATTCTTCCATCTAGATTAGCCAGAGTTATAGATAGGCAGCACAGGTTCATCCCCCGTACGTAGTTGATATTGCTGCAGTTCAAGATACCCCCTGGGCTTGATTTTATTGGATGCTGAGAAAGCATTTGATCGCATGGCATGGCAGTTTCTATGGGCAGTGATGGAACATAAAGGTTTCAGGGAAGGATTTATAAGGGCCATTGGGACATTATGTAAGAATCCAGTGGCCAGGCTACGCATCACAGGTTTGGAGTCAGGAGAGATATGTGTTGCGAGAGGAACAAGACAGGGGTATCCTTGCTCACCCCTGCTTTTAGCTCTCTATATTGACCCCCTTATTGCTAAGTTAGAACAAAATTCAGATATAAAGCCTGTAATCCAGTATTCTACATGTTAAAAAGTATTTACATATGCTGATGATGTGGCGTGGTCTTCCCTGATCCGGGGGTGGCTGTAACTGAAATTAAGAGCCTCGCTAAACAGTTTGGGGTGTAGTCAGGGTATAAATGAAATGCTACTAAGACACACATCATTTGCACAGACAGTGTGGGCTTTAGAGATCAGCGGGTCATTCCTGAAGCAGTCTATTTGGGGATAAGAATCACAGCTACTATTGATCAACTAGCAGAGGTTAACATGACTCCTATACTGGATAAGTGAGGTGGGAACTTGATAGACTAAATCACCTACATCTTTCTTTAGTAGGCAGGAGCAATGTGATTAAGATGTCTGTACTGCCAAAGGTACTTTACATATTTTGGGCCATCCCTCCAGAGATTGGTAAGGTGTGGCTCAGGAAGTTGGAGTTGTTACGTCTTAGCTTTATATGGGGCTATAAGAAACCAAGGAGAGCTGCTAAATGTATGATCTTGCCAAGGGAGCGTAGGGGATGGCCAGTCCCAAACTTTACTTTGTATTATTGGGCTTGTATGCTGCAACACGTGGCTATATTGGTAACCGGAGACACCAGTGGGCTAATTACGGCAGAGGCCCCAACTATCTATGAAATGTTGCTAGGGGAAGAATCAAGGGCTAGTATTTTAAGGCTTCTGGAACTCAGCTATTATTAAAAAAAAAGTTTTAAGGTTCTGAAGACTACGCATAAAGTATGGAGTCAGTTGAGACGGCAGTTGGCTCTTGGGAAGGTCAATTAATACACACCTACCTTTGCATTTAATGTATTACCCTGTATCTTTCAAGGTTCTGTGGTGATGAAGTGGAGGCAGAAAGGTCTTTCACTGATAGGACATCTTTATCAAGATGCTCAAGTCCGATCCTTTTTAGAAGTGCAGGAACTGTATGACCTACTGAAAGTTGCAAATTCAAGATTTTGTCTTTAAGAATAGCAAAAGGTTACAGGATGCGCTCAAGATTCCGCTCATCGAGTCAGTTCAGCTCAAGCAGAAGATTGGCTGCATTTATGGTTTGTTGCTGCAGATGCTGGAGGACGATCTAGAAACACAGAATATTAAGTGGGGTGCTAGACTCGGCAAGGATAAGGTGGTGACTCAGAGCTCACTGGAGCTTTGTGATAGGGTGTTACTGACTGCTAGCCTGCGGAGCCAACACTTTAAGACTATCTTCGATTTATACCATACTCCGACAAAGCTGGTTAAATGGGGAGGGGATGCTGAGGGCAGATGTAGATGTTGTGGTACAGGAATGGCTGATACTGTCCACATGTTTTTTGCCTTTTCCAAGGTTGATCCCTTTAGGTAGTCCTTTGCAGAGTTTCTAAGTAATGTGCTCGGACAACAATTACAGTTAGATGACCAAATGCTGCTTCTAGGGTTGATGGACATTACAAAGGGATTCATGGTAGGAAGCACAGATGCCCACCATTGCAATGGTGGTGGCACGTCTATGTATTGCCACTGACTGGGTTAAAGCCAAATTACCTGTCTTCCACATCTATGAACTGGCAAAAATCAATACAAATATTTTTTTTAAAGGAGGAGTGAGTGACATGATGACAAGTTGACGAACATGTCTTAAATCAGCCCAAGCAAGCACCTGTCTAGCTCACACTGGAACAGACTCCTGGCAGTATCATTCCCTTGAATTCTACTACCCTCTTACGTTCTCATCTTCCTACATCCTTCCTGTCAGGCTGGCACCATGTACCACTACTATTACGAGTTTGTTTTGCCCTTGCCTGTAAGGATTGTTTTTGTGCAGGGAGATGTCCCTTCAATCAAGGGTGTTGTGCCATGTATGTATTTATGTATGTGTGTGTGTGTGTGTGTGTGTGTGTGTGTGTGTGTATATCAAAACTTTTACTTAAACATCACCAATTTCACTTATCTTACCTGTGATCATGCAAACATTAGAATTTGTAGAAAATTAAAATATAATTTAGTCACTGAACCCCACAACCTCGATACCCAGCAGGTTGAGCAGGTCCTATTCCCAGTGAAGGACATCTGCTCAATGGTGCATCAGCTGCTGCTGGATGCGGATGATTCTGGTGCTGCGTCAACAGACCACTGCACTCGCCCCCACAGCAGCTGACGCTCCCGCAGGACATAGCCCTTGCCAGGCCTGCCACCTGCTGCTAACATGTGGAGGAGATAGCTTTGCACCCATAAAATTAGAGCTGCCACTTCTGCCTCACTAAAGATGGGGCAGGACCACCCCTTGCCCTTCTGCATCACCCACATGAGGTACGGGTGGTGCCTCTGTTGCCTGCTTCTGCCATAGATAGAGTAGAGAGAGTGAGTGACTAGAGGAGGAAGGAAGAAACTAAGGAAGGAGTGTGACCCGAGCAAAAAACAAGAGTAGGACAGACAGAAAAGACCAGGAAAGGAATAAGGATTAAATAAAACACAAAGTTGACAAAACATAAAATAAACGCAAACTAAACACAGGGATTATGCCACAATATAAGCCAAAGTGAGTCATTATGAGTGTGGTTGGCAGAACTGTCATGGATGCGCAGGTTCCACCGCCAAATTACAACCCTGGCAGTTAGACCACCAGGGAACCACCGGCTCTGCTAGGATAATTTTTCCCGGTGGCCTGGTGGTGCCAGATATTGTAATCTGAAGCGCTGCCCTGCAGATTACGGCCTTGTTCTCCACCAGCCTTTTCATGGTGGTAACAATGGCATGAAAAGGCTGCCAGAGAACAGGTGCAGAGGACCACAGGAGGGCCCTGCTCTACCCATGCACTTGGCGTGGGAAGTATGAGGCCTCCCTGCCCAGCACCCTCACAATGTTCACTGTCTGCTACAAAATTACAACATTACATTTACACCCCGTTACCCCCTGGAAGAACGCAAGGACAAAAGAAATTGAGTTCAATCAGTGATATTTTGAAATATGCAGATATACATAACGAATAGAAAAACAGTATATACAGATATTTACAATATGTACAGAAGGCAGTACACTGTCCTTAGCAAATGTCCGTGGCCCACTGGGCTAAAAATCATGGGCGAAGCACACACTTGACTCCTGCCTCCAAATGGAGAGAACACTGCAGGGGCATCAGGTCATAAACACACAGGCACCTCAAGGGGAAGGGGGGGCACCTCAGCCAGAAGATGGTACTACGCCACTGCTCTTGGGGGGGGGGAGTACATGCCCACAGTGATGTCCTAGGGAGTGCAAAGCCACAGTCTCTCAAGTCTCTCAAGTGGGTACTTTGCCCACTGCTTGCTCCTGGGGAGTGCAAAGCCACAGTCTCTCAAGTGGGTGGTTTGCCCACTGCTTGGTCCTGGGGAGTGGAAAGCCACAGTCTCTCTAGGTGGATGCCTTCTTCCACTGGTTCTGGAGGGGGCAGTGTGCCCGGTGTGCTTCATCCTGCCAAGTATAGGGATAGTGGATTCTTTTCTCCACTGGTTCTGGAGGGGGCATTGTGCTCAGTCTGCTTCATCCTGCCAAGGATAGGGATAGTGGATGCATTTCTCCACTGGTTCTGGAGGGGGCCTTGTGCCCAGTAATGCTGCACGGGGGGTGTGGCAGTTCACATTCCCTCACCTGGGTGTCTGAGGCACGAGATTTGCAGGGAACAGGTAGCATGATACTCCATGGAGGCAGGACCAAAGTCCATCCTGCTGCTAATGCTGCAAACTGGTGGTAGTGCCGGTGCTGGTGGGGGTGCTTCAAGTGGTGGTGGGAGGCTCCAGGCCGTCTCCTGCAGCCTCGGACGGGTGCTTACTGGGGATGCTGCTGCTGACAGTTGTTGTGGCAGCGGCGGTGCAGGTTGCGGTGCAGGTGGCGGTGCCTGCGGCGGGGCTTGCCACGGTGCAGGTCTCGGGGCTGTCGGTTCTGATGGTGGGCAGTCCTTCACCTGAAGCCTCCGAGGCCTGAAGTGGCTTGCCTTGAGTTTTCTTCCCCTTCCTCACCTTGGCAGATTCTGCTGGGACCTTGGTACTGGCAGCTTGAGTTTTGGAGGAGGCCTTGCTGGGTGGGTCATGCTCCTTGGCTGTGCTGCGTGCTGGCCCCTTCTTCACCTTGGCAGGTGGCAGAATGGGTTGGTCCTTTGCAGGTGTCGGTGGCACACTGGCTGCCCTGACGGGTGCCCCCTTTGATCCTCTGGGACTTGCAGGTACCACAGCATCTGAGGTGCTGGCCTGGGACCTGGACACACTGGCCCGAGGGGAAGGACGGCGGGGGAGGCGTAGGGAAGAGGTCAATGTTTGCCAGGAAAAGTTTTTTAGACACCCTGGGATGGGAAGATGTAGAGGGCTTGGGAGTGGAGGAAGAGGGAGTGGTTGTAGGAGGTGTACGAAGGTGCATGGGATGGATGCTGTTGTGAGGTGGAAGGCTGTTGGGTGGGTGGGTGGTTGGGTGCTTGCTTTGTGTACTTTGCAAAGAGGGGTCACAGACACACTGGGTGAGGACACAGGGGATGTGTGCATGGTTGTGGGGATGGTGACTGCTCATGAGGGCTGTATTGTGATGGGCGTGCTGGTGATGGAGGTAGTGGATGAAGATGTAGTGCATGCAGGTATGAGTGTAGATGCTACTGGGAGCGAGGTGGACGGGGAGAAGAGGGGGATAAGGTGGAGGCAGTGGATGTTGGTGTGTTTGAATGGTGCTTGTGTGAGTGCCTGTGAGATGAAGTGTGGTGCTTATGTTTGCCTGAGCCACTTTTGTATGGTGATTTGGGTTCATGCTGGTCTGAAGGTGTGCTTGGGATAGGCTGAGGTTGAGGGGATTGGGTCCGGGTAGTGGAAGTTGGAGGGGGAGGCTGGATACAGGCACAATGGCTGCCATCAGTGCTGAGGCCAAAGCCTGAAATGCTCTCTGTTGGGCTGCCATGCCAGAGTGAATGCCCTCCAGGTATGCATTTGTTTGTTGCAAATGCCTCTCGACAGCCGGGATGGCATTCAGAATGGTTGACTTCCCAACACTGAGGGCTCTCAGGAGGTCAATAGACTCCTCACTGAGGGCAGCAGGGCTGACTGGGGCAGGGCCTGAGGTACCTGGGGCGAAGGAGATGCCCACCCTCCTGGGTGAGCGGGCACGGGAAACACGCTGAGGGGCTGTAGGGGGGGGGCGGTGCTGGTAGGTAGGGTGCAGCTGTACCTGTTGTTGGGGTGGGCACAGAGGTGTCCATCGGAGGAAGAGTCGCTGTCAGTGGTCTCCCCTCCTGTCCCCGTCGTGGAGCTCCCCTCGCCGTCCGTTCCACTGGTGCCTTCACCCTCAGTGGATTCAGCCTCCAGGCCCATGTGGGATGCAGCTCCCTCCGTCACCGATGCCTCTGCTCCTCCCCCAGATGATGCTAATGCACACAAGGACAGGGTGACAAAACAAAAAGAGGGGGGAAGAGACAGAGGATACACTTGGTCAATGCCAGCAACACCACTACCGTTGGCATACACAACACACAGGGAGCAGCCCTATGCACTAGGCCATGCCCAACCATTTACTGAGACAGTCACCAGCCCATGGGGTACAATGCCTAACGCCAGCATCTGCACACCTGAAACCCACAGGACCCTGCCCATTAGTAGATGGCCACTTACACCATTGGGGTAGGAGTGTGCCAGAGCCTGCCCACATCCCCCACCCAGCTACCTCCTAAAGCGTACAAAGTCCGCTTTAAGAATCTGTAGTCAACCCCTTGTGGCTGCTGTGATGCCCTCAAGCGCCCATCCAACTCCGGATAGGCCACCGCCAGGATGTGAAACATCGTGGGGGGTCATGGTGTGACGGGCACTCCTTCCAAGTTAGGAGCCCAGCCCCAGATGGGCCTCTGCTGTTTTCTTGGTCCCGCGGCGCAGGTCCTCCCATCTCTTGCGGCAGTGGGTGCTCCTCCTGGGATAGACCCCCAGGGTCCGCACCTCCTTGGCCATGGCATGCCAAATACCCTTTTTCTGATGGGCGCTGACCTGGAGGGAAAAGACAGCAGAAAAGGAAATTACTCACCCGTCCGGACCGTCATACTCATTGCCCACCAGTTCCCACCCATGCCCTGATGCACATACATTGAGCACCTCTCATGCAGCACTCAGGCCAGGACGTCTCAGCACCCCCTAACATGTGGCTTACATCCACACCACTCCAAACATTCATGGCCCACGCATCATGCTCACAGTGTACTCACCAGTTTGTCTGGAGGACCGTAGAGTAATGTATACTTGGGTAGGACCCCATCCACCAGTTTCTCCAACTCCTCCGCAGTGAAGACAGGGGCCCTTTCCCCAGACACATGAGCTATTGTCGCTTCCAGACACAGATCACAGCAGCACTTGAGTGAATAGTTTGAAAATGGCGGTGACGTCCACGGCAGTGCATACCATCGCCACCGGCGTACATCACCATTGGCTCCTGGAACCCCTAGGGCCCAATAATAACCAATGCAAAGTTGCGTGGCCGTCATCGACCGCCTACCGCAAAGGCGCACAACGCAAGCGCACTTGCCTCATTTCCACTTGTCCCTCATCACAGGTCAGGCAGCCACCATTTCAGGGGGGCACAGGGCATGGCACCTAACTGCGTCACATTAGAGATTGGCACATTAACTGACTCTCGACTTCACATACTGCTTCTGTAAAGTAAATTCAGCAACATCAGTGCAATATATCTGGAAATATGACCCTCTGTTCACCGTTCTCTTCCATAGGCTACAACCGCTCAGGCAGATTATGAAATGGCGGCATCCTCCGGTGTACAGACCCCTGGTGGACCTTGCGACAATGGAGGCCAAACACATTTTCATCACATATAGACTTGATTGTGCCACAATCCAAGAACTGTGTGCCCAATTGGAGCCAGACCTAGTGTCAGCCATCCGCCAACCCACAGGTATGCCCTATATTTGCAGGTGACTCTGGTTACCCAACCTCTCATGGCTGCTGACCCCAGTGAGGAATGCCAGGACAAGGGCAGGAGAACGTTACAATGAGGCACATGGGCGTACAAGGAGGATATTGAGAGAACCTTCGGCCTCCTGAAGGCCAGGTTCCGGTGCCTCCAACAGACATGTGGCTCCCGGTACTACTCACCCAAGAAGGTGTGCCAGATCATCGTTGCATGTGTAATGTTGCATAACCTGGCCTTGAGACCCCAGGTGCCTTTATTGTAGGAGGATGTGCCTGGAGATGGTCTTGTGGCAGCGGTGGAGCCTGTAGACCATGAGGAAGAGGAGGCAGAGGAAGAAGATGTTGACAACAGAACAAATATAATACAGCAGTACTTCCAGTGACTCACAGGTAAGACACTGTAACTTCACTTAACATTTCAGTAATCTGTTGGACATTGTACAAGGCAGCCTCTTACCCTATGTCTATGGCCACTGACTGTTCCCTTTAGATTCTCTATTTTCAGATCCCTGTGCCCCATTCTGGCTCCTGCTATATGTACTGCTGCCCATCAAAGATCATCATGTAGTATATTTCACTGTACATATATGTTGCAAATCTTTGAGAATGTTGTACTAGTACATACGAGATCCATTACACTGACTCCAGTATGGTATTTGTTTCAAGGGTGTTTATTTATGTGCCAATAAGTATAGGGGTCTGTGCAAGGGGCTGGGGTGATGGTGGAGGAATGCCCAGTTAGAATCCAGTCTCTTGGTATCACAGGTGCATTGTCCAAGGGGGCATAGGAAGGGGACCAATGGCAGTTCAAGGTGGACTGGGTACCAGAGTGGGACAGAAGGGTGACAATCAGGAGAGTCCTATTTCCTGGCTGTGGTCTTGACAACGTTCTCTGTATTCTGCTTGGATCGCAGGGACCGTTTGTGGGCTGGTTCTCCTTCTGCAGGGAGTGGGGTGCTGGTGGCCTGTTGTTCCTGTGGCGGGCCTCCTGTCCACTAGCACCGGCGGAGGTGGAAGGCTGTTCCTCAGTTTGGCTAGTGTCAGGCGCCCTTTCTTGTGCCACTGCCTCCCTCATGGTCTTGCCCATGTCAGCCAGCACCCCTGCAATGGTGACCAGGATGGTGTAGATTTTTGTTAGGTCCTCCCTGATCCCTAGGTACTGTCCCTCCTGCAGCCACTAGGTCTCCTGCAACTTAGCCAGTACCTGGCGCATGGTCTCCTGGGAATGGTGGTATGCTTCCAGGATGTTGGAGAGTGCCTTGTGGAGAGCAGGTTCCCTGGGCCTATCCTCCCCCTGTGCACAGCAGTCCTCCCAGCTTCCCTGTTGTCCTGTGCCTCTGTCCCCTGAACCGTGTGCCCACTGCCACTGAACCCAGGTCCCTGATCGTCCTGTGTTTGTGGGGTTGCCTGGGGTCCCTGTAGTGGTGGACACACTGCTGATTGATGTGTCCTGGGGACAGTGACATGGGCCCGCTGGGTGGGTACTGTGCTGGAGTTTCCTGAGGGGGGCAGCTCTGTGGTGGGTTGAGACAGTGGCAGGGGAACCAACTGTCAGAGGCCCTTGATGGGCCAGGTTGGTCATTCTGATCCAGGCGTACAGAGCTGCTGTTGTCACTGTGGGCCTCTTCAGGGGGGGACTGGATGTAGCTGACGTTGAGTAGGGGTCCTGTTGGGATACAAGTGCATTGTTAATGTATCTGCGTGTGCCATCTTGTACATGTGTGTGTTTCCCTGTATGATTGTGCTTTCCCTGTTAGCTTGGCCTTATGTGGGTGGTGAATCTGTTGGCTGGGTGAGTCTCCCTACTGGGCATGCTTTGGTGATGGGTGTCCATTCAGGTCTGTGATGGGTGTCCATGCATTGGTGTTGCATTCAGGGCTTGGTATTGGGATGGGTGGGTTGTGATGGTGGGGTTTATGTGAGGTGATGGAGTGATGGGAGTGAGGGTAAGGGTGGGGGCATGTGATGGCATGAAGGTAGAGTGGGGGATGTAGTAGTAAAGATTTGACTTACCCGAGTCCAGTCCTCCTGTTACTCCTTCGAGGCCCTCAGGATGCATTATTGCCAAGACTTGCTCCTCCCATGTTGTTAGTTGTGAGGGAGGAGGTGGGGGCCCACCGCCCGTCCTCTGTACTGCAATCTGGTGTCTTGCAACAACGGAATGCACCTTTCCCCGTAGGTCATTCCACCTCTTCCTGATGTCATCCCTAGTTCTGGGTGCTGTCCCACAGTGTTGACCCTGTCCACGATCCTCCGCCATAGCTCCATC
Source organism: Pleurodeles waltl (assembly GCF_031143425.1). NCBI lineage: Eukaryota > Metazoa > Chordata > Amphibia > Caudata > Salamandridae > Pleurodeles > Pleurodeles waltl. Next base: position 135,422,996 of record NC_090448.1, read on the forward strand.
TTCCTTGCAATGGATGTCTGCTGCACCTGTGATCAGAATAGCCGTGGCTCTACCCGGATGATTTCCTCCACCATGACCCTTAGCTCCACCTCAGAAAACCTGGGGTGTCATTGGGGTGCCATGGATGTGGTATGAGTGATATGTGTGAGGATATGTGGGGTGATGTGTGGGGTGATGTGTTGTGGTGTATGCTGTGATGTGTGTGAATGGGGTATGGGTAAGGGTGTTCTGTGCCTCTGATTGAGTGGGTGCTCCTTGCTTGTCTCTCTCTGCTTGCTATCTTTCTTTTGCTGTAAGGGGTTGTGGGCATTGTGGGTGTGTGTTTTATAGTGTTGTGTGGGTGTGGTGTGTGTATGTGTGTCAGGTGTGTGTATTTTGAATTGTCCAATGTGGTGTAGTTTTGGAAGTGTGTGTGTATTTTGAGCGCGGCGATGTGTACCGCCAATGTTTTACCGCAATTGAAAGACCGCTGCGGTGATTCATGGGTCGTGATACTGTAGGCGTAATCCTGTTGGCGTAACGGTGTGGATTCTGGTACCGCCAGTTTATCACGGACCTTTGATCTGGCGGACTTGTGTGGGTGTCTGTATTGAGGCGGAATTCTATGTGTGGGTCATAATACCCATGGCGGATTACCGCCGCAGTCACAGTATGTTGGCGGCCGTCAGCACGGCAGTAGGCAGCATTTACCACCTGGGTTGTAATGAGGGCCTTAATATGGATATAGGCCTATAGGAGGCCTATAGACCAGGAGACCGGAGCCTCACCCTGCTGTGCTGATCAAATAGTTGGAGCATATTTTGTTGTACCTCCGAAAGAAAGGTTTTATAAAATTCCAGTGGTAGAGTATCAGGCAGCTGCTTTCTCCACCACCAGTGAGTCTGTTGCCACTGAGACCTCTTCAGTTGTGATTGGAGAGTCCAACCAACCCGATCTTTCTCAGATACCTTATCACTGTCTGTCCCTGGGGATACTCCCCAACCCAGCCGCTAGTCGGTCTATTTCCTCTGAATAGAGTGCCTGATAGTACTCTTGAAAGGTCCTAATAATACCTGGCAGATCTTCTGCTACATTGCCCCTGGAGTCCTTGATTGCTTGTATCAGACCGCTTGCCTCCTTCTGTCCGTAATGCATGTAGCCTGCCGGTGGACTCCCCATTTTCATAACATTGTGTCCAAGCAAAGATCATTGTTTGGAATGCATCAATGATTCAAAATGTTATGGTTTGAGGTTTGGGATTATGAAACAAGAGATAGGCTCTCTGATTGAAAAAGTACGATGGTGTGCCTGTAAAAATATGTGTAGGTACAGAGAACCACCAATCATTGTTTTTTTTTAATCTTCTTTCCTAACTACCTAACGGAAAGAGGGCATCTTCTGTTCCGGGTACCACCAGCGCCATGGTGGGTGTGACCACGACCACCAGCACCACGGCCACTTGTAATGCTGTCCCCTGTAAGTCATTTTTATCCCCCACTACTAAGATTATGGCCGTGTGCATACTTACTATTTTTTACATGTTGGATGTTTGTGACCCCACATTTCCCTGTGTTTTTCTATATTTCCTGTATCCATAGCTGACTTTCTCCTGTCTGCACCATTTGTCTGCTCTTTTGTCTTAAGCTTCCCCTTGCCCCTGTTTTAGAATACCATGTCTTGTTATTGTGTAGTATCAAGAGGGGAAAAGATTTTTGGTAACCAAAAGAAGATTGCACAGCCAGGCCCAAGTAATACTCTAGTCACCAAACATGTTGGTTGTTTTCTTGATCAAATAAACAGCCAAAAAGTACAGGCCAGAGACCGAGTGGTCATCATGGTCATGGTCCCACAATGTTGTGTTATACTAGCAGTTTCCATGACAGTGTAGCATGGCAGGAACGAGATACCACATCCACAACCAATGGCATTTGTCTTTTGCATTCCCTTCTACCCCTTATCAATCGTAGAATCATGGCCTAGCCTTACTATATGCCCTTCCCTTATTCATAAATCCTCCTAATTCCGATTATGTATTGTTACGCAATGGCTATCTGGTTCTTAAAATATTGTCAAGCAATAAATAACACAAAACTCCCAAATTGATTTTGTTTGATAGAAAAAGCTATTGATAGATAGCTAACCTAACTGTAGTAAAATATTGCTGTTGTATCTTGTGCAAGATAAATACTTAGGTGTCTATCTGGTATCTAAAATGGGTGCATTATGGGTTTCACCAGGCGCAGAGAGCACCTCCAGCAATGCCGTCAAAGCTGGAATGTCAATGGTTGGAGAGACAACCGATGGAGAGGGAGCTGCCCTGTGGTGGCAGGACAAGTGGTAAGTCACTTTGCTTTCTAATTGACAGTGTACTTTACTGATTAAGTGAGGCAGATATCCCGTCCATCACCTCCAGAGTCCATTCTCTGCTGTTAGCATCTCACCACCTAAAACTGCAGCGTGGTGTAATCTCTGGTGCTGCAGTGAGTGTAGGTAGTGATTGAATTCATGTATGATGGCCGCAGCACAGCAGCATGACAGAACTAAGGCCCTCATTACAACCCTGGCAGTCGGTGGAGAAGTGGCAGTAATACCGCCAACAGGCCGGTGGTAAAAAAAATGAAATTACCGCCATGCTAAACCGCCACTTCTCCACTCTGACCGCCAGGGTGGTAACGACCTCTGGGCTGGAGACTTCGGTCTCCAGCCCGGCGGCCGTCCCTACACCGCCGGTAGTATCACGACCCCGCATACCGCCATGGATTTCGTGGGGTTCAGTACTGCCATGAAATCCATGGCGGTAGGCACTATCAGTGCCAGGGAATTCCTTCCCTGGCACTGATAGGGGTCTATCCCACTCCCCCTTTCCAGAATCCTCCCCCCACACCCACGACCCCCCTACCATCCCCCAAAGGTGGCAGGACCCCCCTCCCCAACCCCCAATTGACACACACACACCCCACCCCCCTACACGCACACTCACACACCAACTACACAAACACGCTGACATACACGCACACTTACACACAGACATATGTGCACACATTTCCCATACACAAAACACCCCCCTGCATGCACACACGCACTCACACACCCCCTCTACACACTCACACCCCCCCCCTAACGGACGATCACCTTACCTGGTCCGGTGATCCTCCGGGAGGGAATGGGATCCATGGGGGCTGCTCCGCCTCCAGCTCCCCGTCACCAGAACACCACCACACCTGGGTTGGGATTCGGTGGGCGGCGTTCTGATGACGTGGCGGTGGAGGTGGAGCAGCCTCCACTTCACCGCCGACCGCCAGTATGGCTGCTGGCGGCTCTCCATCCGGAAAAGGGCGGAGAGCTGCCAGCAGTCATAATATGCTGTGCGGAAAAACGCCTGCACTGGCGGTCTTCAGCATGGTGGTACCTCAGCGGTCTTCTAAAAAGACCGCTGAGGTCCAAATGAGGGCCAAAGTCTTCAATGCACAAACAGGTGTTTTTTCCCAGTGTACACTCAGTCACCTACTAGTGCTTCACTTCATCATTCTGTCTCTGTGTCCCAGCCTACCTAAAAAAGTTAATTCTATCTTAGCATATGATGTCTGTGCCACATTTCTCTGCCCAAGAGAAGTTATTTTTCAAGACGGATTGATTGAAATATTTTCCTCCCCGATCACTGTGACTTTGAAGTTCTTCTTCACATTGATTGATGGTAGGAAAACTATTTGAACCAACAATCCGTAGTACATGATAATTTATTGACACCCAACCAACCATTTCATAGCTAAACCTCTATGTGGCCCAATACCTATAACATACCTCCCTGTCGACTAACTGTCCCCGCTTCCAAATTAAGTTATTTCTTGACACTAATCTGCGTTGGTGGCCTCGGGGTAATATGGGAATAAGGGCCTGATTTAGATTTTGCCTGCGATATGGCAGATGGGATATCCTACCAAGTATGTCCCATCTGAAAGACTATCATCCTAAGCCTATAACCTAAGTTTAGACTTAAGATAGTAGAATGGAGGAGGGTGCCTGGAGAATAACAGGGCCCTTGGAACTACAAATTCACATAACATGCTACAGCTGGGCTTCCCCAAAATCATGCTGGATTTTGAATCTGCTATGTTGCATAGTTAAGTATCAGCATGAATCTGTATATGTTGCATAGTCAAGAATCAATTGTGCAGCATACAAACGTATATGCCTTGCTCCTTGATGCCAGGTAAGGTAATCCAAACTTTTTAACACACAAAGTGTGTGCTCTGTTTCACTATGAAATTAAATCCTTTGAAAAATCATGTTTTATTTTCTTTCTCTTGATTATATATTTGTGTTCTAGCTTACAATTATTCCTTGCAGTTAGTGCTATGATTAGTTACCTAGCTATGATGTGATGTATGTGTGGGAACAACTTGGCCTTGGTTGTGTGTGACTGACTTGTACTGCAACCAATATCATAAATCATCACATCCAAAAACAAATCAATGGCCGCAGGGGAACAGCATTGTCCTGCTACTGTAGTGTGCTACTACTATGTATAGTATAAACAAGTGCTTGCGGTGAGCATCACAATTTGTGCTTTTGTATTTTGTTCTTCTTATACTTTCCTGAAATAGCTATTCTTGCTGAGGCCCCACCCACCTTCACAGCAGAAGATAGCTGCCTGATTGTGGCGGCAAAAGATGGGGGCAGTAACTGGTGAAAATCACTGGCTGGTGGCCCTGGAACTTGAAGAGCAGGAGGTACAAGCCCAGGTCCAAAAACAACAAGGTACCGCAGGCTGGCAGCCAGGTCCACCTCCAACTCAGCCCTGTTATCACCTCTGGCATCCTCCACTGCTACCCATATCACCACCTCCCTCCCTTCCTCAGATGCAACACCGCACCTCCTCCACCCTGTCCTACGACAACAGGTACACTTTACACATCTTACTGTCTTACTGTCCTCCTTGCTGACTTCCCCTGTGAATACCTCAAAAGAAAGTAGCATTGTGTCTGACATTTGATTATGCTCTATTTATCCAACTCCATGATCATGCTTTTTCCAGTTGCATCCCCTCTTCTTTGAAAGACAGATTCTGTGATCGGTCTGTGTAGGAGGCTGGCCCTCTATGTAGTGTGCAAAGCTAGGCACACTGTGCAGAGGAGCCAGGCAACCACACATTGATTTACAAGGGTAGGAACTAGATCACCTAATGTTCTAATTTTTAAGGTAGCTTGGTCGAGCAGTTAGGCCAATTATGGAGAAGTGTAAAGTATTTGTTGTACTCACAGTATCAATTATGCAACTCACACACTCAAAGGAATAACTCAAGACCAATTTATGAAAATACTTCAGATTTTTGTGTAACTTTTAAGACCAAGATTATCAAAATTGGTTAAGTACTTTTTTGATGTATGAATTTGTGAAGGTTAATAAAAATAGCCTTTTTGAATGTTATTACGCACCATAAGAATCAATGGAAGATCACCTTTAAAAATACATAAAAAATTGTACATTTGGTTTACCAAGTTCTTCTTTTGCAGGTTGGTGGAGGTCGTTGGTGGGCACACTGTGCCAGCTGGAGATGTTCAGGTGGCTTCTGGTCCTGGCAGGAACAGCGGTGAAAGGTCTCTGGAGCTGGTGCAGGGCCACTGCAGGGAACCACTTGGAAAAGCACTGCACAGGTAGGTTTAAAGATGGTTCCTTGAGGTCCCCTTTGAACATTGAGGTTGCAAGGGGTGAGGGACCCTTAGGGCACAGCAAGTTCTTCATTGCAGGGCACGCAGCTGCAGAGCGAATCGGTGAGCCAGAAGCTGTGTGCAAGAATGCCCTATCGAGCAGAAGGTAAGTTGCTTCATAGGTCATTTGCAGGACAACTGGGGCTCTCTGGCAGGAAGTCTTGGGTGTTCCTGAAGTCCCTCGACTGGGGCTTCCACCTGGTCATTTTTCAGCCCAGGCGGGCTGGATTTCTTGGTGTCTGTTGTTAGCTGACCAATACCAAGGGCAATGGTATGGTTTGACCACTGGAGGGTGCATTGCCACCAATCTTGGCACACTTACAGGGTTTGTTTGCGCAGTTGTTGGTGTGTTGTTTAGTCCACCTGCCACTTCCGGTTCAGGAGTAAGTGGCTGGTCAGTCAAATGACCCTCACTGGTTTGCTGGTTTCCTGTTGTTGCAGAGTGTTGCCTCCACTCTGGAGGGAGTTGTATGGCAGTTGGCAAAGCCTGGAGGTCCTTTGGGGTTCTTCAGAGTTTTTCCAGTTGTCCAGCAGCTCCTCAGTGATGATTGTCAGGTCCTAGATCTAGCAGGCGAGGTTTGGCGCCTTTTCTTGGTTGCAGAAGGTCCACAGTTCTCATGCCTTGGATCTTCTTTGTGCTGGTCTTTTGTCCAGCAAATCTGATTTCCTGGTCTAGGGGTGCCCACTACATACTGTATTTAGTGGACATTTTAGGGGGAACCTGGAAATGATCAATGTGTCACCTATCTTTGGGTGGCAACAACCACTAAAGTGACCACTTCCTGTGGGAAGGGCCCCTTCCCTATCAATGATTGGCTATTTTCCTTCCATCCAAGATGAAGAAAAATGAAATGGAGTACCCACCTCGCAGGCAACACCTTAAGGGTGGTGCATGCGAGGTAGGGCCACTCCTCCTCCTCTTTGTGTAGTTTCCCACTGCCAAAAGTGGGTAGTGGGATTTTGGAAAGGGGGTGACCATCTGCTGCTAGCAGCAGGCCTGGGGGTTGAGTTTCAAAGGCGGTAAGCGCTTTGAACCTTGCCACCAGGGAAGTGCACATTGCTGAGGGATGGGGTGTTAGCACGTCCACCCAGGAAGGGCATTGTTCTACAAACCAGAGAGACAGATCTCTACCCTAAGGTTTGTAGATTGGGTGTCTGGGAGTGGCAGGCTGGATAGGACCAGTCAGCAACCATGCCATGGTAGTTAGCTTTTGCAGGGGGTGCCTTTAAGGTGACCCTGGGGTACATTTTGGGGATAAATCCAATACTGGTACCAGTTTGAATATATCATTCTGAGTTGTTTGATTCCAAACAATCCAATGTTCAGAGTGGCTATCATGTAGCTGGGAAACTCATGTTGACCAGTGTCCGGCAGATGTAGGAAAATGGCTGCCCTGTTCACTCATTATGTCCCAAGTTTGGCAAGGAAACAGTGGAGGCGTAGTGCTCATGGAGCTATGTCCTCACATACAGTATAGTGCACCCAGTCTTAAGGAGGGAAGGCCTGCCAGAGGGGTGACTTAACTATATTGCACGCAGTGTGTAGTGGGCAGGGCACATAAGCAGAGTGCTATGTTGAGTATGCATTTTAGGATTGCACCAGGACACTCAGCCTGCAATGGCAGTGATGGGTATATCTAAATGCATGAACCTAGAGGGTGGCACAATCAGTGCTGCTGCCCCCTGGGGCCTGCCTTTAGTACCCCATGCCCTAGGTACCTAAGTACAATTTACTGGGGACTTATAGTGGCAGTTAAAGGTGTTGCCAATTACCTTTGTCATTTTTAGGGAAAGAACACTGGCAAAGGGATTCTGGTTTGCAAGATCCCTGTGCACTCCAGTCCAAGTTGCATCCAGAAGCCAGGCAAAATGTGGGGGGGGGGTGGTACTGCAACAAAGTGCCAATTTCCCACACAAGTCCCCCCAGAGCATGGTCCAGGAGACTCAGCCAATATCTGGTATAGGCTTCCTAGTCTGTCAGGTGAGGAAGAGAATGGAATCAGGCTACCCTACTCACATCCTCCTGTCTAGGTCATTCCCTGTGGGGAATTGACTCACCTCAACAGCTATAGGTCCCAATCGGAAATATCTTATACCTGTACCACCAGTGTCTGCACTTTTCCCTTCTGTCTTGGTGTCAGAGGTGTCCACCTCTGCTATCCCTATCTTAGCCAGGGCACTCCTATCTTACCCAAAGAGGCTACCCATAACTGGAGTAACCCCACCATGACCAACAGGGTCATGGAGCCTAACTTAATATTTGGTATGGGGTCAGACCACCATGCCAAGGACAGTGCAGCCATAAATGCTAACACCCAGCAGAGGCCACTGACAGCTGTCAGAGCCCAGAACCACAACTTTAGCTCCATACCCACAGGGGACAGGGCTACCTTACAGGCTTTTTTGGGTTCAGACTGCTTGTCTGCTGTAAGGGAGTTGGGGATATCTACATCCTGCATAGAACACCCTCCTTCCACTATCTTTTCTGTCAGCTGAGGAGCCACCAACTCAGGATGAGCAGGTGCTTGATTAGTCAAGATAGGCTTGACCAGTTCTGATAGTAGAATTCTTTCTTAATGGAGTAGAAACTCCTTGGCTCTCTGGTGCCCGAGTTAGAGGTTGCCCACCTTTCCTTTTCTTTTGCTTGTTCTTCTTCTTCTGGGGCTTACTTGCACTGCAGGGGCATCACCTCCAGAATCCTTGAGAGAGGGCTGGCACTGGACCAGTTCCTCTTTTGAGTTCTGACCAACCTCTGGGTGGTCATTTCCAAGAGACAGTCAAGGCAGTCAAGGCGGAAGTCTGTACTGACCATCACGCTTCTCCAGCTAAGGGTTCCATCTATCTCTATAGGCACTACGGCTACTGACCTATCAGTGACTTTTCCTGGCTTATACTGATTTGAGAGCACAATCCTGTCATGCACTATTGTGTGACTGGCACAGGTGTCTCTCAGGGCAGTGGTTGGGATTCCATTCACCAATGGTGGTGGAAGTGTCTACTCCCCTCTGGAATCTCCAACTCATCTGTTGGGCCCACTTTCCAGTTAAAGGCTATGAGGAACTCCTCATCTGAGGAGTTATCTCCAATGCCTACACTGGTTACCCCTGGGGGCTTACTAGTGGGTTTGTTTTTGGGACAAGAAGTGTCCTTGGTGTGGTGCCCTGTCTTTGACAGTTGTGGCACGATGCCTTATTGGCATCCCAGTTTTTATCCTGCTTTTTTTAGGTGTCTTTGGGCCCATCCTCCTGGACAGATTTTTGGGGGCCTAAGGACTCCTTTTCTTTATTTCTATGGTTCTCAACTTTTTTCTCTTTGGGGGGGCTCCCTGACTCTTTCTTTCGGTCACCCCCTCCAGTTCTAGTTTTGGATATCCTAGTTCTCACCCAATGATCAGCCTTCCTCCCAAACTCTTTGGGGGAAACTGGCCCCAAATCTACTAGGTACTGATGCAACCTGTCATGGACACAATTACTCGGAAGTTATTCTTTCATCGTTAAATTGTACAGCCCTTCATAACGATGTACCTAATTGCCTTCTAACCAACCACCTCACATTTTTACTGAGAATTCCACAAATTCTATCCAGGACTGACTCTAGGATTGTTGAGTCTCCCTGAATTGTATTCTGTACTCTTCAGTTGTAAATCCAAAGCTGTTATCCAGGGTACCCTTCATGAGGTCATAAGATTTAGAATCTGCCTCATTCAGTGTCAGGAGCCTATCCCTGCAATTTCCTGAGAATAACTCCTACAACAGGGTGCAGAAATGCTTTCTCTCAATTTCCCGCCCAATGCAGAATCTTTCAAAGGCAGAAAACCATTGACTATATCATCCCCTTCAATGAAGGGAGGGGCAGCTCCTTTTGGGAGTTTGATGTTGAATGATGCCTCCCTCAACACTTGTATGCTGCTACCCAAAATGGGTCCTAGGCCACACTCTTTTCTTTATTTCTCTATTTCCAAGAGCTGACTCTCTAAGGCCAGTCTCCTAGTCAGCCTGGCAATTTCCAGATCTGGTTCTGTGGATGTTCTAGTGCTTCTGGTACAAGAGGAACCACCCTCATCACCATTATCCACAGGATCTTCTTCACCCACCACAGATGATTCATTTTCTTCATCTGAGGGGTTATCTTTTTTGTGCTGGGCCACCAGAAACCTGGGTTTCTCTGCACTTGGGCTTTTTCCAGTACAACTTTGTTACACCCTGCGGAGTCTCCCTAATTGGTCAAAGCTAGATGCCTCATAAGGTTCCAGGTCCGGTTTCCAGGTCGAGCTACTGGGTCTTGGTCTCTGCATCTTTCATTTTTACTTTACTAAAGTTGAGACCTTTTAAGAATTTGGAATCCCCTTTTTGGATAGGCCAACTAAAGTAAGGACTTTTAAACCTTTTTCCTAAAGTTGCAGGGACTAACCAAGGCCCTAACAATTATATAAAAAATTTGCAATAAATGTTTCGTCAACTAAAAATCAACAAAAATAATTAACTAACATGAATTTGAAGAGTTATCCGTGTGCTCACAAAATTGACAAAGTGGTATCAGCAAATGCAAAGTCTTTATCCCACCGCTGATATACCAAATGTAGGAGGCTGGCCCTTTATGTAGTGTGCAAAGCTAGGCACAATGTGCAGGAGGTCCAGGCAACTACACTTGGTTTACAGGGGTAAAAACTATATCACCTAATGCTCTAATTTTTAAGGTAGCTTGGTCGAGTAGGTAGGCCAATCTGTAAAGCATTTGTTATACTCACAGTATCAATCATGCAACTCACACACTCAAAGGAATAACTCATGACCAATTTATAAAAATACTTCAGATTTTAATGTAATTTTAAGACCAAGATTATTAAAATTGGTTAAGTACTTTTTGAGATATGAATTTTTGAAGTTTAATAAAAATAGTCTTTTTGTGTGTATTTACACACTATAGGAATCAATAGAAGATCACCTTTAAAAATACATATAAAATTGTACAGTTGGTTTACAAAGTTCTTCTTTTGCAGGTTGGTCAGGGTCATTGGTGGGGACACTGTGCCAGCTAGAGAAGTTCAGTCGGCTCTCGGTTCCGATGGGAGCAGCAGTGAAAGGTCTCTGGAGCTGTTGCAGGGCCAGTGCGTGGGCCTATTTGGAAAACACTGCACAGGTAAATTTAAAGATGGTTCCTTGGGGTCCCCTTAGAGTACTGAGGTTTCAAGGGGACAGGGACCCTTAGGGCACACTTACAGGGTTTGGCCAGTCCGGTAGTTAGTGGCTGGTCAGTGAAGTGGCCCTCACTGGTTTGCTGGTTTTCTGCTGTTGCAGAGTGGTGCCTCCACTTTGGAGTGAGTTCTGTTGCGATTTTCAAAACCTGGAGGTCCTCTCAGAGCTTAGAGCTTTTCCAGTTGTCCAACAGCTCCTCAGTGGCATTTGTCAGGTCCTGGGTGCAGCAGGTCTAAGATGGAGGAAAATGAAATGGAGTGCCCACCTCACAGGCAACACCTTAGGGGTGGTGCATTCCAGGTGGGGCCACTCCTCTTACTCTTTGTGGCGTTTCCTACCTTTGCTCCCACCAAAAGTGGGGGTTTGCACGGGGGGTGTAGTGGACAGGGCACACACGCAGTGTGCCATGTTAAGTTTGCATTTTAGGATTGCACCAGGACACTCAGCCCACAATGGCAGTGCTGGGTACATCTGGATGCATGGCCATAGAGCGTAGTACAATCATTGCTGTTGTCCACATGGGCCTAGCCTTAGTAGCCCATGCTCTAGGTATCTAAATATCATTTACCAAGGACTTATAGTGGCAGCTAAAGGTTTTGCCAATTACCTTTGCCATTTTTAGGGAAAGAACACTGGCACAGGGAACGTGGTTAGTAGGATCCCAGTGCACTCCAGTCCAAGTTGCATCCAGAAGCCAGTCAACAAGTGTGGGGGGAGGTACTGCAACAAAGTGCCAGTTTCCCAAAGTCTATACTGCTCAAGCAGACATTTCAACATGCAGTAGGCAGAGTTCCAATGGGTTGCCACCTCCTGTATCAGGGATTTTAAATCAAGTTCTATTAGTACTCTGCATGGTTCTCAAATGCTTCCATCCTTTAAAAGAAGGACTGAAATTTGTGCAAAGTCTTGTACAGGTGGCCAGTATGTTGCTGACTATGTTTTCTTTTTTGAGAAAGTCCTGCAGGTTGATGAGATGCAACAAACACCAGACCCTGAAATATTCACCATCTGCCAAGGTCTTGATTATATTACTGCCATTGTCTGTGGCAACAAATCCAATTCTGAGACCTCTGGGTCACATCCATTCAAACACTTTGCTGTTAAAGTCTTCCAAGATGTTTGAGGCTGTATGGGATTTCTCTATGGCGAACCTCACTACTGTTGCATGCCACTGAATATCCTTAAAAGTTTCTTCATTGCTGAGACCTGCAGGTAGCTGTTGCCTAACCCCCCCACAAAAGATATCCAGTGTGCAGTGATACAATTGAAATCAGTTGCTTAACAGCTGGTCCACATCTCTGTCACCAGGTAGATAGTGTGAACAGCACTCTGCTGCAAACCTTGTCCAACCAATTGCAGCTCATCATGATAGAGCACTGGAACACCCAAATAGGTCTGGCTGGGAAACTTCCAGTTCAGACAAACGGCCACTACAAATTCTGGAAAATATCGCTCCTTCTACAAAACAAAAAGGGAGGTGGTACAGAGCATCCCATTGGGTAGCTGTGTTCATAGGGCCTCTCCGGCCTAAACATGCTCTTAATAGTAGCTTGGATTTTTTTTTCTTTTGTGGTGCCACTGATACAGGTGACTTAGGCGACTTCAGAGAGAACCAGGATGTGGTACACTCAATGTGCATCTTGTAGTAGTCATTGTCTGTTGTGGTGTCTCCACCTGAGTCTTGTGCCATTTTGAGGCTGCTGATGCTGGTGCATTGCTCAGGACAGGACTGCTTTCTGTAAAGCTGCCACCCTCTTCTTACTCATCACGTTCAACCATGATTGGAGCTGATTTCCTTCTCTCATCACCACCACTACCATCAGCAATTTTTTTAAGGTGCTTCTTCCACCGGATTGCATGTTGTTTTTTCATATGGTCTGCTTAGACTCCAGTACCATAGTGTGAGCCAGGCTTACATCCACGAAAGCTCACATGGCAAATTAAGTATATAGTAATGTTATCCTCTTGCTTGCTAATTGTAAAGGAGTCCCAAACTGGGGGGAAGAACTTTTTTAGTGTGCCACTGGTGCCAATGCCTGAAGAACTGGAGGTAGGTGGGTGTGTTGACAATTGCCTCTCTGCAGTGCATACTTTGACTGAGGTAGTGGTGGATGCAGGTCTAGGCAGGGGCCTTACAAATATGGAATCTGGCAGTGGTGGTGGAACTAGTGCCACATCTTTTGGGGCAGGTGGAATAGGAGGGGTAATGTCAGTCTCCTTTGAGCCAGCTTCCATGAAAATGACTAGCTCAGTCTCCCCATCCCCTTCCATAATACTGAGGCTTTTCGGAACTTTCCTTTTCCTTTATCTTGCGTGGCGGGTCGCAGACTCAGCCGGGGTCCAATCCATTTTCACATCATTAAAACAGGGGCTTAGAAAAGATGATGGAGTAACCTTAATTTTTCTTGCTAGAGATAAAAAAAACTGTGGTTCAAGAAGAGGTGCATCTTCCTCAGCAGAAAGCTCAACTTCCTGTTCTGCTCCTACTTCAGGAAGAACTATTTCTGGCTGTGGCAACATGTAGATGCAACTGTTTGCTTTATTTACATCTAAGGGAGACACCTGTGGCAGGCAAGGGGTGCATGGAAAATGAATGCTGGTGTGCGCTAATGGCAGGCAGGGGTTGCGGGGGAAAAAATTGAATATTCCTTAAAAAATGAATAATGCTGTGTGCCTATGGCAGGCAAGGGGTGCAAGAGAAAATGGAATAATCCTTAAAAATGAATGCTGCTCTTCTCCCATGGCAGGCAGGTGAATATGATATATTCCTTAAAAAATGAAAGCTGATGTTCTTCAATGGCCTAAGAGAAGAAGACCTACGGCAGGCAGGGAGTGGAGGGAAAATGCTAAAAGAATTGCTGGTGTATCATTAGGGACTATCAGAAATCCATTGGGAGGGGCAAGGAGGTACACGGAAAAATGAAAAAAAAAAAATCATATAATCTAATAAACACTGTTCATACATATACTACAATGATCCTCAAGCAAATTAAATTGATATTAGGTTCTATCAATGTTCCTAGAAAATGGCTTTGAAAAATGGAAAAAAAAGATTAATACACTAGGTGGCTGGCTGAAAATGGCTGCCGGCCACATGACCAAGCAACAACTTCAACCAAGCAAGGAGGCATGGAAAACAAAGAACACATGCAGGCCTATGGCAAAAGCATATTGACTATATACACAAAATGGCTGCCTGCCATATGGTGGTCAAACACCAGCAAATAAGGAAGGAGGAATGGAGAACAAAGAACACATGCAGGCCTATGGCGAATGCACACAGATTGGCTGCACATAATGGCCACATGGTCAAACAACAGCAAGCAAGGAGGGATGGGCAACAGAGAACACATGCAGGCACATTACAAAAGCACACTGACTGGCTTCACAAATGGCCACAGGCCACATAGTCAAACAACAATAATGAACAAGGAGGCACGGACAACAAGAATCCACGCGGGCCTATGGATGGACACTGACTACATAAAATGGACACCAGCCACATGGAATGGAGAACAAAGACAAAATGGTGAGCTATGGCAAACACACACAGACCCACACTAGCCAGCCAAAGGAGGCATGGTACACAAGAAGAAAATACTACAATGAATTTAGCAATGCCAAACATGAAAATTAAGTCAGCTATAAAGAATTTTACAGCAACACACAGCCTCCCAAAGCATATTACCCCACCAAAATACACTTTTTGCAGAAAAACAAAGTAAAATACAAGAATACATTAATCCAATTACAGCCCTGGCCTAAATTATAGATGTTTTGAAATGACACCTATCACAGAAACAGTTGTTTCATATACCCAGTGATTACAACTGGCTTTATAGACCATGGGCAGACCAGGTCAAAAGGTCAAATAAATGAATATTGCAAATTAAATAGGCATGGAGAAAATGTACTTTACTGTGCATCCGTTTTCCATTATAAAAGACAAAAAATGCAATGCAAAAAAATACTAGCCCCCTACTGCAACTCAAAGCCACTCGCCACAACCACAATCAAATTAAAAAATTGACTAAAACTACAAATAAAAATACTGGTGCATGCCCTCTATCAAACAGCACCCTTATCCAAAATGTTTTTAACTTACTTATTTTGATGTCACACAAAGTCCTTAAAATCTAATAGTATATATGCAGCAGACATTGCAGACAAAGACAGTGATCCTTTCGCATTGGAATCAAAATGAAAAGTGACCAGGAGATGGACAAAGCACTAGGAAGAACCTTCGGACAGGAAGAGAAAGTGGGAGTCTCTGGGTCACTTCCTTCCTCTTTAAAAAATGTTAAATAAACAAATGCTTTTCACACTAAAAAACAACCTAAACCGTCAGATCAAGTACAATGCCAACTCAAAAAGGTATATTTGAGCTGATTTAGCGGCATCTCAAGTAGAAATTCTACTCTAGAATCAGCCATGGACACTTGCAATTTCTGGTGTTAAAAAATCAATCAATCAATCAAACATTTGTAAAGCCCAGCATTATCACCCTAAGGGTATCTGGGCGTTGCGGGTGCTGTGTCTCCCTCAAAAAGTCACATCTCGAGTCTCCTTATGAAGTTCACCCAGGAGGGAGCTGTTTGGAGGTTGAGGGGCAAGTAGTTCCAGGGCTTGGCTGCTGTGAAGGAGAAGGAGCGGCCTCCACTGCGGCTGCAATGGATGTGGAGGTAGAGTGTGTGAAGTTTAGCGAGGTGGAGCGTAGTTATCCTGCTGGGACATAGAAGCTCAGTCAATGGTTAATGTAGGACAGCCATAGGTTGTGGAGAGCCTTGTATGTAATTGTGAGCATTTTTTATTGGCATCTCTTCTGGAAAGGGAGCCAGTGAAGGTTCCTGAGATGTGGGTTGATGCTTGAGTGTTTGGGAAGTTGAGTATGAGTCTGGCTGTGGTATTCTGTAGAGTCTGAAGTCTTTTAAGTAATTGGGAAGACACTCCAGTGTGAAGAGCATTGCCATAGTCAATGCGGCTGGTGACCAGGGTGGGCGTGACTGTCTTTCTGGTGTCTGTTGGGATTCTTTTGAAGATTCGGTGGAGCATACGAGGATGTAGAGGCAAGAGGAGGTGACAATGTTTACCTGTTGAATCATGGATAGCTGGCAGTCGGGAATAATGCCAAGGTTTCATGCATGGTCTGATTGAGAAGGCGTTGGTCTAAGTTCTGCATGCCACCAGCTGTGGTCCCATACAGAGGTGTTCTTCCCGAAGATCAGGACTTCCGTTTTGTCAGTGTATAGTTTGAGGCAGCTGTTTTTCATCCATGTTGCTATATTAGTCATGATGTTGCGAAAGTTGGCTTTGACTTTTAGGGGGTCTTCAGTGAATGAGAGGATTAGTTGAGTGCCGTGTGCATAGGAAACTGTACTGAGTCTGTAGGATCCGACGATGTCTGCGTGGGGGTCATGTAGATGTTGACCAGGGTTGGGCTGAGGGAGGATCCTTGGGGTATACTGCAGGTAATGCTCTTGGGTGTAGACGTGAAGGGAGAAAGGTGGATGCTCTGCGTGTGGCCTAAGAGGAAAGAGGCGACTCACTTCAGGGCATTTTGTTGAATGCCTATTTTGTGGAGTCTATTGAGGAGAATGTGGTGAGAGACTGTATTGAACACTGCGGAGAGGCCCAGAAGGATTAGAGCTGCTGACTCTTCTCAGTCGAGGCGGGTCCTGATGTTGTCTGTGGTGGTGATCAGTGCACCCTTCATGCGGTGGTTGGTCCCAAAATCCTGATTATAAGGTGTCGCAAAGGTGGTTTCATTTGAGGTAGTCGGTGAGCTGTTGGTTGATGGCTTTCTCGAGCACTTTGACTGGGAAGGGGAGAAGGGAGATCAGTCTGTAGTTTTTTAGGTCACTGGAGTCAGCAGAGGGTTTCTTTAGGAGGGGTCTGACCTCTAAGTGCTTCCATTCATCCAGGAAGGTTGCCATGGAGATAGAGGTGTTGAGAATGTAGGTTAGTTCCATGCTAATAGTGTTTGCTCAGAGGTAAGCCGGTGGGTGCCACGGACTGGATAGATGACATGATGGCTGCAGTGGTCTGTGTGGTAATCGGGGACCAGGAGGTTATCATGTGGCTGGTGTTTGCTACTTGAGAGATGTTGTCTAGGCTAGTGGTGAAGGGTTAGGGTTGAAATCGTTGTATATAGTGGTGATCCTGCTGTGGAAGTAGTCTGAGAGGGTGTTGCAGAGTTCCTGTGTGGGATTATGGTGGTCTCTGTGGCTATCAGGTTAGAGAATTCCTTGATGATTCTTAAGGGTTCTTTCCTGTGATTGGCTGCGGTGTTGATTCAGGCAGTGATTGCTGCTCTTTTTGCTGCTTTGATGTGGTGGTGGTAGTTGTTGAGGGCTGCCTTGTAGGCAGCTGTCAGAGCAGTGCCTGGTCACACGACATTGTTTCTCGAGTCAGTGGTAGTCACGTTTGGAGTTTCTGGGCTCTATAGTGTACCATCAACTGGCTTGGAGGTGTTGTCGGTTTTAGCTGGTTTCAGCGGGGAGACTATGTTGGTGGATTTGGTGATCCAGGTGGTGAAGTTTTCTGGAGCCTGGTTGAGGTCGAAGTCTGCCGTAAGCTCAGGTTGTGCAGTGCCTAAGGTCTGTGCCCACAGGTTGTTGGTTACCTTGCCCCAGCTTCGGTGGGGGATGCTGAACTGCTTGGAGGTGGTGTGCTGGAAATTGGAAATGGTAGTGGAGGATTACATGGTCGTTCCAGGTGAGTTCATCACGTCGGTGAAATTGATTCTGCCGCTAGAAGTGAAGACAGCATCCAGTGTGTGTCCGGCTTTGTGCATGGGTTTAATGACCAGCTGGGTGAGGCAGATGTTGCTGAGGTTCTCTATGAGAAAAGGGAGTTGGTGTTGTTGCGGTTGTTAAGGTGGAATTTGAGATCCCAACTTGGATGTAGTGGAGGAACTCTATGGCGAGGAGGGCAATGAGGTTTGCAATGGCTTCACAGAAGTCTGATCCCAGGGGTCTGTATTCAAGGGTGCCTCGCATCGTGATGTTGGCATCGATCTGGAGTCAGAAGTTGAGGTGCTCCATGAGGGGCTTTGGGTCATCATTGGTGATGATGCATTAGATGGTTTCCTTGACGATGATGGCTCCGGAAGGCTTCATGTGACTGGATATAACTCTAGTGGGTGGCAATTCCACTAGCTCTGTGAGCGGAATTATATTTCTGCCCGGGCCATTTCTCTCTTAATCTCTCTCGATATATATATATTTAATAAAATAAAAAATCCAGGCACATTATAGTTAGGAAATAGAATTAAAACAAATATAGAAATTTAGTTACAAAAACAAAAGTTGCAGGGACGTTTTAGTTAGGTTCTGAATTTACTCACACAAAATGCAGAGAAATTCAGCAGTCATTGTCAGAGTTATTTCAAGTAACTATAACTCGCAGCTCTGCAGGCAGGGAAAGAGTTGAGACATCTGCTTCTAGCGGGTGGGAGCACTTTGCCAGCTCAGCAAAGTCAAAGCAAACAGCTATGTTCTGGAGGTGGGCACCCAGGGACATAGCAGGAGCTGCCCCTGGGGGTGATGGTGCCCAGAGCCATTATTGGCTCCATGAGAGGTGGGGCACACAACCCCCCTTTAGCTTTTCTATTTAGCCCTAGGGAGGTGGTGGTCCCTGGGCCAGGGGTCCATGATGGACCCTCTATCTTATTTTATTTCAGCCCAGGGGAGGTGGCAGTCCCTGGGGCTGCAGAGGGCTGTGCCCCAGTTATTTTGAATTAATTGCCCTAGATAGGTTGTGGCTCTGGGGCTGCAGAGGGAACGTGCAGGCCCCCTTGCATTACTTGCATACTTATTCCTGGGGAGATGGCGGTGCCGAGGGATTCGGGGAGGCCCTAAATGCCTCCCACATTAAAAATGTATGTTTTACCCCAGGGAGGTGGTGGGGTGTCAGGCGCCTGTGCGCCCCCCGCATACTTATTTTACATTGCTACATGGAGGTGGCGGTCCCCAGGGCTTTGAAAAGCCCTAGGAGGGTACCCTACACCCTTTTCTTTTTTTTCATTTCCTGGTTGAAGTTTTGCCAGCCAATCAGATTTCTGCACAAGATCAAGAGTATTCGCCAAGCCTTTGCACCTCCAGATATACATATTTAGTTTTCATCTAATATCTCAAAAATGATTTACACCAAATAACAAAAAGCACTTTTTCTGGACCAAGAGCTACCTTTCTGCCAAATTTGGTGTAATTCTGTGCAGCAGTTTGGGCTTTAGTTGTGTCTAAAATCCTTGTGGGAATTAAAATGAAAAATGCTCTTTTTTTTACTGCCCCTTTTTCTTGGGCTCCGCTTGACGGATCACCCCGAAACGACCCATGCACAACAAAATTCTCTGGCACACTTTTTTGGGGAAAATTTCATGAGGATTCGTCAAATGGTGCCAAAGATATAGACAAGTCAAAAAAATGCTTTTTCTATGGAAACATGGTCCTAACTCTAACTACATACTGGTGACCCCCAGGAGATAATATATATTACCTACTGGCAGTCGCCACTAGGAAGTTATAGTTAGGACCATATTTCCATGGAAATAGCATTTTTTGAAATGCCTATATCTTTGGCACCGTTTGACGAAACATCATGAATTTTCAAACAAAAGTGTCCCGGTGATTCTTGGTGTGCATGGAAAGTTTCGGGGTTATCAACCAAGTGGGGGCCAAGAAAAAGGGAGCTAAAAAAAATTTGTGTTTCCCATGTTAGGATAGGATTTGTCATCTACAGCCTGAACCGCTGGACGGAATTACATCAAATTTGGCTGAAAGCTAGCTGTCAGTACACAGATTGTGCTTTTTGATAAATGGTGTAAATCCTTTTAGTAGTTTTTGAGAAATTTAGGGAAATTCAAATTTGCATATCTCTGGCTGTGAAGTATTCATTAAGCATAGGATTGGCACAGTGCCATCCACACTAGAAAGCGACAAAGTCTTTTGCCATTTGTACAGCAACATTTTTAACCATAAGATTGGAACAATGCCACCCTTGCAGAGCTGCAAAATGACATAACCTTTCACCACTCCAGATAGCTTTGGACTGGTAAAATACCATCTAAGCCGACCTGGAATGAGAAAAAGCAACCCCTGACCTGTGTTTCGATGTCATTTTATCTCTTTAGATTTAGTTTTGTCTAGGCATAAAGATGCACCCAGTAACAGTGATGCATACATTACTCAAAATAGAAGAGATAACTCTGGGTAGTTCCCAAGTTTAGGTGGAGAGCAGCTCCAGTAAGGATCACCCTGCAACACCAACAACACTCTAGATTTGCTCGCCTCAAATGTCTGTTCTTCTACCAATGTTTTAGGCATAGGACTGGCACAGTGCTGTCCACACTGAGCTAGAAAGTGACAAAGGGGGTCATTACAACATTGGCGGTAAAAGCCGCTTACCGCCGTGCAGAAGACCGCCAACACACCGACACCGCCGCGGCCGTGGAATTCCTCCACAGCTATTGTGACCCACATCTCGAAATCTGACAAAATTCAGACACCCACACAACTCCGCAACACCAAAGGTCAGTGATAAACTGGCAAAAACAAAACCTCCACCGTCACGCCAACAGAAATACGCCCACACTATCACGACACACGAATCCACGTGGCGGTCTTTCAACCGCGGTATTCCATTGGCGGTACACACAGCCGCGCTCAAAATACACACACTTCTACAAAACACTGCCACATTGGACAATTCCAAATACACACACCTGATACACATACACACACCACTCCCACACACCCAATGCAATATAAAACACACACCCACATCACCCACAAACCCCTACAACCACTATTACAGAGAGAAGGCCAGAGAGAGACACCACCATCCACAAACTAGCAGCCACAGGCACTCAACACCATCACCCACACAACTTCCACGCACAAAACACCACACACCACTACATATCACCACACTTATCACCACACACACCACCCCACACATCACCCACACCACCCCATGGCACGGCAAAGACACCCCAGGTTCTCGGAGGAGGAGCTCAGGGTCATGGTGGAGGAAATCGTCCGGGTAGAGCTACAGCTTCTCAGAGCACAGGTGCAGCACACCTCAATTGCAAGGAAGATGGAGCTATGGCGAAGAATAGTCGACAGGGTCAACGCAGTGGGACAGCACCCAAGAAATCGGGATGACATCAGGAAGAGGTGGAACGACCTACGGGGGAAGGTGCGTTCCGTGGTCTCCAGACACCACCTGGTGGTACAGTGGACTGGCGGCGGACCCCCACCTCCTCCCCCACAACTAACAACATGGGAGGAGCAGGTCTTGGCGATTCTGCATCCTGAGGGCCTCGCAGGAGTCGGTGGAGGAATAGACTCTGGTAAGTCAAACCTTTAACTACCATATCCCCCACCCTACCTGCATGCTATCACAGACCCCCACCCTCACCCCCTCCCCTATCACTCCAACTCCTCACAAATGTACCAATAACCCAAACCACACATCCAAACACCAAGCCCTGCATGACACAACAAAGCATGGACACCCATCACTAAAGCATGCCCACTGCACATACCCATAACACCCCCCTCAACCATCATCCCACAAGCCTCCACACAGGAATGCTAGCACTGGGGTACACGGTCACCCACCCATTGCACACCATCACACACACAGAGGCAATAATCATGTTTTTCCACCCCTGCAGGACCCCTACCCAACGTCACCAGACAGGAGGGTCCAGACATCTCCACCCCACCCACAGAAGAGGCCCACAGTGATGACAGCAGCTCTGTCCTATTGGATCCAGATGACCAGCCCGGACCATCGTGGGCCTCGGGACAGTCGGTTCCCCTCACACAGGCACAGCCCACCACAGACCTTCCACCCTCTGGTAACACCAGCACAGCACCACCCAGCGGGCCCATACCTCCGTCCCCAGGACACGTCAATCAGCTGTGTGTCCACCACTACAGGGAACCCAGAATAACCCACCACCCCAACAACAACAGGGACCTGGGGGCAGTGGCAGTGGGCACACAGTTCCAGGGGACAGAGGCCCAGGAACACAGGGGAACTGGGAGGGCTGCCGTGCGACAGGGGGCGGACAGGCCAAGGGAACCCACTCTCCACGAGGCCCTCTCCTCCATCATGGGAGCATACCACCACTCCCAGGAGACTATGGCAACGGTCCTGGCCAAGTTTCAGGAGACCCAGCGCATGCAGGAGGAACAGTATTTGGGCTTCAGTAAGGAACTCAGAACCATCAGCTCCACCCTGGGCACCATCGTAGGGGTGCTGAAGGAAATACTTAACACCAGGAGGGACACTGTGGCACTCCAAGGGGCCCCTGACACTAGCCTGGACGATGAACTGCCCACCACCTCTGACGGCACTAGTGGACAGGAGGCACCGCCACAGGACCACCACACCAGCACCCCACCCCCTGCAGATGGAGAACCACCCCGCAAGTGGTCCCTGAAATCCAGGAACAAGACAAAGCACGATGCCAAGACCCCGCCAAGAAATGAGACCACCCTGATTGTCATCCTACTGTCCCACTTTGTAACCCTGTCTATATTGGAACTGCCTCAGCTCCACTTCCTATGCCCATATGGGCAATGCACCTGTGAGACTAATAGACTGGACTCTGCCATGGACATTCCTCCACCATCCCCCCTCACCATTTTACAACCCCCTCCAATATTGAGCACTTCAATAAACACCCTTGAAGCACAAAACAATCTGGAGTCAGTCTGTGATTTCGAAATTGTGTATTAGCAATTACAGTGACAAAATGCTTTTTCAAATGTCATGTCAACATACCTATGTCACACAGCTTAAGTCCATGAGGAATCTAAGCAGATGACACATGTTGGAAACCACACTTGTGAAACCGTAAGGGAAAATGACAACTCAGTGACCATACACAGGGTGAAATCTACAGACAGGATAGAGGTAGAAGTGTTAAAGTACTTGTAGTAGGCAGGAATGTTTTCTCACCTGTGTGTCACTGGAAATATTGCTGGATGACTGAGTCCCTGTTGTCAATGTCTTCTCCCTCTGCTTCCTCCTCATCACTGTCCACAGGCTCCACAGCTGCCACAACACCGCCATCTGGACCATCCTCCTGCAGAAAAGGCACCTGTCGTCGCAAAGCCAAGTTGTGAAGCATACAGCAGGCCACGATGATCTGGCACACCTTCTTTGGTGAGTAGAATAGGGATCCACCTGTCATATGCAGGCACCTGAACCTGGCCTTCAGGAGGCCGAAGGTGCGTTCGATCATCCTCCTAGTCCGCCCATGGGCCTCATTGTAGCGTTCCTCTGCCCTGGCCCTGGGATTCCTCACTGGGGTCAGTAGCCATGACAGGTTGGGGTAACCAGAGTCCCCTAATAGCCACACCCGGTGCCTCTGGAGTTGACCCATCACATAAGGGATGCTGGAATTCCGCAGAATGTAGGCATCATGCACTGAGCCAGGGAACATAGCATTTACCTTGGAGATGTACTGGTCTGCCAAACATACCATCTGTACATTCATGGAATGATAACTCTTCCGGTTCCTGTACACCTGTTCACTCCTGTGGGGGGGACCAAAGCTACATGGGTCCCATCAATGGCACCTATGATGTTGGGGATATGTCCCATGGCATAGAAGTCACCTTTCACTGTAGGCAAGTCCTCCACCTGAGGGAAAACGATATAGCTCTGCATGTGTTTCAGCAGGGCAGACAACACTCTGGACAACACGTTGGAAAACATAGGCTGGGACATCCCTGATGCCATGGCCACTGTTGTTTGAAATGACCCACTTGCAAGGAAATGGAGCACTGATAGCACCTGCACTTGAGGGGAGATTCCTGTGGGATGGTGGATTGCTGACATCAGGTCTGGCTCCAACTGGGTACACAGTTCATGGATTGTGGCACGGTCAAACCTGTAGGTGATGATCAAACTTCTTTCCTTCATTGTCGACAGGTCCACCAGCGGTCGGTACACCGGAGGATGCCGCCATCTCCTCACATGTCCCAGCGGACGGTGCCTATGAAGGACAACAGTGACCACAGAGTCAAACAACTCAGAGGAAAGTACCCACAGTCTACACAGAACACCATTCATACACAAAATGTGGCCTGTATTTGTGTTGTGAGACAAGGCCTAGGTATGTGTGACGCAGTTGGTAATTAGGCCATGTGGGCCCCTGAAATGGCGCCTGCCTGACCTCTAAACTGGGAAAATGGGATGTGAGGTAACTGCGCTGGCGTTGTACACCGTCGCGGTAGGCGGTCGAAGACCGCGGCGCAATGCTGCATTGGTTAACATTGGACCCTATGGGTCCCAGGAGCCAATGACGATGT
Source organism: Pleurodeles waltl (assembly GCF_031143425.1). Lineage (NCBI taxonomy): Eukaryota > Metazoa > Chordata > Amphibia > Caudata > Salamandridae > Pleurodeles > Pleurodeles waltl. The sequence goes on from NC_090448.1 coordinate 135,447,209, forward strand.
ACGCCGGCGGTGATGGTACGCACCGCCGCGGACGTGACCGCCATTTTCTATCTGTTCAATCACTCGATATCTGATCTTCGACAGGAGAGGACCTACACTGCAAGTGCTGCTGTGACCTCGGTTTGGAAGAGACAATGGCTCGTGCGTCTGGGGAAAGGGCCCCTGCCTTCACTGCAGAGGAGTTGGAGAAGCTCGTCAACGGGGTCCTCCCCCAGTACACGCTACTCTACGGTCCTCCAGACCAACAGGTAAGTACACAGGGAGCATGTTGTATGGGCTATGCCTGTGTGGAGAGGGCTGGTTGTAAGAAGGAAGGGGGCATAGTTTTGCGTGCATGAAGGACTGTGAATGCATGTGCCACATGGCAAGGGTAGGGATGTGGGCCACTCACTTTGACGGTGCAGTTGGTAATGACTTCTCTTCTTCCCCTCTACATGTCATGTAGGTCAGCGCCCACCAGAAGAAGGATATTTGGCGTGCCATCGCCAAGGACGTCCGGACCCTGGGGGTCCACCACAGACGGAGCACCCACTGCCGTAAAAGATGGGAGGACATTCGCCGCTGGAGCAGGAAGACGGCGGAGGCTCAGCTGGGGATGACCTCCCGACGTGGGAGGCGTGCCCGTCGAACCATGACCCCTCTGATCTTCAGGATCCTGGCGGTGGCCTACCCTGAGTTGGATGGGTGCTTGAGGGCATCACAGCAGACACAAGGGGATGAGTACACTCTCATCCAGCGGACTTTGCGCGCAGTGAAGGTGTCTGGGTGGGGGAGGAGGGCTGTGGGTTTCCCTAGGCCAGGGAGAGTTCCGTAGTCAAGGCCCCTCCATAAGGCAGGCCATGTGGCACCCCACCCCACATCTGTAGAGTGCCAAATACAGGTATTCGTGCCCCTGTGTCATCTATGTGTGCAGATGTCGTCCATAGCCTTGTAGGCCAATTCCCAGGAATTGCATCTGTAGAGCCCAACAGCACGAAGTAGTTCAGGGGGCTGCTGTGTCTGTATTGTCCGCCAACGGTAGTGGTAAGCCATGCACTCAACCTGTCTTTCTTCTGTCGTCCCCCCCCCTTTTTGTGGTCTCCTTGTTCTTGTGTGCATTAGCATCATCAGGCGGAGGTACAGTGGCACCGGAGCACGAGGGAGCTGCATCCCACATGGCCATGGAGGGCCACACTACGGACTCAGAATACACCAGTGGGACGGAGGGCGAGGGGAGCACCACGGCGGTCACAGGATCTGCAACCAGCGACACGGACTCATCCTCCGATGGGAGCTCCCTTGTGGTGGCGGCAACATCTGTGCCCCCCACTTCTACAGGTACAGCCGCCACCCCCCCTACCAGCACCGCCCTCCCAGCAGCCCCTCAGCCTTCACCCTGTGCCCGCTCACCCAGGAGGGTGGGCATCACCTTCGCCCCAGGCACCTCAGCCCCTGCCCCAGTCACCTCTGCTGCCCTCAGTGAGGAGGCCATTGACCTCCTCAGGTCCCTCACTGTTGGGCAGTCTACCATTTTGAATGCCATCCAGGGTGTAGAAAGGGAGTTGCAACACACAAATGCATTCATTCTGGTCAGGCTGCCCTTCATCGAACCGTTCAGACTCTGGCCTCAGCACTGATGGCAGCCATTGTCCCTGTGTCTAGCCTCCCCCCTCCTACTTCCTCCACCCAGACCCAATCCCCTGTACCTCTGCCTATCCCAAGCACACCATCAGACCAGCCTGCACACACCTCAACACACAAGGGAAGCTCAGGCAAACATAAGCACCACACATCTCACAGGCACTCACGCAAGCATCACACACATACAGACACACCAACATCCACTGCCTCCACTGTGTCCCCCTCCTCCTCGTCTCCCTCCTCCCTCCCAGTCTCGTCTACACTCACACCTGCATGCACTACCACTACAGCCACTACGTCCCACACCAGCACACCCACCACCACACCCCACTCACGTGCACTCACCAGCCCCACTACCATTTACACGTCCCCTGTGTCCTCTCCCAGTGTGTCTGTGATGCCCCCTCCGCAGATACACAAACGCAGGCACACACCCACCCAACAGCCATCCACCTCACGACAGCCTCCAGCGCATGCACCTTCACCCAAAGTCACCAAACGTACACCTCCTACAACCACCACCTCTTCCTCCACTCCCAAACCCCCTCCAGCTATCCGTCCCAGTGTCTCCAAAAAACTTTCCTGTCCCCCTTAACCTATTTCCCACCACCACCCCCCCCGTCCAACTCATAGGTCCCGTACTAGCACCTCAGCCAAAAAATCTCCGGAACCAGTGGTGCCTGTTGTTACAGGTATGTGGAGTGCACCGGCCACCAGGCCAGCCAATGTGGCACGGAGCCACAGCACAGCCAGTCCCCCCCCCCCCTGTGAAGCACCAGAAGTTGGACAGTGCCCGGCGGGAGAGGGGGAAGACTCCAGCAAGCCAAGTCGCTCACAGGGGTCCCGGGGGGGGGTGTCGACTCAGCTGTCACTCCTCCCAAGGTGGGGAAGGGGCAGAAGAAATCTCCAAAGTCTGGGAGGAGCAGCACGGCGGAGAAGACCGCCATCATCCCCGCTGCCCAGGAGGCCTCCCCCAGCCCCATCGTCACTGCCCAGGAGGCCACTGCCAGCCCCATCGTCACTGCCCAGGAGGCCACCGCCAGTCCCATCGTCACTGCCCAGGAGGCCATCGCCAGAGTCACTGCCCAGGAGGCCACCACCAGAGTCACTGGCCAGGAGGCCACCGCCAGCCCCATCGTCACTGCCCAGGAGGCCACCGCCAGTCCCATTGTCACTGCCCAGGAGGTCACCGCCAGAGTCACTGCCCAGGAGGCCACCGCCAGCCCCATCGTCACTGCCCAGGAGGCCACTGCCAGCCCCATCGTCACTGCCCAGGAGCCCACCGCCAGCCACAGCCCAGCTGGCCAGGAGGGCCCCGCAAGCCACAGCCCAGCTGACCCATGAAGGACCGCCAGCCACAGCCCTGCTGGGCAATGAAGGATCGCCTTGGCAAGGACCACTGAACAGGGCAAAGACCGCCATGGAAAGCACCGCTGAACAGGTCAGACACTGGCAACTCAAGCACCGTTGAACAGACCAAGGACCGCTGAACAGGGCAAAGACCGCCATGGAAAGCACCGCTGAACAGGTCAGACACTGGCAACTCAAGCACCGCTGAACAGGCCAAGGACCGCTGAACAGGGCAAATACCGCCATGGCAAGGACCGCTGAACAGGGCAAAGACCGCCATGGAAAGCACTGCTGAACAAGTCAGACACTGGCAACTCAAGCACCGTTGAACAGGCCAAGGACTGCTGAACAGGTCAAAGACCGCCATGGCAAGGACCGCTGAATAGGGCAAAGACCGCCATGGAAAGCACAGCTGAACAGGTCAGACACTGGCAACTCAAGCACCGCTGAACAGGCCAAGGACCGCTGAACAGGGCAAAGACCGCCATGGAAAGCACCGCTGAACAGGTCAGACACTGGCAACTCAAGCACCGCTGGACAGGCCAAGGACCGCTGAACAGGGCAAAGACCGCCATGGAAAGCACAGCTGAACAGGTCAGACACTGGCAACTCAAGCACAGCTGAACAGGCCAAGGACCGCTGAACAGGGCAAAGACCGCCATGGAAAGCACCGCTAGCCCATTTGCGGCAGGGGCAGTGACGCAACTGGGACCGTCACAGGGTGAGTGCTGCACTCTGTGCACCAGTCCCCCTCCAGAACCAGTGGAGACCTGCATCCACTCTGTCTGTCCTTAACAGAATGAATCACTCTGGGCACCAGTCCCCCTCCAGAACCAGTGGAGACCTGCATCCACTCCGTTTGTCCTTAACAGGATGAAGCACTCTGGGCACCAGTCCCCCTCCAGAACCAGTGGAGACCTGCATCCACTCCGTCTGTTCTTAACAGGATGAAGCACTCTGGGCACCAGTCCCCCTCCAGAACCAGTGGAGACCTGCATCCACTCCGTCTGTCCTTGGCAGGATGAAGCACTCTGGGCACCAGTCCCCCTCCAGAACTAGTGGAGACCTGCATCCACTTGAGAGACTGTGGCTTTGCACTCCCCAGGATGGAACAGTGGGCAACCCACCCACTGTAGAGACTTGAGAGACTGTGGCTTTGCACTCCCCAGGATGGTACAGTGGGCAAACCACCCACTGTAGAGACTTGAGAGACTGCGGCTTTGCACTCCTCAGGATGGTACAGTGGGCAAAAACCACCCACTGTAGAGACTTGAGAGACTGTGGCTTTGCACTCCCCAGGATACATCAATGGGCATGGAGCCCCCTCATGGATTTGGCGTGGTGCACTCATCTGGCTGAGGTGCCCCCCCTTCCCCCTGAGGTGCCTGTTGTATTTCTATCTGATGCCCCTGCAGTGTTCTCTCCTTTTGGATCGGGTATCTTGTGTGGGCCTCGCCCTTGCATTTTGGGCCCAGTGGTCCACGGACTATGAATGGTGCAATACCTGCACTACTAATCGTGGAGTATATTTTGTTTATTGTGTGTATATACATATGTATATATTTGCTTACTGTATTTTGATATATTACAATGGTTCCACTCATTTCCTTTTGTCTTTGCATTCCTCCGGGGGGGTCAGGGGGTGTTACTGTAATGTATAGATAAGCATTGGTGTGTGTGTTGTAGTGGGTAAGGGTCGGGGTGGGGGTTGGGGTTGGGGAGTTGAGTGTGTGTGTCCCTGTGTTTTTGGCTCCCCCCTCCCCTATGTCGTAGGTGCAGTACTCACCGTGGTCTTCGCCGCCGGCGTTGATGCTCCTCGTAGAAGAGCAGGAAGACTAGCGCTGGAAGAATATGAAGTTCCGGCTCCATGGTGCCCTCCTTCCTCGTGGAGTGTGTAGAGGTGAGCGTTTTCCCTTTGAAATGGCTGTTTCCACCGTGTTTTTATCTGCGGTGACTCCGCCCTGGAAAAGGTGACGGATTGGTAGTTTGTGATACTGTGGGCGGTACATTGTCTTCCACCTGTCTGTTGGCGGTGACCGCCATGCTATTTGTTTGTACCGCCGTGGCGGTCAGAGTGTTAAAGTGGCTGTCTTTGTTGGCGGTTCCCGCTACGGTCATAATTGCAAAATTTTTACCGCCGGCCTTTTGGCGTTCCTACCGCCGCTTTAACACCGTCCGCCAGGGTTGTAATGACCACCAAAGTCTTTTGCCATTTGGTACAGCAAAATCTTTAAGCATAGGATTGACACAGTGCCATCCATGTTGAGCTAGAAAGTGACAAAGTATTTTGCCTTTTGTACAGCAAAATCTTCTAGCATAAGATTGTCCCAGTGCCATCCTTGTGAAGCTGCAACATGATAAAAGCCTTTCACCACTCCAGGCACATAATTACAGCTTTTGACTGGTCAAATACCATCCCAGCCAACCTGGAGTGAGCAAACACAACCCCTGGAACACGTTTCAATGTCACAACATCTCTTCAGAGAGGTTTAGCTTTGTTCAGACACAACAGAGTACCCAAAATAAGTCAAAACAACCCCATTTTAGGGTTAGAGTGATGCATAAATTATACAAAACAGAAGAGAGAACTCTGGGTAGCTCCCAAGATTAGGTGGAAAGCAGTTCCAGTAAGGGCATCCTGCAACACCAGCGACAGTCTAGATTTGCTCACCTCAAATGTCTGTTTATCTAGCAACGTTTTTAAGCATAGGATTGGCACAGTGCAATCCACGCCGATCTAGAAAGTGACAAAGTGTTTTGCCATTTGTACAGCAAAATCTTTAAGCATAAGATTGCCCCAGTACCATTCTTGCCGAGCTGCAAAATGACAAAAGCTTTTCAACACTCCAGGCACAGTATTACAGCTTGAGACTGGTAAAATTCCATCCAAGCCTGGAATGACCAAAAGCAACTCCTAACATGTGTTGCGATGTAATTACGTCTCTTCAGACAGGTTTAGCTTTGTCCAGGCACAAGACATCACCCAGTTAAAGTCAAAACAACAGCCTTTCTGGGCGAGAGTGACACATAAAGTATGTAAAACAGATGAGAGAACTCTGGGTAGTTCCCAAGTTTAGGTGAAGACCAGCTCCCAACACATGCGGTTGAGCCCAGGTTGTTCATCCTGTCATTACACATTTGACATGCATGTATATGATGCTCACAACATCCAGAAGGACTGCACACTATTAGTACTATGTTAGTGTGTATCACGATTTCGGTGAGGGGCCGGGTTGTGCCTTGTAAAAATTATAACCTAGCTGTTTTTGTGTTTTTACAGGTCACTACGCAGTGGCTCTCATACTGAATATGTCTTCAGACCACTGTATGGTTCAGTAAACATTTAATTTTACCATTTAATTTGAGCAAAAGTGTCCTTTCTTGGGGCCCTGATGAATGTGAACATACCTCATTACGAGGGTGCTTAGGACAGAAACATGTTGACTCCATACATGAATACATTCCCGTTGGCTACTATAGCCTTGTGATGCTCCTGTATTTCATTGTTTATTCCTGACCCAAGGCCTAACGACTAAAGGTATGTGTGCACTGTGGAGCCAGTTTTAACCATTTTTCACACTGTTTCAATCTGTTGCACTACTAACACACTGTGTCCACCTCCTCACACACCAGGTCATCAATTTTCATCATCTCTAGAACATGCATTGAGCTCCTTCTCGTCAGTGGAGGAGTTGGAGCCCACTCCGTGACCAGTTGCCTTTGGGTGAGGAGATTCCCCATGATAAAGCATGCCACCCTGTGGTAGGTGAGGCAATTTGCCCCTATAAAAGGGATTTTCCTGACAGCCATGTTTTTGTAGGGTGCAAGGCCTTATTCATTTTTGGATCCAAGTGTTTCTGTGTGATTTATTCAAATTGTTTTATGCCATCTTGAAAATGTAGATTTTGGACAAAAATCATGATCAAGCATCGTGGAAAAATAAAGTCCACAATTAAGGGGAGTCACTAGGATAAGTGCTAGACTGCAGGGGCATACTATTAAGTGCTTAGAGTAGTGGGAAATGGGAGTAAAACAGCAAAGCAATAAATATGTCAAAGTAAGATCATACATTTTCACTCAGTCACCATTTTGTATTCCCAAAACAAGCACATTAAGGCATGTTTTTTTTCATTTGAAAAAAAGTAAAACCACCAAGGCTATCATTGGGTGAACTTGTGGAGTGCATGGGTGGCTAGCTGCAGGGTGTAATGTCCACCATGGCTTGTGGCCAACCCGCACTGTAGTAGCCTGCCCACACCAGTTAGGCAAAATGCCTGACAGATTTCAGGGATTCTTATGGTCTGGCTTGACAGTGCAGCTTTCTCCAGACAATCATGTGAGAACCACCAGGAGAGGGACTTTGGCTCCACCCACATGTTGGGATCCGCGGGTACATGCTTTGATTGGGCGGGAGCTGTATACTTCTATTAAAAGAAGTGCTTCCTTTCCACACATCTGTGATCATTTTATAATTTATCCAGCTGACAGAGGTTGAATTTTCAGGGGCACACACAGCATACATTTTAACACTACTAAGGTGTCTTAGATAACCAGTTAATTTACGGTGGTTTTCTCTGGCACTAGCACAGATGGGAGGAGGACAGTCATGAACCTATATACAATTTTAGGTCTGGCTTGGCAGGGAGTTCTAAAGCCAGATATATTGGCATTGCCAATGCGTGTTTGTGTTCCCTGAACCACAGTATACATGTCGAATCTTTTGCCCACTGTAGCCACCGTGCATCCACCACTTGCACAGCACGCAAACACTAACCAATGCTTGCATGCCTCGAGTGCACATCCAATCACAGAGACGGTGTGAGCGTCCTAGGAGAAAACCGGTCCAGTCCACAAAAACAACTTTATACCACACGTATAAAGCGAGTACACGCTTTACAGCGTATTCTTCAGTGGAGCTCTATATTGCGCTATTCCTTTCTGCCGTTCGCCATAATATTTTAAAAGAAATTGCAAGCTTTCTTCCTATTTTTGGTCCTGCCAGCGTAGTTGTCTCCTCCAACCTCCATCTGCCGCCTGCTGGTGCTTAGAGTCCTTCTGCTGCCTTCTGCATCGGTTCCAACCCTCTAATCAGTCTATCACCCGCTTCGCCTTTCTGTTGCTGTTGTCCTAGCACAGCCGGCTTTGCGTTAGCTGTTGCCTATAATAGCTGCCTACGTTTCTCCATCCCTAAACTGATCTTGGAAGCCTGGATCTTCACGCATTTCATGCTGCTCCTGCAAAATTCTGGGCCCGGACCTGACATGACCAAAATAAGTGTTATTCTAAGTTTTGTAGAATGAAATTGGCAGCAGGGGCAGTGAAGAATGTACCGCGGCCTGTGTGCCTGGAGAGGAAAATAAATGCCTTTTGACATACTCAAGAAGCCATCGACTCGCACGTAGTATTTGATTTATTGCTGTGACCTGAATATTAAATTACCATCATCTTTACTAAGCTCACAAATTATGCCAGTGCTGAAATCTCGCACTAGGTGCCTGCTGTTTCTGGAACATAAATTACAAAGGGGCAGGTGGGGGCCCAGATGCCTGTATTACCTCAGCCCCGAAAAGTGTCAAAAGACAACACTCCACATTTAACAGGGGCAGCTCCTCTGAAAAGGCCATGCGACTAATAGAAATATTGATCCAAGAAAATACACTTATGTAAAAATGAATATGAATGTTCCCGTGTACATCAGAGGACCATTTGCTCTTTCTTTTCAAATATGTTTGCATTTTACACAGCCCAAATATTTTGGCAGCTGGGCAAACACTTCTCCTACAGCGTCCAGGCTACAGTTTTCCTGGCAATGATGTTCAAGTGCCGCTCACGGGCAGATGTTACAAAATACAGCCTGTACTGTCTGCACAAGTGCAACAAGGAGTGTACTCGAATGCTTACTTTTCATCTCTTGATGGTCAGAACATGTCAAGTTTGTTAAATACTCATGTGCATGTACATTGATGAGTTATTTCCTTGTAATGTACAATAAAACGTGACTCTTTCACGGTGCCGCATGAATGCCACAATCCGGCCATTGCAGTGTCCAAACGTATTTACATTACACTCCTCATCCTATGAGTACATGCATATTTTCATGATCCAAAAGTCTGATTTTTTTCAAACTGTTGATATGTTCTTGTTAAACATGTGTGCCTACTTAACCCTAAAAATGTTTTGCTTTCAGAACATGAAGCATTCAGTAATATAAAACCCGCGATGATATCCGTTTGAAACCTGGTTATAAAGAGGAAGATATTGATTCCTTTAAATTACATATGTCAATATTTTCGTGTTTTATCACAGCGTACTAACGAGAGAAGAGTAGTCACTAATAGCCCGAATCTGCAAATGTTGCGCTTTATGTCCCAGGTGTTGCAGTGTTCTGCATTGGTGTCACATTTCGTGGTGTGTAAAGTTCCCAAGTCTCCCAAATCTTCGCGAAACTTTGTATATTTTTTGCAACCTACATGGCGTGAAAAGCTAGCGCAGTGTTTTGTAAAAGGTCATTTACACCAATGAATAAATGTTTTCCATGCCACAAAGTGTCAACGTTCTGCACAAGACAAAACTGTACTCCGAAGCCCCTTGCATCTGCCCCTTCTCCAAAGTGTAGAGCTCTTAAGCTATGTCCTTTGAGGAGCACCGCCACTAACCCCCTCCCCATAGTCCCACTATTAGAAATTGGGTTTCTGGTTGGCAGAGGTATGCACCCTGCCCAAGCAGGAACCACAATCCTAACCAAAGTAAGTCAGATACACCATAAATTAACCTGTGCTCACCCTCTAGTAGCTTGGTATGGAGCTGGCAGGCTTAAGTTAAGAGGCAGTGTAAAGTATTTATGCAACACTTAAATACGTGGAACAATGAAAACACTGCACTTAAAGATACCACATGTGGTTAGAAAAATAGAGCGAAATTTTTAACAAAACAAGACCATAACGACAACAAGCCAATAAGTAGAATTTGAGATCTACATTTTTAAGGAATATCAGTGAATATAATGCTTAGAAACATAAAGCGCCTACTGGGGATATTTGGTTGCACTAGACCAGGTCAAATCTGAAAAGTCAGGCTGACCACGATGGAGTGCGGGTCAGATACAGGGGCCAACCTTGTCCCGCTGAAAAAGTACCTTGGATGAAGGGATGCATCAACAATGAGGTCCTGATGTTAGAAGTAGAGTAGGTGATGCATCGGCGTTGATCCCTTTAGATGCAGGGGATGCACTGGTTCTGATCCACACAGTTGGAGATGTGCAGTCATTGAGCTGCACACCTGTCGATGCAATGTCCTTGAATAGTGTTGAATTGGTGAACCGCTATGTGATGTAGGTGATGCGTTGTAATCGAGCCGCACAGTCAGCAATGTGAAGTTCTTGAGGAGTGATGCGTCAGAGAGGAAATGCATTGGTTCTGACCAGTGCAACAGCGGCGATGTATGGATTTGATAGTTGCAGCACTTTATTCCCTCTTTCAAGGGCTCAGGTTGGATTGTCACCGCTTGGCAGGGCAAGACTTGCAGCAAGCAAAGTCCACGTGATGTTGCAGGATAAAGTGAAGTCTTTGATGTCCCTGAGACTTAGAACAGAAGGCAAGCCAGCAAGCCCTTGGGGTCACATTGGTTCTGGGGATGTAGAGATGCAGGTTCAGTCCTTTTCACCCCTAGGCAAAGAGGGCAGCAGGGAAGGCACAGCAGAGCAGGAGTCCAGCAAAGTCCAGCCAAGTGACAGTCCCTTCAGCAGCACAGAAATCCTTCTTCCTGCCAGAATGTTCTCATGTCCAGAAGTGTTCTGAAGTGGTGGTGTCTGAGGTCCAGTTATACCTTTGAAGTGGGCGAGACATCGCAAAGAGAGGCCTTCAAAGTTCAAAAAGTCCCTGACCTTCCTGCCCTCAGTCTAGACTCACTACAGGGGAGTATGCAGCTCTTTGTGTGGGGACAGGCACAGCCCATTCAGGTGCAAGTGTCAGCTCCTCCCTCCCATCCTGCCTCAGATGACCCATCAAGATGCTAACGTCCCACAAGGATGTGGAAGGCCCATCAGGCACACCTACTTTCACTTTGTGTGTAACTGTCTAGAGGAAGTGCACAAAGCCCAGCTGTCACCCATCCCAGATGTGATTCTCTTTTTATTTCAGAATACATATATGCATTCCTTTTTCTACTGAGCATCAAATAAATCATTTCATTGCCTTTTAGGCAGACCTACTTAACAGGCAAACGCTCAAACAAATATGATTTACATTTGTTATGAAAAGTTATGTGGTTGAATTCCATTTGGAAGATGCTGTGATGTTTGCATTATTAAACAACCATTGGCAAATCCAATGTGTCACCTACAATAAAGCTATGGGGTTTGTAAATAGTTTTAGTTATGTTATACAGCTGTGCAGCATGACAGACAGTACAAAATAAAAAAGTTCTTTGATACGGCCAGCGCTAGTCCAGTCATAATGCTTTTTTAAAATTATTGGCAGAAGAGCGAGTAAGGAGGCATTACTGAGGGAGGGAAAATGTGCAACATGGTGAGTGCAAGGGGCAGAAGAGAGCAAGCAACAGCATGGACAGCAAGAGGGGATTGGAGGGTGTAAACAACAACATGGGGTGGGAACGGCAAGCAACAACACGGAGAGTGAGAGGGGGTAAGCAATAACACAGAGGTTTGGTGGTTGCAGGAGCAATGCATCAACACAAACGGCAAGAGGGGGCAGGTGAAGGCAAGCAACACCACAGAGGGTGGGGAGGGAGGGAGAGAGCAGGAGAGGCAGGCAAAAACACAGGAGGTTAGAGGGTACAAGTAACAACAGAAATAGATGGGGGGGACAAGCAACAACAGAGACAGTGGGAGAAGGACAGGAGGGGCATTTTACCAGTGTTGGTTAATCTGTTTAATGTGGTGTGATCTCAAACTGATGCATTCCTCTAACACCTACGTGACATCTTACTACCCTATTTTCTGTCGGTACTGAATGATTTTTCAGGTAAAGGTGATAACACGCTTATGCTGACATTGTACCAAGGGTATATTGTCACCTGCATGTGTATGTGCAACTAATTGTGATTTTTGCCCCTAAAACTGTTCTCGCTCTCCTGCTGCATCAAAGGCGATTGTGCATCTCAATATGATTTTGCTCCTAAATGTAAGGCTTCAGAGCTACTTAATAAACTAAAGCATGTTGTACCTGAAGGTGATTTGGCACCTAAATGTGGTTTTGCAGATACATGCGATGTGTGGTTTTGTTGTAATTTTACTGAGACTACAGATGAGAACTCACCAAGAAGCCCCATTGAATTGAAGAGGTAGCTTAGTTCCCTTTGATGGGTGGCATGTCTTCAGGTGTCTCAGTTCTGAGTACTCACCCTGAATGAGCTGCTGTTGCTAGTGGATGAGTGAAGGGTTGTTGTGCAAGATAGTTTGAGTACTAGACAAGGACGGCAGCAGCAGAGTCGCAGAACAGTTTGTTGGCTGAAGTTTGTTAAACATGGGCTTCTCCTTTATCTGTCCGGTGAGCGCCGTGAATTCTAAAAAAAAATGGTAAACTTCGCACTACTCACCCGTTAGGGTCTCAAGGCACTGTACGCATACCACTGTGCAACCCCTCCTGTCTTTTCCCTGTGAGGCACCCACTCCTTGTCAGCCCCAGGGTGAAGCCAGGCATCCAAGCGCTGTGAGGGCCGTTGTGGAGATTAAGTAAACTATTGCCCAGAGTTACAGAGTGGGACCCATTAATTAGATTAGGCACCGAGGTGAGAATGATCTGGTCCAAGGGAATTGAGCCCAAGACACACCGAGGTAGGCATTGAACCCTGGTCCCGGGCCAGATCTCTGCATCAGTGTCTGCCGTTCTAACCATTGTGCCACACTTCTCCACAAGGGGCATGGACAAGCTCTATATAGCAGAGGTTGCTAATCAAATATGTGATTGAATTCTCGCTGTGATGTCAGCTCCTGAATGTATCATGTATAAGAAGCCATTTCTAAGCTTGAATATTTCAATTATATTTCACATTGCATTAGTTTCCTTTTTTGTGGCCTTCTTCACCATTTTACTTTCATTTTTGTCCCTGATTTTCGCTTCTAGCTTTTTGATGAGCTGCTGGAATTCTTTGTATTGGTTTGGATCTTTCCTCCTTCCTGATGTAAAGAAGGGTTTGATGCATTGCTATTATTCTTCAATTCACCCAAATCAAGAAGTACACAATTGCCGAAAAAGTTTTTTCCCTTTGTATTTTTTCCTCCTAACTGTGATCCTTTTAATGACACACTTGACACCTTTCACATATGTTATTCTTTTCAGGGTGGCATGGTGGCTCCTGACAATCAACCACCCCTTGGCCAATCAAGATGGCAATTTAACAAAACTTCTGAATTTAACAGTTACTATATCGACTTGGTTTGGAAGTAGGATAGATCATCCTCGGGCCCTAGCACGAAGTAGGATAGATCCTCCTCGGGATCTAGCACAAGAATGACTACAATTGTGCTTTGAAAGATTGGCACAGCTCTGAAACAGACTCTGGTGTCACGGTGTATCAATATGCCAGTAGTCCTATAGTATTCTATAGCCCCACATGTTTCTAGGGATCCTATGAGAGTAACAGGATTTTTAGATTATTTTTATGTGCACCAATGTTGTTTAATTATGACTACAAAAAGGTTTACTGCAGAGACACTTGACCAAAAGTGCAATTGAGGGACTTGTATTGTCGGAATAAGAAGATGGATAAGAACATCCTGTCTTCTACTATTTCATGTTTTTTTTAGAAATGAGTTTTTTCAGAATCCCAATTACCTATTCAGTAATTGAGAGAGAACATTTAGTTACGAAGATGTCTTGTACTAAATGAAGACACCTGTGCGTGACAGCTAGTGAACCATACAGAATTTATTTGAACTGACCATGGGGTCAGTGTTTGCAAAATGGTCAGTGCAAGAATAGTCATTAAGCCAGATGGGCATTTTTCTTTGCCTAAAATGGCCTTATCATCACATGCATTCTTTGTTCAGACAAGTTGTTCGTGGATGCCTTATGTTATTCAGTAAGTGATGCCTTGACTCATCACTGACTCACATACTTATGATCAACCTGTAATTCCTTTTGAGTGAGAGGTGGGAATAGTTCTGGCTTTTCCATACAAGCTTAAGTGGCCCAAGAGCAGATAGATTAAAAGGAACTGGAAATATTATTTTAGATGTTATAGAGTTGTGGTATAAGTCAGTTATTTTAGGCTAAAGAAGAGTAAAGACTACATTAGAGTTATTGCAGTCTAACAATTTAAATTTAAATTTTACAGTGTCATTTATTTATTTATTTCAGGGAAGAATCCCCATTAAAACACTAACAATCACAATTACAAACATCATAGTTACATGGTATATAAAAAGATAAATAGATCATTAATATTTTATGTTACATAAGATAAAATATGATGTCCCCTTAACAGTGTGTATGCCAGTTATAATACATCATATTTGTAAAACTTTACATCTACAACACCATGCATACAATAGATATTATGATACAGACTAAACAACCTATTGTGTAGTCTCAGATCTTAGTGTCCGAATTGCATCCTTTAGATGGTCCATGGACAGAATATGGCATACTGGAATAATCGAGGTCTTCTCACTTTAGCATAGTAAGGGCAAAAAGAGTTTGTCAGACTAAGAGTTTTCTCTACATACAGGGCAAGTGGAAGTGACAGAACACTCTCACGAACTACTTCTGAACTTATTCAGAGGCAGATTTCCATATCTGAATTTCAGTTTGAGATATCTCACCTGAGATGGTTGTAAACGATCAACAAATTGCTTAAAAGCCATATTACAGTTGAAATTCAGGAATCTATCTGTTGGGCTTAGTTTTCTATCTTCCTTCAATACTTCTCCAATACCTTAACTCTAAGTTGGCTATCATATCTTTGCTGATCAGCTCAGGATTATCCCAAGCAGAGTGTAGCCCCAAATCATACATCCAATACTTCATGTGTCTGAACCAGGGTAATGAGCACAAGTTCATCAGTTCTCTTACCTCTAAAGCTCTTGATGCAAGGGAATAGTGGATTTACTTATCCATATTCTCAGCTAGGTAGTCAGTGGTTTCAGGACGGCTATGTGCGTTATATTTTTTAGTCCCAGGTAAAAGTGCAGTGGAATCCATGGAGTATTGCTAGGCAATATAAGTGCAGCCCGCATGAATCTGTTCTCTGTTTTTTCTAACCCCCCATTTTGTTCTGCACCCCGCATTAAGTCCTCTAGCATATTATATTTCTAATGCAGGTTTGATTGTGAGGAAGTTAGATTGATTCAGCTTCCTAACAATGGTTGATCCAACATGCTGTAAAATCAACTGGCTTTTCTCTATTTGTGGGGACCATGATAATGGACTAGATATTCTCATTCCCAAATAATCAAACTCCTTACCCTGCTCGAGGAGGAAAGTATGTAACTTTGTTTTCTCTATGAATGACCTATGGGGGCGAAAAGATCTACATTTGTTTTTGAGGTATTGATTTCTAAACCTTATTCTCTACACAGGGTTGACAATTGATTCATGAGCTTCTGCAGGCCCATTAGCATTTTTGATAATTCTAATGTATTATCAGAAAAGAGGAGGGCTGGAATTATTTGATTTCCCTGAATCAGGGTCATTCACTTTAACTTTTAAGCCTGCAATGTTCTAGGATACCATTTGGATCCCTGGAGTACCGCCCCTAGATATTATGTTCAAATGTGAAGGCCTTATCTTTAATCCAAATCTGGCATCATTCACACCTGCTTGTTTTGTCCAGGTTCTCCTTCGTAGACATAGATGAACTAATCATAATAGGGTGGTAACCTTACTTAGAGTTAGATTTGAGGACTCTTCCTCTTGTCAACCTGACACCATGTGAGCTCCTATTAAATTATACTCAATTGTTTTGTGACGTGATGTTCTTGTATGGGGATCAAAACAGACTTCTCTGTCTTCCAACATACAGGGTATGGTGGGGGGTAAATTTAAATTGCATCAGGGAACCCTTAGGGAGTAAAGTGCATTGGTCTAGGTTCACTAAGCCGTTAATATATTCTTCACAGGACAGTACAATCTCAAAGTAGTCATACCGATCATTATTGTACATCGAATCACATTGAGAATATCTTCAGGGAATCACTAGATTCCTTAGTCCCCTCTAAAAGCTTAGGAGCATAGAACATATAGTTTACTTCCATTTTCTTTTTGGTTCTCAATGTCCTGTATGGCAGCCCCGTTGTACACGCTAACTAGTTGGTGCCCTGGATATCTGTGGATTGTGTTATGAGAGCATTATGCTTCAGCCTCATGGCATTCTTGTACCTTCCCTCCCTTATTGTGTGGGTGCATTACAAATAGAGATGTTGAAGAATTAGTATAATGCCTCCCTCTCTAAAATTCACTGCTCTCCCTGTTGTATTTGAGTGGTGGTAAGGGGGGGTTGAATAGTTGTATATGTAGCATCTCGCCCAGTCTGGTACCTGCTGAATAACTAGGCCACACACAGAGCTGTAAATCACATCTTTATTCCTTTGCATGTACCTGCGAACTCCAACATTCTAAACCAAGCTTTCATTACATTCTATTCTAACGATTACTTCACACTGATTCGGAGTCCTCGGGGAGCCAGAAAGGTTCCATTCTAAATTATGCAAGACACTACAGTTTTGTTTCTTTTTACTGTTGTACAATATCTGGCATACTGTGACACACTGTTCAGGTTTGAGAGAATGTGTTCTGGGTGTTGCCATCGCCAGTACTACAAGATAAGACATTCCTGCCCCCCCAGCACTAGACATCAGGTTGGAGTAATTACTGCCAAAAAGTCTCCACACTTTCAATGAAGATGGTTTCTGATTAGTACAATCTATTTGCCAAGAGAGCAACTTGATTACACATTTGGCCTGTTGCTCCTTTCAATTCAACAATAGTTCCTTGAAGTCAAGGCTGGATTGACCATTAAGCAAAATCATTGCATGCTTAGGACATCAAGAAAAGGGGGGGGCACCACAGAAATGTTTCATTGCTGGTTTACCTTGGACCATATGGTGCAAAACTGCAAATGGTGCAGCTGAATTAAATATAAGCAAAGTGGAAGTGTACAAAAATAAACACTATTTTCCATCTTACTGTAAGATTTATTTAATTTCGTAAAATAAAACTTTCTTTTACGGTTTATTATTGTTTATATTTTAAATTAGGGGGCACAAAAATCTATTAAGTGCTTAGGGCCTCTAAAGGTCTTAATCCGGCCCTGCTTGAAGTGAGCGTAATGCAACTACAAGTCTTTCCCATATCATGTGCATCATGTGTCACCAAGGTATTTAGGTCCGTTCTTTAGAAAGGCTGCTTACGGTTTTAGGTGAGGCAAGAGGGCTAAAATGATTTGTGCATAGGATCCCTGGCATTACAGCACTGTTAGACACTCCTTTGTTGTTTATACCCTCATAACCGTGACTCTCTGCAAATGTTGTAACAGTTGGGTGTGTTGTCTCATTTATTTCATTACTGTCAGAGAGGCTTTGTGTGATACTCATTTACTTGAGAGGGGAAAGGAGGTACTTTACAAAAGGGAAACTGGCTAATGCCCCTTCTTAAAGATGTCAGCAACTTTTTTGCTGGGGGCAGGATAATTAGTTGTTTTCCCAATTCCTTAAAATACATTCTACTGTCTCTATAAATTATCAATTACCTCTTTCGTGAAATTGTCAGCAGCATGACACACAGGTTTTTACACTTTGTCACCCCTGTGGGCTCTCCCGAGTTTTCGTCTTTTCCATTACTTGCAGAACAACATGCAAGTCGACCACAGAGAAAAATATAATGAACTTTACAGTTCTAAAAACTCTATTCCAGGCCAGCAGCCATCATTACCACTTCAGATATTACTTGCTAGGGGGGTGGCTTCCTGGCTCTTCATGGCTCATACGGGCTCATACGGGCTAAGACAGGCTCGCTCTTGGCCTGGTCTTCACCTGGACCATGCACGGGGCGCCCTGCACATGTCGCATGTACACGGAGCCCTAGCACACTTTGTAGCGCTATCCCCATGGCCCGCCTTCTCCCAAGAGCAGAGGGTCTTGATAGATGTAATGGTTCAGGACAGGATAGCAGAGATGACAGCCAAATGACTCCTGCATGCAGGAAGGCCCAGTACATTTTGTCTTGCTTCCCCCGCAGCCCTGCCTTCTCCCATGGGCAGGGGGTCTTGGTAGATGTAGTAGAACAGGGCAGGATAGCAGAGATGACAGCCAAATAACTCCCACATGTGGGGAGTCCTAGCACTCTTTGCAGTGCTTCCCCTATGGCTCCCCTTCTCCCGAAGGCAGGGGGTCTTGGTTGGTGTAGTAGTTCAGGACAGGATAGGATAGGAGAGATGACAGCCAAATGACTTAGGTGTGCAGCAAGCCAGCAAGCTTTGTAGCGCTTCCCCTATGGCCTCACCTTCTCCAAAGGGGAGTGGGTCTTGGTTGATATAGTAGTTCATGACAGGATAGCAGAGATGGCAGTCAAATCACTCCTGTGTATGGGACGCCCCAGCATGATTTGTATCGCTTCCCCTGCAGCCCCTCCTTCTCCAAAAGGGGAGGGGGTCTTGGTTGGTGTAGTAATTAGGGCAGGATAGGACAGATGACAGCCAAATGACTTTGTGTGCAGGAAGCCACAGCATGCTTTGTAGCGCTTCCCCCATGGCCCCACCTTCTCCCAAGGGCAGGGGATCTTGGTGAATATAGTAGTTCATGGTAGGACAGCAGAGATGACAGCCAAATGATTCCCATGTGCAGGGAGTCCCAACGCGCTTCGAAACATTTCCCCCACTGTCCTGAATTGCAGTCTTTACCATGACCAACTGTATATCTTGATGTTCAAGAATATGTGCTTGCCTGTCCGATTTGTGTCCTTATATTCTATTCTGTCCCTATTAGATATCTGCCTACATTACCAATAACCCTTGAACTGTAGCATACCGTTTCCCAGATGGTAGAACAGATTCTCCATTTTCAGAAGGAGAATGCGTAAAAATAGTTACTTTGCATACCTTTTCAAAGATGGCTCATTTTTCTCCTTTGCACACATGACTATTAGCTGAGGAGTTGGCCATATGTTTCTAAACTGATGTTTTTTGTCTCATGGATTGAGTCATATTTTCATTTCTGATAGTGGAACTCAACATAATTTTTTGGGAAACCTTTTGTGAGGCACGGGTGTCACGATTTAAATGGAATTCAGGCCAGGGACTCCTTCCATTTTCAGAAACATAAGATCTGTAATGAATTCTAGAGTCTGAAGTCACTGTACTGGGAAAAAGGAGAAGAGAGGTAATGGGTTAGAGAGAAAAGGAACACTCCATAAGTGTCTCGACCTGCTGACCTCTGAACCATGGTTGGTGAAGGCATGCAGTAAGGACCCTTGGTTTGCAATTAATTTACTCGTAATTCCTGCAATCCTGTAAAAGAAGTTATCATGAATATAAATATACTGGTGTTCAAAAGGGTAAAAGGTCTTGTAGGTAACAGAAGAATGACTTACCAGGGATGGCAGTGAGAGGACTTGACAAGCCCCCAGACAACCAGGACAAAGTCCAGGAATCATACATGAAAGTCTGCCGCCAACAGTAGAAATATCAGGAGTCAGGGTGACTTGAACTATTTGAAAGTGGACCAGGAATTTCAGAATGGTAGCAAGCAAAGTTCTCAGTATCTGTGCAGAAAAGGGTTAACATGAGCTGCCCTATGATTGAACCACTCAAGTGAACAAAAGGGAAGTAAAACAAAAAAGATAAAAGAAACACACATGGTGCGAACTGTGTGACCAGAGTAGAGTACCCATCAACCAATGTTACCAAGCAAAGTGTAGTGCTATGGCTGGTGTTTACGTCCTCCTAGCTTGTACTGATCTGAAAGTGTCTGGAACTTTCCAGCTCCTTCTAGAATGTTCTGGCTTTTCTAGAATGCTTTCTCTTTTCACCCTGCCCTGGAAGTGCTGATCTGATTTAGCTTGTTACCCCACCCTACTTCACCTACCCAGCTACCAATGGGCCATCTTCCACAGTCTCCAAGGCCCGTCCAAAGGAAGTTTGTATCTTGAAGTCTGAGAAATGGAACTGTGTCTCTATGACACTGGACACAATCTACGAAGAGCACAGGCTCCAGGATTACTGACATAACCTCCTCCCAAATGCCCCCACCACATACTCCCTCAAATCAGGATTTGGTTTATTCAAGAAACATTGCTGGAATGATTGGATTAAGCAGGTTGCATGAATAAATGAGTTAGGTTCCCATGTGCTATATGAGGCATCATACCTTGTCTAGGACACAGGATATTGTAACTTCCACCTGACTCTGCAGCGATCACGATTCTGCTCCACTCATAGTCAGATGACCCATCTATCACTTTTGGAGGAGGTAACGCCTTGTCTGTGTTAACACTTTTTTAACCCTAAAGAAGTGAACTGCTGGGTGTGTGTGAGTTGACTTGAAATTTTAGGTGTACCACAGAATTCCAGACTGAGTCGGTGATCTCAAGAGGACCCCCAAATCACTGAAGGAACTTTGAGTGGGGAGCAGAGATATATAGATTCTGTGAAGATAGACAAACAAGATCATCATTATGCTCTGGGGACCAACCTTTCAGAGCCAGTCTACTTTGGCTATTTAATTAATTGATTTATTAATTGCATTTATTAAATAGGATTTTTAATGGTACAATACATTAGAGAGTGATGATAGAGAGAAATCTCTTGGCCAGATACAAAGATGATATTGATTGGACCCAAAAAAGGAGAAAGACTTAAAGCATTGTTATGGGAATTGTTATAATAAAATTCAGCTGGGGGTGCCACTGTGACTGGTGTTGTCGGTGGTCCTTTAAGAAACACCAGAGATATTGGTCAAATCTTTCCAGATGACCATTTGTCTGAGGGATGTAACTGGTGAAAGGAAAGTACGCTATGCCTAACCATGTGGTTTGTTATTTCCAATATTTAGAAACAAACTAGGAATCTCTATCAGGAACAATAACCTTGGGCAGTTCTTCCATGAAGATGAACAATCTCATTTAGAAAAACCTGGGGTAGTTCAAAAGAATTAGGTACTTTGTTAAGTTAAATAAAATGAGCAGTGTTTGTCAGATAACCAACTATAACCAGAATATTAGTGTATTGTTCAGAAATATGTAGCTCAATGACAAAGTCCATTGATATACAAATCCAGGGTTGACAAAGGGTGGGCAAATGTTGGAATAGACCAATGAGTTTACTTTGATGTATTATTGCTCTGGTACAGATGACAATGTGGGTTATATATTTTTTCTAGTCTAGAGCTATCATTTCCCACCAGAACTGCTGTTTAAGTAGTTAATCTGACTTTCTACATCCTACATGTTCTGCTAGGAAGTGTCACAACAATGGTATATAATTCTTCAGTAGTTCTTTTTAGGTGGATATAGATGATTTGCATATCATAACAGACCATTTAATCCCTTCCCATTCAATGTATCCTTCTTAATCTACTCCCATAGATTGAAAACAGCATGTGGATCTTTAAGTGTTATGAGGAATAATGAGGATTGGGAATTTTATTGGCTTGATATAACCTAGGTTGTTATGGTATATTCCGACAATAAGTGAATGTTCTGGCCCCTCCTGGTCCTTATTGTTGAAATACTTCCTGGATAGTCAAAACTGTTAATCATATATTGTGTAATTCCACTCAGCACAATTTAAAGTATGGGAACAGGAGACCACTTGATACAGCATTTCAGCAGTTGGATGCCGTTATTATGAAATAGCCCTAGCGGCATAAGATGAGGAACCAATTTACATGATGAAAAGGAGTGAATGATGTGGATGTCTTAGTACTGGGGCAGCAATGAAAGCTCCCTTTAATTCAGAGAATGTTTTTCCTGTTTTCCACAAGGAACTCCTCTCTTGGTTAATTGGGGGGGACTTTAGATAAGAAACTTGAATGAACTATAGAAAAGGTTAGGAAAACCAAGAAATCTCTATATTTCTTTGATAGTTTGAGGAATAGATAATTCGTGTAAAGCTCTAACCTTACCTCAATACATCTGTACTTCATTATCAATAATATGGAGCCCAAGAAAGTAACAGAGTTAACCTCTAACAAGCACTTCTCTGATTTTGTATACAGGAAATGGTATCTCAGTCTCTGCAAGACATTTAAAACACGCAGTCAATGTTCCTCTTTGGCCAAGGAGAAGATAAGAAAATCATCCAGCTATATCATAACAAAAGAGTTAAGTAGATCCCTAAAGTAGTCATTGATGAAGTGCTGGAAAGTGATGGAGGCATTGCAGAGGTCCAATGGCACTACTGAATATTCATATTGGCCATAGCTAGTGTTTAAGGCTGTTTTCCATTTGACACCTTCCCTGATGCACACTTAATGGGACTATATTGAACTGTGCTTGTTCTGTCCCTCGAGGTAGAAAATGCACTAGAACTGTGCAATCTTCACCTAACACAAAGATGAAGTGCCTTGTGCAACTCTCACATGTGCCTGGCATGAGCACAGTCCCCACACTGCTTCCCATTAAATGAAGGTCTCAGGCTTGGTAAATAATCAGTGTTTCATCTCATTGTGCTGGCTTTCAAATGAACACAAAATCCCATTGGCACACCCACTACAATGTAAATTAAAATATATTCACAGTGTGAAAAGCACAGCCAAAAAATCGAAGGCATGTTGGAGGTCAGGTCGTTTCTTTATTATCTCAGCTGCTGCTCCAGACAGCAACTTAGTTTGCTGTCATCAGAACATCTATAGCTAAAAGGATGCTTATTAATTCCATAGTAGGCTTCTCTTTCCCATGACCAGGTATATAATGCGTCCATTACTTATGATAATGGCATTACTCCTAGTCCTACTCCCTCGCCTTCCTTTGACCAATGAGGCTTCCTGCCTCCCCCTAGACCCTCCCTTCCCCTTTTAAAACCACCCCCCACCCCCACCACCTCCTGTACAAAAACAAGCCCAAGCAGTAACTCAGGCGGTCCGTACCGGGGGGGCGGGAGGGAACGGAAAGGAAGGCGAGGGAGTAGGACTAGGAGTAATGCCATTATCGTAAGTAATGGATGCATTACCTCCCGTCCCTTCCTCGCCTTCCTTTGACCAATGAGACATAGCAAGAGAAAACAGGAGACGGACACTGAGTTGCAATAAGTTTTAATTACAATCCATAAAGACCATCGAGACCCTACCCCCCTATTACATCATAGAGGATAAGACTCGGTGACCCAAAACTGACTCCAAACTACCCAAGTCCGCCAGCCTATAATGCCGAACAAATGTAGAAGGCGAGGCCCAAGTGGCGGCCCTGCAAATTTCCACCACTGAAGCACCCTGAAGCTCAGCCACCGTAGCCGCCATACCCCTGGTAGAACGGCCCTGAATCCCTTGGGGAGGAACCACCTCCTTCAATGAATACGCCAACAGAATCAAGGAGCGCACCCACCGACTCAACGAAGCCGTGGAAGGCTTCTCACCATTCCGGGCCGGACCGCAATTCACAAAAAGAGAATCCCGTTTATGGAAAGGAGCCACCACATGCAGATACTCTAACAATGCCCTGCGCACATCCAAAGAATGTAACCGAACCTCCTCATCCGAGGAAGGATTCGGACAAAATGAAGGAAGTATGACCTCCTGGCGAGCATGAAAAGAAGAATTAACTTTTGGAATAAAAGAAGGAACCGGAACAAACACCACCCGATCCGGAAAAACCTTACAAAAAGGAAAAGAACAGGCCAAGGCCCCCAATTCCCCTAAACGGCGGGCCTCCCAGGAAGGAAAAGAACGTACTGGGCGAGGAAACAGGTTAAGAAGACCCTGAAAAAATCTAGGCATCAAATGACCCTCATCCGACAGATTACGCCAAGGACCCCTAAATGCCTGAATAGCCGCCCACTGCACCCGCAGAGAAGCCACCGACCAACCCAATTGTGCACCATCCTGCAAAAATTGCATCACCTCAAATATAGAAGTGCATGTAGGATCTAATTTATGCCGGAAGCACCAAGAAGAAAAAACTTTCCACTGTCTACCATAAGAAACCAAAGCGGAACGCCGTCTTGAAGCCAGTAAAGTAGAACTCAAAGCTACTGGTACCCCTAGACCCGTCAAACCCCGTCGTTCAACTTCCAGGCCGTCAAGTGCAACCTCCTCAATGACCACTTCGAGAGGCAAGGAAACTCCAGGGGAGACGGACAAAGAGGAAGAGGCCACATCCGACCCGACGCCATCAACTGCAGCAATGGAAACCAATTCGCCCTCGGCCAATGGGGCGCAATCAAGATAACCCTGGCTCCCAATTGCCGAACTCTCAACAGAAAATCCCGGAGCAGCTGAAATGGAGGGAAAGCGTACAAAAGACCCCGAGGCCAAGGACACGACATCCCGTCCACCTCCCAAGCCTGAGGACAACGAAACCGGGAGCAAAAGCGACTGAGTTTCGCATTCTCTGGGGATGCAAACACATCTATCACTGGAAGACCCCAGAGGCGAACAAGATGAAGAAACAGCGACCTTCGGAGTGAGAAAAGTTGTGAGGAAGGAATCACCCTGCGTAGCAGATCAGCCCGAACATTGACCACCCCCCGAATGTAGGTAGCCCGGAGAGAAGGAACCCACTCCTGAGCCCACACAAAAATCTTTCGTGCCAGACTGAACAAAGCCCTTGATCTGGTCCCCCCCTGCTGGTTTACATAAGCCTTGGTGACTAAGTTGTCTGTCCGAATAAGAACCGCAACTCCTTTCAGGGAAACCTGGAAATGAATCAGAGCCAACAACACTGCCTTCAATTTGCGCCAATTTGATGACTGATTAGCCTCTAGCGGAGACCAAAATCCCTGAATCTGCGCCGACCCCATCCAAGCACCCCAACCTGAGAGGCTGGCATCCGTTGTTATCACAACTAGGATTAGAGGAGACAAAGACACCCCTACTTGAAGATGCATGGCCCCCAACCACCATCTCAACTCCCTGCGAATCAACCCTGACCCCGGAATCCGAGTCAGCAGAGAACCCGACCATGGAGCCCACCTCCTTAGGAACCAGTTCATCAAGCAAAGAAGATGGAATCGTGCCCAAGGAACCAGAAACATCACTGATGCCAAATGTCCCTGCAGATGTAACCATAGAAGCGCTCTGGGGGCAGACTGCGACACTATCGTCCTCACCAGGGACTGGAGCACACCTAACCTCTTTTCCGACACAGTCACCAAACCTAGATGAGTCAGAAACCGAGCCCCTAGAAAAACCAGATCTTGGGAAGGGACCAAATCTGACTTCCCCCAGTTGATCAAATACCTGTGGTTTTGCAGGACCACCAGTACCTGGGCCACATGCCTCCGCAACTGGACCTGTGAGGGTGCATGTATCAGGATATCGTCCAGATAAGGATGAATAAACACCCCTTCTGAATGTAGAAGAGCCACTAGAGGGGCCAGCACCTTGGTGAAAATCCGGGGAGATGACTTGAGGCCGAAAGGCAGCACACAAAACTGATAATGGTCCAGGCCTACTGCAAACCGTAGGAACCGCTGAGAAGCCTTTTCCACTGGCACATGTAGGTATGCATCCTGCAGATCCAGCGACGCCAGAAAATCCCCTTGACTGACCATCGGAAAAATAGTCTGAATTGACAGCATGCGAAAATGCACCGTCTTGATTCACGCATTCACTCCTTTCAGATTGAGGACAGGCCGAAAAACCCCTGACACCTTCTGAACTAGAAACAAGACGGAATAAGTGCCCCGACCCCTTTCTCCTAGAGGAACGCGGGAAATGGCCCCCTTGAGAAGTAAGTCTCGGACCCCGTCAACAATGCCTCCCTCCGTGCCCCTACCGCAGGCAGAGGAGTGGGACGCACCCCGAAATCTGGAGGCACCATATCGAAGTCTATGATGTAACCATTGGCCCCAATGTCCAGCACCCAATGATCGCTGACACTCTCTTGCCAAGCAGAAAGAAAGTGCCTCAGCCTTCCCCCAACCTGCCCTATGCCAGGCCCACAGTGATTGTCAGGACCCCGTCTTGAACCCACCCCGGTTCGAAGGAGCAGACTTCTTAGGGGAAAAACGGGGTTGAAAACGACGTTTCCTGAAAGAACAAGATTTTGTATCCATCTTGGGAGAAGAACGGGAATGCTTCTTCCACCCTCTGCCAGAAGCAGAGCCACCTTTATAAGGCAAAGCATGCTTCCTCTCCTTAAATGCCTTGGAAAGCATGGAAGGCAACTGATCACCAAACAAACTACGTCCCTCAAAAGGCAGTCTCAGGAGAGCAGACTTCTCCCCAGGATCCGCCTTCCACGATCTTAACTAGAGGGACCTCCGGGCCCCAATCAAAGCCCCAGATGCCAGAGCCGAAGTACGGACCACATCGGATGATACGTCTGCCAGCAACCTGGCCTGCTGCTCTATAACCGCTAGAAGTTCAGAGCACTCCGCACCTTCCTGCACAGCCACCGCCAGCTTATCAAAGTCCTGCACCAACGACTGGGCCGCATAAGCAGAATATATACCTGCTCTCAGGGCCAGATTTTCTGCTGCAAAAGCCCTCTTGAGACCAGAATCCACCTTACGGTCCGTGGCATCAGTAGGCACACAATCCTCCGGATTGACTGCCGTCTTGCCAATCAGGGTTGCCAAAATGGAATCTAGACGAACAGAGGGAGGTAACACATCCTCCCCTTCCAGTAAATAAAGTTTCTGAAGGAATCGTGGAACTTGAGCTTTATCCACATCCTTTCATTCCCGAAACACCATATCCTTCACAGGACCCTGAAAAGGCATGGCAAACTTAGAAGACGTCTATACTGAGGGAACAAGTGTGAGTCAGATCCCGCAGGCTGAAACACTGGAAAACCTAAATTGTCCCGCACATGTGACATCACCTCCCACATCTCTTCCCTGGAGACATATTTCCCCCCAGAGGAAGTAGATGGAGCATCCTCCTCCTCATCATCTGAAGAGGATCTCTCCGCAGTCGCAGGAGGACGGGCAACATTAGACCGACTAGGCCTGGCCATCCCTGCCTGGAGAGCCCTAGAAACAGCCACCTCTATCATGTCCTGTACTTCCTCTCTTGACATGGGTGGTGCAGAAGAACTACCCGGAACCTGGTGCCCCCCAGGTGCAGAAATGGCAGTAGTACCCTCCTCCCCTGAGGAGGAGGAAGAAGAAACAATCCTGCGCCTTTTTGTAGGAACCTTCGGCATGGTATAACTACAATCCCCCTGAAATCAACCTCTAAATATACTAGGTACAGGTCCACCTCCAAAAAATCAATAGTCCAATAAAAGTACACCATCAATTAATGAAAAATGTTAAAATGCGGGCAGAACGCCCGTCCTATCTTCACTGCTGCCAAAAAATGCTCACCGGCACCTCTGCGCGGCTCCGCGGGCCGAGGAACCGGAAACAGAACGCCCCAGCTGTAAAGAGCCGACTGACCTCGTCAGCCGACTCTCAGGAAGCGTCTGCCAAGCAGCCTCACCTGCTCGCAGGGACGCGACCAGCCAGAGCACACCCCGAGGCGCTCCCCGCCTCGAGGACTGCAGGAACGACGACCCCCAGCCCCCCCGTGGAGGAAAAAAGAGAAAGGTAAGTCTAGCGTGGGCTAGACAGAAAAAACAGGTGGGGGAGGGGTTTAAAAGGGTAAGGGAGGCAGGAAGCCTCATTGGTCAAAGGAAGGCGAGGGAGGGACGGGAGGTAATGTATAGGTCCAAATTAGACAGTCACAATGCAATGACACTGGCTTTCAATAGCAACGCACCAAGCAACTCACTAAATATTTATATTTAAATGTGTGTTCTTCTGTAAAGCAATTCGGTCTGTGCAGCAGTGCGTTCCCATTGCCAGTGCTCTCTCGAGGGCCGACCTCCTCCAAAATCTTTTCCTACAAAGGTAGAGTAGTAATCTAAAGCAGATTAAAATGCTGTTTTTTTGTTACATCACAACCCAGCCAACGTGTTTCGACATCATTGTCTTAATCGCGCCTGGCAGTCCTTCATTGATTTTGGCTTTTAAAGTATTTACACTTTCAATGCACTTTGGTCACTGTAATGATCTTAATTTCATATAACCAAAGCACAAAGTCTACCTAACTGTTATTAAAAGCAATAAAAAAAATAAAAAAAATTATTGGTGCCAGTGAGTGAAGTATAGATTTATATTAGTGTTAAAAACGAGACAGTTCTTATAAATCTTTGACTTTCATCATGACTGGACCTCATGATTCTCCACTATGACGCTCTGAGTTAATTATGAGTCCCAAACCTACCTCAATCCATAAGTCTCAAGTGAAAGATAAACGTCTCTTTCATAATTTTCATCTTTACCACCTTTCGCAGCGAGGGATTTACACATAATGGTCCACTACAAAAGCTTGTTTCAATATGTTTTTGTATTTCAACGTGATAGAGGGATATCATACATGTTTCTTTCAAATTCATTAAAGATGAGGGTGAAATCCTTCACCGATAATAAGGCCATTTGGGATTTTGATTCTGAGTCTTATAATAAATATCAATTCCTTCTGTTTCAAAATATGTGTTCAATCCCCCCCTCTTGGAGATTTAGGCACAGTATGAATACCGTAATATGATAAGATTTTCTAAGTTGCCCCGTGTGTTTCTTTATTATATGTTTTGCCACTGGATAGGCAGTATCATTGTTCTCCATTGCTCTAATATGTTCTAAAGTCTATTTTCATAGGGAGCAAATGGTACTTCCAATGTATTTGAGACCATATCTGCATTCCAGTACATATATTACATATGCTGCTTCACAACTGATGCTTTGATTGATAACAATTTCTAATCCATTGTAGTCTTTGGTAGATTTTGTGTTTCTGGCAATCATGTGTGTTTTCCATTGGAACATTTTTTAAATACTTTGTTGGAAATATTTAGCCATATTTTGAGTGTCACCGATATGGCTGTTCACTAGTGTGTCCTTCAGGGAGGGGACTCTTCTAAATGCAATAGAAAATGCTGGTTTGAGATTACTTCTGATATCTGATTCTTCCATTAATATGCTCCAATACTTCTGAAAAATCTTCCTGATGTGCAAATGTTCCGCCACCCCTCCCACACACCCCCCCGATCTAAAAAGCATTTTGTTTTCACCATGATTTGCAGTGTTCTGTTGCAAAAATGTCAGGGCTAGTCTTTCAGCTTTTTTTCAGATTCTCTTTAATACCTTCATTACTCAGTTTTTGTAGCTTTTCCAAGTCTGTTGTCACTAGATTTGTGGCAGATCTGTGGATCCGTCAAAAAATGTTTGAAAAATAAATAAGTGCAGGCTCCTGCGCTTCTTTCAGAGGAACTCCTGGGTGGGCCAAGGCCCTGGGGCATTGATATTTGAATGTAGGGGGGGACCCGGCTTTCCCGGCTTCCCCTGCTTCCCCAGGGACTGCCACATCCCTGGGGCTAAAAATATAATTTGTGCGGGGGCCACTGGCACTCCGCAGCCCTGGGGACTGCCACCTCCCCAGGGCATTATTGAAATTAAATGCAGGGGGGCTTGGCTGCCTCCTCCCCCCCCCCCCACTGCCTTTGGGAACACCACCTTCACAGGGCTATATTTCAAAGAATGATAGGGGACATAGCTGTTTGCTTGGAGGTGGCTTCCAGCCCCCACCAAACAAAAGCAAACAAAGTCTGGTTTCTGCAAGAGAGAGCTGTCAAACAGCTCTCTTGCAGAAAACAAAGTTTTCATCTGTGTTTTCTGCACACAGATATGCATGCAGGGAAAAAGATGAAAACATTACTCCCACAAACAGGGAGCTGCTATTTAAAGCAGCTCCTTGATTGTGGGAGCAATGCTTGCTCCCGCAGGAGTCAAGAGCCGGCTAGGACCGCAGGGTCTTTGAGGCTCCCCAAGCAGACCTGTTACTCTATCTCTCTCTCTCTCTCTCTCTCTTCCATCCCATAGTGGGATGGAAGAGAGAGAGAGAGAGAGATAGTCACTGCAATGGTCTATCCTTGCAATGACTTTCAGCACATGCAAGAGTCACCTGTGGCTTAATGGTTAGGGTCACATACCCTCACACTGAAAGTTGTGGGTTCTAGCCCAGGTGTGTCTTTGGTCTTCACAGAGTCAGACTAACAAGATGTTTGGCACAAATTCTATAGTTAGATTTGGATGCTGAGCAGAACAAAGTCACTTCTGGCCTAATGGTCAAGGTCTTGTGCTGTCACTCAGTAGGCTGAAGGTTCGAATCCTAGTATTGCATGGGCAATGTGCCTGTTTATTTTGTAGTGTTTTCATGTTAAATATTCCTAGTGATGGAACAATGAAGTCTTTTTCCCCCTCAAAATCTGTGGGTTGAATGTCATAGCTAAGTCTGGGTAAGGAGTCACCTCTGGCCTCGTGGTTAAGTTCCCAGACATGCACACTGAAGGTTAAGGGTTCTTTTCCAGGTGAACCTGTGGTCAATTTCTGCTTTAGTTTCTTTTCAACTGTGAATATTTAAGTTACATACTGAAAGGTGATCTCACTCTTTTTAATTGACAAAAACAATTTTATTTTCAATTTGTCTGGAAATATTTCATTCTAACTATATATTTATTCAAAGCCTAAATCGCTTTATCTCTCTCAAATCTCTCACGTTTTCTCTCTCTCTCTCTCTCTCTCTCTCTCTTGCTGGGTTGGGTGGTTAGGGGGGTTGACTGCAGGGACTGGCTGCAGGGCAGGCCTTGCAGCCAACCCTACTGTGCACGTCCGAAGGCTGTGGCGGCAGCAAGGTAGGGTGGTTATATGGGGTTGGTCACGGGCCTGCGCACCTCCAAAGGCCATATTCGACAATGGTTGGATTAAGGTATAGTAAGGAAAATTACTTTACATTAAAAAACCCATACAAATTCACTGAAAAAAACAAAGGTTACAGGGACGGTTTAGTTAGGAAATAAAATTTAAGAAAACATAGAAATTTACTTTAAAACAAAAGGTTACAGGGACATTATAGTTGGGCTCACATTTTAAACATACAAAACAAAAGAAATTCACCTGTTATATTTAGAGTTCTCTCAAGTAACTATAACTCGTGCCCTAAAGTAACTATACTTGTACCCTCGCCATGCACTGCCAATTACCCCACAAATTATGGAACGCATGACATCTTTGATAACATCATTGATAATATCAATAATATTTTCAGAAAAATATTTTACGAAAAAACTGTGCATGGTGGGGGCGCGATTTATAGTCGCCTTAGGGCACAAGTTATTGTTACTTGAGGTAACTCTAATTATAACAGGTGAATTTCTAAGGTTTTCTACATTTAAAATGTGAGCCTAAC
This sequence comes from Pleurodeles waltl, assembly GCF_031143425.1. NCBI lineage: Eukaryota > Metazoa > Chordata > Amphibia > Caudata > Salamandridae > Pleurodeles > Pleurodeles waltl. The sequence goes on from NC_090448.1 coordinate 135,478,521, forward strand.
TATAATGTCCCTGTAACCTTTGTTTTTTTAGTATGCATATATATATCCAGTGGCTGAGTGATTGCAATGCCTGAGCTGATGGCAAATTTGGGCTTCTCCTTTGTCCACGTAATGAACTCTATGGATGGGAGGGTGGAGACGTTCTGCAGAGCATCCCAATCCAAAAGGATGGTTAGCCCAGGAAATGTTAACAAGTTCAGAACACAAAATGAGGCTCAGTTTTTCCTGTGATATTAGTACCTTTAAGTACCATATATATAAGGAGTCATTTCCAAGCACTGGATGCTTCACAATTCATCACTTTTTTCAGCATATTGTTTGTCACTTTGCTTCTATTTTTACCCCAGATTTTTGCTCATAGCTTCTTGACAGTATGCTGGAATTCTTCACCTGGATTTGGCTCTTTCTTGATATCAGGAGGAGTTTTGTACCTTGAGTTATTCGTCAATCAAACTTAATTTTCGATGATGGTTCACCAAGAATGGTTTTGCACCTCAATGTGCTTTTCAAGTCATGCTTCTGCACACCTTTGACACCTACTGTGACAATTTACTACTGCACTTTCAGGGCTGAGTATTTTTGCACTGAAATACCAAACTCCTGCTGACTGTGCATCATAAGTGATTTTGCACCAAAATGTGATTTGGCTCTGTATTTCTTCACCTAAAGGTGTCTCTAATCCAAAGATATCAACCTCTAAATCTTGCCCAGAATGAAGACCGTAGGAGCTTCTACCATTGCTAAGGATGCTAACACTGATACATAGCCTACCATCATTATTAGATACCAAATCACTAGCTTTCCTTCCTCCACTCTCCCTTTCTCCTTGTCATCCCAACTACACCCTTTGGCAATTAAATCAGGTAAAACAATGCCAGCATAAGTCAAGGTAGCTGGGAAAACAGCCTAGAGCAAAGCTAATCCTACATTAACACAAAAGCCTCCCAAGGAACAAATCCACAGCCATGGATATAGCTTCTCTCTGTAAAACAATCTCTCAGTCTAGTGTAATTGCACTAAAAAACAGCATGCAAAAAAACTCATCACAGAATGCTCAACCACCCATAGGCAGGATTCACATGTGAGGTACTTGCCTCATTATTAATTACAGACACCTACTGATGAGTGCAAACATCTGTTACCCACTTTCCAGTATACAATGCTTGACTTGAAATTGAATCCTAATCCTCTGCATGAGGTGTTGCAAATTATGCAAATCAGACTCTCCACCACTCCCTCTCTCGCAAACAGTGTTCCTCAGTGTCTCTATTTCTGAACCCCCCCCCATCATGTCTTATTCCTGATTCTTGAATTGGCTAACATGCACATCAATGCCAGGGCTGCAGCATTTTTTAACGTATATTACCTCAAACGTATACTCACTCCTAGATCAGAACACAGCTTATTACCACATTACCTAGAGCTAGACATTCTAAATCCATTAACAAAAATGTGCCAGAGCAACCTCAGAAAAATGATCTTCTCTCAACACATTGACTCATCACCTATGCACAACTTCAAAGCTGCCCTCCAGAATTGTATGTCTTCAGCAACTTCCTGTTTGCCCTCATTCATGACTTTGACCTTGACACTATTGCACTTATGGAAGTCTGGTTTCGCACATTCTCCATTCACTCTCTTACCACTAGGGCACAGCCTCAATTGGACAGAGAAAATGGTGTGGGTTACCCTTCCCCACAAGGATCCCTTAAATGTGAAGTTATAACCTCAGTAAACAACTCGTCATTCCAGTGCCTCACTGCGGGGTTTATGAACATGACGTTCAAGCAGCTGATACCAAATATCTTATTCCACCCCCTGAGCAGCAAGAAGGATATTTTATTGATGGCATCTTTGATTGTACAACGAATCATCTGACCTCCCTTTGTGATCAAATTTTCCTTCGAGATTTCCATTTGAGGAAAAGACAAAGGTAGCCACACACCCCTCCTTGAATATTTCCTATTGGACAACAAACTATGCCATTTTATCAAGCAATCAAAAATCAATCAAAAAAATATTCTTAAGCGCACTACTCACCCGTTAGGGTCTCAAGGTGCTGTGGGGGGGGGGCTGCTGTTTACTGCTCAAAAAGCCATGTCTTGAGGTGCTTTCTGAAAGTTAGGAGGTCCTGGGTCTTGCGTAGGCTGGTGGTCGGAGTGATTAATCGCAATAAAAGCTCTGCCCAGGACCAGATATACAAAATACAGACTAAAAATCAGAAACCCTCTGATATTGGATAAATTGGACAACTACTTCATTGGTTTTAGAATCGTGACATTATTTCAGAATTCCATGTTGAACCAGAGAGGAAATCTTTCAAATTTAGAGATCTCAAACACACTGAGAGCATGCACTGGTAAAGGCAATAGACCTCGCTACAATATGCTAATATGCTAAAATGTGCACTATTTGTGCAGTGTCCCTGTGCAACCTTTATCGCAACACCGCAACAGTGGAGAAAAAATAGGACACTGACATAGGAGGCACTCTGCTTCCTAGGTCTGGGTCCTTTTTATTCTCCATGCTCATGGTCTTGCTGCTTTTTTTTCATATGCTAGCATTGCCTGCAGTGCTTGCAGTACACAAGTACAATTCTTTGATGCAAACTGTTTTGTCAGTTTGTGAAAGATGGACAATTTCTGTTGTGCTGATATTATTACAATGGATACAGTCTAGGCAAAGTGCAATACCAGCAATTGTATGATTTTCATACTCTCCTGCCCAAACATATTGCATTATACTAGTAAAAAAAAAAGAAAGCCAAGGCAAGAAGGGATAAAAATAGGTCTAGCATGCAATAGAGATCAAAATCACCTTTTGCTCATCACTAGAGCGAGAAGAATCACACATTGCCACAAATCATCTTGATGATCCATCAAGAAGGGGGGATCGTAACCTAATACTTTCACAAAAAACACACACAAAAAAAAAAACAGATGGATCTATGTAGCCTTATTTACTGGGAGGATCTGTTATGCCTGCTGTAAGGAGGATATTCATTTGGTTGATTAGTCAGTGAAATGTTCTGAAGGGTGTGCAGAGTTTATGCCGTGTTTATTTTGCTGATGGAGATTTTGTCGCCTACACAGTGTAGGCTACACCGCAGCGACTAATTATACAGCGCTGCAGTTGGCGAAATGCATGTTGGCTAGGTGGGGAGGGCAGTGGGGAAAAGGGAAGCATCCGCCACCCCCCCCCAAAAAAGAAAACAGGCATTTGCAATGCAATATCTCTTGCATTTTTCTTGAGTTAGAGCTATTGACATTGCAAATTCATAACTGGACTTTTCTTGCCACATAAATTGGTCAACCCTGCCTCATAAGTTCGTCTTTTCCTGCATATAATTCCAGTGGTCCAGCATTTAACCGCTGTCTTAAAAAAATACAATTATCATATAAACCGTTAACAGAAATAAACTTTTGTTATTAGAGTTTAATGCTCAAAACACCATAACCGTTTGAGATGAATTGGAGGGTGAAAGGAATGAGTGAGTCGGGAGTAAACATGGAGAGGTCAAGTGGCGTAGCAACTGTGTCATGGGCTCTGAAGTGAGAAAGGAAAATGGTTGACTGGAATTTCATAGGAAAATACAGCAGTAATTAGAGTTGAGTGAGGCCCTTAGGTCTCTGGGCCCCAGTGCCACTGTACCTGTTGCTCCATTGATAACTAGGACTCAGGAGAGAAAGCAGATGGGGCAGAACAAGAGAAGCGAAAGGAATACAGTAGCAAAAAAGGAAGAAAGAGAAGGGGTTGCAAAGAAATAAAATAAAGAAGGGAAAGAAAGAATAAGAAAATGAAAACACAACTAAGAGAAGAAATAAAGCAAATGTGTGAGACAAAAGAAAAAAGAGAAGGAAGCTAGCCAATGAAAGATAAAGAGGAAAGAATATGAAAGAAGTGTGAAAAGAAAGAGAACAATGAACACCAGAGAAAAAAAGAGAGATGGTGAGAGAAACAAGCAGTGAAAGAACCAGGGCAAGTATGTACTGACACATTTCCCACAGACATGGAATGGGAAAACCACTTTGACACTTCGGGTCCCGACTAATAACTTGTAGCTTCCATATACAGATGGGAAAAAGAGGGATTTATAGTAAAACGCTAATTGACAGATGAAGATAAGAACACCGGAGAAAGGAAGGAAGAAAGATCTAAAAAAGTGAAATGATGCATACTGAGTCACAGGAAAGAGCAAATAAAAAGACAAAGAAAGAATGAAGGAAAGATTAAAAAATAGTGAAAGAATAAACGCCTGATGAAGAAAAAAGTAAGCAATGAAACAAGGAAAGAAATAACCAAGTTTTTTGCGAGCTTGAAACAGGAGGTAGCAAGAGGAAGAGGGAAATAAAAAAAAGGGAGACAAGTAGCAAAAAAACAGTTGAAAGAAATAATGAATGTGGATTTTTAGAGCTGGAAAGAAAAACATGGGAGAGAAAGAAAACATTGAGAGTAAACAAAGTAAAGGAAAGAACGTAGTGAGATAGGTGAAACAGACCCTCCCAAATAAAGATGGCAGCTAAGAATAGATTAATTGGCTCCTCCACGTCCTCAAACAGAAGTCAGAGTGTGGAACAGCAGGGGGTACTACAGAACAGCTGGAGGTGCATTAGCAGAGTTGTATGTGAACCCCAATACAGCAATATTGGGGCGCTTCAGATGAGGATAGGGGGTATAGACAGAGCTGTGTCCCGCCCCAGTGCTGGATGAATAGAAAGTCAGCGTGTAATTCCTGGTATTGGAATAATGGGGAGCTCCAAGTTAGGGTTGAGGTGCACTGACAGAGTTGTATGTGGGCTGCGGTATTAGAATAGTAATGGGCACACAATGTCAGAAGTGAGGTATGTTAATGGAGCTATGTTTGGAACCAAGTATTGGCTGCCAGTGTTGCAAAGTGTTAGCCTCGAGGTGCCCTGGTAAAGCTGTGAGTGGGGCCTAGGTTGGGAGTGGCATTGCCTCTGAAGCACAGAAGTGAGGAGTCCTGAGAAGAAATGTGCACTGAATGTTAGAATTGATGGATTCTGGCAGCGCTGTGATGGTTCCCATCAACAGTGACATTGGATGTTAGACTTGAGCTGCACTGGCTAAGCTGTGTTTTGCTCTGTTGGATTTAGTATTGGCTTGGCAGTGGGGCTGAATATTAGACTTGAGCTGCTGTATTGGAACTGTATGTGAGCGGGGTCCCAGTATAGGAAAAGAAGTGAGCTTGCCGGGGTAGAACTGAGGTGCACTGATGGGGCTGCACCCAAGGGGCCAGTACTGGAATAGCAGAGAGTACTGACTGTAAGAACTGAGGTCCTCTGGCAGACAGCATGTGTGGGGTTCTGGCATGGCTGAGGGGCTTCGAGTGTGTGAACTGAGGTGCACTGATGGAGCTGCGCCTGAGGGTCTGTACTGGAATAGCAGTGTACTGACTGTAAGGACTGAGGTGCTCTGGCACACACTGTGTGTGGGGTTCCTGGCACTGGCTCAGCTGGGAGGCTTTGAGTGTGTGAACTGAGGTGCTCTAATGGAGCTGTGCCCAAGGTCCCAGTACTGGAGCAGCAGAGTGTACTGATTGGAAGAACTGAGATGCTCTGGCAGACGGAGTGTGTGGGGTTCTGGCACGGCTGAGGGGCTTTGAGTGTTTGGAGAGTGTGAACTGAGTTGCACTGATGGAGCTGTGCCTGAGGCCCCTGTATTGGAGCAGAGTGTACTGACTGGAAGAACTGAGATGCTCTGGTAGACAGCTGGTGTGGGATTCTGGCATGGTCACGGATGAGGGGCTTTGAGTGTGTGAACTGAGGTGCACTGATGGAGCTGCACCCGAGGGGCCATAGCAGTGTGTACCCACTGTAAGAACTGAGGTGCTCTGGCAGACCTCATGTACATGAGGTTCCTGGCACTGGCACGGCTGAGGGGCTTTGAGTGTGTGAACTGAGGTGCACTGATGTAGCTGTGCCTGAGGTCCCAGTACTGGAGCAGCAGTGTGTACAGACTGGAAAAACTGAGGTGCTCCAGCAGACAGAGCTTGTGGGGTTCCTGAGGGCTTGGAATGTGTGAACTGAGGTGCACTGATGGAGCTGCGCCCAAGGTCCCAGTACTGGAGCAGCAGTGTGTACTGACTGGAAGAACTGAGGTGCCTTGGCAGACAGCACATATGTGGTTCCTGGCACTGGCATGGCTGAGGGCTTGGGGTGTGAACTGAGGTGCACTAATGGAGCTGTAAGTAGGATCCCAGTATGGAGCAGAAGTGGGTACTGTCTCTAAGGATTGCGGAGCCCAGGTAGAGCTGGGTGCCTGGACTGTCAGCAATTACAAGCAATCCTCTGCACTTGCTCTTAGCACCCCACAGGCAGGCACACTTGATAAAGAAAATCCAAGCCAAGGAAGGGCGGGAGCCAGGCAGCTGAGAGAGGGTGCGGAGAGCCCACAAAGACCAAATGTGACCAAGATAACAGTCTGATTTATAGCCTTATTTACAGCTAAGCTCAGAGCAAGAATGCTCTGCAAATGAAAAGGGAAGAATACCTAGACAGGAGCAGGAAACAAAGTAAAACAAAAAGTCCCCTACAGACCAGATGAACAGGACAAAACATAATTATACATTAGTTGGTCCCTGCTCCCATACAGAAGAAGGAAGGACAAAGAGGCATGACTGACCACTAGCAAGCAAAGATTTTTAAATGTCACTGAAACTAACAAATTAAATAGCTGGAAGCCCACAGAAGAAGCATGCTTAAAAGTATACCAGAGGTCGTACACCTACGCTCGACCTAAAAACAGCAGTCACGGCTTGGCAAACACTGGCATCAAGAGTGTGGAGGAGTTTGCCCAGCGGTGAAATGTCTGCAAATCTTTTTGAAGTGCTGAGAGCAAAGACTTTTTCAGTGTTGTTTTAAATTGAGAAAGATGGCATCTTTTAAGTATATGAAATAGAATCCCCTGATCCTGGCTAGTTTAGCGCAAGTAGACTTGCATGCACAGAAGTATGAACAAGGGAAGACTCTACAGTATGAAATAAGAATGAGGGAAGGACAGAAAATGACTTTGCCAACTGCAGGTTGCCCACGTGGTGCGATTTGCAAGGGCACCACACCCTTCTGCACGAGACTGGAACAAACCAATTAAGATTGTAAGAATTACCCCTTTGCTGTCAGTGAAACTTTATGGGTCCTTTTGATGTAATTTGGTTGCTAGCCTGCACCATATAATGAGCTCCGATACATGAAGAGTTTGATAAAAAACATTAATTTCAGAATTATTCACAGGGATTTGCTTTAATATGCCAAAAAATAATGTTTGTTGCTCCCCATACCAGCGGCATTCCTTGTCCCCTTAAGAATGTATTACGTGAAGGAGCTTTTTGTGTTCACGCGTGGGAAGTTATTGTATCATGTCAACACCCGCACCATGCATATCATTGCATAAAATGCATTAAAAGTATTCTCCCGTGCAAGCCCACACTCTCATTGTGTCCAGCTCCCGTGACGTCTTTTCAGCCACAGCTTGGTAGAGCTGCCCAACTTGGCAGTCCTCAAATGTTTATTTTTGAATGAGGGAAAACTATCCATAGGGGGCCTGTGCATATACCTAGGCCACTGATCTAATATTAAAGCCTCATGCTAAATATTGTTTGTGATTCTGGTGGCATCTTTGCACATATTTTCGCTCCTTAATGGGTACAGGGTATATGTACACACACAGAGGTAGTCGCAGATTTTCTGTTGGATACATCTCCCTGCAAGAGGAAGAATGCGTCCTTAAGACTGTGCTGGCATTACACATCCTCTAGATCATTTGATAATAGAAAAGGTGCTTTGTGCATCTATGCAGCCCCTTGACTAATGCCAATTTACAGTGGGAGGACTAAAGAGCCAATTGTTGCTATTTCCAGTCTCAATGTAATTGGTGTAATATAGCCACTGGGCTATTGTGCTACTTTCTCACGTCCACAGTTAGTGCCTATAAATAGGCCTGCAATTTTCTCTTCTCTATTACTAGAACAATGTCAAACAGTTGTGATCCTCTTAAATAAGGCCTACCAATTTAATGAGATATTTTTGTCCAATTTACTAACATAACATATGTCAGTACATAATATAGTGGTTTTCTTCATGAATAACCATTTACATGTTTGAGTGCTACCACAGACGACTGTGTGAAAGAGATTATTGGTAGATACATTGTTTTTGTGCTATATGAGTATTAGGTGTATATATATAAACCTAATACTAATTTCCAAACTTTTTTTTAGCTGTTATTTTCCTAGGACAAATATGTTTCTGTTTTGCTGAACTTGAAATATGAGCTATGTCAGGAGGTGCCTTTTTCACAGTTTTATGCATCCTTACAAAACTATGGGGCTTATTCACAAAGGGCAAATTTACACATGTAAATGAACTCATGTCATAATTTACTACTGCACCTAGGAGTAGCATTATGCATTTTTGCTACTCAACATTTTCAAGTGTAAAGTTACCCCTAGGTTTATACCCCTTGGTGGATTCTCCTGCACCAGGATTTATGAGTGTAAAGTTACTACTTGTAACTTTTAACAAAAAGGTGGAGATCAACACTGACAAAAAGGTGAAATCATTTCTTCCAGAAAACAACTTCTGAACTGCTGTTCAAGCCCTCGTACTCTTGCATGTGGATGGTGGTAACTCTCTGCTCTATGTCCTTTCAGTCTCCATCCTAGCATCCCTTAAGGACATCCTACATGCTGCAACATGACTCATCCGGGCCTGAAGAAATATGAGCATTTCACCCTCTATCCTGATGGAACTCCACTGACTTCCCTTACCAGCCTGCACCATCTTCAAAACCAGTGGTAGCATTTACAAAGCTATAAAGACCACCACTCCAGCTTATCTTTCAGACAGGCTCACTGTCTTGGTGGTTCTTGCACACCCAGAGCCAGGACACTATCAGACTATAGACTAATAAGTGTAAAAAATAGTAACATATCAAGGCAGCAAGCTTTTTCCATCTATGCACCCAGGATTTGGAGCAACATCCATCAGGACCACCTCAAAGCTCCAATTTAGGAAGAATTGGAAGACTCATCTCTTGAAAGAAGACTAAATAACACTGCATTATTTGATCACATCCCAAATACCTCTCCTATATCTACTTGGCGTTATGCTTGTCTTTGACCCTTTACAGCACTCTACTGCCTTTTGACTAGGTTTGTGCTACAGAAATTACAGATTCATACATAAATACACACATCATGGCGGGATTTCCACTTAGGACAGTATAGGGGAAATTATTAAAGTTTATTCATCTTTTAAATATATATATATATATATATATATATATATATATATATATATATATATTTACATGTAAATATGATAAGAATGTAAAATAATTTCCCATATTTATTTTCAACCTAGAATGTTTGAAATAAAATACTCCATCACATAAATTTAAATGTGCTTTAAATAATAATTAACTCAAATATATTTCATTTTTTAATGATATATCTGAAAAAGGAATGTTAAGATATCCCACTTACAGTGACTGTTTTATCTTTATTTAATATGTACTGAAATCTCTCAAACGTTATGAGGATTGATTTAAAGTATTTTACATTTTTAACAAAGTGTAATTTTATTATTAAAATAAGTTTAAACAATATTATGTTTATTATAACAATTATTCATTATATATTGACACACATACATATTTAACAAACTATATACACATGTATTTGTAAATATACATGTGTGTGTTCATATATATCTGTTTTGTCACTGAAAAAAACAAAGTTTAAAGTAATGTTACTGTTAGATGAATTTTTTATTGTCAACATTAACATTTTCAACTAAAAAGGAAACAGCAACTCACTGGTTGTAGTTAGCAGCGCTAACTATAAATTGCATCTCCGCCATACACTGCTTGCGACCTCACATATGACATCACTCATGATATGTTCTATGATATCATCTATCACATCACTGATGACATCTCAAATTGCATCATTGATGACATCACTGAACCCTAATACAAGCAACCCAGGACCGGTTTCACCCTAGATATGGTTCATTTACTGTTTTGTATAGTCATTCTATCGACAGTACCAACTGTAGACAGAAAAAACAGACATTGGCCTCTCAGCCTGGGAAGAGTGATGTTGTTCCCATTCACATTTTTCATACTCTTGTATTACCTATGACCATGTTTGTTTTTCAGGATGGTAAGTTTCTGTAGTTTATCCATGCATATTACTAATTTAAAGACTATAGTGTGAAAAGAGTTGGTTCTATGTAGCTGTGTGAGTTCATGTTATGCGTGGTCCATGATTGAGAGCTGTGGGGCGCACTATGGGTTTCTCACAAGGCCACTCGATATATCATAAAGGGTTCAAAATACATGGTCATCCAATCCCTAGTCTCTCTGCAGAGTATACAGAAACAATGGTCAGGTGTGCCAATTGCAATTGTGTTTATAAACTAAAGTGAGTGAAGGAGGTACACAGCTGTCAAAATATTGACAGGCAAAAGTTAAAAAAGTCCATTTAGACAGGTGAGTGGGGATGTTGTTTCTTGGGGGGGGGGGGTGAAGTGAAGGAGATGCAAGGGAGTATGTGCAAGAGAAAGTGAACCAAAAGTGCTAAAGGGGAAAGAGACGAGGTGTGACATATGCAGATTGAGACTGCAGAAGACGTCAGTATGAGGAGGAATGACTGAGACATTCAGAAGACCTTACTCCTTCCACAGACCTTAGTAACCTTTAATTCACAGTCTCTCAAAAACATTATTTACCAATACAACCAGGCACAGACATAATCTTCATGATCGCCAATTGTAGGTGGCCCCGATAGTGTTCTCTGTGATTTCTTGTGTGCCCCATAAAAATCTCATCTAGAGACAGAAATTAAAAGAAATACATCCTCTTACCTTGGTGAATTTAGATCGGCTATTGTGAAGGGATATTTATGAAAGTATGAAAAGCATGCTCCATGGGTGAAATACGGCCCTGATACTCTATTGCCAAATGGAATTATAGCAAAATGCAAAAAGAGCAACATTGAATTACCTTAATCTGTAAAATTAAGCTATATTTTAAACAGAGACAACTACAATTAGCAAAACATCTTAAATTCGTTCGTGTCAGCTCCTAGTTCTGTTGGACCAAAACTTCTGCAACAAGATTCTGGTTTGAAACTTTTAGATTTAACAGTACCACGATCTTTTATCCGACAGCCCTTGGGGATCTTGAATCAAGATGTATTTACAAGCAACAATGGTTCGTAGAGACGTTAGACCACTTGCATCACTTATGCTCCAGCTGCAGCACATTTGAGAGGTGGAATGGAGATGCGCCTTGACAAGCACAGCGAGGAAACTCCAGACGAACCCTGGTAAGTGGCCTCATCCAGAGGCAAGAAAGATGTGGCCTATATTAGGAAATTGTCTCCATCCGCAGACCGGGTGCAGACGCTGGTGCGTGCGGATGTGGGCGTCAGAAGTAGACGAGATCCGTTATTTGCAAAATGTTGAACCACTTTGTTATTTTATCTTATGTACGTTTTATTACTTCTGATACTTGCTATAACACTGTAATTCAGGGTTCAGTGTGCTAGTTTAGGCGTAGCATTAGATTTGTGTTATTGGAATGGGAGTTTTCGCCTTTACTGGCCGCACTGCGTACAGATATGTTTCGGCTGTATTTTGATTTGCCAGCGGTAAAAGCTGAGCGCTATATGTTAGCGCTATATTGCACCATGCCATGTTTTTCATTGCCACCAGTGGTAATACAATAAAAACCAGAGTCAGAAGCCTTTCCGGGGGCCAGTTAGAAGGCAGTGGTTACTGCGCCTTGATCATGGGCGTGTGGGTCTTTTACTACTGATGTCTTGGGGCCTAAACTACTAACTATGGCACAGAAAACTGGGCTCCGAGTACACACTTGACTCTCAGGATAGCACTGGCGATCAGTAAAAGGCTTCTAGTGTGGTTGAAGAGACACGGAATCGAAACAGTTATGTTTCAGATACAATAAATGCTGTCCTGCCCAGTACGTTTCCTTTACAGAAAAAGAGAAGTGCTTTTATTGCACGTTAAAATGTAATAATACACAAAGGGCCATATTTATACTTTTTGACGCAAAACTGCACTAACGCAGTTTTGCGTCAAAAAAATTAGCGCCTGCTAACGCCATTCTGAAGCGCCATGCGGGCGCCGTATTTATTCAATGACGTTAGCCGGCGTTAGCCGCCGGCGCTGCCTGGTGTGCGTGAAAAAAAACGACGTACACCAGGCAGCGCCGGCGTAGGGGGATATGGAGCTTGGGCGCCAAAAAATGGGGCAAGTCAGGCTGAGGCAAATTTTTCGCCTCAAACCGATTTGCGCCATTTTTTTCGACTCCCAACCCCCATTGAAATGACTCCAGTCTTAGCAAAGACAGGAGTCATGCCCCCTTGCCCAATGGCCATGCCCAGGGGACTTATGTCCCCTGGGCATGGCCATTGGGCATAGTGGCATGTAGGGGGGCACAAATCAGGCCCCCCTATGCCACAAAAAAATAAAAAATAAAAAACTTACCTGAACTTACCTTAATGTCCCTGGGATGGGTCCCTCCAGCCTTGGGTGTCCTCCTGGGTGGGCAAGGGTGGCAGGGGGTGTCCCTGGGGGCTTGGGAGGGCACCTCTGGGCTCCTTCCGAGCCCACATGTCCCTTAACGCCTGCCCTGACCAGGCGCTAAAAAACGGCGCAAAGGCGGCCGGACGTAATTTTTTTTGACCCGCCCACTCCCGGGTGTGAATTTTGCCCGGGAGTCTAAATACGGCGCACATGCCTCGGAGTCAATTTTTTAGACGGGAACACCTACCTTGCATATCATTAACGCAAAGTAGATGTCCACGCTAAAAAATGACGCAAACTCCATGGACTTTGGCGCTAGACGCGTCTAACGCCAAAGTATAAATATGGAGTTAGTTTTGCGTCGGAATTGCGTAAAAAAAAAACGACGCAATTCCGGCGCAAACAGAGTATAAATATGCCCCAAAGTAAGGTAAATCAGGCGTGTGCTGTTCGCCAAAGATAAAATGTAATGTGAGGAATTCTCTACTGTATATCTTTTAGGCATTTTGCTTTAATTTGTTGTTTTTAAAAGTTGATATTTTGAAAAGAGCACCTTCATTTAAAAGCAAAATAGGTGAAAAATATACTTTCATCAGTGGCTCCCAGCACACACGTGGCTCGGCCTAATTATACAGCGCCCATCCTAAGCTTATGTCTTTCAAGACGCTCTTATGTATGCTAAAGACTTCATTGACACATATGAGAACGTTTTAAAATACATGAGGTGAGGATGTGCGTGCTCGAAGAAATGAAGCTTCACGCTCCACTGTGTTTGTTTTCAGCCTCAAGGCTAGATCAGAAAATGCAGAGATGCATCCTTGAGGCTGAAATCTAACCGTGCCAGTCTGTAGTTTGTTTTTGCTGTTCCAGACAGTAAAAACAAACCAGTCTGGCAGGCACGAGAAAGGCCTCCATCCCCGATTTATCTGGTATCCTATCATCCTGCTCTGGTACTTGTACACCAGCCCAAACTGAGTGTGCTCCTGCAGCTGTGCCAGTCAAGATAGGAGTCATTGAGAGTGCACGTGTGCCCTCTCAGGCCCAGGTTGTCTCACCGTTCGAACAACAAGGGTCCTCGGTAAGGAAACTTACGGGGAAGCTGGCTTGCCCTCTGCTAAACTCGAGTCACCTCTTCAGGACTGTCCCATGATCTGGGCATGGCTGTTGGACTTCACCTCATAGGTCAGTCCCATTCCTGCAGGGTTACATGCTCCTTACCCATCTTTCAACAGACCAGACAGACCATGGTGCAAAGGAGAAGAAAATCCCAAAGGGAGATTAGACACCCCAGACGTGACTGAAGTCAGAGGGATACAGTTTATATGGAAAACGCAAGTCAGCTATACAAGCTGACCTATGATGGAAGGGGGATACTTTGGGTCCCATTCTTATAGTACTTTTTCAGACAGGGGATGTTGTTCCCACTTTTGGCTTTCTCAACCCAGTTTGAAGTGTTTCCCTTTCAAAAGTACCTTCTCCTTCTGCAGAGCAGACACAGTCTTTGTTGAAGGTGATGGCTGTCACAGCATGTGGTGACAAATCTATCTCCAAACTGGAGTATGGAAAACATGAGCATAATGAAGTGGGAAGACTCAGCAACTTCTAGAGTAGAACTTTAGGAAGAGACAAACAGCAAGCCCTGTATACAAATATTCTGTGCACAACAAAAGAGAGCCCTCTTCTCACCGACCCACATCCATCATCAGCTAAATGGCAGTACTCAGGAAGAGATGATCAGCAGGCCCTTGCTATCAAAAATCACAGTTGCATTTCTAATGCAGCCCATCTCTTTACTCCCATGCTTCAGGGTCAGAGGAAACAACCTTCTGCTCTGGAATACCAGCAATACACTAAGGGTCTGTGCCACATCTTCCATATTGTGCTGTCTTACCAGTGCCATGCAGAATGGATCCCAGTGGTCCCTGCATTTATACGCTCATAATAACCAGGGAGTCCTGCTTTTAGTCACCATAAGTATTGTACACATATGATAAAACACAGGTAAGTCAGTTCAGGGTCTGGGCGTTGCATTCAAATAAAACTTTAGTAAAATGGGACCTGCAGGCACTACGCTCACACCTAAACATGAAAAAACATCTGTTTTGTATTGTCGCTCAGAAACATGGTTTTACTGCCAGCAGCGCTCAATGTATATTTCACAATACATAAGCAGTAGATCAACTACTGAGAGCACTCAAGGTGCTCCTCTAGACCTCAGAGCCAGCCCTGGGGTCTCATGGTCAGTTACGTGACCTACGGCCACCAACTATGTCAAGAGACTAGAGAACCTTCCACCGGTGTCACGCACAGCACTGGTGCACAACTGTACTGTCATACAAGGGACAATCCCTTGCCAGCACAAGACATTTTGCAAAGCAATTGAATATGCAGCTGACATATATTAATAATAACAAATTCCAATACCTCTGTTGCAAAACTGTTTAAAATACCACCAACAGGTTAAATTACCACCAATACAAAAAAGGTTTACATAATAAGTTACCTGGAGTTAATGCTTTCTCTTTAATCATACAAAAATGGCCTCTTTCGTGTAGTTAAGAAATCTTTAGGAGAGGTGTGTTTGATAAATAAAGCCCCCATTACAAACAACCATATAAGAACTCAGCATTCGAGCCATCAAGTTTAGGGTTGAAATGTAGATTTGCATTTTGCTAGAACAAGATAAAAAAAATACACTCTTTCCCCTTATCAATGAACTGAGCCAAGATCTCTGCATCCACACAATGATACCAGATGTCCACAACAGCTTTCAGATATCCTCATTAATGTGTTATGGTATTGTAAGAATATCCTTGGCATGGTTGAGGTGGAAGCATGGCTTTCTATTCTAATATGTCGTCTAGCTGCTTATCCGCCTAAAAGATTCACAGAGGCAATCTAAGGACCACCTTGAGGTATCCTTTTTTGTCTTTGGATAGCGTAGAACAAGCTCCATGCTTATTTAGAGGCAAGTGCTGGGGTTGCAAGAATCAGCCACACAAATAACCGATGCATATATGCCAATTAAGAAGGAACGGTCCAAACTGCTAAAAACTGTTTAAAGAACAGTGATAATGGGAAACAGGAGGCAATCGCAGAAAAAAACAAATGAGCCAAATTAACATTTGTCTTCAAGCCAGCTTTAGGATTGGCACTATACACTACACTGCATCTTGCATTGTAACATTTTCTGTGGTGCATCTTTATTTAATGCTATATGTCTATTTAAAGACTTCCAGGATTGACTAGGACTTAATCGTCACCGTTATAGCTTGACCTGGGATGAAGGGCTGATCCAATTAAGCACCTGTGGGAGGAGACAAATAATGTATGCTTCAGACATCCTTGGAGGTCAAATGAGGTGGAAAACGCTGAGGTTTTATGTGTTTCCAGAGACATAACTGGGGTCCTTGCACAAACAGGATAGATACAACAATGGCTGCTTTGTCATTTTCCCCAACAAACTGTCTTCAAATTATGTTCTCTATGTCAATCCACTCCAACGACGGGTTATAAATAGGTGATGATTTTTAGTCTCTGATGACAAGTCCCATCTCTGTAGTTTGCTCATGTACAATAAAAACAAGATAGATGCTCAGAGTTTTGTGTTATAATGAAATATCTGTATGTGCGTTCTGCTGAGCACTCACAGATAACCAGAAGCAGCTGTACCCCATTCTCACCTCTGGTGTTCTACCTCCCCTTAACTGTGATATTCTAGTTTGCTTTAGTATTCATATCATAACACTATTCACAATGAATGTGAATAGCATTATTAGAAGGCAGAATGATAGTACATATTATCATTATTTCTGGAGCATGCCTCGTAATCGTCATAATGCTTTATTTCAGCTCATGTTTAAAACCATACAAGTGAACATAAAAAATAGTAAAACAGTTAGTAAAATAAAATCAGCAGTCACACAGCGCACAATTCGAATAGAGCAATGTTAAAAAAATTAAAACATAGAAGCTTATTGCGGCCTTTCTATTAGCAGCAAAAGTTAAATAAGAGAATGTGCAAAGAACAGTTGTTAGGTAGCAGCTGGTGGCATTTTTGGGCATACCACGCACCCTCCCTTGCACTTCACTTAAACGAGTTCTCCACGCCCAAAAAAGAAATCTGGAGACAGCGAACACAATACACTCTTTCGTGTTGTGTCTCAATATCTTGCTCGCTTCCCAGCAGTGAGATGCTCCCATGAGCTTACATACTGGGAAAAAAACATCACCAACAAGGAGAATTATACAATGGACAGAAGAAAAGAAAGTGATCAACGGTGTCGAGCTGCAACAAGCAAAACAGCCAATTTGGAGATGAGGATCATTTTTTGTCCCACTTGTAAAAGATTTCAGAAGGAGAGTACCATGTTTGAACTTTATAGAGAGAGTTTTAGCTTGAGAGTGGCAAATCCTATCAAGGAAAGGCTCTGACCAACTGATCTCTAGGGACTTGGGAGCATCATGTCTTCACTGTGGCAGCCAGTCTTCAGTTCTATTAATAAACAGACTACAACCTTGTCTAACTCCACAATTTATAATTACCCTGGTTGTAAGGTCCCCACTAGAGTTCCACCTAACCTGGTCTTATGTGTCAGTATGCAGGATCATAAGAATCCTTAAAAGATCACCAGGGATCCCATACGAGTTAAGACCCTCCAAGGGTTATCCATGGGGCCCAAATCAAATGCCGCCCTTAAGTCAATAAAGGCAACATAGAGATGGTCCCATTTCATGGTGACATAATTCCAACAGATCGTACTAAATTGAAAAACCGGACCGAGGGACGAACCCCTGTCCTGAAACCAGCTTGGCAATCTGAGAGGATCTGATGTCTGTGATCCTCCCTTTGTGCAAAAGTGTTTCCCAAGGCATTCAAATAAAGGACCCAAATCACAGGGTGTGACACCAGGGATACCATCGGGGCCTGGTGCTTTTTCCCTCTTCATTAACTTCAAGGCCAGGGCCGTGTTTGCTAAGCCAAAACCCAAAGGGCCTTTGGGGGTGTCATCAGATGTATATGTTGTATAGGCCAGTGAGGGGCCGCTGTTCGTCTTACTTGGGTGCGTTATCCATCCTTCTTTAATCGTGCCCATATGAGTTGGGGAATCTAGGTTGGAGCCAATCTGTGTCTGGATTGTGTTATTCGGCCCTCTATCATTAGTCTCACCCCTGTGGACTGAAATGTCAGTTACATGACCAGTCGGCCCCTGGAAAGCGTTACTAGGTCACGTCTTATACAAGTCACTAAAGTGGGCTACCCATGACTCTGGTTGAAGTATCGCTTTAAGGTGGTTATCTATAGTGAGAGACCCAGCGGCAATCGGCCTCCAGAATTCCTTAGTTTACCTATTCTGCAGTGAGACCACTAGTTCTTCCCATTGTCCTTTCTCCTAGTTTTTTTGTTTAGCTTTTGGTCATAACAGCCATGTACTCTCTGCTGGCTCCACTTATACCCCTTTGTTCTCCTTTTTTTTTTTTACTGCTTCTAAGAGTGTTATTTTGGCGTGTCTACATTCACTCTTGTACCATTGCGCAAGGTTTGTTAGATATTTCCCCTTTCTGCTCACCTTGTTAAAAAGGATTTTCATGTGCTCCATAAAATCACAATGGGTGTAAACAAAATTTATCCCACTCCACTTTAGCCACTCCAAGGGAGACAATTTTTCCACAAATAAGGTGTAAATTTGTGACTGCAGTTTAGGATTGTCTGCTATTGCTGACCCTTTTACAGTTCTTCTATTATTACTAGTTTCAAGTCAACTAGTGTTAATGCTCAATGGGAGTGACAGTCTTAATTGGAAGTGGGCACTCACTGCATCATGATCACTATCCAATCTGGCGACTACCTCCATGTCAGTCAAAAAAGTCCACAGGGTGCTATCCAGAAAGACGTAGTCAGTGTTACTTGTGCACAACCCTCTCTTAAAGGTAGGGCATAGGGGAAAATCATAAGGAGTGGAACCATTCACAACCTTTAGCTCATAAATTTCTAATAGGTCAACACGTTGTGTGGGTTGCCTGTCATTGGGACCCAGTGGGGAAGAGGACAATGTCTTATGACCACGTAGTGAATCTTTCTGCTCAAGAGATACACAATCGGCTAAGATTTGTGTATTGTAATTTCCTGCAATTATTTTAGGGTACCTATGTTGCAGCTGCTCAAGCATACCTAAAAGGCAATCTATGGTTCCTGTTTGCAAGTTAGAGGGAACTGAATGTAGAAATATATTCATGATGTCAATATACATGAACCTGGAATGGAACCTGGTTTTATTGTAATACCCAGCAAATCTCTACAATTTGATGGAATTCTCCTTGTGGTAGCAAACAGGTCCATCGTAAGCCAGATTATCAGCCCACACTATGCCGTTCCTGTAGGAGATGGTACTGCATTGCTAGTAAATTATATAAACCCACATCTAAACACTGGTTCTGTCACCCACCGCCCTTGCAATAGAATAACATGAAATTGATCAATAAATAGGCCCCATTCACAAGTGGTAGGCCCCAGTTCACACCATAATAAGGTGCCATACTGATTTATAAGTACCTCGGGGAGTTTAGGTATGCTTAAGGATGATCCCTTGTTGTCGCTGTAACTACAGAGAGTATTTACTGTTTTAGCCAATTTGGTTTTTAGAGAGGAATGACATTTCGGTCATGAGGCTAAGGCATACCCAGTGCTAGTTGTCATCAGTCAGTCGATGTCAGACAGATTAGAAGGATTAGATGCGTGGATGTCTATGGGTACAACAGTGTGTAAGAGATGTGGTGGATTCTGTGAGCAGGCAGATGATGAAGCTAATGACAAATATGGGACGTTTATCTTGAGCCTGATTAATAAGCCCACAGAGACTGAGGGCTCCAGGGCTCTAAGCCCTTCTACTAGCTCATGCTTTGACAGCCTCAGGCTAATATTATCATATGTGGAAGATTCGTTAGTGTGTCAGATGGCCTTAAGTATGACCTATCTTATAACTGATTGGCACCCTCTCATCTTTGTAATCGAGTGATTGGCCTTGTTTGTTAAGGAATCATGTGATTCTCCTGGTATCTCGCCAGAGTTTTGGGACATTGATCATAAATATATTGTGTCCCCTTTTAAAAGCCTCTCCAGTTGTGTTTCCTCTGCTTGGTGTAATTGAGGTCTTACTGCCCCCCTGGGACTTATGGTGAGGACTTGCTCCCCTACCTTCTATTGAAGGCCTTAGGCAGATCAGGTGTATGACCTACATTCAATGCTGGTTTAGCTGCTAACCCAAGTGCACTATTAACATCATATCCCTTAGACCTGTGGAACTGAGCTGCACTATGCGTAGATGGAATATCCAGTGGTGGAGCTATCTGCAAGGTCAGGGTGGTTAGAATGGTTAGAATGTGCCTAATCAACCCTCATCCTCAGTTTCTGAAGCTTCTCCACCAGAGCAATAAGGTTGTCCATTTTACCATTAAGAGTCAAAGTGGTCTCTCAAATTCATTATTTTTTTTTAAGTAGTGTAACCTGTGGGTGTGTGTGGTCCTTCTTTGGGCCTGGCACACAAGCTTGAGTTAAAATACAACACAAAAAGATGATGGATGGACTGCTGAACATTGTCAAACATTCAGCCCCCAATCACAGATCTAGGTTTTATCCATTGTTATTTTGCGTGCCACGCCATTCCAGTTTGGAACCAGCTATATGAAAATCAGCCTTGACCCTTCTCCCCATGGGAACAGTTCAGCCCTAACTGCCAGAAAAGGCCCTCACTGGATGGGAAACAAGCATCCTGGGACCGGTTTCGGGATATCATTCCTCATCAACCAGGCTAGCTGAAAAACTGTGGCGTTGCGAGCACATGACCCACTTCTGGGCATACCTTTCCCACTTAGGGTGAAAATGCACCACAAAAAAGATGATGGACGGAATGCTGAACATTGACCCCCAGTCACGGATCTGGATTTAATCCTTTGTTATTTTGCTTGCCACACAGCAAGCGCATAGACAATCCCAATTTGCGGGGCTGTGACAAAAACCAAGCTCGCATAGGTTACGTGCAAGGACCAGTTCGTAAAACTCTAAACTCTTACCCGGAGTATTGAGTCCTAAATGTAGAGCCATGGGGCGGGTTGGACTTCCCGCCTCCTCCTGTTGCTGCGGGATGAGATGATGTGCTTTATATTGCTGGGCAGTTATTCTTAATTACCAGGGGCTGCCACCTGGGACCCTAGGGGAGCTAGTAGCAATAGTCCCTTCCACATAAAGTTGCTGATTCTTCCCATGCCACGGGACGTGATGATGTGCTTTATAGCTCTAGGCAGGTGTTGGTAATTTCTGGGGTCCACTTCCTGGGGCCCTAGGGATGCTGGTAACAGTAGTCCCTTCCACACAAAGTTACAGTTTCTTCCTGTGCCACAGGACGTGATGATGCGCTTTATAGCATTGGGCTGTGATGGTAATTACCAGGGGCCGCCTCCTGTGGCCCTAGGGATGCTGGTAGCAGTAGTCTCTTCCACACAAAGTTGCAGACTCTTCTGGAACAGACCTCTTTCTAGAAACCTTGTGATACAATGCCGGACCACCAGATGTGGAGAAAACATATCTCCAGCCACCATGATTTAAAAAAAAGGTATTCACATGACGTAGGTGAAGTACATGAAGCTTAAATGAAGTTGGGTGCTGTGCATTCATTTATCTTGTGTTCTTTATGGTCAGCACAAGTGGGTAAGTACAATGTTATTTTCAGGTATTTCCACATTCCCTTTGGATGATAGGATGCACCAGATCTCTGCCCTAGGGTTTGATGAAAGTCCAAGTGCAGTACCGTGAACTGGGTTCAAGCAGTTTGTATAGAAGTGATACAAGTCCTCTGGAGCATGGTCTGGTTAAAACTTTTTCTAGTATGTGGTTAAAACCATAGGTAACACAATTTGCTAACTTTGCATGATTCATTGTCTTAATTACAAATATCACATTTTTAGCTGTGACTACAGATAGCTTTAGTTTGCCAAAGGACCCAGTGACCTCAATTCTTCAAAAATGTACATAGGAAGTATAGAGCTAGAGAATGGGTTTTGGGTCTGTCATCTTCAGCCAGCTTGGCTTTTTCATGGTATGCCATTGTTCCAACCGGTTGTTCATTTAGGTTATGGCATGTTGTTGATGCTTACATTCTCCTATGTGCTTTGACATTAGATTTGGTGATAGTGCCTCTGTTTGCCCTTTTGTTAGAGTGTAGAATGCAACGAGACTTACAGCTGGACAGAGACAGCCAGTCAGAAAGACAAACTCCTATTCACAAATCGCCCTAGCCCATTCATTCACTGCCATGATAACAGATTATTTGAGTGATAGCTTTTTTGTTCACAAAGTAAAGGCATCTGTGCAAGTAGGCTTTCTTGAAGGTGCAGTGATGTTTTGATTAAAGAAGCGCACTGTGAAAATAGAATACAAAACAAAAGAGATGTTTCATCTTGTGCAGAGTTTTCAGTGTGTTTCTTTTTTTAAATTAATTTTATTACGTTAGCAAGTGGAGTTACAAATACTTTATTCCCTTTGGCACTTACACCTCTAATCTATTTTTACACATTAACATTTTGTAAGATTTATGACTCAAAAACTGCCTATGAAGTCTTAGTCCCTACTCTTTGCTTCTCACACTACAGCTCGATGGAGCCTTCCACAGCCCAAGTTCATGCCTCCATATTTCTGAGTTGTGTCTTTTTGTACCTCACTGATTTGTGTTGCAGAACTCTCATCCAGATCTTGTGCCTTGGTGAAACAAGCGCGCCTTCAGTCTTGTGGGATCCGATCTCTAATGACATATCTAGTGTGTTGTTCAATATACGGTAGCACAGACTTCCAGACAGGTAGGAAGTCATTCTTTTCCTTTAGTAAATTGTGTGACATTGCTTCCTTTTCCATAGTGCTCCATAGTTTGCCGAAACACATTTGTAATGAGAATGCTAGTACCACCGTTGATGAGTCCGATAGTTGGTATCTTTCCTTACATCATTTTCCCAGGCTATTGTCTCATTTCTCAGGTCTCGTGTCCAATAGTACAGTTTTAGGCTTGAAAGCCTTGTGTCGACTCGTACATCTTTCCTGTAGCTCACTATTATTGGGTATGATTACCAAACATGTAATAGCTCGCATCTAATCCTGCATCACCTACAGCAATGGTTTGTTGATCTGTTAAATTTGTCTGGGGTGATTTACCAGCCAGTCATCTTTTTAATGGATTATGGGGGTGATTCTAACCTTGGCGGGCGGCTACCGCCAAGCGGCCGCCATGCGGCCGCAATAACGCAGCCCCCATTCCAACATTCCCGCTGGGCCGGCGGGCGCTAACCATGGCTAACCTAATGGAGCCGGTGGTGTTGCGGCCGTGCGACGGGTGCAGTTGCACCCGTCGCGCTTTTCACTGTCTGCCATGCAGACAGTGAAAAGCAGGCCGGGGCCCTGTTAGGGGGCCCCTGCACTGCCCATGACACCCCTTATCGCCAGCCTCTTCCTGGCGGTGTAAACCGCCAGAAACAGGCTGGCAGTAAGGGGGTCATAATCCCCAGGGCAGCGCTGCTTGCAGCGCTGCCCTGGCGGATTATCACCGCCGGGGGAAAATCGGCGGGAAACCGCCGGCCCCGGCGGTGCGACCGCGGCTTTACTGCCGCGGTCGGAATAGGGAATGAAGCACCGCCAGCCTGTTGGCGGTGCTTCCGTCATTCTTGCCCTGGCGGTCCAAGACCGCCAGGGTCAGAATGACCCCCTATGTGTAGAATTGACAGGTTTTGCCTAGTGGTGTTACTAGAAATTGATGTAAAGTTGAGATTAGGGCTTTTGCGCCATTGAAGGACTTGGGTGCTTTGTTGAATTGAGTTTCTAATTGTTGTTTCCTTGTTGATCAGGTGAAGAGCCCATTGCCTAAACTAATAGTACCCGAAACTCTTTTTGTCCCTATACCACACATTCTTTTTTGGGTCTCAAATGAACTTATTTGTCTACCTTCAAACGAATACCCGAGGTCCTATTGTCACTGTCGTTCCATTTTTTTGTACCCAGTTTGGTCACATGTTGGATTGAAGTCCTGATTAAAGTCACACAGGCTTTCTTTAAAATACAGTGATATCACTATTTTGTTTAAAGAACAATAGAACTAACATAAAGAAGTGTTGAATCTTGTCCAGTATTTTTACATATTCTTTCACTGTCAAGGAACAGATTTTGAGTGTGCACTTGATAGAGAGCAAGTGGTAGAAAAATAAAAAGAGAGAGAAAAGACCAGGGCAAACGCCCATGGAGTGCTAAACACAAATTTTGGCTAGAAACGCAGACACTTGTGTTTTCTGATGTCATCAATGGAAAGATCCACTCTGGAAGATGTATGCCGAAGAGGCCAGACAAATGCAAGAAAAGGAAGCAAAGACATCAAATCAGGAGCAGCAAAGTGAAATAGACAACGAGGCCTTTCAAACACGAGCAAACATGAAGGCTACTCCAGGAAGTATAGACGTATCACCTGCAGTACTATCTAGAACAGACAGATAATGCATTCTAAAGTGAGGCCGCAAACAACTGAGACCAACCCTGTTTATTAATCTGTAATGTACTGCTAAATTGTCTTGGATTTGAATGGGTTAAAATAGTGACCTCAGCTACTTCTTGCTTGGGAAGAGGTACAGGATCTCTGAGTAAATGAAGAAGACATTGAAACTAGAGTATACAAGTATGGACACTGAAACTTGAGAATACAAGTATGCACTTCGTGGACCGAAGACTGAAAGGTAGCCCAGTACCTACACCAGGACAAAAAATCACATGAAAATTGGAAAGTGTTAATATTCCCTTCTGAGTGGGGTGCTTTTAATGCTGGTGACACACATAGTTCTCTCAAGACTTCAATGTGAGACGAACAGGATACCTAGTAGACGAGTAATAACCTTGCCATCAACCTTGCAAATGCACTTTTTCTTAAGGATACTCACTCATCCTGATTTTTATGTGGGTCTTTTATTCAGTGTTACAGCCAGTTTCAGAAAATTGCCCCAACCTCCACCACTTGAGAGTTGACTAGATGCTTTCATTGCGTTACGGTCGATTAAAGTCCTTCGCCATGTCCAGTGAGCGACGTTCTTGCATTTATTTCTCCGTGTCCAAAACTGTAACAATATTCTGAATATCTAGTACCTGACAAACACAAATGGTGCCTGTTTTGGGTTTAGTATTGAAGGGATGTGGTCTGTCCTTGATTCCAATATATGTATTACTAATCGTTGAAGCAATATTTATTAGGCTGAAACTCCCTCAGTTGCTTGCCTAGCTTTGAAATCCTGGCAGTGTATCCTCGTGTTTCAGACTCAGTTCCCAGTAGCACTAGAGTTTTATGGCATCACTAGCAGAAAGCACATGCCAAGTGATTATGTTATGGACCAAATCAATGGACCAGACAGATCCCAGTGCGTGGGGTATATCTATCAGTGGTGAAGCAGGTGCAATGGCACTGGGGCCTACGGCCCTAATGCACCCTAACAGATGTATTTGACTCCTAAACCGGGGTGTGAGGGTGCCATTCTTCTTGTTTGCATTGGGTCCACCTTACACCTATGTTGCACCATAATCTGAGGGCAATGTTAGTTTGTATGTCAAAAGCAAACTTCCATACACTCTTAAAGTGCGTGCAATCCATTTGAAAGGGTTAGTATTACATTTAATAATAGACTCAAACCACAGAAATAAAACACTAGCACAACATTAAAGGAATTAAATTACTTAACATTGCAGTGGAAAATAAAACATTACAAATGCCAAGATCGTTTACAAGCAGCTGCATAGGTCTCGATGCCTGTCAACGAATTACTTAAAAAATGATAAATGGTGCTATTTAACTGTGTGCTGTATGGAAAAGAAAACAGTAATGTCCCAAGTTTACATATCAAAAGACAAGAATGTTCTATAGATTGCGAAGAAGGAATTCGAGTATGAGAACGACTTCACATGTAGCTAATGAACTATGTCCTGAAATGTAGATTTGTATAAAAACTCAGCATTTGAAAGAATGTAAACTAATCGGTACCCCGAGGAACTCGCTGATAAATTAATACCAGCTTTATTAACACATTCCACTTTATGTCAGTACAAACAGTTGCACTAGAATGCACTCACTGGTACTCCAGACTTAGCTTTTTGAGCATTTATTTACCCCCAGCCGCGCTATAATTGTTTATCTGGTGGATATAAATAAAACAAATATTTAACATGACGTCATTGTTTTTATATGCTTTACCATTCTAGTAGCCTCTGGCCAGAATGCAAGGGTAGTCATCATGTTTTTGACTTCGGGGATTACTGAAATTTGCGGTAATTCCATAGCTGTAATTTGGCACTTTAATTTACTGGTACTGAAATAGTGATAGGGCGGTCGGTAATTTGCAACGCATGGGAGATTGCATGTATTTGTTCTTGCTATAGTTGTTTTTTATGGTAAGATCAAAGAACTCAACTGCAAAACTCACCAGACCATAAAAAACAGGCCGCAAACATCCAAAACAAGCCCACACATTGACCTGCCAAGCCTGTCTTTCAGGTACTCCTGAACAGCCCTATTGGCGGGTCCAATCCTGTTCACTGGTAATTTCTGTTATTGGTCGAATCAGAAATTCCTCAGCATTCAGAATAAGGGCATTTCTCTCTTAATACAGCTGGAAACAGTTGTCTTTGGAACCCCAAAGTTTTTCTTTGGAATAGGTCTGCCACCACTTGATTTGGATTATTGATTACACTATTAGAATCGGGATTACAATATGTTAAATGGTCTTTTCCTCGAATGTTTTTGAAGAACACTATAGATCAGAGGTCTTCAAACTGGGGGGTGGGCCCCCCTAGGGAGCCTCAAGTGATTGGGGGGGGGGCAGACTCTGGCCAAAATAAATATTATACAGATAACAGGCCTTTGTTTTAAGCAGAAGCATGTTATTGCAGTTTTAAAAAGGTAACAGTACTTAACTGCAAAGTTTAAATAGGTTTAGACATATTTCAACATTGCCATGTTTATAAAATAATTGTGAAAAATTCTGAGGGGGGGGCCAATGATTTTTATTTTTCAACTGGGGGGCCGCGGCATTAAAAAGTTTGGAGACCTCTGCTATAGATGGATGTCTGTCTGAGGCATGTTACAGACCTGCAAACATAAAAGGTCACAGTGTGAGGATGGGGCATGGCCATGGATTGGGAGGGGCTTCATGCTATGAACTACCTGAGAACCTCATCCCCACCACCTCCCACCAGATTCCCCCTCCAAAAAAAAGTTAAAGCTTGCTGAGGCTGCAACCAATGCCCTTGGGTGTTTTAATACTGCTTAAAAAACATGCTTAGAGACTCCCAAGATGATCAAGAAACCCACTTAATGCAGGAGCCTCTTGTTCGCCTTCCCTGCCACTGTGTGACATTGGCTCTTTACTGTGTGACCGTGTGCAGGGAGGCAATATCGTTTGACACACTGTAGAACTGTGTAGGTTGGCAGGTCTCATGTTATGTCAGATGCTGGGTTGAATAAATAAACACTGAAACAAGATATACTTGTTATCTGAAGGCTCCACGTGAGTGTGGCACTCTCAGAGACCCCAAGTCTCACACAATCCATGTGAGACTCAGATATTTGAACTTTAGGATGAACTTTCACTCGCAAAAGGCTAAGGCCCATATTCATACTTTTTTAGCGCCACATTTGTGTCATTTTTTGATGCAAAAGCGGCGCAAACGTTCAAAATATAATTGTATTTTGTAAGTTTGCGCCGTTTTTGCTTCAAAAAGCGGCGCAAATGCAGCGCTAAAAAAAAATATATATGGCCTAAATATCACATGTGGGAAGTGCTAGAATCAGAACTCTAAATATGATTCCACTGTGTGAAAAGGGTGTCTCTGGAACTGTTGAGGCATCAGGAATCCACTGCATGACAGGCACAAGTAGGCACAGATTTACAAACACTGTGCATCAGGTTTGCTTTACTTTCTTAACACAAGCCCCACGCAAAGGGCTGTGGTGGGAATTACAATCCACCACAAATCACGAAGTAGTGTAAAGCTACACAATATTCTGCCTTGCATTAATTTGTGTCCTGGAGCAGTTATATGGGTGGTGCATGGGGCCTTAACGTTTACATTTGAGTAAGGCGCATCTTACAATTGATTGCATATTTTTGTTAATAAAGAGGAACTTAGGGGGCTGGGCATTTAGAAAGGCATGCTAACCACTCATGTATGTGGCTTATTTTGCAGGCTCGGCACTACAAAATGACAACAGAAGCAGGGATGCTGAACTATACGTGATCCAGCGTATCACCAAGATGGGCATTGCAAACCTGGAGAAAGGCAGACAGGTGTCTTGTTAAAGGAAAAGCAGAAATGGTGAGTGATGCAGGGCCCAGACAGAACAGTGACATGCATGCAATTCCGTGCTGAAGTGGCTTCTACCACTAAGCAACAGCAGTGGTACAGTGGAGCAGAAGCAACTGAGCGCAGCTTATGCACTGTGGTGGAGGGCACGGTAGAGTTGCTAGCGGCACTGAGAGTGTGGTGAGAATGAGCGCACACGAGGGGGTCGTACCAACAAGGCAAAGGAAAGCATGAGGAACAAGCTCTGACACATGTGAAGGTCTATATCAGGCTACACAACTTCCCAACCTAAAATAACAATTTGGGCAGCAAATGCATTTAGGAGCAGTGATAAAAGTCATCCTCAGGCCACCAACAAAGTGAACAAATTATGAAAAAATTAAAGTGTTGAGGGGAAGCTAAAGAAAGGTTTAGAGAATCCGTGACATACATATGAAAGATAAGAGCCCTAGAAGGAGAGACACTGCAGAGCACCCTCTAGCGTGGCCTCTATTTCAGCTGTAGAGCCCTTCATAGTCCCCGGAACACCCTCGGTTCAAGACCCAAAACTGAAATTGAGGGAGGAGAGACTAGAAATTAGTTTCTGGCTATGGCTCTCAAGGACAACCCAAAATGCCCTTTGTAGCTACAACTGGCAGGAGAAGAGATATACAAACTGTCACACTATTTTCTAGAAGCAGGACCTCCATAAATCCCTAGCCAATTCAGACTACAAAGGTTTCTTCTGAGGCAGACTCCAGAGGGGTCAGTAAATCCCTTCAATGCAAGACTGGAAGAATTGAGCAGTACCTGCACTCCGCTCCAAGGGAGGACATTAGTTTCATTGGATATCACTCCTCAGATTAAAGCATTGTCCTGACCCAATGAAGGTGAGAAACATTAAACTAGTTCTAGCTCTAACATCAATCATCATTGTCAGGTGTTAGCCGGCGCCTACATTGCCGATCGGGATCTTGTAGTCCTGATGGACTACATATCCCATGACGCCATCGCGGAAGAGGCCGCATAAATCCACGCCCATCCAGGAAGTATTGTGCGTTATTCATTTCATGCAACCAAGTCGAAGGCTCAACGAGGGCTATGTGGACGGCGTTTCCAAGGGGGAATTGGACATTCTGATAGCAGAGGGTTCCATGTTCCATGTTCTACCTGACACCAGAAAGAGGTGGTAAGCGGCGAAACGAATTAGTACCGGAGTCTTTCGCCTTTCTTTTTTGTACATTTCGGCCAAATTGTGTGGAATCTTCCGTAGTACGGCGTTCCATTATTCTAATACCATTTAAACACGGACGACGGTCTTTGGAGCCAGAACATAGATACAATTGGCGGCGTCTCAGGATTAATGTTATTTTTGCAGGAATTAAACAGTCGGGACAAGTTGTTCTTTTTTTAGGATATAGTGGAGTGGGACCTGGTTACTTCTACAAGTTACGTGACAATAACATGAGGCTTAGTATTTTAACTGAGTCATAGACAGTAGTACGAGATAGGGTTTTTGCCATCCTTATTTTTTCTCCTTGTTTTTGTTTCATCGTTATTACATGACTATCTTGCATATGAGTGGGTGTTGTGAAACCCTTAAGTGATTATTGGTAGCCGTTGTTGGCTTGTGGCCTCCATCTATGATTCAGATGGAGCATAGACAGGCATGGGACTAGTTCTGCCCTCATGAGTTAGGGGCAGGCACGGTCATTGGTGTGTTAGTGAGACATTACGAGAATAGACAGGCAATGTGATATTTAACACTGTGTATTTTTCTTTACAGCTATCCCGTCCCTGCTGTTCCTTCCCCTACCTTCCCTCACCTGATTACTCCAATGCACCGTGGTTTTTGTCGGTGACTTGGTGGGGTCAGGAGGTGGACCTTTATTTTGCATCACACCGAGTCTGAGGAGCATCTGCAACGTGACAGAATAACGCACCCACGAATAAAACTCCTCCCGCTCGGTGTAATGCAAAAATGGCGTCTATGGATGATGTATTACAGGCGTTAGTAGTAGTGCAACAAGAGTTGGCTAATTCTAGGGCTGAAGCAGCGGCTTTAAGGGAAAAGGTAGACAAGCTTACTAGGAATCATTTTGATGCCTCAGCATCTACACCGCAGGTAACCGTTAATGTCTCCCCTCCTATCCCTTTGGCCAGCCCGGAACGGTTTTCAGGGGACCCCAGGAGGGTTCAGGCCTTTCTGACCCAGTTGTCTCTTCAATTCTCTTGTAGACCCGCGTCTTTTCCCTCTAACCTTTCCAGGGTAACGTTTGCTATTTCTTATCTCTCGGGAGACGCCGCTAATTGGGCCGTGCCCTTAGTCAGAAACGATGACCCTTTGTTATCGGATTGGAATGCCTTTCGGTCGGCCTTCGAGAGGGTGTTTGATCATAGAACAACCACCTTTAGTGCTGATAGGGAATTACTGGAGTTGAGACAGGGGAGGTCTGATTTGGTCACTTATCTTACGACCTTCAATAGACTGGTGGCGGAATCAGGGTGGCCAGAGGAGAAGAGAATGTCTCTCTATTATCAAGGCTTACGAGACGACATGAAGGATATAATCGCTCAAATAGATCCGCAGCCTTCCACTTGTACAGACCTTGTGAATCTTACCCTGAGACTGAATCACAGATTAGCAGAAAGAAGAGTAGAGCATAGAGCGGGTGATAGGCGACCATGCATTCCGGAAAGGGAGGGGCGCCCAGTTTCTACTCCCAATGATACATGCGGAGAACCTATGGACGTGGGAGCCGTGAGGGCACCCTTGTCGAAGGCCGAGAAGGAGAGTAGGAGGGTCCAGGGGTTGTGCATGTATTGCGGCAGGAAAGGTCATTATGTGAGAGAGTGTCCCCAAAAACCAAAAAAAAGTCTCTCCTACTTCCCCACTCAAAAGGCAGCGGTTACGTCAGGGAAGACATCTGAGAAAAAGGATTTGCCCTTTACAGAACCCCAACCGGTGTTACGGGTAACTTCTTTAAACCTTTTTCCACAGGAAGAAAAGGCATCCCACCTTTTGTTATCAGTAGAGCTGATGCCCCAAGATCGAAAATATCCAGTATGGGCGATGATAGACTCCGGAGCCACAGGAAATTTCATAGATGCTGGGGTGGTTAGGAGACTGGGACTTCCTAGTATTCCAAGAAAGGACCCCGAAATAGTGTTGGCAGTTGATGGAACACCGCTGAAATCTGGACCCCTTACAGAACATACGGAGGACGTTGGGTTGATCTTCAATGGGGTATCTCCGGCACATAAGGAAAGGATCAGGCTAGATATAATAGAGGCTCCTCAGTATGAAATAATTTTGGGAATGCCCTGGTTAAGAAAACACAATCCTGCTATCGATTGGCAAACCAAGACGGTTAGTTTTCAGTCCTCGAGGTGTGAGAATGGCTGCTTCTTGTACGACAATCCCCCCACGTTAGCACTGGCTCAAGGGCTACAGTTGGCCACAGTGGTGGAGAAAACAGTGATATTGCCCTCTGTTTATGCCGAGTTCAAGGATGTATTTGACGAAGGTCAGGCTGAGACCTTACCACCCCATCGTATATATGATTGCAAGATAGATCTGATTCCTGGAGCTCTCCTTCCTTCTTGTAGGGTATATGCTCTATCAGACCCAGAAACCAAGCATTTGAGAAAATACTTGGATCGCTTCCTGGAAATCGGGTTCATTAGACCATCTTGTTCTCCGGCAGCCACTCCCCTCTTTTTCATAGCTAAAGCTAATAAAGAGTTGAGAACCTGCATCGATTATCGAATGCTGAACAAGAACACGGTAAGGAATAGATATCCTCTTCCCCTTATTCCTGTGTTATTGGAACAGGTGAAAGAGGCAATAATCTATACAAGGTTGGACCTGAAGGGAGCTTACCATTTGGTCAGAATTCAAGAAGGGGATGAGTGGAAAACGGCGTTCAAAACCCGTTATGGCCTGTTTGAGTACCTGGTAATGCCGTTCGGGTTGTGTAACGCTCCGGCGGCTTTCCAGTATTTTCTGAACGATGTTCTTAAGGAATACATAGACCATTTCGTGATCGTTTATATAGATGACATTCTGGTGTATTCTACATCCCTGGAGCGCCACTTTGAACACGTTTCCTTAGTACTCCAAGCATTGCGACAGCATAGTCTTTTTTGCAAACTGAGCAAATGCGAGTTCCATGTCCAGAAGGTAGAGTTCCTGGGGGTGGATTTAAGCCCTGAAGGGTTTTGCATGTCGACCCGAAAGATACAGGCTGTTCAGGAGTGGCCAGTACCCACTAGTGTGAGAGACGTGCAATGCTTCCTTGGGTTTTCCAATTATTACAGAAGATTTATCTGTCATTTTTCCCACATTGTGTCACCTATAACAAGGTTGCTAAGAAAGGGTGTGTCTTTTGTTTGGTCAGAGGAGGCAGAGGAGGCCTTTTGCTTTTTAAAACAGGCCTTCTGCTCCGCACCTATACTTCAACATCCACAGCCAGACGTACCTTTTATCGTCGAAGCAGATGCCTCTGATATAGCGATTGGGGCTGTGTTATCCCAAAGAAACAAAACCACCGGACAGCTTCATCCTGTCGCGTTTTTATCTAGGAAATTATCTGCTGCGGAACTTAACTATACGGTGGCAGAAAAGGAACTGCTAGCCATCAAAAAGGCATTTCAGGAATGGCGACACTATCTGTGGGGAGCCCAACACCCGGTCACGGTATACACTGATCACCGAAACTTGCAGTATATGAAGGAGGCAAGACAGCTTACCCAGCGGCAAATGAGGTGGATGCTCTTTTTTTCTGAATATGATTTTGTGGTAACCTTCCGTCCTGGGGTTGACAATCGCAAGGCAGATTCACTGTCTCGACAAGAGGATGTGAGAACCATCGCTTCAAGACCTGATGAATCAATCATCCCACCTGAAAGAGTGCTTTGTGCCCTTCATATCTCCCATTTCCTAGAAAAAGTTTCTAAGCATAAGTCTGTTGCTCAGTGGAAGAAATGGGCCGAAGTAAGTCAGGACCGTACCCTTAAGCATGGAATACCGTTGCAAGGTAATCGTTTGTATTTGCCAACACATGAACTCCGAGTGCAAGCCTTCAATTGGTGTCATGATGCGGTAACGGCTGGTCATCCTGGGTACACCAAAACTGCGCAAATAGTTCAACGACATTTTAGGTGGGAAGGTTGGGCTAAAGACGTTGCGGCATGGGTGGCCCGGTGTGAGATATGTGCTCGCGCCAAGGGAGAAAATGCGAAGAGTCAGGGCAAACTGATGCCTTTGCCCACTCCGGATAAACCATGGCAAACCATCAGCGTGGATTTTGTGGTGGGATTACCAATGGATCAGGGGTACAACGCTATCATGGTGGTAATCGACAGTCTCACCAAGATGGGTCACTTTCTCCCTTGTAGAAACCTACCTACAGCAAGTCAAACCGCCCACCTACTTTTGTCTCAAGTAGTGCGGTTACATGGTCTACCAAGAACCATTATTTCGGACAGAGGCCCCCAGTTCGTCGCTAGGTTTTGGCGCAAGTGGTGCAAGGTTCTGCGCATTGAATCCGCCCTATCCACCAGTTTCCACCCACAAACCGATGGCCAGACGGAGCGCCTCAACCAAACCCTGAAGAAATATCTGAGGTGCTATGCAAAGGACGCCCAGGAATCTTGGGTATCGTTGTTATGGCTTGCCGAACTATCGTACAACAATGCTTGGCATAGCTCGATAAGGGAGTCTCCTTTTCGTGCTAACACGGGGTTCCACGCGGAAATGTTGCCCATAATCATACCTCGGGATGTCACGGATCAACCTACGGTTCATGCTATGATTAAGAATCTCCAATCCATGCAAAAGAAGATACGACTCAATCTGGAGAAAGCCAAGGAACAATATAAGAAATGGGGTGATGAACATCGGCGTGAGGGGCCGGCGTATCAGCCAGGTGATCGAGTGTGGCTTTCCACCAAGTATATACGCTTCAAGATGCGTAGCATCTTTCATCCTCGTTACATTGGTCCCTATGTGGTGTTACGCAAGATAAACCCTGTGGCTTATCGTCTCAACTTACCTGCTTCCTTAAGGATCCATCCGGTGTTTCATTGCAGCCTTTTGAAACCGGCTCTTTCAGCGACCCGGCAGGCGGTGCCTCCGGTGGTTAGAGATGGGCAGCTGGAGTATGAGGTGCGCAGAGTGTTGGATTCCAGACGACGGGGGGGTAAGTTATGGTACTTGGTTTCGTGGAAGGGGTATAATGCCGAGGAGGATTCATGGGAACTGGAAGGCAATGTCCATGCCCCTAGGGCAGTGCACCTGTTTCATGCCCGTCATCCCACTAAACCTGGTCCTAGGAGGCGCCTTGGAGGAGGGCGTACTGTCAGGTGTTAGCCGGCGCCTACATTGCCGATCGGGATCTTGTAGTCCTGATGGACTACATATCCCATGACGCCATCGCGGAAGAGGCCGCATAAATCCACGCCCATCCAGGAAGTATTGTGCGTTATTCATTTCATGCAACCAAGTCGAAGGCTCAACGAGGGCTATGTGGACGGCGTTTCCAAGGGGGAATTGGACATTCTGATAGCAGAGGGTTCCATGTTCCATGTTCTACCTGACACCAGAAAGAGGTGGTAAGCGGCGAAACGAATTAGTACCGGAGTCTTTCGCCTTTCTTTTTTGTACATTTCGGCCAAATTGTGTGGAATCTTCCGTAGTACGGCGTTCCATTATTCTAATACCATTTAAACACGGACGACGGTCTTTGGAGCCAGAACATAGATACAATTGGCGGCGTCTCAGGATTAATGTTATTTTTGCAGGAATTAAACAGTCGGGACAAGTTGTTCTTTTTTTAGGATATAGTGGAGTGGGACCTGGTTACTTCTACTGTACAAGTTACGTGACAATAACATGAGGCTTAGTATTTTAACTGAGTCATAGACAGTAGTACGAGATAGGGTTTTTGCCATCCTTATTTTTTCTCCTTGTTTTTGTTTCATCGTTATTACATGACTATCTTGCATATGAGTGGGTGTTGTGAAACCCTTAAGTGATTATTGGTAGCCGTTGTTGGCTTGTGGCCTCCATCTATGATTCAGATGGAGCATAGACAGGCATGGGACTAGTTCTGCCCTCATGAGTTAGGGGCAGGCACGGTCATTGGTGTGTTAGTGAGACATTACGAGAATAGACAGGCAATGTGATATTTAACACTGTGTATTTTTCTTTACAGCTATCCCGTCCCTGCTGTTCCTTCCCCTACCTTCCCTCACCTGATTACTCCAATGCACCGTGGTTTTTGTCGGTGACTTGGTGGGGTCAGGAGGTGGACCTTTATTTTGCATCACACCGAGTCTGAGGAGCATCTGCAACGTGACAATCATGGTGAGGAGTTTTCTTGGCATGTTGAATTATTGCAAACGTTTTATAAGAAACATGACACATCTCACAGGCCTAGACAAGAGCTAGACATGGGTTGAGGAGCTTGAGGCAGTAACACCAAGGTTACCCTGCCAGCATATATAGCAGTGGTATATGTTGACCCAACAAAAGACTATGAGTCACCTATTGACACCATTCACACAGGACTAGGAAGGGTTATTTTGTCAGAGGTAAAGATGTGCAGAGTGGGCACCCAAAGCATACACATGTTGAGCATCCACCCCCACTAAACAGCGATAGTCTCAAATTGAGAGGAAGGCTATTGCCATATATTGGGGTTTCCAACATTTTCATTTATACTTTTTCAGTCATCCATTCACAGTACACACTGACCACAAACAGCTCACCCATCTATTCCAGGGGTCTATTTTGCCCCCCTTGCACAGAATATAAAATGGGTTTTGAGGCTGAAAGAGTATTACTTCTCAGTAGTATACAAGACCAAGTTCCCAAAAACCCACTGATTGCTAATCGAGGCATTCCTAGACAGCCTCTGAAGAAAAAGAAACTCAAAAAAGAATATGTAGGATTAGTGGTTGAGGACTGCGTACTTCATTGAGTCACGTTCCTCAAGCCATTGACGGGGATTATTGTCTGTAAGTGGCTGTAGAAGCCATGAGAAAAGGAGATTGAAGTTGCCTCAGATCACTGTCATCCAGGAGGATGGCTGAGGCCAAACAGATATTAGGGCCTCTTTATATCATTTGGCAGGAGCTGGCAGTGGCTGCTGAGAGATCTGAGACTTGTTATTCCTACGAGCCTGACAAGGAGAGTAATTCGTCTTGCACATGATAGCCACCACAGATGGCAGGATTTCCCCAGCTAGATGAACTAGTGGAACAAGTGTTCTGTGAGCGTGAGCTGTGCCAAGCAATGGGCAGTCCTGACCCTTAAGCCCATGGTGATCACTGAAGAAGCCCTGGTGTGTCCGTGGGTTCAGGCAAGGACCTATTTGAGGAGAGCTCTGATCCAGGATATTAGAACAGACAATAGTCCCGATTTCAGGGGCAAGAACTTTCAGCGTCCTTTGCATCCCTAAGGATCAAGCATAGGTAGATAATGCAATGTTGGATGCAAACAAACAGCAAAGCTGAAAGGTTCATGCATACTGTTTCTAAGGTGCTTTGCATAGCCCAGGCTAACCACCACAAATTAGGAGTGGGCTATTCAGTCCTATCTTGGGGATTGCCATCAGACTCCTCACGAAACCACCGACTGTGCACCAGGGTCGTAAGCCTGATGCGGGCAGTGAGAGATGTGGTCCTGCATTACACAGTATGGGTTACTGATTGTATTGCCCCAGAGAGGCTGTTCGACATCAGCACCAACAACTTGCCAGGGCAAGCCAGCATTGCCAGGCAAAACTGTAGGATTTCAAAACAGGGCATTTGGTTCTAGTGAGAAGAAGACATCCTAATGGCAAGTTTCGACTCACATTTGAATTAAAGCTGTGTGATGTAGCAAATGTGAAATGCACCAACATTATGCTCCTTAGAGTCAGCTGGTACATTTCACATTTCAGAAAGTTTTGGGGCGGACCCAGTTGTCAGTTTCTAACT
The DNA here is from genome assembly GCF_031143425.1 of Pleurodeles waltl. Classification (NCBI taxonomy): domain Eukaryota; kingdom Metazoa; phylum Chordata; class Amphibia; order Caudata; family Salamandridae; genus Pleurodeles; species Pleurodeles waltl. The sequence goes on from NC_090448.1 coordinate 135,515,424, forward strand.
GATGAGAGTAAAAGTCGGAGTGAGGCCTCACAGATCCTGTCAGGGGTTGCTAACTTCCCCTGAGTCCAAGTGAAGGGACAAAAAGTAAGTGCCATATGTGTTGTACTATGGTGGGGAGTCTGGGTCACCTCCTGTAGTGTCCTCTAAGCACAGGTGGATCAACGAACTCTTACCCACCAAGGAAACGTGAACATTCATCTATAGTCATATTGCATGGGATGCAACTATTATCATGATTTTGTACAGTGACCATGTGTAGGTTGCTTTAAAAGTAGTGTTTTTGGCAATGTTTCGGTTGAACTTTAATGTGTGTTGGGGAGGAATGTGGTGTTTGCGCATGCACAAATACAGGGTTTTAGTGTGATGGTTTGACAGGGTTGTCGTACAGTATGGTTCTGGGACAATGGTTCGGCTGGCTGATGTCACTGACTGAACAAAAATTAACTGCAGGGGCTGAGCCTTGTATGGGTTTTATTTTGCTGGCTCAACACTACATTCTGTTTGAAGGAGTGGTTCTTGGATGCAGCAGGGTGGATGATAGGTCATCTTCCCTTTTTCAGTGTTATGGACTCACATCATCTTCTTGTACAGAGCAAAAGTGCCTCTCAGCTTTGGTCGTATACTGGCACCCTGGATTTAGGTTTCACCCTCTTTATTCCCCTCATAACGCCAAAAGTGGTCACAGAAGCAGCATCCGACTGCCGAATTCCAGATGCCATGGCAAGAGCTGTTTTCAGGCATTCACTCAATGTATGATCTCTTCCTTGCAGAACTAGTTTCCATAACTAAGATGAACCAGCAGGCATGTAGTGAAGTGTTTGGCCCACTGGGCCTCGTTGGGAGAAGTATTTGCAGAGGAATGAAGGCAGCCTGTAGTGCCGGAGCACATGATGAACTGGATTCCCTGAGCCTAAAGGTGTGAGCTGCACCAACTCACTAATTTCCCTCCCTTCTCTTCATATTGTTGTTGCTGCTCTGTTGCTGCTATTGCTGCTGCGCCTACTACTACTGCTGGTGTACCTGGCTGAGGAGACTACTCAAGCGCTGTACAGCCAGCTGAGTTCTTTCATGGGCAGCTATGCTTTGGGTAGGGAGGGCCTTGTGTCACAGGAAACATGGTAGCATTCACGATTGGAAAAAACCCATTGCCCTAGTGGCCAGAACAGCTATCGAGATTCTTGTGGCAGACCCAGTCACCCCTAAAGCTGTGTCAGTATGTTGGCTTGTTTTGATTTACAACTCGGCGGACAGGTTACTCTGTCACAACGGTGACGGATATCCCGTCCAAATCAAAGTCCCATTATGTTCTATGGGATTTAGATTTCTAAATCAGGCCGTAAATGTCTGTTCCAAGATGGCCATTACGTTTCATCTCTATATGGTTTAAAGTACTGGCAAACTTCAATGGTCCAGTTTAACAAATGTGAAAGGATATGTCTGTGAACTCTAAAGAGTAGTTAGGTTTTTACAACCCCTGTGCCTTAGAGCAGTGATATTATAGGCACCAACACACTTTGCAAATTGTTCTAGCACCATTTGAGGACAGATGGCTGTTCCTGCAATGACTGCGACCGTGGTAATGCAGCTTGTGTGGGACTATGCAGTGCTTTATTTAAATTTAAACTTTGTTTTACTCACTTTGCTGGTGTTAAGAAATCACTGTAAAATAAAGAACGCCCACGACAGCACCACTTAATTCCATATCAAAACCCCCAATGAATCTGAATGCAGCATTTTGGGAGAGGCCTTTTGAGAGATCCACGTTATAAAACGATGCGTCACTGCTGCACGAAAATCGATAATACAAAATAAACGTGGATTGCGTGCAGAAACGTTCAGTGACTCGAGAATCTAATAATAGCAACACACTGCCAGTGGGCCCACGGAGGAATAAGAAGCAGAGTGAGTGCGGCATTCTTGCCAACTCATGCAGTCAAAATCATGTAGCACTTTGAAAGTGATGGTATAAAAAAATCCAGGGAGATTCCTGCCCTTTTCGGGTGACTCACATGTTCGAGATGAAGACACAGTGAGATCACGCAACATACACTTTCATTTTCTGTGTTGAATATGCTAATCAGCCCGCGTTTCCTTTCTTCCTAAACCCTGCCTCCCAGCGGTGACGACAATGCTGCGCAGGAAGACGTGATTCATGATGCAAGTACGCAGGCTTTGCTGCCTAATGCAGGGACCATCGATTTGTTGCTAACTGATGGAGAGAGGAGGGCATGGGGGGAGAATCGCATTGGATTTTACTGCTGTCCTGGGGCTTTGAGAGCTGCCAGAGATGGGATAAGCGGGGAAAGTGCAGCAATCAGCATACCGAGAATCTGTAAAATGTAGAACGGAGATGAGAAGGTTTATTGAAAGAATCAGTCAGCTGTTCTTTAAAGGGATGCAGAGCAGTGCCATTGTTACAAGATAATGTGCATTTTGTCACAGTAATCGAATGAGTAGCAGTAGTGTTTAATTTGTTACAAAGTAAGTGCCAGGGCTCTTTTCGGGAGGCCCTTGCAGCCTGCACCACCCATAGTCCCTCAGTGACAGTACCAACAACGGCACCCCCTATAAGTGTGAGAATTTAGACTGTTCCAGGCTAGTCAAAGCTATAATAATGGTGTGAGCTGAGGGTATTATTATTTTTAGGTCGAGCCTAGACAGCTGATGCGCTGTCCAGCGATCTGTTGTTATCTTTTTGTGGGCTTGCACTCCGCCCATTGCTTTTAATTTGTCTAATTGCTTGTCTTTCAAAATTCCTTGCTTGCCAGTGGGTAATTTGTCTTCTCGGCCCCCTCATTTTTGTAACTCGTTCACTTTCCTGGAGCATTGCCGTGTGACTTGTCATCTTCCACCTTTTTTCTATTTTCTGTTCTGCTCAGAAACTTTTTTTTTATTCTGAACAGCTCTTCACACATGCAAACGTCTTTTAAGTGGCTATGGGCATGCCTTTATCCTGTTTTGTTTCCTGCTTGTCTGTGTTGTCCCCCCCACCGCCACCTGCCCTTCAATTCGGAGGTCGGGGCAGTGTTCTAAAGCCTACAAGACTCCTAGGACTCTGCAGCTTCTCTCGGGCGCCATTACTTCCCCCTTACTGCAGCCTTGTTTTAAAGTGTATGTTAAAGCTGATGAATATGCTCGTTTCTATCGGCTCCTGTTGTGTGTATATTTTTAAACAACTTGTTTGCATTATGTGGTGTTGGGTTTGTTTTGGACTTCTTTTGGCAACACAAGTGCATTGTCCTTGTTTTTTTTTCTTTGCAATCAAGCCTCGGTAAGGCGTGCCTTCCTTCTTCTCTTTCTGTGAGGGTTTCCACTCGGCTGCATGTAACGTAAGCATCGGCCGAGTTCACAAATGGGTCTCTCGTGCACAGTGAGCTCGGTGTTTACTGGAAGGTTGCTAGGGGGCGCAGTCACACCCGCACGCTCCCCCACATCTCCATCAGCACTTCTACCATCCGAGGAACCCCCACCCCAAAGGCCTTGGAAGCAAAGGGAATTCAGAAAACTTCAGTCATACTCTGTTGTGAGTGGTCGACCACAACTTGCTTCTATCTAGCGCCCAACGCCGAAGTATGCAAACTCCGAGCTCCACAGGCAACCAGATCCTCAACCACACAGTTTAAAGGCACTGAGTTTGCGCACACAAGAAGGGCCCAGAAGCAATTATCCAAAGCAACAACACCAAGGAAGGCTTCACCACATAGGGGCCCAGGGGCAGCGAGGGGAGTGCTTGCTCAAAGCGTGCATCTTTAAAAAACATAAGAACTGTACATGGAGTCCACCTACATCTGTGCTCTGTGAGTGCGTCACCCCATATCTGTGCATCATGAGCGAGCATCACAAAACCCTCAGACTGTTTCAGAATTACACCCGATCTGTTTGTTGTGAGTGTGCACCTCAAAACTCAGTGCAACCACTTCAGTTGCATCTGCGTGCAGCACGGAACTCATGGGTGCCAACACTCCCACTCCCTTTCCTGTCGAGCAAGCATTTCAATGAAACAAAAACACACACATATATATATGTATATATAGCTACAAACACCACATATAGCATTCAACAGGTGCGCCCGCAGATGCCTTTCTTTACAAGAAAACGTACTCAATAGATCCTGAGTGACACACTGCTTTAAAGATTTGCATTTAAGAAATCAGCAACCAATCCTAATACACAAACGTGTTCCCTGCTTGCTGCTCCTGAAACAGACAGAGGACTAACTCACAGTAAAGACAGTCTACCATTACTTCCACAGCATTGTCCACACTGCACTAAATGAGAACCTGGGCTTTAAGTGGAGCAGGTCCTGCCAGTGCTCAGCTCTGGCAGTTCTAAAAAACAGGTGCTGAGATTTGTCCCTATCGGCCTCTACATCAATCAATCAATAATATTTATAAAGCGCGCTACTCACCCGTGAGGGTCTCAAGGCGCTAGGGGAGGGGGTTACTGCTGCTTGAAGAGCCAGGTCTTGAGCTGCCTCTGGAATGCGAGGTAGTCCTGGGGTTGGCGGAGAGGGAGTTCCAAGTCTTGGCCGCCAAGTAGGAGAAGGATTTCTCACCTGCCGTTGTGCGGCGGTTGTGAGGGACGGCGGCGAGTGCGAGGTTGGCGGAGCGCAGTTGACGGGTGGGCGTGTAGAAACTGAGGCGACGGTTGAGGTATTCGGGTCCCTTGTTGTGGAGGGCTTTGTGTGCGTGGGTGAGGAGCCTGAAGGTGATCCTTTTGTTGACGGGTAGCCAATGCAGGTGTCTCAGGTGGGCGGAGATGTGGCTGTTGCGGGGTATGTCGAGGATGAGGCCAGCGGAGGCGTTTTGTATTCGCTGAAGGCGTTTCTGGAGTTTTGTGGTGGTTCCTGCGTATAGGGTGTTTCCGTAGTCCAGGCAGCTTGTGACGAGGGCGTGGGTCACAGTTTTTCTGGTGTCGGCGGGGATCCAGCGGAAGAGCTTTCGGAGCATGCGGAGAGTGAGGAAGCAGGAAGATGATACGGCATTGACTTGTTTGGTCATGGTGAGAAGTGGGTCCAGGATGAATCCGAGGTTGCGTGCATGGTCTGAGGGGGTAGGTGTGGTGCCCAGGGCCGTGGGCCACCAAGAGTTGTCCCAGGCGGACGGGGTGTTTCCGAGGATGAGGACTTCCGTTTTGTCTGAGTTCAGTTTCAGACGGCTGAGTTTCATCCATTCTGCGACGTCTTTCATTCCGTCCTGCAGGTTGGTTTTGGCGATGGTATGGTCCTTGGCGAGGGAAAGTATCAGCTGGGTGTCGTCGGCGTAGGAGATGATGTTGATGTTGTGTTTGCGTGCAATGTCGGCGAGGGGGCTCATGTAGACATTGAAGAGAGTCGGGCTGAGCGAGGATCCCTGTGGGACGCCGCAGATGATCTCGGTGGGGTCCGAGCGGAACGGCGGGAGGTAGACTCTTTGGGAGCGGTTAGAGAGGAAAGAGGTGATCCAGTCCAGGGCCTGTCCTTGGATACCGGTGGAGCGGAGCTGGGATATTAGGGTTCGGTGGCAGACGGTGTCGAAGGCAGCCGAGAGGTCGAGGAGGATGAGGGCGGCTGTTTCTCCGTTGTCCATCAGAGTTCTGAGGTCATCGGTGACTGCGATGAGGGCGGTTTCAGTGCTGTGGTTGGCTCGGAATCCAGACTGGGAGTGGTCGAGTAGGTTGTTGTCTTCAAGGAATTTGGTAAGCTGCTTGTTGATGGTCTTCTCGATGACTTTGGCCGGGAAGGGGAGGAGCGAGATGGGGCGGAAGTTCTTCAGGTCGTTTGGGTCCGCCGTAGGTTTCTTCAGGAGAGCGTTGACTTCCACGTGTTTCCAGCTCTCGGGTAAGGTGGCAGATGCAAACGAGCTGTTGATGATGGTCTGGAGGTGGGGGGTGATGATGTCGGCGGCTTTGTTGAAGATGAAGTGGGGGCAGGGGTCCGAGGGGGCACCGGAGTGGATGGTGTTCATGGTAGCTTTGGTCTCTTCCGCGCTGATGTGGGTACAGGCGTTGAGGGTGACGGCTGAGGCTGTGGGTTCCGTGGTGGTAGGCTGGGTCTGAGGGCCGAAGCTGTCGTGAAGGTCGGTGATCTTTCGATGGAAGAAGGTAGCGAGGGAGTTGCAGAGATCTTGTGAGGGCGTGATGGAGTTGGAGTTGGCGTTGGGATTGGAGAGCTCTTTGACGATGTTAAAGAGCTCTTTGCTGTTGTGAGTGTTCTTGTCCAGTCTGTCTTTGAAGGATGTTCTCTTGGTGGCGCGGATCAGCTGATGGTGTTCGCAGGTGGCATTTTTGAGGGTGGACATGTTTTCTGCGGTGTGGTTTTTGCGCCAGGCTTTCTCGAGGGTACGGCATTTTTTTTTGGATTCCTTGAGGGTGTCTGTGAACCATTGAGGTTTCTTGCCGATGGTCTGTCTTGGGAGGCGTCTGAGGGGGGCGAGGTTGTCGGTACATAATTGCCCGACCCTTGGAGTGAAAACAATTTGTAACTCTTCAGCAGTATCACTCTGCACTGCATTGATGTAACTTCAGATACTCGTTACAGTTCTTTCACAGTCTCATTTCAGAGCCAAAGCATTGACAGAAGCACCAAAATACTAGTCGGCCTGCACACTAAAAAAAGCACATATTATTATATCTTACATGTTTTTAAGTCGTGCCCTTAATTACATTGGCCATGTCCCTTTGAGAGACCCTCTCATTTTTTTCATCCCATTGAAAACCCTAATGAGAACTATTACCATTTCAAGATGGCTATGCATTGTCAGAATGCCCGATGAGAGTGTGTATTACTGGAGATCAGACAGAATCCCCAGAGCACTTCCTCTGTTGAAGCTAAGCCGCACCCGCCCTCTGACTTCACATCATACTGTGCAGAAAGTGTAGGTGCTGAAAAGTCTGGGAATTATTCTTGTTCACAGCCTTAATTTTTAAGATGGAGCCAAAATAGGGATTTCTCTGGAAGTTTTATCCTAAAGTATCTGGCAAGCATTTCATTGTGTATAAAAGGTATATGCAAACTGTTATCTAATTTTCCACAATTTTCTGCTGTACTAATTCAAAAGTAGCTTCCTTTGGAAAACAGGCAATGCAGAGCTTGAGTGACTGATTGCATTTTGCTGTGGCTTTGTTTTTCTGGAAGGCTCTGCTGTAAGGGTATGGATGCAGTGCTTAATGTGTAAATAAAAAGGTGCTGATGCCCAAAGCTCTTTGAAACACACAACTGATACAACCAAGCACAGACCACTGAGGCAGCATAATCCTAAAGTTAATGCAGGCTGCTTTAATCAATTTACAGTCACTCCTGCCCCTTCAGCTCACTCTTGCAGCTTTCTGTTTCCTCGCTTGGTGCGCTTTTCATTTTTTTCCCATATGAGTCTTATGCTTCCAGTAAATGCCAGATGCAGAAAAATAAGTGTTAGCCCCCCAAAATATGGGCCGGTGCCCCCCACCGGAAACCACCAGTTGAAATTAAGCACTGGATGGATGTAAGCATAAATGAAAGCTCTGAGAGCTCTGCATTCGGTTTCACTTCTGTTTGCATTGAGTAAGATTGTAAGTAAATTTCTTTAGCACCTGTCTGAAACAAATGACCTTTAGGCACTGGTCATCAGAGTAAAATGCTGCCCAGTGTGTGTCCCAATCTTGTACTGCCCTGCCAAAAGCAATTGCCAAAGCCAACAAGTTCCAAAGGTGAGACCTATTGGCTATGACAATGCCAATGCTTGTTTGATTTATACTGACTTGTTAAACACTGTTGTGCGTATCTCAGAATTAGACAGACCATGTGCTGGACTGTCACAGAGCAGGTGCTGGGTGCCAGAAACCACTGGCTAAAATTCAGAACTGACTTGGGGCCTAACGCCCCACCTACTTTCTGTCCAACATCCGGTGGACATCGATTTACTAAAATGCACGGATTTGGCACTGCCTCTTTGAATAAAAGGAAATGGTATCATACAACCTTCAAACACAGGAAGTAAATGTACATTACCTTTGATTCCAATGACATCACATAAAGTAAATTCCCATAACCTTTGACTCCAATGACATCACATTAAATGCAATAATTGTGATAACAGAAGTTAAAAATGCACTAAAGTGCTAGGCCAGTTTGATTAAAAAAAGCACGTACGTGATTGAAGCAGATAAAAGTTTACTCTAGTTGCCACCAATATTTTAAAGAGAGTGCTGCTTTTGTGTGGCAAGTTTGCATCATCAACTAGCCAGTTACAGCTATCATGTGCCAGACATGGTTGCATGTAAAAATATTGGCTCCAAAATATCTTCCTGCCACAATATCATGGACAAAATACCAAGGATCAAACGTTCGAGAAAATCTATTGGTAAGTGCTGCTTTATCATTCTTAACTCCACATTTAAAAACTTTGACAATATGTTTGCCATCAAGGTACATGGATGTGGAGTTCATGAAATGTCTGGGCAAGGGTCAAGTTACCTTTTCTCTGTTGACTACCAGCCACCACCTATTTGCTGGCCCTCAGTCTGGAGGCTCTGCTCTCTTCTTTGGATTTTGTTCCCACCCACTCTGACCCTGATATTAACAGAGGTTTTGAAACATGGAGACCTTTTGCCTTTTTGCTGTTATGTCAATTGATGTTATTGAGGGTATTTGTAACTATCTTGGTGTATTTTGGACACATTTGGCAGAAAGTTGACAGTGATACTGTTGTATAGCCATTTTAGCCATAGTTTTATACACGTTATTTTAGCATACTAGGCCTGTCGCTGTGCACTTTAAGTTAGATATATTTTATTCTGCTTTGTTTTAACATTATTTTAACATTAGCCACATTTGCAGTCTTGTTTTATTTTTTTATATCTAGCTGTTCTTTGCCTATGTCAGCACTACATTCTTAAACAAGACATTTCTTTCACTCTGTGCTTTTCTCAAGGCTGCAGTAAGATAGGTTGCCGGCAAAAGTGGTACACCTTGTCTCCAATGTTCACAGAAACATACACACTCTTACTGGGGATCCTTTCTTGGAACAGCAGATGTTTTATTACAAAAACACTACTTTGACCCAAGTACGTTAGAGGGAGATTCCGGCCACATGAACACGACTCTATGCTGATTGCTGATTGCTGAACGCATTGCTACAGCTGCTTATGTAGACTACAGGCCTCTTGCTCAGGTATAAGGGATGATGTCTTCACAGGGGGAACCTGAAAGGCAGAATTGCAGCTTAACATGCTGTGCTCTAACATAGCTTAGGAAGGAAATATCCCTAAAAACCTTAGTGACAACATGGTGGCGTTATTCTTGTTTTACTCTCCTTGACACAATTTTCATCCTATTGTGTTTCATTGTCCTAGTTATTGCAATTCATGCTTTATTATCTAAGATGCAGCTACTTCAATAAAACGTTATTGAACTATACTCTGCCTCTGATTGTCCTTGCATACATGAGACTAATGTAACCGAGAGAAACGAATGAGATCTGAGTGACCAAGATTCCCCTGAGGAGTCATGTATGTCATGCGCCCGGTTACTGCTAGTTAGCCGGAACAAATCCGGATGAGTCCGACAGGTGTCACATGGTGCAGGATCAGACTCAGTCCCCTGCAGTACAGGTGATTCTGTCGCCCAAATCTAATAGTATCATTAGGATAATGAAAACCTACGCGACAATACTACTAGTCACCTTTGCATATCACTTCAAAGATTTCAGTGATTGGTTATTGATTTGGACTTCATGGTGATGTTGGCGCTTTAATTCTTCACAGGAGGCAAGGGTGAGTGCTTATGCTGCTGTTTTTGGCCGTCTTAAGGACCTGAGTGCTTCATCTTCTGGCTTTTGGGGCAGGGGAGATCCATTGTACACCAGGGGACCAAGTTCTGAACCGGCTGCACAGTCTTGTCTTTCAGAAGAGTGCCAGGTGGTCCTCCAGGGGATACCTCTGGCATGTTAATTTAGATTCACATCTGAGCATGCTTTGCCCTTCTGTTGGAGGACCTGCGTGAACAACTATTCTGTTGGGTATTTTCCATTTCCTTTGGGGTCCAAATTGGTCTTGGTGCAGAGTGGACTAGAGAGGAACCAAGCTGTGAGCTCAAAACCATAGTGAAGATGATTACGAATTTTCTGTGTCTAGCTGTCTCTGTAAATAATGCTCAGTCTTGTGGGATTGTTAATTCTTTTTGCCATCGTACATGAGTATGATCATGTTTTTTCACCTTTGAATTCTTACCAAGCAGTGGCTGAATGGGCTGACCGATTGCTCAGTTGTATGTATGATGTCCTGTGGGCGAAACAAAATGTCAATAACACTCCAACAGAGCAATGGCAGTGAGGACTGATTCTAAGCCCAGCAGTATACATTGGACACTATTAGATATGTGTATATTGTGTAAGTCCAAACATTCTGTAACGATCTTGCAAATGATTCTCATGTCCCATCATCTCTGAAAAATTACTTACTTGACATTCACCCAACTGTGTATTTTGCTCAAGTCTTTGACCTGTAAGAAGTGTAATAAATTAGAATGTCATCGTTTTACTGCACTTTTTTCCTGTTCAGTACCTTTAATTGCGTCCTAAGAAGACATAGGTTTAACCGCGCAAGCGAGCCTTTACAGCAACATTTATGTTATCTGAGCTCACTCTAATTAGCACGGTGAGGAATGTGTACTGCAGACGTGGTTCTGGTCTAGTTACAGTAGCAACGGTGACAACTGCTTAAAAGGAGGGCTTTCTCCTGGGCGTCTGATGGGCAATTTGTTATTGGACATTTCTGAAAATGACTCAGACGTCCTCCATTTTACGGATCAGCCGAGCTGTAAATTTTCAGAAAAGTAGATTAGCTCGGCGGTCAAAATTCAGAATACTGAAAAGGTCATTGTAATACAACATGCAGAAGTGCGTAATTGAATACAGTGTAGCAACGCGCTTAAATTGCCACGGACGATTTATGATTTATTTGCACAGTAACATGAGTGGAACCAACTGACCAGAGGCATTTTTTTTTTTTTATCAAAGCAGGAACGTTTCTTCTCTGGGTAGCACCACTAGCCGTCGAGTCAGCAAAGCCATGACCGGCAATTGATGCAGCTATGAATATATCACTTGACGCACCTCTGTTCTGCGTCCACCCCTGTGGTTTGCTTGGCATTTTCCTTTTGCTTTCCCGAATCTGATCACTGATCCATTAATGATAAGTGGGTCTTCAAGTTGCTTCTTGTTTTAGCAACTGTTGTTCTATAATGTCTCACTGAGAAATAAATATAGGTAGCGGGTGGGGGATCAATACTAGAGCATTAGTTTTATTCAAGGTTAAGAATCCTCCACACAGGGAGCTTTCTCAAGCGCCTCTTTTCTCACATTATTATTGACCTTTATTCTAGACTCGTTTGAAACAACAAAAGAAAATACTCAGGCACGTGGATTTTGATGTGCTAAGCACAAAAATCAACAAGTTATGCTCCATTTTTGAGAAAAGCGTATAATAGGTGCGTTTTAAAGCATCAGATAAATGACAAACTCCATTGTATTTATATTTATCAGGTGCAATGAATGTCTCACCTAACACCGGGCCTTTTGTGAAGAGGTGTATCACTGACATAATACCAAAAACCAGCAGTGGCTGCCACAAATCTCAAGGGGTGGGCAGGTGGGGGTGGGAGGGAAATAACATAATTTAAAAATACCAAAAGAACTTACCTGTTCCTGCCTCCGCCGGCTGCCTCGCTCCTCTTTCGATGTTGTTGGTGTCCCAGCAGTTCCTGGGACACCAGCACAGGCTCTCCATGCAATTCTGGTGCTGCTCTCATGCTATACTTAGCATGAGAGCCGCGTCAGGATTGGTCTGAGCGGCTTGGTCTGCAGCTCAGACAGTGCACTGGAGTCTATGCAGTTTCCCCAACCTGGGTGTGCAACACAGCCGGGTTGGAGAAACCTAAGTGCGCATGTCAGTTTGGCCACCTAAGACAGCCGGCCAAACTGACATGCGCACTTAGTGCACTCACTCTACTCCACCTCCTCCCCCTCCCATGGCCCAGCCCTCCACTCCTTGCACATGCTGGCCAAGCCAGCAGCTGAAAAATAAAACAATAGTAAAATATTGTTTTATTTTCTAGCTGCTGGTTCAGCCAATGGGGCGATGCTTCTTTGCCATTACAAAGGAGCCACCTGTAAAAACCAACAATATCATGTAATACAAATATTGTGTCAAAAATATTGTGTCCCTATCCTTATAATAGTACAAAAGATTTGAAAATAAATAGCATTTCACACTAATATCATTAAATACATACAAAATACATTGGCCCTCATTACAACATTGGCGGTTAAAGCCGCTTACCGCCGCGCAGAAGACCGCCAACACACCGCCGCGGCAGCGGAATTTCGCCAAAGTCATTATGACCCACAGCTCGGAATCCGCCAAAATTTAGATACCCACACAAGTCCGCCACACCAAAGGTCAGTGATAAACTGGCGAAAACAAAACCTCCACCATCACGCCAACAGAAATACGCCCACACTATCACGCCCCACGAATCTACGTGGCGGTCTTTCAACCGCGGTATTCCATTGGCGGTACACACCGCAGCGCTCAAAATACACACACATATACAAAACACTACCACATTGGACAATTACAAATACACACCTGATACACATACACACACCACTCCCACACACCCAATACAATATAAAACACACACCCACATCACCCACAAACCCCTATGCCCAAAATCCTGAAAGAAGGCCAGAGAAAGACACTACAAACTACAACCAGGCATCCACAGGCACACAATACCATCACCCACATAACTTCCACGCACCTCACACAACACACCACAAAATATCACCCCACACATCACATCACAACACACACCACCCCACATATCACCCACACCACCCCATGGCACGGCAAAGACACCCCAGGTTCTCTGAGGAGGAGCTCAGGGTCATGGTGGAGGAAATCGTCCGGGTAAAGCCACAGCTATTCGGATCACAGGTTCAGCACACCTCCATAGCTAGGAAGATGGAGCTATGGTGAAGAATAGTGGACAGGGTCAAAGCAGTGGGACAGCACCCAAGAAATAGGGATGACATCAGGAAGTGGTGGAACGACCTACAGGGGTAGGTGCGTTCCGTGGTATCAAGACACCACCTTGCGGTTCAGAGGACTGGCGGCGGACCCCCATCTCCTCCCCCACAACTAACAATATGGGAGGAGCAAGTCTTGGCTATTCTGCATCCTAAGGGCCTCGCAGGAGTAGATGGAGGAATGGACTCTGGTAAGGCAATTCTTTACTACTATATCCCCCACCCTACCTGCATGCCATCACATACCCCCACCTTCGCCCTCACCCCCATCACTCCAACTCCTCACAAATGTCCCAATATCACAAACCACATATCCCAACACCAAGCCCTGCCTGCAACAACAAAGCATGGACACCCATCACCAAAGCATGGCCACTGCACATACCCATACACTCCCCTAAACCATCATCACACAAGGTCCCACACAGGAATGCAAGCACTGGGGTACACGGTCACCCACCCATTGCACACCATGGCACACACAGATGCAATAATCATGCTTTTATACCCCTGCAGGACCCCTACCCAACGTCACTGCACAGGAGAGTCCAGACATGTCCACACCACCAACAGAAGAGGCCCACAGGGATGACAGCAGCTCTGTCCAACTGGATCTAGATGACCAGCCCGGCCCATCTGGGACCTCGGGACAGTTGGTTCCTCTGACACAGTCACAGGCCACCACAGAGCTTCCCCCCTCTGGAAACACCAGCACAGCACCCACCCAGCGGGCCCATACCTCTGTCCCCAAGACACTTCAATCAGCAGTGTGTCCTCCACTACAGGGAACCCAGGCTAACCCACCATCCCAACAACAACAGGGACCTGGGGGCAGTGGCAGTGGGCACACGGTCCAGGGGACAGAGGCCCAGGGAAACAGGGGAACTGGGAGGGCTGCTGTGCGACAGGGGGAGGACAGGCCCAGGGAACCTGCTCTCCACGAGGCCCTCTCCAACATCATGGGAGCCTACCACCATTCCCAGGAGACGATGGCAACGGTACTGGCCAAGTTTCAGGAGACCCAGCGGCTGCAGGAGGAACAGTATTTGGGCTTCAGGGAGGAACTCAGATCCATCAATTCCACCCTGGGCACCATCGTAGGGGTGCTGAAGGAATTCCTCAACACCAGGAGGGACACTGTGGCACAACAAGGGTCCCCTGACACTAGCATGGACGATGAACTGCCCACCACCTCCGCCAGTGCTAGTGGACAGGAGGCACTGCCACAGGACCACCACACCAGCACCCCACCCCTGCAGAGGGAGAACCACCCCGGTCCCTGAGATCCAGGACAAAGACAGAGAACAATGCCAAGACACCTGCCAAGAAATGAGACCACCCTGAATGTCATCCTTTTGTCCCACCTTGTCACCCTGTCCATCCTTCAACTGCCCCAGCTCCACTTCCTATGCCCCTTTGGACAATGCACCTGTGAGACTAATAGACTGGACTCTGCCATGGACATTCCTCCACCATCCCCCCTCACCATTTTACAACCCCCTCCACTATTTAGCACTTAAATAAACACCCTTAAAGCACAAAACAATCTGGAGTCTGTCTGTGATTTCGAAATGTTGTATTAGCTATTACAGTGACAAAATGCTCTTTCAATTGTAATGTCAACATACCTATGTCACACAGCTATAGTCCATGAGGAAACAAAGCTGATGTGTCACAGTGGGACCCACATCTGTGAAATCGTAAGGGAAAGTGACAACTCAGTGACCATACACTGGGTGAAAAGGACAGACAGTAGAGAGGTAGTAGTGTTAAAGTACATGTAGTAGGTAGGTTTGTATTCTTACCTGTGTCTCACTGGAAGTATTGCAGGATCACAGAGTACCTGTTGTCGACGTCCTCTTCTTCTGCTTCCTCGTCTTCGCTGTCCACAGGCTCCACAGCTGCCACAGCACCTCCATCTGGACCATCCACCTGCAGAAAAGGCACCTGTCGTCGCAAAGCTAAGTTGTGAAGCATACAACAGGCCACCATGATCTGGCACACCTTCTTTGGTGAGTAGAATAGGGACCCACCTGTCATATGGAGGCACCTGAACCTGGCCTTCAGGGGGCCGAAGGTCCGCTCTATAATCCTCCTAGTTCGCCGATGGGCCTCATTGCAGCATTCCTCTGCCCTTGTCCTGGGATTCCTCACTGGGGTCAGTAGCCATGACAGGTTGGGGTAACCAGAGTCACCTGTAAATGGCAAGGGACAACTGTTAGACACACACTAACCTGTAGGGATATCCCCAGACCCAGACAACTATTCCCAGCGATTTTGTTCCAGGTGCTCACCTAATAGCCACACGGTGCCTCTGGAGTTGCCCCATCACATAAGGGATGCTGCTATTCCGAAGGATGTAAGGGTCATGCACTGAGCCAGGGAATTTGGCATTAACATGGGAGATGTACTGGTCGGCCAAACACACCATCTGCACATTCATTGAATGGTAACTCTTCTGGTTTCTATACACCTGTTCACTCCTGCGGGGGGGACCAAGTCCACATGTGTCCCATCAATGGCACCTATGATGTTGGGGATATGTCCAAGGGCATACAAGTCACCTTTCACTGTAGGCAAATCCTCCACCTGAGGGAACACGATGTAGCTCTGCATGTGTTTCAGCAGGGCAGACAACACTCTAGAAAACATAGGCTGGGACATCCCTGATGCTATGGCCACTGTAGGTTGAAATGACCCACTTGCAAGGAAATGGAGTACTGACAGCACCTGCACTTGAGGGGGATTCCTGTGGGATGGCGGATAGCTGACATCAGGTCTGGCTCCAACTGGGCACACAGTTCCAGGATAGTGGCACGATCAAGCCTGTAGGTGATGATTACATGTCTTTCATCCACTGTCGACAGGTCCACCTGTGGTCTGTATACCGGAGGATGTCGCCATCTCCTCACATGTCCCGGCGGACGGTGCCTATGAAGGACAACAGTGAGTACAGAGTCAACCAACTCAGAGGTACGTAAACACAGCTTACTCAGAAAACCATTCATACCCCGAATTTTGCCTGTCTGAGTGTTGAGCCAAGGCCTAGGTATGTGTGACACAGTTATAAATCAAGCCATGTGGGCCCCTGAAATGGCGGCTGCCTGACCTGTAAAGTGGGACAATGGGATGTGAGGTAACTGTGCATGCGTTGTACACCGTCGCGGTAGGCGGTCGAACACCGCGGCGCATTTCTGCATTGGTTAACATTGGACCCCATGGGTCCCAGGAGCCAATGACGATGTACGCCGTCGGTGACGGTATCCACCGCCGCGGACGTGACAGCCATTTTCTATCTGTTCAATCACTCGATACCTGATCTTCGACAGGAGAGGACCTACACTGCAAGTGCTGCCTTGACCACAGTCTGGAAGAGACAATGGCTCGTGCGTCTGGGGAAAGGGCCCCTGCCTTCACCACGGAGGAGTTGGAGAAACTCGTGGATGGGGTCCTCCCCCAGTACACGCTACTCTACGGTCCTCCAGACAAACAGGTAAGTACACTGGGAGCATGCTGTATGGGCAATGCCTGTGTGGAGTGTGGTGGATGAAAGGGGGGGAATGAGGTGTGCATGAAACGACGGTAAGTGCATGTGCCACATGTCAAGGGTAGGGATGCGGGCCAATGACTGTGACGGTGCAGTTGGTAATAACTTCTCTTTTTCCCCTGTACAATTCCTGTAGGTCAGCGCCCACCAGAAGAAGGATATTTGGCGTGCCATCGCCAAGGACGTCCGGACCCTGTGGGTCTATCACAGATGGAGCACCCACTGCCGTAAAAGATGGGAGGACATTCGCCACTGGATCAAAAAGACGGCGGAGGACCAGCTGGGGATGGCCTCCCAGCGTGGGAGGGGTGCCCGTCGCACCATGACCCCCCTGATGTTCAGGATCCTGGCGGTGGCGTACCCGCAGTGGGATGGGCGCTTGAGGGCATCACAGCAGCAACACGGGGGTGAGTACACTCTCATTCTGCTGATTCAGCGCGTAGTGGAGATGTCTGGGTGGGGGAGGTGGGCTGTGGGTTTCCCTAGGCCAGGGCGAGTGTGCTAGTTAAGTCCCTTTTTTCAGGCAGACCCTGTGGCACCTTCCCCACCTCTGTACAGTGCCAACTACACCTAGTCCGGCTCCTGTGACATCCATGTGTGCAGATATCGGCCATAGCCTTGTAGGCCATTTACCAGGAATTGAATAGTGGAGCCCAAGTGCACGGCGTAGTGCAGGGGGCTTCTGTGTCTGTCGTGTTTGCCAACGGTAGCAGTAATGCATGCACTCAACTTGTCTTTCTTCTGTCTCCCCCCCACCTTTTTGTGCCTCCCTGTACATGTGTGCATTAGCATCATCAGGCGGAGGAGAAGTGGCACCGGAGCAGGAGGGAGCAGTATCCCTCATGGCCCTCGAGGGCGACACTACGGACTCTGATTTCACCAGTGGGACGGAGGGCGAGGGGAGCTCCACGGCTGGGACAGGAGCTGACACCAGCGATACAGACTTGTCCTCTGATGGGAGCTCCCTTGTGGTGGAGGCCCCATTTGTGCCCCCGCACCTACAGCCGCAACCCCCCCTCCAGCACCACCCTCCCAGCAGCCCCTCAGCCTTTGCCCCATGCCCACTCACCCAGGAGGGTGGGCATCTCCTTCGCCCCAGGCACCTCAGGCCCTGCCCCAGTCACCCCTGCTGCCCTCAGTGAGGAGGCCATTGACCTCCTCAGTTCCCTCACTGTTGGCAGTCTGCCATTTTGAATGCCATCCAGGGTGTAGAGAGACAGTTGCAACAAACCAATGCATTCCTGGAGGGCATTCATTCTGGTCAGGCAGCCCTTCAGCAAGCTTTTCAGACTCTGGCCTCAGCACTGATGGCAGCCATTGTCCCTGTCTCTAGCCTCCCCCCTCCAACTTCCTCCACCCAGACCCAATCCCCTGTACCTCAGCCTACCCCAAGCACACCATCAGGCCAGCATGCACACACCTCAACACACAAGGGAAGCTCAGGCAAACATAAGCACCACACATCCCACAGGCACTCACGCAAGCATCACACACATGCAGACATACCAACATCCACTGCCTCCAATGTGTCCCCCTCCTCCTCGTCTTCCTCCTCCCTCCCAGTCCCGTCTCCACTCACACCTGCATGCACTACATCTACAGCCACTACGTCCATCACCAGCACACCCACCACCGCACCTCGCTCACGTGCAGTCACCACCCCCACTACCATTCACACATCCCCTGTGTCCTCTCCCAGTGTGTCTGTGACGCCACCTCCCAAGGTACACAAACGCAGGCACACACCCACCCAACAGTCATCCACCTCACAACAGCCTCCAGCGCATGCACCTTCACCCAAAGTCACCAAACGTACACCTCCTACAACCACAACCTCTTCCTCCACTCCCAAACCCCCTCCAGCTACCCGTCCCAGTGTTCCTAAGAAACTTTTCCTGGCCACCCTTGACCTCTTTCCCTCACCTCCCCCACCCCGTCAGTCTCCTAGGGCCCGACTCCTCAGGTCCCAACCTATCACCTCAGCCACAACATCTCCGGGTGCCAGTAGTCACCGGATTCTGGAGTGCACCAGGCAGCAGGGCAGCCAGTGTGGCAAGGAGCCACAGCACGGACAGTCCCCCACCTGTCAAGCATCAAAAGTTGGCCAGTGTCTGGCGGGAGAGGGGGAAGACAACAGCCAGCAAAGCCGCTCCCAGGGGCACAGGTGGGAGTGTGGAGTCAGCAGTGACACCTTCCAAGGTGGGGAAGGGGCACAAGAAACCCGGCAAGTCTGGGACGATCACCACGGCAGAGAAGACCGCCAGCTGCCCCGCTGGTCCAGACAGAACCGCCAGCAGCAGCCCCGCCGGCCCAGACAGAACCACCAGCAGCCCCGCTGGCCCAGAGAGGACCACCAGCAGCAGTCCCACTGGTCCAGACAGAACCGCCAGCAGCCCCGCTGGCCCAGAGTGGACCGCCAGCAGCAGCCCCGCTGGTCCAGACAGAACCACCAGCAGCCCCGCTGGCCCAAAGAGGACCGCCAGCAGCAGCCCCGCTGCCCAGGAGGCAACCGCCAGCAGCCCCACTGGCCCAGAGACGACCGCCAGCAGCAGCTCCGCTGCCCAGGAGGCAACCGCCAGCAGCCCCGCTGCCCAGGAGGCAACCGCCAGCAGCCCCCGCTGGCCCAGACAGGACCGCCAGCAGCTGAACCGCTGCCCAAGACAGGACCGCCACAAGCACCGCTGCCCAAGACAGGACCGCCACATGCACCGCTGCCCAAGACAGGACCGCCACAAGCACCGCTGCCCAAGACAGGACCACCACAAGCACCGCTGCCAAAGACAGGACCGCCACAAGCACCGCTGCCAAAGACAGGACCGCCACAAGCACCGCTGCCCAAGATAGGACCGCCACAAGCATCGCAGGCCCATGAGTGCCAAATGCACCGACGCTACTGAGGCCGCCCTGAGCAGGATGAAGCACTCTGGGCACCAAGCCCCCTCCAGAACCAGTGGAGTGTCACATCCACTACCTTAGTCCTTGGTAGGATGAAGCACTCTGGACACAAAGCCCCCTCCAGAACCAGTGGAGAAAGGCATCCACTACCTCAGTCCTTGGCAGGATGAAGCACTCTGGGCACCAAGCCCCCTCCAGAACCAGTGGAGTATCACATCCACTACCTCAGTCCTTGGCAGGATGAAGCACTCTGGGCGCAAAGCCCCTTCCAGAACCAGTGGAGACTGTTATCCACTTGAGTGACTGTGGCTTTGCACTCCCAAGGATTGAACAGTGGGCAAACCACCCACTGTAGAGACTTGAGAGACTGTGGCTTTGCACTCCCCAGGATTGAACAGTGGGCATGTGGCCCCCTCGTGGATTTGGCGTTGTGCACTCAACCAGCTGAGGTGCCCCCCCTTTCCTTTCCCCCTGAGGTGCCTGTTTTATTTCTATCTGATGCCCCTGCAGTGTTCTCTCCGTCACGTTCGGATATCTTGTGTGGACCTCGCCCATGCAGTGTGGGCCCAGTGGTCCACGGACTTTAAGGGTGGAATACCCTGGACTAATATTCTTGGTGTATATAATTGTAAATAGTGTATGTATAAGATTTGACTACCGAATTTTAATATATTACAATCGATCAGCTCATTTCCTTTTGTCTTTGCATTCTTCCGGGGGGTTGGGGAGTGTACCTGTAATGTATCATGCTGTCTTGGTGTGTGTGTTGTAGTGGGTGAGGGTGGGGGTGGGGGTGTTGCATGTTGCGTGCGTGTGTCACTGTTTTTTCCCTCCCCCATCCCCTGTGTCGTAGGTGCAGTACTCACCGTGGTCTTCGCCGCCAACGGTCGTGCTCCTGGTAGAGGAGCAAGAAGATGAAGGCTGGTAAAATGAGGAGCTCTGGTTCCATGGCGTCTTGGTTCCTCGTGGGGTGTGCAGAGGTGAGCGTTTTCCCTTCGGAGTCCTGTTTCCCCCGTGTTTTTGTTTGCGGTTAATCCACCCCGGAAAAGGTGGCGGATTGGTAGGTTGTGATACTGTGGGCGGTACATTGTTTCCCACCTGTCTGTTGGCGGTGACCGCCGTGCTGTTTGTTTGTACCGCCATGGCGGTCGGAGTGTTAAAGTGGCTGTCTTTGTTGGCGGTTTCCGCCACGGTCGTAATTCCATTTTTTTTTCCGCCGGCCTGTTGGTGGTCTTACCGCCGCTTTAACACCGACCGCCAGGGTTGTAATGAACACCATTGTGTCTTAATATATATGTAGCTTAAAGTAGGACATCTTAACTATTTTAATATATACCATTAATATTATGTTAATTAAATGTGTGTATTTTTATATATTTTTATAATGTAAAACAATTAATAAAAATACACACTTTACATTATATTAATTTTTTTAATTCTTTACATGTACTACTATAAAACCATGTTATATATGTATATATATCCACAAAAAGGCTCCTTTCAGGACGTGCCAACCATGGGGGGTGGAGCACAAACCGGAGGAGCCTGCAGACTATACCATCAATCATCAACAAACAAAAAAGCAAGAAAGACGCTCACTCGGAAAGGCAGGTGAATCGAAGTGTTTTACTTCAAATGCCGCGTTTCAGGCATCAGCGCGACCTTGTTCACTTTGCACAAGTAATCTGTGTTCACTTGTATGATATTATTGGTAAAGTTTATTTTACAGCATGAAAGCACCATTGTGCGTGAAAAAGTTTTATACACACTTTGGAATGAAGAAAATGATAATAGAGAAGAGATGGTGCAATCAGATTTTAAAGAAGTGCTGCTGCACTTTACTAGATTAAAGAAATCTGAATCTTTTGGAAATGCACTTTAAAGCTGAATGAAATTACATTTTAAACAAACTTTGCACTGTGGCCTTTGTCGAACACGGTTTGGTAATTTGCACAGAAACACATTAATCAGTTCATGCGAGTCACGTCATGTAACATAAGGGACTTCATATCCAAGTAAGCACTGGGACATAAGGCGGAATTATCAGTAACTGATGGTAACTTAGAGAGGGACGAGGGACTACTGAGTTCCATACCTGTGATCAAGGTCCTGGTGGACCGAAACGCTTCGGGCTGTTACTTGCTGTATGCTTGTAATGAACTGAATAATAAATAAGCAGCTATGAAAATCTCCTGAAGAGCTCATCTCTTCGCTCGTAGTTTGGTGATATTTTGAGGTAATACAAACCAGTGTGGTCCTGTCGGTTAGGATGCACCACCATGAAGAAGAATAAGGGGCACCACAAGCCGTCCATATTTTGGGGCCAAGAGACAAAATATATACACATATATATTTACATGAAACATATAATATTAATTAATAATTCAATTACAAAACTTTAAATAAATTACCAAACAAGTAAAATTTAAAAAAATAAAAGAACAAAAAAATACATTTGCAAAAAAAATTATAAGAATTTAAAAACAAAGAAAATTATGAACAAATATTAATAATAAATATATTTAACCAATATTAGGAAATGTATTGGAGTTTGGAAATAATAGACACTGTTCCTACTCCAGTGTATGGAACAGTAGCGAAAGAGTGTGTTGGACTTTGGAAGGGTTAACATATTATTCCCAAACCAAACAGTGCAAACGTAGGGACCGCATTGGACTTCAAATGGGTTTAATTCAATATTAACACTCCACTGTGTGCAAAAGTAGGGAAAGTGTTGCAATTCAGAGGGGTACATTTTATTATTCCCACTCTAGTCTGTGCGACAGTAGGGAAAGTGTTAGACTTTGAAGGGGTTAAATTTACTTTTCTCACTTTAGTCTGTGCAACAGTAGGGAAGGTGTTGGACTTTGGAAGGGTACGATTTACTATTCCAACTCCAGTCTGTGCAGCAGTAGGTAAACTTCTTGACTCCAAATACATTACATAGTTGAATAACCTTATTAATTTACAAAAAATATGAAACTTTAAACCAATTTACATAATTCATAAAGAATGTAATAATTATTTTTTAAATTAAAATGTTTAAATATTACTTAATAAACTGGCCATACTATACCCCTACAAACATAGCAACCCATACCTAAAATATAACTAAGATAAACCAGTATTACATAATGTACATAATTAATGATCAATTCAATAATAAATCATAAATTAATCATTCTTAATTATTCATTACTTAATTAACTTCCCAGTCGATACCCCTACAAATCCAGCACCCCACATCTAACATATAACTGAATATATGACAAATATGAAATGCACATAATTAATAATCAATAAAAAAGTTAATGATAAATTCAAAATTAATAGTTAACTAATTATTATCTGATTAACTTTCCCATAAGAGCCGTACAAACCCAGCAACCCAAACCTAACATATAAGTAAAATAAATCAGCAATCCATAATTAATATCAAATGAATACTTACTTAAAATTAGTAAACAATTAATAATTATTACTTATTTAACTTCCCATCCTATCCACAACAAACCGAACAACCAGTTACAATACTATAAATTACTATTAGCAAATACATAAAAAGTTCTCAATCACTAAAAATTGCAAACTATATTTAAAACAATTAACAGCCATCAGACTACCATATTGACAAAATAATATATGAATTTAAATATATTATAATAAATACATGATATTTTTTACAACTATATTCTTGAAAACAATATTAACAACAACAATATTACTTACCTGACAAAACAATATTCTTGACAACAATATTCCTGCATCACAATATTCTTGTTTCACAATATTTGTTTCCAATATTTTTGTCTCCTGATATTTACAACTCCATATTTTGTCCAAATACCAGTGAGGCTCCTTTTTGATTTATTATCTCATAATGGCTCATCAGGGTTCTCTTAGTCTATCATTTTGTTATAAAGGCTCGTAGGTGCATATACAAAGACAGTCATGGTGGGAAATATGTAGCCAGAATACTTTCCTTCTGGGTCCATTGGGGCCTGGTTTCTACAAGTTCCTTTGCTTAGGATGTCTAAAGGCCTGGGCCTGGCAGGCCTGCCTCAAAGACCTTCAAGGAAATGACCAGGAGGCATCAGCAGTACATCTGGATTTTCAGCATATCTGCCTCGAAATCAGTCTAGAATGCTTATATAGGACTGATGCTAACCCTTCTCCAACTCGTCTACCCCAACGATCATTGAAACAGCAAGCCTTTCCACGAGATTCACCACCATTAAGCCATAGACAGAAGTCACAACAAAGCCCCACCCTTACAACATAGAAAGTTGTGCCCGCCCACACAGCATCTTCCTACGGTTGTCGGATGCTGCAACCTATGGCCAGCAAGACACTCCGGAGAGCGCGTTAGCATATATGCTCACTGGAGTGGAACAACAGCCTAGGAGAATAATACTCCAGGCTGTTGCTTCCACATTCCCTGTATGCTAACTGAAGAGGCTGGTGAGTGGGTATGGGATATTTGGTTGGAGGGAAATAGACGAGGGGTTTACTGTCTGATGGTGTCCTTCCACAGAATAATGGGCTAGTGATGACTCCGCCTCCCCAAACCCACCCAAAATGGGTCACCATACCTACTATTGGGGGGGAGGTCAAGGTTCATGTACAGGCATGTACACTACCTTGCAGAATGCATGACCTGTACCCAATCTGAAAGCGTGCTTTAAGGGACTCATGGCCTGATTTAGAGTTTTTCAGATAGGGTACTCCATTGCAAATCTGATGGAGTACCCTGTCCACCAAACCCTTGGTTCACTTCCCTTATTTAGAGCCAGATGGACTGTAAGTGTTCTTTTATGGAGCCCCCTTTTTCTGTCGAATGAACACTTCCTCTGATGGCTCTTATGGACCTTACACCATCCGGGCTATTCGAGTTGGACAGTGTAAGGGATTTTTTTCTTGTTTGTCATTGCCAAACAAACCTAGTGGTAAGGAACTGTTAAAAACAATAATGAACCCCCCCACACACACTCCAGCTTTAAGAGAATGTTTTTGAAAAAATGGTGCCATCCATCAAACATTGCCTACAATAACTGGAGATGCCATGATGGCAGTTCTAGAGAGTTGTCTACATGATCAGTGGAAAACTCTATTTTTGGTGGGCGGATCTCCCTCGGAATGGCAGATGTATTGTCCTTCACCATCCTGATGGACTAAAATCTGTTCGCCAAACTACAACTCAGGCCCTAAGTTTATTAGTCAGGGGCTACCTGTTCAAGTCTCTTATTAGCTAATGTTTAATATGTTTCTCAAGCACCCTTAAATTTTCATTGAAGATTGTTAAAATAAATGCTATGTGCTGTCATCAGGGTCAGAGATCATGTGATATCATGATGGTGTTCTAGGTCAGGAGTTGTCACTCTAACCATCACTTGAATTTAGTGAAATTACTCCACTGCATTATCACATTAGAAACAAATGAAGAAAAGGCTGAAACTAAAATAAATTCAAATTCTCCATCACTCAGAAATTTAAGAAATGAAAACTCTAATCTTAACAGAAGACACAAATAACAGAAATCAGATTCACACTCCTATATTTGTTCATGTAAGCAAGTTAAAAGATTTTAAGGAGAAAATATGTGTTTATGTGCCACATTTGGTACTGTTAACGCGTCCGTCTATGTTAATTTATACACATCAGGACTCGTTTTAGGTCGATGAATCTTTGGACCCAGTGGTGAGACACCATAAGACGAGACAACTGATCAATACATCAAACCATATGTCAATAATATTGTTAACATATATCACCACAATATATTTCACTTTAGACATTAATAACTCTTCGACGCAACCATGACCTTTCAGTCATGAATAACCACACCTTATTTAAGTTTTTGTGAATTTTATTCCCTATTGATTACAATCTAATAGCAAATGTATTAATCTCAAAACCAAGAAGCAAAGAGCATTATCACAAAGCGGCAACTATGGTAAGTTTTCATCAATGCAAAGATCACAAATACAAGATAATCATATGAAGATAACAAATCAGAATACAGAGAACCTCCTAAAGGTATTAGTTCAGCATAGCACCATGTCAGTCACGTCCTTTATGTCAGTCAAGATGAATTGCCTCATCTAACCACAATTAGCATCAGCATGCTGGGCTTCATGCAAAACAATTTAGAACATCAATTTGGAAAACGTCTAACTAAGGTCTCTAATCAAAAACACACAGCAGTTGGTACCTAGAAAGGAAAGGCAGAATAAATGAATTTCCATTAGCAACGGTATAATTACCCTCCTCAGAATAGGTCAACATACAGGGTCAGTCTTCGTCTTCAGGACATCAGTTAGATCGCCGTCAGTCTATCTAAACTAAGGACAGGAGACACCTCCTTCATAAGGAAGAAAGTGTAATGGGGCAGTCTATGGGCGAGGATGGTTTTGGCTAAGTCTCAGATCACCAAATAGAGTGACAGAGTTTCTGGATGCAATCGGTATCATTCCCTACCTAATGCCCTTTGTTCCTTGTGTCATGAGTTTTTATCCCTTTTTCGAAACACATTCCCCCAAAATCTTATTGGTCAGTCACTACACCCCACTATCTGTAACCTATCAAATTATACATTAAGTAATGCATTTGTCATTTTGTGATATCTCGTAACACTTTGATTGGTCTTCATAATTGACTTTTTTCGTAGGTGGCATATCCGGGGTTACTTCATTTTCTGGCACATACTTCGGGTCAAGAGTTCTCTTCTCCGTGATTTAATGTCCTTGAAAGTGTCCATGTTTGTTGCGAAGTCCATAAATTTTATACTAGAGCTACTAGCATGCGGATGAGAGAATTTAGCATTGTTGCAAATAAGTGAAGAAAAGAACAATTGCTGGTTCATGGCCTTTGCTAATCAGTACACTGGAGAAACAGAAAAATACGCTTTAATATGAGAGCTACAGAGCTAGTTTTCGACTCACGCTAACTTAAGGCTTATGGATTCTAATAAATGCAGTCTTCGTACGTGTTAACATATTCAATTAATCATACAGACAATTATTGCTTACAGTCGACATTAGTTTATGCATGTGAAAAAGTCTCACGTTTAAAATACGTTTCAATGAATAATATTATTATTAGTGCAGCATTGTTAATTATAAGCATTTCACATCTAAAATAGGTAATATTTAAACTACGCTCTCTCAGTACATTTTTAGAGTCTTTTTTAAAATGTGTTCATATATAGAACTTTTTGTCTACTTGAACTATGAACCTTCTGCCACAGTAATAGGGTGCATGAGATCCAGTCCCGGAACACTAGGTTGGAAACAGTGTTTCTCTTTAAACACCCTTCCTTGAAGCTGTAGAGTGATATGTAGAGCCAAGCATCCAGATGGGTTTATAGGGTTTCTCCTGACCAGTCTGCCCTGTGTGAACAAATTTAAAACACTATTGAATAATCAAAATATTGGATGATTCATCAAACTCTAAGCCTTTTTTGTTGTTCCAGATCAATGTCCTCCGTCCCTCTAAACTTTCTCATAAAGGTTTTCTTGTGGAAAAATAGTATTTATTGTTAAACACATTGAAGGATAGATTTATAGAGATACTAACCATAATCACCTTAAATTTCACAATCTAGATTTATAAATCGTAAAACATGAGGTATAATGAAAAGCAAGACGTTTTCACGTCTAAAGGGTTTGGCTTATTAGATCAATTGGAGCCATCACATTTCTACAGATCAAAATGTTTCATGTGATTTGAGAGATTACTCACAGGTGACTAATCTCAAATTGATTTCTCTTGGGGTCCTCTTTTTATTATTCGTATTTGCTCAATAATCTTAAAAAGTTCGTTTTGGAATATCCAAAGTAGACCTCTGACTTTAATTTTTAAAATAGTTTAGTATGTGGGAGATATCCCCGGGAACCGCTTACCCTGAACCTAATCCTTCTCCTTGCCTTTTCAGCTAAACCTATCTTTTAGGTTATAGCTGTCACTCATCATTGTATGTAACTCTTTGTTTACTCCCTCTATATTTTGTACTTACATCTTACCCTCAATCTTCATTTAATTCTTATCCCTAACCCTTTCCCTTGTAAACTTAAGCTTCAATGTACACATAACACTTATACTTACTGATAACCTTCCTAATTATTTGTCCTTTAATGTTTCTGTTTTCTATTTTTTTACCCAAGATTGTTTGTGTCCTGAGAAGTTTCTGCCAAACAAATGTCACTGTACCAATGGGTCCTGCAAACAAAAAGAAACAATTTGCTATGCTGAGGTGGCCTTTGCTCAGAACACTTCCTTCTTATGTAACAGATGAAGAAAAACCTATTTTCTAATAGTTACTGGTTTTCTGCATACAATTTGCTTCTCCGCCACCTGCCAGGATCCTATGGGGTGCTTTAAAAGGGTGTGCTCTTTTTCAAAGGGTAGGTGACTGAGATTACTTACATTTGCATCTTTATACCCGGACCAGCTGTGCTCCAGAACGTACCTCGCTCTTTCCTGTATTTTCAAACCTTTTCATTCATCACGGTCTCTGCCATCAATGTGAAACCTCTGAGTTGCCATAATCATTATGATAATGCCTGGTTGTATTTCAGGGTGTCATACGGAGGGGTATAAATAACAGTATCTCATGCATATGAAATAAAAATCCATATTTTTATTTTTTTCTACTTTCATCTAGGAAGCTTTACAGTCAAATGGTGTCCTTTCTAAAGTAAAGCATTGCTGAAAAGATTTAGTGCACGAGTACAGGTGACAAATGTGGTTACTAGCAGGTGAGGGATATTAATAAGGCATTTGCTTTTCAATATTGTGGCGCATTGAAGACAAGTCAATCAAGGGATTATACATAATGATGAACTGGCCCTACCGATAACAGGCAATTTTTTAAGTGGGGACCCTCTTCCTGGAGGAGAGTAGAGTACAATAATTTCAGAGTTACTGAAAGACTTCCTCAACATGGCAAATTGTAGGTGTGAAAAGTGGGCAGTTTTGCTGCCTATTGGAGAAGGGTCTATTAAGTTTCAAAGTAAGAGGGCTGTCCTTTGGCGTTTTATTGCAGCCAGGTCATGCAACATTCTAAATCGAAACATTGTTGGAAAATGTAACTTTAGGTATGGTTGATGCAAGTTATGGACAACCATGTGGATTTGACATCTCTGCACCACTGTGGAGGAGAACTCAATATAGGTGTGAAGAGTTCTGTGCATTATGCCTCTAGTAACATGCTGCCTTTCAATTCATGCCTGAAACATGATGTTTTAATGATGAGGTTTGAGCCTTTAACCAAAGGCCTGCTGGTTGCTTTTCAGAACAACAATGCTACTGGTTATTTCCTGAGGGTAAGTGATTTGATTGTGCATTCTCATACATAGGCCTAAAACATTCCAGAGTTAGGTTGTCCTATCACGTTTCAACTTAGCATTAGTCAACTGTTGTATTATAGCTACACCTGATTCCTCTCCAATAGATGTTTTGGGAATAAGTATTTTGCAATAGCAAACCCTGTGATTCAAAGAATCGTAGGTTTTGTGACTGCAGAATTCCTTTTTCTAATATACTAACCCTATTTAGTGATTTTAGTAAGGCTTTCTGAATCACATAATAGGATTACCAACCCATACTGAATCATAGTTTTGAAGGTGCATGTTAGTCAGTATGGTATCAGTGGTTTGTGATCTTAATTCCAGTTGCAAACCACTGATCAGTTATTGACTCTCAAGTTGGGTTGGTAACTCATTCCCAAAGGAAAAGGGGGAACATTCAAAAACTCTCACCTTTGTGAATCCACAGGGCGAATAGGCAGTCGTCAAGGGGACCAGTTGCTGCTCAAATCGCAAAACAGTTTTTGTTTTAAAGCAGCAAAGGTTCCTTTAAAAAACGTGGGATTCTTTAATTAAAAAATTCTCTGTACTGGAATGCAAGTGCAGGAATGCTGGTCTGCTATCTGTTGCAGGCTACCATCCCATTGCGGTGGTCAATCGCAGGGGATTTTAAATTGCGATGTTAATTAGTCATGTCATGCTGTAATCCCATGTAATTCCTTGTTTTGAAAACTGACATATTAGCACATAGGCCGGTTTGCAAAATGAAGTACTTTTTGATAAAGTCACAATTTTTTACCACTTCTTGCAACCAGGCTATTAGTACATCGGGTCCTCAAATTCTGTAGACATCCTTTGCCAATGCTCCAGAAGATGGTATCTGTTTTGCATAATATTGAGAATTGTTCAGTTTCTGTAAATGGGAGTCAGCTGGGTGATTTAATGGTGGATATTTTGTGTGCTCTTCATTTCAGGTTGATTCACATTTTTTTTGACAACCTGTTTTAGTAATTCATGCCAAGGCTCATCGTGTTGCGTTTGTTTAAGGCAAGTTTTGGATAGCAAGTTAGTTAGTTCACAACTGGACTAAAGAAGGGTGAGAACTGTAAAAGGTTGTTTATTTTGAAAAAGTAGAGCCTGATTACGAGTGTGACAGTCCTCAGACCGCCACACTTGTGGTGGCTGTTGGACCACTGTGGTTGGGGAAGTCCAACTGCCACATTGCAAGGTTGGCGGGCAGTCCCGCCAACCTACCGCCATCACCGCTGGGATCTACAATCCTGACCGGGTGATGGTGGCAAAGGTTGGAATCAGCCAGGGCGACGCTGAACGCAGCCCCACCCTGCTGATTACGACCTGGTTCTCTGACAGCCTTTTCATGGTGCCACCATGAAAAGGCTGGCAGAGTACAGATGAAGGGGGCCACAGGGGGGCCCCTGCACTGCCCATGCACTTGGCATGGGCAGTGCAGATGTCCCCTTGCCCAGCACCCTCCCAATGCTCACTGTCTACACAAGCAGACAGTGAGCATTGCGCAGGTGTTCGTGCACCCTGCGGGCAGCAGCATTGCCACCGGCTCAATTACAAGCCGGTGATAATGTTGCTGCCACTTTCCCGCTGGAGCCCAGTGGGAAAGTTGTAATGGGCCTGGAGGAGAGGTAGCCAGTATGGTGGCAGCTTCCCTATCAGAAGTTCAGCGGGTGGGTCAGCCCGTCCACCGGGCTCGAAATCAAGCCCTTAGGGCCTGATTTAGAGTTTGAGTTACTCCGTCACAAATGTGACTGATATCCCGTCCACTGTATTACGATCTCCATAGGCTATAATGGGATCGTAATACGGTGGGCGGGAAATCCGTCACCTTTGTGACGGAGTAACCTCCTCCGCCAAGCTCTAAATCAGGCCCTTATTCTCTTGTCTTGTTTAGTGGTCAAGAAAGAACACTCTAAGTTAAAGATTCCCCTCTGGTTTTTAATATTTTTAGAGCAGCATCAAGCCTTTTCCCATGCACCATTGGAATTGTGAAGAGTAGGGTGAATCTAAAGTAGCACCATTCCTCTGTTTTCAGATGAATTATGGTTAGGGTAGCTTCATTTAACCCAAAGGGTGTGTATTCCAGATATTCAGAAATATTTGATTGGTTCCACTGACCACTCTCTAGTAAGAGGAAGATTTGGGTGCTAATAACAGATTATTATTGGGTAGCTTCATTTAACCCAAAGGGGTGTGTATTCCAGATATTCAGAAATTTTAGATTGGTTTTCACTGACCACTCTCTAGTAAGAGCAAAATTTGGGTGCTAATAACAGATGATTATTGGAGGAGCTGTCCAATCCGCTATTTCAGCGGGTACCTGAACCTCTGGAGCCATAGGAATGATGTAATGGATCCTTGATCTGATGACGAGAGACACCCTCAGTGTAAAGTTCTGAATTAGTGAGTAGTTTGTAAAGAAATACTGGATCCAAAAAAGGACCATTTTTGAGAGTCCTCCCCAGTCCATTGTCTCAGGCACAAAAGCTGGAGAATCAGCACTGCTATACTGTTTTCGTCAAGGTAGACTAAAATGAAATTTTTGAGCATCTCCTATTGCAATCTCTGTCCTTTACAGGAGACATACGATAGGCTTGTGTTCATGGAGCACGTTACATGCTTCTTGACACTGATCTATTACTGCTCTTTCTGAGATCGTGCAGGTGCATGCTAATCTATTGAAGGGGCAGTAACTGCTATGGTCCTTCTGTTCTGTGGTGGGTTTCTTCTTGTACAGAGTTTGTATTGACTTTTCAATGGTTCATAGATTAAATAGTATAACTGGGTGAGTTGAACATTTGAGTGATGTTGGGATAAGTATAGCAATGAACTATGCTCTAATTGCAGATTGTTAGTTCGTATATTATTGATTTCATTCACTACATATAGATCAAATGCAATTACAGCTAAAGGACATTTCAGTTCAGTAAGACATATGCAATACAATTGCACCAGCCTTATGTGAAATTCATGCTCACTTGGCATTCAGACTGAAACGTAAAACCTGTTTCAAAATCGACTGGCCGTAGTTATCACAGGTTGTGCTATCAGATGTTTTCAGTACAAGGAAGCCTTTATAGTATCATAGCACTTTAACTAGTACTATTACTACTACGACTACTTCTTCTTCTAATGATAATAATAATAATAAGAAGAAGAAGAAGAGCGTTGTTACACTCTAAAAGAGCGCTAGCCATCCTGAAAATTCAGAAAAGGTGAGTGACACAAGATTCTTAGATCCTTCTCTTATAAAGAAGAAAGAATCTGGAATACTGTGCCTCCAAGGGCCTCTTGAGAAGGGCAATCATCTTCTCTTCTGATGTTGTTTACAGAGGCTGGTTTTCCCCAATCAAATAGCCTAAATGATTACTGGGAGATTTTCAAGGACAGTGGCATCATTTTGGTATGCACCAAGAAGTCATTTATGGCACACAGGCAATGTGAAAAATATTTACTATAAACCGTTTTTTCCATTACTTTTGTGGCTTTTACTCGCTCTGTTTTGGGGCAACAAGTAAAGTTATAATAATTTGACTCATGAAGGGCATATGTGAGAGAGCAGCATCAAAGAGGGAGCTAGAATGTGTCACAGGAGCATAGAAATCTATTTATTTAGTTACATTCAAAATCTTGAGATTAAAAAACAAATAAACTGTATGGTTGTGCAAACTAACTAATACATACAAACATATCAAATCATTACATATGTTGTGCTCAATATTAAGATCTTACCCATCAATGCCTTTACAAATGAACAATGTTGATATAATACTCCAGTTGTTAGGAGCAAAAAGGAACAAGAGCACAACTTTGTTCCTAAGGATTAGCCCGTGTGTGTTGATCAGCTGCACAGCACTGGAGTGTATCTCTGATGATATGTGTTGCTTTATCCATCGGAATTACTACGAATGTGCAGTGGGCTGTTATGTTTGTCCATTGCCTTTCTGTGGAGAAGACGCTTGAATTCTAACTGCCTGCCTTATCAGTTTTTGCATTGTGGGCATACTAGAGTGTTTTATTACTTTCTCTCTTGCTGTAAATATGTGGAGCGTTTTACTTAACCTTTAGGACTTGGTTCATGGATTGGATCATGGCTGTCACATTCCCACAGATGTCGAAAGTGTACTTTGTTTGATTGAGGGAAATTCCAGCCATGGAGAGCACTTGCCCTATTGATATCATAGTTGCTCAGGATGCAACCTGGCATGTGTATTATAGGGGCTTCCAGAGAAAGGCATTGCTGTGTGTTTTATGAGATCCATGCCTGCATTCACATCGTAGTGCTCATGGAGTCAAATAGAAGTAAGGAGCAATATAAAATAGGAGAGCCTCCAATCCGTGTATAAAAGTCTGTCTCTAATTTCCTTATTAAAGTCAAATCGTGGCCTCTAATAAAGAAATGATGTAGCTGCACAATTGTAATAAGTTATAACAGTTCAGTTCCGACATCACAATGCCTGCTGTCCGATCCATCAGTCAGGTCAAAGAACATAACTGCAGCTGCAGTTTAAACAAGGAAAATGGGAAACAGCTTTTACTTGTTCTAATATAATTTCATAAAAAGAAAATGTGAGCAGTAGAAAGAGGATATTTATGGAAACATATGTATTTTTTCCAACCCTGCGGGTCTTTGCAGGAATAATAGAATCTTTGCATGCTTCCAGACAATCAGAGCAACAGTATGTTTTAATCTGACTTACATTAAACTAGTTCAACTTATTGCAACAGAAAAATATAACAATTAGATAACAGACCATTAAATAAATACTTAAGATCACATATTTGAGGTAAAAAACACAGTTGCCAGTGGTGTTTAAACTTATATATGGAGCCTCTTGTGACAGCTATCATCTGCTCCCTCTTAAAAGCTGTATTAGATTCTTTCTACCATTCCAAAGACATCCAAGCTGTACAGTCTTTCATTTTCTTAGCAGTAGGTAGCCAGCCAATTGGCACTGTGTAAAAAGTATATCTTCTGCATGATACTCTTGTAATATTGTGCAAGGGTTAAGTTGAACCTGATTATTCACAATTTTGCTAATTTTATTAAAGATGTTGATCCAAATTTCCCCCAAAACAGGACAGATAGCAAACTTAGGAATGTTGTCTCACAGAGCACTCCAGGCCATATTTAGTTTCTTTGTGACATTTACTTAGTTTTGATAGTCTTCTATGAAAATTGTGAAGCGTGCAATAGATTTGGCTCCCTAATAGAGTGGGAGTAATAACTTAGTAAAACCTATTCAGTATCAGAGAAATCCGATCAACATAAACAGTTTCAGATAGCCATATATACAATTTCTCTTCCCATTGTGCTCTATCATCATCTTTAGTTTTAAGGCATTTGGTATATAACTAAGAAACGATCAGTGTGTCTGAGCTGAAAACAAATCTGTGGTGTTATAATGGGAGGGTTAGCATTTTTGTTCAGTCACAAATGTGTAATCTGCAGATAAACTCTGTTCTTAACTGATGAACGGTCTTCATTGAGTTATCTTTGAACCAATCTCCTAATTTGGTAATTCCTGTTTGAATCCACTTGCAAAATTAGTTGAGGTTGAACTAGTTAGAGAGCACATCTGTGCATATGGTACATTTCAACAATCACCAGCCACAGCACTCCCATCAATGATATTTCAAGCTTTAGTTGAGTTTACTTTATAGCCAGAATGTAGATTAAATTCTTCTCATCTTTTTTCTATAATTTCCAATGTGGGGCTACGAATGAGAGAGATGATAACAACATCATCTGTATAGTCTGGTATGAATATAGGAGGATTTAATTTAGGAACTGACTTGAAGTAGTTTAGTGAAGTAGTGAAGTAGTTTCCATATAAAGTCCACAATCTGTGGAACAAAGTGGGCACCTTTGCCCTGTTCTGTTATTTAATTGTAGAATATAGTTTATCATTCATTCTAATGCACACTTCATCTGTTTGATAGTGATTTGGAATCCAACTAATGAATTCTAAATGAATGTTCATGATATGAAGCAGCTCAAACAAAATCCCAGGATAACAAATCAAAAGCCTTTTTAGCATCTAGTAAAATAGTAAATAATGATTCTTGGAGCATGTCTTTGGGGTCAACCAGTGATATAGCAAAGCTGGTGTGTGACCGTCTATAAAACCATGTTGATAGTCATAGGTCAGAGTGGAGATAATAGTATTTAGGCTATTTGCTAATATATAGGTGTTAGACTTTTCATCCTTGGCGTGGTCTCCCTTAACTTTTTGCCTCTGTTTCCCAGGTTGTTGATGTGTGCTGGACTCTGTTTTGCTGTTTTGTTACTCTGAGCACTTTACCACTGCTAACCAGTGCTAAAGTGCAAGTGTTCCTATACAAAATGTGTAGGTAATTGGCTTATCCATGATTGGCAAATTTGATTTACTAGTAAGTCCCTAGTAAAGTGCGCTAGAGGTGCCCAGGGCCTGTAAATCAAATGCTACTAGTGGGCCTGCAGCACTGGTTATGCCACCCACATAAGTAGCTCTGTGATCATGTCTCAGACCTGCCACTGCAATGTCTGTGTGTGCAGTTTTTAACTGTAAATGCGACTTGGCAAGCGTACCCACTTGCCAGGCTAAACCTTCCCTTTTCTTACATGTAATACACCCCTAAGGTAGGCCCTAGGTAGCCCCAAGGGCAGGGAGCAGTGTGTGGTTAAGGTAGGAAATATAGTAATGTGTTTTATATGTCCTGGCAGTGAAATACTGCTACATTTGTTTTTCACTGTTGCAAGGCCTGTCCCTCTCATAGGTTAACATGGGGGCTACCGTTAAATATGATTAAAGTGTAGATTCCCTTTGGGAGCGGATGGACATGTGGAGTTTGGGGTCCCTGAGCTCTCAATTTAAAAATACATCTTTTAGTAAAGTTGATTTTAAGATTGTGTGTTTGAAAATGCCACTTTTAGAAAGTGAGCATTTTCTTGCTTTTACCATTTCTGTGGATTCCCTGTCTGGGTCAGTTTGACAGTTGGGCTGGTTGCGCCTCTCACTAGACAGTGACACAAAGGGAGCTGGGGTGTAGTCTGCATTTCCTGATGAGTCATCTGTGCTAGGAGGGGGGGGAGTGATCACTCACACCTGAAAGGGGTGTGCCTGCCCTCACACAATGTAGTCTCCAATCCCCATGTGTGTGTGTCTGGGGCCTGGCCTGGGCAATGCAGGATTTTACAAACAAGAGAGACTTTGCTTTGAAGTAAGCGTACTTCAAAGGGCAAAATGGGTATAAGAAGGGCACCCAAAACCACAGACTTTAGATCACTTCTGCAAACCAAGACGAACTTCTGCCTGGAGAAGAGCTGAAGAGCTGCCCTGTCTGTGACTATGCTTTGTGGAGCTATCCTGCAGTTGCTGCTTCTGCTTGTGCTAGAGGACAAAGACTGGACTTTGTGTTTCCTTCCTTCTTGTGAAGAACTCTCCAAGGGCTTGATTTAGAGCTTGCCTCCTGTTTTTTGAAGTCTTAGGGACAGCAAAGACTTCTCTCTGCCAGCACCTGGAGCCTTTGCTGAGACTCCTACTCTGCCAAGTGGTGCACATCCAGTTCCTGTGACCCAGAAAGGAGAAGCTGGCAGGCCAAGAGTGAGAAATCCACGCACCGACTGCTGTGCAGGAAAAAGATCGACGCAACTCCAATCTGTGGCTGAAAACCTGACGCGCTGCTGGCTTCGCGGCTGAAAATCAACGCTCGCCTGCAACGCGACAGGAAGATTGACACCCGAGGCTGGAGAAATGATGCACAGTATCGCTGACAGAGGCTGGTGATATCGCAACCCGCGCTGCGCGGTTTTCGGATCATCGTGCGGCAGGATTTCCAACGCAAACATTGCTGGCCGTGCAAAAACGACCCAAGGCCTGCCCGGACCCGAGAGTGCGGTTGGAATTGACGCATCACTCTCCTGCGAAGAGAAGAAACTACGCATACCGACTCGACTGAAGGAGAAACGATGGAAGGTCTCACTCGTGAGTGATATTGACACATCGCAAGCCATTTTTGATGCACACTCCCCCGTTAGGGGTTATTTTTGATGCACCCAAGGTACATTTTCACACTAACAGCATTAGCGTTGTGTTTAAAACTACATGA
The DNA here is from genome assembly GCF_031143425.1 of Pleurodeles waltl. Taxonomy (NCBI): domain Eukaryota; kingdom Metazoa; phylum Chordata; class Amphibia; order Caudata; family Salamandridae; genus Pleurodeles; species Pleurodeles waltl. The sequence goes on from NC_090448.1 coordinate 135,552,338, forward strand.
AGACTCTTTTTGCTTTTTAATTGGTATCTTAACTTATGTATTGTGGATTTTTGTCATTTTGGTCTTGTTTTGTTTAGATAAATATTTTCTATTTTTCTAAACCTGTGTTGTGTCATTTTGTACTATTTTCATTAAGTTACTGTGTGTGATGGTACAAATACTTTACACCTAGCACTCTGAAGTTGAGCCTGCCTGCTTGTGCCAAGCTACCAAGCGGGTAAGCGGAGGTTAGCTGAGGGTGATTCTCTATTACCCTGACAAGAGTGAGGGTACTTGCTTAGACATGGGGTAACCTGACTGCCAACCAAAGACCCCATTTCTAACAATAGGTAAATATTTGAGAGTCTGAATTTATTAGAGGTATTGGACAATAACATTTGCATTTGTTTGGTTTGGTTTCTTGCATAAGAATGCTGAAGGTTTTGGACCATGTAGATGGAATTTGATTCTTAAGTGAAATATCCTGAAAAAAATATAAATGAGAAATAACAGCTCTAATCACTTCTGCTGTAACCGTGGTGGCCAGATGAAGATATTCTGTTTCATCAATCCCAAGAATATCGAGCTGAGCTGATCAAGGTATGAGGTAGACAAAAGGCAATAATGTCTTGATAACATTTGGTGTAGAATTGTTCAAATTATGTTATAATTTATGGTCTATTTTTACAGACTTCCAGCATTGTTTTTAATAGATTTAATGTAATTAGAATTTTATGGCACTTTACTCGTAATGGCTAGCAGATTGCCAGACTTCTCCTGTTTTGAGAGATTTGATTTGAAGAAGAATGGCTTTTCTGTTTACTTTAGCATTGAGGACATCTTTGATGGGATCCCTAAAAGCAATAATTTTGAAGTGTGTGGGATGTGCTCTGGCTAACAATAGGCCAATTGATAACAATGTCAGCTAATAAAATGATTGAAAATTTCCTGAAGCATGTCTTCCTCCTCTATATGTTCTTCTCTTCTCACCTAAGTAAAGAATGGCTAAGCTATTCCCCTGGTAAATGCTTTAAGACATTCCACCACTATACCATGCTTTTCCATATTTAAGTTGTTTTAACAAACTAATTGGTTTATTGATACAGTTTCAATGTGTGTGATTTAATCGTATCTATTCAAAACATATTTGAGAAAAATCAATTTACTCTATCCCTCAGGTCCAGTGATGATTGCCATGAGGAAGAGGTGGTATATTATTGGTCAGAATATGGCAAGTGGTGAATATCCATTGTACGTGCGTCAATAATTGCATTTTTACCAGCAACATGTCTATTCAGGGACTAGAGAAGATGTGTGTGCCCTTTTTCTCAGATTCATGAACCTTCGTAACTTCAAGAGACTAAACATATTCATTCTGCTGCAGAAGTTCGTCCTAATTTGTTTCCTCTGTTCTGCAAGCAGCAGAATTGTATTTTTGATACTAAGCTGAGTATTCAGCTTAGTATGAAAAATACAATTAAAATCACCAATAACAATGAATATAATGAAATTGGATAGCTCAGCAGCCAGCTTAGAAAACAATTTCAGACTATCACATTTAGGAGAGTAAGAGGAAAGAAGATCAACATTAATATCTCTCTTAATGTTCTAAATATGTGCTTGTACCCATCTCCCTTCTCCATAGGTCTCTTGCAGACATACTATAACTGGTTTGGTTTGCCAGACATCAGATAGAATCCAAGCTCTTTTAACCACATTATTCAGCCCATTAACACTTGAGTTAATTCAATTTGTTGTAATGTATCCCTGAACCTAGATCTGTTGCCCCTTTGGTATCTCCCATCCTCTCTCCATCTCACCCTACCCCCACCTTCCTCTTCTCCCACTCACATTTAGCTGCCCTTCTACACCCAAACCCTTCCCCAATGCATAATTTTGCAGATGCAAAAATATGTATATATTGCAATTGCCATTCCAGTTTGTGTCCCAGGAAGAGAAAGAAAATCCCTAGAGTTGGAAGTTGGTAATGTCAGTGATGTTCTGATAGAAATGATTTAGCTTGTGTAGGTTCAGAAAAGAAATGAAAGGATTCTTGTCAATTAATTTTCAAAGAGTCTCCAAATGTCATTGCTACCAGAATGGAGAGAGCACTTAATTCCAGTATCAAAGATCTCATTTCTTGCCAACAGGATTCCAGTGGAATTTTAGAAGAAGTACACCGAGCTCCTGGGGCCCCATCTGTTGAACCTGCTCAGGGAGGCTAGAGATAAGGGAGCCTTACCACCGGATGTTTAATAGGCCCCCTTTACTGTGATACATAAGAAGGGTAAACACAAGCAACAATGCAAATTGTATTACTCAATCTCCTTGCCAAATATCAAAGTAAAAGTAATAGCTAGAATACTTGCCACTAGATGTTTGAAGTTCACCACACCCTTGATACATAGAGATCAGTCAGGATTAATGCCCGGTAGGTCAACAAAGCTCAGTTTGCAACGCTCACACAATTGGCTGGCTGAAGTAGAAGATAGACCAACCCTTCATGTCTTCCCCTTGCTAGATGCAGAAAAGGCACTTGATGCTGTACACTGGCCCTTGCTTGAGTAAAGGTTATGAAAATTCGGTTCTTGCCCTAAATACAGGGAATGGGTAGCATTGCTGTATCAGGTTCCAAAAGTGGTGGTGCCAGTGAACGGTACAATATCTGTGGAGTTCTCAATTGAAACGGGGACCTGACAGGGGTTGTCCCTTGTCCCCTCTCTTGTTTGCTCTCACCATAGAACCCTTCACATGTCTAGTGCAAGAGCATGCTGAGATAAGGGTGTTTAAATTATCAGACACAATTGAGGAGGACAAGAAGGTTTCGCTGTATGTGGGTGGCATCGTTATCTATATTACTAAACCTGCAATGATGATTTCTGCTGTCTTCCCAATGTTCGAGGAGTATGACAATCATTCAGAATATAACATAAATTGGGAAAAGTCAGTGTTATATGAGCCCAATGGGCCGGTGGACCTGCCTGCACCCAGAATAGCACTTAAGATGTTACAATGAAATCCTTACAATGAAGGGATAGTGCTCCCGGATGTCAAGGCTTACTATTTGGCCACACATCTGATAAATATAAACAGTTGGAACTTTGCTCCCCAATACCACTCAACCTTTCTGTTAGAGAGGGGGAAGTTCCAATCACCAACACACCAACATTACCTACATGAAGGGAAAGGGACCTGTCAGTTGCTGCTGGCAACTCAAGTAGCAATAGACGCATGGGAAAAAGTCACTAAATGTAACGGTTGGGCACATAAAGTCACCAGAGAAACACCACTGTGGGTGGGGTAATTGCTATTTGAATTCGGGAAACTGCAGGGGTTTGAGGCGTGGGACAACAATGGGATCTCTAAAAATGGAGATATTCTGGAAAATGGGAACCTGATGCCCTTTTTTTATCTTTGATGAGAATATCAATTAACCCTGAATCAACACCTGAAATGTGCTCAATTGCAACATGCCTGACAAGCAGAGGTGCTAGGGGGATCCAAGATCCTGGAATATGCTCCCCTAGAAGGATAAATACTTATGGATGAACTTGGAAAGGGCAAAATTTCCTTCACATATAAGATCCTGAACAATAACATGCCAGACACAGAACGTAAGCTGAAGGATATATAGGAGAGGGACATGGGAGCAATGGAAGACACTGATTAGGAGGCAGCATTGGCACACCCAAGGGAAGTGGCGATAAAGTCTAGATTGAGATTAATACAGCTCAAGATATTGCAATGGGTCTATTATGACTAAGACAGACTGCATAGAATTGGGAGAGTGATATCCCCAATGTGTGTGCGGTGCAATAGGTATAGAGGGGCCTTCCTACACACGCTGTGGAGATTCCAACGTACTGGACTGAAATTACCCAGGAACTGAGTAGCATTCTGGAGGTCACCATCCCATTTGATATGCACTATGTTCTCCTAAGAATTTCCAATGATGTAGATGCCCCATGGGCTAAGCTCTTATTTAGTGGCCTTGGCTTGGTAGTGACTAAGTGGGATGTACCCAGGCCATGGGAGGCAAAGAAGGTCCCTACCCTACAAGAATGAAGGTGTGGGGGGGTGGGGGATGTACATGTATATGGCTGCAGAGAAAGTGACTGTTAGACCTGTCAGGCTTAAAGTGGCCTTCCCCCAAACTTTTTGCCTACTTGCCTCCCATGTCTGCTGGATTACTGCTTATGTTGGCCTTAGGACTCTGTGCACTTTACCACTGCTAACCAGTGTTAAAGTGCTTGTGCTGACTCCCCTAAGCATAGTGTGATTGGCATATGCCAGATTGGCATGTTTAATTTACTTCTGGGTCCCTTGTAGAGTGATATGCCATATACCCAGAGCTCGTAATTTACATGCTATCAGTGTGCCTGTAGCACTTATTGTGCCACCCACCTAATTAGCACTCTAAAACTTGTTCCAGGCCTGCAATTGAAACAGGAAGGCAGTGTAACACCGCCATGTAAGCTTGGTAATTAAACCCTCTTACCAAGCTTTAAACTTCCCTTTTATTACATATAAGTGACTTATAAGGTAGGCCCACGGTGCCCATAGGGCAGGGTGCTGTACAATTAAACACGAAGGAGATATACTTTAAAGTTTTATATGTCCTGGTAGTGAAAGACTCCCAAATTCATTTTTTTCACTATTGTGAGGCCTACCCCTCCCATAGGATAACATTGGGGATTCCTTATTGTGTTTAATAAGCTGTAATTCCTAATTGAGAGGAGATGGATATCTCATGTTTGGTACCTATGGTAATGATAAACCCTCCTTAATGGTAAAGTCAGATGTTTCATTGCAATTTTGAAAATGACACTTTTAGAAAGTTGGCATTTTCCTGCCCTTTGTCCCTGCGACCTATCGTGGCTTACATGACTGAGAGTACCTGCCAGTGAGATTTAGCAAATTCCTCCAAGACAGTCACACAAAAGGGGGATTAGCTAAGCCTCAATGGGTCATCAACTGACAGGATGGGGGTGGGTGGGTTGAGCTGAGCACAGCCTCACTTGTACCTGAATAGTATATGTCTTATTGCCTCACAATAGGCCTAACAACCCTGTAGTGCCACTGCAACCAGCTTGGAGTCAGGGCACAGGAGTCAGTGAAATCCAAGAACCTCAAATAACCTTTCCAGAAACGTCTTTCACCTTCTGGAAGCAGGGCACAAGGGTATAAAAATAGGACTCTCAGACCCACACTTCTTTTCACTACTGGACCTGCAGAAGGACTCTCAGAGGACTGCCTGCTTCTGTGACCTGCTGTGCACTCTGTCAGGCTGCTGCTGTACCTGGAAGGACTCCTTTGCTGTCTGGAGCCTGCTCTGAACCCTAAGAGGCCAGCACTTCTGTTGAGCACTGCATCTACACCTGCACTAGGAGTGAGGCCTGAAATCCCAAGAAGTCTTCATCCACTTCTGGGCCCTTAGTTCCGGTGTTAAAGTTGTTGAGGTGGCCATTTTCCAGAACTGAGGTCTTCGAAAAGAGTTGACCAAAAAGTGCTCTGAGATCCAAGAGGAGACACTGACGAACCTTCTCGCATCTCCCCCCGAGAAGCATTGTCAATCGGATTGAATTTGTGGCTTCTCCCGCTACGTTCCTCTCCACAGCAGCAAATCCATTTCAGCCATCCTGCGCCAAAGGGGTATCACACCTTATGGAACTTTCTTCAGCTACAGCATTCTGCTTTGTCCCGCTGGAGAGTTTCAACTTCCATTTCAATGACTAAGCCCGAAGGCAAAAATGTTTACCAGGGGTTCACTTCACACCCATTCAACAATGATGCTTCTTTCTCAGACACTTGACTTGCCCTGCTAAACTTTTTCCTTCTCAGACATTTTCACTTCAACCTTTTTCTAAGTTCATAGGTATGCGCTGGTTGGGCCCAATCCACTTCTTGTATCCGAACTGTGTTCAATCGCAGTCACCCTTAACTTTGACTTCATACCAGTCTCGCACAACCAGATGTCCATAGAACTCTGGTTCTACTGATTGAGTTGTTGTAATTTTGTTGTCAAATAATTTATTAAAATAGACTTTATTTTTCAAGAACGGTTTAGGATTTTTCTTGTGTTGTGTTTTTACTTTATTACTGTTTGAGTCCTGCATGAATACTTTACACATTGCCTTTAAGTTAAGCATGTTTGCTTTTGTGCCAAGCTACCCAGGATAAGCACAGGTTATATTACTGACTTTTTTTGGTTCACCCTGCAAGTGAATATGACTGCTGCTTGACCAGGGCTCACTCCTCAGTCAACCAACAAACCAATTTCTCACAGTCACCTATAAAAGCAGAGGTTTTCCCCTTAAATGTCACAAAATGTGGAGCAACTGGCTAAAGTACTATGCACTGGGGCCTGCAAATTGGGAGCACGGACCTCAACCAATACCTGATGCATCTAATGCCATGCAAAACTGTGGTGACAATGTTCTCACATATATGTCTTTGACCGGTTGATGGATGCCTTATACTCAGTACATTTCTGTAATGACAATGTGGTTAACATTGTATGTTTGCAAAATGATGAGTATGTGTTGGCACCACCTTGTATTGCTTAATCTTGAAAAATAAAACAAATCTTTGTTAAAAAAAAAAATCTAATTTCTTAATGGCGCATAGCTTTTGTCCATGCAAAATCTGGGAATCCCACAAAGGTATAACCTTCTTAGGTGGTCATTTGTTTGCCAACCAGGGTTTGTTCATTAAGATTAAAGTCCAGGAACAATAAAATAATAGTTCTTGGTTTGGTAGCTGGTTTGGGTGAGCCTGATGGAAGCCTGTGTGCCTTGGAGATAGACAGATTTGGAGCTGATTGTGTGGGAAGAGGAGAGTCTTTGTCAAGCAAGTAATTCTTACTAAAATTACCCATGCTATCACATTAGCTTAATTTCCTCTGGACTTGTGGGATACCTACAAATTGACGATTGGATCTTAGTGGCCTTTTTGAAAACCATTGCACATGTGAGCTAATGTCTCTAATTGAATATGTGTATCATTTTCGTGATTTTCTACACTACATACCATATTTTCATCAATGTAGTTTTCTACTTCCTTATTTTTCCATGAAGAGGCCATCTATTCATCAATTAAGTTAACTTTATGCTTCAAATCTTTCTGAGTGAGCAGTCTCGCTTTTTTTGATTTTATAAACGCCCTTAAGTATCATGCAGAACATTGTTTTGGTGGCATTGAGCTTGTAGATTGGGTACTGAGTTGCTCAGAATCTTCTGTGCAAGGTGTAAATAGAGCTGAAACATATTCAGCTGAGGACGTAGATACAAAGTTCGTGCGTTGTTCTCTGTTGCCTCTATGTTGTGAGATCTAATTCAGCAACTGATAACAATTATAGTTAGTTCCCTTTAATCTCTAAGGTTCTTTAAGGTGGTGTGAAGCAGTTTACCAAACATATAAAATATTTTCAGTTTGTTCCGATTTATTCTCTTGGCTATTCCAGGCCTTACCAGATGTTTTGTACAACAGGTTTTTGGCCTTGGCTTTTGCAAGAATTGTCTGAGCTCGTGTTTATTTATGATACCAAAATTGACATCAAGGTGTTCAGCTGGAGCAATCGTCAGTGAGGTAGGCAAGCTTCTGTGTGAAAAAGTTTAGGTCATGCTCCTTGACTCAAAATTAGAGAGGAACAAATGACAGTTATGGAATTGCACTGTTTGAATTCATAGCTTTAGTTCTCCTTAGAGGATGTGAGAGACTTATGGCATTAATAATCACTTGTATAGTCACCTGCTTCCGTAAAGGAGGGATTGCATCTGTGGTGTCTGTAGTGACTGAAGTAGCCATCAATAATGGCAGAAGGTCTGAGATTTCAAATTTTTGTTTAGGCTGTGAGCCACATTATATATTAGATCGTTGATCAAGTGTCAACAGATGCAAGGAGCTGGCTGTGATTGGCAGCTTCCCCAGCTGTTCTGCTATCGAAGTCTGTTTAGTTAGATAGTGGGTGGTAGTCATTGCTAGTGCCTTTGTAGCATACGTTTGCCCCTTGTACTTACCCTGCGGTGCAGCCATTTGAGCAGCAGGCTGTTCTATGAGCTCCTCCACCGCTAGCTTAGAATGAACAATGAGTTTCAGCAAGGAGCTGGACTATGGAGTATCACCCTTTTCTGACTTGGACATTCCAGTTGTCTCTACCTATTGGGTTCCTGTTTCTAAAATGACTGCCTGGCTTTAATAGGGTCCTTTTATGCCAACTGCTGTCCCTACCTGAGCCTAATTTACAGGAATTTGGCACTTCTTTTTTCTTTAGCGATGTGGTTTTAGCACTAAATGGCTCACATCATGCTTTAACACCACCCATTAGGTCTCCTCATCACACCTTCTCCTTCCTTCCTCACTTATTTTTCTTCCCTGCTCTTTAGAGAGATGTTTGAAGTCATATTTAAATATCCATTAAGTGAGCAAGATTTCTATCCAGCAAACTTGGCTACTGGACAGAGAACAACCATGGCATGTAGGTGTCAGTGTAACAAGTATAATTAGTCAGACGCCGCATCACACAATGATAAATGATCTACCCATAATAACAACGTTTGATCAGCTACCCATGCCTCAATCCTCTTGTCTTGAAAGATTTTAACCTTCCTGACTGCCCAGGTCGTAACACAATGGAAATGGATCGAAGAGTGGACCAATGCACGAACACGAATGGCTGTTCATATCAGCACACAGTACTATCAATACTGCTTCCTGCGAAGTAAATAAAGCAAGAGGACGCCACGAGCGTGATAATTGCAGGGCAGTAGGTTTGTTGCCAGGCACTCTTTTACCAAAATCAATGCTGGATACTGTGCTCAAGGCACCGGAATGCCACAGCTGGGCCTCCCCATCTCTGTCTTCTCTTGCGAGCGTTCCTCTCAAAATAGTTACAAGAAAAGCTCATTTCTATCAAAACAACTCGAGACACTCACTGATTAATAAAGGACATGACAGGGCAAGGAGGACTAATTGAATTCTCGTCAGGAGTTCAATCTATCAGCCACTGTGGGGCCGCCATATTGCCAGATTAAATTGATTCTAACATCTTTCTACAAAAGCTATTAACTGCTTTTTTCCTGTGTTTTATTTCATAGTACAGGTCCTGCTTTTCTCCTTCTTGAATATGAACGAGCAAGGCAATACATATGTAAGCAGTAAGTGGGAAGCCTGATGGTGTGACCATGTATTTTAAGGAATAACATACATCTGCAGTATGTTTAAAGGATATTGCAAATCACCTTCGAGTTCCATTACCATATAAAGAAGCTCAGCCTTCCACCTCTTTCCTCTATTTGCTCATGTAAGTCCTCAGTGACTTGCAATATCCTCTTAATGTACAACAGGGAGTAGTTTATTCAATATATTCCATGGTGATCGTTTTCTGCCCTATCCAGATACTTGGTGGCCATCTAATTTTGTATTTCTTTGGCTGTTATTGCATAGGTAATCGGATAGTTGAAAGGAATAGTGGAAGACTGATTTTGTTACTGCAATGTCTGATATTGTCTTTATTTTTTATATAATTGTTTTATTTCACTTCTCCATTCTGTTTTCATTTCCTAATCTCATTCTTTACTTGAATTTATTTTCTCTGCGCTTATCCTTCCCAAACCTGGCAGCAAGCTGATAGCATAGTAAAATCGATTTCTAGGCCAGACCTAAAAAGTAAAAAAGATGGGTAAGAGGCAGAAAGGCTAACATAGAGTAGAAGCTAGTGACTATTAGTCAGCATGCCTCTTTTTGACAGTGGCTGTCAAAAGCCACACACACTACCCAACCCAATTTCCGAAAGGGCTATACAAATGAGAGTAGCATAACACAAAAACCTCAGCATTAAACAGAGTCAGGATGGCACGAAGTAGCATGCTCACCATACTGACAGTATGTTGCACTATTCACACCCGAACTATTATCTTCCCAACTGACTCACATTCATTCCTTCAACACTAGAGGGTGGCCTCAAGTCAAGTGGAAGACTCTAATTGCCACCAATATCCTTGAATGGCAGGCTGGAGTCAATGTTAGGAAGGAAGAACCACTGTCCCTCTTTTGTTTCTATTGATTGTGAAAATAATAGAAATAGGTCTACATATGGCAAGTAATCACTGAATTGGTCCCCTGTTCTTATTTACTTTTGTAGAAATAAAAGAAGGACTGCTGCAGTATCTCCTGCTGCTCTGTAATTGAAGGCAGCTGCAGACCAGACCAAAATAGCACTGGAGATGATAAAGAATTCCTTTCACATGAAAGAACTGCAGGTGTTGCACATTAGCAGCCACAAATTAGGAATAGCCCCTCCTCCATAAATAAGCAGCACTGCCTTGCTCACTAGTTCAATTTGCACTATATAGATACAAATAACCTTCTGCTTCTAGATGGAACTATATTGTTTTCCAGAATGCTGCATCACCTTCAAAGTGTTTTGTTAGGTACATTAATTGTCTTGGAACTCCGGACCCAGATACCCCATGGACCTAGTAAAAATTCACTAGTCAAGCCATTCACTTCAGTTAAAGACACCTATCAAGTCGATGTCGTTCATTTACTAAAGTCACTATAGAGGAAGATATCCTATTCATATGTGTGTGTGTACACTGAGTGTCACCCTCAAGTTAAAACGCCTTCAGTGTTTTTGTGATAAGACTCCTAAAGACCCTTCTCTTTAAAAAAGCATTTGATTGGTAATTCTTACCTTATTGTAATTTGCCTCTGCTAATTGTCTTTCACTACTTAGGGCCTCATTACAATCCACCGCCAACAGGCTGGTGGTGCAAACTCGCATATTACGACCGCGGCGCCGGGACAGGCGGTTTTCCGCCACGTTGGTCCCGGCAGATTTAATCCTCCAGGGCAGCACTGCTTGCAGCGCTGCCCAGGGGTTTACGAGTCCCCTTACCGCCAGCCTTTTCATGGCGGTAGGAACCGCCATGGAAAGGCTGGTGGAAAGGGGAGCTGCGGGAAACAGACCCATAAAGCTTTTCACTGTCTGCACTGCAGACAGTGAAAAGCGCGACAGGTGCAACTGCACCCGCCGCACGGCCGCAACACCGCCGGCTCCATTTGGAGCTGGCTCCCATGCTGCGGCCGACATCCCCTCTGGGCCGGCGGGCGGAAACTCGGTTTCCACCCGCCGGCCCAGCGGGGATATCATAATGGCCACCGCAGGAGCGCAGCTGCATTGGCGGCCGCACGGCAGTTACATCTCCGCCCGCCAAAGTTGTAAAAAGGGCCTTTGTCTCTAACAGTTGTTGGTTCTACTCTCTATGTTACAGAGCACAGAGAAGCTGCTGTTCATCCATGCAGAACTTTACAAATCTATTATAAATTAATAATATTTTAGAAATCTATTATTTATTCATATCCTCCTCAGGGTGAGTATCATGGTGTGATGGTTGATAAGTTAAATGGCTGCTACAGATCTTACAGTGATCTGGCAAGGTCAACTCTGCATTACATCATTTAACAGCAACTCTTCAACCAACTCTCAATCTTCTCTTTTAGGGTCCAGAAAGGGACCCCTGTCGCACCTGAATAAAATCTCTTTGAAACGAAAGGCTTTTCTATAGTGGGTTATCCTCACATTTAAAGTTCTCTTCCGACTCCTGGAATTGAAGGTGCCTCTGCCATCCACCTGTAAGTTCCCGTTTTACTTGTAAAATGTCTACAATATATACCATAATGCTAAACGTAGTGGTACATGCTTGTCACAGACCTTAAATCTTGTGGTAATGGCCGGTGGTGTCAATTATGTTACAGTGCTGCACTATTAATGGTAGCAAGGCTAACTATGATTTATTCCCTGTCTTACTGATGTTCTCTTCTACCAGCATTGCAGGAATCAGTGCTGAAATTACCATGAAGAGCCATGCTAAAAGTATTCTAAGGTCACTCCAAAAATGGGCTGACACCATAATACAACTCATTTCTTCCACTGTTCTGGCTTCACCACAGCCCTCTAAATGAAGAATTAGACTGTTATCGAAAGACTGCTGTGAACCCATTGGGGCCCCAAGGTTATAAGGAATAAACGGATCTGATCTAAGGAGAAAGAGGAAGATTTTAATGTTGATGTTAAATGTAAGATAATGAGTTGGTTGAACCATGAGAATGCAGGTGTGGAAAATCTACAAGATGTTTTTCCTCTGGCGCACCCCGAAACCACTGCATCATTCTAAAGTTATTTAAATAGCAGGTGGATGCAAGTTATAGGAGACTTTCCCACAACTCATCACGTGCAAAACAAGTGTATATTTAAAATCAAAGTAGAAGTTTCCATTAAACAATTTCCTTTAAGTGAATTTGTTGAGAAGGGAATTAGTAACGATATCCCAGATCCATTTACAATAGTTCGGTAGTACTGGAGAGTTTGTGTTGGTAGCTTGAACCAGAGCAGATTAGAATCACTGGTGTGTATTAAACATGCTAATTTTCAAACTCCGTCTAAGACGTTTAAATAGAAAAAATACAATTGTGTGCTAAAATGTCACTTTTGTGTATAAGATGTTTTTAACTTTGCCCATGTGCTAATCCACTGGAAATCATTATCATTACTAGGTAGTTGGCTTTTAATGATGTTCTTTAAATGGAACTCTACTGTTATTGATGCTGTAAAATTGTGCTTCTTATTGAACACTATTTCATTTAAAACACACAATTCTGCTATAGAGTTGTTTGAGAAATGCAATTACGTGATCAGAACTCTAAACAATTGTGTGACATATTAAGTTATCGATTTGTGCTATTTATTATTGTGACTGAATCATGTTTAATATTTTTAAACCAATAGAAACTACGTAAAACACAATACCATACTCCTTTCCATGTCATGTGCATCATGAATCGATGCTGCTTAGGTTCACCAAGTGTTTGGCTTATTTTGTCACAAGTCTAATTCCCAAAAGCTGTCAGAGGCTCAAATCCTGGATTCAAGTACTTTCCTGGCATTGATTCTTCTTGCAGCTGTATTGGCTAGTTTTAATTTGTAACTTTCTGCCTTGCCATTCAAGTGCATGTAAAGGTTCAGACTCTACTCAGCTAGTTCAGCCCATAAAGTTCTGGTGTGAAGAATCTGATAACATTCGAATTAGCCAGATACCACTAACAAGTAGGACAAGGTTCTAAATGGAAGTGGCCCTGCAGACTGCACGGGGACATTTTGTATACCTTTGTGTCTTTTAGGTTTGTTTTGACAGAGTGTCGTTGGCTTCACCCAGAGAATTATCTCTCTCTCTCTTCATTTCATTGGCTGTTTCATACACTATTCCACCTCCTATACAATGCTTCCATTGCAATGCATGAAGAACTACTTTGACTTTCAAAGGTACACTATATCACTTGTTGCGCTCTTTATCTCATAGAAGCATTATGTACAGAAAGTAATTGTTTGTTGTTTCACTGCACAAACCTTTTTTATATTTTAGCCTGGGTTCAATATGCAATCTAGGCCTTTTGGCTTTTCTAGTGCTTGTATCGTCTGCTGCTTTAGTGGTACCTTATATATGGCATCCATTTGCAAACTATATTTTGTTGAGATAAACATTGTGGCTTTTGGAAGGGGCCATTTTTTCTTTAGAAATGCGACAGGGACATGTTTCTATGAATTAGTTGTAGCTACAGTGGCGAGAAGAAGCTTTGAGAATTGCAGCAAAGAATATTCTTCTCCACAATTATTTAACTGCTTCAAAAAATTGGACTGCCTACACATTTCCTCGCAACGTACCACACAATTAGGCTAGTTATTAACATTTTTGTATTATCCATTGTACATGTGGACTACTGTGAGGCTGTAGCAGTAGAAGCAGCACAGTAGAATGGTCTGCACTAACACTATTTTAACAGTTCTCATCAACAGTCACATCTGCAGAGGTCTAAAAAGCAATAAGCACCTGCAAAGCCAATAGGCCTAACTTTAATTTGCCAATTTATGTAAACACTGGCATTCACAAATGATGTGTGCTTGTGTTTCATGCACAAGTGCTGTTTATCACATTAAAGCAAGTTAAATTATATTTTACAAAGGCAGCTATAGTGCCCTGTAGTTCTGGCGACGGCCTATGGATATAGGGCCAGATGTAGCAAATAAAAAATTTGCGAGTTGCAAAGTGCGAGTCCATGCGACTCGCAATTTGCAACTCGCAAATTGGTATGCAGTACGGTGTCTCAGACACCGACTGCGACTCGCTATGGGGTCGCAATGACCCACCTCATCAATATTCATGAGGTGGGTCGCAAATTGCGGCCCCATAGCGAGTATAGGCACTCGCAAACATGGAGGCCTGCCGTCGTCAGCAGACCTCCATGTTCGTGACTGCTTTCAATAAAGCAGTTTTTTTTTTTTTAAGTGTAGCCCGTTTTCCTTAAAGGAAAACGAGCTGTACTTAAAAAAAAAAACGAAACCTTTAGTTTCGTTTTTTTTTTTCAGGGCAGGTAGTGGTCCCTTGGACCACTACCTACCCTGAAAAAATTGTTTTGGGTCCATTCACAAAGTGGAAGGGGTCCCATGGGGACCCCTTCCAATTTGGGAGTGGGTTACCATCCACTTGAAGTGGATGGTAACTGCAACACCATTTGCGACCGCGTAGGCGGTCGCAAATGGTATTGCATACCACTCAGAATTGCAAATAGGAAGGGAACACCCCTTCCTATTTGCGATTCTGAAATGCATATTGCGAGTCGGTCCCGACTCGCAATATGCATTTCTGCATAGCAAAGAGGCATTTGCGCCTCGCAAACGGCGATTTTCGCCGTTTGCGAGGCGCAAATCCTTTGCTACATCTGGCCCATACTTATTAACATTTGCATGGGCGCCTGTGTGTTACAACCCTATTTTGTGCCACGCTCTTGGATCTTAATAAGGTATAGCGAATATGCTCTTTGTTTTGAGTTGCTTCACCTGAATGCCAAAGTAAACTTTTAGTAAATGTAACCTCCGGTGGATAGGGATGGTGTCTGCCTTATCCATAATGATGTGGGCTCCATTTTATGAATCCCTGCTTGAAAAAATATCAATGCATATAAGTGTGAGTTAATGTTTTGTGCACAGTGGGCAAGCGTAACGTCATTATTCGGAGGGGTCTCAAAGTGTACTGGTTGGATTAAGACATCCATGAACACTGGTTCGGTTATTGGGATTAAACGAAAATAGAAATAGGCAAAAGATTACTATGCCTTCCCAGTACCATGAAACATTTGTTATTTTATTTTGTGCTGTGGGCATTTTTACTGAATTTAGTGCAAGGGTGAAGGATATGCCCTGCGCTCAGTGCCTCCAGGCCATGCCTCTCAGGTACTAATCGCATTGGAACTGTGTGCTGTGCATGTCAAAGTCCATGCTTTTAGTACAGGGTCAAGAGGGCTTTGCCCAAAGCCATTGCGTGCAAGCACTTTAGGGCCATTGATGTTACAATTGAAAGTTAGACAATATGGCGGTCATTACAACATTGGCGGTAAAAACCGCTTACCGCCGTGCAGAAGACCGCCAACACACCGCCGCGGCAGCGGAAATCCGCCACAGCTATTATGACCCACAGCACGGAATCCGCCAAAATTCAGACACCCACACAAGTCCGCCACACAAAAGGTCAGTTATAAACTGGCGAAAACAAATCCTCCACCGTCACGCCAACAGAAATACGCCCACACTATCACGACCCACGAGGCGGTCTTTCAACCGCGGTATTCCATTGGCGGTACACACCGCTGCGCTCAAAATACACACAATCTTACAAAACACTACCACATTGGACAATTCCAAATACACACACCTGATACACATACACACACCACTCCCACACACCCAATACAATATAAAACACACACCCACATCACCCACAAACCCCTACGACCACAATTACTGAGAGAAGGCCAGAGAGAGACACCACCATCAACAATACTAGCATCCACAGGCACACAACACCATCACCCACATAACTTCTACGCACCTCACACTAAACAACACTACATATCAGCACACTTATCACCCCACACACCACCCCACACATCACCTACACACCCCATGGCACGGCAAAGACACCCTAGGTTCTCGGAGAAGGAGCTCAGGGTCATGGTGGAGGAAATCGTCCGGGTGGAGCCACAGCTATTTGTATCACAGTTGCAGCACACCTCCATTGCAAGGAAGATGGAGCTATGGCGCAGAATAGTGGACAGGGTCAACGCAGTGGGACAGCACCCAAGAAATCAGGAGGACATCAGGAAGAGGTGGAACGACCTACTGGGGAAGGTGCGTTCCGTGGTCTCAAGACACCACCTAGCGGTTCAGCGGACTGGCGGCAGACCCCCACCTCCTCCCCCACAACTAACAACATGGGAGGAGCAGGTCTTGGCGATTCTGCATCCTGAGAGCCTCGCAGAAGTAGGTGGAGGAATGGACTCTGGTAAGTCAAATCTTAACTATTACATCCCCCACCCTACCTGCATGCCAGCACATACCCCCACCCTCAACCTCACCCCATCACTCTAACTCCTCACAAATGTCCCAACATCACAAACCACACATCCTAACACCAAGCCCTGCATGCAACAACAAAGCATGGACACCCATCACTAAAGCATGCCCACTGCACATACCCATACACCCCCTAAACCATCATCACACAAGGTCCCACACAGGAATGCAAGCACTGGGGTACACGGTCACCCACCTATTGCACACCATGGCACACACAGATGTAATAAACATCCTTTAATACGGTCTGCGTGGCGTTGCTTTGCAAGACTTTGCAGTGCCCATTGTTGGTTCCAATGAAGCTTTGTGATGAGGCTTTGTGGGGCTTTGCATCGCTTTGCGATGGATCTGCCGAGCTGTGAAGTATAGCTTAATAGAGCTTTGCGTTAGTTCTAATGCAGGGGGCAGCTGTGCAGCAAGGCTTTGAGGGGCTTTCTGTCACTCTGTATCAGTTCTGACAAAGCTGGCAGCTCTGCAGTGAGGCTTTTCATCGCTTTACATAGCTTCTCATTGGTTTCGATGGGATCCATAGCTGGGCTATCAGCGCATCATCTGTCCCTCTTGCAAGGGTCCAGGACTGGGGTGGCACTACTTAGAGGGAGCGACTCACAGGAGGTTGCATCCAGGTGCAGGGTTCAAGGTGTTTGGGGCCTTTTCTATCCTGAAGTTCTGATCAGGAGGCCGCCAACTAACTCTTAGAGTCACTCTGGTGGTCCTGGGTTAAAGATGTAGGTCCAGTCCTTCTCCCTCAGGCAGCAGGACAGCAGAGTAGCAGGGCAGCAGAATATCAGTCCTTCTTGAAGCAGAGCAGTACAGCAGTCCTTCCAGGCCTTCCACAGATCCAGGGGTGTACTGAAGAGTTGGGTCTGTGGGTCTAATAGTTATATATGGTGCCAGAAGTGGGAGAAGGTTCTGGAGAATTTCACCCCCAGAAATGTTTGGAATTTACAGCCTGTATACCATAGCCACAGTTTGTCTGGGGGTCACAAAGTACAAGCTTCAAACCCTTGATGTGCTTAACTAGGCAGAGCTTTTGTGATGTGCAAGTGTGGTAGGCAACAGCTCCTCACCTTATCAAGTCAGAGATGTCCTATCCTGCCAACATCTATATTCCCCTTGTCTCACTGTTTAGGAGTAATACACAAAGACCAACTTCCATCTACACCTAGTCCTGTGAACCAAGAAATAGGCTGCAGGCAGCAAAGGGTTATCCTAAGAAAAGGCCAACTTTCAAAAATGGGGCATTCTCAGAATTGTGACTTAAAATACAGCTTTACCAATAAAGAGGGCTTTGAATTCCAATTCTTCAGATATCAAACTTGTTATTCCTACTTCCTCACAATTGACAGTTATCACCTATTAAATACAATAAGATAACTCAACGTTAACTTAGAGGAGAGGTAGGACTTGCAGTAGTGAAATACATATTTAAGATATTTTCACTACCAGGATATGAATGTTTTTTAAGTGCATGTCAAACTTTTTAAATACACTGCACCCTGCCCTATGGCCTATTTAAAGCCTACCATAGAGGTGAAATATGCATTAAAAAAGAACGCTTAGGCCAGGCAAGAGGCTTATGTTGCCAGGTCAAAAAGGCAGTTTAAACTGCACACACAGGCTGCAATGGCAGGCCTGAGACATGTTTAAAGGGCTACTTAAGTAAGTGGTACAATCAGTGCTGCATGCCTACTAGTGGCGTTTAGTTTAGAGGCCTGGGGTATATGCAGCACCAAATTAAATGTGCCAAGAGGGTATAAGCCAATTTCACCATGTTTAAAGGAAAGCACGAGCACTTTATTGTGAGTTAGCAGTGGTATTGTGCCTGAGTCCTAAAAGCCAACAAAAAATATGTACAGATAACAGGAGGGTGAAGATGACCCTGCAGAAAGGGCCAAGTCTAGCAAGAGGTAAACAATGTGAAATTCTGTTAGGATTTAAAAACTTGGGGGCACATTTACTAATATTTCACGCAATACAGCACAACAAAGGAATTTGATGCCCTGCGTTGCGTGAAAGGGAGAAAGCACAAATGCTTTACATTGACAAAAATGTGGAGCATTTATTCTCTCTTGTGCTGGTGTACTGTGTGCTGCTTAGCGTCAACACAGGCATCCTTGTACCATAGTCAATGTTGTAAGTATTACAGGCAGGATTGTTTTTTGCGCAGGAAGGAATTCCTTCCAGCATAAAAAAACAAAGAGGCATTTTCCTCTTTCTATGTGTGATTCAGAATGCATCACACATAGAAAGAGGACATAAAGAGGAGATAAAAAGATTTTTCTCCTCGTCATGCCATTCCCTGGGAGGGGTACAGATGTGACACAATCCCAGGTTTACAAACCTTTGTAAATTTGGAATTGCATCAGTTCCATGGGTGGATGTACGGGAACACCCATGCTCCATCCATTGGACGCCTTCCAGCTAGAAATGTAATGTAAATCAGTGCAACCCCCTGCGTAGTATTACACTGGCTTAGAAAGCCATATAAGGTGTCTCAAATCACCCCTTGAGTAGTTTTGTCAATCTCATGAAAGCCTTTGGTTTGTCCTTGCATCACATTGTTCAACTCAAGGACAGCACAGAGACTTAGTAAATCTGGGCTTTGTCTTTTTAAGTACTGTTAGACTTTTCATCCTTGGCATGGTCTCCCTTAACTTTTTGTCTCTGTTCCCCAGGTTGTTGATGTGTGCTGGACTCTGGTTTTGCTGTTTTTGTTACTCTGGGCACTTTACCACTGCTAACCAGTGCTAAAGTGCACATGCCCCTTTACAAAGTTTGTATGTAATTGGCTAATCCATGATTGGCATATTTGATTTACTAGTAAGTCCCTAGTAAAGTGCACTAGAGGTGCCAGGGCAATCAAATGCTACTAGTGGGCTTGCAACACTGGTTGTGCCACCCACACAGGTAGCTCTGTAATCATGTCTCAGACCTGCCACTCCTAGGTAGCCCCAAGGGCAAGGGGCAGTGTATGGTTAAGGTAGGACATATAGTAATGTTTTTTATATGACCCGACAGTGAAATATTGCTAAATTTGTTTTTCATTGTTGCAAGGCCTGTCCCTCTCATAGGTTAACCTGGGGGCTACCTTTAAATCTGATTAAAGTGTAGATTCCCTTTGGGAGAGGATGGACATGTGGAGTTTAGGGTCTCTGAACTCACAATTTAAAAATACATCTTTTAGTGAAGTTGGTTTTTAAATTGTCTGTTTGAAAATGCCACTTTTAGAAAGTAGGCATTTTCTTGCTTAAACCATTCTGTGACTTTGCTTGTTTGTGGATTGTCTGTCTGGGTCAGTTTGACAGTTGGGCTGTTTTGCACCTTTCTAGTGGCAGAAAAGGGGGTGAGGATGTAGCCTGCATATCCTGATGAGCCATCTGAGCTAGAGGGGAGGGAGGAGTGGTCGTTCACACCTGAAAGGACTGTGCCTGCCCTCACACAATGCAGTCTCCGACCCCCTGGTGTGTGTCTGGGGCCTGGCCTGGACAAGGAAGGATCTTGCAAGCACTTGAGACTTTGCTTTGAAGTTTTCCAACTTCAAAGGCAGAACAGGTTATAAGAAGAAGACCCAAAACCCCAGACTTTTAGAATCTTTCTGGAATCAAGAGGAACCTCTGCCCAGGAGAAGAGCTGAGCAGTACTGTCCCTTTGCTTTGTTGCTTTGCTGGACTGGCCTGCAGTTGCTGCTTCTCGCTGAAAAGAGTGCAAAGGGTGAACTTTGCTGTGTGTCCTGCTTGAGAAAGTTCTCCAAGAGTTTGGAGTAGGGCTTGCCTCCTGTTGGAAGTCTCAGGGACACCAAAGACTTCAGTTTCCTCGACCTGCAGCACTGTGAACTGTGTTTTGTGCTGTTCAAGAGGAGAAACCACCATGACGCCACCAATGACCCCGCTGGCCTGCACCGTGACCTGCTGACTCCGCACAGAGTCGCATTGCCCCGCTTCACACCGCAACCCTGATCTCACCAACACCGTCATCAGACGACTTCACAAAGTCACTGCTTGCACCGGGACCTGTGGGCCCTGCACTCTGGCATTGCCTACTCACACCGCAGCCCGGGCCTCCCTGAGGATGCTGCTCCTGCTGACACCGGCACCGCTGCCTGCACCGTGACCTGTGGACACCGCTCGTGAGGAGCACGAAGCACTGTCCCGTCCGGCACTGCAGTCCCGGTCCACCAAGGCCAGCACCATTGACTCCAGGGTCGTCACCAGGCATCGGTGCCTGCACCGTGGTCTGTGGACACCACTCGTGAGAGTCACGAAGCACCATCCCGTCTCGCACCGCTGGCTTGGGCCTACCGACGACAGCACTTCCACAACAACTATGCTGCTGCCTGCACTGAGACCTGTGGACACCACACATTGCACCTCCACGCTTCACACCGCTGCCCTGGTCTCACCAACGGCGCTGGATGCTGGCACCGAGCTGCTGCCTGCACCGTGACCTGTGGGCAGCGCACGTCGCATCGTCCCGCTTCGCACCGCAGCCCCGATGCCACCCATGCCAGCGCTCCTGACTTCCTCAGCCCGGAGTTCGATCTGCAAAGCGTGTGACTTCAAGGGCCCGACGACTCCTGCATCGCCTCTGGAACTGACACCGGGACATCAGCGATGCTGTTCTCCAGAGCTCACAGTGAGGATCACGAAGCCCTACAAATCCAAGTACTGTTTACGGGTCTTCCCAACACCGTAACTGTCCGGCGACGCTGCGGCCGGCCTGAACTGTTTGTTTTGTTGATCACAATGCTGTGATAGCCCCAGGTGGAGCTATTGACTTCCAGGAACTGTATTTATGAGTAAAGCTTGCAGAATTCATATATTTATTACTGTATGTTGAATTTTCACTGTATTTGGTCTTGTTTTAAATATAAAAATATTGGTTATTTTTCTAAAACTGGTGTGGTGTCCTTTTGTAGTGTTTTCACTGTGTTACTGTGTGTTATGTGCAAATGCTTCACACATTGCTTCTGAGATAAGCCTGACTGCCAGTGCTGAGCTACCAAGAGGTGAGCAGGGGTTATCTGAGCGGGTATCTTCCTTATCCTGACTAGAGTGAGGGTCCCTACTTGGACAGGGTGCAAACTGACTGCCAACTATAGACCCCATTTCTAACAAGCACACATTCAGAGCCAAAAAACTACAGTTATCACAAACCTGTTTGACTAGGCAGGATGTAGAAACACCATAATGTAGATATAGAAGTCACATTAATCAACTTCCTCTTTTCTTGATGCATGTGATCAAAGTCGGTGGAATAAGCAAAAAGAAAAACATAAGGAAACAATAGCAGACATCTGAAAAGGGGAAACAGGGCTTCATCTTTTTCATTTCCCTTTCACCAAATGGCTAGACGAATCTGCAATTTTATTAGGAGAGCGGAGGCTCTATTATGAATGTTTAAAGCTTACTCACTACTGACAATACTGCATGCTGTACAGTAGACGGTTTGGAAAGTAGTAAGTCTGGAGCAGTTAGCAGACCTGAGAATGTCCTCCAATTTAGCACCTGCCCAAAAGGCCTTACTTTAGTATCCAACACCACTAGGGACTTTATCACTTTTATCCGTTTACCAATTGTAGTAGAAGAAACTGGAGAGTATTTTTGGTGAAATTAACTTAATAACTGAGAGGAGGACGTTGTAACATCTTCTGTCACCTGCACATACTGTTTACTACTTCCTTACCACACAAAAGTTAAGGTGTAATGAAAAAACAGGAAATTCTTTAGCATTAGAAGCATTTTTGTATGTCTATTAATACTAAATTTAACTCAATTTGGGGAAAACTGCATAGAGTAAGTAAGTAAGTTTATTTTATTGCATAGTTACTGAAAATTATTGCAGAGCAATCAAAAAACCATAAAATACAAATTGTAAAATGTAATACCAGCTTAAAAAAATAAAATCAGATTTCATTCAGAACCATAGGAAACTAAACATATTTAAACCAATAGCACTCATTAGAGCCAGCATCCGCGCCTAGAATTGATCTGCTTTCTGAGACCAGGAACGCTATTAAATAGTGAGAGCGACTCACAGAACTGCATTGTGCATGGTTGTGGGCTATGGCCCATCCCTGGGGACCCAAGTACAAAAGCCAGAGGCTGAAGTGCCAAAGTACCAGTGCAAAAATATATAGAGGCTGAAAGTGTCTTGTGCTTTCGTTAATAGTGGAGGTGTCAGCAATTTAGCCCAAAGAGTTGCATACATTTCTTGGGGCTGTTCAGTAGAAGAACACCCAGGATATGTTTCTGCACTTAGGGCCCATGTACAAATATTGCCAGGAGCGTCCACATGGCCTTTGCTTCAGTTATGACAGTGAAAAGATAGACAAGATTTAGTTATAACTGTGCTCAGCCAAAGACTGGAAAAATCCAGGTCAAGGCGCCGCGGCATCTGTCTTCAGCATTTTCTTAGAAGCCAATGCAGGAAATTTAACAAATCGGCAGATCAGTTGAGGGCCACCAGGGGCAAAGCAGGCCATCACTGCCTGCCTCTCAGAATGGATCCCCCTTTGGTTGAAGGTTTTTTTTTTTAGCAAATGTTATCTTTCCTCCAAAAGACCCTTGCAGATACACAGTAAGTGTGGCATGTCTTCCACGGCCATACCACGTAGTCTGCAGATGTTTTCTTGACTCTCTCTCACTGAGAGAGGTGCTGAAAGCAGGGCAGCAGATCCAGATGATAGTTCAGAACTTTCTCTTTCACAACTCTGGAAAAACCTAAACTTAGGTATTTCTGGGGTGCTAACATGGTGTAGGTGTGCAGGACCATTCAGACATGCGCTCTGCCAGAGAAGGTTGCCTTGTCTTCCACTAATGATTGGAACATGATAGATTTCCACACTCCTTTTTTTAAACAAAGTGTGACTGGTGAGGCCTTCCCACAGCTCAGTTAACACAGTCTTAAACAAAGAGACTTGAAGATAGATTCTGGATGGTGTTGTAGCTCCTGCCATAAGTAGTGATTAGATGTGCCAGGCGGCGCCTTCCTTATTTTGGCCCAGAAAATGATAAAAGCTCCTTGCATTGCCAAAGACTGTTTTAATAGACCAAATTCCAGCCTGATCTGTGCCAGAGAGGTGTATTGTGGCAGGCTAGAGATCATTCTGTATGCTTTCACTAAGGTGCTGTCCAGGATTTTTGCATCCCTGCCCCTTTGGAGTCCGTTGTCGTATGTTAATGTCGGTAGGATTTTGGCTTGCAGTACCTTAAGGAGAGGGGACAGTGTTGGCCAATTCAACTTAGTTTTAATGTTCTTTAGCGATGCTACCAATGACTGCCCTTTCCATTGTATTGCTTCCCTTTGGTGAGTAATGTTGTCCACTATTACCCCTAGTTATTTGTATTCTGTCATTGACACGATAATTGTATTGCCTCAGTACCAAGTTGGAAACCTTTTCTGGTTGTAATTTATGGACATGGGGTGTGTCATGTCAAAGTTGATCCTTAAAACATTTTCGTCAGAGTATTTCTGTACTGTGTGGAGGAGGTGTTACAGGTCCACTGGAGTGTGGCTAACTAAGACTATGTTTTTCGCTTAAATGAAGCTCGACAGCGACAGACCCCCCAACCTCGGAGCATGGGGATTATAGTTGCCAAGTACCAGGGTAAGATCAGCCAGGAATAAGGTAAAAAGTGTGGGAGCCGGGACACACCTCTGCTTTAACCCTTTGGTTGTTGGTATTCGACTTGGCAAGTGTACCCATTTTCCAGCCCTAAACTTTCCCTTTTAATACATGTCAGGCACCCCTAAGGTAGGCCCTAGGTAGCCCCAGGGGCATGGTACAGTGTATGTTTAAGGTAGGACATATACTAGTGTGCTTTATATGTCCTAACAGTGAAATACTGCCAACTTCAGTTTTCACTGTGCAAGGCCTATCTCTCTCACAGGTTAATATGAGAGCTGCCTTTAAATATCCTTAAAGCACTGATTCCCTTTGAGAGCAGATAAAAATATGGAGTTTAGGGTCTCTGAACTCACAATTAAAAAATATATCTTTTAGTGAAGTTGGTTTTTAAATTGTCTGTTTGAAAATGCCACTTTTAGAAAGTAGGCATTTTCTTGCTTAAACCATTCTGTGACTTTGCTTGTTTGTGGATTGTCTGTCTGGGTCAGTTTGACAGTTGGGCTGTTTTGCACCTTGTACTGACACAAAAGGGGGTGGGGGTGTAGCCTTCATATCCTGATGAGCCATCTGAGCTAGAGGGGAGGGAGGAGTGGTCGTTCACACCTGAATGGACTGTGCCTGCCCTCACACAATGCAGTCTCCGACCCCCTGGTGTGCGTCTGGGGCCTGGCCTGGACAAGGAAGGATCTTGCAGGCACTTGAGACTTTGCTTTGAAGTTTTACAACTTCAAAGGCAGAACAGGTTATAAGAAGAAGACCCAAAACCCCAGACTTTTAGAATCTTTCTGGAATCAAGAGGAACCTCTGCCCAGGAGAAGAGCTGAGCAGTACTGTCCCTTTGCTTTGTTGCTTTGCTGGACTGGCCTGCAGTTGCTGCTTCTCGCTGAAAAGAGTGCAAAGGGTGAACTTTGCTGTGTGTCCTGCTTGAGAAAGTTCTCCAAGAGTTTGGAGTAGGACTTGCCTCCTGTTGGAAGTCTCAGGGACACCAAAGACTTCAGTTTCCTCGACCTGCAGCACTGTGAACTGTGTGTTTTGTGCTGTTCAAGAGGAGAAACCACCATGACGCCACCAATGACCCCGCTGGCCTGCACCGTGACCTACTGACTCCGCACAGAGTCGCATTGCCCCGCTTCACACCGCGACCCTGGTCTCACCAACACCGTCATCAGACGACTTCACAAAGTCACTGCTCGCACCGGGACCTATGGGCCCTGCACTCTGGCATCGCCTACTCACACCGCAGCCCGGGCCTCCCTGAGGATGCCGCTCCTGCTGACACCGGCACCGCTGCCTGCACCGTGGCCTGTGGACACCGCTTGTGAGGAGCACGAAGCACTGTCCCGTCCGGCACTGCAGTCCTGGTCCACCAAGGCCAGCACCATTGACTCCAGTGTCGTCACCAGGCATCGGTGCCTGCACCGTAGTCTGTGGACACCACTCGTGAGAATCACGAAGCACCATCCCGTCTCGCACCGCTGGCTTGGGCCTACCGACGACAGCACTTCCACAACAACGATGCTGCTGCCTGCACTGTGACCTGTGGACACCACACATTGCACCTCCACGCTTCACACCGCAGCCCTGGTCTCACCAACTGCGCTGGATGCTGGCACCGAGCTGCTGCCTGCACCGTGACCTGTGGGCAGCGCACGTCGCATCGTCCCACTTCGCACCGCAGCCCCGATGCCACCCATGCCAGCGCTCCTGACTTCATCAGCCCGGAGTTCGATCTGCAACGTGTGTGACTTCAAGGGCCTGATGACTCCTGCATCGCCTCTGGAACTGACACCGGGACATCAGCGATGCTGCTCTCCAGAGCTCACAGTGAGGATCAGAACGCCCTACAAATCCAAGTACTGTTTAAGGGTCTTCCCAACACCGTAACTGTCCGGCGACGCTGCGGCCGGCCTGAACTGTTTGTTTTGTTGATCACAATGCCGTGATAGCCCCAGGTGGAGCTATTGACTTCCAGGAACTGTATTTGTGAGTAAAGCTTGCAGAATTCATATTTTTATTACTGTATGTTGGATTTTCATTGTATTTGGTCTTGTTTTAAATAGAAAAATATTGGCTATTTTTCTAAAATTGGTGTGGTGTCCTTTTGTAGTGTTTTCACTGTGTTACTGTGTGTAATGTGCAAATGCTTCACACATTGCTTCTGAGATAAGCCTGACTGCTAGTGCCAAGCTACCAAGAGGTGAACAGGGGTTATCTGAGCGGGTATCTTCCTTATCCTGACTAGAGTGAGGGTCCCTACTTGGACAGGGTGCAAACTGACTGCCAACTAGAGACCCCATTTCTAACAAGCACACATTCAAAGCCAAAAAACTACAGTTATCACAAACTTGTTTGACTAGGCAGGATGTAGAAACACCCTAATGTAGATATAGAAGTCACATTAATCAACTTCCTCTTTTCTTGATGCATGTGATCAAAGTCAGTGGAATAAGCAAAAAGAAAAACAAAAGGAAACAATAGCAGACATCTGAAAAGGGGCCACAGGGCTTCATCTTTTTCATTTCCCTTTCACCAAATGGCTAGACGAATCTGCAATTTTATAAGAAGAGCGGAGGCTCTATTATGAATGTTTAAAACTTACTCACTACTGACAATACTGCATGCTGTACAGTAGACGGTTTGGAAAGTAGTAAGTCTGGAGCAGTTAGCAGACCTGAGAATGTCCTCCAATTTAGCACCTGCCCAAAAGGCCTTACTTTAGTATCCAACACCACTAGAGACTTTATCACTTTTATCCGTTTTCCAATTGTAGTAGAAGAAACTGGAGAGTATTTTTGGTGAAATTAATTTAATAACTGAGAGGAGGACGTTGTAACATCTTCTGTCACCTGCACATACTGTTTACTACTTCTCACCACACAAAAGTTAAGGTGTAATGGAAAAACAGGAAATTCATTAGCATTAGAAGCATTTTTGTATGTCTATTAATACTAAATTTAACTCCATTTGGGGAAAACTGCATAGAGTAAGTAAGTACGTTTATTTTATTGCATAGTTACTGAAAATTATTGCAGAGTAATCAAAAAACCATAAAATACAAATTGTAAAATGTAATACCAGCTTAAAAAAATAAAATCAGATTCCATTCAGAACCATAGGAAACTAAACATATTTAAACCAATAGTATTCATTAGAGCCAGCGTCCGCGCCTAGAATTGATCTGCTTTCTGAGACCAGGAACGCTATTAAATAGTGAGAGCGACTCACAGAACTGCATTGTGCATGGTTGTGGGCTATGGCCCATCCCTGGGGACCCAAGTACAAAAGCCAGAGGCTGACGTGCCAAAGTACCAGTGCAAAAATATATAAAGGCTGAAAGTGTCTTGTGCTTTCGTTAATAGTGGAGGCTTCAGCAATTTACCCCAAAGAGTTGCATACATTTCTTGGGGCTGTTCAGTAGAAGGACACCCAGGATATGTTTCTGCCCTTCGGGCCAATGTACAAATATTGCCAGGAGCATCCACATGGCCTTTCCTTCAGTTATGACAGTGAAAAGATAGACAAGATTTAGTTATAACTGTGCTCAGCCAAAGACTGGAAAAATCCAGGTCAAGGCGCTGCGGCCTCTGTCTTCAGCATTTTCTTAGAAGCCAATGCAGGAAATTTAACAAATGGGCAGATCAGTTGAGGGCCACCAGGGGCAAAGCAGGCCATCACTGCCTGCCTCTCAGAATGGATCCCCCTTTGGTTGAAGTTTTTTTTTTTTTAGCAAATGTTATCTTTCCTCCAAAAGACCCTTGCAGATACACAGTAAGTGTGGCATGTCTTCCACGGCCGTACCACATAGTCTGCAGATGTTTTCTTGACTCTCTCTCACTGAGGGAGGTGCTGAAAGCAGGGCAGCAGATCCAGATGATAGTTCAGAACTTTCTCTTTCACAACTCTGGAAAAACCTAAACTTAGGTATTTCTGGGGTGCTAACATGGTGTAGGTGTGCAGGACCATACAGACATGCGCTCTGCCAGAGAAGGTTGCCTTGTCTTCCACTAATGATTGGAACACGATAGATTTCCACACTGCTTTTTTTAAACAAAGTGTGACTGGTCAGGCCTTCCCACAGCTCAGTTAACACAGTCTTAAACAAAGAGACTTTAAGATAGATTCTGGCTGGTGTTGTAGCTCCTGCCATAAGTAGTGATTAGATGTGCCAGGCGGCGCCTTCCTTATTTGGTCCCAGAAAATGATAAAAGCTCCTTGCCTTGCCAAAGACTGTTTTAATAGACCAAATTCCAGCCTGATCTGTGCCAGAGAGGTGTATTGTGGCAGGCTAGAGATAATTCTGTATGCTTTCACTAAGGTGCTGTCCAGGATTTTTGCATCCCTGCCCCTTTGGAGTCCGCTGCCGTATGTTATTGTCGGTAGGATTTTGGCTTGCAGAACCTTAAAGCCTTAAAGAGAGGGGACAGTGTTGGCCAATTCAACTTAGTTTTAATGTTCTTTAGCGATGCTGCCAATGACAGCCCTTTCCATTGTATTGCTTCCCTCTGGTGAGTAATGTTGTCCACTATTACCCCTAGTTATTTGTATTCTGTCATTGACACGATAATTGTATTGCCTCAGTACCAAGTTGGAAACCTTTTCTGGTTGTAATTTATGGACATGGGATGTGTCATGTCAAAGTTGATCCTTAAACCATTTTCATCAGAGTATTTCTGTACTGTGTGGAGGAGGTGTTACAGGTCCTCTGGAGTGTGGCTAACTAAGACTATGTTTTCCGCATAAATGAAGCTCGACAGCGACAGACCCCCCAACCTCGGAGCATGGGGATTATAGTTGCCAAGTACCAGGGTAAGATCAGCCAGGAATAAGGTAAAAAGTGTGGGAGCCGGGACACACCTCTGCTTTAACCCTTTGGTTGTTGGTATTCACCTTGAGAGGTGCGTCCCTTCACCCATCTTCACCTGAACCCATGTATCTGTATGGAGGGCGATTACCATGTCAAGGAGAGTTCATGGGATCCCCCACTTTGCCAACTTGCTCCAGAGTCTGGCCCAGTCCATGTGGTCAAAGGCTGCCCTGAAGTCAATAAAGCAAAGATGGAGTGATTGTTTTCAAGCTTTCACCCTGTCTACAAGTAGTGCAATGACGATCTAGAGTTTCCACACCAGAAAACTTCCTAACTGACATTTCATCCTTATCTTTCCAGGCCTCAAATAATTCTAACATCACATTGACATCCCACATTGAAGTACAGCAGGGCACTGGTGGCTATGAAAACCAAATTCCTTTAAGCAATCTACACATAAGCAATCTTCACACTAGAGGATGTTGACTTACAGGCTTACTGTCTGCCTTTAGATGCCCCGCTGAAGTGGATGATCTATACCTATTTTTAATTAAGAACTGCTGTGAAAGCTGGAGAAATGTGATTGTTATTACTTTCTATACACCAGCTAGACCAGATGTCCGAGGCTTATTTACATTTGTTTTGTTCTTGCTGCCCAGAATGCTCTAATGTATTCAGAAGACAATTTCAAATGCCTGGAATGTCTATAAGTACCCTGAAATGTTTCAAGTCAACAGAACAAATTTGTCCTGAAGGACTAGATCATGAATTGGGAGATCTGATGATAACTTCAATAGGGAAGGATACCAAGGCTGTGTCCTCGATACAGGAGTAATCATGACTACCCATGCTACTTCCCTAAGAATCCATGCAAGGCGCATGGATAGGCTCAGAAATGGAGCAAAAGCGTACAAAATTCCTGAAGACCAATCTTGCAGAAAAGTATCTGTTGCCAACTTCGTTTGGTCTGGTCTCCAACTCAAGAACCCATAAGGTTGAGCTGTTAATCAGGGAAGAATGCAAAAAGTCCACAAAATTCAACAAGGGCCTTGATGATCCTAAGATGCAGCTACAAATTGCTACCAACCTGGATTCTTGGAGTACCAATCCACCACCGTGTTGCATGGATCAGGAAAATATTCTGCTATCAATGATATTTTGCCATGAAGCCAAAACTCCAATAGTAAATCGGCTAGGTCCTCTCATAGTCTTGATTTTATTCCTCCAATAGATCACTTTATCTTGCTGTGGTTAAATTGTTCTCACACAGCAAAAGTGCACATTTGACCTTGTCCTTTATAAAGCTTTTAAAAAACAAAGGAGCCTGCAAAAACACTAAACAATTTATATGCATTGATGAAAGTATTTGTCTATTTCTATTATTTAACCAGCCCAACACAATAGGCCCTGGTTATCCGATTGTATGTATGAACCCACCAGCTCTCTAAGCATTAGGTCTATAATAATAAAACGTTCTATACACCTTTCATATCATAGTTCTGAATTAGCTTTCCTCAGGAAGCAAACAGCTGTTTGAGCCCATCTGGAAAGTACATCACGATCCCAGTGTTCTGCTCAAAGTTTGTTTGATCCACCAGACATAAAATCTTGGTAATCTAGCCCAAGGTATTCAAAAGCTTGTGCTGGCATTCTGCCAACGTTCTATCTACTCCTCTTCTAAGGTTTTTTTCTACCACTACATAGAAAGGTAACTATTTGAGGGTTAAGAGTTACAGCTGCCTTGTTTTGTAACACTGGCTTATGATATTCTGCCCTCATCTTGTATCTCATTGCCCTATTCATAGACACCTTAATTCTGGGTTTGACATAATCTTTTAAATACAGGAAAGGTGACCACTCAGAGGAATTTGGACACTGAAGCAGCTCAGGATCCATCATGGGAATCCCACACATGTACAAAAACACTTCATTAACCCTCTCTTGCGGTTTAATTTTTGTCTGATCATCATCGTCATCTTGATATGCATTATCAGTGCATAAATCATCAAACTAGTGATCATCAAAAGAATCAACAAGCCCTTCAAATTGGGGGTTAGAATCTGTGACCTAAGGTCATCATCAAGGTTTACGTCGACACATCCATCCATGTTCTCATTATTGGAACCATTAAATGGCATCAGGTGCTTAGTTTTAGTGATTTTCTTGCCATACTGGTTCAGTACCACTACACAAAGAGGTGAATGGAAATACAAGAACCAAATATCGAAGACACAATTGATTTGCTGCTACCAACATGGTGGACAAAGTATTTGAAACTGCCCACAATTGAATTCACTATGCCGGACGCAACAGTCTATAATGAGGAGGACACAGCTTATTGAATGAAGCTACACTGCAACATACAAACAATCAGAGAGATTTCTTCTAAACTCCTCATCATCCTTCAGTTCATTGCCCCTTTTGTCAGCAATGTTTTCAAAACACATTTTAAAATATTGATATTGATACTGCAATCAGACATAGGGATTTAAACCCTTAGCATGTGGTTTCATAAACAATTAACTCAAAAATAAGCAGAGTTCTGATTTTGTCAGAAGAAATCCTTTAAGCCAAGTCACAAACGAAATACTGTAGCAAGTGACCTTGTGTATAAATGAAAAGTCAGAACAGGCCCTGAGAGAACAAGCATTTGCAATGCAATAGGTCTCGCTAGTGCGAGAGTTAGAGCTATTGGCACTGTAAATACCTACTTGGACTTTTCTTGCCACATAAATTGATCAACCCTGCCTCATAATTTGGTCCTTTTCTGCCATATAATTCCAGTGGCCATGTATAGAACTAAAACACTTCCAATTACATTCTTCCTCTATCTGCTCAACATAAAAATGACTAAGTAATGAAGTAATACTGTCAGAAAATGTACCGCATAATGACACATGATTTGCCTTTTCTTGCTGAATAATTTACTCAACCCTGCTGCATAACTCCAGTGGCCATGACTATACGTTTAGAGATCAACCTACTAAGTAGTGTGCAGTTGTGTGGCTGAGACATCTTCCTCTTCATGGATGCTATTGTTGGGTTGGTTGGTGTTTAGTTGTATTAGCTGCAATTTCAAAAGTACACTGTTAACTCGAGCCTTTTTTGTTCGTTTTGAGGCTTTTGGGTAAAGAGAAAAAGCATGAAGGTTTGGCTGGTCGGATAGAAGAATGTTGTGGGCTCCTGACTGGGACTACTGTGGTGATGTGTTGGCTGCACTGCTTCTCAGAACAGCTTTTCACATAAATAAGTGATGTGTGCAGAATGAATTGTCCTAAAAATCGCCATTTTCAAACGAATGTTGCAAAGTGAAAAAAACTTACAATTTTACTAACTGTTTGAGTTGAAGTTACAAAGTTTTGCATAGTGCTTTGTGTAGGCTTGAAAAGAAAAATGTAAACTTCACACATGCCTTTGATCAACATCTCATCACGGGTAGTGGGCACTATATGAATAGAAGACAAAAATTATTCCATGTAAACAAGGGGAACAGCCAGCATTTCCTTATCCAGTGTTTCCAGGCACTGGCAAACAAGTAGGCTGCAAGGCATGTTTCAACTGTGGAGAGGAAGCAAGCAGCACACCAGTGGTAGGTGTGCAGAGAAAATATTACTGCATTATCAGTAGGTTATTTACTTGAGCCGTCACGCTGATTGATGTTTTCATGTTACACAAGCACAAAGTAGATGTGGTTGCTTGTTGGAGGGCAGTGTGTGGGAGTCCCTGTGGAACTATAAATTGCCTGCTGCTTTGCAGATACCAATGTGCACGTCTAGAAGCATTCCTCCTGTACATATGTCAATACATAAATGACAACAGCCTGGTTCACAGCCTGAAACTGTGCTTTAAATTAAAAGTTTTATTAAAACCTAATTTAATGATACTTTATGTATTGACCTCGGAAGGATACTTGCCTGAGTTGGCCCTGCTTGAGATTCAACATGTGGACTGCAGTTGGTATAAAGATATCAACAGGGAGCACTAAACCCGCTGAGCTACCTTACGGATAACAAAGTGAAACAAGTGGCACGGCAGGAATGCACCCGAATCAGTCTTGCAAGCTTATTTTTAATGCCTGGAGAGCGAGCCAGGCAGAACAAAAGAAAGTCATGCAGACCCCACAAAGCAGCCGCCACGATTAAAGATGAGGCATGGCGGCCGCGAAGAGTGCGCAGCGCCGATGTTAATAGCCTGAAACTGTACTTTAAATTATAAGTTTCATTAAAACCCAATTCAATGATACTTTATATATCGACCTTAGAAGGATATATGGCTGAGTTGACCCTGCTTGAGATTCAACACATGGACAGCAGTTGGCATAAAGATAGATATCACCAGGGAGCATTAAAAGCACTAAACTACCTTACTGATAACAAAGTGAAATAAGCGGCACAAAAGGAATGCACCTGAACAGCCTTGTGGGCTTATCTTTTAATGCCCGGAGAGTGAGACAGGTGAACAAAAGAAAGTTGTGCGTCCTCCCGAAGCGCGCGCCTAATTAAAGATGAAGAGGCATGTCCCGGAGGTCAATGTACCCATCAGGCATGTGCAGAAAATAACAATTAATAATAATTTTAAAAATATGTCAGCCACATGGGAGGAGGGCCGCCATGATTAACGGTGAGGCCGTGAAGTGCGGGGGCTGTGAAACGGGTGCGGCACTGATGTTAATGGAACAATGAGGCATGTGCAGAAAATAACAATTACTAATATATTTTTTTAACTGTCACCGATATGGGAGGAGGTGGGAGTGACGAATGCTCCAATAAAATGCAAGTAGCTATCAACCTGAAACACCCACAGAGCTATCAGCCTGAAACACCCACAGTGTAAAAGGAGCAAGAAAGAAAAAAGTAGTCAGTCAAAGCAACAGATAAAGGATCAAAGTGAAATGATACATTAGTTGGTCCCTGCTCTGAAAGAGAAAAAGGAGGGACAAAGAGGCAGAACTGACCACTAGCGAGCAAGGACTTTTAAAAGACACTGCAAACAACAAATGAAATCGCTTTAAGCCATTAGAAGTATACTAAAGTATACAAATGGCCGTACCCTTACACTCAACGTTAAAACAAAAATGCACTGTATTGAGAGTCTAGTGTGCCTGTCATAATAAAGAAACAAATGCACCCCAGCCATGTGGAATAGATATAGATACAATGTAGCGAGTCTCCCTCATGCAAGGTAATGGAAACAAAGTGGCATTCTAACTACACAAACAAACATGCTTCAGCAGCAGGCTGAGTGCAGTAAAAAGATGTGGCAAAAAAGCTCAGAAAAACAAACAGTATATTGTAAACTCCTATCTTTAGTGCAAAAGAAATTAGGCAAAGCACACATTGTCTCAGCAGTAAGAAAAAATACGTTGATTGGTGTGACTGATATATATACATGATAGTGTTCTTTCTTTGAGTTTCTCCTTCCTGCACCGACAAGCATGACTGTGATAACTGTAGTCTGTCTTTGAATACGTGCTACTGAATTAAACAGCAAGAAGAAAAAGTTCCCAGTAGAGCCTCTGATCTTCTAATAAAGTTGATGTTTTTCTATTGTTGTTTTCAGCAATGAAATGGAGCATGCTCTTTGAGGGCAAAAATCGTTTTGTAAAGGCTATCAGATTTGTGATTGGAACCCTAGCCTTTCAAATTTCAAGGAATGTATTGTTTCAATATATGCATATTTACCTTGGGTATACTGTTGTTGCCAGACTATCTCTTCCACTGGTAAATCAAACCCTCAGTTACAAACTAGGAGGAGGTTTACCAGCTGCGGCCCATCCCAATGGGCTGAGGGGCCACGCCCCCTCATCTTTTAGCCACAATAAAAAATGGCTGTCAGGCTGAGCAAATGTCCGCCTGACAAACATTCTTTATTTCCAGGTCAGGCAACCAGGAGCTAGACAAGGGCTAAATGTGCAGGCTCCTGGCTTCCTGAGCTGACCTTTGCCAGGCTGAAGAATTCACAGCTCCTTTGGGTGTGACCTCTTCAGCATGGCAAACACCTCCAGGCCCTCCCTCTCGTGACAAGGGGGAGCGTCACTGATTGCCTTGGTCCTGGGCACTTCAGTTCTAAGACCAGAGCTGAGTGTCAATCACTGTCACCACATCACAGAGTAATGGTGTCAGCAATCTCACTGACCGCATCTAACTATGTGACAAGTGAGGGACTGCTGCCTTCCTTCATTGGCTGATCTAAGGTCAGCCAATGGGAGAAGGCTGCAGTCCCAACCCTCGTGGGACCTCTGAGGCTTGGCACTGCTATCTTCTCTCATTGACTGAACTTGGATCGGCCAATGAGGAAAGGCAGCAGTCCCAACCCTCCTGGGATCTCATAGTCAGAGCTAAGCAGGTAAGCATGATTTTATTTTTAATGTTTGGTGCATGCGTGCATGAATATATGGGAATGAGAGTTGTGAATGGGTGTGTGTGTGTGTGTGTTTGAACGCATGAATGTGAGTGAGTCTGTGAGTGGTCTTTTCTTTGACAGTTCCCATGTGTGCATTTATGCCCCGACCGCACCCCACCCTGCTAATAGTACAGGCCGCCACTGACTTTGACACCTTTTTTTCCTTTGTGCTTAGGTCATGGCGTTGCCTCCCATCTCTCATTTAAATGACACAGGAGACCTACTCTTACTCTCTCGTTTACTCAGTTTAATTTGGCCTGGCACCTTCCAATTCCTATTTAGGACACTTGCGTGTTAGAATGTTTCCACATTTTCTACTGTTCTTGATAAATAGACCCGAAATATGTTACGTATTTACGTGCCTCAACTTTGTCTGTTATTTAAAATGATGCACTAGAACGATCGGTGTATCACAGACAAGCTCTCTTTTAAAGTAACAAGGAAGACCAGTGATGAGTAATGCCTACGTTGGTATGTATTCTAAAGATTTAGGCCAGAAGTGCATATAGAAGGATGGCAGGAATTGCCTTAACATTAGATAGAAAAAGATTAAGAACTTGTCAGAACAGAACAGACTTGAATGCATTTCGATTTGCATCACAATCTCTGGGGACTCTGAGCGCTGTGAAATGGATCATTGCAAATGGGACTTGTGCACTATTCACTAAACGATCTCTCACTGTCCACACCGGTCTTTGAAAAGCCATTGCCATTTAGGTGCATAGCGGAGTGCCAATCAACACCGGCTGACAAATGCATCAAAGTAATACCTGTATAGCAGCAGGAATGCCCCATCAATATTTCTGGAGCAGAAAACGATGTAGGTGTATCCGCCGGGCCTTAAAAATATAAATATGCAATTGTTCTTAAAATAGGATTTGGAATACAAATCTGCTTGTTTCTGTCCATGCCAATTTGGCCTCCTTTCCGAAGTGTGCGGGCTGTTTTTATTGCAAGCTGCATTAATACATCCTTCCTCGAGTTCAGAGCTAAGAGCTGATAATTAATGTTTTATTGCACTGCACGTGGTCTTTTCTTTGACAGTTCCCATAACATATTGTGCTTCTCACAATATATGCACAGCCTTCCAGAAGCAGCACATTATTCACATTCATCTAGGCTTCTTAAAGAAATCTTTGTCTGCACAATGCAGAAGACCTGATGCTTAATGTATATATCATCGGGGCAGAGGTGATTCCGGGAGGAATGAGAACAGCCGCGATTCAATTAAAAAAGAGCATCTTATGAACATTTAGGAAATGCAAGCATCCCTTCGAGGAACTGTCAAAGACATCCATCAAGCACGACTTTGGCTGTGAGCAGCATTTTCCTGGGGGAGTTGGATTTATGCTGACAGCATCTTCTTAAGCTTTGACTGAGGGATATGGCCAGTGCCAAGATGGCCATTAAGCTGAGAAACTCTTCCATTAGACATCGTGTGCAGCATGCAAAAATCTGCCATTGAGATGGCCTAATGGGTAAAATGGCGCACTGCAGAAGGGGTCAGGGGTGATGTTTTCATCCATTCTGAGAGGTCCAATTAAAATGTAGATGCCGTAATTCATTTCACAGCCAGCAGCCCCTGGGATGGCTGCCAAAGGTCTGTCATCTCGCAGAGTGTGCACTTGATGTCATGGGAACACCAACTGCTAGGCATTGACGCCAAGGTCTTTAAATGTAGTGAATACCATCAGATTACCAAACGGCTTTGTAATTGTTTACTGTCTATATTTATGTCCCTACACAATTGACAATGTATTGTTTTACTTAATGCTAAATGATTTCGATAAATTCAAACAGCAAGGAAAGGAAAAAATGTCAAATCACTTCTGACACTGCTGAACGTGATATGCTTTTTCACAATTGATGTTTCTACAGGATAACTTCTTAGTTAAGTTATAAATAAGTGATAACATGTTTGAAGAGATGTGGCTTAGTGGCATTAGCTCCAAGTAGGACCCGGCCAGGTCATAAAGGACAATGCTGGTAATATTTTTTACCATATTACCAGGTTTGGTGTAATTCCTTTCAGCAGTTTGTGCAGGAGAGCAAACATTTATAGAGGACAATGAATGGGAAATGTTACATTTGCATAACCTCAGTAACTTGCTTTGCTGTTGAGCTAAGGTTCTTCGTTTTAGACTTAAGCACATTAGTGGTAAGAAGCAACGTTACTGTGGGTTATCCAAAAATAAAGTTTCCTATTTTATGCCCTGTACAAATTTTTGCTCTCTTGCTAAAACTGCTGCAAAGAATTACACCAAACCTTGCAAAAAGGTAGAACTTTACTCACAACAGATCACTTTTCTTTTGGTTGGATGTAAATCCATTAGGTAGGTTGTGATAAATTTGCATTGCGAAAGATGGAGTTCAAAGATTTTATTTTTCTTGCTTTTAGACTATTAGGTTTGTGAACAACTTGGGGAAGAAAATGCATCTGAATAGACATGGAACATAATATTTGGATATCAATATTTTGCTCCATTCGCCATTTTGTGCTGTGGCATGACGTCAATTAATTGCTGTGAATTCTGCAGACATTGGGCCTGATGTACAATACACTGCCCACAAAGTGTGAAGACGACCAGAGTAGAATTTTGCAAACTAGCCTATGGATTTATAGATTGGTTCTTAAAATTCCCATTCGGATTGGGTTGTAATCTGACCTACATTTTTATGAATATTATTAAGGTAGTTCACAAATTGTGACTTACTTCAAATGGGTTGAGTCACAGGGAGGTTGGCTTCCTGGCATCATCAGTCCACCATGCCTGTTATCACATTTAAATAAAGTAACCTTAGTGGAAATGTGATTGTGCTTAAAAAAAGTTTACTTTATTTAATGAGCCAGGCCTCATGCCCTGTGTGTTTTTGTGTCTGATAGACCCTATCTGAAAACATCTTCCCTCAGAGCAGGTTGTATATATATGCATTAAAGTCCATGCAACTGGGAACTCTGTGTGTTTTTTTACGTCCAGAAAAATCGGTCCCACGCGGTAATTCCCCATTCCATGGGGTCTAACATGTAATTACACAGTAGTTGGGTAGATTTACTGCACAGTAATGGTAAACGTGAATGTGATTTCACCCCAGGATTGTCCAACTCGGAATAAGCGCGAATAGGTTAAAGCATCTGGTCACCCTGGGCCAGGGCCTCTTTGTCACTTGTATGTTCTCCATCCACCTTTTGCCCTGATGATGTGGCATCATGGAATTTCAATGGTTATAATACACATTATGTTTTTTTTAAATTTCTTTTATTAGTTTCATTTGTGCAGTAGCTCTGATTTTTGCATTATGCGAAAACATTAACAGGTTAATTTACATTAGTACTCTATTAACAGGTTGCAAAAAAAAAATAGTCACATAGCCTGTCTTTCTTCACCTGATTAAAAACTGTGTGCAAAATTATAAGTAATAACATGCACAAACTAATATTCCATCAATTTTGCATGCTTTTGCACCATATCTACATGTAAAACCTAGGCCCATATTTATACTTTTTTTGTGCCGCATTTGCGTCATTTTTCTACGCAAAAGCGACGCAAGCTTACAAAATACAATTAGATTTTGTACGTTTGCGCCACTTTTGCCTCACAAAATGATGCAAAGGCAGCGCAAAAAAAGTATAAATATGGGCCCTAGTGTTCAGCAGCGGAGGAAGTATGTTTTGCACTCAGCTTCATAAGTGTGCAAGTGATAACACAAATAGCACAAATTGCATTTGTGCTCACACTGACCACTTGAATCACTTAAACCGGACACTAACTGACAAAATAATTTTTTATATACGATTTGTCTATTTCTCTCATTGGCATATTTTTTTTTACGTCTCTTTCTTTCTCGCTCTGTCTCTATGCCTTTCTCTCTCTCCCACTTTTCTTTTCCTCTCATTATTTTTCACTCTTCATATACTAACTAATCCAAAAACTGGACTGTTCAAGGGGATTATTTTGAATCTAGGAAACCGCTGAAGTGTACCCTTGAACTCCCTAGGGCGCCCCTCAACTCTGAAGTTCCTCACTGCCTTTCATGTTAATTATCAGTCACCCGGTGTGCAATACGCTATGTCATCATGTATTGCCTTTGTTGATGTAAACATATGTGATGCCTGGTCTGGATTTTGTCATGCCATACTCAATAAAGACATGTTAAAAACACTAAATTTAGGACACAATATTTATGTAAAATGACAATACTGTAGAATGGCATTCTGACATACAACTAGCCTAAAGCCCTGTCAAATCCATTTTGGTCCTCAGTAATAGTGAAAGGAAGCATATCAGCTAGACCACTGGCTAAAACTTTCCCAAAGATTTTACTATCAGATTTTATACATAAAAAAGTTCTGTATGACTGACAGGTGACAGAGAATTTATCTTTCTCTAACAAAGGAGCAATAACAGATTTCCACCAGGAATTGTGCATATCTTCTATTGTTTGATGTAATGAAAAAGCAAATGTAATTACCTAGTCAGAGTCATGCTAAACTTCTTATACATTCCATTTTAAGTACCACCTGCGCCAGTTTCCTTCCAATAACAAGTCTATTGATAATCCCTTCATCTTTAACCCAGTTATCTGTGCTGCTAAAATCTTCATCAGTTTCGATAATAATCAACAAAAGTGCTTTTTATTGACAGGTAGACGGGGAACTTTTCTTATTCGTAATTTCGAAAAAATAAAAAATTGCATTGAAAAAATCTTAATAAGTTTCATAAATTATAAACATATTAATGTATGCCAATTTTTATTACAAACGACTAGGAGTGATTCACTTATTGGCAACATTATTATCGAATATGCAATACCATACACTGGACAGTTGCAAACATACCTTATGGTTGTCTGTCCAAAGAATATATCAGTCCATAAGTACAACATATATTTCTCATACAAACCCCTAAATTAACAAGCCATGAATGCACAAATACATTTCGATTCTATAAGAGAGCTTAAGGCACGGTCTTTCTTAGATATCAGTTCATATGTACTTTTATGTCTTGGGGTAGATTAAGTGCATGGACTCTGGTTTCTCTTACTATCACATTAAGGCCCAGATTTATAAAAAGTGCCACTGCACCTACTACAGCACCACTTTTCTTGCGCCACTTAGCGCCCCCTAACGCTACTGTGTGTCGGCTGTATTTAAAATATGGCACACCATGGCAGTTGTCAAGGGGACTGGTGTCATAATTTTCTACGCTAGTCCGGTGCTTTGCAGGACTAGTGTCAAAGATGTTTACGCTAATCCTGCAGAGCACCCAGAGGCCCATTGAACACAATGGGAGTCTCTTTTTAATGGCTGCACTTAGCAGGTGTTAAAAAATGCTGATAAAAATGGTGGAAAGGAATCTCATAGATTCCTTTGCACCATTCTCATAGATTCCTTTGGTCCATTTTTACTGCCCCCCTACAACCGGAATGCCCCCTTCCATACATTATGCCTGGCACAGGCATAATGAGGCTCAAGGGGCTACAAAGTGGCGCAATGCAGGCGCCACTTTGTAAATGTGGCACAGCATTTTGGCCTTTCCAACTCCACATTAACGTCAAAAAATGATGCTAATGTGGCATTGGAATGGCACTAGGCCACCATAAATCTGGGCCTAAGAGTAGTAGGCCAAGGAATTGACTGGTCAACAAGAATGATAATTCATTTAATTAGGTCTATAGAAATGCAGAATATGTCTGCTATTTGGGAGCAAAATTCTGAGGTTCAAAAAAGCGGTGGGGTTTCCCAACGTTCATGGTTGAACAAGTTATTCCTGAAGTAACTTATGTGGTTAAATGGATAAAATGTACACTACTGTCGTTTGGATATGATCATTGCGGATGTCAATTAATTAAGCAAATTTGGTAAACTACAAGTAGTTCGAAAAAGGATTTCAGTAATGACCCTTATTACATGAGACATTAATTGGATTCAAGGGTAGATGCCAGTTGTGTTTGGTAAAATAGCGTGAGCTTCTTCAATTAGATCCATAAAGACATTACATTCATTCCTGTCCTACCAAACTTAGCAGTTCTCCCCTCTTCCAAGTACACCTCTTCAAGAGGTGTGTATGAAGTAGCCTCTGTTGTTTACGATTGATATAGCCACCTGTCAAGCCTGGCCTTTTTGTAAGGACCCTATATGTGGAACTCACTCAACTTCTTAATTTAATTTCTTCTCTGAATAAGGAATATGGGTCCCATCTATCAGTATATGTGAGACCAACTTTGTCTTGGTACCTGTAATACAACCTTTCTTTTTCTCAATACTGTAAACCATTGACATTCCATAAAATAAATGAAGTAAGATAAAGAAAAGTACATGTTCCTTTTATTGTACACTTCTAGAATGATGTGTCCAATCTAGAAGGTCCTTGAAACTATTTTCTTTTAACCCCTATGTTTCTTTTCACTCCATTGGTGCTGAACAGGACACCTCATCTTGGACTGTGCGTGATTTAGTTACCTGGGCACCACCAAGGAGCACTAATCAGAACAGTAAAAAAAACAAAATCAAAAGAAAGGGGGTTCAGTAATTACAGATGAAATCCTTCATTTCTTCCAAGTGTTTATTCTATGAGACAAAGTGTTTGGTAACAGATTGTCATATCTGACCTGCCATAGAAATCCTATGAGGGAGTTTGTCCATAGCAAAGTAGGGTAACGTTCGGCCTGCCTGTCCTGGTTATCCCCCCTTCACTAGTATGTCATTAGCACCAATCTAATCAACCTGATCATTCCAGGCATTTGTAGACATATTTATGAGTTCTGTGGTGCAGGGCAGTGCAGCAACTCACCTTGCTGCACTGCCCTGCTTAACAGGGAAATGGCAGGAATTTGCCGTATTTATCCAATACAGCGCATTCCTGTCCTTTCCACCTGTGCTGGCACCATTTTGGGAGCCTAGCACCAACACAGTCACCCTGGCACCATGGTACAAGAGTGCCTGTGTTGCATGCAGGATTGTTTTTGTGCACCCTGCTGCAAAGAAACTATCTGAAAGGCATTTTTCTCTGTCTATTTGTGTTGCAAAATGCAGCACACAGAGAGAAAAAACAAGGAGAACTAAAAATATTTCTGCTTGTTACACCTCTCGTGGGAAAGCATATCTTTTTGGCATATTCCCAGGTATACAGGTTTGGTAAATCTAGAAATGC
Source organism: Pleurodeles waltl (assembly GCF_031143425.1). Classification (NCBI taxonomy): domain Eukaryota; kingdom Metazoa; phylum Chordata; class Amphibia; order Caudata; family Salamandridae; genus Pleurodeles; species Pleurodeles waltl. The sequence goes on from NC_090448.1 coordinate 135,594,769, forward strand.
ATCAAAAACCATGGGAGTTGCATGGGAACACCTATGCAACACTGATTTGCGTTGCCTTGCAATACTCCATATTTTTGGAGCCATTCAGAGCCCCGCAGAGTGGCTTTGTGTGACTTCAAAAATATGAATTAGAGGTTCGCGCCATGCATGTACCACGTTGCATGGTACAAGCATGGCACAACACTCTTGTAAATATGGCCCGGAAGGCACAGCATTGCAGCCACGCTTCTAATGGGAATGTTGCCCTTTCAATGGGATTGCCCAAAGCATATGGCTACCCATAGCACACTAGGGGAAGGAGTGTAAACATAAGAAGCAGCTGTAAGAAACAGCGGGAGGTTTCCTTCTAACTGAGCATGGATGAGTCAAGACGGAGGCAGTAACTACTGTATTGTCGGAAAGCTTGGATCAGGATGAGCTAGGTTTGCACTCGTACATCTACTGCCATTCGTGATTTTGTTTCAATCCTTCTTAAACACCCACTGTTTTACTGTTGTTACAAAGTTACAAGTTCAGGCACAGGCGAATTCATTTTTTATACACAAAGTGAGCAGGCAGATGACTGAGATGGAATTGGAATGAGATTCATCAACAAAGAGTTGACAGTAGCACATAGCTGAATGTTATCTTCATGCAAGGAATCTAAAACTATCATGTTTAATGTATTGGAACTCTTGCCTTTTCAACTCGCCTTCAAGATGCCAGCTCTTGGTGGGAATGGATTCTGTCTCTTCACTATCCACTAGAGTAGACGAGGCTGAAAATGTAAAAGCTGTAGGCGGCCACCCTTCATTCTAAAGCCAGTTTCTGAGAAAACATGATAGCAGTGTCTTATGATTTTAGGAACTCAAAATCCTTTGTCCCATTAGTCATTGGTTTTTGAAGAACAGCCCATACTGAGTCCTGATTATAACAATTCTTCAATACATCAGTATTATCAGCACAAAACTGCTCGAAAACATGGAAGATTGATTTATTCTCAAATTACAGTCTGTGGCTCATTCCAAGTATAGAAATAGCCTTCAGAAGTGAATATTTTACATAGTGAATGTGCTGGTTACCCCTGACTTTCACTATAATAACATCATGCTGTAGGATCCAAATATAGCTGCTATAAGGTGATTGGAGAATACATACATTACTTTAAAACGTTTTTTTTCTCACCTTAAAGGTATTATCCATCTGAGAGATATTATACGTGGAGAGGTCGATCAACAGAAGGGAGACAGATTTTGATTTTGATGGTAACCTAAAACCTATGTATGGAGGAGAATCCACCCAGCAGAGTTTCTTTCCCTATACTATTCCTATTACAACCCATCTTTAAATTATGCTTTATATGTTTCCCTTAGAGTAAGGGGAAATTTCTGCTTCAAATATCACACAAATTAAGAGACATTAGCAAACTGGCATACAGTGGAAAAATCACCCGACATGCAGAATACTTTATTGATTGTGCTAAGAGATGCACAGTGAGTGATCTAATCAAAATGCGGTAGTCCTGCATATGTGGCATGATCTCAAATTGTATTCCGTACACTGCATGATTATGTCAGAAGTCAGCCCAAATTCAAGGAATCGCTGGCCCCTATTACAAACTACTTGAGTGAAACAGAATCCTCAGTAATAACAGCCTCAGGAACATCAACAGCCCCAGTTGGGAGTAGACACCTAACCATCTCCCTTACAACGCCTACGAGCCTACATCAAGAACCCAACCACTAATACAACCAACCACAAAGCAATAGTGTACCCCACCACAAGTAAGAGGAAGACATTAATACTTTGTCTCTTGTGTATTTGGCAGTCGTGGGAACTTCTGATTTCTATGAACTGAATGCTAGTCGTAGCCCTACTGAGATCACGTTGCTGAAAGACGGGAATAAGTTTGCTTAGGACCAAACTATGATTGGTGCTTTTTAGGCACTTTCAAAACCTGTAATTCGTGCCCAAAGTGCCTTCCTAGAGCCCACCACACTTTGCAGCAGATCTGCTACTAAAAGATTATCCTGGCATCTGAAAATGGTTATGCCTCCTATACCACTTTTGGAACAACAAACCTATCTCTGGGACCATTAGGGTACCCTTGTTGCTGCTGCTTTTTTGTCTTGCTTCCTTGCTTTGGAAGACTGTCATGCCTGGAAAATCATGAGGTGGTTTGCTATCTGTGACATCTCTGTTTAATCAGAAACTTGGCAGGATCATGCTGAAGCTGAGAGGCCTGCAGCACTTTACATACGAGAAGATAAACAATTGTTTGCCTGCTTTGCAGCAACTAAAATCTTCAAAACACCATCTGTCCACTTTCTTGAACTGTAATTTGAAGCAGCAGATAATGAAACAGTTGAAAAGACACTTGCAAGCATCTGACCAACATCAGATGACTGGGTAAAAAACTACCATTGATTTGGCCTAGCACAATCTCATCGGTCTCCTCTGGCACATATTTTCCTCTAGAGACGTTACAACTCTTGCAAATCCCAATAGCATGAGCTACTGTCTGCTCCCTCTCAGGCTGTCATGTCATGCTCAAGCTGAAGCTGTCAACCAGGGGTGTAGCTTCAGCGGGGATGTTTGGGGTGTTATACTCCTCGAATAAATGTATTGTGTGATAAATAGTTGGGTACAGGTGCTTTCAGTTGGGTATGGTGAGGTGTCTGCCGGATTTCTACACACACAGACTAAAACCGTGCACTCACTCTATCCCTGTCTCTGTTTGGAAAGAGAATTGAATTTTTTTTGACTATTTCACAAAATAATGTGGTTTCTCTCACTTAGTACACTGTAAGCCCTCTCATGCCCCCTGCTTGCGTTTCATGTATTTTAATATATGGGGTATATTTACTAAGATGTGTGCCATGTTTGTGTCACAAAAGAGACTCAAAATCATTTTTTTTAATTTACTTTTTAGTGCAAAACGTGTTTCACACTCGAAATTCACTTGCAAGTAAGGCAAAAAGCGCAAACCACTGCATTGAAGTGTTCCATAGGTCATGCATGGGCGTTCCCATGCAACCACCTGTGGTTTTTTACACAAACCCCTATTTAGTAAAAACAAAGCAGACAGAGTTTTGTGTCAATAAAATAACACCCATTTCAAATACGAACTAACAAGAAGAAATTGCTTAATTTCTCCTTTCCTTTACTCTTTGCGTGTGCACTGCGCTGTACAGCACACATACAAAAGGGGGAAGCTTTAAAGTTAGTCTAATCATTGTATTTTGTACTGGAAGATTAACTTTCCAGTACAAAACCTATGCTAGACTCATGCAGCCACCCGTTCACTATGGTGCAAAGATGTGTGCATGTGCACGACTACCTGATTGTGAGCTGGCGCTAGGGAGAGGAGACAAAGGGGGTGATTCCGAGACTGGCGGGCGGCGGAGGCCGCCCGCCAGTCTACCCCCGACAAAATACCGCTCCGCGGTCGCAAGACCGCGGAGGGTATTTTGAGATTTGCCCTGGGCTGGCGGGCAGCCGCCAAAAGGCCGCCCGCCAGCCCAGGGCAAATCTACCTTCCCACGAGGACGCCGGCTCCGAATGGAGCCGGCGTAGTGGGAAGGTGCGACGGGTGCTGTTGCACCCGTCGCGTATTTCAGTGTCTGCTTTGCAGACACTGAAATACTTTGTGGGGCCCTCTTACGGGGGCCCCTGCAGTGCCCATGCCATTGGCATGGGCACTGCAGGGGCCCCCAGGGGCCCCGCGGCACCCCCTACCGCCATCCTGTTCCTGGTGGGAGACCCGCCAGGAGCAGGATGGCGGTAGGGGGTGTCAGAATCCCCATGGCTGCACAGCGCGCTCCGCAGCCATGGAGGATTCTCCCGAGCAGCGGAAAGTTGGCGGGAGACCGCCGACTTTCCGTTTCTGACCGCGGCTGAACCGCCGCGGTCAGAATGCTCGACGGGGCACCGCCAGCCTGTTGGCGGTGCTCCCGTGGTCGGTGACCCTGGCGGTCACCGGCCGCCAGGGTCAGAATGACCCCCAAAGTGCCATATCTCTGTAAATATGGTGCTCTCCTGCTCTCTCCTCGTGCAGCACAACATTTTTTAGCTGGTTCCCTGCACTGCTTGAGAATTTGGTGAATAGACCCAAGTGCAAGCGTGATTGTTGAGACATCTGAAGCTGACACCCATCCCCAAACTTACTAACCAAGCTACACTATGCTCCTGCTATCAACCAGCACTGTTACGGAGAGAAAAGCTCTGTAAATAGGTGCACCAAAAGAATAAACTATAATAGACAGTAGAGTATAATTGGCCACTGCGGGACATCTCTCATCACCTTGGTTGTCATAACTTTGGTTCTTGACTTCCGTTTAATGACCCAAACAGCGTACCATGGATTACTTGTCAAATGCAGCCATTAGACCCATCTAATTAGCAATGTTTTGCTCCAGAAAAGTAACTAAATTCGAAAGGGGGCATTCTTCGTTGACCTAAGTCTCTATTTTTATTCAAATGCATGGACCCTCTGTACCATAGCCCCACTGAAAGAACATATAGGGTGCATTTAGAATAAAACCATATAACAATCCTTTGACAGAATTTTCTCAACAATAGTGATGTTGTAGTGTATGGAATACTGCAAACAGATTCCTCTCCAGATTTAGCACTTCCTACACAAGTGGGAGAATATTCTGTCAACACATAGTTATTGTCATCGGCTGCTAGATTGCTTTTAATTATCAAGGCAACAAAACTCAGGTTCTTGCTAAAACAAATATCTAAGGAATTAATTCAGATTATTGTATTGCATTGGAACACATTCAACCAATGTGTTGGACAAAGTGAACAATGTTCCCCTTTTCCCTGTCTGTTGTCTGATCTGTGCCCCCTTGCCGTGTCTAATGGTACTGACAGCTGGTTGTGGCATGGTGGATGAGGGTACAGAGCCATAGCTGCCAGCAATTGTACAGGAGTATTTCCCAAAGGAGTTGGATTCAATATAGCAGATGATTCTTTGGTTTGACTCCTACTTAGAAGCTCGCACAGAACTATGACCCTTGAGCACTTTACTGCATGTATGCTGTTTCAGTCTTAGCCATGTGGATGGGCCTGACCACAGAAGTCCAGCAAGTAGAATCAACAGCAGCAGCTGGGGAATCAACATTTTAGCCTGTGGCAGGCACGCACATTTCTGCCATAGTGCCACTATCATAAAGTAATTTGAAATTTTAATTTAAGCTCCATCAGGCAGAAAAAAGGATTTCAGTGTGGTCCAATTTTGCAAATGTATCATAGAAAATTGGTTACCGGACAAGAAGTTCAATCTCTTCACATCATTTGTGACACCTTTGGCAGCTTATATATTTGTGCAGATCCTCTTTTGGGTTAACCTCTGCTGATGTACGTGTCCAAAGGGTGATGAAGAATGTTTTAGTATAGTTGAGCAGTGCTATTTTCTTTCTGGACGTTATCCTGGAGCACAGTAGTAGTGTAGAACGGGGGTGGCTCCTCTGTTAGGGCGGACGAGCGTTGCTCCCCTGCCAGCAGCAGAAGCTGCAAAACTTTCACGCGGGGATAATAAACATAATTTATTATCCCCACAATGCGAAAGGGGTGGGGCATCTGGGATAAGGAGCAGTGAGGGGGAGTCTGCGCATGCATGTTTGGCCGGCCGTGGCTGGCTGGCTGGCCAAACACACATGCGTGGTAGGCTCTCTCCAGCCCGGCAACTGTGTTGCCAAGCTGGAGAGAGCCTACACAGGCTCCCAGTCTACCTCGGAGCACCCAGCCAGGGCGCTCCCATCCAATTCTGACACTGCTTTGAGCAGCATCAGGATTGGCCGCAGGGCAGGCTGGGAGGGAAGAGGAATGCGGTGCCGGAAGGCATGGAAAAGGTAAATGCACCTGCCCGCTACTTTTCATTGAAGCGATCCGCGACTGTTGTAGAAGAACATCAAGCAATTCTAGACTTGTAGAGGTTGGAAGTAGCAGATTTGTGGTTAGGAAACAAAAATACTGATTTAGAGTCTGCAAGGTGACATTTTTGGGGCACATCTTTTTTCAAGTACTCTCCATCCCAAGTTGTATTTGGTGGAGCCATTAATGACATCTTCTGCTCCAAGCAATGAGCATCAGATGCAGTCTTTCTATTATAAAGCTTTGTCTTGGATTGTGCAAGGAATGTTATCCCCTTGAGGTGTTGATGAGCATGAGGAAACCCAAGTCATGTCGTTGACTAAAGTGGTACTAAAAAAGGTAGGATGGGAGTTGGCACTGATTGGTGATGTTTTGGAAAAGATGTAATGAGGAAAGCGGTTGAAGAGATGCCCGACAAGGTCAAAGTGAAGGAGATTGAGCGTGAGGTTTTGGTGTTTAAGAGACCAATTGAATCTCGTGGAATGTAGACTGTGGAGAGCGGGGTGTGAGGGAAATGATTAACAATTTTGTGAAAGAAGGGAATTTCGGGAGAAACCTCATGAAGCCTATGATGAGGGACTGCCTAAGATGGATATGATGAATGAATGGGTAGAAAGGTGATGTGTCCAGTGTGAGTGCAGTGTTGAAGCGAGGGTAACTAGGAAGGTTCCCTTGTCTGCACTTACGGTGCCAGATAAGCCTGTAAAAAGGTAGGGTTAGATATTATGGGGCTGTGTGAGTTGCTGCAGTAAATAGAGAGGTTCAATTTGGTGCTTGTTGTTTATTATTCCAAGGGGGTGGGGATGCTTTAGGAGAACTTCGCAAGCAAGTTGCTAATGATGTAAATTTTCAAAGAAGAAGCTGTCAGAGATCGCTTATCTGAGACCATTGTAACAAGCAATGGCCAATTTTCTCAGGATAGTATTATTATTATTATTATTATTATTGTTGTTGCTGTTGTTAGTAATAATAATAATAATAATGTTTACAAACAATAATTATTACTATTATTCTTAGTAGTAGTAGCAGTGGAAGAAATAGTAGTATTAATAATAGTATGATTATTGTTTATTACGCACAACATTCAAAGAAACATCTTTGCGCAAGGACTAAAAAAAATTGAAGGACTCAGAAAATAAATTGCAGGAATTTCTGAAAAGCTTGTCAGTGGTGCATTATAGACTTTATTTCTACTCATCAGGTGAATGGACTTGTGCTAAACCAATCACTACTATTTGAGGAGCTGTGTGCTTCAAAAAGAGATGACACTTAACTTGTTTCACCCTCCAAGTGAAAACTCCATGAAGGTGTGGGGGATATGAAGTGGACCGTAGATGTAGTAAACAATTTTTTGTTGACAGGAGGGTAGATGTTGATTCGCCAAAATATCGGTGGAAGCTGAGGTGACATCACACATCTTACGGCAATGATATCACAAGGTTGACCATTTTTCTGCCCCATAACACCCTCCTAGGTATTGCAGAAAGGCTGGGTGGAGAAAAGGCAAACACAGAAAGTACTCCAGGGATTTACCTTTGTGTTGCTGCTGTCGATTTCTTGATCCTAAGAAGACTGGATGTAGCAGGGGAATTGACAGGCGTACTAATGACAGGACATGGGACACAGCTGGTACTCCAAATGATGCCAAAATGACGTGGGTAGAGCTCTGCGCTCAGATACAATTGCTTGTTTCCTTCTACCGACCTTTAAGGCTGTATCCCTAGGAGGGAAGCTTCACTTAAAGTCTGGAGCAAGCGATGTGGAAATGTCACACAAATGCAGACTACCAAAGAAGAAATGTCATTCGTAGGCCAGCTGAAATCTCTGTCAGACATGACAACACATTTATTTTTTGGAAACAGCAACCATGGCTGATATTGAAGTAGATTTCACATTCGGGCTTGTACTCTATCAGAAAAGAAGTCCCACTGAAGAATTAGGACATGCATATAGCCATGGTGCTCACAGGCTTGAAGGACAGAATCACACACTTTTACTTATCAGCTGCCACAAAACCCACCATTGACTCCTGCATTCCCCCACATTCTTCTATACTCCACGTCTCTGTGGTCGTGGCTATCAGACTCTTGCAGACTTAAAGTGGACTGTAACTGAAGTAAATGTTTTTCCAAACCCCTGCGAGAAAGACTCCTGTTCAGGAAGTCCAGATTGCCAAACATTCTGACGCTAGTCACCGTTGTTTTTTTTATTACCTCCAGAAAGGTCGTTCAAAATATAATACTCATAAAATATTTCCGGAGAGTGTTATTGACATTAATTTCGTGTAGGGAAGGTTAGCAGCTGCTTCGCTTGGCGCGCGCCCTTTGACATCTCTTGCCTCTCATGGTAGAAAGAAAACAACGGCAGCAGAAAATAATTTCATACCATGTTTTCTTTCTCTGGTCTCAGTCTTGCCTTTTCCATAGTCGCTTAACATGGAGTAGGAATCTCTTGATGAGCTAAAGGAGGGACAAGTGTTAGACCTTGGTATCTCATTAGTAGGGGTAAGAGAATGTGTGACGTCACTTCCGCCACCACTGTTATTCAGGCAAATTACAGCAAAGGTTAGAGCCACAGTTTTATCAGGGTCTTTCCATGAAGATTGCTCAAGCACACTTTTTTGTGGTGACATAAACTGCTTTAGTTTCTAACAGGGCCAGACTGGCCCTACCAGGCATCAGGCGCCCCCTCCCTCTCTCCCCCCGCCTCCCTCCTGGGTGGCTAAAAAGGTGGGGGGGAGGTGCTTTTGTTACCCAGGGGGCTGTTTTGCAGCAGTGCAGTAGTTTTAAAAGCACTGCAAAGTTTCTTGTATATCAAACAGTGATACAATGAAAGTGCCAATATAACTGTTGATTAATATACTTGCTGAAGAGAGATCGGGTTTGTTTAGTGGCAGTTTGGATTCATCTAAGGTAGCCCAGACTGTTAATGTGCCTGCTGCAAAGAACGTGTACTATGTAGATCTCAGAACAGAATTCTATGTCCATAGCTCAGTGTTTTACTTACACTCATAATCTAGCACAGTGAGCTATAAGCTGCCATCAAAGAGCTGCATGCAGACTGCATGATACAAGTTAGAAGGTTATGTTTTTTTCCAGTCTTTGATTATACCACTTTTGTATATGTGTATGTGATGTAAAGTGCTCCAACACCCTGTACTGGTAAGAGAGGCACTAGAAAACCAAATAAATACATGTGAGAAAGGGACTATGGAACGAAGAGAGGCACTGTTGGAGGGTGATGGTTAGGCAATTATTGAAGAACCCCAATAAAGATTGCCGTATCCTGGTGCACTGTAAGGTCCTCATTTACTATACTTTAACAACTAATACAATTAAATATGTAATGAAAAATGTATTGTAGAATACACTACTTTTTGCCATTTTTCTCAACATTTTCCAGGGGGTGAGGGGATCTCTCCAAGTTCCGCTGTAGTGGTCAGGTTTGCTCGCTATGCACCCTACGGGGGCTGGTCTGACAGCACTTGCCAGGGCTGCTTTGGGTTCCCAGTCCGGCCCTGGTTTCTAACGCTTTTCTGACATGCCAACCGTAAAATGTTCTGACTCCTGGAAGGGGACCTCTTTCCGTCTGCGCAGGGCTTGCCGACACATTACATACCCAATGAAACCGTATAAGAAGATCCAGTAAATATTATATGATCGAATTCGACACTACCCCAATGCCCTGAAACCATGCGTTACTCTAGGGGCGGACAGCCTGTGTCTCCAACTACGTCAATGTTAAGCAGCAAACACAAAGGGCTGCCTGTCAGGCAATAAGAGGATAATGGATGTTGGAATTCAAGAGCTGTTTTGTTGCTGCACTTGTACAATGCATTGTCTTAATCTGAATGAAAGATTAAGTATGTCAGGCCTGCTGCTGCGCAATACACTCCCAAATTGAATTACTTCTAGTGAATGATAATAGTTAATATTTTGCAGCTGTCCTTGTGCCGTAACAGTATAGTGCGCACGTTCTAGCTCAGGAGAAAAACACCATGTTTGATTGTTTTAGTAAAAATGGATGAGGTTCAACGTGCAGCACTTCCTTATAAAATAAATTCAAGGTTTTTTTTATGAGTCACAACACTAAGGCTAATCAACAAGGACTAGTATTGAAGATAAACTGAGTCTCCTGGCAGCGTGGAGGCAACTTATACTTGGAAATGTGCAGAGGCAACGATGCGTAAAAACAGATGCTTTTCTAACTTTGGAAAATCGTGAATAATTAGCAAGCTACTACATTTTAGCCCTTCCTTTGAGGCACAGGTCAAAGTGCACTGCATGAGACCTGCACCCAGAATTGAAACACAAATGCTTAGCTCTCTCCTAAAGGAGGAATGGTTCTTCGATGAGTGGAAATGTCCACCATGGTCTTTAGTGGAAACTCAGCCAATTTCCAGCACCCAGCATGGCACTGTAATTGTAAGTCCAAAGTGGGCTACATTGTCAGGGGGCACATATGTGGTCTCCCTAGTGTGTGGGCCATGTTTCCAAACACATTAGTGACACCATACCAACCTTTTACTGGAAATTTGCCACCCTTTATACAGAGGTCTTACACAGGCTCCACTCCACAATAAACGCAGTGGATCAGCTTCTACTGACTGAGCAGCAGATCTGCCAGTATTTTTGGTGATGTTACCTCTGGACTTTGGAGGACAAGATGGCGGAGCTAGAAGAGCCTCTTCCAGTGCAATATATGCCATCTAGGGAATTCAACATAAGTTAGTTAGGCCACCAGAGGTGCCAAAGGAATCTGATATATTTGTTTTTTTATATATGCGCCCTCTAGATTTGGCCCCTAGGCTCTAAATAGTAATGTTATATTTGCATTTGTGAACCTACTGCTTGTAAAGCTTGGCCAATTGATTGCTCTGGAAATTAATGAATTGGTAAGTCCTCTCGTACAGCACAATAGAAATATTAACAGTATAAGGGTCCCCATGTTTCCTTTGAAACCTCCATTATGCTTGCCATACCCCTAAATGATTTGCTAGCATCAAGTGTGAAAAGTAGTACTAAGTGTCTGATGTGTGAGTGTGTGTCTCTCTGCCCAGAGTAGCAATCAAGGGATTTTATAAAAAAAACATCCTATAACCTCTGCTATGGGATGCAAGAGAACTAGCTGGCTAGAAATGAAAGACCCTGTAAGCATCATGATTTCTTCATTGGTTTAAGATTTTTTACATGCGTGTCCATTAGAACTGCATCATAGTTTGTACAGAATTGAATGTAGCTTGCATCATTCTTGCCTGTTGGAATGGACGTCTCCTCAAGTGATGGTCTTATTAGCCTAATCACAAATTGTGGGTGAATTTGTATTCATCTTCTCCTGCAGTGTTTGAATTGAGGTTTCTTGTTAGTGTCAGGTTTTCTGCACTTTCTGTTCAGATACTGTTAGAAATGGGGTCTTTGGTTGGCAGTCAGGTTACCCCCTGTGCAAGCAAGGACCCTCACTCTGGTCAGGGTAAAGGAGAATCACACTCAGTTAACCCCCGCTCACCCACTTTGTTGCTTGGCACAAGCAGGTAGGCTTAACTTCCGAAGCAATGTGAAAAGTATTTGTGCCAACACACACAGTAAGACAGTAACAACACCACAAAATGACTCAACACAGGTTTACAGAAATAGCCAATGTTTATCTAAACAAAACAAGACCAAAACGACAAAATTCCGACATACACGAGTCAAGTTATGAATTTTTCAAGATTAAACTCAAAAATAGCACTTAGAAACACAAAGTGCTTCAATGAGGTGAAAACACGGCATTGTGACTGAGTCATTCTCATCAATCCGACGCCAATGGCGCCAGGTACGGAGTCACGCACACCCCCCGGTAGAGTACCTTAGTAAAATCTGAAAACAAGCCGGTGCACGAAGTCGGGGATAACGGTGTCACTGGATCTGAGGCAGCAATGGTTCCGGTTCTGTGGGGCGAAGGAGCGGAAGTGTCATGAAGAAGAGTCGGGTCCTTGCTGCTGAGCAGTAAAGGTGAGGCGGCATCGGTGCAGAATGTTGAATCTGTGCACTTCGGACAAAGTCGATATCCGGCGGTCACGACGTGGTGCAGCGACTTCCACTGAGTCACAGACTTAGGGCCATATTTATACTTTTTGACGCACAACTGTGCCAACGCAGTTGTGCGTCAAAAATTTTAACGCCGGCTAACGCCATTCCAAAGCGCCATGCGGGCGCCTTATTTATGGAATGACGTTAGCCGGCGCAGCTGACTGGTGTGCGTCAAAAAAAATGACCCACACCAGGCTGCGCCGGCGTAGGGGAAAATGGAGCTTGGGCGTCAAAAAATGGGGCAAGTCAGGTCTGAGGCAAAATATTGGCCTCAACCCAATTTGCGCCATTTTTTTTTACTCCCAACCCCCATTGAAATGACTCCTGTCTTAGCACAGACAGGAGTCATGCCCCCTTGCCCAATGGCCATGCCCAGGGGACTTATGTCCTGGGCATGGTCATTGGGCGTAGTGGCATGTAGGGGGGCACAAATCAGGCCCCCCATGCCACAAAAAAAAAAATACTTACCTGAACTAACCTTAAGTTCCCTGGGATGGGTCCCTCCATCCTTGGGCGTCCTCCTGGGGTGGGCAAGGCTGGCAGGAGGTGTCCCTGGGGGCATGGGAGGGCACCTCTGGGCTCCTTCCAAGCCCACAGGTCCCTTAACGCCTGCCCTGACCAGGCGTTAAAAAATGACGCAAAAGCGGCTGGACGTCATTTTTTTTGACCCGCCCACTCCTGTGCGTCATTTTTGCACGGGAGTGTAAATAAGGCGCACATGCCTTGGAGTCATTTTTTAGACGGGAACGCCTACCTTGCATATCATTAACGCAAGGTAGGTGTCCACGCTAAAAAATGACGCAAACTCCAAGATCTTTGGCGCTAGACGGGTCTAACGCCAAAGTATAAATATGGAGTTAGCTTTGCGTCGGATTTGCGTAAAAAAAAACAACGCAATTCCGGCGCAAACAGAGTATAAATATGCCCCTTAGTTGGGGCTGCAGTGATGTCGGGCCTGCAAGGGTTGTCGCACTCCAGCGAGGACCAGGGAATTGGTTGCAGGCCACGTCACAGGATTCAGCAGTGGCGTCAGTCCATAGTCGTCTGAAGTGGGTTTTCTTGGATTTTCACCAGCTTCTCCTTTCAAGGGCCCAGGGACAGGATAGGGCTCCACTGTCAGGGCAGGAGTCTCAGCAGAGAGTCCAGGTGCTGGTAGGGGAAGTCTTTGATGGCCCTGAGACTTCAGAACAAGGGGCAAGCGCAGTCCAAGCCCTTGGAGAATCTTCTCAAGCAGGAATATACAACAAAATCCAGTCTTTGTCCCCTTTCACAGGGAGAAGCAGCAACTGCAGAATAGCCCAACGAAGCACAAGCACAGGGAGGGGCAGCACTTCTCCTCAACTCTTCAGCTCTTCTCTTTGGCAGATGTTCCTCTTGATTCCAGATGTGATCTAATTTTCAGGGGTTTTGGGTGCTCTTCTTATACCCCTTTCTGCCTTCCTTTCTGCCTTTGAAGTAGGCCTACTTCAAAGAGAATTCTGTGTTGTTTTCAAGATCCTGCCTTGCCCAAGCCAGGCCCCAGACACACACCAAGAGGGTTGGAGACTGCATTGTGTGAGGACAGGCACAGCCCTTTCAGGTGTAAGTGACCACCTCTCCCCTCCCTCCCAGCACAGATGGCTCATTGGAATATGCAGGCTACACCCCAGCTCTCTTTGTGTCACTGTCTAGAGAGAGGTGAAACCAGCCCAACTGTCAAACTGACCCAGACAGGGAATCCACAAACATGCAGAGTCACAGAATGGTTTAAGCAAGAAAATGTCTACTTTCTAAAAGTGACATTTTCAAACACACAATCTAAAAACCAACTTCACTAAAATATGTATTTTTAAATTGTGAGTTCAGAGACCCTAAACTTCAAATTTCTATCTGCTCCCAAAGGGAATCTGCACTTTAATAATATTTAAAGGCAGCCCCCATGTTAACCTATGAGAGAGATAGGCCTTGCAACAGGGAAAACCGAATTTGGCACTATTTCACTGTTAGGACATGCAAAACACATCAGTACAAGTTCCACCTTTAACATAAACTGCACCCTGTCCATGGGGATACCTAGGGCCTACCTTAGGGGTACCTTACATGTATAAAAAGGGAAGGTTTAGGCCTGGCAAGTGGGTACACTTGCCAAGTCGAATTGGCAGTTTAAAACTGCACTCACAGATACTGCAGTGGCAGGTCTGAGCCATGTTTACAGGGCTACTCATGTGGGTGGCACAACCAGTGCTGCAGGCCCACTAGTAGCATTTGATTTAAATGCCCTGGGCACCTCTAGTGCACTGTACTAGGGACCTACTAGTAAATTAAATATGCCAATCATGGAAAGCCAATTACACATACATTTTACATAGGAGCACTTGCATTTTAGCACTGGTTAGTAGTGGTAAAGTGCCCAGAGTATCAGAAATAGCAAAAGCAGAGTCCAGCACACATCAACATCCTGGGAAACAGAGGCAAAAAGTTAGGGGACACCATGCCAAAGATGCCACGTCTAACAGATACCACCTGGTATGGTGTGACTGGTCTTGGTTGTCTGCCACCCATAGAGCAGAGTTATTCGGACATGTGAAAAGAATACTTGTTCAGACTGAAAAATATATGTCAGTCTTTGGTGGGTTTTTATAAGCCACTCTCCATTCCGATCTTGTAATCTGAAATGCACTGAGCAACAGTACTACCCTCATTTGCAGTTATTTCCTCTTGGAAAGACTGCTGGATACGCACACATCATCACGTATTACCAATACTCTTCTGGCTTTCTTCCAACTCCTGTACTAAAACAGTGCTGGCTGTCATTTCGATTAACATTCTCTATCAAGGCTCTGTTGGTCCCTGTAGCTTCCTGACAACTTACGCATACATTTTTTAAAGGATTGTAGCAAATGACTTGTAAATTTAATGTCATAAATGACAAGCTAATCATTATATGTTTTTCGATTTACTAAATATGCCCTATAGAATGGGTCAAGAACCGATATCATTGGCCTGACATCCACTCTTATCCTCTAACCGCAGGTGCTGCTTGGATTGTTAGGTTTACTGTCAACATCTGTGTGATGAAGTTGGGTCACTTCAAATTCAAACACATAATTGACATCTGTGTGTGATCTGAAGGCCTCAAGTTAGAATCTCAGCAAGGCCAATACAGCCTTCATCCATTCAATGTTGATAATTTAAATACTATTAAATCGCACAGCAGTAACACCTCTCATATAAGAAGCTACAATATGGGAAATGTGTGATAACACTTGCTGTACAAAAATAAAGTATTATATTGGAAGTAAATATAGGCTTATGGAAAAAGTGCATGATGGACAGGACGATAAATATAACTACTGTCTCAGTCGACCTTGAATCCTGCCTGTATACAGACAGTATACGGCCTTTCTTACATCTCACAGGAAGAATAATACAAACAATACATCGATATATCCACTGCTTCACAATGCAAGTCCAGGTAAATAGATGTGGAGATAAGAATAGTATGTATATTCTTAACCTGCAACATGGTGGTTGGGCTAATGCAGTGCATATGGTATTAGGTGTAGGTCGGCATTAACAACCTCAATAGATTGTCATACAATCCTACTGTCAATTTCAAATAATCCACAGGAAAGATCTTAAGGGTTAGCTTTTGGGGAAAACGACTGAGAGTATGCTGAAAGAAGAATTTGAAATATAAAAATATCAAGGGCTACGAGTCCCAATCACCAAACTGCAAGGAGGGAGTCGTTGCTTGTTTTCTGGTAAATTATTGGCAAAGGTGAGTGAGTTTGCATGAATTGCCTCAGGATGTACAAGGCAACAAGCACATGGGCCTAGGCAACATTTTAATTATGCAGGAATGATTGGAGTAATTTCAGTAATTATGCATTAATCTTGTGATGCGAAATTACCGAAATTACACGATTACGCCAGCTTCAGTAATTAAGAGTGATTTGATTATATCATGGGTTACAGATGTGAATGTCTCCATGCTAGGCTACTACCTGCTACATCACTAATCCAATGAACATATATGTTACATGGAAAGATGTATACATATCAATGGGGAGCCATTATCAACTATTAATTAAGCCATACAACTTTACTCTTTTCGCTTTCTCATTTATTGAAAAACAATTTTCTTTTAAATTTAAAGTCCTCTTTCAAAAAACCTTTACCCTTGGGACATTTATTTGTAATACCAGTACATTTTATCCAAAGGTTTTTTGCAGTTATACATATTTAATCACATTTTATAACAAAGTACAAATACCATGAATAGTTCTTAATAGTCTGATATAGTCACAGCCAACACGTGTTTTGCAGCTCAGTAATTGCTTCTTCAGGGCTCGTGTGAGGAGAGTAAAGGAAAGATAATTAGCAGGTTAGAAAAAAAGACGTTTCCAAGTAGATCTCATAATCAAAGCATGATAGATTGTGTCAATGTGTCTTTTATCCTCAATAGTATATTTACATGTGCAAATTTACCTTTGCGAATAGGACCCTGAGTCAGTGCTTGCAGTCACAATGGATAACCATATTTATGGAGGACAAAGACCATGCTGTGGCTCTGGCCCATTTATTTCTCTCTACCGCCTTCGGTACAGTCAACTGCTAGGACTTGCTAACGAGTTTCACTGGATAGAATATAATTCAAAAATTGCCTTTCTTCACCTTTCTAATCCAATTTGAAAAACGTGAACTGCAAGATGACTTGTGGATCTATATAGTTACCACTGTTTTTAACGCGTAGGCCTTTGCCCTCACAAACCGTATGCCCTGATTCTGGATTCAAATCTATAATTATACGCACAATACCTAGATTCATAGATGCGTCCAGAGTCTTGAGAAGCATAACTCTAGAAATCTGGCAGGCTGTTGGCTGGTGGCAATGGCAGGTAGTTGGTCCAAAACTGGCTATAATCTACCATATCAAAGCTGAAATATCGATCATTGATTGAGACTTCAGCACCCAATAAATGCCCCTCGCCATGGACATTTGGACAATGCAACAATGATTGTACATAATCAATGAGAAATCATTAACCTTATTCCACAAATCTCACATGTGGTACAGACAGGGTTTTTCACTTGAAAATAATTATTCACATTTTGCATTCCTTGGCATGCAAACATAATACCTGCTAATTGTGCTGTTTATCGCAACTTGACTACATCAGTGGTCTTTATCATAAACTCCCAATAAGTAGCCTGCTGGGATTACAAGGAATGCAGCAGCCAAATTACGTACAAATATCACAATGGCTGAGATAACACTTCAGTGGCTCCTGATAGAAAAACAATGAAATCAAGCATGGGCAAATCCTATTGGAGTGAGTCAAATGTATAATGTATACACAATTAGCATGTTAAAGTGGTACACAAGGGGAGGATGGGGAGTCAACAGGAGCAGACAGAAGGGATAATAATCGTAACATAATTTGGCATGCAGTTCAATGCAAGTGAAGTGAGTGGAGGTGGGAGGAAACACCCCAACAGTCAATAGCATTAGGTCACTCCACTAGACTGAGCCAAGACATGATTGGCAAAGTATCAATTTAATGGCTGAAAGGGGCTGGTTGAAGAAAGGCAGTGGTTTAAATGGACACACCCAAAGCTCACTACTATGGGACTGTACCAGCATTTTAGATCTGTGGTATCAAAACGTCAATAAAAAGCGCCATGAGATAACCACTAGATCAAGATGGCAAAAATGCAGAAGTTAAGAACTAGAGGCCAAGCCTTGTGTGCACAGTCTCATGGCCTATGGAATTCGCTTCCGAAAGAAAGCAAAGTGATATCTGGCAACCTAAAATTTCATATAGCCCACATACCTAGCTTTTGCAGCAATAAACAGTAAATAAGATTAACTCTTCCGTGATGCTTAGACATAGTTACTTCAATGGTGTCATTAAGCCGCAGTAAACTGTAACATCGCAATGCATAATGCAACATGATGCTCCTTTAAAGATTGTAGTTGGATCAGGGCAGGACTCAAATGCCCATATCTACTGTAGCATTTCGTGCTGAGGAGAGTGTAAGCTCAAACAGAACAATGAAACTATCCAATGATATCACTGCGGACCCAGGGTTAATTGTATTGTATGTCATTGTGTTCGTAGACTCAACAGGCGACATGATGTGACAGCTTTATGATAGAACACATTATACACATATCTTTAGCAAGCAGGTGACGTCAGAATAGCCTTAGAAGAAAGTTAATGATCCAAATTTGGATTTTCTCCCTGGGTTATGTCAGTCAGCCTCCTTATCCCCTCAAAAGTGACTTGTGGCCTCCTTGATGTAGACAGTAAAAAAGGATGTGACGAGAAGCACCTTCATTTCCGGGTCATGGCTATACTTCTTTTCTGTTCTTGAAGGTTGACTTGCGCATTGGTGAGATGCCTCGCTGTGAACTTACACTAAAGCTATTGCGAATGCAGAGTGGCCTGCCGTGGCTAGCTAAACTCATTCCACGGCTGATGTGTACAAATGTCATGGTAGCCTCGGGTAAAAGAAGCATATAGTGCACTACAACAAATGACTGTCCCACGGCGATATAAGCTCATGTGAAATCATCTCTCGAGTACACAATGCATTTTGCAATCCTGGGTCGGTTCATGACTTTCATCCGTGCTGGGTGGGTTCCATCCTGAAACCCGTGGTGCATGCATTGTCTGTCGTTGATGAATGCTGCCTGTTTCCTGGGAGGGGGGGGGGGGGGGATGGGGGCACTTGCTCTCTCATTTACAATTGCTCCTTATGGGAAAGCTTGATGCTTGTCCTGGGGTCACCGCCTACATGAGGCTTAGCAAGGATTCTACAAGTCGGTCCTACTGCTCGCCGCCTTCCTGTGTTTTACTACAATCCCCACCGCATTGGTTAGTTGCTTAAGAATCCAAAGTGTTCTGAAGCAGCTGCCTGACGAATGTTGTTTTTTTTATGTTCAAACGATTTTAATTATATATAAAGACAAATGTCCAGGTACAAAATAGATAATAAAATGAATATAAACAAAACATAAAACAAAGTTGCATTCTGCTGGAATAATAAAAAAGTTTAATCACAAATAAAATATTTAAACTCCCTGGGCACATCAAAAGAGCACATGTTTTTTAAAGAGGGTTTATGAGAGTAAAGAAGAACAAAAGATAGAAATGGATAAGAGTAAAATAAATAAGAAAGGAGAGAAAAGGGAAACAGTCACAAGCATGCTGAGAATACCGATATTAAATCAAACGAATGAGCTAGAATAGATGTCAAAACAACTGTCTTTCTAAGCTAGGGAACAAACCTGAAGACGTTATAAAAGAAAGAACATGTTAGTTAGTGCCGGTAAGCAAGGAAACTGGTTGCTGATTTCCTCTTCAGTGCAGTTTGTTACACATGCCTCAGCCTTAGAGACGCCAATTCATGCATGATTTGAGTTGGATACAGAAAGGTTTCCACCTAGTGGCCATTTTACATAGTAGCGTTCCGAGTAATTGAATTGAGAAATTGGTTTGCCTCAGGTGAATAATGTGTGGTTCTTATTAATTAGAGACGTAATATAGAACATAATTCCATTTTATTTAACCCTTTGTTTCACGACGGATAGAATTTGTTGTCCAAGATAGATTCTATGTAGTTTGGAACACTGGGCATCGCTCCTAAAAAGCACATCACTAACACGATAGTCAACCCTTAACAACAATGTAGCAAACTGTAACATTTACTTTACCAGACATATCTCCTATTTTCGGACCACAGGCGAAACATAAGCAAACTGCTGCAGAGCATCCCGATTACTGGGAAGGACTATATGACATTCCCCGATCCAGAAGCCCATTTCAACCCATAAGTAATCCCAAGCTATAGAAAGATTAATTCTTAGGAAAGCCTCACACAATGAAGGGAAATCCATAGATAACTGCCAAGCTCGCCTTGTGTGAACTGTCATGTACCTACATTAACAATGACCTGAACAAGGAGGTGGAGACCCAAAGAATGCTGATCACCAGGGCGAGCCCGGAGGCCATCTTCACCTTAGGCAGGTCACCTATCTAATGCACATGACATATACATCCGCTTTGTGAAAAATATTGATTACAATAAAACAGTGCACACCACATACAATAAAAACAAAGAGCACTGACAGCATATCAGAAAGGGGTCACCAAAGAAGCAATTCAGGCAGGAAAACAGGTTCTATACAGTCTGAGCAAGAAGAAGAAAGAAGGATCACTGATCACATGTCATGAAGAATTCAACACTCCAGGATGCTATTGTGAAATATTCTGATCTGGCCATGAACAGAAGGATAATGCCAAATGCCAGCCTTTGTTGCCAAAGCACAATCTTACGCCAAGAGCAGGGTCCCAAAACGTGGGCCCACATTGCACACACCAGCAGAGCACATTGAATTGAGGTGCTAAGCCCTCAAACGGGGATGACAGCATTTCCACAGATATTTCCATGGACATGAATTCAGAGTGATGGCAGACCACAAACCCTTAATTCCTTTGTTCCAAGGGAAGGCTCTGAACCCACCACCGCAGACAGAAAGTGGTCTCTGTAGCTCCAAAGATACTGATTGAGTATTCAGTACCATCCAGGGGCTGTCCACTGCTGAGGCACACAAAAGCAGCAATAAAACTGAATGCTGACTAGCTGTAAGCATGGAAGAACATGTAGCTCAAGGAGTATGCCGAAGATCATGAACCAAGAATAAACCAAGGTGGCAACAATGACTAGTGCCTCTAAGCAATCTTAGAGGTCACCAGATCCAATGCTTGAAATAATTTCCCAGCTGATGCTCTGCACACTTTTGTATGTATGCAACAAAATCTTTGTAACTGAGGATGCCATTGTATTGAGAGGAGACCATACCATTGTATCAAGATTTCCAATTGATAGGACTCTACAACTTGCATACCAAGGGCACTAAGGCCCATATTTATACTCTGTTTGCGCCGGATTGGCATCATTTTGTTTTATGCAAATTCAGCGCAAAACTAACAGCATATTTACACTTTAACACTAGACCCCGCTAACGTCAAAATATCAAAGTGTGCTTCATTTTCTGGATGCATGAAACCGCATTGCGTTAATAACATGCAAGGTAGGCGTTCCGATCCAAAAAATGACTTAAATATCCGTGCCCCATATTTATCCTCTGGCGTCAAAAT
Source organism: Pleurodeles waltl (assembly GCF_031143425.1). Lineage (NCBI taxonomy): Eukaryota > Metazoa > Chordata > Amphibia > Caudata > Salamandridae > Pleurodeles > Pleurodeles waltl. The sequence goes on from NC_090448.1 coordinate 135,615,851, forward strand.
GACGCACAGGAGGAGGCAGGCCTTAAAACATGGCGCCCAGCCGGATTTCACAGTTTTTTAATGCCTGGGTCAGGGCAGGCATTTAGAGACCTGTGGGCTCATTTCCATGGTGGGAGACCATGGAAGCAGTCCACAGGTGCCCTTCCCTGCACCCAGGTACACCCCCTGCCACACTAGCCCACCCCTGGAGAACACCCATGGATGGGGGGACCCATCCATGCTGAGTGCAGGTAAGTGCAGGTAAGTATAATTGTTTTTTTTGAAGTGGCATTGGGGGGCCTAACTTGGGCTCCCCTACATGCCACTGTGCCCAATGGCCATGCCAAGGGGACAGAAGTCCCCTGGGCATGGCCATTGGGCAGGAGGGCATGACTCCTGTCTTTGCTAAGGAGTCATTTCCATGGGGGTTGTGCGTCAAAAAAGGGCACAAGTCAGGTTAGAGCTAATATTTTTGACTCTAACCTGACTTGCACCATTGTTTGACCCACAACCCCCAGTCTTCCTTTCACCTCCGCTGCCCGGTTAGAGTAATTTATTTTGACGCTAACCAGGCCGCAGCGCCGGCTAATGTAATTCCATAAATAAGGCGCCCGGCAGGTGCGTTTGAATGGTGTTAGCCAGCGGTAAACTTTTTGACGCAAATCTGCCCTGATTTGCATACAAAAGTATAAATATGGGCCTAAGTATTCAACCATATAAACTGTCTCCTCCTCACTTGAGGCAGTAAGACCGAAGCTTTAAAAATGCCAGTTGTTAATGGGATCTTGCACCCAGTACTTAACTGGAGGAGGTGTTTGCCAGTGGGCACCACCAGATTTTATTTTAGAGGACTGGGGCACTTTCTATTTATCCTGTGTGTGCAATTTAGATTATCAAAGATTTAAAGGAAACAGTCACCCACATCGCCGGACACACTCTTGACCCCCTCTTCACCTCAAGCAACCACATCTCTTTCAGCCACACCTCCGAACTCCACTGGACCGACCATCACTGCGTCCACTTCTCTTATACGAAAATCACCGAACACCACCGCATCCCTCGACCTCCTCACCGCCGCTGGGGAAAAATCACCCAAGACCAACTAACCAGCACCCTCGTCAAAGACCCTCCACCCGGCTCAACCGACCCAAGCACTGCCGCCATAAACCTCCATCAATGGATCCTCGACTGCGCCAACACCTTAGCCCCACTCAAGAAACCCACCGCCAACCAAGGAAAGAAAAAACCAGCTTGGTTCACAGACGAACTAACCGCCTCCAAAAGCCTCTGCCAGAAGCTCAAGAAGAAGTGGATCTTAGAGCGCACACCCGACAACCTCGCCTCCCTCAAAAACGCCAACCGTGAACACCACCAACGGATCCGAGTCGCCAAGCGCGCCCACTTCACTGAACGCATCAACAACAACGCCCACGACTGCAAAGAACTCTTCGGCATCGTGAAGGAACTCTCAAACCCCAACGCCAACTCCAACGACATCCCGCCCTCCCAGAAACTCTGCGACGACCTCTCCACCTTCTTCCACCAGAAAATCACAACCATCCACGACAGCTTCAACGCCACTCCACCGCCAGACCCCACACCTGACATCTCCACAGACGCCTGCCGCCTCACCACCTGGACCCACGTGGACGACACCGAAACAATAACAACCATGAACACCATCCACTCAGGCTCCCCCACGGACCCATGCCCTCATCACGTGTTCAACAAAGCCAACGCCATCATCGCCCCCAAACTCCGCGAGATCATCAACCTCTCCTTCGACTCCGCCACCTTCCCAGACAGCTGGAAACACGCAGAAATCCAACCCCTCCTCAAGAAACCCAAGGCTGACCCCAACGACCTCAAAAACTTCCGACCGATCTCTCTCCTCCCTTTTCCAGCAAAAGTCATCGAGAAGATCGTCAACACACAACTCGCCCACTTCCTCGAAGAAAACTCCATCCTAGACCCCTCTCAATCCGGCTTCAGACGAAACCACAGCACCGAGACTGCTCTCCTCGCCGCCACAGATGACATCAGAACCCAAATGGACAACGGCGAAACCTCGGCCCTCATCCTCCTTGACCTATCAGCCGCTTTTGACACAGTCTGCCACCGCACCCTACTGACCCGCCTCCATGGAGCCGGCATCCAGGATAAAGCCCTCAACTGGATCTCATCCTTCCTCTCCGACAGAACCCAGAGAGTCCGACTCTCCCCTTTCCGCTCCAAAGCCACCAACCTCATCTGCGGCGTCCCCCAAGGATCCTCCCTCAGCCCTACGTTGTTCAACGTCTACATGGCCCCCCTCGCCAAACTGGCCCGCCACCATCACCTCAACATCATCTCCTACGCCGACGACACCCAGCTCGTCCTCTCCCTGACCAAAGACCCACTCACCGCCAAAACCAACCTCCACGAGGGACTAAAAGCCATCGCAGAGTGGATGAACGACAGCCGCCTGAAGCTCAACTCCGACAAGACGGAAGTCCTCATCCTCGGGCGCACCCCTTCGGCCTGGAACGACTCCTGGTGGCCCACCGATTTCGGACCCCCACCTACCCCAGCCAGCCACGCAAGAAACCTCGGCTTCATCCTGGACTCAGCCCTCACCATGTCCAAACAGGTCAGCGCCGTCTCCTCTTCCTGCTTCAACACCCTTCGAATGCTCCGCAGAATTTTCAAGTGGATCCCAACAGGAACCAGAAAGACAGTGACCCAAGCCCTCGTCAGTAGCAGACTTGACTACGGCAACGCACTCTACACAGGCATCCCAACAAAAGACATCAAACGACTCCAGCGTATCCAAAATGCATCCGCCCGCCTGATCCTTGACATACCCCGCCGATGTCACATCTCCCCTCACCTGAAGGACCTCCACTGGCTCCCCGTGGACAAGAGGATCACCTTTAAACTCCTCACCCACGCTCACAAGGCTCTACACAACACCGGACCTACCTACCTCAACTCCAGACTCAACTTTTACGCCCCCACTCATCAACTCCGCTCTGCCAATCTCGCCCTCGCCATCGTCCCCAGGATCCAGCGCAAGACCGCGGGCGGCAGATCCTTCTCCTTCCTCGCCGCCAAGACCTGGAACTCTCTCCCCACCTCACTGCACCAGACCCAGGACCTCCTCGCCTTCAGGAGACTCCTCAAGACCTGGCTCTTCGACCGCTAACAGCTCAACCCCCCCACCAGCGCCTCGAAACCCTGACGGGTATATAGTGCGCTTTACAAATGTTATGATTGATTGATTGATTGATTGACTTGTAAATGTGGCTATATTTTATTGTCAATGTGTGAGGATCTTGCACTATCTTGTAGTAGAATCACAATTCGCATCTCAGAAATTATTAAAAGCTAATGTAGGACTATGCATGAGCAGTACACACCAACCATTTCAAGCATAAACATTTCTCACAGTTTTTAATTTTCATTACTAAATGTAGGGAATTATCGGGAATTACTAGGATGCTTGATGGGGTGAATGTTGGGGGTGTGCTGGAGGCGTTGCTTGCCATTGTGAATTCGGAGAGTGTGAGAATGCTGTGCCCCAAGACCCACCTGTGCTGAGTTCTTTCTGAGGGCAAAGAGGCTGCCGGTGTGCATCTAGTGCTGGTGCTGCCTGGCAAAGGTATTTTGCTCATGGACACTGTTAGAAATGGGGTCTTTGGTTGGCAGTCAGGTTACCCCCTGTCCAAGCAAGGACCCTCACGCTAGTCAGGGTAAGTCACACACAATCCAAATTATCCTGTGCCCACCCTCTGGTAGCTTGGCACTGAGCAGTCAGGCTTAACTTAGAAGGCAATGTGTAAAGTATTTGTGCAATAAATCATACAATAACACAATGTAGCACCACAAAAGTACACCACACGTGTTTTAGAGAAATATATAATATTTATCTAGGTATTTGCAAGTCAAAACGATAAAAGATGCTATATGAAATTGTAGAGATATCACTGAAAAGTGATATAAAGTGTCTTAAGTCTTTAAAAAGCAAACAAAGTCTCTTTCAAGCACAAAGTACCTGGTTTGGAGTGGAAAATCTCCACAAAGGGCCGCAGAGGAGGAGATGCATGGGAAAATGGTGTGTGCGTCAGTTTCGCCCCTTCCCACACGGACGTGCGTCGTTATTTTTCACGCGGGGAAGTCGTGCGTCATTTTCTGGCGCGTGGACAGGTCTCCTCTGTGGGTCGCGGGATTCCCAGATGTCCCGGGGTCTGTGCGTGGAATCCTATGCTTGTTGTCCGGCTGCGCGTCGTTCCGGTGGGCTGTGCGTGGAATTTTCTCCCTCACGGCAGGCATCGCGTCGATTTCCTCTCTGGAAGTCGGGCGGCGTTGTCCAGGCGGGCCGTGCGTCGAAGTTCCGGTCGCAGCGTCGCGTCGATCTTTTTCTTGCGGGGTCGAGCGGCGTCTTTCCGGATCGGTGTGCGGTGAATATTTCACCGCGGAGCAAGCTGTGCGTCAAATTGTTCGGCGCACAAGGAGTCCAGTTGAAATATGGAAGTCTTTTTGGTCCTGAGACTTCAGGGAACAGGAGGCAAGCTCTATCCAAGCCCTTGGAGATCACTTCTGCAGCAAGGCAAGAGTTCAGCAAGGTAGCAGGCCAACAGCAAGGCAGCAGTCCTTTGTAGAAAGCAGTCAGGTGAGTCCTTTGAGCAGCCAGGCAGTTCTTCTTGGCAGGATGCAGGTTCTGGTTCAGGTTTCTTCTCCAGCAAGTGTCTGAGGTGGTAGGGCAGAGGCCATGTTTTATACCCAAATGTGTCTTTGAAGTGGGGGAGACTTCAAAGAGTGGCTAAGAAGTGCACCAGGTCCCCTTTCAGTTAAATCCTGTCTGCCAGGGTCCCAGTAGGGGGTGTGGCAGTCCTTTGTGTGAGGGCAGGCCCTCCACCCTCCCAGCCCAGGAAGACCCATTCAAAATGCAGATGTATGCAAGTGAGGCTGATATAAGGAAATGCCTCTGTGGCATGGTTACCACCTGACTTTTTGCCTTTGCTGATGCCAAGTTATGAATTGAAAGTGTGCTGAGGCCTGCTAACCAGGCCCCAGCACCAGTGTTCTTTCCCTAACCTGTACCTTTGTCTCCACAATTGGCACACCCTGGCATCCAGGGAAGTCCCTTGTAACTGGTACCCCTGGTACCAAGGGCCCTGATGCCAGGGAAGGTCTCTAAGGGCTGCAGCATGTCTTATGCCACCCTGGGGACCCCTCACTCAGCACAGACACACTGCTAGCCAGCTTCTGTGTGCTGGTAGGGAGAAAATGACTAAGTCGACATAGCACTCCCCTCAGGGTGCCATGCCAACCTCACACTGCCCATGGCACAGATAAGTCACCCCTCTAGCAGGACTTACAGCCCTAAGGCAGGGTGCACTATACCATAGGTGAGGGCATAGGTGCATGAGCACTATGCCCCTACAGTGTCTAAGCAAAACCTTAGACATTGAAAGTGCAGGGTAGCCATAAGAGTATATGGTCTGGGAGTCTGTCAAACACGAACTCCACGGCACCATAATGGCTACACTGAAAACTGGGAAGTTTGATATCAAACTTCTCATCACAATAAATGCACTTTAATGCCAGTGTACATTTTATGGGGAAATACACCCCACAGGGCATCTTAGAGATGCCCCCTGAAAACATACCCGACTTCCAGTGTGGGCTGACTAGTTTTGCCAGCCTGCCACACACCAGACATGTTGCTGGCCACATGGGGAGAGTGCCTTTGTCACTCTGTGGCTAGTAACAAAGCCTGTACTGGGTGGAGGTGCTTCTCACCTCCCCCTGCAGGAACTGTAACACCTGGCGGTGAGCCTCAAAGGCTCACCCCCTTTGTTACAGCGCCACAGGGCATCCCAGCTAGTGGAGGTGCCAGCCCCCTCTGGCCACAGCCCCACTTTTGGCGGCAAGGCCGGAGGAGATAATGAGAAAAACAAGGAGGAGTCACTGACCAGTCAGGACAACCCCTAAGGTGTCCTGAGCTGAGGTGACTCTGACTTTTAGAAATCCTCCATCTTGCAGATGGAGGATTCCCCCAATAGGATTAGGGATGTGCCCCCCTCCCCTCAGGGAGGAGGCACAAAGAGGGTGTAGCCACCCTCAGGGCTAGTAGCCATTGGCTACTAACCCCCCAGACCTAAACACACCCCTAAATTGAGTATTTAGGGGTCCCCAGAACCTAGGAAAACAGATCCTGCAACCTGAAGACGAAGAAGGACTGCTGACCTGTAGTCCTGCAGAGAAGACAGAGACACCAACTGCTTTGGCCCCAGCCCTACCGGCCTGTCTCCCCACTTCAAGAAAAACTGCAACAGCGACGCGTCCCCCAGGGTCCAGCGACCTCTGAAGCCTCAGAGCATCTAAAAGGACCAAGAACTCCAGAGGAAAGCGGCTCTGTTCCACAAAGATTGCAACTTTGCAACAAAGAAGCAACTTTTAAAGACCACACGTTTCCCACTGGAAGCATGAGACTTTCCACTCTGCACCCGACGCCCCCAGCTTGACTTGCGGAGAAACAACACTACAGGGAGGACTCCCCAGTGACTGCGAGCCCGTGAGTAGCCAGAGTTGACCCCCTGAGCCCCCAAAGCGACGCCTGCAGAGGGAATTCAGAGGCTCCCCTTGACCGCGACTGCCTGCTTCAAAGAACCCGACGCCTGGGAAACACACTGCACCCGCAGCCCCCAGGACCTGAAGGATCCGACCTCCAGTGCAGAAGCGACCCCCAGGTGGCCCTCTCCCTTGCCCAGGTGGTGGCTACCCCGAGGAGCCCCCCCTTGCCTGCCTGCTTCGCTGAAGAGAACCCTGGGTCTCCCATTGAAACCAATTGCAAACGCGACGCCTGTTTGCACTCTGCACCCGACCACCCCTGTGCCGCTGAGGGTGTACTTTTTGTGCTGACTTGTGTCCCCCCCGGTGCCCTCCAAAACCCCCCTGGTCTGCCCTCCGAAGTCGCGGGTACTTACCTGCTGGCAGACTGGAACCCCCTTCTCCATTGAAGCCTATGCGTTTTGGGCACCACTTTGACCTCTGCACCTGACCGGCCCTGAGCTGCTGGTGTGGTAACTTTGGGGTTGCCCTGAACCCCCAACGGTGGGCTACCTTGGACCCAACTTTGAACCCTGTAGGTGTTTTACTTACCTGCAAAAACTAACCAAAACTTACCTCCCCCAGGAACTGTTGAAAATTGCACTGTCTAGTTTTAAAATAGCTTATTGCTATTTTTGCTAAAACTGTACATGATATTGTGTCGATTCAAAGTTCCTATGATACCTGAGTGAAATACCTTTCGTTTGAATTATTACTTGTAAATCTTGAACCTGTGGTTCTTAAAATAAACTAAGAAAAGATATTTTTCTATATAAAAACCTATTGGCCTGGAATTGTCTTTGAATGTGTGTGTTCCTCATTTATTGCCTGTGTGTGTACAACAAATGCTTAACACTACCCTCTGATAAGCCTACTGCTCGACCACACTACCACAAAATAGAGCATTAGAATTATCTCTTTTTGCCACTATCTTACCTCTAAGGGGAACCCTTGGACTCTGTGCATGCTATTTCTTACTTTGAAATAGTACAGACAGAGCCAACTTCCTACATTGGTGGATCAGCGGTGGGGTACAAGACTTTGCCTTTGCTGGACTACTCAGACAATACCTGATCACACAACTAAATTCCAAAAATTGTCATTAGAAACTGATTTTTGAAATTTGAGCTATTTTTCTAAATTTGTAAAAGTCCTGGTAGGGACTTGTGTTAGTCCCTGTTAGCATTTCTTTTAGAGTTTAAAAGTTTTGTAAACGTTTGAATTAAGTTCTGGAGATAGTTTTAGATTCTTAAAAAGCATTCTAACTTTTAGAAACAAAATGTCTACTACAGAAGAGAATGTGATGAAACTCAACCTCACCCCTTACCTGCATCTTAGGATGTCAGAGTTAAGGTCTCTCTGTAAAATCAAAAAGATAAAGACTGGTTCAAACCCTACCAAAGTACAGCTCCAGGAGCTCTTGGCAGAGTTTGCTAAAAACAACCCCTCTGATGATGGCCTCACAGAGGGGGACACTAGTGAGTTGGAGGAATTCCCACCTCCAAACCTAGATAGGGAGACCAGGGTTCCTCCAACCCTGACTCCAGAAGTGATAGTCAGAGATGCTGCTTCTCTCACAGGAGAGTCCAGCAACTCTGTAAGCATTGAGGACAGCCTCAATGAAGATGACCGCCTGCTAGCCAGGTTGGCCAAAAGATTGGCTTTGGAAAGACAGATCCTAGCCATAGAAAGGGAGAGACAAGAGATGGGTTTAGGTCCCATCAATGGTGGCAGCAATATAAATAGGGTCAGAGATACTCCTGACATGCGAAAAATCCCTAAAGGGATTGTAACTAAATATGAAGATGGTGATGACATCACCTAATGGTTCACAGCTTTTGAGAGGGCTTGTGCAACCAGAAAAGTAAACAAATCTCACTGGGGTGCTCTCCTTTGGGAAATGTTCACTGGAAAGTGTAGGGATAGACTCCTCACACTCTCTGGAAAAGATGCAGAATCCTATGACCTCATGAAGGCTACCCTGATTGAGGGCTTTGGATTCTCCACTGAGGAGTACAGGATTAGGTTCAGGGGGGCTCAAAAATCCTCGAGCCAGACCTGGGTTGATTTTGTTGACTTCTCAGTCAAAACACTGGAAGGTTGGATTCATGGCAATGGTGTAAATGATTATGATGGGCTGTACAATTTATTTGTGAAAGAACACCTGTTAAGTAATTGTTTCAGTGATAAACTGCATCAGCATCTGGTCGACCTAGGATCAATTTCTCTCCAAGAATTGGGAAAGAAGGCGGACCATTGGGCAAGACTAGGGTGACGAAGACTTCCACAGGGGGTGACCAAAAGAAATGGGTCACAAAGACTCCCCAAGGGAAGAGTGTTGAGACATCCAAGGGTAAAAGTAAAGAGTCTTATACAGGGCCCCAAAAACCTGCTCAGGAGGGAGGTGTCCAAAGCCTCTTCACAACCAAATTTTGGGTACAAGGGTAAAAACTTTGATCCCAAAAAGGCCTGGTGTCGTAGCTGTAATCAGCAGGCACACCAAACTGGAGACAAGGCCTGTCCCAAGAAAGGTTCCACTTCACACTCTACTCCAGTTAGCACTGAAATAGCCAGTCTCCAGGTGGGATCAACAGTGTGCCCAGAGCAAATTAGGGTTCACACTGAAGCTACAATAGTCTCTGAGGGTGGGGTGGACTTAGCCACACTGGCTGCCTGGCCCCCTAATATGCAAAAATACAGGCAGCAACTCTTGATTAATGGTATTAGTGTAGAAGGCCTGAGGGATACAGGTGCCAGTGTCACTATGGTGACAGAGAAACTGGTTTCCCCTGGTCAATACCTGGCTGGACAAACTTATTCAGTCACCAACGCTGAAAATCAGACTAAGGTACATCCCATGGCTATGGTAACTTTAGAATGGGGAGGGGTCAATGGCCTGAAACAGGTGGTGGTCTCCTCAAATATCCCTGTAGACTGTTTGCTTGGAAATGACCTGGAGTCCTCAGCATGGGCTGAGGTAGAACTCAAAACCCATGCAGCCATGCTGGGTATCCCTGAACTGGTGTCTGTCAAGACAAGGGCACAGTGCAAGGCTCAGGGTGAAAAAGTGGTGTTGGAGCCTGGAAAAATGGCCCAACCCTCCAAGAGGAAAGGAAAGAAGACTGGGGAACCAGCTTCAACACAACAAAAGAAAGGGAACCTCTCTCCCCAGGAAGAAGTTCTGCCCTCTGAGGGAACTGAGACTATGGAGTTAGAACCTTATCAGGTTGAACTCTTAGGCCCAGGGGGACCCACAAGGGAACAGTTGTGTAAGGGGCAAGAAACAGGTCCCTCTCTTGAAGGCCTTAGGCAGCAAGCTGCTGAAGAGACCAAAGGAAAAATCACTGAACACATAGAGTCTATTGGGAAGATGGACTCCTCCACACTGAGGCAAGAGATCCCAAACCTGGTGCCACTAGGAGAGTGGGAGTGCCTCAGGAGTTTAGGAAATTCATTCTGACCTTAGCTCATGATATTCCACTTGCTGGGCATTTGGGACAAACCAAGACTTGGGAGAGGTTAGTCAACCATTTCAATTGGCCCAACATGTCCCAGAAAGTAAAGGAGTTTTGTGTCTCCCGTGCCACCTGTCAAGCCAGTGGTAAGACAAGTGGACACCCAAAGGCCCCCCTCATTCCAATTCCAGTGGTGGGGGTCCCCTTTGAAAGAGTGCGTGTGGACATAGTGGGTCCACTTGAATCTCCCACAGCCTCAGGGAACCAGTATATCCTAGTGGTAGTGGATCATGCCACTAGGTACCCTGAAGCAATTCCCCTTAGGTCCTCTACTGCCCCTGCAGTAGCTAAAGCACTCATTGGTATCTTTACCAGAGTGGGATTTCCTAAGGAGGTGGTGTCTGACAGGGGTACCAACTTCATGTCAGCATACCTGAAGCATATGTGGAATGAGTGTGGGGTGACTTACAAATTCACCACACCATACCATCCACAAACCAATGGTCTTGTAGAAAGATTTAACAAGACATTGAAAGGCATGATCATGGGGCTCCCTGAAAAGCTCAAAAGGAGATGGGATGTCCTCTTGCCATGTCTGCTTTTCGCCTACAGAGAGGTGCCTCAGAAAGGAGTAGGGTTTTCCCCCTTTGAACTTCTGTTTGGCCATCCTGTCAGGGGACCACTAGCTCTTGTAAAAGAAGGCTGGGAGAGACCTCTTCATAAACAAGATGTAGTGGACTATGTACTAGGCCTACGTTCCAGGATGGCAGGGTACATGGAAAAGGCAAGCAAAAACCTTGAGGCCAACCAACAACTCCCGAAGATGTGGTATGACCAAAAGGCTGCTATGGATGAGTTTCAGCCAGGGCAGAAAGTCTGGGTTCTGGAGCCAGTGGCTCCCAGGGCACTTCGGGACAGATGGAGTGGCCCTTACCCAGTGCTAGAGAGAAAGAGTCAGGACACCTACCTGGTAGACCTAGGCACTAGCAGGACCCCCAAAAGGGTGATCCATGTGAACCGCCTCAAACTCTTTCATGTCAGGGCAGATGTGAATCTGTTGATGGTGACAGATGAGGACCGGGAAGCTGAGAGTGAACCTCTCCCTGATCTCCTCTCCACAGACCCTAAAGATGGCTCAGTAGATGGAGTGATCTATTCAGACACACTCTCTGACCAACAGCAATCTGACTGTAGGAAAGTCTTACAACAGTTTGCTGAGCTCTTTTCCCTAACCCCTGGTCAGACACACCTGTGTACCCATGATGTGGACACAGGAGACAGCATGCCTGTCAAGAACATTTTCAGACAGTCTGGCCAAGTTAAGGAAAGCATCAAAGTGGAAGTCCACAAGATGCTGGAATTGGGAGTCATTGAGCACTCTGACAGCCCCTGGGCTAGCCCAGTGGTCTTAGTCCCCAAACCTCACACCAAGGATGGAAAGAGAGAGATGAGGTTTTGTGTGGATTACAGAGGACTTAATTCTGTCACTAAGACAGATGCCCATCCCATTCCAAGGGCAGATGAATTAATTGACAAACTAGGTGCTGCCAGATAATTAAGTACCTTTGTCTTGACAGCAGGGTACTGGCAAATCAAAATGGCACCAGGAGCAAAAGAAAAGACAGCATTCTCCACACCTGATGGGCATTGTCAGTTTACTGTTATGCCCTTTGGCTTAAAGAATGCCCCTGCCACCTTCCAAAGGTTGGTGAATCAAGTCCTTGCTGGCTTGGAGTCCTTTAGTGCAGCTTATCTTGACGATATTGCTGTCTTTAGCTCCAGCTGGCAGGATCACCTGGTCCACCTGAAGAAGGTTTTGAAGGCCTCTCTATCAAGGCATCCAAATGTCAGATAGGGCAGGGAACTGTGGTTTACTTGGGACACCTTGTAGGAGGAGGCCAAGTTCAGCCACTCCAACCCAAGATCCAGACTATTCTGGACTGGGTAGCTCCAAAAACCCAGACTGAAGTCAGGGCATTCCTTGGCTTGACTGGGTACTACAGGAGGTTTGTGAAGGGATATGGATCACTAGTGACACCCCTCACAGAACTTACATCCAAGAAAATGCCTAAGAAGGTAAACTGGACTGTAGAATGCCAACAGGCCTTTGACACCCTGAAACAAGCTATGTGCACAGCACCAGTTCTAAAAGCTCCAGATTACTCCAGGCAGTTCATTGTGCAGACTGATGCCTCTGAACATGGGATAGGGGCAGTTTTGTCCCCAACAAATGATGATGGCCTTGACCAGCATGTTGCTTTCATTAACAAGAGGTTACTCCCCAGGGAGCAGCGTTGGAGTGCCATTGAGAGGGAGGCCTTTGCTGTGGTTTGGTCCCTGACGAAGCTGAGACCATACCTCTTTGGTACTCACTTTGTAGTTCAAACTGACCACAGACCTCTCAGATGGCTAATGCAAATGAAAGGTGAAAATCCAAAACTGTTGAGGTGGTCCATCTCCCTACAGGGAATGGACGTTATAGTGGAACACAGACCTGGGACTGCCCATGCCAATGCAGATGGCCTTTCCAGGTTCTTCCACTTAGAAAATTAAGACTCTCTTGGGAAAGGTTAGTCTCATCCTCTTTCGTTTGGGGGGGGGGGGGGTTGTGTAGGGAAATGCCTCTGTGGCATGGTTACCCCTTGACTTTTTGCCTTTGCTGATGCCAAGTTTTGATTTGAAAGTGTGCTGAGGCCTGCCAACCAGGCCCCAGCACCAGTGTTCTTTCCCTAACCTGTACCTTTGTCTCCACAATTGGCACACCCTGGCATCCAGGTAAGTCCCTTGTAACTGGTACCCCTGGTACCAAGGGCCCTGATGCCAGGGAAGGTCTCTTAGGGCTGCAGCATGTCTTATGCCACCCTGGGGACCCCTCACTCAGCACAGACACACTGCTTGCCAGCTTGTGTGTGCTGGATGGGAGAAAATGACTAAGTCGACATGGCACACCCCTCAGGGTGCCATGCCAACCTCACACTGCCCATGGCATAGATAAGTCACCCCTCTAGCAGGCCTTACAGCCCTAAGGCAGGGTGCACTATATCATAGGTGAGGGCATAAGTGCATGACCACTATGCCCCTACAGTGTCTAAGCAAAACCTTAGACATTGTAAGTGCAGGGTAGCCATAAGAATATATGGTCCGGGAGTCTGTCAAACACAAACTCCACAGCACCATAATGGCTACACTGAAAACTGGGACGTTTGGTATCAAACTTCTCAGCACAATAAATGCACACTGATGCCAGTGTACATTTTATTGGGAAATACACCCCAGTGGGCATCTTAGAGATGCCCCCTGAAAACATTCCCGACTTTCAGTGTGGGCTGACTAGTTTTGCCAGCCTGCCACACACCAGACATGTTGCTGGCCACATGGGAGAGTGCCTTTGTCACTCTGTGGCTAGTAACAAAGCCTGTACTGGGTGGAGGTGCTTCTCACCTCCCCCTGCAGGAACTGTAACACCTAGCGGTGAGCCTCAAAGGCTCACCCCCTTTGTTACAGCGCCACAGGGCATCCCAGCTAGTGGAGATGCCCGCCCCCTCCGGCCACGGCCCCACTTTTGGCGGCAAGGCCGGAGGAGATAATGAGAAAAATAAGGAGGAGTCACTGACCAGTCAGTACAACCCCTAAGGTGTCCTGAGCTGAGGTGACTCTGACTTTTAGAAATCCTCCATCTTGCAGATGGAGGATTCCCCCAATAGTATTAGGGATGTGCCCCCCTCCCCTCAGGGGGGAGGCACAAAGAGGGTGTAGCCCCCCTTAGGGATAGTAGCCATTGGCTACTAACCCCCAAGACCTAAACACACCCCTAAATTGAGTTATTAGGGGTCCCCAGAACCTAGGCAAACAGATTCTTGCAACCTCAAGACGAAGAAGGACTGCCGACCTGAAGCCCTGCAGAGAAGACGGAGACACCAACTGCTTTGGCCCCAGCCCTACCGGCCTGTTTCCCCACTTCAAGAAAAACTGCAACAGCAACGCGTCCCCCAGGGTCCAGCGACCTATGAAGCCTCAGAGGACTACCCTGCATCTAAAAGGACCAAGAACTCCAGAGGACAGCGGTTCTGTTCCATAAAGACTGCAACTTTGCAACAAAGAAGCAACTTTTAAAGACCACACGTTTCCCGCCGGAAGCAGGAGACTTTCCACTCTGCACCCGCCCCCCCGGCTCGACTTGCGGAGAAACAACACTACAGGGAGGACTCCCTGGCGACTGCGAGCCCGTGAGTAGCCAGAGTTGACCCCCCTGAGCCACCACAGCGACGCCTGCAGAGGGAATCCGGAGGCTCCCCCTGACCGCGACTGCCTGCTTCAAAGAACCCAACGCCTGGGAAACACACTGCACCCGCAGCCCCCAGGACCTGAAGAATTCGACCTCCAGTGCAGAAGCGACCCCCAGGTGGCCCTCTCCCTTGCCCAGGTGGTGGCTACCCTGAGGAGCCCCCCCCTTGCCTGCCTGCTTCGCTGAATTGACCCCTGGGTCTCCCATTGAAACCTATTGCAAACCCGACGCCTGTTTGCACTCTGCACCTGGCCGCCCATGTGCCGCTGAGGGTGTACTTTTTGTGCTGACTTGTGTCCCCCCCGGTGCCCTCCAAAACCCCCCTGGTCTGCCCTCCGAGGTCGCGGGTACTTACCTGCTGGCAGACTGGAACATGGGCACCCCCTTCTCCATTGAAGCCTATGCGTTTTGGGCACCACTTTGACCTCTGCACCTGACCGGCCCTGAGCTGCTGGTGTGGTAACTTTGGGGTTGCCCTGAACCCCCAACGGTGGGCTACCTTGGACCCAACTTTGAACCCTGTAGGTGTTTTACTTACCTGCAAAAACTAACCAAAACTTACCTCCCCGAGGAACTGTTGAAAATTGCACTGTGTTTAGTTTTAAAATAGCTTATTGCCATTTTTGCTAAAACTGTACATGATATTGTGTTGATTCAAAGTTCGTATGATACCTGAGTCAAATACTTTTCATTTGAAGTATTACTTGTAAATCTTGAACCTGTGGTTCTTAAAATAAACTAAGAAAATATATTTTTCTATATAAAAACCTATTGGCCTGGAATTGTCTTTGAGTGTGTGTGTGTTCCTCATTTATTGCCTGTGTGTGTACAACAAATGCTTAACACTACCCTCTGATAAGCCTACTGCTCAACCACAGTACCACAAAATAGAGCATTAGAATCATCTCTTTTTGCCACTATCTTACCTCTAAGGGGAACCCTTGGACTCTGTGCATGCTATTTCTTACTTTGAAATAGTACATACAGAGCCAACTTCCTACAGCTGAGTACCCTGTGTTTGGGGTGTGTCTGAGTGAATGCACAAGGAGCTGTCAACTAAGCCCAGCCAGACTTGGATTATAAGGCACAGAAAGATTTAAGTGCAAAGAAATGTTCACTTTCTGAAAGTGGCATTTCTAGAATAGTAATATTAAATCCATCTTCACCAGTCAGCAGGATTTTGTATTACCATTCTGGCCATACTAAATATGACCTTCCTACTCCCTTCAGATCAGCAGCTACCACTTCGATAATGTATGAGGGCAGCCCCAATGTTAGCCTATGAAGGGAGCAGGCCTCACAGTAGTGTAAAAACGATTTAGGAGTTTTACACTACCAGGACATGTAAACTACACAGGTACATGTCCTTCCTTTTACCCACATAGCACCCTGCTCTAGGGGTTACCTAGGGCATACATTAGAGGTGACTTATATGTAGAGAAAGGGGAGGTTTAGGCTTGGCAAGTACTTTTAAATGCCAAGTCGAAGGGGCAGTGATACTGCACACACAGGCCTTGCAATGGCAGGCCTGAGACAAGGTAAAGGGGCTACTTGAGTGAGTGGCACAACCAGTGCTGCAGGCCCACTAGTAGCACTTAATCTACAGGCCCTAGGCACATACAGTGCACATTACTAGGAACTTATAAGTAAATTAAATAGTCCAATTGGGTATGATCCAAAGTTACCAGGTTTAAAGGAAGAGAGCATATGCACTTTAGCACTGGTTAGCAGTGGTAAAGTGCGCAGAGTCTAAAAGCCAGCAAAAACAGAGTCCAAAAAGTTGAGGGAGGCAGGCAAAAAGTTAGTGGTGACCACCCTAAGGCTGTCAGGTCTAACAGACACTATATTAAGCAACGCTACTTGTACAGAAACTTCAGTTCATAGGAATTTCTGAAATCTCAGGAGGATTTTTTTTGATTGCCAGTTATAACTTCCCTAGTGTTTCATAGTACACATGCTAGGCAATATAGGGTCAGATGTACGAAATATTTTTGCAGCCGCAAATGGCCCTATTAACAGAATCTGGTTGTTTGCAATCACAAAAGGGTTTTTGTTATGTACAAACCACAAATTGTGATTCAGTAACATGGTACAAAATCACAATATGGGTTTGCAGCCAAATACCAATTCCATATTTGGAAGGGGCATGTTTCGGCATCCTTTCTAAGCAAGGTAGTAGCCAGAAGATTAAAATATTCACCACTTTGAACCAAAGCTACTATGACACCAAGCAGTGAAGCAGGTTACCGCAACCCTCCCCAGAAGAGCTCTCTTGTCTCTTCTGTCCAAACATCTATCCATTCATCCTTTCATCTACCCGCTGATATCCACCATTTCATCTTTATATGCTTTCATCCATTCATTCTTTCATCCGTCATTCAGTCTTTCACCATTCTGTCTGTCCACTCATCCATAGTCAAACCTATCAGTCCATCTCCAAAACTATACATCCAACTTTTCCATGTCCATCCATCCATCCATCCATCCACCCGCTCACTTGTCTATCCATTCAGTTATGTATTTATTGATAGCTTATTTTAGAGCACACGGCTAGTCAGTCAGTGGCAGAGAGATTATGTAAAAGCCAGATTGAGCAGCCATGTTTTTAGGCTCCGTTTGAAGACACTCTAATTTTTGTTGCCCCAAAAATGGAAGAGGAGAGCATTCCAGCGAGAGGTGGCAAGGGCCGAGAAGGAAGAGCTGCCACATTACTACTTTCTGTTTTTTGGCATAAGAGCCAACAAGACGTCTGAGGAACCCAGAGTTCTCGCTGGAGGGTAGTGTGAAAGTCTTTCAGCCAAGTAACGAGGACCAGACTTGTAACCCGATCTATGGGTTATCACAAGCCCCTTGAACTGAACTATTTCACCGATTGGTAGCTAATACAAATCATTGTAGCGCAGATGAAGATTTAAGAGAAATCGGGCTGCCGCATTCTGCACCATATGTAGTCCTCTTAAGTTGGTACACAGGGAGGCCCCAGTACAATGTATTGGCATAGACGAGCGATGAGGTTGTAAGCGTATGAATAACCATTTTCTGGCAGTGGGAAGAGAGCAAGAATAAGAACATTTTTAAGGATCTTAAAAGGCTGAGGATCATCCTTCCATTGATCTTTTTGCTCACTCAGCTAGCCACCCTTTCACTCAGCCATCCATGATTTCCCTCATCCACTGTTCCACCCATCCATCCATCATCTATTCTTTCACTCATCCATTCATCCTTTTACTCACCCATTCATCCATCCACTCATTCACTCATCTGTCCATCTATTCACCCTTTACTCACCCATCTACTCATCAACCCATCCACACATCCATCCACCCATTCATCCATCCATCCACACTTTCACTCATCCATCTATCTGCTTTTTCACTCTGTCCATCCATCCACCTGTTCACTCCATCCATCCATCTACCCTTTCACTCATCCATCCATTCTTCCACTCACTCATCCATATGTCCACCTTTTTAATCATCAGCCTGTCTAGTCATCCTCTGACTCATCCACCCACAGTTTAATCCAACCATTCATCTATCCATCCATTCACCCTCCCTTTCACTCATAAATCAATTCATTCACTCATACATCCTTACATCCATCTTCTCACTCATCCATCCATCCTTTCACTTATCCATCCATTATTATTGCTCTTCCAGCTACCCACTCTTTCACTCCATATTTCCATCCACCCTTTCACCCATCCATCATCCCATATACTCACCTATCCCCAACCATCCACCCTTTCACTTAGTCACTAAAACACCTACCTTTCCATCCATTCACCCTTTCCCTCAGCCATCCAAACATTCACTCATCCACCCACCTTTCCATCCGTTCTCTCATCATCCATCAACCTTTTCACTCAGCCACCATTTCATCCATTCATCCACCCTCCCTTTTACTCATCCATTCATCTTTCACTCATCCATCCTTACCCATCTATTCCTTCATTCATCAACCCATCTACCCACCATTTCCTTCACCCATCCATCCACTCTTGCTCTGAGCCATCCATCCATAATTCCATCTATCCATCCATCTAGCCTTTCATTCACTCAAACATCCACTGTTTCACATTAATTATGAGCATTTGTCTGACAAGTTGCAGAGACAAATGCCCCATTAAGAACTCCACCCTCGCTATAGTTGCTAAAACGGGGTTCACGATGCCCCTGTTTCTAAATACTGAACTATAAAGTTATGTATTAATGTTTTACCATCAATATCTGGTTGCGTATCATTAATATTTTACTGACTACAAATATGTAGTAGTTAGTCATTCACAAATAGGAAGGGGTCCAATTGTGACCTCTTCCCCCTTTGTAAATGTAAATTGTTTAAGAGGAGACAGAGGTCCACACAACACAGGACCACTCCATCCTCTTAAACAAAAAAAAGTAAAAAAGAAACATTTCTATTTAAACGCATCATGTTTTCCTTTAAAGAAAATGAACTGCATTTAAACAGAAAGTGATTGCTTTATTTAAAAGCAGTCAGAGACATAGTGGTCTGCTGACCCTAACAGGCCACCATCTCTTTGATGGCTGTGACTCCTAGTGGGTCACGAATTGCGCCCTACCTCATTAATATTCATGAGGTGGGTTGATTTGTGAACAATTGGGAGTTGGTCTTTTGCAAACTGACCTATAAATACATCAATAGTTTTGCAAAATAGAACACTACTCACAGCCACACTGGTTGCAAATGATGACCAATATTTTATTACTAGTTTCGTATGTGGCCACTTGTTACTATGTTGTTGTAGCAAGGACTATTGTTTCATGGATTGTGATTCATGTTGAAAGAACATTATATTAATCCATTCTGACAGTTGATAATAGCAATGAACTGTGATCCAAGAAGGCAATGGTTCTACCCGTGGATGACTTCATTCCATGGAGAGAGAAGCATTGTAGTTTGTCTGCCGCTCCTTGGGCCAGATTTAAAGCTTTGCGGACAGGGCACTCCATTACAAATGCAACAGATTACCCTTTCTACCAGACAGACAGCCTGTTGCCCTTTTAGGGTCAAGAGCACTGCAGCCTTTCTGTGATGAAGCCCCTTTTGGCCTAGTGGAAGAAAAGTTTCCTTCAAATGGCCTGACCGAGTAGGAGTCATTGAAGGGAGGACATTACACTACCCGCCCTATTTAGGAGGGATGGTGTGGTGTCCTTTTGATAGCCTGTCAAATGAAAACAAATAATGACGGCCACACTTGGAGAAAATGTTCCCTGAGTGTAGGTGTTTTTTTGTTTTTTTTTCAATCAGAAACTCTCACTTTGAGGTTTGTTTTTGAAAAACTAAAACTTTGAGCAACAACAGTGTCCCCCACTTTAAAAAAAGAAGAGTCACAAGAAACGAGGTTCAGGTTTCTGGAGCCGTGGTACGCATACACATAAAATGACGATGGTGGACCACTGATATACGTAAGGAACCACGGTCTCTGCCACCATATTTGCATGTCTTGGATTCACAGCAAATCAAAGTCAGACTAAACATGAATAAAGTCTGCTCGTAGTGGGCATGTCCAAATGCTGCATGCAATGGGGTTTGACTGCCCACAGTAGTCTGCATGCAAGCATTGCAGGCAATGTCTACTGTGCATGAGCAAAGGCCATGCACAGTTGGTGGTGTCCGTCTATGGAGAGCAGTGTTGAAGGCCGCTCACAGCGAGGATTGTACGCCTGCAGCAAATAGGTGGGACAGAGGGTCATAAAATTCCAATTTGGAATAGGTCGTAATCTGACCTACCTCATGAATACTGATGAGGCAGGTCACACATTATGACTTACTCTGACTGGTGGCCTGCAAGTGTAAGCAGACCACTATGCCTGTGGGGGTCTTAAATAAAAATGAACATTTGCTTGTAAATGCCGCCTGTTTTTCTTAAAGGATATGGTGGCATTTCTTTACTGAAAAGTTTTTTTCTGATTTGGCAGTGGTCCCCTGTCACTGAAGCAAACTACGTATTGTGCAAGTACCTCCCAGTGAAGGTGGAATCCCAGAAATTCCCCTGTCAGTG
The DNA here is from genome assembly GCF_031143425.1 of Pleurodeles waltl. Classification (NCBI taxonomy): domain Eukaryota; kingdom Metazoa; phylum Chordata; class Amphibia; order Caudata; family Salamandridae; genus Pleurodeles; species Pleurodeles waltl. The sequence continues at coordinate 135,636,189 of NC_090448.1, forward strand.
CCATGGTTTCATCAAGAGAACGCCTGGCAGAGAATGCACAATGTGCTGAGAGGAATCAACAAATATTTTCTGAGTCCCTGGGAGAGAAGGACAGAGGGCTAATGCCATCTCTGAACCAGAAGATCCAATCTCTACCCTAACGCCTTCCTTCAAAATCCAAGCCATGACAAACACCGGTGGCAAACACTGCAACACAATCTAGACATTGAGGAGTTTTTAAGGACCACCAGACACTACCTACTACTGATGTCACGCTCCACCTTACTCCCTTGCATGAATGATGAAGTGGGAGTGGTGTTAATCCCTTCAAAGATTTTGGTTCTCCTTATCAAACCTGTGTCTCGATCATGCATTCTAAGATGACAGTTTCAATTTTGACACAAAGAACCCGTTTGGTCCTACAAGAAGGACAAGCAGAGAAGTCTTAAACCTTAAGGCGTTAGGGCCTGATTTAGAAGCTGACAGGTGGAATACGCCATCACAAATGTGACGACTATCCCGTTCTCCGTATTACGATCCCCATAGGATTAAATGAGATTGTAATACTGCGGACGGGATATCCATCATGTTTGTGATGGAGTATTACCCTTTGCCAAGTACTAAATCAGGCCCTTAGTCTTAGGGGCTACTGGCATCAGCAGAGAGTTTCTAGGGGCCTCTGACAACAGCTGAAGTGAGGAAAACACTATTTGATTGCCTTTACCCCCAACTCACCAGTGACTTCTAGAATGCATCTGGGTTGCCAGTCACATATGATGGTGTCTTGGTTGTGGAAGGTTATCCCTTCCCCCCACAATCATCTGAATGCGTGCTGCAATGTGCTTTCATAAGCTATAAGAGTCTTTGTAGGAGCCACCCTACATAGTGCTTGATCTCAACGTAATCTGTTTGTACACATATAATACATTTGAGAAAAGGTTTGCTGCTATTAGGTACTTTTTGGACAAGCAGTTTCCTTAAGCTCACATGCCAAATTAAATATAATTGGAAACAACAAATTGATCTTATGAAACATACATCTGATATGGTGGAGAATGCAAACGCTTCTCATCCGGGATCTCTGACAGAATATTGGAAACAGAAATATTGTATGGACATAATATTGTGTCAAAAATATCAAGGACCAAAATAGCGAGGACCAAATATTGAGAAGGTAAATGCAAATAGATATGTATAGAGTCACTATTCTTAATTCCACATCTATGTACCTTGAAGATATATATATTGTCAAGGTGCATGTATGTGTTGCTTATCTATAGAAACCTACCTTCACTATATTTTTGTCTCCTCAATATTCTTGACACAAGATGTTGGTCCACAGTATTTCTGTTTCCGATATTCTGTCTAAATACCCTCATCAGTCCAATCAGCAAGACTGTAGGTATACGAAGTATGCTTTCACCCTCCTGTGAATTTTGGATAGTTCAACTAGTAATCTACAAATTAAATTGGCATACTGAATGAAAATGAACCATTAAGGCTGTCTTGGAAGTTCACAGACTCAAAATATAAATTCACATCATTCCATCACTCATCCATTTTCTGCCAATAACTATGCTTAACACCTGAGAGCTAGTATATGGAGACTGCTAAAATGCCATTGAAATTTATGCTAAGGGAAATTATGACAACTATACGATAAACGATACAATAGAACATGTTCAGGATGGTGCCAGTTTAAAGCAATGGTAACACAAAAATAACAGAATTTTGATCTACTTAAGAAAGGCACCTCCATTTTAGATTGTTAGATCCAGACTAATACATCAGATATTGCATTCAGAAACCAGTGATTTTGAGAGACACTTAGTCCTAGTTATTCAAATTTGACAATAGAAATTTAAATCACTTAGATAGTGGAATACAAATATGTTTTCAATTTTTTTTATTTTACTTGCTTTTCAACTTTGACACTAAAATAATTATAATATCCAAAAGTGATGCATCATAATGTGTAGAATAAATAATACCAAGGGCCAGATGTATCAAACATTTTTGCCATTGCAAATGGCCCAATGGGTCATTTGTGATCTCAAACATGCGTTTTGGTATGTAACAAGTCCACTTTGCGATTCGGTAACGTGTTACCGAATCGCAAATTGGATTTGCGACTACATACCGATTCGGTATTAGGAAGGGGCGTGTCAAGGGCGTCCCTTCCCAATACCAAATCGCAGAGGTATGTATGATTGTTTTGTGACTGTGAATGATTCAAGTAGGTGGTAGCCCATTCGCAAAGGGGAAGGGGCCCCCAAAGGACTCTTTCCCCTTTGTGAATGCATGCAAAAGCATTTTTTAAGAGCAGGCAGTGGTCCCACTCCTGGAGTTCCATACATTCCAGTAGCGATTACTTAATTGCGATACGCTAAAAATTGCAATTAGGTCACCGCTATTGTAAAGATTGATGCATCTGGCCCCAAATGTCAAACTGTATCCTTTATAATTTCACATTTGTAATCTATGTTCCAAAAGAAACCTACTGCCAGGTTAGATGTTGCAGAGCTAAAGAGTCTTGATATGCTTACAGCCTCAGAAGCATCCCACATCAAATCCACTCTTAAACCACAATCTTTAGTCATTCAATCATAATTTGCCTCAAGGACTCACACATTGTCTGTCTTTACTACTCAACCTCTCTGTCTACTCTAAAAGTTAGGCCGATAGAGACATAGGGTGTGCCACCAGCTAATTTTTCAAACAAGGAGCCCTCAAGCGACAAGGCTTCAAAACATCAATAGCAAGACCAAAAATGATTTTGGGTTCTTCCCCTCAGGAGAAATAAGTTGAGTGTGGAGGACTCCATGCAGTGGCTAATGCACATGAAGGATACTCAGGTACAGACTACTCTTTTCCCACATAAAGTAGAGAGAAGGTTGGCAAAGCTTGTTCGAAAATGGTGCAAGATCACCAAGGACAATTGGGTCCAGATCAAGATCTGACTCTCTGACTCAGGAGAGGAAACCCAACCTTTTTCCCTTTCAGATAGGGATTTCACTCTTATTAACCAGAACATGGCAGCATTGAAGGACAAGGGCCCTCTCACCAGGTCTCAGCAACGCTTTCCTGGTTACAAAGATAGACAAGTGGTACCACCCTGTCACCACCCTATGGAAACTCAACAAGGGGCAAGTCTACTGTCTCTTCGAGTTGGTGGGTATTCACGTCCTAAGGCACATTCTGCATGCAGGGGACTTGATTGAGTGGCTAAGCCTGAAAAAGGCATACTTGACTGTTCCCATTTAAACTCCTCATTGTAGGTTTCATCAGTTTTTGGGGGGCAATCAGTTATGAATCTCTTCGTAAGTGTGGGTTTCCATGAAGGTGGTGAAGCTAGTCATCTAGTTTCTAAGGACCCGGTGGTAAGGCTTATCATTTATGTGACTGATATTCACCTCATGGATCAATGTCCATGCAATATGAAGATGGGTGCCAGATGTGGGGAATGTACGAAGAGGACCTGCAGCTTCACATTGGTTGTCTAGAACCTCTAGTGCAACATTTCAATGATCTCAATGTCAGCCCAAGTCAGGAGAACACAGGAGTTCCAGTTGTTTCTGATAATGAAAAATAAAACTTGTTCAATGGGATTGCTGTTGTAACTGCTTTCATTTTGACTTGTGCAGGAGTTTTGCCATGGATTTTAAAATGCTGCGTTTTATCTCTTACGAACCGACCAGAAAGATAAATGCATCCAAAAATGAATAAGGAGATGTAGGGCTGTCCGGTGCTTAATCTGAATGAAGGGCTCAATATTGTACTCCAAAACCTGCACCCGATACTATTGTGTGTCATGTGCTGAATACCAAGCTGTACAGTCTTGATTTCACCTCATGCCTCTTTAATCCACCACCAGACACTCCCTACCACTGACTTCGTGCTCCATCTTACTCCCTTGCATGACTGATGGACCGGGAGGGGTGTTAATCCCTTTCCAGATTTTGGTGCTCCTTGTCGGACCTGTGTCTGGTTAATGCTTTCTGAAATTTTGACATGTACAACCCATTTGTCCTACAAAAAAGACAGATAGGGAAGTCTTAAACCTTAAAGGTTTATTTTCAGATTTAATCATATAGAAATTGATTAATATGATTAAAAATCAATTAGTCAGTAAATCAGAGTGCAAATAACATTATTTGTGATTCTACTAAGACAGCTAGGTGTCAACCTTGAACACGGACAGTCGTACTACAACAAAATGTAAGATTTGTGTGAAGGTAGTTGTCTTGCATGTGAAAACACATTCAACATTAATCTACTGAGACATGAAAATATAAGTTTATCCACATAATACAGGACATTTGACAGTAAACATCGCAACATGATGGAGTATGAGACTTACAATTTCTATGTTAGCTAGAGTTCGAGTTTCATTAGTGTAATGCATTGCTTATTTAAAAAGAACGTTGAAACACTTTTATCTCATTATTGCAGGTTTCTTCTTTCTTCCTTTGCCATGTTTTTACCGTATTTCACTTTCTTATTATTCCCTCATTGCTTGCTTTTTATTCTCTTACTCTGGGGTAAAGTATGGTAGAGAACAATAAGGGCCAGTCCTCAAAAATGACTGGTGGTGGGCCCTACTTGAATCTACCAGCTCAAATTAAGCACTATAGCTGTCTTCACAAGAAGAAAGACGATGTGGAAGTCCTCAAGATAGGTTATGATTAAATAACTATGTGCTGATTGCGTGTTGTCTTGTTTCCATTTCCTGTTTTACGCTGGGAAATGCTGTGTTTTCATAAGTGTGTTTAAAGCTTGTTCATCCCTCCCTACTTAAACCCCTCTCATTTAGAAGTAGTTATTCGCCATTTTCCCACCACTTCCCTGGCCCCTCTCATATTTGGTACTAAGTAGTAAACTTACATGTGTGAAACATACAAGAGATAGAGGTGAAGATTTTCATCCGTAGGTCTGTGAATTACATTTTGTAGTAAATATGTAGTGCTACAGTAGAAAAAGTTTTGTGCAAAAAAATGTAGTTGGTGAATCAGGCCCTATGTATTGACCAGTACATGACCTTTAAGGCGCATGCACAGGTTAGTGTGCTCATAGAGTTCTGCAGATACCGGGATGGGATCTTGACATCGGCAACCATTATACTGGGCTCTTACTCCAATTGGGTCTGCCCCATTTTATGCCTTCTCTCATAGTCTGTGCTGTTTCTCATAAAGTGTGCTATTTGACCACTCTACGTTCTAGCTACTTATAAAACACTTTATTTCACACTCTGTGCCCTTGCTCACACCAAGCACGATTTGTAGCTTCTCTCAAAGACTGTGGCATTTTCTCTCATCATACATACGTGGTATCAAATACAAGGTTTCCTGTATCTTGGGAAAAAGAGGGGGTAGTTCCATCCTCTTTTGAAAAAGCCACAAACCTGAATGTCCAAATTTAAAAAGCACAAGGACCCTCAGCTATGGTGTATGGAATTGATTGTGGTAAGCATACAAAGATTGTGCATGTTTACAGACTTAAAGTCAAATAGAAACCCTTTAGCCAATAACAGTGAATCCAATCAGTCTTTTAAGCCGCACATCATATTACAGTAAACATAGAAAAGTCCGGTATTGACTATTGACCTCATTTAGAGATGGATGGTTAATGACAGCTGACAAAAATTGGCATGTCTCATCAGCACACTTCTCGCATTCCCCACCTCATTTAGAAGTTGGCTCGTGGGGATGGAGCTAAGCACCCAAGGCAGATGGTGGTGCCCGTGTGAGTCTCTTTGGGATGGCGAGAGAGGGCAGATATTTGTGGTGGTTCTTTTCCCCAAATGAAACTTTCTAAAGCTGCACATCTAGTCGTTGACATAGCGGTGTGCTTTCTCATCATTTTGGACTTTGGGGGAAGCCACTCTCCATTAAACCGACTCGCGGTGCGCTTCCCCCTCCACATAAGCTCCCACCATTTTATGACGCCGGTATAACGCAGGAGCTGAGGAGGTGCTCCAAATGAATTTGTGCTCCACAAACTTCACCAGGTTTGCTCCCTCTTAAAGATTTACCTACATATAAATGTTGACTGCCTGCACTTCTATTCTGACATATTTGGACTAATTTCTATATCAAACTGACACAGCAATGCAGGTTTAATAATCTTCAAAATGTTCTCTCTCCTCCTTGGATATATATTATATGATGTGAACTCCCTGCTAACCATGTGGATGATGGGGTAATTTCTACTTGCACTTTCCGAGTTTACCCATCTGATTTTTTAAAAAGGCTCTCTCCTTTGCTCCTAAGTGAATGCACAACACTCACATCTTCTCTTTAATGAATGGGCATGTTGAAAATTCTAAAAATCTCTGGCACAGTTACACTAGGACCTCCTTCACAATGTCACAAATTCCAGTGGTGGAAGACTCTTGTGCACTCTTGCACAAAAACATAGACTCTACTTCCACTTCATCTTCCTTAGCTACTACATCTCCATTACTCACAGGGAAAGCCTTCACTAAGAGACTTAAAAAAGTCCCACAATCTCCCACAACATCTCTTCATCCTGCTTCTATGGATTTGTTACTGAAAGAAATTAGAACCTTATAGACAAATACTGAAATGTAATCTCCCATTGACAGATGGTCTCACATGAAGGAGCGTCTCACATCAGCTGAACGGCATATTACAGTCTTTAGAAATGCTACCATCAAAGACAATGTGCTTCAAACGCAAGTTTCTACATTACAAAGTCAATTGGAGGATCTAGAAAACAGAAGCAACAACCTACAATTTTATGGTCCGCCTGAGGGTTTGGAAAGTGTTGATCCTATTACTAAAGTACTTAATATTCCAACATCACCACCACTCAACATTCAACGAGCACACCATTTAAAACATTTACATAATGCTTCTTTTACTTCTAAAAGTCTTAGAGGAGAGATTCTTTACTTCTTGGGGTGCACTGACTTGTTCAGAGTCCTCTCCCAAGCTAAGCTGAATAAACAAATCTCTTGATTTGGTAATTCTTTATACTTTCACAAGATTATGCCACGGCTACTGCAGACAGACGCAGATAATTTCACACCATGAGGCCACTACTTTGCTCTATGGTTTCTTGTTTTGTTTTTTTCATCCTTGGCTGTTTAAAGGAACTTACAAAAACAAAACCACAACTTCTGAGGATCCCATTAAACTGAAAATTGTTCTCAAGACTTGCAGAGTTTAAAACATCAACATATTAAGACCTTCTCATTCCTAAATCACTTATATCGCATTGAGTTGTTTTCTGCATAGTGATTCCATTTAGCAACATATATTAGGTATATGGATTTGATGTAGTTATATTCCTTTATTGTTGTATTAATAATTCTTTATCTATTCAGCATGTTTTCACTTTTCCTCTAATTCATCTTTCTGTTGCAGGTATCGTCTTCATGCTTACTCTTGTGCACTTTCTTTGCTTCATGTTCAACAGCCCTCCTTCTGTCTTTCCCCCCGAAGCCCGGACATGTCATCCCTTCCATGTGGCCTCACCCACTCCACCCTTTTTTAAGTGTTTGTAAGGATGTTTTTCTTTCTTTTTCTTCTTATCTTCATGCTTTTCTTTTCATGCATTTATGATCTCTATCATCTTTCTTTACTCTTAATTCTATTCACTATTCTATCTTTCAATGTAATCACCTATATTTTTATATATATTATCTCTTCTTTACATTACAATATTTCTTACGTTTTACATGGTTCTTGCTCACTCTTTTTGTTACTATATTAAATTCATTTTTATTTTTTCAAGGTATTTCTTCCCTATGCCTTTAAAAATAATATCTTAGAATGTCAGAGGTTTTAATTCTCTAATTAAGCAGCAATTGGTTTTGACTCATCTTTCAAAACTCAGTGTAGATATTGCACTTATTCAGGAATCACATCTTACAGGAGATGAATGCATTAAACTGAAAATAGGGTGGGTTGATGAAATCTTCGTCTCTGCTGGAAATGGGAAAAAGAATGGAGCCATGGCTCTTTGCTGTAAGTCCCTTCCTCTTCATTTGATTTCCCAGGATAATGCTAAAGAAGGAAGATGGATATGTATTAAATTGTTGATTGACGATGTTTCACTTTCCATTTTTAATGTTTCTGATCCCACTGCTTGTTAATTGTGGTCTGACATTCTCCATCACGTCATATAATGTTCTGATGATAATCTTATTATGGCTGGTGACTGTAATCAAGTTGTCGACCTGTTTATTGATAGAATTTCTTCGTCTCAGAATATAAAAAACAAAATCACAAAAATGATTGGTCCCCGCTATCAAAGAGAGGCCTTTGATTGATGCATTGAGACACAGGAATACACATACCTTTCTCCTGTCCAGCACACTCAGTCAAGAATAGATCACATTTTTATTTCTCCAAAATTTGTCCCAAACTCTACACTGTGCTGATATAGGTTGCATTTTAATTTCAGACCATGTCCAGTATCTATACAGTTGGATTTTTCCCCAAAATCTGAATTATCAATAAGATGGCACTTAAATAACTCACTTTTACTAGACACTCCCTACAATTCAGATTTACTTCCTTTGTCAATTAATATTTTCAACATGATCAAACAGATGTTATTTCCTTTCCAACTAGTTGGGATGCTTTTAAAGTTTCAGCTCGGGGTTCTATAATCAATTATGTGCCTCAAAAGAGATAAGATCCTTTTACTCACACTAAACAATACTGGCACAAATTAAGAAATTAGAACATTCCTACTACACATTCAGATCTAAAGATTGTCCACAGGATCCGATTAAAGTTAGACTGCAATTTAATAAATTATATACTGAGTGTACTTCAATGCATCTTCTTAAAACTGGGGCCACATTTTATGGAGACCAAAATAAGTCAGGTAAATTGTTAGCTAACTACCTAAAGTTTAAACACAATAAATGGCTCTGAAATATAAGGATTTTTTAATTTTACAAAGAATTATGCACACCGGAAGCATCTCCATCTGACTCTGAAATTTTTAATTATTTATCCAATAATTGCAAACCTTTTAATACTCCTCTTGATCTTTCATCTCTTGAAACTGACATCACACAGACTAAACTTCACATTGCTCTCAATACACTCAAGAAAGATAAAGCTCCTGTACCAGATGGGTTTACAGCAAATTTTACACTTATTTTCCTTCCTTACTTCTTCCCAAACTGAACACCCTTCTCACATCCTTCTCACACTCAAACAAATCATCTGGCTCTTTCCTAGATACCCTTACTTGCTTAAAACATAAAGAGAGTAAGGATCCTCAGTACTGCAAACATTATCAACTCATATGCTTCGTCAATATTGGTCATAAAATGTTCTCCAAAGCATTAGCTTCAAGGTTAGAATCCTTTCTCCCTGACCTTTTAGGTAAAGAACAATCAGGTTTTGTCAAAGGAAGGTATTTCTCTGATAATATGCTCTTGTTGTTCAATGTCCTTTCTAAGTCCAGCCATAGTCCTGATTCTCTACCAGCAATCACTCTAGACACTAAAAAAGCTTTCGACATAGTATATTGGCCTTTTATTTTTCAAACTGTTAAATGGTTTGGTTTTGGTCCCAAACTTATTGGGCACATATCTTGTCTCTGTTCTTCTCTTCAAGGAGCTATTTTCTCTGATGAACTTACCTCTTCATATTTCACTTTAGCTAGAGGAGTTTGGCAAGGCTGTCTTCTTTCACCCCTTCTTTATAACTTGGTTTTGGAACCCTTTTTTTATCTTGCCTCAGACATAGGCAGGATTTGCTCAGTTTTATTTATAACACCCAACAGGTTAAATAAGTGGCCTGTACTGATGATATTTTATTATCATTTCACGACCCCTCTAACATCCCTGCCAGCTGTCTTGAAAGAAGTTGCTTCTTATGTGTTGGGTGCCGGGCACGCATTTCAGTGGGTGGCCCTTTGAAGGGTGGTGAATGTAGCCTTTAAGGATACGCTCTGCACCATGACCACTGCTCGTCCCCTTTCCCTTCCGTAGTCATCTGTGGGTCGACGTCTGTTGAGGCGTCATCCTCCGTCTCTTTCGTGATCTTCTCCCGAGCGCTCTGCATCCTCGTGAGGCAGGTCGCTCCTTCCCGTCGGGTCCTTGGTTGTGCTGCTGATCCCCGTATTTGCTGACAACCTGCAAAAGACAAACAAAGGGCATTTTTCAAGTGACAATCTATTCGTTCTGGTAACATCTAAGAATTGTTCAAAAGTCAAAGAAAGAAATACTTATCTGATGGAGTCTCGTTGAAAGGACTGGCAAAGTCAACCATTTTTTGTTGTTCCTTCTAAGAGAAAAGAAAGAGATATATTTACTTTCCAGTTTGCATTTTTGTCAAACAGTGATCAAAGACTCATGTTAAGGTTTTTACATTAGTACATACATATGATCTTGATTAATAGAGAGTGATTCACAGTTAGAGCAGTAAATATGTGCATTTATGATTTCAGGAGATGGAAGCTGATTTAAGCTTAGTAACCATTATAAGACCGTTGATTTACTGTCAAAAGGACTCATGCTTATTTATCTAGATTTGTAGAGCCTATACATTTAGGTAGGTGTTAAAGCGTACTAAGTTGTGTATATAAATATATATATATATATATATATATATATATATATATATATATATATATATATATATACTACTTCCTGTAACTCCACGTTTACTTCGCAGTGAAGTGTTGGTTTATCACTACATTTACAGAAAAAGCACATGATGTAAGAAACATTATGCAAAAACACTTATCCATTCTTACAAAGTGAAAATTTGCTCAAGGGATTTATTGAAGATTTTCCAAACATTACTTTAAAAAAGGGATCTACGCTCAGAGACAGACTTAGTATAAGTGATTTTGCAGGAAAGATAGGAGGGGCTCTAAGATTGGTTTCTTTCCATGCCTTAATTGCAAAGCATGTAAGAACAGCCCGCCATTAACAGAATATAATTCTCCATTAACCTTAACTATGGTGATCATGAAGTTATACCTCACTTGTTCAAGGGATTATACAGTATATGCTCTAGAATGCCCTTCCAAATTGAGGTATATTGGGAGTACTATTCATGCCACTAGAAAACGAATACTTGAACATATGAGGGCAACAGTCCATGCTGACCACCATTATCCAATGGCAAGACATTTCAATCTGGTACATAATAGGGTTGTATCCAAGTTGAGATAGTTTATAATGGACAGGGTGTCTCCCAATAAGTGTGGGGGTAATGGAGAACTTCAGCTGAGAAGGGTGGAATCCCAATAAATCATTACCCTTAACACAAAAATGCCATATGGTTTGAACAAGAATGAAGAACTGGCAGTACATTTAGGGGCATACTTATACTCCGTTTGCGCCGAATTAGCGTCGTTTTTTTCAACGCAAATTCGGCGCAAAACTAACGCCATATTTATACTTTGGCGTTAGACGCGTCTAGCGCCAAAGTATGAGGAAAGAGCGTAATTTTTTTGCGTGAACGCCTTCCTTGCGTTAATGAGATGCAAGGTAGGCGTTCCCGTCTAAAAAAATGACTGCGCCGCAAATGCGTCGTATTTATACTCCCGGGCAAAAATCACGCCCGGGAGTGGGCGGGGCAAAAAACCCCGCATTTGCGCCGGATTTTAGCGCCTGGCTCAGGGCAGGCGTTAAGGGACCGTTGGGCTCAAAATGAGCCCACAGCTGCCCTCCCATGCCCCCAGGGACCCCCCCTGCCACCCTTGCCCACCCCAGGAGGACACCCAAGGCTGGAGGGACCCACCCCAGGGACATTCAGGTAAGTTCAGGTAAGTATATATATATATTTTTTTAATATTTTTTTTGGGCATAGGGGGGCCTGATTTGTGCCCCCCTACATGCCTCAATGCCCAATGACCATGCCCAGGGGACATAAGTCCCCTGGGCATGGCCATTGGGCAAGGGGGCATGACTCCTGTCTTTACTAAGACAGGAGTCATGTAAATGGCGTCTGGGCGTCGTTAAAAATGGCGCAAATCGGGTGGAGGCAATTTTTTGCGTCAACCTGACTTGCACCATTTTTAAGACGCCCTAGCGCCATTTTTCCCAACGCCGGCGCTGCCTGGTGTACGTGGTTTTTTTCCACGCACACCAGGCAGCGCCGGTCTGCTTGCGCCGGCTAACGCCATTCAATAAATATGGCGCCCCCATGGCGCTTCAGAATGGCGTTAGCCGGCGCAAAATTTTTTGACGCTAAACTGCGTTAGCGCAGTTTAGCGTCAAAAAGTATAAATACGGGCCTTAGAGTCAGTGTGCAATTTTGAGGGCATTGATATATGAGATGGTATAATGAGCCTCCTTCTATGCTGGTTGTTGCAATCCCTTTTATGGGACTTTTAAAGGTTTTTAATGGTATTGGTTAGAGTTATGATTTCACTATTATGTTGTCCATATACGTTTCCTAATATGACTAACGTGGTATTTATTGCTATTTATGCTATCTGTTTTCCTCCTATTCTCTTTGTTTCTCTCTTTTTGACTTTCCTGTTTAGAATAGAAATAACATTGAGAAGGGAGCTGTGTAGGTGAGAAAACAAAGAAGATGGACTTCTACTTCCTGTGGACTCCATCTCTACACTACTAGGACAGTATTGTAGTTTTATTATTATCACTGTACAGTTTTGATCATTTGTGTAAGTCTTTTATCAACCTTCTGAAGCAAGACATAAAGTATGAAAACTGGGGATGCAGAGGGTATGGATTACAGAACATCAACGATGATTTATAGAAATTATTCTGATATTGATACGTGGAAATGATATGTTATAATGTGAATTATAGTGATGGCAGGGGGAAATGTTATGATTATGATTTTTGTAACTTAAAATATTAGTAACAGACAGCATTTGTTACATTTTCATCATATGCTAAAAGATAGCTGCCAAACACTGGGTAAGAACTGGGCACTATTTGGTTTTAGTCATTTACTTATGTTATAGTCACTGTGATGAGGTTAAAATTGTGTTTTGAACTTAGCAACCCACCTGTGTTCAAGGCGTTATCACCGAAATGCGTTGGGTGTGTCACTGGTGTGTTTCCATATGGATTAAGTAAGTAAATTCATTTTGGATGCCTTGCACACTGCGAAATGCATGTGCATTTTTTTTGCAGAAGTAAATTCAGAGTTACAGGAAGTAGCAGATCTATGGGGGCCTGACCAGCATGGAACCACCATCAAGAGGACAGAGCAGTATTGTGGCCCAACTGCGGAATACTATATATATATAGATGAGAATCGACTACATACATTAATGCAACAAAGCACAAAGATTATAATAAGCAAAACACCGGACAAGGTGTCCCCAACACCAAAAAAGAGAAATTTTGTATATTCTTGTTAAATACAAATATTTGAGATACACATTACTATAATGTTAAACTTGGCAATATCTACATCAATGAAACAAACAGTATATGAGAAGTATGATGTTTGGACCACAACATTTTCACAGCTGCAAAAACACCACAACAGCTAATATACATCCTTATAGTTAGATAGAGGCAGAGAGGAAGAAAATGAAAATTAAATATACAAATCCACCAAACGTTAAAGTAAAGACATGATCCTAAGTACCAGCAAGATAGTGTGCGTGCAGGAAAAAAAGGAGTCAAAAGGATTAAATACGCTAAACCACATTAGAAAAGCAACATGGCAAATTGAAGCAAATTTAAACATAATAAAGACCCCTTAAAATGCATAGATCCTTTGAAGATCCTTTTAAAATGCGTGTAACCTTGAAGATCCTTTTAAAATGCATGTAACCTGGAAGGATCATTAAACACATCAAGATTGGACTCTTACTTAAAAAACACCTCAGATAATGCATCAGAGAACAATTTCTGGCACAGTCGTAACTGAATCTCCTCTCATCTTATCGATAAGATAACAGATGTGATTCCCTAATGCCTGCATAAGATCTGCAAAAAGAAAAACATAAGCTAAAGAGAGGAAGTAGCCATGTGGCATTTCATTTTCATAAATGAGTCACTGAACCAAAAACCCATGAGGATAATACTGCCATTAAACACACCGTCACCTTAAACAGGATACCGACACAAACTATAATACAAAATCAGATCCTCCCCCAAAGATGGCCATGGCGCAACCACTAACATAATCCGATCCCGAGAGCAGATACTGACAGGCACATAGTATGTGGATATATACCATAGTGAGTGACAGTTACCAATTTACCAATTAGCGCAACATGAGGTACCGTAGAACTATAAACGACAAACTGGTAAACATGCACGACCCAATAATTTTCCTTCATTGATATCTCAAGGCCTGGTATTTTAATGTGATCTCTGAGAAAGATACAGGTAGTCATAATAACGTTACACATTGCGTTCTCGCAGCAACAATTGCTGGCACAAGACACCAAGAGCCAATAACGCCAATACGAACAAACATTACAAAAAAGTAACCATTAAACATTACGTTCTCACATTGGAAGTCGCTGTCAATAAACAACAAAGACCCATATTGCCATTAGCCAAGACAAATCTTAAACACTACCCATGCCCGTAAACATTACCACTAGCACCGTCAATTGTCTCGGATCACATATTTAAATTCCATATGGACACTCTATCTACTCGAAGCGCTGAGCAATTTTTCTGACACCCTCCAATCTGATTTATATAATTGCTCCCTGGTCAGTTCCTTTTCAGCGCGCATTACACCGGTGCCGATTTTCGGAGCCCGACCATGCTCCATCTTTATTCACAATACCCATAAATTCCGAAACAGCACGCCAGAAAATGGTGGCATGCCCTGATCATGAGTTTTGTAGTGTAAGCGCATTGGTGTGGAATCTGTCTGTGTGGGAACAAATAAAAAAGCTGGAGTCAATCATTCTCTGGAGTGCGGTTTCGTAATTTATGGGTATTGTGTATATATACACATATATATATATCTCCTACTGGCGATCTCCAGTAGGTCCAGTAGGTAGTTACATTGGCACTGTTTGACGAGTCCTCACAAAATTTCTTAAAACTAATTTTGGCATTCACTTCAGCTGCTGTCTTGAAATGTTTAGAGTGATTTGTCAATTGGGGGCCGAGAAAAATGGGGTGGTCCCAAAACCTTTTTTCCTCATGCAATTTCCATAGGGAGTTTTAGACATGACTGCAGCCCCAACTGCTGGATGGAATTACACCAAATTTAGGAGAAAGCTAGCTCTTGGTCCAGAAAGTGCTCTTTTTGCTATACAGTGTAAATCCATTCAGAATGTTTTAGAGATATTAAAGGAAAAAGAAAGATATATATATCTAGGGACGTGTATCCTCCTCCAATACCACCCATGGTGGATATGACGATCCAGGGGAAAACATGGCTCTGATTGGCTGACCGCAACCTGAGAGAAAAGATGCACCCACCATTTTGTTTATCGGCTTGGTGCATGCGGGAGGGGAACAAAAGTGAAAAGTGAGATAAAGGGTCAGAATAGAGGTATTCTGACCCCAGAGGACAGAGGGAGAGGTCCTTGAGGAACCCCTCATGAGAAAAAATTACCCAATTTATTTTTTTGAGTTGATCCATGGATCTGCAGATCCACCACTGGCCTCAGTGTGACCCCAGTGTAAATCTGCGATGGATCTGTGGATCCGGAGGTGAATGAAAAGAAAAACCTCACATGGCTAACCACCGACTGCGCGCAGCTGTGCGTGAGGTTGGGTTGGCAGCACATGGGAGGTAGGATACAAGGCCTGGCTTACTTGAAAGAACTCTAACTATAATTGCTGAATTTCTATGGTTTTGTATGAGTAAATTCAGAACCTAACTATTACACCCCTGTAATCTTTGTTTTTTTTAGTGAATTTCCAAGGTTTTTTCATTCCATTTCCTAACTATAACGTCTCTGTAACCTTTGTTTTTTCAGTGAAAATCTATGGACTTTTTAATGTAAAGTAATTTCCATTACTATACGTTAACCCAACCACCACCATGCATGGCCTTTGGCTGTGCATGGTAGAGGTTGGCCACAGTGGCCAACCCCTAAAACAACCCAACCCTACACTGCGCACAGCCTTCAGCCATGCACAGCAGGAGTTGGCTGCAGAGCCTGGCCTGCACCCAGGCCCGAGCAGGCCAACCCCATTAACCACCCAACCCAATGCTGTGCCAAGCCTTCGGCCGTGGGCAGCAGGCATTGGCCACAGGGCCTGGTCTGTGACCAGACCTTGCAGCCAACCTCTGATAACCACCCAAACCAGCGCTACACACGGCTTTTGGCCGTGCGTGGCAGGGACCCAACCCCCCTAACCATGCAACCCCACACCATGCACACCTGAACAGTCTATCTCTGTATGAGAATAGGTGTGAGAGGGTGTTTCTTTTGTGTGAGAGTGTCTGTCTGGGTGTGAAAGTGGGTGCGTGATGGTCTGAGTGGTTTGTGAGTGGGTGCATGAGGGTCTGAGAGGGTCTGTGAGTGGGTGCATCAGTGTCTAAGTGGATCTGTGAGAGGATGCCTTAGTGTCAGAGTGGGTCTGTGAGTGGGTGCGTCAATGTCTGAGTGGGTCTTTGAGTGGGTGTGTGAGTTTCTGAGAGGGTCTGTGAGTGGGTGGGTGAGGATTTGAGTGGGTCTGTGAGTGGGTGGGTCAGTGTCTGAGTGGGTCTGTGAGTGGATGCATCAGTGTCTGAGTTGGTATGCAGGTTGGTGCATGAGGGTCTGAGTGGGTCTGTGAGTGGGTGCATCAGTGTCTGACAGGGTCTGTGAGTGGGTGCATCAGTATCGGTGAGTGGCTGCATCAGTGTCTGAATGGGTCTCTGATTGGGTTCAAGAGGGTCTAAGTGGGTCTGTGAGGTCTGAGTGGGTTTGTTAGTGGATGCATGAGTGTCTAAGAGGGTCTGTGACCAGGTGAGTGAGGGTCTGAGGTAGTCTGTGAGTGTGTGCATCAGTGTCTGAGAAGGTTTGTGAGTGGGTGCATCAGTAGCTGAGTGGGTTTGTGAGTGGGTGCATGAGGGTCTGAGTGGGTCTGTGAGTGGGTGCATAAGTGTCTGAGTGGGTCTGTGAGTGGGTGCATGAGGGTCTGAGTGGGTTTTTGAGTAGGTGCATGAGTGTCTGAGTGGGTTTGAAAGTAGGTGTTGGAGTCTATGAGTGGGTCTGAGTGAGTGCATGGGGGGTGTGAGTGGGCGCATGAGTGTTTGAGTGCATATATGAATGAATTAATTAGTGTATGAATAAGTGTGAATTAAAACATTTTTTTTTGCTTATTCATGATTGATATTGATTGATCTTGATTAATCTCGATTAATCGCGAATATTGCGCACAGTGAAGAAAAATCACTTGAAACCCATAATTTTACCCTTAAACACCCCTACATCACACTCCTGGGGCAGGGTACTTCCATCCTGACCCCTTATGCTACTTTTGATTTTGTTTTCTAACCCAAGGGACTCTGTCCTGAGAGTTACATTGGTGGCTGCAAATTTCTGTTTAGGTTGTGGCCAGCCAATCACAGCATTTGTATTCACATGCGCATTTGTGAAAATTTGCAAATACTTGCAAATTATGCGCAAGCTCAGATATACAAATTTGGATTTTCTTTAAAGTCTCTTAAACTACTGAACGGATTTACACCAAAAGTGTAATCTGTGTACTGACAGCTAGCTTTTTGCCAAATTTGGTGTAATTCCATCCAGGTATTCGGGCTGTAGCCGTGTCTAAAGGTCCTGTGGGAATTAACATGGGAAACACAACTTTTTTGCCCCACCCCCTTTTTCTCAGCCCCCACTTGACGGATCACCCCAAAACATTCCGTATGCAACAAGAATCACGGGGGCACTTTTTTTGGGAAAATATGGTGAAGATTCGTCAAACGGTGCCAAAGATGTAGGCATGTCAAAAAACGTATTTTCTATAGAAACATATGGCCTGATTACAACTTTGGAGGAGGTGTTAATCCGTCCCAAATGTGACGGATATACCACGAGCCGTATTACGAGTTTCATAGGATATAATAGACTCGTAATACGGCTGGTGGTATATCCGTCACTTTACCGTCACTTTTGGGACGGATTAACACCTCCTCCAAAGTTGTAATCAGGCCCATAGTCCTAACACCCTGGTGGCAACCGCCACCACACACACACACACACACACACATACACACACATATATAATAATATCCAAGAAAGAAGTGATTCAAACAGATGATCACACCAAAGAACAAAAATATCTTTTTGTTCTTTAGTGAGATCATCTGTTTGAGTCACTTCTTTCATGGATATTACATTTTCTTGTGACTCATTGCATCCTTTGGGATCCAGTTTTTTGCCATGGCTGGCTGTTGTTTTCTTGTGATCCTTAAACTTCTAGTATATATATATATATAATCTATATATTCACTGAATTTTTTTTATAGCCTTTATAGTTAGGTGAATATGTCCGTTAAAACATATACTTGAGAGAACTATAACCAGTGAATTTTAATGGTTCTGACTGTTTAAAACAATAAGTTTTAACTGACATTTTCACCTAGCTATAGCGTCCCATTAACTTTTGTTTTATAAGAGAATTTCTAAGTTTTTTTTTTTTGTAATGCAAAATAAGATATATAAGATATTAGCACCATGCTAACTATAACGTCACTCAAACTTTGGCTTTTTTCAGGGGATTTCTATTTTTTTCCTAACGTGAAGTAAGATGTCCATCGTTGTGCGCAGTGTTTGGTTGGACACAGGACCTGGACTATAAACCCTCCCGCCCCCTCCTTTGGGGCGTAGGGCCTGGCTGCAGGACTGACTTAGTGTAACAATATAAAAGGTGTCATTTATGTAAGACAGACGGTACTAATAAATATATATTTCACAAATTCACACATTGCAATGTTTATTAAAAGTGATTGTCATACAATATATTGTGAATAAAGCCTTTAAAAAACACATTAACATGTCTTTGAGTTTATCTTTTAACATTTTTTGAGGCACAAAGTGCAACCACAGAACTAACCAGCAAAAGTCCCTGCACTCCAGCTGAAGAAGATACAGCACCAGCTCAAAGTTTAATAAAGATTCATCAAATGGTGCCAAAGTTATTAGCAAACCAAAAATTCCTTTTCCTATGGGAATAAACATGTATACTAAATATAGTTGAAGGAAAGGGAGAAGTAGAGGTAAAGGAAAGTTGAGTAAGTTTAATTAAATAGGGTGGTGTGTGTGTGTGTGTGTGTGTATATACAGATAGAGACACACACACATGCAGAGGGATTTTACGTACCTTAAATATAATTACCACACGTGCTAAAGGCGTGCAAGTAAAGGCATCTGCATGGTGAAGGCATGCATGGTAAAGGCTGGGTGGAAAAGGCATGCATGGGAAAGGCATTCGTTGTGATGTCACACAACCAGTTTTAAAGAATGCTGAGAGATCAAAGAGAACACAGATACAGTGGTTGGGCTTGTTTGTGGTAAAGAGAGCATCATCAACCACATAGATGATGGCTGTCGCTGTATGGCACTGTGCACTGTATTAAGATTTGTAGTCCTGTAGCAAGTTGTTGGTCTTGATTTTCTTGTATAGATGGGTGGTGACAGTCTTTTAAATTGTTTACCATATGAAGGAAAACTGCCTGAGTGGGTCGTAGTTAAAAAGGTCAACCATATCCGAACTGGGTTTGTTCAGGAGGAGCATTAATTGCCAACCTCAAGGAATTTGAGAATATGCCTTGTGAGCAAGGGTCATTTATGATTGTGAGACAAATAGTGAGAGTGTTTCCACTGATCTCTTGCATTCTGGATTCTGGGACATTATCATCCCTGCAAGATGTGGATTTCAGAGATCATTGGACAGTGAGTTTATATTTTGAGCAGATGTGTCAAAGGTGATTCATTCATTTGTTTTGTAAAGGGATTGAAATTATGTTGATCAAGTCAGAGTCAGTGATATATTAACTGATTTTATTTGATCATGTTTGCAAAGAACATATTTATGTCAGAGCATTTCTCTATGGAGTGTGCAGGCAAAGCAGCAGTTATGGGGTTCATACATTTTTTAATATTAAGACAGTCCTGCTTCTGTTGGTGGGTTTGTTGATCAAGGTGTTGTGGTATGTGGTACTTGGAAGCGAACGTGAAGGCCTTCATTTAAGCAAAGTAGCACTGCATTGAATGCAGTGCCACTTTTCTTGTACCCCTTAGCCCTCCCCTAACACCACCATGTGTGCGCCGTATTAAACACGCGATTAGCAACAAAAATGTTGGCGCAAAGCCTGCAAAGTACATACAGGCCCATTGAAAACAATGGTGTGCCCCTTTTTAATGCCTGTTCTATGCAGGCGTTAAAAATAGTTGGCAAAACTGGTGCAGTGGAATCACATAGATTCCTCTGCGTCATTTTTGCAGTCCCTCTAAGGCAGTGGTCTTCAAACTGGGGGGTGGGCCCCCTTAGGGGGGCCCAAGTGATCCTGGGGCGGGCACCAGCCTCTGGCCAAAAGAAGCATTATACAGATAACAGGCCTTTGTGTTAAGCTGAAGCATGTTATTGCATTTAAAAAAAGCTAACAGTACTTAACTGCAATGTTTAAATAGGCCTAGACATATTTAAACATTGCCATCCTTATAAAATAATTGTGAAACATTCTGAGGGGAGCCCAAGGATTTTTATTTTCCATCTGGGGTGCTGCAGCATTAAAAAGTTTGGAGACCACTGCCCTAAGGGGTGAACACCCCCCTTGAATACATTATGTCAGGCACAGGCATAATGTGGTGCAAGGGGTTACAAAGTGGTGCAGTGCATGCATTGCGCCACTTTGTAAATCTAGGGCGGCACATTTGGCCTTGTTGAGCCACATTAGCGTAAAAAAAAAATTACGTTAATGTGGCACAAGAGGCACTAGGCCCTCTTAAATGTGGGCCGAAGTGTCTGTATAGAGTAGATTTTATTTCAGAAGCTGCAGATCTTCTTGTTTCCATTTGTACATATGTGCTACTGTTGTGGTGTTTATATTGTAAGGGAAGTGTGGTGTACATGTAGGATGATAACAGTATCTTTCTGTGTCTTCTAGATTCTGTGCTCTGAATGTGTTTGGACCCTCTATTCAACTTTATGTATCCCCTCATAAGTCTCTTCCAGGTGAAAGGAGAACGTACTGTAAGCAAAACCTGGCTGTTTAAAATAACAAGGCCACACACTGAGAGGAAGTGAATAATTAGACAAGAAGATTTATTCACATGAACAAACGCGATCCTTCTACCAAGCCACCCACACTCCAACTGCCTCGGCAAGAACTAACACATCACTCCCTTCCCATTCCAAATGGAATGCTCATAAGTAAACATTAAAGTGACAACTAACCCACACTAACAATATAACACATCCCCCTCCCTTCCAGTTTTCCAACAAGCACATAAAAACAATCAACAAAGACACACATAAAAGAAAATTAAAAACACATGCAACCAATAAACGGATGTAAACATATTGCAAGTAATCCTGTACATAACATGTTGGTCTGTGAACTTCAAGACAGAAACTTTAAACATATTGCACGTAATCCTGCAAATAACATGGTGGTCAGCAAACTCTATGACTGCGACATCCATCTGCCATGCCACCATGTGATAAGGGATCTGCACTCACTTGCACATGATCTATACCTCTAACACCCAATGCAGCACTCTGTTTCGCCACACCCTCACATACCTTACCATCAGACCCACCAACTAAATCCTCATCACTCATTAACATAAAACTGTTGTAACCAGAAAAAGGAGAGTTGCACTGACTTTTCACACCTCCTTCACTACCTCTTTGGTAAACAGCTACCTTCCTTTTATTCCATTTAGTGTCATTCTCTAACTCTAAATAATTCTCTCTGACCTTCTTGACTCTGAATGGGCCCCAGAATTTAGAAAGACCCCCAGACACTCTACCATGTCTGATCTTCACCCAATCACCTTCCATCACATTCTTCTTCCTTACTACTTTATCCTCACAGCTTGAGTCTCCAACACTATCATGTGTCATCTATGCCGGTAGTAATTTAGAGCCCGGTTTTCTACCTCTCATCTTCTCAAAAGGAGTTGTACCTGTCACTTTGTTTACTGTGGTACGATGAGCCCATGCCATTTCGCCCACCATTTTCTTTCTGTCCCTCCCACTTTGAATGCCCAAAAGAATAGTGACTTTTACTAATCAATTGATCCTTTCCACCATTCCATTGGCTTGTGGATTGTATAACGCTGTACGCCTATGTATGATACCACATGTCTCCAAAAAACTTCTTCATTTCATAGAGGTATGTTGGGTACCATTATCGGTTATTAGAACCTGAGGAAAATCTTCCTTTGAAACATTTCCTTCAAAATCTCAATGGTACTCCTAGTGCTGATCTCCTGCACAACTTTTACAACTACCCATCTTGAGTGGACATCGAACATGACCAAAGCATTTCTACACTTATTCCCCAGGCCTTGCATTGGACCAATAAAATCCATACACAGAGCACTCCACGGTAGCCCTGGATCTTTAATATGCAGTTGAAAACCTTGCGCACCGGTCTTCAGTCTTTTCTCACTCTCCCTACAGGTTGTGCAATCTATCATCCATTTGGAAATCATGTGTTCTATGCCGAAGTTTTCCCTGACTCTTTTCTTGGTCATGGTTTGACCTAGATGACCCTCATGCAACAGAATAAAATTCCTTTTTCTTAAACACTCTGGTGGAATAAACGTATAATTTCTCATAACTAAATTCTCTTCCTCCAAAGACAACTCATCCACAAGTTTTAAATAAGGTCTCAAAGATGGAACAATAGTACTACCTCTCCTCTTTCCTTCAATGATCATACATACTACACCTTTGAGAACTCAGTCATTTTCCATAAAAGTCCTTCATTCTTTCATAGAAAAAGTACCCGTACCCCATTCCCCAATGTCACTCGACCAAGCTACTGTTCCTTCCTGTTCTTTGAGCAAATTGTCCATCTTGTCTGCACTCTCCAAGTCCAAAGGTAGCCTAGAGAGACAGTCTGCTTGTGCATTTTCCCAACCCAGGATATGTCTCATTCTAACCCGATATTCTTGAAGCCTAGCAGCTAATCTTGCTAGCCTAGCAGAACCTTTACCTGCTCCCCCAAGACTCAACACCTTAAGTAACAGTTTATGGTCAGAACGTGATGTAAAATCTATGCCCCAAAGGAAGGTCCTAAAATATTCCACTGGCTACACTGCAGCCAGTGCCACACGCTCGATTAATGAATAATTCAGTTCACACGCAGGCAAACAATGCGAAGCAAAAGCTACAGTTGCTTCTTTTCCTTTACGTACTTGTGATAGTACTGCTCCCAAACCACAAGCACTGGCATCTACCAACAAAATAGTTTTAAGACGGGTATCAAAAGGTGACAAAATACCAGCTTCACAAATGTCTTTCCTCATAGCATCCAACGTAACTTGCTGTTCCATTTCCCATTTAAAGTTGCACCCCTTCCTCTGCAACATTCTCACGACCGACTTTTGAGCAAAATTTTCAACAAACTTATTGTAATTCTCTATGAGGCCCATGAACTAATGCAACTGATCTTTGTCACATGGAATGGGTACAGATCTAATAGCTCTTAACAAATCTTCCTTAGGCCCGAACCCTTCTCCAGAAACAGTATGAGCTAGATAGTCAATTTCCTCCACCAAAAATGTACACTTGTCTCTCCTCAAGGTCAAACCAGCTTCCCTCAGTCTATTTAACACTGACCTTAGAATCACATAGTGCTCTTTTATGGTTTGGCCAAAAATTAAAATATCATCTTGGAAGTAAGTCATGTTCTATACGCCTTTGCATAAATTTGACATGACCCTTTGGAACACACTCGCTGCTGAAGACAAACCAAATGGCATTTTGGTGAACTGGAACATGCCCTCCATCGTTATGAAAGCAGTGAGTGCACAGGACTCTTCATGCAATTTTATCTGCTGATATGTACTCTTCAGATCAGACTTAGAAAGATACTTTCCCCCTTTGAGCATAGACAAGAGTTCATTGATGTTTGGAAGAGGAAAGGAGTCTGTGACAACAAACTGGTTCAAACTGCACAAATCCACACAGAAGCGAAGATTGCCATCACTTTTTTTTGTTATAACTACTGGAGAAACCCATGGTGAGGCTTCAACTGGTTCAATTGTACCTTGATCCATCATGTCATCTAACATTTTTTTATCTTCTTCTCTCACTACCACCGGTACTCTCCTCACTTTGTGTTTAACTGCAATAGCACCTTCTTATAGTATTAGTTTATGGACATACCCTTTCAGCTCCCCCAATTTCTCAACAAATGTATCTTTGGCATCATTCAGAATCTCTTCCAGACACACATCCTCTACTATTAAAATCTTGTCATCAGAATGTGGGTCAATGGCAATATGTAAATCATATTTGTGCTCCCACCCCAGTATCGGTGGGCCAGATTCTGCTACATATATTTTCCCTTCAACACTTCAAGAACCAAATTTTATAAGAGACCCAAAATAACCTAAAACATTGATCTCTAATCATTGATAACCTCTAGGATTGTAGTCCTTAGGTAACAATACAATATATTGCCACTTCTCAATCCACAATGATTTTGGAATAATGGTATACAATGAACCAGAGTCAACCTTTAGTTCCACCTCCTTGTCTGCAATAGCACACAATTTGCTTTGGTCTTGTCTCTCTTCCTTTTCCCACCACAGTAGCTTGTTGCACAAGGATATGATCATCAACACAGCTTTCTTCTGCTAGATCTGCTACAGCCACATATGACTTGAAACCATCCTTGCACATCTGAGCGAAATGCTCCTTGAGACCGCACTTTCTACAGTCCTTGTTAATAGCAAAACACCACTTGGCATCACTGGTGTGCGCTGAACTCCCACACCTTGAGCAAAATTTGGATTTGGATGACTTTCGTTCTTTGTTACCCTGTTTATTGTTTGTTGAACCTCTGTATCTGGGAAGAACATATTATTTTGATACCACTGCAACGTCATCTACACCTTCACCACACCCACTTTCTTGCCTGTTGATTTCCCTCATACACACATCTTATTCCTCCACAGTTTTTGCAATAGTAATCTCATCTTTAAGTGAAGGATTCTTTGCCGCCCACAAACACTCTTGAGTTTTTTTTACTTCTGCACTGTACAATAAGTTGGTCACAAATCAACTCATCGGTCATGGGACAAACTTGCACTTCACGTAGGCTTGAAATAAAGTCTTCCAATGACTCTCCTTCTTTCTGTGGTCTACTATGGAACTTATAACGCAACATGACTATATTCTCTCCTGCAAATCTCTTCTCTAAACGTAATTTTGCTTCCTCATACACATCTTCCAAAGGTTGTTCATCATCGTTACTAAATTGTGGTAGGTATTTGAAAATGCGGTGTGCTTCTTTGCCAATAGTGCTTAATAATAGTGCTTTTTTCCTGTGCGCCGAAACATTTGACCGTCTAATGCTACCACATAGTTCTCAAAAAGATCTCTTCCCATTGGGCAGATGGCTGACACCTCTGATCTAAAAATGAAGTAGGAATGTTAATTGAAGATGCCATAATGAAACACTTGCAAAATCTGTGAAAAATGAAACAAGCTAAGAGAACATACACTAGAGTCTTTTTCTCTTTTTTCCACTTGTTGGCTGCTACGGGCTTTCCTCTAATGCAGCCAGGGGTGTGGTAACGTCCACGGAGTTCTGGAGGGTTGCTGCTGTCCAAGCCCATATGCTTCCTGGAAGCGGTGGGAGCGTATACGAAAGTCCGGTGAGCCTGAAATATGAACAGGACCACACACGAAAGACCGCTGGACTGGCAAGTGTTATGATCGCGAGGATACAGCGTGAGAACAGGCAAATGGTAAGTGTGTAAAGGCCTAGGTGTACTACAATTAATAGGCGCGCATGCTTCACCATTTTATCTTGAAAGTAGGGCAGGGTCTCTCCCTTCCGAATTAGCCATTCAATGACCAGGTTCCTGCTCCTCTGTCTTCCCTTCCCAGCTCAGCACTGAGACCAGCTGATTCTGTTTAAACTGCTCCAGGGTAGGCCGTTCTCTCGCAGGCAATGAGACACGCAGGTTCGAAAGGGACACGGCTGTCTCACTCTCAGTGCAAAAAATATGTTTGACATTGTTGTTACAAGTGATTTGTGGGTTGAATGCAAAGTGTCTGTTGATTGGCCTGACAAAGAACCGATGAGACATCCAGTGACTAAAGCTCTGTCTCCAATCGTGATGCAGAAATACCATCAGTTCTTTTCAAATTAAAAGTGTCTCCTAAAGACATTGATTGGGTTAAGTTTGACAGAAGGACCCAAGAGTCTAAAGGATCCATACATTCTTACTAGGAGAGATTGTTGCAGGTGTTCAAACAGTATAGTGGCACAAAGATTATTGAAGCGAAAGGTATGAGGCATTTTGTGTTTTTGTTATTTGTGCAAGGATTTAAGCCTGAAGTTAATACAGTAATTGAGCAACATTTGATTTGTTGGCAGAGTAAACTGATTGATGAGATTCAGAGATATGCAAAATATTGTAGTGATGAGCGACCTTTGACCTTGTTTTGGTCAGGGGAGGCTCCCACACTCCACGCAGCTCCACCGACTGCGCCCGTGCCCTTTACCCCGCCCTCGCTGGTGCTGCAAGTTCAAGGCCCTCCACTACACGCAGGCTCCCTGCGTCTCATCCCTGGTGTCTAGTGGTGCCGTAAGTATTGTGTGTCTGTCCTGTGACTGTCTGTTTATTTTTGTATTTTCCATTGCTCTTTGTCTCCTTTTTTTCTGCCTTTTACTCCTTTTTCTTAAAGCCTTTTTTCCTTCTCCTTAACCGTTTTCTCCTTTTTTAGCCGTTTCTCCTTTCATCTGCCTTCGCGCTCTGTTGCCCTCTCCCACCGCTGCGTCCCTTGCGTCCACACCTCCCTCGTGCCCCCATTCACCCACTGCTCCTGCCTCCCAGCAGCTCCTCCCTCCCACCTCCCCTTCATAACGGCGGCCGCTGCGCGGGCGCACCACAGGCAAGCCAGTCTGCGCCTGGACCACGCCCAGTGCCAGACCCCTTGGCCTCAGCGATCCTCACGCAGCCCGACACTGCAACAGTGCCAACGCCCTAGTCCACAAGAACACCATCAGAATCTCGATGAACACCGATGACACCTTCGACTCCGCTGAACACTTACACTTTACACCAGATTCACATCAACACCAACACCACCCTCAGAGAAACACTCGTCTACAGACCCCCCCGGAACCCGGCCGCAGTTCAGTGACTCCATTGCCAACGTAATCAGCTCTCACGCCCTTGCTTCCATGGACTACATCCTCCTCAGCGACATGAATTTTCACCTTGAGAACACCAACGACAGAAACTCCACCGCCCTGCTGTCCAACCTCACCAACATCGCCAACCTCGGTCTTAAACAACTCGTCATGACACCCACCCACTCCGCCGGCCACACGCTCGACCCCGTCTTCTCCGCCAGCAGCCACGTCACCTTCAGCCACACCACCGAACTCCAATGGCCCGACCACCGTTGGCTCCACTTCACCTTCAAGAAACCCACCGCACACCACCACCCACAACAGATCCCCCGCCGCAATTGGGACAAGGTCACTGAAGACCAACTGATCTCCACCCTGGCCGAGCCCCACCGCCCATCACCACCGCCCCCCACAGAAGAAGTGGCGCCATGAACAAACAGAGATCAACCACACTGCCCTCAAGAACACCATCCGCAGGCACCACCAGCTCGTCCGGACCACCAAGAGGTCCTCATACAAGGAACGCATTGACAACAATGCACACAACAGCAAAGAGCTCTTCAACATTTTTAAGGAATTCGCCAACCCCAGGTCTTGCTCCAACGACACCCGACCTTCGCAAGACCTCAGCGACTCCCTCTCCACCTTCTTTCACCGCAAGATCACAGACATACACAACAGCTTCAACACATGGACCCCCCACAACAGCTGCTGTCACCACAAACCCCGACTCACCGGACCCCAGTCACACCAACCTCCTGCTCTCCTGGACCCACATCAACGACTATCAAAACCATGAGCACCATTCACTCTGGCTCACCCTCCAACCCCTGCCCTCACCACGTCTTCAACAAAGCGAGCTCCATTATCGCCCCCCAACTCCGAATGATCGTCAGCAGCTTCTTCGAGACCGCCTCCTTCCCGGAAAGCTGGAAGCATGACAAAGTTAACGCCCTACTAAAGAAACCCAAAGCAAACCCAAGAGGCCTCAAGAACTACCGGCCCATCTCCCTTCTCACTTTCCCGGCGAAGGTCATCGAGAAGATCGTCAACGGTCAACTGACCCTCTTCCTTGAACACAACACCACTCCGGACGTATCTCAATCCGGTTTCCGTAGCAACCACTGCCCTCATCACCGCCACCGACGACATCAGGACCATGCTAGACAGAGGCAAAACTGCGGCCCTCATCCTCCTAGACCTCTCGGCTGCCTTCGACACCGTCTGCCACCACATCCTACACACACGCCTCCACAATGCAGGGATCCGCCACAAAGCCCTGGACCAGATGACATCCTTTCTCTCCACCAGACCCAGAGAGTCCGCCTCCCTCCCTTCCTATCTGAAGACACCAAGACCATCTGCGGCGTTCCCCAAGGATCCTCCCTCAGCCCGACCCTTTTCAACGTCTACATGGCACCGCTTGCCAACATCGTCTGATCACACAACCTCAACATCATCTACGCCGATGACACCCAGCTGATCCTTTCACTCACCAAGGACCCCGCCACGGCCAAAATCAACCTCCACGGCGGAATGAAGGCCATCGCCAACTGGATGGAGAGCAGTCACCTGATACTGAACTCAGACAAGACGGAGATCCTCTTCTCCAACCCCTCTGCCTGGGATGACTCCTGGTGGCCGGCCACTCTAGAAACCGCACCGACACCCACCAACCACGCATGCAACCTAGGATTCATCCTGGAATCATCGCTCCCCATGACCCAGCAAGTCAACGCCATCTCATCTTCCTGCTTCAACACCCTCAAAAAGAAAGTGTTCCCAGATCTAATTTGAATCAGGTCCCAGATGCAAATAAAAAGCTCTTTGTAAATCAGTACCCTATGATCTCCACAGATGAGGAATACAATTCTGATCAATCCCAATGATGGTGCCTTAGAGGGGAAGAGAAATGCGTACTTGGTGCATCGTTAGAGGTAGACCAGAGTGGTCCATTCGTGGATGGTGAGGTGAATGGCTCATTTTTAATTGACAGAGTTTCTACCGGCTCTAATGTGAAAACAGCAGAAGTTCTCAACCTACCCCTCTCAGGAAAAAGGATCCAGGAATTGCAAATAAAAAATTGACAAGCCCTGTCGCAGAAGCTGTACCTGTAAAAATAGGGTAATTTGAAGAGAACCACAGATTTGTGGTGTTTAATTCTAATCCAGTGATTCTGCATGAAAGTGATATCTTGTGCACGCTTAACTTTTCTACCTATTTCACTCCAAGAGGCATAGAGGAACAGACTCATGATGAAGATGTTGCATTCAAACTTATGAATCAAACCACTGATGTCACATTATACCCTATGCTGACAAGTGATGATTTACCTGCAGATCTGAGAGGCAACATATTACCTGAAATCAGTGACTTTTCAGGAAAAGATATAGGTCTCCTCAAAGGTGTTGGAAAACTGTAAGGCAAAATACTGTGGGGCATATTTATACTCTGTTAGCACCGGATTTGCTTCATTTTTTTTATGCAAATCCGGTGTAAACTTAACTCCATACTTATA
This sequence comes from Pleurodeles waltl, assembly GCF_031143425.1. NCBI lineage: Eukaryota > Metazoa > Chordata > Amphibia > Caudata > Salamandridae > Pleurodeles > Pleurodeles waltl. The sequence goes on from NC_090448.1 coordinate 135,665,916, forward strand.
TTTTGGTGCTACACATGTGTAGCACCAAAATATTGGAGTTAAAGTCATTTTTTGCATGCGGAAAACTACCTTGCGTCAATGAGATGGAAGGTAGGCGTTCCGGGGCAAAAAATGACTCTAAGGCCCTAGCACCTTATTTATCCTCCCATTCAAAAATCACGTACAGGAGGAGGAGGGCCTGAAATAATGGCACAAAGCCTGCTTAGCGCCATTATTTTTTAACGCGTGGGTATGGGCAAGCATTAAGGGACCTCTGGTCCTTATTCCATGGTCAGAGACCATGGAAACAGCCCACAGGTGCCCTTCCCTGACCCCAGGGACACTACCATCCACCCACCCCTGGAGGACACCTAAGGATGGGGGGACCCAACCTAGGTAAGTCCAGGTAAGTATTTTTAATTATTTTTCAAAGTGCCATAGGAGGTCCTAACCTGGGCCCCCCGACATGGCACTGTGCCCAATGGCCATGCCTAGGGAACATAAGTTGCCTGGGCATGGCCATTGGGCTGGGGGGCATGTCTCCTGTCTTACCTGAGACAGGAGTCATGTCCACGGGGTTTTCACATCAAAAAATAACAATAGTCTGGGCAGAGGCATTTTATTTTTCCTCTACTCATACCAGCATCATCCTCTGACGCTAAACCCTCTGTTCGCCCTACTCCTCCCGCACCTGGCTAGCATACTTTTATATGACGGTAGCCATGCCATACCACCAGCTAGTGTCATACCATAAATATGATGCCCGGCCGGCATCTTGGTATGGCGCTAGCCGGCGGTAAACTTTTTGACGCTGAACTGAGTTAGCGCAGTTCAGCATCAAAAATATAAAGTCATGAAGTATAAATATGGGCCTGAGTATCCGAGAATCCTACAATACAACATGCCACAGGAACAATTGCAGGGATTACTCCAGTGATCGACTCCATGATTGAGAAGGGAATACTCAAAGTTATTGTGAGGAGTCCATGTAACTCACTCATCATGGGTCTGAGGAAGCTCAATGGAAATTACTCAATTGTCCAGGACTTGAGAAATATAAATGAGATTGTAGTTTCTAGTTGTCCTATGGTACCAAATCCAGCTGTGATTTTGTTTCAGATTCCACGTGAGGCTGAGTAGTTCACTGTAATCGACCTTTACCAAGCATTTTTCTCCATACCGTTGCATGAGGAAAGCCAATTCCTTTTCACATTTTGGTTTTCCAGTCATGTTTTGGGATGCTGCAGAGTACCCACAAGGGTATACTGAGATCCCATCAATCTTCAATCAGGTTCTGTAGAAGAATCTGGAATCCTCCGAGATGCCTTATCATTCTCTCCTGATCCAATATATTGACAACCTATTGATGGCATCAATTACACAAGAAGCTTGCATGCAAGACCCACTTGCCCTGTTGAGCCAACTAGTTGAGAATGGACATAAAGGGGGTGATTCCTAGATTGGCGGGCGGCGATCGCCGCCCGCCAAGCGGGAACCGCCGAATGACCGCACCGCGGTCAAAAGACCGCGGCGGCCATTCTGGCTTTCCCGCTGGGCCGGCGGGTGACCGCCAGAAGGCCGCCCGACGGCCCAGCGGGGAACCCCCTTCTACGAGGATGCCGGCTCCGAATGGAGCCGGCGGAGTCGAAGGGGTGCAACGGGTGCAGTGGCACCCGTCGCGATTTTCAGTGTCTGCACTGCCCAGAGGCATGGGCAGTGCAGGGGCCTCCAGGGACCCCACGACACCCGTTACCGCCATCCTGTTCCTGCCGGTGAAAACTGCGGTAAGGGGGTCGGAATCCCCATGGCGGCGCTGCTAGCAGCGCCGCCGTGGAGGATTCCCTGGGGCAGCGGGAAACCGGCAGGACACCGCCGGTTTCCCGTTTCTGACCGCGGCATTACCGCCGCGGTCAGAATGCCCCCGGAAGCACCGCCAGCCTGTTGGCGGTGCTTCCTCCGTCACCTGCCCTTGCGGTCTCTGACCGCCAGGGTAGGAATGAGCCCCAAAGTGTCCCCAAGCAAATTGTAGTACTGTAAGAAAGAGGTTGTATACCTTCAACATCACATTGAGAAATGTGCAAGTAAGGTATCACAACAGAGAACTTCAGCCAATATGGAAATGGATCTGCCAACAACTCAGAAATAAGTCAAGATGTTCTTGGGAATGGTGAGCTACTGTCATCAGTGGATACCCACCTTTATCTTTTTGGCCAAGCCTTTGCAGAGGCTCACACACAAGGATGTGTCTGAACCTACCATTGGATGACAACTGCATGCATGCCTTCTCAGAGCTGAGAGAAAGTCTCTGTCATGCCCCAGCACTGGGAATGCCTAATTACAAAAAATGTTTTACTCTGTACTGCAGTGAGAGGGAGGGCTGCGCTCTCTCAGTGCTAACTCAGTTACATGGAAAAACTAACAGGACAGTGGCCTATTTCTCGGCTACACCTGACTTAGTAGCTTGGACGTTGTCGGGCTGCCTTAAAGCAGTTGCGGCAACAGGTGTCAGCATTGAACAATGCACAAGCATTGCTATAGATCATCCACAGAATGTTTTTGTTCCCATCTCTGTAGAGATTTTGTAGACTCGCACCAAAACCCAGCAACTTACAAGTAGCAGATTGACTTTGAAATGATGTACAACGTGACTTTGAAATGATGTACAACACTGAGGGGGTCATTCCGACCCCGGCGGGCGGCGGAAGCCGCCCGCCTGGTGGGAACCGCCAAAAGACCGTACCGCGGTCAAATGACCGCGGCGGTCATTCTGACTTTCCCGCTGGGCCGGCGGGCGACCGCCAGAAGGCCGTCCGCCGGCCCAGCGGGAAAGCCCCTTCAACAATGAAGCCGGCTCCGAATGGAGCCGGCGGAGTTGAAGGGGTGCGATGGGTGCAGTGGCACCCGTCGCGATTTTCAGTGTCTGCAAAGCAGACACTGAAAATCTTTATGGGGCCCTGTTAGGGGGCCCCACGACACCCGTTCCCGCCATCCTGTTCCTGGCGGTAAGAACCGCCAGGAACAGGCTGGCCGGAAGGGGGTCGGAATCCCCATGGCGGCGCTGCTTGCAGCGCCGCCATGGAGGATTCCTTTGGCCAGGGGAAAACCGGCGGGAAACCGCCGGTTTCCCTTTTCTGACCGCGGCTTTACCGTCACGGTCAGAATTGGCCAGGAAGCACCGCCAGCCTGTTGGCGGTGCTTCCGCGGTCGTTGTCCCTGGCGGTCGATGACCGCCAGGGTCAGAATGACCCCCTGAATCTTTCAAATATGTTGCTGTTGCCTGTAAATCATGAGCATGTTAACAATGAGATTGAGCATGCCTATCTAGATGTCACTGAACTGTGCACCAAGCCTAGCCCTGGCATATAAGATGTGCCACTTCCTGAATCGGAGTATGTAATGTTTGTCGATGGCTCCTGCTTGAGAGACTATGAATGAAACCTGAGAGCTGCCAATGCAGTTTGTACTGTCTCAGGTATGGTCAAAGCATCCTGGCTTCAAGGAGTCTTTTCCACACAAGTGGAGTGGCTGAATTGATTGTCCTTACAAGAGCATGCTGAGTTTCAGACCAGCTGAAGGTGACCATTTTCACTGATAGTCAGTATGGCTTTGGTGTTTTCCATAATTTTGGACAGTTATGGCATCAACAGTGACTATCACTACACATGAGACGCATCATGACACATGCCCTCATCACCAGCTGACTGGACCGGAAGAGGTGTTAGAAGCGGAACAACAAGGTTAGATCAGAGCAGGATAGGTCAAAAGAGTAAAGGATGAATTTTGGGTTTCAAATGATGTACAACTTGTGTTGCCAGATAGCTTGTTGCCACCTATGGCTAGACATTATCATGATCCAGCTCATGTAGCATGTGATGCAATGGTGACATTGCTTCGACAGACATGGTTCAATCCTAGATTTAGGCTGATGGCAGAAGCATTGTGTCACCGATGTGTTATATGTCAACAGATGAACGTAGGCAAATGAACTGCAGTAACACTAAGTCACATAGGCAGATCAGGAGGTCCTTTCAATAGGAGGCAGTTATATTTAATTGAATTACTTGTCTGCAATGGATTGAAACATGTCTTGGTTATTGTATGCATTTTCTTTTGTTGCATCGAAGCCTACCCGACCAGGAGAAATGTCAGTCTCACAGTAGCAAAGTTGTTGTTAAGAGAGCTCATTCCATGTTTCAATGTCCCGATTTCTCTGGAGTCAGACCGAGGGACTCATTTCAATAATGGGGTTTCGATCTTGTTGAGCAGGTTGATGGAACACCAATCCAGATTGGTAAAGTATGTGTTTCCACTTCCTGGAAATGGCCTGATGCATTGCCTATTGTGTTGATGAGTCTTTGCAGCCTTCCAGATATAAGAACAGGACTGTCTCTCCATGAAATCATGATGGGACGAGCCATGGGATGTCCAGCTTTTTCTGCAAATGTTCTTATGAACTTTACAGATGTTATGATTCTTGACTACTGAAAAGGACTGGCTGGTGTAGTTCGTACTGTGTCTCATCAGGTTGGAGAGGCTACAGCTCAGCTGGAGCAAGAGCAGTGCCAAGACCTCAGTCCCGGCGAGGGGGTCATGGTGAAGAAGCACATGCACAAGACGATCTTGGAGCCTCAGTGGAAGGGTCCGTTTCAGGTGATATTGGTCACTACAACTGGTGTGAAGAGGTCTCCCCAGCTGGGTGCATGCAGTGCATACTTACAGAGTCCTGTGTCCCCTTGACTATACAACAGCACCTGTCCCTGAAGGGCTGGTTACAGTGAGAAAAAGGGAGTAGGTTAGTCAAGTTGTTGGGGATGAGCTTGTGACTGGGACAGCACATGATCAGTCTGAGGGGGTGGGGTCTGAGTGAGTAAACAGGTGAAGTTGGTACAGAGGGGTCGCATCAAGAGACTTTGACTGTGCAAAAGTCAGATGCTGATGAAGGACCTAGTGCTATAGCAAAATGAGTTGTGCCTGGAGACCAATGGCCAAGAGAACAAGCTTTGCCTGAAGTGCTAGTTCCCCAAACTACCCCGGAAGAGCCAGGAGAGTCTGGCCAAAGTGAAAGTGATGGTGAAGGACCTGTAGTCGGAGATTAAAGAAAGCAAGGGTACACTGGTGGATGTAGGCCTAACCTGAATGGACATATCTTGCTGCCAATGACTGAGAGGGAGAATTTGGAATCTTTTGTTTTAACAATTCAAATACAGTTGATCCTCCATGAATTGAACTTTGTGGTAGAACTGAGCTTTGAAATTGCATTGCCACTTGATGGACTAAGATATTATATTATAAATGTGATTATTAGTGAATTTTAACTGTGCATCTATTAGAGACATTTGATAGACTTTGTAGAGAATACAGAAGAGTACCAAGGTCTGAGTCTGTGGCATTCATCGTAGGATTGTCATTTAGAAGAACACGGAGTAGGGTTAAGGAAGACTAACAAAGTTTTTAAGGGACATTGGAACTTTCTTCCAAAGACAATTGCTTGCTGTTGCATCACTTGATGAAGCGACTGAAGAGATTATTGCTATTGCTGCTGCTGCTGCTTGCATTTAATGTTCTGAATGTAGGGAAACCATAGAACCCAGAAATAATACTAAAATAAGCTAATATATATGTACAGGAGTGCTAGTTGTGAAAGGTGTTGTAATGATTGATTCACTTGTTGGATTGAGCTTACCTACACCTTCTAGTGTAGAAAACATTAGACCCACAAGTGCCACTAACACCACTGTTTCTTTTGACAATAGAATGCATTCACTGAGTGAAACATAATTACATGTAGACACTTCTAGAGAAGAACTTTCATCAAATGTGTTTTATAAAATAATTATGAGTTTGTTGACACTATGGTTGCAACTTTTCTACACAATTGCCTGCATCAGCTGGAGAATGGTAACATATCACCATATTCCTCTGACCTATGGTATTACTTGTAGCCTGTTGACTAGCCTTCTGTAGGAACAGGAACACTCTCAATATTATTATTCAAATTATGACTTGATATTTTCAGATGGTCATATTTTAAAACATTTGAACAAGAATCCCAAAGCAAGGAACATAGAGACAGTTGAAGGGTTCTTTGAACCTACCATGACATTTGGTATAGTTAAAGCTTACAGAAACAATTTAACATGTGCCCTGACAAAAGTTGAGAAGGATTTTCTGAATCTAGTTGAAGACAGGAGAATAGGAATGAAAATAAAAGCAGCGATGGGTATTTTATTGAGAAGAATTTGCACAATCAGATGCAGGGAACCAAGCTGCCTTGACACTAGATTGGAAACAGAGAAGACAATATGCATATATTAGAATGAGATCAAAAACTGACACAAAGTTTGTGGGAAAGAGTGAGTGGGAACAGATATTTGTATTGAAGAACAGTTGGACTGTTAGGTTATCTAGGCAAGATCCTGCTATACCTGGAGTGTATTTCATTTGTGGAGATCATGCATATTTTAGGTTGCCTAAGTGATGGTATGGAATATGCTGTTAAGGTATAGTTTTTCCAAAGATTTATTATGTGGAACATTTCAATGGTCCTGTGTGGAAACAAAGACAAGAAGTAAGAGAAGTGCTGGTGGTTCAGAAATTGTAGGAGACATTTTAGTGCATTTATTCCATCTGTAAGAGTGAGTTTGAATGATCTCAAGATAAGGAAGTTGTTAACCATTGTAGATACATTGTCCACTAGTACAACAGGTACCTTATCATTAGTTGACACTGAGATGGTTGCCATAAGATCAATGGTTTTGCAAAACAGACCTACGTTAGACATCCTTCTCGTGAAGGAGTATGGAACCTGCCAGATGTTAAAAGTTCAACAATGTTGTACTTACATCCTTGCTTAGTAAGGACTTGAAGAAATACATTCCGAACATTTCTGACTTGAAAGAAGATTTAAAAGTGCTAAAAGCAACAAGTGCATTGTGTTAGACCTGACATCCTAAGAATGGTCTTACCCCAGGTTTCCCCCCTTCTGTTTTCAGCTGAATCTTTATGTTGGCCTTAGGACTCTGAGCAATTTATCACTGCTAACCAGTGCCAAAAGACAAGAGGTAACATTAGTGTGTCCACAATTGGCATATTTAATTCACTTGTAAGCCCCATTCTAAAGTGGTATCCCCTATTCCCATGGCCTGAAAATGAAATGCTACTCTTCGGCCTGCAGCACTGATTGTGCCACCCACTTATGTAGCCCTGTAAATATGTCTCAGATCTGCACTGCAGAGCCTGTGTGTGCGGTTTCACTGTCACTTCGATTTGTCAGTTAAACCTCTTACCAAGCCTTAAACTCTACCTTTCTGACATATGTCACTCTTAAGGGAGACCCTAGTAGCCCGCAGGGTGCCATGTAAGTATGAAGCAGGGCATGTACCTTTAAAGTTTACATACCCTGGTAATGAAAAACCTCCAAAATTGTTTTTTATTACTGTGAGGTCTGCTCCTCTCAAAGCCAGCCTTGGGAATTTCACAATATACTTCTAAGTGGTAATTCCTGATCAGAAAGGATGGCTGGATCATGTTTCATATCATTGCAATGTTAATTATAAATGATTTTTACCAGTACAGTCAGACTTATTATTACTATTTTAGAAATGCTACTTTTAGAAAGTGGCCATTTCTCTGCTCTCCATGTCCTGTGTGCCTGACAGCCTGTCACCAATACATTTCTGTCTGGGCTAGTTAACAGCCACATTTGTGCATTCCCTCCAGAAACTCACAACACAGGATACTTAACTGCGTCTGCATTAATTTGCATACTGATGGGCCTTCAGGGTAGGGAGGATGGGAAGGGCTCACACTTACACTTCAAACACTAGTATCCAGAGCCCTCACAAAGTCTGATAGTCTGGAACCAGGGCTGAGCTGAAAGGGGGACCTGTGAAATGAAATAAATGAAATGTGCATTTCTGAGTGATCCTCTGAAGTCATCCCTACATCAAAGGCACTTTTGGGTACTACTGGCGTTCTGACACCCTGAAATCACATCACTATTGGACTTGGGAAGAACTCTTCTGGAGTTGAGAATGCTGTGCTGTAAAGATTGCCACTCAGCCTGGACTGACTGTTCCAAGAAACTGCTTCTTTGCACTGGTGAGCTGCCCTACTGCCTGCAAGGACTAGACCCATCTTGCTGACCAGAGGATCTCCAAGGGCTTGCAGACTTGCCCCTGTTCTTCTGCAGTCTCAGGGACATCAAAGACTGCTCGCAATTTTCTTGGTGCTGCTGGGCTCTGTAAACTGTGAGTCCTACCCTTTCTTGAGGTGCCCCGCTCCCGTCTGGGGTCTCAGAAGTGGTTCTGCAGCTGATTCCTGCAAAAACTCATGCATTGCCTTTAGTGCATGTAAAATTTCACTGCACCACTCCTATAATGCATTCAGATTCTGCACAGGACGACACTCTGCTTGGCTCAATGATGATGCATTGCATTCACTTCAACGGAGTCCGAGGATGACACAGTGACCCGACTGCATGGAAAATATTGAAGCATTGTGCCCTTGGCATCAACGCTTTGCTCAATCAAAGGCACTGTTTCAGCAGACCCTGCATGGGTTCTGTAGCCAACCTACATTCTAGAACTGTCAGCCAGAAGTCAGACCTCAAGTAAGCCTTTAACTACAAGTGACTTCTAAGCACTATTTTGCATTTAATCTTTAAAACTACATATCCCGACTTATACTGATTGGACTTTTGCCATTTTGGTCTTGCTTTACTCAGATAAATATTCTCTACTTTTCTAAACTGATGTGGAGTCTTTTTTGTGATGCCTTTTACTGTGTTACTGTAATTAAGTGTTGCACAAATACTTTACACATTCCCTCTTAAGTTGAGCCTGACTGCTCTGTACCAAGCTATTAGAGGGTGAGCACAGGTTAATTTAGGGTGTGTATCTGACTTTACTTTTTAACACAGCTCCTCCTCTGCAGCCCGTCTGCGTTGTTATTTTTGACACATCCCAGGTACTCTGTGTTGTGGTTTGTATATTTTAATTATCATTTTGTGGTCGAAAAAATACCATCAGCCACATACCAACAGAAAACAGAGATGGACTTGGACATAAAAAGTAACATCCTTAAACAAATGTTAACCTGCTCCCTCGCCCCGTCCCATACTCTTCGTGGGCACTCAAGCTTAATTATAGAAGTAGTATGGACCAATAGCACGTGTGGTATTTCCTAAGCGATATAGCTGTCTATGGACTGTCATTGTCATTGCAATTATGTGTTATGAGGGCATGTCAATTCCCTGAGTTTGTAGGGTAATTACTTACTAGATGAGCTCTGAAGGACGCCGTTGAGTGTGCCTTAGAACCTCAGTGCCAGGATGAGTTTTCCGTCCCACTCTTGGCCCGAGCCCCTTTTTCTGGTGGAGGTTCAAGCAGAGTGTTAAGAAAGGGTTGAGCTCACAGTGAGTGTGTTGCGGTCTATAATGTGGTACACGCTATGAGCGCTTCAACAGTCGCAGCAACTTTAGATATCTGGAGTATGTCAGTTCTCTGAATTCGAGGGATAATATCTTAGTAAAGGGGCTCCAGAGGTCGCTACAGGGTTCTTCTTGGGACGACAATGTCAAGGAGTTTTTCTCCATTCCCAGGATATACCAGAGCCTGTGGAGTCATTCTCGGTGAGTAGGAAGTGTATTGGTACCCCAATGTGCGAGTATGGTTTGGTGGGCTACCCCAGTGATAAGCCTGCCCCCTTTGCATTTGGAGTGGGAACATGAGTGGGTTGGGGAGACCCAGTATAGTGTTCGCCGGGAACCTTGGTGTTAAGGTGAGTATCTATATCTTGTAGGACTTGGTCCAGAACTGAGTGATCCCAGGGCATTCCCACAGAATGTGAAGCAGTGTGCCTTGTACTCCACACAGTCTCCAACACTCATGTGATCGAGTGGAGTAGAATTGTCGGAGTCATGGTGGTGTTTGATACCAGTACATAGTGATTTTGACTGCTGTTTCTATGCTTTTCGAATTGCTGGATGTGTGATAGGCTCTATATTAAATCTCGGCCCACTCTGTGGGTGTCATGCCTCTGCTCAGCTCCTGCTCCCAGCGACGTTATCCTGAGGGTTGCTGGGACGGAGGATCCCGGAGGAGGATGGCATACAAGTCGGACCCCTTTATCTGTGAGTTTCCAGAGAAGTCATTGTTTGAAGGGTGTCAATGGTCTCTGGGCCCCAGGTCGGAGAGCAGGGTGTGTGACCCTATGGCACAACTGAAAGTATCTTTGTCTCTCCAATTCTGGCATCCCAAACTCCACTCTTAGTTGTTCGAAGGGACAGACCTCGTCCGCATCAGACAGATGACCGATGGACCTGCAACCGCTATTCTGTCAGCAACGGAATGACCGTCAATTTAGCCCTGACATAAAATCTGAGTTGTCTAGTATAGGGACCAGGGGGGATGGGAACAAGGTCAGCCCCCGCTAAGGCCGTCCTTTCCCAGGCTCTGAGTGTGGGTTCCATGACCGTGGATAAATAAAGACCCCCAAGGTCGTTGCTGCTTCCTGAGGAAGGGCACCTTTAATAGATGGCTTCTCAGATTCTGCCTCGACCACTCAACCAGATAGTGGAGCTGAGCCGCCTGATAATATGTGTGGAGATTCGGATGCCCAACGGCGAATTCCCTCATGGACTCAGGGCCCAGGACATCCGGGGACACGTATCTGCCTAGAAGAAGCAACCTATTACTTTTTGTAGCTTTCCAATTGTGCCGGGTTGGGAAACAATGGTTAGGGTCTGGAGTAGTAAAAGAATTTTCGGTAGTGTGTTCGTCTTGACTGCTGCAAAACAGCTTAGCCACAAAAGGGAGTACTGGCGCCACGTAGTAAGGTTGCACTTGACCTGCTGCATGAGAGCCCTGTAATTCACTTGAGCAGTGGTAGTTACTGTTGTGGTCAGTGGAATACTCAAGTAGGGGATAGTGTTGTTAGTCCAATGAACCAGGGCGCAACCTGAGAGCCATGTCACAGTTTGCGGGGACCGAGATGTTTAGAACCTGCGATTTCTGAATATTGATATGCAATAACACTGCTGTGCCAAATGCCTCCGCCTCCTCCAGGAAAGCAGGCAAGGCTGTGCCGGGGTTGTTGAGGGCCACTATAACGTCATCTGCGTACAAGCATAAGATGTGGTCTTCTCCCCTGAACCAGACCCCTGGGATACCCAGGTGGTCTCTAATGCGCTGGACAAAGGACTCTGTATCTAGCGCAAAGAGCAGTGGTGACAATGGGAACCCCTGGTGTGTGCCTCTACCTATAGAAAAAATGCAGATGTGTGCCCATTGACCCTGACAGTTGCCCTTGGATGACTATAAGTGCTTAGGATCCAATTTTGGACATGTGGTCCTATGCTGAAATGGGTGAGAGTCAATAAATATGGCCAGTGGACCCGGTCAAAGGCCTTTTCAGCGTCCACTACCAGCAGCAGATTTTCCAGTCCTGATCTTTTAGCTTTGTCTATGATATGTAGAGTCCTCTTGGTGTTGTTGGTTCATTGTTGCTGAGGGATGAACCCGGATTGACCTGGGCTTACCAAGCCTGCCGTTAGTGGGTTCAGTCTGGTCGCTAATATACCTGTGAGGGGTTTTGTGTCTACGTTGAGGAGAGAAAACGCACCTCTGTTTGTCTTTCCTATCTTTAGGGATAATGACGATGGAAGCATCCCTCATAGTCAAGGGGAGATCATGTGGGCCTTTTATAGATTTCAGGACTCTGGTCAGAATGGGTGTTAGCCTCTGACAGAAGGTCATAGAGAAACTTGCTGGGTAGCCATTGGGGCCCGTTGACCTGTTGGTTTGTAGGCGGACAATTGCTGAGATTACCTCCTCAACCCGGATGGGTTGGTCTATCTCCTTGGAGCACTCCTGGGGCAGAGGTGTGATGTCGGCCGACCGCACATAGCTATCTATAGTGATAGGTGTTATGCTTTGCACTGTATGGAGGTCCCTATAAAAGTCTCCAAACTTGGCTGCAATCTGTGGGTTAGTCTAGAGCAGGAAGCCGTCTCGCTGAGCCAGTGCCTCCACTGTCCTTGCTTGGCATTGCGCACAGAGTCTATTGGCTAACAGTCGCCTGGGCTTGTTGCCCCCAAGATAGTAAGAGTGTTTCAGACGAAGAATGGAGTATTCTGCCGTATCCAGCTCTATTTGTGCCACTTGTTTCTAGTATGTTTCTAGTTGTCTCCATACACTGGGTGTCCTGTGCAGTTGTGTAGGTGCTCTAGCGCTTTAACTTGTCTCTCTAACTGTTCCCTCTTTTCCCGGTGAAGTTTGCTGTATGCTGCAGAAATTGCCGGAAATTCTCCTCTGACCACTGCTTTTAGTGTATCCCATAACACTGTGGCCGAGGTGTCTTCTGTGTCATTGGTCGCTAGATAGTTATCAGTGGCTCGCTCAACCTGTGAGAATACCGTGGGCCAATGCAGGAGAGTCTCTCTCAGTCTCCAAAATCGGTTAACTTGGCCCATCAGAGGGAGTGAGACATCAATCACGACTGCTGAGTGATCAGATAATGAACGAGGTTCTATTTCAACAGCAGTGGTCATATGGTGTAGTGCTCTTGTCCCCAAGAAGTGATCTAACCTAGCTTATCTTTTATGTGCATGGGAATAAAAAGTAAACTCCTGGGAGTTGGGGTAGATCAAATGTCGGAGTCCCATTTCCTGCAGCCAATCAGCCCCCCCACCTTTGCGATATCCCCGACATCCCATGACGCTGGACCGAATGATTCATGCTATTGTTGTACACCAAATTAAGGTCCCCCCACTAGAACCAGCTGCTCTTTGGGACACAAAGTGTCAGGGACTGCTTTACGAATTAAGGTTTCTTGAATGATATTCGGACATATATTGAGCCTCGGGCCAGGACTTGCTCTCCCACCCACACATGATATGCTAGGAGCCTTCCTCGTATCTCTGCTTTTTTGTCTTCTACCCTCCCTTTGAATGTTTTCAAGATTAGAATTGCTACCCCCGCTGACTTTCCTGCCCTCGATGAGTGCAATTGTTGTGTGAAGGCATGAGACTTCAGTCGGTGCCAGTTCTTATCCTGAAGATGTGTCTCCTGTAAGAGGCATATATCTGCTTTTGTTTGTTCTAGGTGTCAAAGGGAGGCCTTGTGTTTGACAGGGCTATTCAAGCCTTTTACGTTAAGCATAAGCATGTGCAGTGTAGTCATTGGTGTAGACGTTGGATAAGTGCCTGGTGGTTGCCCCTGTCTGCGGTCCACCCAGGCAGCTCTTAGCTATCTTCCTTCCCTCTGTGTACTTCATAGCTAAGTTAGGTACCCAATGTGTGTGATTGAGTGTCCCTACCTTGTCACCCCTAACGTGAACAAGAACTTTCAACATAACAATGTCCTAGGGTGGGGGGGATTTGGATCTCTGCCCCCCACCTTCCAGTGGAGAAGTAGAGTGTGGAGTCATGTGCCGGCGTGTCTCTCCTTTTCGTCTCCCTGCTCCCCCCCACCGTCCACAGAGCAGATCCATAGCCCAAATGCTGCCCCTTGCTTAAATCTGCCCAAGCTTCTGATTGTTCAGGCGTGGCCCAAGCCATCTGGGGCTCCAGCCAACGTGTCCGGCACCGCCTGCCATTCCTGTGCCATGGCATCCGGTCCCAGGCGAAGGTTCCCGACGGATGTGGGTACCTGTGTCACCTCTGTCTCTTCGTTGTCCCGCATGGAGGTAGGCCCGACTTGCTTCCCGGGCTCACGTCCTTACCTATATCCAAGAGTTTGCAGGCCGCTGAGAGAGATCGGATCTGGTGTAGTTGGCCCTCCCATTTAAAAATAATACAGAACAGATGTCCTCAGGATTAAGATACCCCCCTCTCCCAGAGGCAGGATGTTACTGGGTGGAAGTCCCTTCTTTTCTGCAGTGTGATGGCAGAGAGATCCTGGTATAGCGCTGGTGTGTGGTCCCTGAAAGACATCGGGTGGCACTCCCTTGCCTGTCATATAATCCTCTCCTTTACAGGGAACTCATGGACGCAGACCAGGATATCTGCTGGGCAATACGACAAGGCCCAAGGAAGACCCACCCTGCACAGGAGCGTCATCAGGACCCACTATGTGAGCAAAGAGAGCTTGTACATATGCAGTAATATAATTTCCCTCTGCAGCTGTGGGCACTCCTCGTATGCGAATATTTTTGCAACATGATATATTCTTAAGGTCTTCAGCGTGTGCCTGCAAATCCACTTGCTGATCACGGAGGCGGATAACATCTTGTTGTAGCGTTGCCCTCTGGTGCAGGCCACTAGTGGCAACCCCACACTGCAAAGGGGCGGCGACAGTCCCCAGGGATCCCCAGGCACTCCAGTGCAGAGGGGCAAGATGACCCCGAGGGCCCGAGTGAGAGCACGACCACCAGGGATTGTCTCTCTCATCTCAAATCCCCAGGCTATCTCTTTTCCATCTGCCCGATGGTAGAACCTGCAAGTCTCTCACAGGGTGGCTCATATAGCTTACTTTAGGCCGCAACTCACTTCTGTCCCAGGCAGAGGACGCATCCCTTGCTGGCCAGCGACCGGTGCTGCCGCTGTCGCCCGGCCTCCACCTCCTGACTCCTGATGGGGCTGTCCATCTCCCTCTGATGCAGGTGCCGCTCCCTGTGGACTCAGCGGGGGCAGCATGCTCCTTTGGCCATGGGCATCAGCACGGCCCTTTTCCAGACCTCGCGCCCCACCGCTGAAGTGGCGTTGCTGATGTTGCAGGGCCTCGCCGCTCTCCCAGCTCAGCCGCGGACGAGGCCTCCATCTGCACTCCTTCTTCCGTGCGGCACACCTCCGTGCACGCCACACCGCCTGGAACCTCTCTTGCGCCTCCCCCGGGGCACCTCAGAGCCCCTTCACCTCAAACCGCTCTGTGTTCCACCCCCAGCGAGGGGTGCGCTTTTCCAGCCCGTACACTGCTAAGGGGGAAGACGGACCGGCCGCCATCTTGTCTGTTGGGCTGGGAACCTCCGTTTTCTCGGTCGCTGCTCCCAGGGCCGTAACTTGGCTATCTCCTCATCATCCTCCTAGTCGCTGTGGTGCCAGGGCCGCTATTCGCTCTGCAATGTCTCACAGGGACCCACGCTAGATACCTCCACTGGCAGCAGAGGACAGTGGACCGGGGAGGCACATCATAACTTGTCTGAACACCAGATGCTTCTTTCAATATTTTGCATTATAGTGGCTGAATTCCTGGGTTGTCTCATGCTAATTCCTGTAAATTATTTCGGAAGATTTCACTACCCTATTGTTAATCTGTCTCTTTACAATATATTTTTTAGATTTGTTTACATTAGCCTTTGTTTAATTTGTAGTAAAACCTGTTATATTTATTTCTGATTTGGGTCTTCATTGTGTGGCCAAATTGGTTGCACAGTAATTTAAATGTTGCCTGATTGTTTCCTAACTCCCTAGCAGTGAATAAGATGTTCACCTCATTAATAGAGCATACAAATGCTACATCATTTCAAGCAGCACTGCCTGATGTCCGAGTCACCGCAGACAGTATTTCTTAACCACAGAGCAAGAGGAAGAAAAGGCTGTCTGCTTGCATTCGCAAGGGTTCCTTCTTGAGTCTCACTCTCCAAAAACCGTGACCACGCATGGCACAGTCAAAAATTTCCTCCTCGTTTCCCACTCCATGATAATTTGATTTCTCACTTGACCCTAATGGCATAGTTCTGGTCATAACAATCTTCCTTTGTCTTGGCTTTACAAATAGGTGAACATCTATGAATTGCTGTATTAACAAGGGGCATGCGTGTTCACTAATACATCGCATAAGCAGTGTGTTGTGTGTACAGCAGTTCCACAAAGAAAACACACATATTTGAGACAATCAGAAATCCTCTGAGGCACTCTGAGTGTTTGGAAGAGCTCCAGGTCTAACTAAGTTGTATGCAAGTAGGAATTTAACAGAACATCAGTTTAGGGTAGAGACATATCACAAAGAAACAAACCACCTCACATCATATTTGAGACAGGGTAGCAGTTAGAGAGGTGTGAGAGCAGAGATTTCATATTAATATTTTTCTCATACGTATTCATACTTATGTTTAAATATATAAAATGTTTAATGATGAAAACAATGTATGACACAAAATGTGCTTGCTTTATTAGTCACCATCGAGTATGAGGCCTACATGAAAACGAACTGAAAAATGTGTTAATGTAGTGTAAGGGTTAAAATGTCTTCTGTAAACCTAAAATTTTGAAATAATAGGAGTATTTCTTGGCTTTCTGCTGGGCCTCAAGCAGACACGGCCACTGTGAAAGTTATCTAACTCCTGGTGTTCTTTCTCTTGATACATTTTTATGTGCTCATGTGCGCTCTATAACAAACTTCTTTTGTTAAGTCATGAAACTTGTTCTGTGCATTTTATGAATTAAATGTGTTTCTCTTGAGGTACGAAGAAAAATGTTTCCATGTATTTGTTACCACTGTCTAGTAGAAGCAAATCCAGAAGATGTCAAAACAAAAGGACCTACAGATGCAGCCGGAGAAGGCAGTGTGCAAGATACATTTAGAATGAGTTTGATTTACGCAAGAGGAGCAGAAGCGAATGAGCGTTCTCAAAGCTAACATTTTATATAATTGTGATATCTGTTGACTTTGTAATTGGATGTTCTTTCTTCGCCTGATGTTTTAGCCAATAGTAAAAGTTTAGCAAGTTTAATTTAATGTTTGAGAGTCAGACATTAGGGGTTCAGTGCATTCTTTTCTGGTTTCCAGAGACTTCATTTCGTATACTTAGCGTGATCTGTCACTTTGACACTGCATGCTTTGCCAATCAGTCTACTGACAATGTGGTGTTTTATTATTTTCTGAGTTTACTATGCCTGTTCAATACTGAACTAATGCTCTGATCGTTTAGTAATCTTATAGTCCAAATTCTAAAGCATCCCCCTACCCTGTTCCTGTTCTGATGCTGATGCCCCCTGATGAAGTATAAGTTGTTGCTGATTACCTTAGGAAAGGTAAATATGGGTGATCTGTGTATTGTTATTTGTTTTTCAGGTACCAACTGCTACTGTTTTAATACTGCTGCTATTTGTGATAGTGCCATAGCTGATGTTTTCTAAATTAATGTAACTAAAACGTTTGCATGAAACCCAACATGCTAATGCTAATCTGAAGTTAGTGAGGTGTTTTTTCTCTATACCTATGATTTGACATCATTTTATTTCTGAATCAAATGTATCTTATCTCTCTTACTCAAGTATTGATGTTATTGATTAGTGTTCTAACTATTGAGTTTATTGTTTTGTTTGCTTTGATTAAACTAATATTCTTAGGCCAATTTGACAGCCTGTGATGCTTCTTTACTTGTACCATTTGGTGTTGAGAATAATTTTCGTGACCTTACCGTTGTTAATATAGGGGAATAAATATTTCAATTGATACTGAAAGGTGTGGTTATTCGTGGCCAAATAGGTTGTGGTGCATCGTTTCCTAATTCTTTGGTGATGATTATTATTATTTAATATTGTGGTGTTATTTGACATTTAACAATATATCATTTAAACAAGTCAAAAGATTCATCGACCTTAAAGCAGCGTCTGATCACTTACTATGATGAAATGGATAAGACAAGGGCATACTCACAGAGGCACAATTTCTAGGAACAGCTATCTGTTGTATGGAACTGCCAACACCATGCTTGGGGCAGTGACAGGTTCCCACACAGTGCCACCCACTCTTCTGGATGTTGGCGGTCGGGTGGAGAGATTACCAGTTTGTGTCGCACTTCCTGTAGTGCAGACCTGCCGACACACACACACACACAAACACACACACTGCTTCTGCAGCATAGACCTTCACACCTCCGTTCATCTCGTCAGGGCTGGCCTGATCTGCTTTAATTTGGCATTTTGCAAGGAACACTCTGCACGGGGCTTCATTGATGGTAAAGTTTCTCCTGCGTAGTCTCTTCATATCGCTCTAAAAATATCTGTGAGCTTTACAAAACTACTTTAAGCATGATTTGATTAAATATTATTGAGATGTGCCCTTAGAGAGTGCAAAACATGTTAGCAAACTGTCGGTATGCTTCCTTGCAAACTAGCTTGATATTGTAAAGTGTGTTGGAGGAAAACTAAGTTAATCAGGGTGACATCCAGGCATTTGTTGCCTAATCGTTTCTCACATACCTGCTGTGTACCCGTAGTTGTAAGAACACACTCACTGAGATCACAAACCCCTCAAGACTCTGATATCGTCCCGAGGTCAGGGAGGGGTCAAGCAACATGAGGAGGAATGATGGGCTGGTGAGAAACGGACTTAGGGAGAAGGGAGGGTGATTAAACAATGAACGTTCCCAAAAGGCATGGCTACAAAAAAAACATGCATTGGTCAAGCCAATAGGTCTTGCCTATGCAAGAGCCATTGGCTTAGCCAATGTGTTTTAGCCATGTTACACACCAGTGTGGCTGCTTTTCAGCATGGCTTAAAGTTAGAGGCATAGAGGAGAGTCATGTGGAGTGTCATAGAGTGAAATGGCGAAGAGTGGAGAAGAGTGGAGAAGAGTTTTGTAGAGTAGAGTGGCAGAGAATGTCTAGTATTGGAGTGACAGTGTGTAGTCGCATAGGGTGGCATACATTGGACTGCCATAGAGTTGAGTGGACTGGTGTAGCGTGGACTGTCATAAAGTGTTGCAGAGTATAGTGGCACAGAGTGCAGTGACGTTGAGTGCAATGGCACTGAATTCAGCGGCATATAATGCAGTGACGTAAATTAGAGTGGTGCATTGTAGATTGCAGGGGTGCAGAGTAGAGTGGTGCAGAATAGAGGGACATAGAATAGAGTGGCGCAGAATAGAGTGGTGCAGAGTAGAGTGGCACATAGTGAAGTGGCATAGAGTGCAGTGGTGTAGATTGCAGTGGGGTAGAGCAGAGTTGTATAGAGTGGTGCAGGATGGGGTGGCATTGAGTTGAGTGATGCAGAAGACTGTAGCACAGAGTAGAGTTGAGTGGCATAGAATGTAGTGGCACACAGTGCATAGTGGAGTTGAGTATAAGCTTTATGTCAAAATAAATGCAAAACTTGAAGAAATAAATTCTTGATTACATATATAATTTTCTTTCCATAAATGCAACATATTAATATAAATGCGAATGAGAACTATAAATCTTTCTGTTAAAGCTAAACATTAGAACACATGAATATCTAAAACTATAACTTCTACAATGAATAAACCTTAAATAATAGGCTTTGCTGCTTCAATTTACAATAATAATGTTAAGGCACATAGGATGTTTGATGTCGGTTACATATTTGGATTACATCAGTAACATGTAGCGATGCAGCCACAATTACGCTGCTCCACTGTAGAGTGCAGTGGCATAGGTTGGAGTAGGATAGAGTGGAGCAGGGAAGAGTAGAGTAGTGTAGAGTTCAGTGCAGAGGGAGTAGTTTTGCAGAGTAGATTGGTGTGGCCTAGACTGGAGTGGTGTAGAGTACAGTGGCAAAGAGTGCAGTGATGTAGAATAGAAGAATTGAGTGGTACAGAGTAGAGTAGCGAGGAGAGGCGTGAAGCGCATTAATTGCACTGCCATAGGTTGTAGTGGTGCAGAGTACAGAGTGCAGTGACATGGAGTGGTGTACAGTGGAGAAGTGCATGGTAGAGTGTAGTGGTGTGGAGTGTTGCAGAGTAGAATGGTGTGGCGTACAGCAGAGTATGCATGGTATGGTAGTGCACTGCCATTATAGACAACACATTATCAATTGAAATGACCATTACATTTGCACAGACACACAGTTTTACTAACAAAACTATATATAGTGCACAAACAAAAATGTGTGGACATTGCATTACCTAGTGTAATGTTTTGTTTTCATCATATTAACCCCTTCGCTGCCAGGCCTTTTCCCCCTCCTGTGCCGAGCCTTTTTTTGGCTATTTGGAGCAGTTCGCGCTTAGGCCATCATAACTTTTTGTTCACGTAAGCTACCCACGCCAAATTTGCGTCCTTTTTTTCCAACATCCTAGGAATTCTAGAGGTACCCAGACTTTGTGGGTTCCCCAGAAGGAGGCCAAGAAATTAGCCAAAAAACTGTGAAAATTTCGTTTTTTTTTTAAAAATTGGAAAAATGGGCTGCAGAAGAAGGCTTGTGCTTTTTTCCCTGAAAAGGGCATCAACAAAGGGTTTGCGGTGATAAAATCACCAGCTTCCCAGCTTTCAGGAACAGGCAGACTTGAATCAGAAAACCCAATTTTCAACACAATTTTGGCATTTTACTGGGACATACCCCATTTTAACGATTTTTTGTGCTTTCAGCCTCCTTCCAGTCAGTGACAGAAATGGGCATGAAACCAACGCTGGATCCCAGAAACCGCAACATTTCTGAAAGGTAGACACAATTCTGAATTCAGCAAGGGGTAATTTGTGTAGATCCTACAAGGGTTTCCTACAGAAAATAACAACGGAAAAATAAAAATATTGAAATTGAGGTGAAAAAAACATCAATTTTTCTCTAAGTTTTACTCTGTAACTTTTTCCTGCAATGTCAGATTTTCGAAAGCAATATACCGTTACGTCTGCTGGACTCTTCTGGTTGCGGGGATATATAGGGCTTGTAGGTTCATCAAGAACTCTAGGTTCCCAGAGCCAATAAATGACCTGCACCCTGCAGTGGGTTTTCATTCTATGCCGGGTATACAGCAATTCATTTGCTGAAATATAAAGAGTAAAAAATAGCTATCAAGAAAACCTTTGTATTTCCAAAATGGGCACAAGATAAGGTGTTGAGAAGCAGTGGTTATTTGCACATCTCTGAATTCCGGGGTGCCCATACTAGCATGTGAATTACAGGGCATTTCTCAAATAGACGTCTTTATTACACACTGTCTTACATTTGGAAGGGAAAAATGTAGAGAAAGACAAGGGGCAATAACACGTGTTTTGCTATTCTATGTTCCCCCAAGTCTCCCGATAAAAATGATACCTCACTTGTGTGGGTAGGCCTAGCGCCCGCGACAGGATATGCCCCAAAACACAACGTGGACACATCACAGAAAACAGACCTGTTTTTAGCAAAGTGCCTACCTGTAGATTTTGGCCTCTAGCTCAGCCGCCAGCTAGGGAAACCTACCAAACCTGTGCATTTCTGAAAACTAGAGACCTAGGGGAATCCAAGATGGGGTGACTTGTGTGGCTGGGACCAGGTTCTGTTACCCAGAATCCTTTGCAAACCTCAAACTTTGGCTAAAAAAACACATGTTCCTCACATTTCTGTGGCAGAAAGTTCTGGAATCTGAGAGGAGCCACAAATTTCCTTCCACCCAGCGTTCCCCCACGTCTCCCGATAAAAATGATACCTCACTTGTGTGGGTAGGCCTAGCGCCCGCGACAGGAAACGCCCCAAAGCGCAACGTGGACACAGCCAAATTTTTGAAGGAAAACAGAGGTGTTTTTTGCAAAGTGCCTACCTGTAGATTTTGGCCTGTAGCTCAGCCGCCACCTAGGGAAACCTACCAAACCTGTGCATTTCTGACAACTAGAGACCTAGGGGAATCCAAGATGGGGTGACTTGTGTGGCTCGGACCAGGTTCTGTTACCCAGAATCCTTCGCAAACCTCAAAATTTGGCTAAAAAAACACATGTTCCTCACATTTCTGTGGCAGAAAGTTCTGGAATCTGAGAGGAGCCACAAATTTCCTTCCACCCAGCGTTCCCCCACGTCTCCCGATAAAAATCATACCTCACTTGTGTGGGTAGGCCTAGCGCCCGCGACAGGAAACGCCCCAAAGCGCAACGTGGACACAGCCAAATTTTTGAAGGAAAACAGAGGTGTTTTTTGCAAAGTGCCTACCTGTAGATTTTGGCCTGTAGCTCAGCCGCCACCTAGGGAAACCTACCAAACCTGTGCATTTCTGAAAACTAGAGACCTAGGGCAATCCAAGATGGGGTGACTTGTGTGGCTCGGACCAGGTTCTGTTACCCAGAATCCTTTGCAAACCTCAAAATTTGGCTAAAAAAACACATGTTCCTCACATTTCTGTGGCAGAAAGTTCTGGAATCTGAGAGGAGCCACAAATTTCCTTCCACCCAGCGTTCCCCCACGTCTCCCGATAAAAATCATACCTCACTTGTGTGGGTAGGCCTAGCGCCCGCAACAGGAAACGCCCCAAATCGCAACGTGGACACAGCCAAATTTTTGAAGGAAAACAGAGGTGTTTTTTGCAAAGTGCCTACCTGTAGATTTTGGCCTGTAGCTCAGCCGCCACCTAGGGAAACCTACCAAACCTGTGCATTTCTGAAAACTAGAGACCTAGGGGAATCCAAGATGGGGTGACTTGTGTGGCTCGGACCAGGTTCTGTTACCCAGAATCCTTTGCAAACCTCAAAATTTGGCTAAAAAAACACATGTTCCTCACATTTCTGTGGAGAAAGTTCTGGAATCTGAGAGGAGCCACAAATTTCCTTCGACCCAGCGTTCCCCCACGTCTCCCGATAAAAAATGATACCTCATTTGTGTGGGTAGGCCTAGCTCCCGCGACAGGAAATGCCCCAAAGCGCAACATGGACACAGCCAAATTTTTGAAGGAAAACAGAGGTGTTTTTTGCAAAGTGCCTACCTGTAGATTTTGGCCTGTAGCTCAGCCGCCACCTAGGGAAACCTACCAAACCTGTGCATTTCTGAAAACTAGAGACCTAGGGGAATCCAAGATGGGGTGACTTGTGTGGCTCGGACCAGGTTCTGTTACCCAGAATCCTTCGCAAACCTCAAAATTTGGCTAAAAAAACACATGTTCCTCACATTTCTGTGGCAGAAAGTTCTAGAATCTGAGAGGAGCCACAAATTTCCTTCCACCCAGCGTTCCCCCACGTCTCCCGATAAAAATGATACCTCACTTGTGTGGGTAGGCCTAGCGCCCGCGACAGGAAACGCCCCAAAGCGCAACGTGGACACAGCCAAATTTTTGAAGGAAAACAGAGGTGTTTTTTGCAAAGTGCCTACCTGTAGATTTTGGCCTGTAGCTCAGTCGCCACCTAGGGAAACCTACCAAACCTGTGCATTTCTGAAAACTAGAGACCTCGGGGAATCCAAGATGGGGTGACTTGTGTGGCTCGGACCAGGTTCTGTTACCGAAAATCCTTTGCAAATCTCAAAATCTTGCTAAAAAAACACATGTTCCTCACATTTCTGTGGCAGAAAGTTCTAGAATCTGAGAGGAGCCACAAATTTCCTTCCACCCAGCGTTCCCCCACATCTCCCGATAAAAATGATACCTCACTTGTGTGGGTAGGCCTAGCGCTCGCGACAGGAAATGGCCCAAAACACAACGTGGACACATCACATTTTTTCTTAGAAAACAGTGCCTACCTGTGGATTTTGGCCTCTAGCTCAGGGGAAACCTAGCAAACCAGCGCATTTTTGAAAACTAGAGACCTAGGGGAATCCAAGGTGGGGTGATTTGCGGGGCACTGACCAGGTTCTGTTACCCAGAATCCTTTGCAAACATCAAAATTTGGCCAAAAAACACTTTTTCCTCTCATTTCGGTGACAGAAAGTTCTGGAATCTGAGAGGAGCCACAAATTTCCTTCCACCCAGCGTTCCCCTAAGTCTCTCCATAAAAATGGTACCTCACTTGTGTGGGTAGGCCTAGCGCCCACGAAAGGAAATGATCCAAAACACAACGTGGACATATTTTTTCACAGAAAACAGAGGTGTTTTTTGCAAAGTGCCTACCTGTGGATTTTGGCCTCTAGCTCAGCCGGTCCCGGGGGGGGAAATGCCCTAAAATAAATATGACCCCCCACCCCCCCAAACCCCCCCTGCCCAGGAGCGACCCTTGCCTACGGGGTCGCTCCCCCTGCGTGACATTGGCGCCAAAAAACAAATCCCCGGTGCCTAGTGGTTTCTTCCCCCTTGGGGCAGATTGACCTAAAATCGACCAATCTGCCCCCAAGGGGGGTAGAAATGGTCTAAATACAGTTTGCCCCCCAGGGGAGCGACCCTTGCCTGATGGGTCGCTCCCCATCTCTAAAAAAACAAACATACAAAAAAAAAACACACAAAAACAATTTGCCCTGGCGCCTAGAGGTTTCTGCCCCCCCCCCCCTGGTGGCAGATCGGCCTAATAATAGGCCGATCTGCCCCCAGGGGGGTAGAAATGGCCTAAAATAAATTTGCATCCCCAACCCCCACGCCCCCCCACCAGGAGCGACCCTTGCCTACGGGGTCGCTCCCCCTGCGTGACATTGGCGCCAAAAAACAAATCCCCGGTGCCTAGTGGTTTCTGCCCCCTTGGGGGCAAATTGACCAAAAGTCAACCAATCTGCCCCCAAGGGGGGCAGAAATGGTCTAAATACAGTTTGCCCCCCAGGGGAGCGACCCTTGCCTGATGGGTCGCTCCCCATCTCTAAAAAAACAAACATACAAAAAAAATAAACACACAAAAAAAAATTGCCCTGGCGCCTAGAGGTTTCTGCCCCCCCCCCCCCGGTGGCAGATCAGCCTAACATTGGGCCAATCTGCCCCCAGGGGGGGCAGAAATGGCCTAAAATAAATTTGCATCCCCAACCCCCACCCCCCCCCCACCAGGAGCGACCCTTGCCTACGGGGTCGCTCCCCCTTGCGTGACATTGGCGCAAAAAACAAATCCCCGGTGCCTAGTGCTTTCTGCCCCCTTGGGGGCAGATTGACCAAAAATTGACCAATCTGCCCCCAAGGGGGGCAGAAATGGTCTAAATACAGTTTGCCCCCCAGGGGAGCGACCCTTGCCTGATGGGTCGCTCCCCATCTCTAAAAAAACAAACATACAAAAAAAAAAACACACAAAAAAAATTTGCCCTGGCGCCTAGAGGTTTCTGCCCCCCCCTGGTGGCAGATCGGCCTCCAGGGGGGGCAGAAATGGCCTAAAATAAATTTGCATCCCCAACCCCCACCCCCCCACCAGGAGCGACCCTCGCCTACGGGGTCGCTCCCCCTGCATGATATTGGCGCCCAAAAAAAAATCCCCGGTGCCTAGTGGTTTCTGCCCCCTTGGGGGCAGATTGACCTAAAATCGACCAATCTGCCCCCAAGGGGGGCAGAAATGCTCTAAATACAGTTTGCCCCCCAGGGGAGCGGCCCTTGTCTGATGGGTCACTCCCCATCTCTAAAATAACAAACCAAAAAAATAAAAAACACACTACAAAAATTTGCCCTGGCGCCTACAGGTTTCTGCCCTCCCTGGGGGCAGATCGGCCTAATAATAGGCCGATCTGCCCCCAGGGGGGGCAGAAATGGCCTAAAATTAATTTGCCCCCCGAACCCCCAACCCCCCCGGGAGCGACCCTTGCCTACGGGGTCGCTCCCCCTGCGTGACATTGGCGCCAAAAAACAAATCCCCGGTGCCTAGTGGTTTCTGCCCCCTTGGGGCAGATTGACCTAAAATCTCAATCTGCCCCCAAGGGGGGCAGAAATGGTCTAAATACAGTTTGCCCCCCAGGGGAGCGACCCTTGCCTACGGGGTCGCTCCCCCTGCGTGACATTGGCGCCAAAAAACAAATCCCCGGTGCCTAGTGGTTTCTGCCCCCTTGGGGGCAGATTGACCTAAAATCGACCAATCTGCCCCCAAGGGGGGCAGAAATGGTCTAAACACAGTTTGCCCCCCAGGGTAGCGACCCTTGTCTGATGGGTCGCTCCCCATCTCTAAAAAAACAAACAAACACAAAAAAAAACACAAAAAAAAAATTTGCCCTGGCGCCTACAGGTTTCTGCCCCCCCTGGGGGCAGATCGGCCTAATAATAGGCCGATCTGCCCCCAGGGGAGGCAGAAATGGCCTAAAATAAATTTGCCCCCGAACCCCCACCCCCTGGGAGCGACCCTTGCCTACGGGGTCGCTCCCCCTGCGTGACATTGGCGCCAAAAAACAAATCCTCGGTGCCTAGTGGTTTCTGCCCCCTTGGGGCAGATTGACCTAAAATCGACCAATCTGCCCCCAAGGGGGGCAGAAATGGTCTAAATACAATTTGCCCCCCAGGGGAGTGACCCTTGCCTGATGGGTCGCTCCCCATCTCTGAAAAAAAAACCAAACAAACAAAAACAAAAACACAAAAAAAAAAATTGCCCTGGCGCCTAGAGGTTTCTGATCCCCTTGGGGGTAGATCGACCTAATACCAATAGGCCGATCTGCCCCCTGGGGGGGCAGAGATGGCCTAAAATAATTTTCCCCACCGCCTAACCCCCCCCCAGGGAGCGACCCTTGCCTACAAGGTCGCTCCCCTTCAGTGACGGCGCAAAAAAAAGATCCCTGGTGCCTAGTGGTTTCTGCCCCCCTTGGGGGCAGATTGACCTAAAATCGTCCGATCTGCCCCCAAAGCGGGACGAAATGGCCTAAATACATTTTGCCCCTCCAGGGGAGCAACCCTTGTCCAAGGGGTCGCTCCCCATCTGTAAAACAAAAAAACAAAAAAAATCCCTGCTGCCTAGTGGTTTCTGCCCCCCTTGGGGCAGATTGGCCTCATCAAAATAGGCCAATCTGCCCCCAAGGGGGGCAGAAATGGCCTAAATATAATTTGCCCCCTAGGGGAGCGACCCTTGCCTAAGGGGTCGCTCCCCACCTAAAAAAAAAAGAAAACATAACAAGAAGAAAAAAAAAAAGAAATGATCCCTGGTGCCTAGAGGTTTCTGCCCCCCCTGGGGGCAGAAAAGGCCTTCCCAAAAAAATGCCCCCCCTGGGAGCGACCCTTGCCCAAGGGGTCGCTCCTGTTGCGTAAAATTCGCGAAACAAAAAACTCCCTGGTGTCTAATGGTTTCTGCCCCCCTTGGGGGCAGATTGGCCTCATCAAAATAGGCCAATCTGCCCCCAAGGGGGGCAGAAATGGCCTAAATATATATTGCCCCCTAGGGGAGCGACCCTTGCCTAAGGGGTCGCTCCCCACCTAAAAAAAAAGAAAACATCACAAAAAAAAAAGAAGAAAAAAAAAAAGCTCCCTGGTGCCTAGAGGTTTCTGCCCCCCCTGGGGGCAGATCGGCCTAATAATAGGCCAATCTGCCACCAGGGGTGGCAGAAAAGGCCTTCCTAAAAAAATGCCCCCCCTGGGAGCGACCCTTGCCCAAGGGGTCGCTCCCTTTTCACAGTTTCATTAAAAAAAAAAAAAATCCCTGGTGTCTAGTGGGGTTTCAAAAGCCGGATTGCAAGCAATCCGGCTTTTGAAACCCTGTGAGAGACTTAAAAGGGAAGGAAATACATTTCCTTCCCTTTGAAGCCTCTCGGGGCCTCCCCCATGGGATTGAAAGAGAAATGCAAAAGCATTTCTCTTTCAATCGCGATGGGGGAGACCCTGTGACTAATCAGCGCGCGCTCGCGCGCTGACGTCACAGGGGGGTTTGGGGGGGTCGGGGGTGGGAGGGGAAGGGCTTCCCCTTCCATCCCTGACTTTGGGGGGGTGGGGGGAAGCACACAGAGGGAGCGAGAGCGCTCCCTCTGGGCTGTGTGCCGAGGACGTAGTGGTTACGTCCTCGGCACAGCAGCACTGTGCCGAAGGACGTAACCACTACGTCCTCGGCACAGAAGGGGTTAAAGTATTGTTTCCAACACACTTCAAAAATAACAAAAAATGTGCTTCATTTGTGTTCCTCATTCTGATATGTTCTGAAATACTTACACAATTTATTTAAATGTTGTTGTATGCTAAAACCTCTTTCCTATCCTGAGTATGCAGCAACATTGTCACATAAATCCTCTCACTTTGAAGCCAGAGGAAAAAAAGTAAACAAGCACCCTAGGATGACAGCTTCTGACATTTGACCTCATTATTTTAATGCACAGCAAATGTGACAAGATAGGAACAAGATTTAAGGGTGTGTTTACAGAAAGGGAGTTAGTGGAAGAATACAGTAAACGCAGTTTAGGCAAAGGGAGGGATGAACTGAACTTGGAGAGCCTAAAGCAAATAAAAACAGCTAATAGAAAGCGAGAAAATGTGAGTTGCAAACCACAAAGCCAATGGTAATCAAAGGGCAGAATGCATTCCTAGGTCAGCTTTCTGAAGGTTTCTAAGATGTCTTTAGCAAGCCAGGTAATCTGCGAACTAAAGAAAAAGCATTCAGTTGAAAAATGACTTTAGGTCCAAATAAAAAAATAGCTCCAGCAACACAAGATGTAGACGAAGACTGGAAAAAGAAGATGTACTTGCTCCAAGCTCCACAGAGAAGGCAAACACACAAGGGCACATGAAGAGAAACCAGAATCCTGCAGGAAATGACAAGCAATAACCAATAAAAAGCAAGGAACTCAGAGTGAGAAGCAAGCCAATAAATGGTAACTAATACATGGGCTGTAAGCCCCTTTTAAGATTATTTTTTTATTACAAACGTTTTCACGAGCACAGCACAAGCTCTATGCAGGCAAAATCTTAAAACAGCTACTACCACTGAGTGGTAATCCTGGCATTCTTGTGCTTTATAAAACTACAACCTTCCATTGCTCTAGAAAGAAAAATAATAATTCTATGGCAGGATAGAGACAAGGATTAGTCTATTTTAAATCTGACTCACTGCTAAAGTAGTGGACTCTACTGTCGCCCTAAAGGAGAACTACTAGAAAGTGGACTCATCCAACCAGTCTGCAGTTGAACTAATTCTTGCACACATACTTCCAAACAAAAATGACTTGGAAGCCATAGCCCCCCTCTGAGGAGGCCCCAAACAGAAAAGTATATATTTCAAACTCTGACACGATCCATATAATGCACCTTGCTGGAAGAGGCCAACAAAGAGGAGCAAATAGCATAAAAAAAGAGATCAGCTGTTTTTTTGCCAACCTTGATGGCAACCGCCTTGTAATATGCTCATATGCTTTCGGGCATCTAACCGGTCATAACACAGGGTGGCTCCTATAAGTAGGGTATGAAATTAAAGAGGTATTGGAATTCTGAAAATAAAAAAAACGTACTCCCTCTGGAGTAAACACGCCTGTCACCAAATCCTATGGTTGCACATCAGAAACTCTCCTGCAAGAAAGGAGACACAGAAACATGGCAAGTTTTGTAGAAAATTCCCTCCTAAACAAGAATTTTTATCAGGCCAGTTCAAAAAGAGCAGCAATACTTTGTTAATATCCCCCAATTGTGAATGAACTCATTCCGTGGGTATAGGTAGTCTAATCCCCCTCAAGAGCTTTCACCCCAATTAGACTTCTCCAGTAGGACACCCCAGTGAGACTCCTCCATTAGGAACCTTCGGTGACATCTTAGGGGGGTATTTCTTTTGGCCCAGAGCAGAATATATCTAGGGCCCCCTGTTTAGAACACCTTTAAATGTGCTACCCATTTCAGCTAAAGTAAGCTCTGTAATGTTAAAAAACATTGTTATGCATTAACTTTGAGAAATCGAGACACACAAAAACAGACAAAATCTCAAGCTGCCTGGTGTCTGGCAGCCAAACAGCATAACAAAAACACCCAGAACAAGAAGAGATAAAGCGATTTCATTTTGCACTTGGATCTAGATTTGTTGACTTGCAAAATCAGCATTGAATTCATGGTCTAACCGGCCGGTCCCTCTCAGAGAAGACACTGTACTGGCAATTTGGTGGACATTCAGTTGTCTAGTGCGTAATTTAAAATTCAGTTATAAGCACACAGTGCTAGAAAGTGTAGCTTTAGTTAGCAGATATTCACAGTCACAAATCATTTTTTACTACCACCATATTTGCTGTGGCATTGAAAATCAAGACAGGGCTCTGTCAATTTTCAGCATTCCTTTATGTAAAATCTGATAATTTTCCCTTATTTCATTTCCTCTGCCTCGTCTCCCTTCTGCTATGTATATGTGTACACATTTCTGTCCAGAAAGTTACTTTTTTTACTCTGCTATGTAAAAGATATGAAAAAGGGGCGCGTGACAGGAAAGGACAGAGAGGTAACAATAAATGAAAAGGGAGGTAAAAGGTCAGAGTAAAGTAGAGGAGAAAGGAAGGTAGAGATGTAAATGAGGTAGAGTTAGTTACAACAGGGAGAGACATACCGTA
Organism: Pleurodeles waltl; assembly: GCF_031143425.1. NCBI lineage: Eukaryota > Metazoa > Chordata > Amphibia > Caudata > Salamandridae > Pleurodeles > Pleurodeles waltl. The sequence goes on from NC_090448.1 coordinate 135,695,855, forward strand.
AATAAGAGAAAGGCCAGGTATCCTGAAGGAAAGATTCAAAGACAGAAAGAAGTAGATGGAGGGAGAAGTTTATAGAGCAGGTGCGGCTCCTCCGCTATGGCGGAGACGCGTTGCCCCACCCCATCAGCAGCTGCAAAACATCTACTACAAAACAATAATAAACTATGTTTATTATTGTTTTGTAGTCAAAGGGCAGGGCCAAGGGCTATGATGGGAATGAGGGGAGTGCTCGCCCTCAGTGCACATGTATGTTTGGCTGGCTATCTCGAGCCGGCCAAACACACATGCGTACTGGGCTCTCTCCAGCCCAGCAACACAGTTGCCAGGCTGGAGAGAGCAGGCACAGGCTCCCAGTCTGCCTGGGAGTGCCCTGGCTGGGCGTTCCCAGCCAATCTGAACGCTGCTATCAGTACTGTTTGGATTGGCTGCAGGGCAGGCTGTGAGCCTGTGCCTGTAGTGCAGGAGAGGAGCGGCTGCAGCGGGAAAGCAGATAAGTGATTTTGTAATTTTATTTTTTTAAATTAATTCACACACACCCCGCACCCTTCATGTGCCGCCCTGCCCCAACAAAGCTGCGCGAGCCGCTCCTGATATAGAGAACTAGAGCAAAAGAGATAGGTAAGGGCTCAGAGTGAGGTGGAGAGACCCAGATATAAAGTGAAGGACAATTAAAGTGAGGGAGGGGTCAGGGTACTCTTAGGTGGTCATTATGAACATGGTGGTAAACACAGCACCGCCGACGGTGGCGGTAACTACCGCACCGCCAGCGGTGGCGGTAACTACCGCAAACAGGCTGGCGATTCGGACCACCAAATAATGAAGCCAATGAGAAACAAGTAGTGTCCATGCGCACCCCACCTGGATGGCATTCACAATGGTTGTCTGCCCTACAGAGATGGTTCTCAGGAGGTCAATAGCCTCCTCCGTGAGGACATTAGGGATGACTGGGGCAGGGGGTGAGGTGTCTGGGGCGAAGGAGACACTAACCCTCCTGGGTGAGCGGGCACGGGCAACCCGGTGGGGAGCAACTGGGAGGGTGGTGATGGTATGGGGGGTGATGGAAGATGACAAAGAATGGATGGGCCCAGTAGGGTCTGCCACCACTAGGGAGCCGCCATCAGAGGAGGTATCAGAGTCACTACTTCCAGTGGTAGTTGCCTCCCCTGTGGTACTCCCCTCGCCCTCCAACCCACTGGTCCCCTTGGCATCCATCAACTCTGCCTCCTAGGAACCATGGGCTGCTGCATCCCCACTCACCAGTGCCTCATCTCCCTCACCAGATGATGCTAATGTACACAGGGACACAAGAGCACAGGGGTAGGGAAACAAAACAAGAAAAGTGTATGTCAAATCCCTGAAATAGGTACATCTTGTGACACAGACACTCCCACCCAGGTCAGGCACGAACCCTCAGCAGACCAAACATATGCTATGAATGTGCCCCTGACTAGTAGGCATGACCCCAGAATACACCACATTACCTTCCTGAAACATGACTCTGATACACTGTGTGAAGTGAACCCATGAGTGACTATGCCAAGCCAATACATCTACAAGTTCATAAGGCCACAAAGAATACCAGGTGACAGAAAGGGGATCAAATCAAATCAAATCATTAACATTTATAAAGCGCGGTGCCGAGGGCTGTGGGCCACCAGGAGTCGTCCCAGGCGGACGGGGTGTTGCCGAGGATGAGGACTTCCGTTTTTTCAGAGTTCAGCTTTAGGCGGCTGAGCCTCATCCAATCTGCGACGTCCTTCATACCCTCTTGTAGGTTGGTCTTGGCGCTGGCGGGGTCCTTGGTGAGGGAGAGTATAAGTTGCGTGTCGTCGGCGTAGGAGGTGATGATGATGTCGTGCTTGCGTACGATGTTGGCGAGGGGGCTCATGTAGACATTGAAGAGTGTCGGGCTGAGTGATGAGCCTTGGGGTACGCCGCAGATGATCTCGGTGGGTTCTGAGCGAAACGGAGGGAGGTAAACTCTTTGGGAACGGTTTGAGAGGAAGGAGGTGATCCAGTCCAGGGCCTGGCCTTGGATTCCGGTGGAGCGGAGGCGGGTGATTAGGGTGCGGTGACAGACGGTGTCAAAGGCAGCCGAGAGGTCGAGCAGAATGAGGGCGACTGTTTCACCGTTGTCCATCAGGGTTCTGATGTTGTCAGTGACTGAGATGAGGGCGGTTTAAGTGCTGTGGTTGGTTCGGAATCCGGTTTGTGAGGGGTCGAGCAGGTTGTTGTCTTCCAGGAAGGTGGTCAGCTGTTTGTTGACGGTCTTCTCTATTACTTTGGCTGGGAAAGGCAGAAGAAAGATGGGGCGGAAGTTTTTCAGGTCGCTCGGGTCGGCCGTAGGTTTCTTTAGTAGGGCGTTGACTTCGGCGTGTTTCCAGCATTCGGGGAAGGTAGCAGAAGAAAAAGAAGAGTTGATGATGGCCTGGAGGTGCGGGGCGATGATGTCGTCGGCTTTGTTAAAGATGAAGTGCGGGCAGGGGTCCGAAGGGGCACCGGAGTGGATAGAGTTCATGATGGATTTGGTTTCTTCCGTGTTGATGTGGGACCAGTTGTTGAGGGTGATGGCCGTGGATGCCGGTTCGGTGGTGTTTGGTTGGGTCTGGTGTCCGAAGCTGTTGTGGAGGTCGCTAATCTTGCGATGGAAGAAAGTGGCGAGGGATTCGCACAGATCCTGTGAGGGTGTGACGGCGTTGGCGTTGGCGCTGGGGTTGGAGAACTCCTTGACGATGCTGAAGAGTTCTCTGCTGTTGTGTCTGTTTTTGTCCAGTCTGTCGGTGAAAAAGTTCCTTTTGGCGGCGCGGATCAGGTGGTGGTGTTCGCGGGTAGCGTTCTTGAGGGCGGTCATGTTGTCAGCGGTGCGGTCCTTGCGCCAGGCTTTCTCAAGGGCGCGACAAGTTTTCTTTGATTCTTTGAGGGTGTCAGAGAACCAGAGAGGTTTTTTGGTGTTGGTCTGTCGATGCGTGCGTTTGAGGGGAGCAAGGATGTCTGCGCAGTTGGAGATCCAGTTTGTGAGTTTGAGGGCTGCGTCGTTGGGGTCGGTGGTGAGGGTGGGTTGGTTGGCGGCGAGTGCGGAGAAAGTTGCTCTTCGGGGATCTTGTTCCACTGTCGACGAGGGATGGGTTGGGTGCGGAGGTGGCGGGTCTCGCGTCGGAATGTGAAGTGGACGCAGCTGTGGTCGGTCCAGTGTAGGGCGGAGGCATGGCTGAAGAAGACGTGTTTGCTGGCGGAGAAGATGGGGTCAAGCGTGTGTCCGGCGATGTGGGTGGCGGTGTTCACCAGTTGTTTGAGGCCGAGGTTGGCGAGGTTGTCGAGCAGGGTGGTGGTGTTGGGGTCGTTGTTTTGTTCCAGATGGAAGTTGAGGTCACCTAGGAGGATGTAGTCCGGCGAGGCGAGGGCGTGTGGGGAGATGAAGTCGGCGATGGCGTCGCTGAAAGGGGCGCGTGGCCCGGGAGGACGGTAGATGAGAGATCCTCTGAGGGTGGTCCTCGGATCGGTGCGAATCTGAAAATGCAGGTGTTCAGCGGCGAGAGGGGTGTCTTCGGTGGAGGTGGTGATGCTGATGGAGTCTTTGAAGACGATGGCGATACCTCCTCCTACCTGGTTGGTGCGGTCTTTTCTGGAGATCTTGTAGCCTTCGGGGATGGCAGTGGCGATGTCAGGGGCCGAGGAGGCGTTCATCCAGGTCTCCGTGATGAAGGCGACGTCCGGTGCTATGGAGTCCAGGAGGTCCCAGAGTTCAACAGCGTGTTTGTGGACGGAGCGAGCGTTGACTAGGATGCACTTGAGGTGGTTGATGGCGCGTGGGCTGGTGGTCATGGTTGTTGCGTGGTGGAAGGTGCGTTTGCAGGAGTTGCAGGCGAAGGGTCCATGGGTGCGTTTGGGGTGAGCTTGGAAGCAAGTGTTGGAGCGTCCTGGGTTGAGGGCGTGGAGGGTGGTGGGGTCGTAGCGGGTCGGCGGGGCTTGGGAGAGCTGGGGTCCAGGGGTCGTGGCGCTGGGCGCGGGACAGGCGCCGACGGGCGCAGACGGGCTTGCCTCTGGCGCGCCTCTGGCGCGCCCGCTGCGCGCGCCCGCTGCACATTCGCACAGCGGCGGCAATATGAGGTAGGAGGGGGGAGGGGTCAGGTGGGGCGAATGGGAGCTGGGGGGCGGGGGCGTGCAGGAGGTCGCGGCGGGAAAGCGCGAGGGAGGGGGGGACAGGTAGAGTGAGAAGAGCTGGGGGAGGGGGGTTTAAGGGTGGAGGGGGGTGAGTGTTAGGAGGTTTAGGAGATAGGGGAGAAAGATAGGAGTAGGGTTGAGAAGATAGGGGAGGGGGGGTTGTAGAGGTGGGTGAGGGTGAGAGGTAGAGTGAGAGGATAGGAAGATAGGTAATAGAGGGGGTGAGGGGTGGGAGAGATAGAGAAATAGATAGAGAAAATAGATAGGGAAATCGATAGATAGGGAAATAGATAGAGAGATAGGAAGATAGGAGGAGGTGGAGAGTGAGGGAGTTAGATAGTGGGATAGAGAGATAGAGAGATAGGTAGATAGGAGGAGTGGGGGAGGTAGATAGTGAACGGGTTAGATAGGGGAGATAGAGAGGGGGATGCGAGTGGGGGAGCGGGATGAGGCAGGAGCAGGAGGGCAGGCGCGGGGAGAAGAGGACGGAGGAGGCAGAAGAGCCGAAGTCAGAAGACAAGAAGAACAGAAGACAAGAAGACAAGAAGAACAGAAGACAAGAAGAACAGAAGAACAGAAGAACAGAAGACCGGAAGGAGAGAAGAAAGGAAGATCAGAAGACCGGAAGGAGAGAAGAAAGGAAGACCGGAAGAACACAGAAGAACACAGAAGAAGATACAGAAGAAGATACAGAAGAAGATACAGAAAACGAAGAACAGAGGGCAGAAGACCACAGAAGAAGATGAGGAAGAAGAGAAGTAGAGTGAAGACGGGGGAAAGAAGAGTACAGAAGAAGATTACAGACGAGGAGCGAGGAGGAAGAACAGAAGAACAGAGAAGAAGAACCCAACCCATGAGTGACTATGCCAAGCCAATACATCTACAAGTTCATAAGGCCACAAAGAATACCAGGTGACAGAAAGGGGTCCCCTCATAGGCCTACAGGCCCTGCCAAAACTAGCTATGACACTATCCCAAGGACGTGGAGGGGGGCAGGACTGCAGGGACACACCTGCCTAAGTGCCTGGCACTACAATGCATGCATCCCACAGCACCCAACTACACCCATCATAGTGGTAACACAACAGTGTTGCTACTCACCCCCTTGTGGCTGCTGTGCTGCCTTCAAGCACCCATCCAAATCCAGATATGCCACCGCCAGAATGCGGGCTATAATGGGGGTCACGTTCCGATGGGCACCCCTTCCTCATTGGGAGGCCTTCCCAAGTTGGGCCTCTCCGGTCTTCCTGGCCCAGCGCCTAAGGTCCAACCACTGCATCTTGCAGTGGGTGCTCCACCGGTTGTAGACCCCCAGGGTCCGCACTTCCTTGGCGATGGCTTGCCACAGGCCTCTCTTTTGATGGGCGCTGACTTGCATGAGACACACAGAGTAAAGAAACAAACGTCAGTGTGGGTGCCTCCTACACAAATTCCATGCCCGTTCATACCGACATGGCCCATGGAGACTTGCAAGTGAACAAATTACAAGCAGAAAGTGCCAGACAACCTATGGCTGGGCAATCACACAGCAAACACACATGCATACAAGCATCCGCCACAATCACACACATCTAAGGATGACAGATAGCAACTCACCTGCTCCTCTGGTCGCCCATACAACTTCGCATACAGGGGTAGGACCCCGTCCACCAGCTTCTCAAGCTCCTCCGCATTGAAGGCCGGGGCCCATTCCCCTGTCACACGCGCCATCTCAGGGACCAGAGTCAGGACACAGCAGCACATGCAGTGGAGTTCTACCCTTCACGTGATGCAGGGGTCAAGTGTCTGTCAAAATGGTGGTAGATACCGCGGCGGTGTGCACCGTCACCGCAGGCGGTGATCATGCTTGGTCCAGGTTCCCCATTGACAACTATCTAATCCAATGATCAGGTGCATGGCGGTGAACACCGCCTACTGCCATGACAACTAACGTCAGCGGAATGAAGTCACTTCCACACTACCATACCTGGATGGCAGGAGGCTGCCATTTTGCTTTCACCACGTCTCCATAGCCTTGCCGGGGGCCTCATCCAAGGCCCCATTCTCTCTCCCCTTCATCGATTACTGACATGATTCTTTGGTCCCCACATGTACTCACGGTTGGACGTGTGTCTACAATGTGATGCCATTATGACAGAGAAACCTCAGCACACATTAGCCTGACGGTGTACCTCATTCTGTCTGTTTGTGTGCGTTACCTATGTGTCGCATTTTAGAAAAGTATAGTGACATCATGTGATGCAAGTGTATGTTAACACTCAAAATGTGTTCTTTCATCACCCATAGGTACAGACCCATGTGGCAAGGGAGTGCCCCATCTGTTTACAGACCCCTGGAAGATCTGGCCACTATGGAGGAACATCACATCATTATTACCTACCGACTTAATAGAGCTACAATCCATGACCGCTGTGCATTAATGGTTCCTGTTCTGAAGCCGGCCAATCGGAATCAGCATGCCATCCCTACAACTGTGCAAGTGCTATCTGTGCTCCATTTCTTGGCCACAGGCTCATTTCAGGTGACAGAGGGCATAGTTACAGGGGTATCACCGCCAATGTTCAGCCACATCCTGTCCAATTTCCTGGATGCATTTGTTGAACACTTGCAAACTTATGTCCAGTTTCTCCAAAGGGCTGAACTCACTGCCATCAAATCTGGATTGCATGCCCTTGCTAATATCCCCCATGTGATTGATGCCATTGATGGAACCCACATAACCCTTGTACCCCCAAGAGTGAATGAACAGGTGTATAGGATTCGTAAGAGCTATCACTCAACAAATGTCCAATTGATGTGTACTGCTGATCAATACATTTCACATGTCAATGCAAGGTTCCCAGAATCAGTCCATGATTCATTTGTCCTGAGAAACAGCAGTGTGCCACACATGATGGACAACTACAGGGGGACAGAGCTTGGCTCGTAGGTGAGTGTGTATGACACTAGATCAGTTTCATAGCTGACAGCCAGGCTGTATGCAAGTAAAATGTGTGTGTTCAAGTCCTCTTTCGCCCACTTTTGCAGGTGATTCTGGCTACCCCAAAATAAAATGGCTCCTGACACCTGTGAGGAATCCCAGGACAGATGCAGAGAGGAATTATAATGAGGCCCATTGTCGTACTAGGAGGGTGATAGAGCACACTATAGGACTCCGGAAAGCAAGATTTCAGTGCCTGCATCTTTATGGAGGATCCCTGTGCTATGTCCCCGACAGGGTGTGTAAGATAGTGGTGGCCTACTGCATGCTGCACAACTTGGCTGTGAGGAAAGCTATCCCACTTCTGGAAAAGGAGGGTGCTTTTCAACCAGCCCTGCAACCTCAGAGGAAAGATGAGAGTGATGGTGAGGAAGAAGAGGGGGACGATATCAACTCCAGGACCCAGCTAATCTGGCTATACTTCCAGTGACTCTCAAGTACTGTTCAATGATGCTGATGTCTTCACCGCATTGTTTCAGTCTGACTCATGTAATACGTACTGTGTTGTCTTTTGTCAGTGACAACTCAAAATCATGACTGAAGTGACAGATGCACAAGTCTGTCAGCCCCTCTTGCAGTTGGCCCTTCATCATCCTGTCTGTTGGAAGGTGGAAACTCTGGCCTCTGTACATGTGGGCAGCCAGTCCGTGGCCTAGTGACACTGGTGTGGGGTCGTTGGCCAGAGCTGATGATGGTGGCTGAGTGGTACGGGTGTCAGTGGTGTCCTGGGTGGGGCTTCTGAAGGGTGACTGTCCAGGGGTGTGGGATGGGCCAGGGATTTCCTCTGTGTCCAGACATCCCTCTAAACTCTCCTGATTGGGGCATCCACCTTCAGGTGGAGAACTGGCACTCCTTGACGTCTTCGTCTGGGTGGCATGGGTGGTGGTGCCTGTGTGTGAGAGGATAGAGATGTGGGTGTCCTGTACATATTTGTCAATTACAGCACTGGTCAGCACTAATTGATGGTTATATTCCCATGAAGTAGCATGCAAGGTCCCTTCGTGTACATTTGGTGCATTTTTGTGAGTGCTGGCGGTGCATTGTGGGTTCTGTAGTGCCACTGGGATTCCATGCAGGGGTAGGTGACGGTGCACAGGGGGCTGGATGGTGATTTGTTTGGGGGATTGTGGGCATGCACGGGACTTGGATGTGGCTGTGTGGGTGTTGTGGACTGGGTAGGGGATGGGGTCCTGGTGGTAGTGAGGGAATGGGGTGATACATGTATTACGGGTGTGGTGACTGTTAAGGTATTGTGGTTGACTTACCCAAGTCCAGTTCCCCAGTGAGTCCGGTGATGCCCTCTGGGTGCAGGATAGCTAGTACCTTCTCCTCCCAGTCTGTGTATTCGGGTGGAGAAGGTGGGGGACCACCACCAGTTTTCTGTACGGCGATGTGCCTAGATACCATGGACCGAACCTTCCCACGTAGGTCGTTCCATCTATTCCTGATGTCCTCCCTTGTGCGTGGATGATTTCCCACTGCGTTGACTCTGTTGACAATCGTCTGCCACAGCTCCATCTTCCTGGCCATGGGTTTCTGCTGCACATGTGCCCCAAAAAAGTGTGGCTCGACCCTGAGTATTTTGTCCACCATGGTCCTTAACTCTCTGTCGGTGAAGCGGAGGTTGTTAGGGGTGCTATGGAGTGTGTTTTGGGTGGTGGTTTTTAGGTGTATTGGTGAGGGTACTGTTGTGTGGTTGGGTGTATGGCTTGTGATGGTGTTTGAGCAATGTATGGGTTTTGGTGGTGTTTTTGTGTGTGTGACTTGTGTGATGGTTCAGTGTATGCATTTTGTGTTGTCAAAAAGTGTTGTGCTATTGGTGTTGCAAAGGATTGTGGGGTGTGTATGTGTGTGTTTTATAGTGTTGTGGATGTGTGTCAGGAGTGTGGGTTTCAAACTTGCCAATGTGTGCATTTGTTGTTAATGGGTCCCATTGCTGGCCGTGGCGGTCTGTACTGCCAATGGTCGTTCGACATTCACGGTCCGCCAAGCTGATTTGTGCATCATTAATTGGTGGGCGGGGATTTGTCTGCACAGCGGTGGCAGGGTGAGGTGTACTGCCTTTCTGCCGTTGTTGGCCCTGGCGGTGGGTGGAGGTTGCAGGATTTTTGGAGGTTTTACTTTTTGGCATCATTATTCGGCGGTGTGCTGTTCACCGCCACTGGCGGTCTTTTGTTCACCGACAGCACGGCGGGCGGTGGGGATTGCCGCCAAGTTCATAATGAGGGCCTTAGTGTCGTTTAGAGAGCCAGAGGCCAGGTAGAAGAGTAGTAAATGCCAAAAGAGGTAAAGGTTGACTGGTAGAGAAACTTGAGGGAGGGAGAGAACCATCGATGTAAGATAGAGGAAGCCATGAGTTAGAGGGCAAAATGAGATGAGAAAAAATATCATATAAAGATTGTAATGAGGCAGCAGGAAATGATGAATGGGAGGGGTTAAAATAAATGAGGTATAGAAGGAAAAGAGGTAGGCAAATAAGTAAGTAGAGGAAGACATAGGTTTGGTAAAGCACTGGGGGCATATTTATGAGCCCCTAGCGCCACCTGAGCATCACTTTCTGTGACGCTCCAGTGGCGCTATACTCTGGGCAGTATTTACAAGGTGGCGCTAAGCCACTCTTTGTGGCTTAACGCCACCTTGTTAATACACCCCTTCACAAGCAGAACTTTGCGTGGAAGGGGCATGCAATGGGTGTTGCTGTGGGCATGCCCCAGCAACATCCATTGCATTTTAACGCTGCTCCAAATTTACATATTTTCGGAAACCTGAGGCAGCTCCAAAACCTAGTGCCACCCCAGGGGTGGCGTTAGCAAGGCACAACAAGGAGGAATATTTTTATTCCTCCTCATTTATTTTTTTTCTATGTGTGCTGCATTCTGCAGCATGCATAGAGAGAGCAAAATGCCAGAAATTATTGTTTATGGGCGGGAAGGTGTCCCTTCCTGCACATAAACAATCTTTCAAAATGACGCTTTGGCACTAGAGTCCCAAATCGCCATTAGTGATTGTTAATGTGCAGGAAGGGATACCTTCCCACACATAAACAATCAAACCCCTCAACGCAGATATCCTTGCAGGTTGGTGCGTAGGCAGCTACATTTAGAGCCAGCGCAGGTGGAAACGCAGGGCTGCTCCATATTCTAATAAATACGGCACAGCCCTCCATTTCTAAAGTGAAACAATGCTGCCAATTTTGGTGCTGTGCCACTTTTTAGTAAATCTGGCCCAGGGTGAGGTAGCTAGAGGGGTGAAGACAAAGGTTAGGTTGCAAGATGCAATAAGAGAGAAGTAGAGAGATATAGGTAAGGTGGAGGGGGGAGTTGAAATGGATAAAGAGGAGCAGAGAGAGAGGTGTTTGTGTATTTGAAGGAGAGAGAGTTAATATTAACGATAGAGAATAAGAGGAAGAAGTAGATAGAGGTAGCGCAATGGGAGTACTACAGTGAAAGCTTTGAGGTAGAGAGAATAGATGTAGAAAGAGTGGAGGCGGAAATGTGAGGCAGCAAGCACATGATGAGGTTAATTTAGATGTTAGGCAGTAAGAGAAAGTGGTGGGCTTGAGGGATATGAGGTAGAGAGAAATGGGAGAAAGTAGGCAGAAAGAGAAGCCTGGCAGATTGTTATACAGATAATGCGTAGCGATGTGGAGAGAAAGATGGGGAGGTGAAAGAAAAAGTGATATGAAGTTGAGAGGTTAAATATATCTAAAAAAGATATGGGGGTGAGATGAGAACAGAGCAGTGAGGTTTAGAGTGGGGGTGAAGCAGAGAGATAGTTGAGATAGCGAGGGATTACGGCAGATAAGGTCACTTGGGAACTCATTACAAGTGGCTCGCTCCGCATATTGCTGCCCTTGTGCAACTGCCTATTTGCATATGAAGTACAAGTTTGTTGGAGTTTACGACATCGGGTGATTACCAGGTGCAATAAAGTCTCACCACTGGTGTTAAAGGTTGCCAAGCCGAACATGCTGAAATGTAAAAGGTTAAAAATATCTGGTACACCTCAAAATACGCAGGATTTGTTGCATGAGGCAGCAACATCTTTGTATTATTCCCTGTAGTACCTGCATTTATCAGGGTGAAAAAACACGTTTGCCATTCCTGTTGATTATGCCTAGCTGTAAAATTAATTTTTATAAAAGGAATCTTTTTTTTCGTGTTCATATATATTAAAGGGTACCAAGTGGCATCTGGAAATATGTAGACCCTGGCCAATTGTCGACTTTGCTCATGCCTTAAAATGTCTCCAGGAACCTCAGCTATAAGGACAGAGCCATCAGTGACTGCCAACGTGTACGAATTAACATTATTGTAAGTTATATCGTTGCCAGCCATTTCCTACAAAAATGAATACACAGGAAACTTGTAGGCCCACAGTATTTTATGGCTCTCTAAATGTCAAGTATTTTATCTAGACCAGGACTGCTGGTACCTTTTCTGCGTTCTGGAGGCTCAAGCTTTCTCTTTAGGGCAAGAAGCATGCTGCGAAAGCCCCATGACATACCTATATCTCAGAAATTCTGCCACGCAGTAGCTTGTCCTTTATCACTAAGTGAATTAGCATTCCTGGCCCAACCTGGAGAGTCTTGTACTGGGGTAGAAACACTGGAGGATCCCAGATGAATGCCAACAGAACTGGAAACCACACTTTATAACCCAAGAAGCCCCTGTACCATCTATACAATACTAATGACAGAAGGCAGGTTAGATTGAACACATCTGTGGTATAAGACTCATTTGACACATTGAAGGGGGTTTTCTTGTCTAATTTAAGGGAAACTGACTTTTTTACCCTCTCACTAAGAAGAGTAACAAGCATGATCAAGCCATGCAACACCAGATTAATTCCTAATACCAAGAAGATCTTTCACCCTCTCTGAACAATGGATAGGACTCAGTTCTTCCAGATCTCAAGGGATGGGCCTTCAGCAATGGGATGACAGTTGCATTACTCCACCTCTTCAACGGACGAGGTGGAGGTATTCAGAATGGGTGTGAGCATGGTGCTGATAAATTGCAGTCCTCTAAGAATTGGGCTCCTGAGTGGACGGACCTCATAGTGGCAGCATTTTCTTCTTGGATGATGGCAGGTCATGTGGTTAGCATTGGCTCTTTGGCTAAGATTAGGAAGCATTTGGCGAGGTCTGTTGGGTTTTGTTGCAGTTTGAAGTTGCTGTAATTGGAAGTGATATTGTTGCTGAAGAATTGAGAGAGATTGTTGTAGAGGTCCTGTGAGAGGGTGATCAATTTGGAGCAGGCTGCTGGTGATGTGAAATCCTGCACAACAGTGAAGATTGCTTTGTTTCTGTTGGTGCTGGAATCGATGAAGTCTGCCAGAGTGGAATGTTTGGTGGTCTATATCATTTGGTGGTAGCGTCTCAGGGCAGACGTGAACATGCTTCTGTCTGCTTTCTTCTGGCTCATTCTCAATTTGTGCTCCAGTTGTTTGCAGTGGTGTTTCATCAATCTGAGTTCCTCCATGTACCGAATGGCCTAAGATCTAGATCTTGTTGTATTACTGTGTTTGAGGCAGGCTAAGGAGTCAGTACATGAGGTGATCCAATTGTTGAAATTGTTGATGTCTTTGAGGAGGCTGTTGCTGTGTTTGGCTGGTCGGTGTTGAGAGTGGTGTTCAAATTCTTGTCAGTGATGCTGTTCCAGTTTCTGTGGGCTGGTCTGGTGGTGGTGGTGCATATGCGTTGGATCAGTATAGGGATGCTGAACTTGATGACAGCGTTGTCTGTCCAGCAGGCTGGTGTGGGCTTATGAACTCAGATGTTGGTGATGGTGATGAAAATAAGGTCCAAGAGGTGTCCTGCAATATGAGTAGGTCCTTTTACTTGTTGAGTGAGGCACAGGCTACCAAAGCCTTCAATGACTGCTTTTGAGTTGGTGTGAGCATGGCTTTTTCTTAAATTCTCTGTCCCTCCTTTGACTTCACAGCCAGCAGTCCACCCTCTCCCTTCACCTTCAGCTACAGGCCTTTCAAAGTCAGCATTATCTGGTCAGATGTAGTTGTTTTTCCAAGAGAAATTATGGGAACTGATTTTGTAAATTAAAAAAATATGAACACACTACTCAACTAGGATCCCACCAACTTGGACCTCAGTTTATACATAGAGGTCCTTTCAGGTGAGTAGAGGGAGAGCCAGGGAGGAGAGGGAGTGGCAGGGAGGAGCCCAGCCATGTTGCATTTTGATGCAAAGTCCTGATTGTCCATCCTCCTGGGGCCTCAGAGTATGGCACAGAAAAAGGAAAGGAGTGAAAACCATGGATAATGTCAAAAGGATGGCACAAAAGAGGTGTGCTATTTGTGGGCTACTTTTACTTACAAATGGACAGAGACAGCTTCCTCAGTGAGTTTAGGGGATGGGGACAAAATTTAAGGGCTCATTGTCTATTTATTTTACAAAAAGGAGCCATCACAACCATTAGTGCAGCAGGTGCAATGCCACTGAGCTTTGGTATGAGGGGCCACTGCACCACAAATATGGTTGTCTTACTACCATAAAAAAAGGAGTGGAAGTCCATTTTCCTTGCTAGCATTTGGATTGAGGTCACCTTTTCTACGCAGGAAACCAGGCTCAAGCAACAACATGGAGGTAAGATATGAGGCCTCCAAAGGAATGTGCATAGGAGACGGCCTGCTTTGCAGGGCTGTGGTTATCAGAGATGCTGCAGGTGCAGCTTAACTGAAGTCAGGTGTGTAAGTAACCAACAAAATCAAAACTACAGCTGTTTTACTATCCTTCCTTGCTTGTATTATTGCCCAGTGCTAACCTTGCTGTGACAGGGTAGGTTTGGGCCTGGGATCAAGGGCCCAATAAAGGTGAAACTTTAATCAGAGGAGTTTGAGCTTTAAAGAGACGATGGAGCGGGGTATGCCAAGAAAGGGGCTTATGTTGTTAAGAAAGGGCAGATGAGATAACCCTCTTCTCAAGGAGTAGCTATCATTAGTAAAGCATGTACATGGCACTGGGGCCCATGGCTGTGAACCCACAGCATCACAATTATGGCTGTCTTGCTTTGTAAAAGGGACTTGGACGCTAATTTGTCTTATGAGCATTAGGGCCAAGGACACCCTCACTGCAAAGAGTTGGATGACATTCTGGACCTCCTTTTTCCTCCAAGGGTCAGAGAGCCAGTTTCAAGATTTGGAGTGGTTGCCAGGCATGATTGGCAAGGTATGAAACAGACAGAGGACGTGACATCGGGGAAGTGTGCCACACTGCTGAGTCACACTGACCCTGTCTGGCCCAGCTCAACCTGGGAGTGGTGGACTTGGCTGCTAGCCTCCAGACCAACTGCTCAGCAGTGCCAATCGTGAGTATCACTCTCTGCGAGTACTGATTACAACTGCAATTACAAAATATTTGCTTACAAGACATACATTTTAACAACATATGTGCATTTGTTAATGTAACAAGTAGGTATCATATATTGTGGGGCCCAATGTTAACAAATAGTCCTATGTAGTGACTGAAACGTTTCTTCTTTAGCCTTATCCAATGCCAATAAGTATAACATTTTGGATAACAAGTTAAAATTATTTAGCAACTCATTATGAACACAACAGTGTTAACCGCCGTGTTCATGCTGGCGGTCATTTAACTGACCACCAGCCCCCCTAGGATCCCTCCAGCCACCTAAAGAACATTCTGCTGGGCTGAGACATTGACGGCAGCTCCACATGCCAAGTGCACGGGCAGTGCAGAGGCCCCCAGGGGGGCCCCAGAGCACCCCTTCCGCCAGCCTTTCCCTGGCAGGAGAACCCACCAGGGAAAGGCTGGTGGCAGAAGGGCAGCGCTGCCCTGTCGGATAGTGATTCCCTCCACTGTCAGGCTGCCTGGCGGAGCCTGGCGGTGGAGTACGGCTGCCTATGGTGGCCCTCACTGTGGTCTTTATCTGGAGGTTCAGACCGCCAGGCCGGTGGCGGTCTTTTCACCCGCCGCCGGCATGGCGGTCTGAACTGCCAGGGATCGTAATGACCCCCTAAGTTTAAAAAGGCTGACTTAGCCTTGGTACACAAAAGGCTAGACCTCTTAATGTTTAATTGATGTGAGCACTCAGAATCCCATGCTTAAGCTGTCTGGCCCAGATATGGAGCAATATGTATAATTTTAGTAGTTCACAAATGGTGTGCTATCTCGGCCAGCCTTCTCCCACTGTACTCCTAAAACCCTGCATTGACCTGGGCTTACTTCTGTTTGATTCCTCTTTCTTTTTTCAGAACACTTCTCTTCTTACCTTCTGTCCTCTGCATGCCTTATATTTATGAGTATGGCCTCCCCTCAGTCTCATGCCTGTCTGCCTTAATCCATCTTATTGTAATTCTGCAATTGGCTAATACTTCATTTCATAGATCACAAACCTGCTCTTTAAACCCTATCCCTGTAACTTAACATTGCCTAATCTCCTTCACCCTACCTAGCTCACCAACCATTCACCTGAAATCACATAGCCCCCACTAATCATCACACCTAACCGGCATTAATATAATCTATCATAAAATAACTGGAGTAAATGCATGCACTTTTTTGCTTCAGAGCTGTTGACTAATCGCATTAACCACTGTATTAACCACTTATCTTGGGTTCCAGAGTAGCAAGCTACTCACTGTAAAGCACTTCAATGCCTCAACAGGGGTAGTAAGCGCTATATATTAGTGCTTACTACCCCTGTTGAGGCATTGAAGTGCTTTACAGTGAGTAGCTTACAATTACAATTACAATCCTGATATCCAGTGCCACACCTAACATTAGCAGATGCAGCTTCACTAGAGCCCAGGAGTGGGCTCACAACACCCCAATTATGGGGAGAAGTGATTTTAAGTCAATTTATGATTTGGTTTGGTTCATTTGTTCTTTTATAAGTCTTCCATTTAGTGTGGATTCTTTGCTACAGGAAAAGTACCCCTGAAAAGACCTACCCCAGTGCTCAGCCCTGCCTATCCAGTTTCCTCAATCTTTGTGATAAAGTTTTAAAGGGGGGCAGAATTTCAAAACATTTTGTTTAGTTGGTCTCAGAGTAAAAAGGTATGACAACCTGAGTCCGAGGCCCATCTCCTTACCTGCAAAACACACAGGTGTTTTGGACAAGTGAAAACAAAAAGCATCCAGGGGAGCTGCCTCTAAGCCATCAGAGTATATATATACAATTGTCTCTAAGGGACGAACATATACTAATTATCAAAATGTATTATTGCTTCTTTGTTGCAACTACCAAGGTTTTTATCCTTTCAAAATATTTCACTTTGTCAACAATACAAATACATTGCTGCATTAAGAACAGAGTACAATGTTTATCTCATGAGTATTATTGTATGGTCATTCCTTCTTTAAAAAGCAGTTTCAACAGTGTGTTTTTCCAGTTCTTAAAAGAAATTCAAGGCTGTGTCCTAGAGCATCTAAATCAAATATATGTTCTACTTTTTGAGCCCATTACGATATAGAGGCACATAAAAGTATTTACTTTCGGTCTGTATTAATTGTCTGCCTGGATATAATTTCCAGCAAACATCCTTTGGTATTCTTTAAAGTATTTGATCCAATAGGATCTGTTAAGGTTGTCGCGTTTCAGCCTCTTTCTATATCGCTATGACCTTCTTAGCAGGGGCGGCTGGTAACCTTAAAAAGTGGTGGGGCAAGGGAAGTGCCCCACCACTTCCCAAAAAATAAAAAAAACACCCCCTCTCTTCAAAAGCCCTTCATAAAACACTCCCTCCCGCAAACGCTCAAGATAAAATATCCCCTCCCTTTGAAAGCCCATAATAAAACAAACCCTCTCTCCAAAACCCCATGTTAAATTATAATAAAAGGTACTTACCGACTGCAGTACATCCTTCTCGGTGTTCAGAAAACTGCAGTCTGCTGTGGAGCTCCCATAACTAATCCAGACACTGCTCTCATGCTGTTAACCAGCATGAGAGAAGCGTCTAGATTGGATGGAGCAGGCTTACCGGATGCTCCTTCAGGCCGTGGAGGCCTGTGCTTGGGCTCCACCCAGCTGTAGGAAGTTAAGAGCTTCAAAGTGCGCATGTCACTTTGGCCGGCACAAAACAGCCGACCAAAGTGACATCCGCACTTTGGAGCATCCAGCCAGCCACAGCTC
Organism: Pleurodeles waltl; assembly: GCF_031143425.1. Lineage (NCBI taxonomy): Eukaryota > Metazoa > Chordata > Amphibia > Caudata > Salamandridae > Pleurodeles > Pleurodeles waltl. The sequence goes on from NC_090448.1 coordinate 135,713,108, forward strand.
CAGTCCTCTGCTGCCCATCGGCAGCAGCTGACACCCCCCCATGTCTTCTGTGTCAGGGCCCGGGGCACTGCAGCACATACACTGGGGTTAAAGATAAAATGGCAATGAAATCATTTAATTGCCATTGTATGTTTGTCATCATTGGCGCACAGTGGGCAAGACACTCCCCTGCCTTCGTGGAGAAACTGCCACTGCTCCTTAGGACTAATCTAATCTCAAACATCTCATTTGCTGATAGTAATTGCAAGCCAAGCTAGGAACCAGTGCAGTCAATTGCTTTCATCACTAAATGCTCTATGGAAATAGATGCCAAAATGTTATGATGGAATACCTACCTTGTGGAAACTACATCAGTTGGTCCAGTGTACGATTGGCTGGAGTCTGTGAGCCCAAAGCACCTTACAGAGTCTATGAGGGGCAACCAAAATTGGTAAAAAATAACAAAGTGATCAGAAGCAGAGCCAGGTGGCGATCTAGCATTAGTGGGATCCACTATTACCATGAAGCTTTGCCAGGGGCTGCAGAAATGATTATGTGCTCCTATATGCTTCACTAGAAGTGACCATTACACTCCATGAAGTGCTCTGGTACTGGACAGTGTTGTGTGCTCTACTCTTCCTCCTATGCACCACATCCCAGTGCTCCTATCCTCAATGATTTTACTGGTCTTACCAAAAATGGGGATATGTAGAGTGCAAGTTCCTGTGCCTATAATCCCGCAAGTGGGTTTACATGGTTTCACAGAAGGAACATCTTGCTTGAATCTTGGCAGATATCCCACTAAAGAGTTCCCTGGTCTTTGGAGGTCTCCAAATGACTTGTGTGGGAAACAGGCATTAAACCATCAAACCAAATTGGAAGCATGAACAAACACTGCTGGTTTCCGTAATTTTTCAGAAGCATTACAATTCTCCCATACTCTTAAGTATTGTAACAGTTCATGTAACCACCTAGAGTTCAAATGAGCCTCATCTCATAATAGAAGTGTTATCAACCAAGATGGGTGAGAAGTTGTGATTTATGCCCTGACATGTCCTTGACTAAAAAACATATGTTGGTATAAAAACACAGAAAAATTGAAATCAGGCTTCCAAAAATATGTACAGAATATATGGTGGGGTGATGTCCGCTTCTCTCAGTAGTCACTTTAAAGTGATGAGACACACTGCTTTGGATTTAGGATAGACGATTTTGGCAAAAGTTAAAATACATCTGAAAAGTGGTGACACTGAAAAAAGATTACAATCTCTTGAAACCAGATACATTGGCCTTTTAGACACCACAAAAATCTGGGTTGAATACAATAGATGACACTTTCAAATTGATTTCCTGATTTAAGGATGTTTTTGGAAACAATATTATGGTGGTCCAGACAATGGGGGTCATTATGACCCCGGGGGTAGGTGATAATGTGGCGGTATTACCACCAACAGGCTGGTGGTACATACCGCCACATTATGACATTGGTGGGTTGGCTACAGCCAGCCCGCCAATTTACCATTCCTACCGCCATGGCGGCCACAATCTCCAGCCCGGTGGCCGCTATAGTACCGACGGCGGCATTTTGAGCCAGCCTACCACCATGGTTTTAGCAACGTCACGAAATCCATGGCGGTAGGCCCTACTAGTGACAAAGTTTGAGGCTCACCCCCCAAACACTCCCCAGATGCCCCACCCCACCTTCATCCATGCCCCCCTTTTAATCCCCTGCCCCCCCATACATGCACACACTTGCAGACATGCACCACGCATACACCCACTCACACTGGCATACACGCATTCATTCCCGCATACATCCATTCATGCTCACACACATCCGTACACACATTCACACTGACATGCAGACACGCATTCACATTTACATTCTTACACGCATTCACACACATGCATACACCCACGCAAACAAAACTACACACACAGATGCATACATGCACACACTCACACATTCATGCACACAACACCCCTCATCCACCTCCCCTGTCAGAAGCCCAACTTACCTGCATCCAGGTGGTCTTCTGTCAGGGAACAAGATGGGGTGCTGCTACCGCCAGCAGCGCCTGCCAGCAGAACACCCCCAGGCCATATCATGTCTCATGATACAGCTGGCGGCATTTTACTGGCGTGGCAGTGCTGGTGGTAGCAGCTCCACCTTACCACCATCCGCCAGTATGGCCACGGCCGGATTTTCACCCTTCTTGCGGCGGAAGTCCGGCTGTGGTCGTAATCTAGCGAACTGATGGTAGCCGCGGTGACGGTCTTTTGGCAGCCATCACCGCGGCGGTAGACAGTTTACACCGCCAGTGTCTTTATGTGGGGCAATGTGTCGTAAAACAATGTTTTTCCATCATAGCAATGGTAATCATGTGAAAAGCCTGGCGGGATTCTAGTTAGAATTGACTATTGTTTCTGATTTGATGCAGTCCTTGAATATATAAAACAGTTTGTTTTTCTGCAATTTTATATCAGAACATTGGGATCTGTCCAGAACATAACTTATGCTTTTACAAAGCATTCATGATACACAGCAATGTTGGTAATATACACAATGCATTAGTCATTAGGTCACAGTTTCCTCCATTACATCTACAGATGTTAGGCACATAAGCTTCACACTTTGTATGAAGATTTACATTGTCAAGATGCACATTCACTTAGCATGCTGGGTGCTATTCACAACAGCTTGCTCTACAAATACTTTTACTTCAATATTGTGCTCTCTTCCGGGGGCAGCTGGTAACCTTAAAAAGTGGTGCAGCAAACAAAGTGTCCCACCACTTCCAAAAAAAGAAAATAAAACATCCCTCCCTCCAAAAGCCCTTAAAAAAACACCCCCTCTGTCAAAAGCCCAAGATAAAATACACCCTCCCTTTGAAAGCCCATAATAAAAAAAACTTCCGTCCAAAATCCCATGTTAAATTATATTAAAAGGTACTTACCGACCGCAGCACGTTCTCTTCAGTGTTCTGCAAACTGCAGTCTGCTGTGGAGCTCCCGTGACCAATCAAGAAACTACCAGCATGAGATAAGTGCTTGAATTGGATCGAGTGGGCTGGTGGACACTCCTTCAGGCCCTGGAGGCCTGTGCTTGGTCTCCACCTAGCTGTCTTAAAACAGCTGAGTGGAGAGCTTCAAAGTGCGCATGTCACTTTGGCTGGCGCAAAACAGCCGGCCAAAATGACATGTGCGCTTTGGAGCATTCAGCCATCCTCTGCTCCAGTCCTCTGCTGCCTATCGGCAACACAAGGCACACCCCCATGTCTTTTTCACTGGGGCCCGGGGCACTGCAGTGTGCATATCGGGGGTAAATATAAAAATGGCAATGTAATCATTTCATTGCCATTTTATGTTTGCCACCCGTGGTGCAGAGTGGGCAGGGGGCAATGCTCCCTTGCCCTTATGGAGAAACCACTGCTGCTCTCTTCCTTTCCAGCATGCCTGAGCAATCAACCAAGATAGAACCGATACATGTAACATAATACACCTTAAGACGCCTTTCAAATATACGAGTGGGACCCTGGAGGCACTCATCAAGGTAATGCCCAGACTGTTGGTAGTTTGTTGACATCTTAACCAGTGTCACAACCTCAAAAATATAATTGTCAATAGTCATTATTTCTGTAATTCTTGATGTGGTGAAGGGGGGACTTTAATAAGTTTCTATAACTGTGGATCTAGAAACATTCTACACACAAAATCAGAGATAATGTAGGTGGAAATATCTCTGCGGCTTCTCTGTCTAAATGCTGTGATAAGGACATGTTGCAGTCACTCTTTGTGTTGTGAAATTACAAGGTATCTTGTTGATACCATCACACACAGATTTTGTAGCTATTATCTTGTGAGCAATTATTCAAAGAAGGACAATGATTACATTACATCATTATACCAGGATGCAATAGTATGCTAGTATTCCTGTCCTTGGGAATCTCCTGATGTGGCCTGGAAATCATTTAAGTAGCTGAAACATGTTGACAGTCTTATGAAGACACACTATAAAACAACTCTTGATATAACCACATTGACATTATTATGAAACTTTAGTCATTTGGACAAATAACAAAGTAATTTTGAATTGCCTCAATCCTAAAATAAGTTCTGAATATGAGTGTATAAATTAAATTGTACGCTTAAAGACTTGTTTCAAAGATAGGACTATTTTTCACATGCACTGATGAGTTTAATGATTTTTTTTCTAATCGCTGTTACAATACTTGAGTGATAACATTTTGATTGAATATTCCTATGTGTGAAAATTTGGCACATCTTACTACAATGTATGGAGAACGAGTTCAATAGTGGTGTATATAGCAGCTATCCCTAGTCTCTATTCTATAACCCCTTATCAATAATAAGGCAGCAAGATTAGTAAATTCAATACTTATGTAAAGACATACCAATTGCAACAGCAAGTAATGCATACTCACCACATGGAGGCTGATGGGGGCTATTTCTTCAAGAGCAGTAAAAAAAACAAAAAAAAAACAGAGACAAAGAACAGAAGAAATCAGTATACTCACCCTACAGAAAGAACTGTAGACATGATAGTTTACTGAACTGGGGAAACCAAGGGGTGCAAGAAAAACAAAAAGGTGCAGCAAAGGAAGGAGGACTTGAATGACACAGTCAGCCGCACAAATCACCAATTCTTGTAGTTACTAGGCTCCATTTTGCCTGAAGATGGCCATTTTATAAGGTGGTCTGTTTAACTTAACCAAGAAGAGGAATTGGATGATGACGTGGAAGGAACCCTGATAGAGATTGTCATTTTGGATTGGACTCCATGTGTAGTTATGTAAAAGCTCAGCTGTTTTGTGGGATGGAAAAACTGCTGAGGGGGTCCCAGTTAAAATGCCATATTTTATAATCACTATCTGGTTTCATGGATGCCATACCCTCCATGCCTCATGTCATTCTGCAAATCTATCTTTGCCTTGAACCTTCCACCTATCTCCACTGTACAGTGAAGACCACACAGCCAGCAAACTCTAGTTACTGATGCCCATGGTCTGGCCCTGAATTGTGGTAACCATGAAGAGCCACCAAGATGGAAAAGAACCACCAGGTCCTGTGTGCCTTCGTAGGTTAGTCCTTACAGTACTTTATTTTTGATGTCCACTGGATATAGACTGTTTATGTGGGTTACATGTTTCACTCAGTACATCATTCGTCAAAGAGGAGTCTACTCACTATTTAGCTGTATCACATCCCTTATTTTGTAATGAGGCAAAGACCTGAACACTTCAAAAGAGACCAGATTCGACAAGAAGCCGCCCCCTACCCACCCACCAATAGGTAAACACAGATCACAAATGTTGTACCTGGCCCTCTGCAAGATCACCCCCAAACATTTTCCTCCACCACTCATGTTTTCTGAACTTTGCTTTTGTTGGCATTAGGATTCTGTGTACTCTACCACTATTAACCATTGGTAAAGTGCCTGTGCTCTTTTCTTTAAACATACTAAAATAGGCTTACACCCACATGGTATATTTTAATTTACTTATAGGTCTCCAGTAAAGTGGTTCAACATGTACCCAGGAACCTGTAAATCAAATGCTACTTGTGGGCCTGCAACACTTATAATGCCACCTACTTACATAGCCTTTCAGAAATATATCTCAGGCCTGCCAATGCAGACTGCATGCTGATATAAACTGCTGGTGAGACTTGACAAAATAATATTTTGCCAGGCCTAAGCTCCCCTTTTTGATACACATGGCACCCGTATGATCTGTCCTAAACAAACAATAGTGCATGGTGCATTGTGTTTATAAAAATAGGTTTTATGTGTCACAATCTCCTTTGAAGAACACAGCATTACTGCACCCATCATTAGATTACATATATTCAAAGAAGAGGGTCAGATTGCTAAAGTTGACAACGTTTCGATCCGCATAAAAAGTGAGGATCATCATCAGGACGATACAATGCATGCCTGACACCACATAACTAGACTAAAAATAATTATTTATATGGGTATCTGTATAGAGAAAACAAAGACAAGAAGAAAGAAAGAAGGGACAGAAAAAAAGAAAGTAGTACATTAAAAATCACAGAGAATATCATGTCTGCATCAATGAGGTATCATGCAGCAGGTGCAGCAGTGCAGTGTTCTTAAAAGGAAATTGTGACTATGATTTTTACGCTTTAGTCACTTTTTGCCTGTATATGTTATGTATGTGTATAAATACACCCTTATAAGGGTATCAACATTATGTTTTTTTTGCTTAACTAAATTGATGCTTTTAAATAGTTGATGTAACGTTTCCTGGGTTAGATTTATTTCTCCAGTGCATTTGATACGTCTCATCTTTTGCTTAGGGAGCCCTGTTCCTCATAGCACTTTTAGAATGTTGGCAAACTTTCTGAGGTCTTCTAGGAGTTTCCAGCTTCCTGGGCCTGTTAACCATCATGAATGCTTATTGTGCCCATAGACTAGAAACTACAACCTGGGTGTAGCTGGGGTAGGGCTATCCTGCCAGGGTGGGAGGGGCAGAACTGTTTTGTCACTCTATGCTCTTGGAGCATGAGAGGGAAAGAAAGGGGAAGAAAGGAACTTTTCAAAATGAGATTTGGATGTGGAGTAGAAGTATCACCCATTACAAAAGGTGGCAACAGGTATAAATATTCAACCTCCTCAGCCACTCATCAGTACTCTTCTGAACCTGTAGACATTACAGCGGATGGACAGTCTTATTCCCCAGATGACTGATCTGCTACTTGAGGTCTGTCTTGTTTCACAGAGGACTGCCATACTGATTGAGACCTGCCTCAAATTACTTCTTCTTCAAAGTACAACCCTGCTTCTACCAGAGGACTGCCCTGCTGCTTGAGACCTGCCTTGTTCTCCAGAGGTCTACCCTGCTGCTTGAGGCATACCTTGCTCTTCAGAGGACTGCCCTCCTGCTTGAGGCCTACCCTGCTCTCTGAGAAGGAAGACCGGACCTTTTCCCTTCATCCCAGGCTAACCTGAGTGGCTCCAAGGGTCAACTGCTCCCTGTATCTGCCCTGCACTCCATCGCAGTCAACCTAAACTTGTGACTTTGCCCTGGTCTACCGTGACTAGATACCCACAGTTAGTTATTTTTGCTTCTTGTGGATATTTTACTTGAACATTTAAAATTGCATATCTGGAGTTCTGCTAGATGGATATTTGTAATTCTGGTCTCATTTTATTTATTGAAGTTTACTCTTTTTTTAGGGTTGAGCCTGTGAGCTAATTTTATTTTATTTTGCCAAGTCATCTGTTCTCAGTTTCTTCTCATATCTTCTTTTGTTTTTGCTCGTGGGCACTGTTGTCAAAAGATGACAATAAACGTGTTTGAAATATGCAAGACATATTGCAATGCAAATGCTTATTCTAAATTTATGTGGGATCTCTCATGTATTGTGTTTTCACTTTATTACTGTTTTTGTGCTACATAAATACTTAACACACTGCCTCTAAGTTAAACCCGACTTCTTTCGTGCAAAGCTACCTGAGGGGTTAAACATGGGTTATTTTAGTGACTTTTGTGGTTCATGCTGACAAGGATTGTGGTTGTTACTTGAGAAAGGTTTTCATCCCATCAATTAAAAGCCTAATTAGTTACAATGAAGCTCAATGTTGTGTAAATACTTAGCACCTCTGTTAGAGTTTTGTGGTTTAGGAGCCCTTCTGTTAATTGGGGAGACACCCACTCCATCAAAAGGGGTTTTCTCACCTCATTTAAAGGTGGAGGAACTGCCAAGTTTCCGACAGTAGAGCCTCAAGTCTTTCTCTCTTTGCTTACCTATGGCCTGGCAGCTCATCGGCCACAGGGGCTGTCAGACCAGTATTTCAAAAGACACTCACTCAAACCCCACACATTTAGAGCAGTGCCAATTTTTCCTGCCCGGGACTGCAATACAAGGCACTGTGGACTCAAGAAGGAAAAAGGATCAATGGCACCTGTGCAATTCGTTTGTATTTCAGAAACAAATGTCTGCTTCAGGGGTTCGTTTCTGATATACATATAAAATGCCAATCACTACAAAGGGAAAATCCTGCCATGACAGCCATCTTTCTTTGGATGTAAGGATCTCTAGATCGTGTGGGTGATCCTCCCTGGGGGTGGGAGGAGCGGGGGAGAGATGTAATGCCTCTTGACCATGGTGGTGGGCTACAAGCCATTCTACAAATAAGCCTCACGGTGTGTAGAGTAAGGAGGAAATAAAGACGTTCAATATAATCAAATTTCTGGAAGAATTTTTCAAAAGAGAGAATTATCCTAATTTTACAATGACTGGTAATGGACTCCATTTCTATTCCAGTGAATTTGAAACTTTTCTTAAGAGTTGTGGTATAACTCATTGAAAGAATTCCATGTTACCAATGGCACAGTAGAGAGACTGAATAAGACTATGCAGAAGAGCATCCGGTTAGATGAGATTAGAAAATTTATTTGCAAGAGAATCACTGCATATTGCTTGTCATCACATGCCTCCAAAGAGAAGACACCTTTTGAACTCTTTTAGGGCAGGGTTCCTAAAATGCCATTGTGTCCTAGTTGGATAAAATGGAGAAAGGGTGGTAAATTTAATGGTCTATGAGAGTAGCGTGAGAGAAAACTATTATCGTGATAAGAATTGTTAGACTTTTCATCCTTGGCGTGGTCTCCCTTAACTTCTTGCCTCTGTTCCCCAGGTTGTTGATGTGTGTTGGACTCTGATTTTGCTGTTTTTGTTACTCTGGGCACTTTACCACTGCTAACCAGTGCTAAAGTGCAAGTGTTCCTTTACAAAATGTGTATGTAATTGGCATATCCATGATTCGAATATTTGATTTACTAGTAAGTCCCTAGTAAAGTGCACTGGAGGTGCCAGGGCCTGTAAATCAAATGCTACTAGTGGGCCTGCAGCACTGGTTGTGCCACCCACATAAGTAGCTCTGTAATCATGTCTCAGACCTGCCGTTGCAGTGTCTGTGTGTACAGTTTTAACTGTAAATTTGACCTGGCAAGTGTACCCACTGTAGGAAGTTGGCTCTGTATGTGCTATTTCAAAGTAAGGAATAGCATGCACAGAGTCCAAGGGTTCCCCTTAGAGGTAAAATAGTGGTAAAAATAGATAATACTAATGCTCTATTTTGTGGTAGTGTGGTCGAGCAGTAGGCTTATCCAAGGAGTAGTGTTAAGCATTTGTTGTACATACACATAGACAATAAATGAGGTACACACACTCAGAGACAAATCCAGCCAATAGGTTTTGTTATAGAAAAATATCTTTTCTTAGTTTATTTTAAGAACCACAGGTTCAAATTTAACATGTAATATCTTGTTTGAAAGGTATTGCAGGTAAGTACATTAGGAACTTTGAATCATTTCAATTGCATGTATACTTTTCAAGTTATTGACAAATAGCTATTTTAAAAGTGGACACAGTGCAATTTTCACAGTTCCTGGGGGAGGTAAGTTTTTGTTAGTTTTACCAGGTAAGTAAGACACTTACAGGGTTCAGTTCTTGGTCCAAGGTAGCCCACCGTTGGGGGTTCAGAGCAACCCCAAAGTCACCACACCAGCAGCTCAGGGCCGGTCAGGTGCAGCGTTCAAAGTGGTGCCCAAAACGCATAGGCTAGAATGGAGAGAAGGGGGTGCCCCGGTTCCGGTCTGCTTGCAGGTAAGTACCCGCGTCTTCGGAGGGCAGACCAGGGGGGTTTTGTAGGGCACCGGGGGGGACACAAGCCCACACAGAAATTTCACCCTCAGCAGCGCGGGGGCGGCCGGGTGCAGTGTAGAAACAAGCGTCGGGTTTGTAATGGAAGTCAATGGGAGATCTAGGGATCTCTTCAGCGCTGCAGGCAGGCAAGGGGGGGGTTCCTCGGGGAAACCTCCACTTGGTCAAGGGAGAGGGACTCCTGGGGGTCACTCCTCCAGTGAAAGTCCGGTCCTTCGGGTCCTGGGGGCTGCGGGTGCAGGGTCTCTCCCAGGTGTCGGGACTTAGGATTCAAAGAGTCGCGGTCAGGGAAAGCCTCGGGATTCCCTCTGCAGGCGGCGCTGTGGGGGCTCAGGGGGGACAGGTTTTTGTACTCACAGTCTTAGAGTAGTCCTGGGGTCCCTCCTGAGGTGTTGGATCGCCACCAGCCGAGTCGGGGTCGCCGGGTGCAGTGTTGCAAGTCTCACGCTTCTTGCGGGGAGCTTGCAGGGTTCTTTAAAGCTGCTGGAAACAAAGTTGCAGCTTTTCTTGGAGCAGGTCCGCTGTCCTCGGGAGTTTCTTGTCTTTTCGAAGCAGGGGCAGTCCTCAGAGGATGTCGAGGTCGCTGGTCCCTTTGGAAGGCGTCGCTGGAGCAGGATCTTTGGAAGGCAGGAGACAGGCCGGTGAGTTTCTGGAGCCAAGGCAGTTGTCGTCTTCTGGTCTTCCTCTGCAGGGGTTTTCAGCTAGGCAGTCCTTCTTCTTGTAGTTGCAGGAATCTGATTTTCTAGGGTTCAGTGTAGCCCTTAAATACTAAATTTAAGGGCGTGTTTAGGTCTGGGGGGTTAGTAGCCAATGGCTACTAGCCCTGAGGGTGGGTACACCCTCTTTGTGCCTCCTCCCAAGGGGAGGGGGTCACAATCCTAACCCTATTGGGGGAATCCTCCATCTGCAAGATGGAGGATTTCTAAAAGTCAGAGTCACCTCAGCTCAGGACACCTTAGGGGCTGTCCTGACTGGCCAGTGACTCCTCCTTGTTGCTTTCTTTGTTCCCTCCAGCCTTGCCGCCAAAAGTGGGGGCCGTGGCCGGAGGGGGCGGGCAACTCCACTAAGCTGGAGTGCCCTGCTGGGCTGTGACAAAGGGGTGAGCCTTTGAGGCTCACCGCCAGGTGCTACAGCTCCTGCCTGGGGGAGGTGTTAGCATCTCCACCCAGTGCAGGCTTTGTTACTGGCCTCAGAGTGACAAAGGCACTCTCCCCATGGGGCCAGCAACATGTCTCTGGTGTGGCAGGCTGCTGGAACTAGTCAGCCTACACAGACAGTCGGTTAAGTTTCAGGGGGCACCTCTAAGGTGCCCTCTGTGGTGTATTTTACAATAAAATGTACACTGGCATCAGTGTGCATTTATTGTGCTGAGAAGTTTGATACCAAACTTCCCAGTTTTCAGTGTAGCCATTATGGTGCTGTGGAGTTCGTGTTTGACAGTCTCCCAGACCATATACTCTTATGGCTACCCCGCACTTACAATGTCTAAGGTTTTGTTTAGACACTGTAGGGGTACCATGCTCATGCACTGGTACCCTCACCTATGGTATAGTGCACCCTGCCTTAGGGCTGTAAGGCCTGCTAGAGGGGTGGCTTACCTATACTGCATAGGCAGTGAGAGGCTGGCATGGCACCCTGAGGGGAGTGCCATGTCGACTTACTCGTTTTGTCCTCACTAGCACACACAAGCTGGCAAGCAGTGTGTCTGTGCTGAGTGAGAGGTCTCCAGGGTGGCATAAGACATGCTGCAGCCCTTAGAGACCTTCCTTGGCATCAGGGCCCTTGGTACTAGAAGTACCAGTTACAAGGGACTTATCTGGATGCCAGGGTCTGCCAATTGTGGATACAAAAGTACAGGTTAGGGAAAGAACACTGGTGCTGGGGCCTGGTTAGCAGGCCTCAGCACACTTTCAATTGTAAACATAGCATCAGCAAAGGCAAAAAGTCAGGGGGCAACCATGCCAAGGAGGCATTTCCTTACACAACCCCCCCCCAAACGAAAGAGGATGAGACTAACCTTTCCCAAGAGAGTCTTCATTTTCTAAGTGGAAGAACCTGGAAAGGCCATCTGCATTGGCATGGGCAGTCCCAGGTCTGTGTTCCACTATAAAGTCCATTCCCTGTAGGGAGATGGACCACCTCAACAGTTTAGGATTTTCACCTTTCATTTGCATCAGCCATTTGAGAGGTCTGTGGTCAGTTTGAACTAGGAAGTGAGTCCCAAAGAGGTATGGTCTCAGCTTCTTCAGGGACCAAACCACAGCAAAGGCCTCCCTCTCAATGGCACTCCAACGCTGCTCCCTGGGGAGTAACCTCCTGCTAATGAAAGCAACAGGCTGGTCAAGGCCATCATCATTTGTTTGGGACAAAACTGCCCCTATCCCATGTTCAGAGGCATCAGTCTGCACAATGAACTGCTTAGAATAATCTGGAGCTTTTAGAACTGGTGCTGAGCACATTGCTTGTTTCAGGGTGTCAAAGGCCTGTTGGCATTCCACAGTCCAGTTCACTTTCTTGGGCATTTTCTTGGAGGTGAGTTCAGTGAGGGCTGTCACAATGGATCCATATCCCTTCACAAACCTCCTGTAATACCCAGTCAAGCCAAGGAATGCCCTGACTTGAGTCTGGGTTTTTGGAGCTACCCAGTCCAGAATAGTCTGGATCTTGGGTTGGAGTGGCTGAACTTGGCCTCCACCTACAAGGTGTCCCAAGTAAACCACAGTTCCCTGCCCTATCTGGCATTTGGATGCCTTGATAGAGAGGCCTGCAGATTGCAGAGCCTTCAAAACCTTCTTCAGGTGGACCAGGTGATCCTGCCAGGTGGAGCTAAAGACAGCAATATCATCAAGATAAGCTGTGCTAAAGGACTCCAAGCCAGCAAGGACTTGATTCACCAACCTTTGGAAGGTGGCAGGGGCATTCTTTAAACCAAAGGGCATAACAGTAAACTGATAATGCCCATCAGGTGTGGAGAATGCTGTTTTCTCTTTTGCTCCAGGTGCCATTTTTATTTGCCAGTACCCTGCTGTCAAGTCAAAGGTACTTAAGAATTTGGCAGCACCTAATTTGTCTATGAGCTCATCAGCTCTTGGAATTGGATGAGCATCTGTCTTGGTGACAGAATTGCGCCCTCTGTAGTCCACACAAAACCTCATCTCTTTCTTTCCATCTTTGGTGTGAGGTTTGGGGACTAAGACCACTGGGCTAGCCCAGGGGCTGTCAGAGCGCTCAATTACTCCCAATTCCAGCATCTTGTGGACTTCCACCTTGATGCTTTCCTTAACATGGTCAGACTGTCTAAAGATTTTGTTTTTGACAGGCATGCTGTCTCCTGTGTCCACATCATGGGTACACAGGTGTGTCTGACCAGGGGTTAAGGAGAAGAGTTCAGGAAACTGTTGTAGGACTCTCCTACAATCAGCTTGCTGTTGGCCAGAGAGGGTGTCTGAGTAGATCACTCCATCTACTGTGCCATCTTTTGGGTCTGATGACAGAAGATCAGGGAGAGGTTCACTCTCTGCCTCCTGATCCTCATCTGTTACCATCAACAGATTCACATCAGCCCTGTCATGGAAGAGTTTAAGGCGGTTCACATGGATCACCCTCTTGGGGCTCCTGCTTGTGCCCAGGTCCTCCAAGTAGGTGACCTGACTCTTCCTTTCTAGCACTGGGTAAGGGCCACTCCATTTGTCCTGGAGTGCCCTGGGAGCCACAGGCTCCAGAACCCAGACTTTCTGCCCTGGTTGGAACTCAACCAGTGCAGCCTTTTGGTCATACCAAAACTTCTGGAGCTGTTGGCTGGCCTCAAGGTTTTTGGTTGCCTTTTCCATGTACTCTGCCATTCTAGAGCGAAGGCCAAGTACATAGTCCACTATGTCCTGTTTAGGCTCATGGAGAGGTCTCTCCCAGCCTTCTTTAACAAGAGCAAGTGGTCCCCTTACAGGATGACCAAACAGAAGTTCAAAGGGTGAGAATCCTACTCCCTTCTGTGGCACCTCTCTGTAAGCGAAAAGCAGACATGGCAAGAGGACATCCCATCTCCTTTTGAGTTTTTCTGGGAGCCCCATGATCATGCCTTTTAATGTCTTGTTGAATCTCTCAACCAAGCCATTAGTTTGTGGATGGTAAGGTGTAGTGAATTTATAAGTCACTCCACACTCATTCCACATATGTTTCAGGTATGCTGACATGAAGTTGGCACCTCTGTCAGACACCACCTCCTTAGGGAAACCCACTCTGGTAAAGATACCAATGAGGGCCTTGGCTACTGCAGGGGCAGTAGTCGACCTAAGGGGAATAGCTTCAGGATACCTGGTAGCATGATCCACTACTACCAGGATATACATATTTCCTGAGGCTGTGGGAGGTTCTAGTGGACCAACTATGTCCACACCCACTCTTTCAAAGGGAACCCCCACCACTGGAAGTGGAATGAGGGGGGCCTTTGGATGCCCACCTGTCTTACCACTGGCTTGACAGGTAGGGCAGGAGAGGCAAAACTCCTTAACCATGTTGGACATATTGGGCCAGTAGAAGTGGTTGACTAACCTCTCCCACGTCTTGGTTTGTCCCAAATGTCCAGCAAGGGGAATGTCATGGGCCAATGTTAGGATGAACTCTCTGAACAGCTGAGGCACTACCACTCTCCTAGTGGCACCAGGTTTGGGGTCTCTGGCCTCAGTGTACAGGAGTCCATCTTCCCAATAGACCCTATGTGTTCCATTTTTCTTGCCTTTGGACTCTTCAGCAGCTTGCTGCCTAAGGCCTTCAAGAGAGGGACAGGTTTCTTGTCCCTTACACAGCTCCTCCCTTGAGGGTCCCCCTGGGCCTAAGAGCTCAACCTGATAAGGTTCAAGCTCCAAAGGCTCAGTTCCCTCAGAGGGCAGAACTTCTTCCTGAGAAGAGAGGTTCCCTTTCTTTTGCTGTGTTGCAGTTGGTTTCCCAACTGACTTTCCTGTTCTCTTGGTAGGCTGGGCCATTCTTCCAGACTCCAGCTCTACTTGTTCACCCTGTGCCTTGCACTGTGCTCTTGTTTTCACACACACCAGTTCAGGGATACCCAGCATTGCTGCATGGGTTTTTAGTTCTACCTCAGCCCATGCTGAGGACTCCAGGTCATTTCCAAGCAGACAGTCCACTGGGATATTTGAGGAGACCACCACCTGTTTCAGGCCATTGACCCCTCCCCATTCTAAAGTAACCATTGCCATGGGATGTACTTTTTTCTGATTGTCAGCGTTGGTGACTGTGTAAGTTTTTCCAGTCAGGTATTGGCCAGGGGAAACCAGTTTCTCTGTCACCATGGTGACACTGGCACCTGTATCCCTCAGGCCCTCTATTCTAGTCCCATTAATTAAGAGTTGCTGTCTGTATTTTTGCATGTTAGGCGGCCAGACAGCTAGTGTGGCTAAATCCACCCCACCCTCAGAAACTAGAGTAGCTTCAGTGTGGACCCTGATTTGCTCTGGGCACACTGTTGATCCCACTTGGAGACTAGCCATACCAGTGTTACCTGGATGGGAGTTTGGAGTGGAACCTTTCTTGGGACAGGCCTTGTCTCCAGTTTGGTGTCCATGCTGTTTACAGCTATGACACCAGGCCTTTTTGGGATCAAAGTTTTTACCCTTGTACCCATTGTTTTGTGAAGAGGCTCTGGGCCCACCCTCCTGTGCAGGTTTTTGGGGGCCTGTAGAAGACTCTTTACTATTTTTAGTTTTGGTTGTCTCATCACCCTTCCCCTGGGGAGTCTTTGTGACCCCTTTCTTTTGGTCACCCCCTGTTGAAGTCTTGGACACCCTTGTCTTGACCCAATGGTCCGCCTTCTTTCCCAATTCTTGGGGAGAAATTGGTCCTAGGTCTACCAGATGCTGATGCAGTTTATCATTGAAACAATTACTTAACAGGTGTTCTTTCACAAATAAATTGTACAGCCCATCATAATTACTTACACCACTGCCTTGAATCCAACCATCTAGTGTTTTCACTGAGTAGTCTACAAAGTCAACCCAGGTCTGGCTCGAGGATTTTTGAGCCCCCCTGAATCTAATCCTATACTCCTCAGTGGAGAATCCAAAGCCCTCAATCAGGGTACCCTTCATGAGGTCATAAGATTCTGCATCTTGTCCAGAGAGTGTGAGGAGTCTATCCCTACACTTTCCTGTGAACATTTCCCAAAGGAGAGCACCCCAGTGAGATCTGTTCACTTTTCTGGTTACACAAGCCCTCTCAAAAGCTGTGAACCATTTGGTGATGTCATCACCATCTTCATATTTAGTTACAATCCCTTTAGGGATTTTCAACATGTCAGGAGAATCTCTGACCCTATTTATGTTGCTGCCACCATTGATGGGTCCTAGGCCCATCTCTTGTCTTTGCCTCTCTATGGCTAGGATCTGTCTTTCCAAAGCCAATCTTTTGGCCATCCTGGCTAACTGGATGTCCTCTTCACTGGGGCTATCCTCAGTGATTTCAGAGGTGTTGGTCTCTCCTGTGAGGGAACCAGCATCTCTGACTATTATTTTTGGAGTCAGGGTTTGAGGGACCCTGTTCTCCTTAGATAGCGCTGGTAGGGGGGAATTGTCCTCCAAGTCACTATCCTCTTCCTCTGAGTTGCCACCCTCAGAGGGGTTGGCCTTTTCAAACTCTGCCAAAAGCTCCTGGAGCTGTATTTTGGTAGGTTTGGGGCCCATTGTTATTTTCTTTATTTTACAGAGTGACCTTAGCTCCCTCATCTTAAGATGGAGGTAAGGTGTGGTGTCGAGTTCCACCACAGTCACATCTGTGCTAGACATTTTGCTTCTAAAAGTTGGAATACTTTTTAAGAATCTACAACTGGTTCTAGAATCTAATTCAAACTTTTACAAACTTTTAAACTCTAAAAGAAATGCTAAACAGGATCTAACACAAGGCCCTAGCAGGTCTTTTAAGAATTTAGAAAACTTTTCAAATTGCAAAAATCAATTTCTAATGACAATTTTGGAATTTGTCGTGTGATCAGGTATTGGCTGAGTAGTCCAGCAAATGCAAAGTCTTGTACCCCACCGCTGATCCACCAATGTAGGAAGTTGGCTCTGTATGTGCTATTTCAAAGTAAGGAATAGCATGCACAGAGTCCAAGGGTTCCCCTTAGAGGTAAAATAGTGGTAAAAATAGATAATACTAATGCTCTATTTTGTGGTAGTGTGGTCGAGCAGTAGGCTTATCCAAGGAGTAGTGTTAAGCATTTGTTGTACATACACATAGACAATAAATGAGGTACACACACTCAGAGACAAATCCAGCCAATAGGTTTTGTTATAGAAAAATATCTTTTCTTAGTTTATTTTAAGAACCACAGGTTCAAATTTAACATGTAATATCTTGTTTGAAAGGTATTGCAGGTAAGTACATTAGGAACTTTGAATCATTTCAATTGCATGTATACTTTTCAAGTTATTGACAAATAGCTATTTTAAAAGTGGACACAGTGCAATTTTCACAGTTCCTGGGGGAGGTAAGTTTTTGTTAGTTTTACCAGGTAAGTAAGACACTTACAGGGTTCAGTTCTTGGTCCAAGGTAGCCCACCGTTGGGGGTTCAGAGCAACCCCAAAGTCACCACACCAGCAGCTCAGGGCCGGTCAGGTGCAGCGTTCAAAGTGGTGCCCAAAACGCATAGGCTAGAATGGAGAGAAGGGGGTGCCCCGGTTCCGGTCTGCTTGCAGGTAAGTACCCGCGTCTTCGGAGGGCAGACCAGGGGGGTTTTGTAGGGCACCGGGGGGGACACAAGCCCACACAGAAATTTCACCCTCAGCAGCGCGGGGGCGGCCGGGTGCAGTGTAGAAACAAGCGTCGGGTTTGTAATGGAAGTCAATGGGAGATCTAGGGATCTCTTCAGCGCTGCAGGCAGGCAAGGGGGGGGTTCCTCGGGGAAACCTCCACTTGGTCAAGGGAGAGGGACTCCTGGGGGTCACTCCTCCAGTGAAAGTCCGGTCCTTCGGGTCCTGGGGGCTGCGGGTGCAGGGTCTCTCCCAGGTGTCGGGACTTAGGATTCAAAGAGTCGCGGTCAGGGGAAGCCTCGGGATTCCCTCTGCAGGCGGCGCTGTGGGGGCTCAGGGGGGACAGGTTTTTGTACTCACAGTCTTAGAGTAGTCCTGGGGTCCCTCCTGAGGTGTTGGATCGCCACCAGCCGAGTCGGGGTCGCCGGGTGCAGTGTTGCAAGTCTCACGCTTCTTGCGGGGAGCTTGCAGGGTTCTTTAAAGCTGCTGGAAACAAAGTTGCAGCTTTTCTTGGAGCAGGTCCGCTGTCCTCGGGAGTTTCTTGTCTTTTCGAAGCAGGGGCAGTCCTCAGAGGATGTCGAGGTCGCTGGTCCCTTTGGAAGGCGTCGCTGGAGCAGGATCTTTGGAAGGCAGGAGACAGGCCGGTGAGTTTCTGGAGCCAAGGCAGTTGTCGTCTTCTGGTCTTCCTCTGCAGGGGTTTTCAGCTAGGCAGTCCTTCTTCTTGTAGTTGCAGGAATCTGATTTTCTAGGGTTCAGGGTAGCCCTTAAATACTAAATTTAAGGGCGTGTTTAGGTCTGGGGGGTTAGTAGCCAATGGCTACTAGCCCTGAGGGTGGGTACACCCTCTTTGTGCCTCCTCCCAAGGGGAGGGGGTCACAATCCTAACCCTATTGGGGGAATCCTCCATCTGCAAGATGGAGGATTTCTAAAAGTCAGAGTCACCTCAGCTCAGGACACCTTAGGGGCTGTCCTGACTGGCCAGTGACTCCTCCTTGTTGCTTTCTTTGTTCCCTCCAGCCTTGCCGCCAAAAGTGGGGGCCGTGGCCGGAGGGGGCGGGCAACTCCACTAAGCTGGAGTGCCCTGCTGGGCTGTGACAAAGGGGTGAGCCTTTGAGGCTCACCGCCAGGTGTTACAGCTCCTGCCTGGTGGAGGTGTTAGCATCTCCACCCAGTGCAGGCTTTGTTACTGGCCTCAGAGTGACAAAGGCACTCTCCCCATGGGGCCAGCAACATGTCTCTGGTGTGGCAGGCTGCTGGAACTAGTCAGCCTACACAGACAGTCGGTTAAGTTTCAGGGGGCACCTCTAAGGTGCCCTCTGTGGTGTATTTTACAATAAAATGTACACTGGCATCAGTGTGCATTTATTGTGCTGAGAAGTTTGATACCAAACTTCCCAGTTTTCAGTGTAGCCATTATGGTGCTGTGGAGTTCGTGTTTGACAGACTCCCAGACCATATACTCTTATGGCTACCCTGCACTTACAATGTCTAAGGTTTTGTTTAGACACTGTAGGGGTACCATGCTCATGCACTGGTACCCTCACCTATGGTATAGTGCACCCTGCCTTAGGGCTGTAAGGCCTGCTAGAGGGGTGGCTTACCTATACTGCATAGGCAGTGAGAGGCTGGCATGGCACCCTGAGGGGAGTGCCATGTCGACTTACTCGTTTTGTCCTCACTAGCACACACAAGCTGGCAAGCAGTGTGTCTGTGCTGAGTGAGAGGTCTCCAGGGTGGCATAAGACATGCTGCAGCCCTTAGAGACCTTCCTTGGCATCAGGGCCCTTGGTACTAGAAGTACCAGTTACAAGGGACTTATCTGGATGCCAGGGTCTGCCAATTGTGGATACAAAAGTACAGGTTAGGGAAAGAACACTGGTGCTGGGGCCTGGTTAGCAGGCCTCAGCACACTTTCAATTGTAAACATAGCATCAGCAAAGGCAAAAAGTCAGGGGGCAACCATGCCAAGGAGGCATTTCCTTACACCCACTTGCCAGGCCTAAACCTTCTCTTTTCTTACATGTAAGGCACCCATAAGATAGGCCCTAGGTAGCCCCAAGGGCAGGGTGCAGTGTATCGTTAAGGAAGGACATATAGTAATGTGTTTTATATGTCCTGACAGTGAAATATTGCTAAATTCGTTTTTCATTGTTGTAAGGCCTGTTCCTCTCATAGGTTAACATGGGGACTACCTTTAAATCTGATTGAAGTGTAGATTCCCTTTGGGAGCGGACGGACATGTGGAGTTTGGGGTCTCTGAGCTCACAATTTAAAAATACATCTTTTAGTAAAGTTGATTTTAAGATTGTGTGTTTGAAACTGCCACTTTCAGAAAGTGAGCATTTTCTTGCTTATACCATTTCTGTGACTCTGCCTGTTTGTGGATTTCCTGTCTGGGTCAGTTTGACAGTTGGGCTGGTTGCACCTCACACTAGACAGTGACACAAAGGGAGCTGGGGCGCAGCCTGCATATCCTGATGAGCCATCTGTGCTAGGAGCGAGGGGAGGAGTGGTCACTCACACCTGAAAGGGCTGTGCCTGCCCTAACACAATGCGGTCTCCAACCCCCTGGTGAGTGTCTGGGGCCTGGCCTGGGCAAGGCAGGATTTCACATTCACAAGAGACTTTGCTTTTAAGTAGGCGTACTTCAATGGAGAAATTGGGTATAAGAAGAGCACCCAAAGCCACAGACTTTAGAACATTTCTGGAAACAAGAGGAACCTCTGCCTGGAGGAGAGCTGAAGAGCTGAGGAAGAAGAGCTGCCCTGCCTGTGACTGTGCTTTGTGTAGCTATCCTGCAGTTGCTGCTTCTGCCAGAGTAAGAGGGCAAAGACTGGACTTTGTGTGCCTTCCATCTTGTGAAGAAATATCCAAGGGCTTGATGTAGAGCTTGCCTCCTGTCTTTTGAAGTCTCAGGGACAGCAAAGAATTCTCTCTAACAGCACCTGGAGTCTCTGGAGAGACTCCTGCTCTGACAAGTGGTGCCCTATCCAGTCCCTGGGCCCTTGAAAGGAAAGCTGGTGAAAATCCAAGGAAATCGACTTCGGACGACTTCGAACCGATGCCGCTGCTGAATCCGGTGATGCCGCCTGCAACCGACTCCGTGATCTTCGATGGAACGAGAAGACCTTCGCAGTCCCAACATCGTTGCAGCCCCGCTGAAGTCTGCGACTCTGTGGAAGTCGCCGCACCACGTCGTCACCGACACCGCTCGAAGTGCGTGGATTCAACATTTCGCTCAGACGCCGCGATCCCCGACTACGTGCATCAACTTGTTTTAATTTCTTTACGAAGGTACTGTACCTGGGGGTCTACGCGACTGCATGACCGGCCCCGCTGGTGTCAGATTGTTGGGAACGTCTCCGTTACGATGCCGTGTTAACACCTCATCAACGCATTTTTTGTTTCTAAGCGCTATTTTTGAGTTTAATCTTTAAAAATTCATTACTTGACTTGTGTATGTCGGATTTTTGTCGTTTCGGTCTTGTTTTGTTTAGATTAATATTTCCTATTTTTCTAAGCTATTGTTGTGTCATTTTGTATTGTCTTCATTAAGTTACTGTGTGTGTTGGTACAAATACTTTACACCTAGCACTCTGAAGTTAAGCCTACTGCTCTGCCAAGCTACCAAGGGGGTTTGCAGGAGTTAGCTGTGGTTGATTCTCTTTTACCCTGACTAGAGTGAGTGTCCTTGCTTGAACAGGGGGTAACCTGACTGTCAACCAAAGACCCCATTTCTAACACGAATAAACATTTAAAATTTAGCAGTTTCAAAGTTGAAGACTGTGTAATAATTAAAGCACATATTGACTGTGCATCTTGGTCTAAGTTTACCCGAATTTCTAAAGTGATTAAACTTTTCAAAAATGCTGTAAAACTGTTGATGGTAGAATTTGGAATTAAAATAGGGTTGTGAGAGTTAATGCTGAACAGACTTGAGTCTAAAAGTAAAAAGGAGCAGGCCAGGTCCCATGTCATAGCAATGGAACAATGGAATGTCTCAATTGAGATTGAATGAGACACAGTGGTGAACTCACAGCTTTCTCTAATGCTGTTCGGTAAGCAGTGCTCACCCATAAGAACTGCCATGGGAGCTGCATCTCTGCTACATTTTCATGTCGGTGGTGAGTGCTGTTCGGGTGCCCGAGGTGTTGGGTTTCAAAAGCGTTTGGGAATAGGCTCCACTGTATCTTGAAGACTGAGAGGCTATGAAGTGTAAGCCAGCAACTGAACAGGGCTCATCCACCTTGGTTGTTGTTATATGTCATGTTTTATTTGGGCGGGAAGGGACATTATGCAGCAAATGGTGACAATGCAGTCCTTCAAGAAGGATCTCACGTATTCCACTGAGGTGTATGAAGGATCTTGCAGATTCAATGAGGCGTATGACACTCACCCAAAGCACATGGCATGGTGCTGTATGTCAAGAAAGCAAAAAAAAAAAAAACACATATAGTTCAGAACTAAATGAAGCAACCTGTGTGTCTGACTCCTTGCTGCTTCAGTTCTCTCTACCCATCCTTTGTTCTTTCTCCTGCTCATCTCAGTAGCCCTGATGGTCCCTAGATAACTGTAATTTGGCTCAAGAGACTGCCTGAACTGGATGAGGATGTTGTTGTAGATATGGTGTGTGTGTGTTATTTTTGTATTTTTTTACATCTTTTGGTCAAGACTTGACTCAAGCTTCAAAAAAGAAATGAAAACAAGTTTCATAAAAAGCATGAGTCCATACAGTGACAGAAATATAAACTTTGTTAATCAATATCACAGCCTGAACTGTCGCTAAGACTCAGTGCGCCTTTTTATGCTGCTGCTTGGCAAAGCTGGCCAGAAGTCCAAGGGCGAGGCTGCAGACGACTTTAGAGACACTCAGTGGTAGCATACTACTGGCTGTGTCAGAAAAAAGGGAATCTTACTCCCAAATAGAACTACCATGCAACATCTAATAGTAACAACTAAAGGTCCTTATGCAACATCTTGTTTGTGTGCCAGAGATACATAAATTGCACTCTGACAACGTGGGGGTACCACAGTGGGCAGCTGGTGGAGTAAAGTCCACAGAAAGGCAGGGATATGACAGAAGACGGGTGGCTTCAAGTAGATTTAGAGGGTGGCATGAGGAAAGGCCTCTGTTGCTGGTATCCTTCACTTCTTTGTGCAGGATCAACAAGGTTTTTCTGCAGTTGGGTAGCAGCAGACTTAAGATATATTTTTTAATTGGATTATAATCATTGAGAGCAGTGCTAAGGTCATGAAGAGCTCAGAATAATACATGAGGAATAGAGGGGGGAATTTATTGAATCCTAGTATAATGACTCTGGCTTGGGTGGGGCTGGATAAAGATTGGCCGCTAGCAGTGTGGCGGCAGAAGCCCTAGGTTCCTCACTACCTAGGGAAAAGTGTCTAGCAAATGGGTTTAGCTTCATTGTCAGAAAGGTCAAATCAGAAGGAAGGATTTTTGTGTTAGCTGGGCTAGGAAAAAGACAAGATAATTTGCAAATCTGGTGTCCTCACCTGTAGCGTGGATTGGAGAAAATTGGCTGAGCCAGCCCATGGTCCACATTGCTTAGGAGCAATCGGCTATAAGGCAAGTATGCTGCAGTATTTTAAGGAGCCACATGGGAGGATGGAATGAGTGAGGCAGACATTAGTGCACTTGTACAGCAACACAGAAAGGGCTGCGTCGGCTCCCGAGGCTACAGTTCTCTTAATGGGACTGTAGGTGGTGTGCATGTTGTTGCAAATAAGAATGCGGGTAGAAAGATAGTAAAAGGAATTAATCACGACGCAAGCACCCCACCCACGAAAAGAAGGGGAAGAGCCTAAGGGGGTCATTCTGACCCTGGCGGCCGGTGGCCGCCAGGGCCACCGACCACGGGAGCACCGCCAACAGGCTGGCGGTGCTCCCACGAGAATTCTGACCGCGGCGGTTCAGCCGCGGTCAGAAGCGGCAAGTCGGCGGGCTCCCGCCGACTTACCGCTGCTCCGGGGAATCCTTCATGGCGGCGGAGCGCGCTCCGCCGCCATGAGGATTCTGACAGCCCCTACCGCCATCCTGTTCATGGCGGGAAACCCGCCATGAACAGGATGGCGGTAGGGGGTGCCGCGGGGCCCCTGGGGGCCCCTGCCGTGCCCATGCCAATGGCATGGGCACGGCAGGGGCCCCCGTAAGAGGGCCCCGCAAAGTATTTCAGTGTCTGCCTTGCAGACACTGAAATACGCGACGGGTGCAACTGCACCCGTCGCACCCCTGCAACTACGCCGGCTCAATTCTGAGCCGGCGTCCTCGTTGCAGGGGCATTTCCTCTGGGCCGGCGGGCGCTCTTTCGGAGAGCGCCCGCCGGCCCAGAGGAAATGTTTAAATGGCCGCCGCGGTCTTTTGACCGCGGTGCGGTCATTTCAGGGCGGTACCTTGGCGGACGGCCTCCGCCGTCCGCCAAGGTTAAAATCACCCCCTAAGTGTAGGAAAGTGCCCTGTTTGTATGATCACCACCCCCCCAAGCTTTGGACTGATGCGGCTGGTTTTTCAACTCTGAAGTGTATGTGCTCTGACCCCTAAAAGTATGTGCACAATTGGCTAATACTTGATTGGCATATTTTTCGTATCTGTGTGCTGGCTCGGGGGACCCCTGCATTGCCCATGCCAAATGCATAGGCAGTGCAGGGGCCCCCCTGCACGCCATCTCTGTCAGACATTTCATGGCGTTGCTACCGCCATGAAACCGGTGGTGGAGAGGGGAGTTGTAATCCCCAGCGGATTGGGACTGCCAGCACTGTCAGTCTGCCCTGTGGCGGTAAAAATGACAGTGCTGGTGGTCTGACCGCGGGAGCACCGCCAACAGGCTGGCGGTGCTCCCACGAGAATTCTGACCGCGGCGGTTCAGCCGCGGTCAGAAGCGGCAAGTCGGCGGGCTCCCGCCGACTTACCGCTGCTCCGGGGAATCCTTCATGGCGGCGGAGCGCGCTCCGCCGCCATGAGGATTCTGACAGCCCCTACCGCCATCCTGTTCATGGCGGGAAACCCGCCATGAACAGGATGGCGGTAGGGGGTGCCGCGGGGCCCCTGGGGGCCCCTGCCGTGCCCATGCCAATGGCATGGGCACGGCAGGGGCCCCCGTAAGAGGGCCCCGCAAAGTATTTCAGTGTCTGCCTTGCAGACACTGAAATACGCGACGGGTGCAACTGCACCCGTCGCACCCCTGCAACTACGCCGGCTCAATTCTGAGCCGGCGTCCTCGTTGCAGGGGCATTTCCTCTGGGCCGGCGGGCGCTCTTTCGGAGAGCGCCCGCCGGCCCAGAGGAAATGTTTAAATGGCCGCCGCGGTCTTTTGACCGCGGTGCGGTCATTTCAGGGCGGTACCTTGGCGGACGGCCTCCGCCGTCCGCCAAGGTTAAAATCACCCCCTAAGTGTAGGAAAGTGCCCTGTTTGTATGATCACCACCCCCCCAAGCTTTGGACTGATGCGGCTGGTTTTTCAACTCTGAAGTGTATGTGCTCTGACCCCTAAAAGTATGTGCACAATTGGCTAATACTTGATTGGCATATTTTTCGTATCTGTGTGCTGGCTCGGGGGACCCCTGCATTGCCCATGCCAAATGCATAGGCAGTGCAGGGGCCCCCCTGCACGCCATCTCTGTCAGACATTTCATGGCGTTGCTACCGCCATGAAACCGGTGGTGGAGAGGGGAGTTGTAATCCCCAGCGGATTGGGACTGCCAGCACTGTCAGTCTGCCCTGTGGCGGTAAAAATGACAGTGCTGGTGGTCTGACCGCGGTGCTACCTCCGCAGTCGCAAAGTGGCTATCAGACCGCCACATTGGCGGCGGTCTAACCATCACTGCAAGCCTGGCGGTCACAAGACCACCAGGGTTGTAATGAGGGCCTGAGTATTGACCTTCTCGAGGTGTCCCCTAGACAGAAGTAAGAATGGATTCCTGACTACTGTCAAGAAAGATATGCTTACCTTCTAAAAACTTCTGAGACCACTGTAACCGAGAGACCAGTTGATTAGTTATGACTACACCTGCACAGGACTCCACTGGTGCATCACGGGAGATTGAATTCTGACACTGGGGACGATGCCTGATGCTCATAGGCATCGGTGTGGCCACAGAAAGACTCACTGCATATCTTCAGCATCCTGCAGACACACCAACAGCATTCCTAGCATCAGGACCCCTTCTATACGGGACCGTAATAAAGTACCAGTGTTAGACCTGGAATCTTTTGGGGTAGTTTTCCCTGACTTTTTGCTTTCTGACCTCCTGCTTTGACCGTTTGCTGAACTTCATTTTTGATTGCTTTAGGACTCTGCCTGCACACTTTATCACTGCTATTCAGTGCTAAAGTGCATTTGCTCCGTGTCTAAAACATGGTACTATTGCCTTCTCCATCATTGGCATATTTGATTTACTAGTAAGTCCCCAGTAGAGTGAACGATGTGTGCCCAGGGCCTGTAAGTCAAGTTCTACTAGTGGGCCTGCAGCACTGGTTGTGCCACCCATTATAGTAGCCTTTCAAACATGTCTCAGACCTGCCACTGCACAGCCTGTGTGTGCAGGTTTAACTGCCACTTCAACCTGGCAATTGTACCCATTTACCGGGACCAAATCTTCCTTTTTATTACATGTAAGTCACCCCTAAGCAGGCCCTAGTTAGCCCCAAGCACAGGGTGCAGTCTATTTAAAAAGTTAGACATTGCACATTTAAGTTTAACATGTCCAGATAGTGAAAAACCTTTAAATTTGTTTTTCATATTGCAAGGACTCTCTCTCTCTTAGGCTACTATTGGAATTACCTTGAAATATCTTTTAAGTGCTATTTCCAATTGGGAAAAGATAGAAATATGGAATTTGGAGACTCTGGACTCACAATTTGAAATACATCTTTTGGTAAAGTTGGGTTATAAATTGCAGGTCTGAAAATATCACTTTTAGAAAGGTGACATTTTCTTGCTTTAACAATTTGTGCCTTAGCCTGCCTCTGACGACATGTCTGGGTTAAGGTGAAAGCTACATTTGGCTCCATCATGGTCGGACTGCATTTTTGGATTTGCCCCAGTCCAGCTCGACCAGATAGCTCTGGTTGGAGCTATTGTCTCCTAAGCACTGCATTCATATTTAACCTTTAAACGTTCATAACTTAACTTGTGGATGTTGGATTTTTTTGTCATTTTGGTCTTGTTTGACTGAGGTAAATATTAGCTCTTTTTGATGGGGAGTCCTTTTGTGGTGTTTTCACTGTGTTACTATGTGTGTGCACAAATACTTTGCATATTGCCTCTTTAGTTTAGCCTGACTGCTCTGTGTCAAGCTACTAGAGGGTGAGCACAGGTATACTTTTAGTATATATCTTACTTGCCCTGACTAGAATTTTGGTCCCTACTTGGACAGACTGCAAACCTCTGCCAATTAGAGACCCAATTTCTAAAAACCAGGATACAGGAAGGATCCCTAGTCTGTTGGACTCAACGGGTAACTGTACCTTGAGACCTGAAAAGTCTTGATGACTGGATTCCAACCTGTTGTGGCTGCCCAAGAGAGATTTCATAGCTGTTTTAGTCTATTGGCACAAAATCGTTAAAGTACTTGCAATGATTTATTGAACCCTAAAGATTGCTCAACAATGATTTATTCTAACTTTGAAAACTCATGTCTCCTGTTTCCGTCAATAGCTTTTTGTGTCATTTTGGTGTCTAAAGATAAAAGTAATCTCTTTTTTTATAAATTGGTGTTGGATCTTTATTGAGTTTTGTTTCTCACTTCTTTACTGTTTTGATACTTTTAAATGCTTTACACGTGTTCCTTTGTTCCTCTGTGCCATAGCTAACCACATAATAATCCACTGCTCCACACAGATGCAAATTAAATATCCTGGATGGCTCATTAATGGAGAATAGAGGTGTAGGAAGTTGGCTCTGTATGTGCTATTTCAAAGTAAGGAATAGCATGCACAGAGTCCAAGGGTTCCCCTTAGAGGTAAAATAGTGGTAAAAAGAGATAATACTAATGCTCTATTTTGTGGTAGTGTGGTCGAGCAGTAGGCTTATCCAAGGAGTAGTGTTAAGCATTTGTTGTACATACACATAGACAATAAATGAGGTACACACACTCAGAGACAAATCCAGCCAATAGGTTTTGTATAGAAAAATATCTTTTCTTAGTTTATTTTAAGAACCACAGGTTCAAATTTAACATGTAATATCTTGTATGAAAGGTATTGCAGGTAAGTACATTAGGAACTTTGAATCATTTCAATTGCATGTATACTTTTCAAGTTATTCACAAATAGCTATTTCAAAAGTGGACACAGTGCAATTTTCACAGTTCCTGGGGGAGGTAAGTTTTTGTTAGTTTTACCAGGTAAGTAAGACACTTACAGGGTTCAGTTCTTGGTCCAAGGTAGCCCACCGTTGGGGGTTCAGAGCAACCCCAAAGTTACCACACCAGCAGCTCA
Source organism: Pleurodeles waltl (assembly GCF_031143425.1). NCBI lineage: Eukaryota > Metazoa > Chordata > Amphibia > Caudata > Salamandridae > Pleurodeles > Pleurodeles waltl. Next base: position 135,741,012 of record NC_090448.1, read on the forward strand.
GGGCCGGTCAGGTGCAGAGTTCAAAGTGGTGCCCAAAACGCATAGGCTTCAATGGAGCGAAGGGGATGCCCCGGTTCCGGTCTGCTTGCAGGTAAGTACCCGCGTCTTCGGAGGGCAGACCAGGGGGGTTTTGTAGGGCACCGGGGGGGACACAAGCCCACACAGAAATTTCACCCTCAGCGGCGCGGGGGCGGCCGGGTGCAGTGTTAGAACAAGCGTCGGGTTCGCAATGGAAGTCAATGAGAGATCAAGGGATCTCTTCAGCGCTGCAGGCAGGCAAGGGGGGGCTTCCTCGGGGAAACCTCCACTTGGGCAAGGGAGAGGGACTCCTGGGGGTCACTTCTGCAGTGAAAGTCCGGTCCTTCAGGTCCTGGGGGCTGCGGGTGCAGGGTCTTTTCCAGGCGTCGGGACTTAGGTTTCAGAGAGTCGCGGTCAGGGGAAGCCTCGGGATTCCCTCTGCAGGCGGCGCTGTGGGGGCTCAGGGGGGACAGGTTTTGGTACTCACAGTCGTAGAGTAGTCCGGGGGTCCTCCCTGAGGTGTTGGTTCTCCACCAGCCGAGTCGGGGTCGCCGGGTGCAGTGTTGCAAGTCTCACGCTTCTTGCGGGGAGATTGCAGGGTTCTTTAAAGCTGCTTCTTTGGATAAAGTTGCAGTCTTTTTGGAGCAGGTCCGCTGTCCTCGGGAGTTTCTTGTCGTCGTCGAAGCAGGGCAGTCCTCAGAGGATTCAGAGGTCGCTGGTCCCTTTGGAAGGCGTCGCTGGAGCAGAGTTCTTTGGAAGGCAGGAGACAGGCCGGTGAGTTTCTGGAGCCAAGGCAGTTGTTGTCTTCTGGTCTTCCTCTGCAGGGGTTTTCAGCTAGGCAGTCCTTCTTCTTGTTGTTGCAGGAATCTAATCTTCTAGGGTTCAGGGTAGCCCTTAAATACTAAATTTAAGGGCGTGTTTAGGTCTGGGGGGTTAGTAGCCAATGGCTACTAGCCCTGAGGGTGGGTACACCCTCTTTGTGCCTCCTCCCAAGGGGAGGGGGTCACATCCCTAATCCTATTGGGGGAATCCTCCATCTGCAAGATGGAGGATTTCTAAAAGTTAGAGTCACCTCAGCTCAGGACACCTTAGGGGCTGTCCTGACTGGCCAGTGACTCCTCCTTGTTGCTTTCTTTGTTCCCTCCAGCCTTGCCGCCAAAAGTGGGGGCCGTGGCCGGAGGGGGCGGGCAACTCCACTAAGCTGGAGTGCCCTGCTGGGCTGTGACAAAGGGGTGAGCCTTTGAGGCTCACCGCCAGGTGTTACAGCTCCTGCCTGGGGGAGGTGTTAGCATCTCCACCCAGTGCAGGCTTTGTTGCTGGCCTCAGAGTGACAAAGGCACTCTCCCCATGGGGCCAGCAACATGTCTCTAGTGTGGCAGGCTGCTGGAACTAGTCAGCCTACACAGACAGTCGGTTTAGTTTCAGGGGGCACCTCTAAGGTGCCCTCTGGGGTGTATTTTGCAATAAAATGTACACTGGCATCAGTGTGCATTTATTGTGCTGAGAAGTTTGATACCAAACTTCTCAGTTTTTAGTGTAGCCATTATGGTGCTGTGGAGTTCGTGCAAAACAGACTCCCAGACCATATACTCTTATGGCTACCCTGCACTTACAATGTCTAAGGTTTTGCTTAGACACTGTAGGGGCACAGTGCTCATGCACTGGTACCCTCACCTATGGTATAGTGCACCCTGCCTTAGGGCTGTAAGGCCTGCTAGAGGGGTGTCTTACCTATACTGCATAGGCAGTGAGAGGCTGGCATGGCACCCTGAGGGGAGTGCCATGTCGACTTACTCATTTTGTTCTCACCAGCACACACAAGCTGGTAAGCAGTGTGTCTGTGCTGGGTGAGGAGTCTCTAGGGTGGCATAATACATGCTGCAGCCCTTAGAGACCTTCACTGGCATCAGGGCCCTTGGTACTAGAAGTACCAGTTACAAGGGACTTATCTGGATGCCAGGGTCTGCCAATTGTCGATACAAAAGTACAGGTTAGGGAAAGAACACTGGTGCTGGGGCCTGGTTAGCAGGCCTCAGCACACTTTCAATTGTAAACATAGCATCAGCAAAGGCAAAAAGTCAGGGGGTAACCATGCCAAGGAGGCATTTCCTTACAAGAGGGGTAAGGTAGAAGAAGCTGGAAATGAGGTTGCTTTAGTAAGGGGGTGTTTTGGACAAATCAGATGTCCTAATGGGAATAGAAGCCAAAGCAGGTTTTGGAAGCATGTAGGAAAGTTACAAAGACAATGTTTCAGGAGAAATTAATGGATTCCTCAGCTTGATACACTACATAGGGTAGGGCATTGTTGGAAGGTAAGAGCCAGACAAATAGAAATGGGTTTGACTGGCAGAGGGAATTTAGGTGCAGGAAGATGCAGTGATAAAGCTTGGATGGGCTTGTGGGCTCCATAGGAGTACACAACTTTCAGGCAGGTGTGCCATGGGTGTGAAGGCTAGCAATCCTGATGGAAGATATCAGGGATGGTTTTCATATACTGATGAAGTTCAAGGTGGCTTCAGAACACAGACCTGAAATGAAGGAGAGGACAAGGCTGATGTGGGGGAGAGGGGGAAGGATCATCAGCGCCATTACCGGTGAAACATTCTAAATTATGGAGGGGTGCAAGGTGCTGGAGATGGCAAGCTGCTAGGATCTAAGTCGTGCAGGAATGAGGCATATGAAGAGGTAGTTAATTACTTGGATTGCATTGAAGATTTGGATAATTTGAAGAAGGAGAGACTGTTGATTGGAAGGATGAGCATTCAGAGAGTTTACAGGAATGAAGGAAGTGGCAGTTGTTGGGGAAATTATGGGACAAGGGGTCAAATGAAGTGGGTTGGAGATTTGGTGCCCTGAAGAAGACAGCAGTGGCAAATCGGAAAAAGGTGCTGTACAATGACTAGAAGAGGAGTGTAAGCGGACAAGAAAGAGCACAGCCTGCTGCAATGTGTGGCATGTTACAACAAGAGATGGCAGGATGGTGGTCAGCTTGAGATGTTGGAGAGAATCCCTTAAAAGGGATGCTATGAGACTTAATTTGGTGGTTGTTGTGAATAATGTAATAGTGGATACGAGTTACAAGGTGGATTGTAATGCAGGTGGTGGTGGGCATAACAGTAGGTACAAAAATCGGTAGCGAGGGTGAGAAAAATTAGAAGACAAAAAGGTCATGGATGTAAATAGAGAATCCAAACACAAAGTGGAATAAAGGAATAAGAAGGATGAAGTGATAAAGGATGAGAAGAAGGAAGGAGGGAGAAAGAGGTGGAGGAGAAAAGAGAAGCTGACGCTTTTACACATTGCCATTCCCAGATTCAATTGTTTCATGATTAGGGGTGGTACCAAGGAAGACACCAGGTGGGCTTCCCGTGAAACATCACTTGCCTTGGCCAGAAGGTTAGTCAGGTGATGATTTGATTTTGCAGACTGACACTTCGGTGCAATGTGACAGTATGTGATTGGCTTGATAATGTGCTGTGGCGAAGGGGATGAAGGGGCGTAATGCTATATCAAGTCTTAGTTCAGGCTTCTGTTTCATATGAGTGATTTCCGATTATTGAGTTTTCAGTTTGAAGTTGTAGTATATGTTGGCAAGGGGCTGTTGATGGGTTGAACAATTTCTGTTCAATTTTAAAGCTTTTATCTGCTTTTCTGCACTAGGCATTTGATACTGATATACTAACACATTACTTTGATGACTTTGTATTTGAGGGATCCTAGAACAGAGAGATATGTGGGTTGGCTTTGATACAGTTTCAAATTTTGATGGCTGACATGAGTGTTCCGTTAACACCAGACAAAACAAAAGGATATAGTTCAGTGTTGACCTGTCCTGGGCATTGAGTTGGACACAGTAGATTCACCCAAGGAAAGGACAGATGAAATGTTCCTTTCGTTGGGGGAAGCCTCAGCAGCAATGTAAATGGAGTTGAGGAAGGACTGGTTATTCTGTCATAAACTTGACAAATATCCTATTCCCCTTCTTACAGTTGCCTTAAGATATAATTTATTTTCAATAAGACAGACATGATATGCATCACATTTGGGACAGACTAACCTGTCTGCCAAACTCTAAATCAGGCCCTTGCTTTTGCGATGGCTAGGGTGGTGTTGCGCAGCATATGGTGAAGTTTCCCTTGGCTTTACTGGCAGATTTAAGAGTTGGAAGTATTTTTTGCGTATTTCAAAGGTATCTCCATGTGGGGACAGGATGATGAGATGCACTGATAATTTTAGGTTTTTTCTGATGTGGTGTGGGCAGGTGGCTTGGGGTGATTTTGAGATGGGAGACAGTGTGTTGAGTAGTGAGAAATGAGTTAGTTGAAACAGTGCAGGAGCTTTGTGTTCTTGGAACTTTTTCTTTTGGGGTGGCATTGGTGCTTTCGGGAAAGGATTTGGCAGATGAAAAGAAACTTTTCAAATTGACAGTGCAAGTGGTTGCACTAATGAATGTGCAGAAGGAAACTAAGACACAATGTTGAAGGTGCTGAGGATAGCCACGGTGGGTTGCTTACATCATAACATTCTGTTTTGAGCCAGGCATGTGCCAAGAGTAAACATAAAATCACTAATGCTTTGTTTTGGGCTGGCATCAGGAGCGGGTGTGGAGATGATGAGGATACCACATGAGCTGTGGTCTGTAGGAGAATATGAGAATTAGAGTTAGTTGAGAACTCATTGGCAGTATCTAATAGCGAGAGTAATAGGCAGGCATGGAAGGAGATTCTGGGTAGCAGAGTTGTAAGGAGGGCTGACTGTGGAGTAGGATTGTTGTATGGGAGGAACAATTATTATCATTATTAGAGACTGGATTATCAGTGGTCACTAATGCAGGGAAATTATTAGGAATATCTTTTTATGTCAGAAATATATGAGGGTATGACCCTCGGGGCACGTTTTGTGAGAGAGTTTTGAGTGGTTCTGCTAAGGAAACAGTTCTGCAGCATGCCACTGGCATTGTATCACAGCAGCATTGTTTAGAGATATTTGGGGTTGTTAGATGTTTGTTATAGTTCTGATATGAACAGGGTTTGTTTCTGCCTTGCAAGATTTGGTGATTTTATGGTGCATTTAGTATTTTTGAAATATTAGGAGGAAGAAGGAGGCCAGGACTTTTTAAGTGAGAGGTAAAATGTCATGGGAGATGAAGGTGGGATTATATGGTTCAGGCAGTCTACAACTGACTAGGTTGGCATCAAAAATGGGCTTGTTGTACCTCCATTGGTAACAATGTACAGTGCAGTGAAGTTTGGGGAGAGGTTTATTGCCATGAGGAAGTGTACAAGCTGATAATTTTTAAGTTCCTAGGAGTGCTTAGAAGAGACTTGACTACATGTGGGTTACCATTGTGGCATAATTACACTCATTCCTTTAGATTTGCGGTGGCCACGGAAGTTGATAGGCAGAGTGTTTCACGGTTTGAGATCCAGCCAATTGGGTCTTGGAGGTCTGCTTGCTATGAGAACTAAGTGATACTGGAAAGTGTGTTTTTTAACAGGATTGTTATTGTGTATTCCTCAGAGACAGCTACACAGTAGAGGGACTGGGTATTGGCAGGATGGGGGACTGAGCTGAACACAGCCCCACAGCACTTTGAAGTCACTGCTTCAGCACACACACAGAAATAACATGAAACTAGCCTTTTGTGACTGCACACATCCTGGGACCAGGTCAGGGAGGTGGGAAAATCCAGACATTTCTTCCACTTCAAAGCTGGAACTAGGTATAAAATGAGGACCCTCAGACCAACTCTTCAGTTCACTTCTGGACCTGTGGAAGGACTCTCTCAGAGGACTGCCTTGCTGCCTGTGGCCTGCTGTGTACTTCAGAGGATTGCCTTGCTGCACCAAGGCAACTGCCCTGCTGCCTGAAGCCTGTCCTGTTCCATAAAAGGACTGCTCTGCTGCTTGAAACATACTTTCCTGCTTGCATACTTCCAGAGTACTCCAAGGGCTAATTGGCTGGCCTCCTGATCAGAGCCTCAGGGACAGAAAGGCTCCAACCATCTTGATTTCACACGTGGACCTAGCCTGAGTAAGTCCTGGCCCTCCAAGTGGTGCCCCTCCAATCCAGGACCCTTGGAAGTGGTGCTAATAGTGCTCAAATCCAAAACTTGGGACTTAAAAAATGTTCTGCCAAAAAGTGCTCTGAGAAAGAAAAGGAGACCGGGCCCTGCCAGCTTGCCGATCCACAAAAGTGCATTAATGGATTGCCTGACTTCATGGCAGCTCCTCCTACATTCTTCTCTAAACCAGTACAGACAGTGATGAGTAAAATTACCAAGGTGCAAAGAAAGCTGCCTGCCGTTTTGTTGAAGAAGTCTCCCTTCCCTCCGATGCTTGCACTCCTTGATTAAGTGCTTGGTTCTCTGAGGGTTACCATCACCCACTCTGATTGTTCAATATACTATACAAGTTGTTGTTATTATGCTTCTCACCTGTGTTGGACCATAATCATTCTTACTACTTGACTAATACTTCCCATGTATCCCCTTGTCCTGATGAGACACCTGTACCTTGTTGAGAAAAACAAAAACAAGAATTTGATATAGACCTGATAGTTTTAAATGTTTTTGTTGTTTGTAAGAAAAATGCATGCAACATATTTTAATTGCACTTTATATGCACTTGTTTTATGGCACTTTGGATAGTGGTTATCTTGATCGCTGGGAGGCACTGCACTGACATATTGAATGTGACAATAATAGCTAATGTTACCTAATGCAAGCTGTCTGTGATACATCACGGTCTGGATATGAGGTTTCTTGTGTGCCATTGATTCCATTCAGTTAAATTGACTTATTAATAAGAAATTAATTGAATAATACCAATGACAACCACTGTTATTATAAAGTGTTAATGGCCCAAGTTCCCGTGGGTTTAAAGGCATCTCTTGTATTATAAGTGATGCTCTTCTCTGCAGCAGCAAATCCTGTTCAGTGGCTTCTTGAGGAAGAGGTATGTGGTCTCATAGAGCTCTTGTCTGCTACAGCCTTCAGCATCTGCGTGTGTAGAGGTGCTGTTTGTTGTGGTTGTGACGTGTGTGGGTGCAGTGTCAATCCGCTTGCAGAACTGTAACATCTAAATACGGCGGACAGAACACAGTTGGCTGGACGTTTTTTGGGGGGTTCACCATCGACGCAACTTTTCGGTAACACCACCAAGATCTAAATAAGGCCCTAAGCCTGAACGGAGAAATCATCACTGTGACTGTCTAGCGTCTTCCCGATAACAACTATCATTGAAAACCAGTGGCTGCCTTGCCCAAATAAACTTTACATTCTCAGTCATTTTCTTTCCAAAAATGTTCCAAGTCCGAAGGTAACCAGGGACCAGGCCAAATCCAATTAGTGTATTTGAACTGCGCCCCATCGTGGTTGGCCATAACTGTTGAGTTGAATCTCATGGGACTAGATGTCTGTTGTTGGTGATTTGATCCTTTGGGTACTATTTTTCACTTTAAAAATTAATAACTCCGGTTCTACTTGTTGGATTTTAGTTTTTTTGGTGTCAAATCATTTTTTGATTAATGCTCTATTTTTCCAAATTGATGTGGGATTTTTCTTGTGCTGTGTGTTAATTTTAACACTGTTTAAATACTGCATAAATACTTTACATATTGCTTCTAATTTAAGTCGGACTAATTTTGTGCCAAGATAGTAGAGGGTTAAGCACACGTTAATTTAGTAACTTGTGTAAGGGTTAAATGTGATACTTTCTGGGGGCTTTAATGCCAAGCTAGGCAGTGATGTAACCGTTTTTGATGAAAAGATGTTTGAAGGAGGAGTGCAGTGAGATGGTACCCAGGAGAAAGACAACTGGAATTGTAGTTTGTCTTTTTTTATTTCTAATTTTGATTTGTGTAATGCGATGGCACATACAGGTGAGTCTTATAATAATATTCCTACTTATATCTCTGCTGATGGTCACTTGGTGAGCGATTATATTTTTGTTTCTAGACACCTTGTGCCTTGGATCAATGGTGCAGCTGCTATACATTCTACTGACCACAACCCGTTGACTACTGTGGTATCAACCCCCACAGAGAAACAGGCTGTTTTGGAAGGTGTCTGTAGTGTCCTAGGGCTAAAAGACAAAGGAAGAAGGTTAGTGTGGATGGGGTAAATATTGCTGGGATTTTGATGAAATTGTGTTCAGTGTACCTGTGATTAATTGATTGTTAATACCCAACTTAGAACCTTTGCTGTCAGTTGAGGCATTTGCACATTGGGCTGAGTCGCAGGAAATCTTTTATTGAAACCAGCTAGGGGGCATATGACAGTATCCCATTCCTGGTTTGATAGCTGTGAAAGAGCATGTGCCCAACTCCATTGGGCCCTTTAGGTTGAGCCTACAGATTGAGCAATTATTCCCAGGTTCAGGAAGGAATATAAGTTAACTCCAAAGCGTAGGAAACTAGATATGCAGCATGATTCCTGGGCCAATTTAGCCAATACCTGCAACAAGAAAGACACCAAACTCTTTTGGCATACTACCAATGATATTAGATGGGGGAACAATGGTCACTACATGCTTGACATAACTATTAACCTGGATGAATGGGTTAACCATTTTAGTAAGATTGATAACGCTGGTGTGTTCAATAATATGTCTTGTGCATTACCCCCTTCTGTGACTTACCAACTGAATATCAAATTTTCCTTTGCTGGAGTAACTGCGGCTACTTAATAGCAAGGATTGTCCTTTATAGGCTAGTAAGTTAGGCTGAGCCCACAGTTGCTCTCTCCAAGCAGCAGTATGGGTTTCAAAATGGTTCGGGCACCTTTGAGCAGTGTCTCAACCTTCATTTGGTGATAGGTAAATATACTATTGCTAAGCAGGGGTCCATCTTTCTAACCTTCATGGACCTCTTGTGCGCATTTGATTTGGTGATGAGGTCCCTTCTGTGGGACAAACTGGAGGCTAAAGGGTCGAGAAGGAGCTTTTGGGTTTTTTACAGGCTCTCCACTACAATACCTCTGCTGTTGTGAGATATGGGAAAAATGGGGAAGACACCAATATTTTAGTCTAGGGTGGTCGGTACCTCAAGGGTAAGTGCTTGCCCCATCCTCTTTTTATTGTATGTCACTGGGCTGGAAGAGGTCCTGTTAACTGAGATTGTGAAGGCCCCTTTCATTAAAAAAGTATTATTCCAGTGTTAACTTATGCAGATGATGCAGTCTTACTGACAAAGACACCATAGGGGCTTAAAATCCTGATGGAGGGATGCACTGGATTTATGTCTAATTTAATGTTGCAATGGCATGTGGCCCAGGGAGTGCTAAAATGAGGTAACTATTGGCAAGTCAGAACCCTACCTCCACTGGCTGGAAGTCCTCCTGTTTGCAGGTTGTTTTTGACTCGCCTGGATCTTGGTCCCCATTTATTACCACGGGGACCAAGAAATCGCTTAGTGCACAGCATTGGGTTCCTGGCAAACAAAGCTTGCAGTATAGGTAAAAAGCCAATTGTCCCATTTTTAGAGGCATATAAGGCGAAGCGCATTCTGACTTTAACATTATGATCAGACTTATGGGGATATAGAAAGATCCAAAACCGTCCACGTCGAAGAGGATAGAGTCTGTAGACGATTACTGGCCTCCCACCCAATTCCTCTTCCTACATTCTGCTTGAGGAATTGGGTCTTGAGTATGCAGACAAACTTACAAATCTCACTCAGTTGTCAACATGGTGCTCTGTCTGGAGTAATCCTTTGTTGGTGTTTAACAGAGAAATTACTGAGTATTGCTTATCCTAGGGGGTATCTCATCCATTGGCTCCATTATATTAGAACAATATGTATCACCCTGAGCAAACAATCCTTTTTTTAATCCGATGGACCTACCAAAGGCAAAGGGTATGGGTAAAATAAATCCTTCCTGGCCTTAGGATGATGGATAGGTACTCATTGTAGTTCACAAAAACTCAGATTAAGGATTTTATTTTGATTCAAACCACCCTGGGGCATTTCTGGGAGAGGTCCCTCCTTACCAGATTTTGTCCAGGAATTATTAGATTGCAATTATGTTGTTCCATTGGGCAGTTTGATCGTTCCTCTATCCTGCTCTGTCCATGTAACGAAAGCTCCCTACAAAGTCTGCTACATTTTTGTTTTTTTCAGTTTTTTTATTCATGTTTTACCAGTCAATGTTTAACATCTGTTTAATGAGGAATAGATTTTAACAATGCAAATTTACTCGGCTATATTTGCAAAAGCTGGCCACCCCAGAGATTTGTACTAATGCTTGTCTGTTGCTTAAAAGTGTTCTACATCTAAGGAATTATTTGGCTTTCTAATTGCAATAGATTAACACATTGCTGTTATCAGGTGGGGTCTGTGCTTGACTTAGATATGATATTATCTTATAGCTGGGATCATAGGATTCATTTTTTATCTGTAGATATGGGGAGCGGAGTGTGATATTCACTTTTTTAATGAAATTTTTTATTATGTAATGTTTTAACAGTATGTTTTTATTATCATTGTCAATTGTTCGAATAAAGCTAAACATGAAATATGAAATAGTAACTTTTGTGGTTCAGCCTGACATGGATTTTGCCTGTTGCTTGATAAGGGTTTTCACCCCTCTCAATGAAAATAACAATTTCTCACAGGAGCAAAGTTGTTCTTAAAAGTGGAGCTTAATATGTGATATGATCAGCTTGAAATGCAGGAGTTGTTGACCAAAATCAACATTTTTGCCACTCACCTCAACTTGTTTCGTAACAAGACAAGATGCTCCTACTACAGGATGATCTTAGTATTGTATATTAATAAGTGATATGATAGGCTTGAAGTGTAGATATTGTTAAGTTACATCACCAAATTTGCCACCCACACTGATCTGCTCTGTTACAAATGACTCTGTTTTGTTGCGTCGTCAGCAGCTATTTTTCAAGATGACACAGGAGAAGTGATTCATTGTGTTCCAATATAGCAGACAGCTGCTAGAAAAACACAGCCATAAACGAACATGGCTTCAGAAGAGAAGAGCTAGGCTGTTACATCTATTCCAGAAGGAATGATTAGGGGTGACTGCTGGCAGGAAGGGTTGGTAGGCCAGCACACAGAGCGGGCTGCGGGGAAATAATAAAAAAAATAAAAAGACTTGCTTGCCGCTGCCGACCCTCATGTTCCTCTGCTCCCGCCGCCTCGGTTCTTCTCTTCTTGCTCCTCTCACGACCCAATCCAGACGTTTCTCGCATGCTGTTACCCAGAATGTGATACAGGCCATGATTGGCCTGAGCAGACTGAAATGCCACTCAGTTAGGGAGTGGGAGCCTACACTGGTTCCCCACCCGGCTGTGAGACATAGCTCGGGTGGAAAAATCTAAAAGTGGATGTCGGTTTGGCCGGACTAAGACCTGACATGCGCGCTTAGAGTGTATCTACCACTCCTCCTCCCCCTGCTGACACAGTGGATGCTGGCCCTGCTATGCTCTAGACTCGGCAGACTGGCAGTGGCCAAGCAGAAAAATAAAATGAAAAATAAAATACTTTATTATCATTTTATTTTTGTACAATAAAATGATAATAAAGTAGTTTATTATCATTTTATTTTTCTGCTTTTTTGTTGCCTTTCAGCAGTGGGACGACGCTCCTCTGCCATAGCGGAGGGGCCACCCCTGGGCATGACACAGACCAAACTGAAGGGATCACATACAAATTAGACTTCATTTGATCCTCTTCCTCATCTGATCACGGAATAAAAGGGACAATGCTCACTGCATGAAGGGGTGGCAGGAAACTTCTTATATTATTCTATGGTCAATGGAGTACCCTGTTTCCCATTAACTAAAGACAAGGAGACTAAGATTGAGTGTCCACCAAAAGAGGACCCACCCCTTGAGAATTTCACGCCCAGCTTGTCAGTAAGCAATTCCAACCTCTGGTCTCCATATTCCAGACTTCATTGATACCTCCATCATCTTCCACTCCTTTTCAACATCACCGCTGACATAACAGATGCTGTTGGAATGTGAAGGTCCCATGCATATTTTAGTAAGTATACACCTCTGCCATGATTTGCCCATGTGTGAATCTCTGTTGTGTGCCTGACCTTCTTTTGACTCAGTTGCATACCACCATTATACTTGTATGCTTAGTACTGCTTTAGTTTTGATCTTGAGACCCAGAGCAGAGCTCTGCCCTCTAGAGGGGCACACTATGAATTCCCTCCTTAGCAAGAGTGTCTATAGCCCCCTCACAGGATTACACAAGACTGGCAGTGGTTGGAAGCATGTTAATTGAAAATGTCAGGACAGGCTTTTTTTACCTCTTACCTGCAGGACGGTGAGTGGCCTACTGGCCTTGCTGGTACAAATGGTCTGCTGAGTCTTGAATGAGTCTTATATAACCAGGCCCTTCGCAGCATTCTGTGTGCAGGGATGAAGTGCATATATACAACTAGTGTTCATGGTAGGGTGAACCAGGAGAGTGTGGGTTATGATTGACTATGAACTCAGTGCAATCCATCTTGGATATCCAGTGAAAACATGCTTCACAAAATGGAGGCTGGAGGTAGTTTGCCAGACTAGTGTTTTGCATAACTAGCTCTCCTGAAGCCATTATGAGGTATCTGGCTCCAAGGTGTGGGAGAGACAGAGACAGGGATGAGGTGTATATATACAACTAGTGTTCATGGCAGGATGAACCAGGTGTGTGTGGGTTATGTCTGACTGTGAACTCAGTGCAAATCATCTTGGATATCCAGTGGAAATATGCTTCACAAAATGGATGATGGAGGTAGTTTTCCAGACTGGTACTCAGTTGTGTCAAGTATCGGAACAAAGTGGCGGGGCACAAAACAACAACACAAAAAACAAAAAAAATAACGTACCTGCCACATCGCTGTATCAGCTCTTCAGGCTCCACTGTCCACTGCAGGCACAGGCTCTCAGCCTGCCCTGCGGCCGATCCTAACGCTGCTCTCATGCTGTTGGCAGCATGAGAGCAGCATCAGGATTGGCCTGAGCGCCCTCAATTTGCACTCCCAAGCAGACTGGGAGCCTGTGCTTGCTGTCTCCAACCCGGCAACACAGCTCGGGTTGGCGACAGCTCAGTACACATGCCGGTTTGGCCATCCTGAGATGGTCCAAACCCACATGCGCACTGACAGCAGGGCCACCACTCCTCCTCCCTGCCTGTCATCCGCCATGGCCCTTGCCCCCTAGAAAAATAAAACAATTGTAAACATGGTTTATTATCGTTTTATTTTTCAAGTTTTGCAGCTGCTGACGGGGATGATGTTCCTCCGCTACAATGGAGGAGCCGCTGCTGCTAGTGCTGTGTATAACTAGTTCTCCGGAAGCCATTATGAAGAATCTGGCTCCAAGGTTTGAGAGAGACGGCAGCAGCAGTCTCTTTAGATGTGCAGAGGCAGCCTTTTGCAGTATCCTGACCGTTTGTTCTTTCTAGCATTACTACCATTAGGTCCATGGAGGGTGTGGGGTGTTTGGAGACAGCATTATCCTTAAAAATGCAAGGTTAGCCTTTTGTCAGGCACTGCCCTTTTCTTTCTCCAACATTGCTGCTTCTGAAAGATTAACAGGTGTGAGGTATGATGGTCTCCTTCTCTATTTGCCTGTGTTTTGTGTTTTCTCTAGGAAAGACTTGATCGTTACCTCTTCCAGACCACAATCAACTAAAGACAAAGAGTTCTATTGACGAGTCTAATTGGATACACAAAATGGCAGAACTAATTTGATAGAATCCAAGGGCTAAATCCATTGCATTCATGAACTCTGTCCGCAAATAGCAGAAAACGTCTAAAACTCCATATTAGAGTTCTACGGCTTTTCACTGAACCGCAGGGTGTTTCAGAACCTTCTGAGTTCCAAGGCTGGTGTCTTTGACATCCAGCTTCCAGCCAGGTGAGAGGATACCATCTGATGAAACCTGCAAAAATCTGGAAGCACTGTGGTCTGCGTTGGGCAGGAGTCTGCCTTGCCTACTGAGAGGGGGATGTTGGAGGTATTCTGCAAGAGGAGTCTGTTCTAGAGGAGGAGAAGCCAAGCCGTAGCTACTTGATAGAGAAGTTAACCAGAAAAGGGAACTGATCCTGTGAACTTTAGGAGGAACTGCACCACTAGCAAAGGGAGTGAGCACCACTAAAAGGAAAATGTGGTGTGCCCCTACCATTTAGTGCATGTAACTCGTCGTCCCCAACTGACCCTTGAGGTGTTATTGGCCTCCATCCCTGGCTTTGGAGAGGTCGGTGGGTTTGTCGGTGTGGACTGCTTGGAGCCCCCCTTCCACTGACCCATTCTTGATCTGCCCTGGTGAGCTGCAATGGCACATTGTGTCAAAGAAAACTAAACTTCGAATCTACGGTGGCTGCTGTGGGTTGAACAAAGCCCCGGTGCTAAAGAGTGTGTTCTATGACCATTCACCTCTATTATAGTGACCTTGGAGAGCCTGGCCTGCAGGCTCTAGGAACAGCGGTAGCCTCTCTGAGAACACTCACCTCGCCTTTCTCTAAAGAACTGTGGGTGGACTGTGCTAAGGACTGCGACTGCTCGCTGAACCCATGTAGATCCTTAAGCACCTGTTAAAATTTGCCAGGAAAATACAGGCAGGGTGATGCAGCGATGTGACTGCACTCAAAGCCAGAGGCTCCTGAAATAAGGAACTGCTGCCTGGTGCCAAGGTAAATCGGCTCTTGCCAAGCGTATGGACCAGCTTAGGAACCCACTGAACTTAAATCTCAGGGGCCAGTACAACCACAGAAGCAACTCAGAGACTGGCCTCTGTGTCACTGGCCCCAAAGAGACCCACTCGGTAAACTTCAATATGCTAGCATTTGTGTAGATTTCATATATGTCTTAAATTACTCCTGTAGTCAATAGAATTACTGTAACTGTTGACCCACATGACCTCTTTGTGCAGTATTGTGTAGTGGTAATATAAAGTGATTTTTCTTGTAATGTAAACACAATAATCTGTTAGTGAGTGATATAGTTTGACTTGTTGAGTTCTGAGTCTCTAACACCATTCCATCGCACTGAATAAGCCTTTCACTGTCCTCGTTACCCTTAGGGATAACAAGGGGTTTATCTGCTTCTCGGTTATCAGAGGGCCCAGTAGGATGGCCCAGGACATCAGCACTAAATGGACTCAATATCCTTGTTTGAGACTCAATAGCCCGTGTGCATCGGGACCCCCGATCTGAGTCTGACAGACCCAAAGAGAGTCATATCACTGCCAAGCACCGATTGGCACGAGGCCGCATTCAAGCCAAGGGGTTGTAGTTTTGACACTAACCACTGTGTTTTTATTACACTGGTGTAGATATAATGTAAGACATCCACAACGGGCAGTACAATGGACATATGTGTCCTCATCAAAAAGGGAAACGTACTGTCTTCCAGATCTTCGTTGCATCTTGTAAACCATTATGAATTAAGGTTCTTGTTCACCGTCTTCTTCGTGTATGTGTCATTTATTATTAAGGCTAGACCACAGCTCAAGCGTAGGCACTAGCTTAAATGAAATTAGTCTTTTCTAGACTCATTGCTCCTGGGCCCATGGCATCCATGCTAAGCGGCTGCCAGCACGCCTGGGGTGAGCCCAGCAATTCCACCCTCTGCACGCAAGCTGAGTTGTGAACTGCAAACTTGAGAGGGACGTCTCAAAAGAAGGGTCATTCTTTCGAAAGCAACTTCATGGAAAGTGGAAGTTAGATTGGCAGGTCATACCCTGTAGCGGAACTCTAGGTTTCCCTCTGACTGGCTGAGCGGAAGCGCGTGCTACAATTATGATATGAGTTGGTCTTTTCATAGCTTATTCATAGCTGCCAGGTCCATGTGTTTTCGGAATCCGTCGGAAAGTCGGGGCAGAGCTGGCCATGGAGATATGTGATTGCGCTGGGGCTCAGGAAACCTTCCCTCAGTTACTGGCAATAAATGGAAACATCTGAGTTCACTGAAGAGAGACTTTAAAATGCGGAGAATAAACTGGCTTTCTTTGGAATGGGGGCTACTTTTTAATAGAGAAATGTAAACAGTTAATATAAATAATATCTAAAATTAACACTTGGGGAATGTTTCTCATAAACTGGCAAGCTGATAGGTGCTTTTAACGCCTCTCATTTAAAGCGCTCAGAATATATTCGCGCTGTACGGCGCTAAATATCAACTATTGTCACTGTAAGTTGTAAGAAAAAAGGTTGCAGTTAACATGAATGACATTGCAGTACTTTGCACTGCACTCTGTGGCCAAGTTTGTGAGCTCGGCAGCTGAGCACACTGCCCCAGACCCCTTTCGACCCCCTCCTTCCCTCACTTCCACTTTGCAGTAGTGGGAGTTTCCAGCCTGCTGCGGCAGGGGACCTTCCCGACTTCAGTGGTAAGGGAAAGAGAGCTCTTACCTCAGCCTGCGCCTCGCGGGCATCAGCCTCTCACAACCCCCGCCCCCTCCCGCAGAGCGGCCTCCCTTCCTACTGCAGCCCGCTGCTTCCCACGCCTGCCCAGGCCTCACGCCCTCCCGGCTCCAGCCAGCTGCGCAGGGATCCCGACGGGGAGAGGAGCCGGAGACGTAGAATGGGCTCCCACACCGAAGCCCTGGAGCTGAACGGCAGACACACGGGGCGGGAGGACTTGGACCCGCCGGATGAGGAAGAGGTACGGGGATGGAGTGAGCGGGAGCTGCCGGGGGATGGTGGTGGACGAGATCCATCCAGTGTGTGGTGGGACAGAGGAGCCAGGGCGTGGGAAGGCATTTATACGGCTAATCTCCTTTCAGACATCTGATCGCATTCCCCAAATAATGATCTTGATTGTTTATAAAAACTGTCCCTTTGCCAGTGTGAGACGGGCTCCAACATCATACACACAGACACACACTTGTAGGTGGATATTCGCACTCTGACAACGAAAACTAAAGCGCTGGCTTGAAGCATAATGTAATTCACAGGTGAAGCGCCCTCTCGCTGACAGACTCCGGGTGGGTGATGCTCTGGTGTGGGGATGAGCGCGCTGGACAGTGTGAGTACACACACAGCCGGAGCTCCGTGCACTTGTTACTGCGCTGCCAGTAAACTGCACCCTCGGCGGGACGCCTGGATGAGCTCGTCACATAAGTGGCAGAGGGACGGACTTCTGTGCCCAGCTGGCAGAAACATCCAAGTCGCGCTGCATAATGGTTGTTATTGTCTCAGCCTTGCGGTGTTTTGTTTTCTGCGGCTGTGCATGGCAGACGTCTGCACCTGACGACACCGGTGTTCGCTAAAGACGTCTAATAACTTCTCAGCGCGCGCTGATTAAATGGCAATGTAGTCTACCGGGCATTTATTTTCTCCCTTTCTTATAGGTTAGAGCTCGAGGCACCCTCCATCTCACGTTTCCGGCGTTGGAAACACGCACGCACCTATCTACCCCCACCTTCACTCCACTCTTTTAAACTTGTTTGGTTTCTTTTCTGTGGGTGTATGACATAAGGGAATCCAGCCTAATCCAGCTGCTATTATTCAGATGGGTCCGGGATTTAGTCCGGTCACAGGGAAATAGGCTAACTTTGTCCCGGTGTAATTAAAAGGGAAATATGCTAACTTTGTCCCGGTGTAATTTGCAGACACTGAACAGATTCAGCAGCGACCGCACAAGTTCTGGGTTCACACCAGCAGCCTACATTGGATGAGCAAGGTTTCTTATGTAATTTTGTGCTGGTTGCAACGCAAGTACCTCGCTTAAATGCCCATCTGCAATCCTCTTGTTCCTGGGAGCAAGCCTGTGTGTGCCTTGAGTCTTGATTCCAGTGTCTAGGAGGAAAGCAAAGACACTCAACCTAATGTCTTTCCACAAGTGCTTAACAGACGAACTATGATTGGAAGCCAGGTTTTTGACTTTTCCATCCGTTCCGTATACATATAAGAGGTATATCACATACACTATAAGAATGCCAGACATATATATGAGTAGACTAATTAGACTAAAGCCATTTATAAAACACTTATTAATTTACTTATCTGTGTATTTTTTAGCAATACTCATTGTAATGTAGGGTGTCAGAGTTACATCACACAGAGACTATACAGAGGCAATGAATCATAAAGGTGTGCAAGTCAATATAGAGGAAATGTTACAAAAGACACTGATGGTTACAAGGCGTAGGAGCCTGGTATCATGCATTCTGGTCGGTACTACATGTTTGGGGCATGGTTTGGAGAAAAACGAAGTCAGGATTTAGAACGTTTGTGGATTCTACAGAACGCAGTAGTTGCGTCTGATGTACTAAAATATGTATTACAACTCAAAGCAACCATTTTTATTACAAACTTGGAGTCATAAAAGATTGAGAAATCAGTCCTTGCAGTTTGCCTTCATCCCCTTGATGTCTCTTCATAACGCAGTGTGCTATATTACAAGGATTGTAACTTATGGACTGTAGGTAACTCAAGAGTCTCAACGACAAAAGGCATAACCCCGTAGCTATCTACATAAAAGACAAACCAGTGACCTGCATTCTACGCACTGTGCTTATACTCTTTTTTGGAAAGTCAAACCTGTGCTACACCCACACAGAGACCTCTCAATGAAGCGGGTTATCGACCAAAGTTATCACACTGTTGTTGGACCCTTGAAATAGTAAGGTACACAAAACTCTCTGCAGCAGGTGTTTATCCCGATACGGTCTTTTAAAATGCATTCTGTTTGTGAGCAATGAATTGAGCCAGAACACATTTACTGTCACATTTGTCCTCTGCTATTTTTAAACAATATTTGTGTTTTGACTATTAGACTCCGCCTCTCAGGACTGCCTTTTGATGCTGACACGTCTTGAGCCTCAATTTACAGGATACCGGAGTTTTTTTTTCCATTTCCAGCACTGGTGCCCGTATATGACATGATTTACTAACAGTGTTTGTCTCTCTCACACACACACACACACACCTAATTTTAAAGGCACCGGTCTCGCACTGCAAAGGCACTGTTTCTGTCTCAGGCATGTGTCCGCGTGAGTGCGTTCTGTGCACATGGCCCTTTATTACCATTTTATTGTGAGTTTTAGTCACTCACAATTCACGCCACTGTTTCGTTGCGAACATGATTTGAAGTAAAGCCGCCGTTCTTCTGGGCCGTGACTCCTACTCACCGCTCTTATCACTCACTCCACAATGCTGTCTTTCACATCTGGGCGGGCCTCTGGCTATCGCTCAGTCACTGTATGGAGTTGGATGTAAACAAAATCGCTCTTGCTCCTTCCCCGGCCCGTTGCCATGGACACCACTCGCCTCTCCGGGATGGGAGTAGAGATTCCAGTTTCAAACCACGGAGCTGAAGGACACAGGGCGGCTCTAGACAACACATGACCGTTCTTTGTTGGGAGCCAGCCGTCTGTATAATGTGTGTACCAGAGGGCAGAGCACGAGAAAGGCGTCGACCTCAAGTGCCAATACCGGAAGTAATTTGTTCATCTATGTGTTTAGTTTACTGATTAGGAGCGACGCCTTTTCTGGTTTACACTTTCGAAGAACACGGACTGTATGTAACATTCTGCAGGTGAATTGTGTGAGTTTATAATTATAAGGAATTATCAGCAAGAGGCACGTTTAATCAGAATCGTGTGAATGTTTCAGTCTAGTATGACAAGATCGGGCGATCAGTCTCGGGGCCGGCTATAGCGCTTGGTGGCACCCAGTGCGATATACTTTTTTGCCCGCCCAGTGATGACCCCCTCGG
Source organism: Pleurodeles waltl (assembly GCF_031143425.1). Taxonomy (NCBI): domain Eukaryota; kingdom Metazoa; phylum Chordata; class Amphibia; order Caudata; family Salamandridae; genus Pleurodeles; species Pleurodeles waltl. The sequence continues at coordinate 135,760,706 of NC_090448.1, forward strand.
ATACCCACTATCATCCACAAAAGTGTCCCTAATCTCTCCATAGCCCTTCACACAAATTTCATTTGTTTTAAAGTGCTGGTAAAGGCTGGCTTTACTAATCCACTCAGCTATCCACATAAAACACAAATTTATTCTTTGCAGCAGGCACATTGACCGTGTCCTCTACTTTATGGTGGGTCAAAACTGTCACTAGACAAATCTCTCTCTCTAGCAGCAACATTAATAATAACAGTTATCTTGACATTTTAATTGCTTCCTGAAAGCTGGACACACAAGAACTCTGCAGAAAGTGCTTTTAAATTGTAAGTTAAATCATAAATTATTGCTAAACACAGAAACCCCCTTTGAGGTCCTTAGTTCCCTCCAGGACAGCGCCCAGTGCGGCTGCACTGGTTGCACCGCCCTAAAGCCAGCCCTGATCAGACTTCATGTCTTTCATGGTTAGCTGGTACAGGTACTGTGCGCCTTTGCTTCTTTAATTGAAAGACATAGTATCTGCACTTTTCAGCAGAGGTTCAGTACTTTTATTGCAAGCATACAGGCACTTCTGTAGCAGAGCACTACTCTGATATAGTGATTGTTTGCAATTCTAGATTTGCATTTGAAGCACTAATTTAAGCAATAAAAAATGTGACATAATGTAGGACAGAATTCGGAGGCGTGGCTACCGCCTGAGTAAAATGGCCATCTAATCGGAGAGTTCTGCCACCCTGAGGGACAAAAATGGCCCGTCTTGCTGACACACCACCTCCACAGACACTTTAAACAGTGCCCAGCTTATAGGAAGGTGTAGAGCTTTCAGCAACCCACTTTTGGTGAAAAAACTTCAAGAGAAACTCCTCTTATAACCAAGTGCCCCAGAAGCTGCCTCACACTGCCTGACCCTAAAATGGCCGACAACGGGGCTCCATGTGGATGAATCTCTACTCGACTACCCCAGCATCACTAAGAACAACCTACCCTACACACACATCAGCTGCCCACCAATAGCAGGCTAGAATTGACCTTGTGTTTATGCCTGTGCTGGATATTTCTAACGTCACCGGGGCAGAGATACTACCCCATGGGGTTTCAGACCACTTGCCATTGCGGATCCGGCTGGGTGGCGTTGACCTGACCCGGCGTCCGATGTGGTGCCTAAACGCATGGCACCTACAGGAGGGTGAGTATACCCTCGAGATCAGAGACCATCTCACCCAATATTTTGAACAAAATCTAGGATTGGTGCAGTCTCCGGGCACGGTCTGGGCTGCATGTAAGGCTACCTTTAGGGCATATGTCAAGCATCTTGTTCGCATCCGGTAACGCGCTCGCGACTCATGGGTGGCAGAGCTGGAGGCCAGGACGCTACGCCTTGAGTGTCGGGACACGGTTGCCGCATCAGCCTCCAATCTGAGGCAATTTACCATGGTCAGAGAGGAGATTAAGCATTTGGTGCTGGAATCCACGAAGCATGCTTGGAGAGTGTCGGCAGCCCGAGTGTATGGCTGGGGAGACAAGAATGGAAAACTCCTACTCTGGCTGGCCACACGACCATTAGCTGACAGGGTTATTTCAGAGATCACTGATGAGTCAGGAACACTTGCTAGGACACCCAGTGATATTGCACAGTTTTGCTTCCTACTACGCACAGTTATAGGCGGAGCGTCCCCGGCCACTAGTTGAAAGGGAGTCTTCTCTCCTGGAGCATATCGTCCTTCCCAAGATCTCATAGGCAACCAGGGAGAGCCTTGATGAGGCCATAACCCTTGCAGAGATCACAGTGGCAATATCCAGCTTGTCATCGGGTTATACGCCCGGCCCAGACGGCTTCCCGGCAGAGCTCTATGACAGATGTGGCGATATCCTGAGCCCCCACCTGCTCAATATGTATGACGAGGCAGAGAGGAAAGGTTGTTTCCCTTCTGGGATCGACCAAGCCACAATCGTGGTGATCCCCAAGACCCAACCACCGTCACGCAACTGCTCGGCGTACCGACCCATTTCTCTCTTGAACACCGAGATTAAGGTGCTATCGACTATACTTGCCACTAGGTTGAGGGATGTGTTCCCCTCGTTGGTACACCCAGACCAATGTGGATTTATGCCCTCACGCAGCACCAGACACTGCATTAGACGGCTGCATGTTACCCTGGCACACCGCGGGGCCCTGACCTGGTCGCCTTTGGCTCTTCTGCTTGACTTCGAGAAAGCCTTCGATACCGTGGATTGGCCCTACTTGGAGCATGTCCTGCTAAGCAACTGAATCGGGCCTAAATTCCGTGGTCTCATGAGGCTACTCTATTCCAACCCGACCACCCGAATCCAAGTGAACGGTGTGGTCTCTGAACCGTTCCCCATCCGTTGAGGCACTCGTCAGGGATGCCCACTGTCCCCATTGCTTTTCGCACTCGCAATAGAACCTTTGGCGAAATTGTTGAGAGAGGACCACCTGATAGAGGGCTGGTCATGGCCTGCGGGCCCAGAGAATCGGGTGGCACATCCTTATTTACCTCTCTAACCCAGCCACAAGCGGCCCGCGAGTCCTGCAAATTTTAGACCTCTTCTCGCAGGCCTCTGGCCTGACCCTGAACCCTGGCAAATCTCTACTGGCCCCCCTGCACCCCTCCAGAGAATGCGTTGATTGACAAAAAAACATCCCGATCCAACGCAACAGCTTTAATGTAATCTAGGTGTGCACATAGTCCTGTTGCCTGAATTAGCATGGGAACTAAATGTTACTCCACTCACTAAGAAAATCAAAGATGACCTCCAGCGATGGCGGAACCTACCCCTCAATCTGCTTGGTAGAATAGCACTTTTCAAAATGATGATACTTCCCAGGTTCCTATACCCATTGCAGAACTTCCCATACCCAGTTCCCCAGAAGTGGTTCAGGGCGATGGACACGGTGGCGCGTCAGTTTTTATGGCACGGCTCCCGTCTCAAACTAGCCCTTATTACCTGCCAAAGAGATATTTATGACGGAGGGTTGGGAATGTCTAACATCTAATTCTATCACCTCGCAATGCACCTGCTGGTGGTTGATGACTGGCTGGGAGGAGGCTGGACGGACCCTGCTTACAGACTGGAGTTCCAAACAATGGGCTACCCCGGGATCTTCGGTGCGCTGTATGGTGGCCCGGTTCCCCTGGGTGCCCTGGACGTGACTAAGGTGGTTCTGTTGGGTTGGCCCAGAAAGTGTCGGGCTGCTGGGGTCACCTCACCCAACAGACCCCTTTATGGCAGGGGAGGCGGCTGGCAGAGGTTTCGGCACTGGAGGGATTCCAGAGATGGAATAGCATTGGGATATCCATCATCGCGATGTTTGGGGAGGGTCTCACATGCGGTCCTTTGAAGAGCTCCAGGGACTCTACTCACTAAACAAGACCCAATTTCACAAATATTTACAACTTCGGCACGCCATGCTGGTACATGTCCGACCAGGAGATAACATTCCAGAATGCAGTCCCATGGAGGCGAAGGTCTTGATGGGAAACCTGGGCAAGTGGGGAGTCTCTCAAATTTACCGCTCTCTACTCACTAACACCGCCCTCTCTCTTGAGGGACTTCGTTGGAAATGGGAGGGATAGGTGGGCCCCATAGAGGTGGAGGACTGGAGGGAGGCGTTAATGGCCCCCCAGACCCTGACATCCCGATTTTGAGTGCTACAAACCCTCTACTTGCACACAGCATATCTTACCCCTAAAAGGCTCTTTAAAGCAGGCCTTCGGCCTACAGCTGACTGCCCCCGATGTTCCTGCCCGGACGCTGATTTTTTCCATATGGTCTGGGCTTGCCCAGTCATAATGACTTATTGGAGGGTGATCATGAGGGAAGACTTGGAGGTCCTGCAATCGGAAGTGGCTCCCTTACCACTCTTGCTGGGGGCCATGGGGGAGATGGGGCTGGGAAGAGCGAACTGTATCTTTCTGGGAGTGGTCTGCCTAGTGGTCAAGAGAGATATCATGGTGGACTGGAAAGCCGGAGTGGCACCGGCTCTGGCCAAGTGGAGGAGGGGTGTAGACTGGTGCGAGCAGTGCGAAAAACCTGTATATGAAGCTAGAGGGTGTCCAAACAAATACAACAGAGTTTGGGGAAAATGGGGGAATATGTGGAACACCTAGCCTGTCAGGGCCACCCAGGCCACCTGTGTGGTACCCCCTCTAGATGTGAGCCTTTAGAGGGGTGGCCTCTCGCTCCTTACCTATCTATCCTGCCTTAACTGATTGGAGTTCACACTGCATATTCTTACTAGTCTTATTCAGCATTATTAAGTTTATTAAGTCTAAGTTTATCATGCTCATGTATCCATTGTCTATGGAGCCCACTGGGGCCATTGTTACGACCGTCCCAAGGTACCAACTGGTTCCTTGTTATCTGTATTTTCATTTTATTTGTCTTTCACAAAATCAATAAAAGCTCTTTATCAAAAAAAAGAACAACCTACCCTGGAGGTGAGCACTTAAAGGCCTTACTCTACAACGATCTATAAAGGTAGGAACCGCTAATATACATAACAAACCTACCGGCCAGAGCAAATATGGCACAGCTTCTCCCATCCATTGCCTGAGCCTAAGATGGCCACCTCCATTTAATACAACTCTTTCTAAAGAATGCTCCAGAACCTTTTTACTTCTCAACGTAACACATTGGAATTCTGAATTTCTCCACCTCAATGGCAACCCAAATTGCAGATAGGAGGGACTGAGAATAATCCCTTAAATTCCAAAGTGCTGTACCTTGCTATTTAACAATCTGCATTATGGCACCATATACAATTATTTAAGTGTTACTAACCCAGGAAGGTTATGGACTTCTGCACCTCACCCTACATCCTAATATTTGGTTCCTCCGTCAATCATCTCAAGGACTACCGAAATCCCTCTTGGTGCACCCAGCGCAAAGTATACAGTAAGATCCGCTCTCAAAATGGCAGACTCCAAACTGCACAACCCCAAAGAACCAAGGTCTGAAAGACACCAAACCAGCACAAAAGAGACACAAGCAGGACCCCCTGACCTCAGACTCCCCTATAAAACCTAAATCTGAGAACTCCGCAACTGTACACCTAGTTATTCAGAAACTCGACATGCTACATGTGCTTGCTTAATCGACAAAATCTACCACAGAAACTGTACAGAGTGACCTTGCATCTTTGAAACAAGATATTATACAGCTGGGTGGCAAAGTCTCTGAAATAGAATCACGGATAAACCTCCTGGAAAACCACAAACACAACTCTTCTAAAACTTTATCAACCACCACTGTGAGGCTGGCCCAACTGAAAAGGAACATCACCAAACTCGAAGATAGAAATAGAAGGGGCCACTTGCACATTTTTGGACTTCCTGAAGGTAGTGAAAACAAGCTCCTTCCTGAGCAACCTTCATTTAAAAATTGGATCCCCAAGTACTCACTATAAACTTAGACATGGATTTTGAAATAACTCGAGGGCACACAGTACCTACACATAAGCCCGCAAACAGGGAAGCTCCAAGAGCCCTCATTTTTAGACTCCTGCACTACTCACATATTGAAGCCATCCTCACACAGATGAAGAAAATACAGAGAATTAAGTGGCAAGTTGCCTTCATTGGGATCTTTCAAGATTATTCCAAAGACACTGTAAAGAAACTAAAGGCGTTCCTTTCCCAAAGGAAAACTCTGAAAGATCTGTCAATACATTTTTTGTTTATTTGTCCTGCATGAATAAAAACAACTTACAAGTGCAAAACCATCATTTTTGAAGCCCTAAGGAACTGGACTCTTATGCTGCAGTAATCCAAGACCTGAAAATTACTTCTTAAAAACTCAAAAGGAATGGCTAGCACTTAACAAGAATCCTTCCTATTAACTTTCACTAACTTTCTACTCTGATACGATAATCAAGGCTGCCAACAAATGGCCTAAACAAAACCCAATTCACGTTCTTCCAATAAGGCTGCAGAACTCTGATCGACCCATGGGATGGAGACATGGGTGTACAATCTCATTCTTCCATAATATCTGTAACAGGCCGAAATATTTGTTTGTGTTGCTTTCACTTCTTCAAAATGAGACAGAATAAATAAAGTGGTCAGCAACCTACAAAACATCTATCTAAACTAACTAGCACCTACTAACCTACTAATAACCTAACAATAAACCTAGCAACCTACTTTTAACCCTAACCAATGGTAAGATTTGTGTTCTCTCCTTTAATGACTGGTACTGTATCTCTATAACGACCCTCAACCTGCTCTTTTTTAATCAAATATTTTATAATTGCCTTCAACCCGATTACGTATTTATTGCAATGTTTCATCTTCTGACTTTCAACATAATTTAGATTTATCAAATCACATATTGACATGAATTAATTTTGATGCCAGCCTCACATTGATAATAATATCATAGAAATCTAGTGCCATCCAATGGGTACTTAGCTGTTGTCCAATTGATATCAAAACTCCATTTTGACCCACAGGTTGGTCAATACAAAAATCACTAACGTTTGCCCACACTACCTGCAATACAGTAGCCTGGGGTCACTTGACCGACTCTCTTGGATGTGTGTTGAATCTATGTTGAGAATATGCTGGCACTTGGTGAACATTATGCTGGTACTAGTTGATAATATGTTGGTTCTAGGTGGACACTTTACTGATAACTAATTGAAACTCTGTTGGCACTATGTTGACACTATGTTGATATTATGTTAGAACTATAATGACAGTAAGTGGAGAATTTACTGCAAACTGTACATTGTACGCCTTAATTATGACATACATTGGGTACCATTTTCACAATCCTAACTGTTGACATAAAAACTTAACTCAGCAGAAATAATGACACGTGTCACCAACTAACACCCATCCCACAAATAGCAACCACACTCACTACAAATATTACACTTCCTATATTTACTACAACTACTATACCTGCAAGTACATTAATATAAACAACAGAATACACATTATTATCCACTCCCACCAAATGGCAGCTAACTCACTAGACACCACTGTGGTAACAACACCAGGGATTCCAGCCACCATACACTATAGGTAAACATACCATACTTAGACATTGCCCGTGACTTTTATTACACCCCCTATTCTATACAGGACACAGCAAGACTGTGCACCGGACCTAGGCTTGACCACATTCTCCTTCAAGAAACCATAGTGGCCATGAAGGAGGCAATCCTCCTAAAAAGAGCATGGGTTAGTGACTTATCATGCTCCCCTCCACGAACAAAAAAAATGGGCTGATCATTCTTGTCTCAAAAGCCTCTGGCCTTACTATCCCCTCCTCAGAAGCAGACACTGAAGGTAGATGGCTTCTTACTAAATTACAGAAGGACAACACTGAAATTATAGTCATGAACATCTATGCCCTCAATTAGGACAATTACCTTTTGGATTAATCTCAATAAAAAATTCTCAACTTTACCTCCCAACTGCAGAATGATTCTACGAGGAGATTTCAATTTACCCTGGGACACTACCCTTGACAGCAATTCTGCATGTCAATTTAAACCCAACAAATCCCATAAGCAAATGCTAAACATGTGTAATTCTCTTAAACTTAAAGACATATGAAGACTATTCAGTCCCACAGGGAAAGATTACTATTTTGTTTCCTATTCGCACAATACATTCTCTCGCATCGATTATATCTTAACTGACGAAAGTCACGTCCCAGCCACCTCTTCCCCAACCACTGAACAGATCCTAGTCTCAGACCATGCCTGTATTTCATTATTCTACAATATTGCTTGCAATACATCAGGAACACAAACATGGAGAATGAACCACCTCCTCATGGATAAATCTTCCTTCAAGAAAATAATCAAAAAAGAGATCGATGAATACATTGAAGTCGATAGGTCTTCTGGTCCAAATGCACAAATCATCTGGGACGCCGTGAAATGCACTATCCATGGGCACATGATTAAATTTATGTCAAAGAGAAACAATCTAGACAACAAAACGTTAGACCAACTAGGACTAAAAATAAATGCAATAGAGAAAGATCTGAAATGCACCAAAGACAAAACTCAATTAAACAATCTAATTAAACTCAATTATGAATACAACAAGAGTCTGAGTAACAAAGCCCACCTAATAGTCCAAAAATACAAAGGCATCAATTTCTGTGGACGTAATAAAGCTGCCAAAGTACTTCCGTCTTATTTAAACCAGACCAGTCAGAAGACAAGAATAACCTCTATAACCAACAAACATGGTGTCACATCGACAGACAAGAATGACATCCTAAATACCTTTGTAAAATATTACTATACCTTCTACTCCAAAAGTAATAACACATCTTATGACTTATGCTTATAATATTTCAATAAAATGAATGTAATTAAGATAGATGAATCAACAAAAATCACTAGAACAACAGATGTCTCACACAAAATCATAAATGCAATCTAAACAATGAAAGCCAGGAAGGCTCAGGGCCCAGCTGGCTTCCCGGCATCATTCTATCAAACTTGGGCTACCTCCCTAATCACTCCCTTAGTAGACTTATTTGCCCAGTTCTCCTCCATTGGCTCTGTTGAGGGCTCCGCCGCGTAGGCAACCATAATTGTTATACCCAAAGAAGGGAAAGACCTGTCCAATCCCAAGAACTACTGACCTACATCCCTCATAAACACAGACTGCAAAATATATGCAAAGATCCTAGCCCTCAGAATAGACCCCATTCTCAAAAACATAATACACCCCTCTCAATCAAGATTTATCAAAGGGAAATTCAGATAATATCAGAATTTTAGCCATGCGATTTAAATAGGCAATCTCCTGCACCAACCAACCTGCGTGATAGGATTAGATGCAGAGAATTCCTTTTATAAGGTATTGTATACATTCCTCCAAGCCTACCTCACTCCCTTAAACTTTAGCCCTGCTCTCTCAAAATTGATCTTTGCTCGATACAAAGAATCAAAAGCTAGAATAAACATCAATGGAAAGTTGTCTAATCCCATTTATCTCCAACAAGGAACCAGACAAGGATGCCCTCTCTCCCTCCTACTATTTCTACTAACACTTTAGCACCTACTTACATTGATCAGAGAAAATCCATTCATCCCTGGTATACCTTTCTCATCAGGCCCACAAAAACTAGCCGCCTATGCCGATGACATTCTCCTTTTTGTCACTAGGAAGACTCAGCCTTGCCACACATCAAACCCACCATCAACAACTACTCTAAGATGTCAGGCTAATGCCTCAGTAAGAGAAATATAGAGGTTCCTGCTCTCAATGTGTACTGCAACAGCTCATACATCAGCCCCTACAGACTCAAATGGGCCCCAGGTAAGAAAAAATACCTGGGTATATGGTTCACTCACAAGTTTAAAGACTTCATCGATCTCAATGAGAAAAAGACGCTAGATAACATCAACAATAGCTTAGACAAATGGTCAACCAGGTTCATTACTTGGTGGGGTACAATAAAATGTATCAAAATTATGATTACCCCCTTCATTAACTTCATAATCAGCATGTCCACCATATACATCTCAGAAACCTTTTTCACTAAAATAGACACGTTACTTACTAAATTCCTCTGGAAGTTTAAATTGCCCAGAATTGCCCTAAAGAAACTGAGACTTCCTAAAATAACTTGGCAGCCTAAACCTACCCGACTTCTGGAGATACCAACGTGCCTTCCTAGCAAAACAGGGGGGCCACTGGCTCCTAACCACCACCAACCCCTCGCCACCATGGCTTACTATTGAAATCACCCACGCTAAACCCGTATCCCTCACTTCATTTCTAACCGTCAAAAAAATTAAAACACACCACTCTATAAACATTCTGTACAGCACAGGCACTCTGAAAAATTGACAACAAACTGCCCCCAAAAATTGAACACTCATGTCTACGTGCTATGACACAATGAAAACTTAAAACTAGAAGGGAGAATGATGTACATAGAGAAATGGGCACAAAAAGATATTCTCATGGTTAGAGATACCAGCACTCCCTCAGAACCCATACTGTTCTCTCAAATTATAGATAAATTTGGCCTAAACGACCTAGACTTTTACCATTTCCTTAAAATAAAATCACTTATAGCCGAACATAAACTTCCAATCCCCCGACCTACCCAACACATTAGAAGAATTTACTAAAGGTGGTTACCTAACTTTCAAAGTGTACTCCCTCCTATCCCACACAAAAACCTCACTTAACAAACCAACACAAGACAAGTGGGAAACTCTACTATCAGACTCCACCAACACTCCAAAGAACTCACCAGACTGGCCATTTACCTGAAGTAACCTCACTTCGAACATAAAAACTCCATCACTACCACAAAGCAGATATTGTATTGCCAATATGGCCCACAGGACTCCAGCCAAAGTTTATAAACTAGGCCTCCTATCCTCCAACACATGCTAGAGCTGTGAGAAGGAAACAGGAGACTTAAAACACATGCTAATGGAGTGCACCTCCACCACAAAGTTCTGGCAGGACATCAGTAATACAATATCTCAAATACTTCATACAAAAGTGACTCCTACTTTATCCTCTGTTACATTGAGCATCATCCCCACTGACATTAAACAGGCCTTAAACAAAGAGGACATTCTCCTGTGGGATAATCTAGTCACAATTGGCCTTAAAGTTATCCTCAATGAATGGAAAAAATCATCTAAACTATCCCCCCACACATGGTGGGAATGGCTCAAACTCACCAGAACTGCTTATAACTCACTAAATTTATACTTGATGACAACACAATGAAGAATGGTAAACTCTGGTGCAAACTAAAAAACTTTATGTCTCACTAGTCTATGTAACCACGATCATCTGATCACTCAATCGTTCCTGCATCCACTCACTAATTGTCCCACCGTCCCTCTCCCCTTCCCACTCTCCCGTCCCATCCACTCCCTACCCACACCCTTGCCCATGTACTCCCTGTCTTTCACCCCATCACCTTCTTCTTCTCTCTCATCACCGCTCTTTTACTCTGTCTCATTCATCTACAACTGAGGTACCTTAATCATTCACCGCAACATCAAAAACCACTCCGTCACTATACATACACTGATTAACCTCACCTCACCATTGCAAACAAATTCACTTATCTCTACCCTCTACTTTTATCAACGTGGACTGACTCCTCATGCTATATCTTAAACTACTGTTCTCACTTGATTTGATGGTACCAATCAATGTACTGTTTCTTTTCATTTATGTTATTTAATTTTCCTTTTGCATAAAATCCCAATAAAGCACTCTTGAAATAAAAACAACTGTGGAAAATAATTCTCAGATTTACATGCATTAAAGCTGTAGCATTCAAATACAGTGCCAAATGCCTTTTCTAATTGGATAAGGTACCTGCTGTGTGGTGACTTGGGCACACCCAGTATCATTAGCGCAGCGTGCTGCGGCTTGCAGGATGATAGAACGGCGGGCGCGGCGACTGAAAGTAATGCACACCAAACAGGTATAGGTGGTAACTAACTTCCTCGCGGTAAGTTTCTCACCTTATTTCCTTGGTCCTGACATCATGGTCAAAACTATAATGTTTCTACTGAGGAGGGGCTTCATCCTGAAGACCCCTCAATTAGACGGTGCAATGATGTGTTCCTGGTTGCACAACATAACAGCAACTCAACTGTACTAAGAATGAGTACATCCAACTGACTAAAGGGTTTATTCATCTTTTTCATTTTATGCCTTGTCCTAAACCTTTACGTAAAAAATAAAGCTACCAACCTAAATTATCAGTTACGATCTGTTCATTTTTGTTTAAAGCATATTCTATTGATTTTTCGTACAACATGAAATTCCCCAACTGGGAGGGAAGATTGGTGGGACGTAATACATGTTTCCATTGTTAACCATTCTTGGTTATACAGTTTAATCAGTTGCCCCCGCCCCATCTACCCTTCCTCCTGCTCACCCCTCCCTCTGCATCTTCTAATTATATGTTCAACTATCATGGAAGGGCTCTCCCGTAGGGCTAGTGGTAAGTACGTACATAGTACTTGTCCGTTTATCGACATTCTGGCCATCTATTAGTCCTTTGTGTCCGGGTTTAAACAATGTAGCCGGTTGTGGGGGAAGTTGTTGTTTTTTCATCTCTCAGACCTTGGGGGGGGGGTTCTTGGGACAGGTGTTCGCTAGTGTGTGTGTGTGTGGGAGTGCTATTGTGAGAACCCTGGCCCGTTTCCCTCAGGCCACCTACTAACCCCTTTTATGCTCTAGCATTGTCTGTTTTACCAATACCCTTGTGAGCCTCTCGTATCAGCAGTGGACCCTCGCACCACGCCTATTTTTCCAATTCATGTCTCCATACCATCAGTTGTGGGCCCTTCGGGTCCTTCCAGCGACGAGTAAGTTCCCATTTTGCCAGTAGTAGGGCTAAGTTTTGAAAATTACTAGTTGTTTTATTTTTACTTGTGTGTGGGAACCAGTGAAGTAGGCAGTGGGCAGGTGTTACAGGGACTTTCTTCTCTGTCACCCTTGTCAGTGTTGTGGTGACCCCTTCCCAGTATGTTGTGAGCGAGGGGCATGTCCAGAGCATGTGGCGAAAGTTGGCATTCACCGCCCCACACTTTACACATGCAGCATCAGTGAGCCCAAATAACGTATTAATTTTCTCTGGAGTGAGGTAGGCCCTATGTAGAATATAGAAACCTTTCAATATAAACCGAGCATTTCTAGATAGTTTGGGTATGTGCTCTAATATAATCTCCCAAGCCCGTTCTGTGATAGGAATCCCCAGATCCTCCTCCCAGCGAGCTCTCAACTTGTCCAGGTGCCCCATGGAGTCAGTTTGTATTGCTCTATGCAGGCATGTGACAGCTTTGTATGTCCCAGCAGATGTTGCGATATAACTGCAACACCCATGTGTTGCGGGTTCTTGTCCCCTTATTTTTTAAATGTTGGCGGATAGCTGCCGTTATTGATCTGTGTAGTAGGAAGTGACCCGGGGGGAGCTCTATATTCTGCGTGAACACTTCAAATGTAAGTAGGGATGTATCCCCAAATAGTTATCCCACATGCATGCTGCAGGCCACTCCCAAATCCCTCGCCACTCCCCTTCATGTGGTAATTCTTTCAGCATATGGATTGGAAGGCCTGAGGAGTACGAAGTCTTAGCATGTGTCCTTTGCAGTACTCTAGCCCAGCATTTTTGGATGACCACAAATTCCCTAGTGCCAGGCCACAGTCTTTGACCGATTCGCAGTAGCATGTTAGTAAGTATAGGTAATCTGGGTACAGAGGGGCTCAAGTCCCTACTTGCTGCTTGCCTGCCCACCTACCACTAAGTGTACCATTGGAGCTGAGCAGCTAAGTAATATGACTCAAAGTCAGGCACTGCCAGACCTCCCTCCCTGGATGGCAGCTGGAGGGTAGTGAAGGCCACCCTGTGTCGACTGTTCCCCCATATAAAGGACCCCAGTGTGGTGCTGAGTGCCGCAAAAAAGGGCTGAGGAATCCGGAGAGGGAGTGTTCCAGATAGATAGAGGAACTGGGGGAGTACCACCATTTTCAGCAGCGCTATACACCCATGTACCATCAGTGGGAGCGTTTTCCAGAACTCTTTGTGGGTCTTCAGTTTTCTCACTGCCAGCTCTAGGTTTCCCTTGAAGATGTCTAGCGTGGTGTGATATATTTTTACTCCCAGGTAACTTAAGCACCCGGGTTCCTATTGTAATCCGTTGATTACCACAAGTGGCTGCGTTTCAGGTCTAATAGGGAAAAGGCTTGACTTCTGCCAGTTAATCCTCAGTCCTGACACATTTCCAAAATCCACCCTGGGGAGGACTACACCTGCCAAATACTCCTGCATCATGGTGCTCTCTAAGTGAACTTTACTCGTATATAGTGTTGTATAGTATTGCAGGAAGCGGTCGTTAATTTCCGATTGGGTATAAAGAGGTTCCCCCTCCTCAGTGTGTACTTTCACCATGAGCATTCCCCGTTTTATTGGGGTTGGCCAGCCACGCTAGTTAGCTGGCTTGGGCAGTCACCTTCTGCATGGGTTTTTCCATGTAGGCCCTATAATCATAAGAGTGGAGTCTCTCAGTCTGTGTTGCCACCTTCTCTTTGGCCTCCCACAGCACTGCCTGTACCTCTGGGATTTCAGGATGCCTTTTTTCTATCCCCCTCAGGTTCTTCTCAGCTTCCCCATGGTGAGGTGAAGTTGCCATCCCCGCGTTATCCGCTAAATAAGAGCGGATTTTTTCCTTAAGGGCGGTCTGGGAGTGTGGGTCCTCTAATGACTCAGGTAATAGTTTCCAAGTGGGTATTCGAGCCAATGCTCGGCTCCACCTGAGGTGCATTAATACTGGGTTATGGTCTGATAAGTTTCAAGTGAGATATTCAGTGTCGTGTACCTGAGGCAGTATGTTAGTAGTACATAGGAACGTGTTGAGTTGCACGTGTGATTCATGCATGTGAGAGAAATAAGAGTAATCCCGGGCAGGAAACCACAAGTGCCCAGTGCTTTTGCCAGTCCATTAGCCCAGGAGCTACATGGTGTGTGGGGGAGTCGATCAGCGAAGGGTGTGACCTATCCAGGTGGGGGTCTGCTTTGCAGTTAAAGTCTCCCCCTGACAATTGCGTCAAGTATTAGGTAGTAAGGGAGTTTGGTAGACTATTTTGCCAGGAGTGAGAGTTGGTCTGTATTTTGCCCATATACATTTACAATAGAGACTTCCCTTCCGTTGAGTTTACCCAGACTGCCCTTTGGATCCACGACAGAGCTATAATGTTGGAATGGTACTCCCGCCCCCACCCAAATCAGTGCCCCCCTAGCAAAGGCCGAGTACGTGGCATAATACACTGCGCTTCCGCTGCAGCGCCATCCCCTTTTTGGCCGTTATTTTTGTTTCCTGAGGTAGGGTTATGTGGATTGCTTGTGGTGTACAAGAATATTTTATATCTTTTTGCTGAGGCGTGTATTCTCCGGACATTCCAGGAGATAATTTTGTAGTTTGTTTGAGGTGGCATGTCGCTGTATTAGCCTGTTTCGGTACCCTCACTGCCCTCGCCTCTAGTGTGTCTGAGAGTGATGCTCATCTCGTAGATACATTAACTCCCCCCCCAACTATTAAGAACTCCCAAATCCCGTTCCCCTGGATAGGAAGTATAACCCCTCCCATCTAAACTTTTATAAAACAGTTATTCAAAACCTTCTTGTAGGGGAGACTTGACGTAGTATGCGCCCTCGGTCGAGCAGTCAGGCACTTATTCACCCTTCAATTTAGCTGGAGTGCAATGTGCAGGGGTAAGGCATTACACGTCTTGCATTGTCTAAAATATTGTTCTACTATGTGTGGCATCACATGTCGAGTACCCCCTCTCCCCTGCAGATAGGCCCCAACAGCAATAGTGGAATTGTCTTACATCAGTCTATCTGCTGTCCTAGGAGTCACTGCTGGCAAGATGTCGCTTCAGTTTATGGAAAACCGAGGATCCTGGATCTGAGTCAGACTCTTCTAGTTCTACTTCATGCTGCTTGGTTGGTGTGGATATTGTGGCGATTGAGCCACTCGGAGACGCCACCACTGCGACCACTCTCCACTTCTCACTTTGCTTTTCGGTAAACGGCTCCCCTGTCGATTTTCTAACAGGTTTCCTCTGAGTAGTTCGGGGCGGGTCCCTGATGTGTGCATTTGGCCCCCCACACTGGGCCCTGCTCTCAGTTGTGGGTCGATCCAAGACCAAAGTTCCTGAGGAGTCGTAAAGAAACATGCCCCCTCCAGTGATCACCCTTAAACGTGCCAGGAAGTGCATGTTTTTTTTTAACTATGAAATCTTTTTTTTAACTATGAAATTGTTAAATGTGATGTGCTTTTATGGTATTTATACTTACCGAAATAAAGCTAATGAATGAATGAATGAATGAATTGCATGGAATACGAGATTCCCATTTCCCGCAGCCTCTTCTTTGCATCCATAAAGGCTGCCCTTTGCCACTGGACCTCGCAGGAGAAATCGGGAAGATCATAATTCTGCTGTTCTCAAGGGTGATGGTGCCCAGCTCTCTGGCCTGTTTCAGGATGTGGTCTCGATCCTAGTAAAACAACAGCCGGACCACCACAGACCTAGGGGCATCCCCATAGCCAGTGGCCTCACCAGGACTCAATGTGCTCTTTCTAGTGCAAAAAAAGGAAGATAGGCCTGTTGGTGCTATCTCAGTGTGCAACCATCCTTCCAGGAACAAGATCATATCGCCCCCCTCCAAGCGGTCAGGGATTCCAACTATTCTGATATTGTTGCGTTGCGACCTGTTTTCTGCATCATCGGCGTTGACCTCCATTGCTTTCGTTCGCATTTCCTGTGTGGTGAGTTGAGCACGTGCAGCTGTCAGCTCTGGGGTGACCTCCGTCAGAGCTCTCTTGTTGGTGGTGACTCTTTCAGCCAGATGTCTATGATCGTCCTGCTACAGTCCTAGGTCTGAGCTCAAAAAGTCTATTTTAGTTTCTAAGGCTTCTCGCGAAGCCATGATCACCTGCAATATGTCATGTAGTGACGGGGAGGGGTCACAGAACTCAAGGTTTCTGTATTGGCAGCATCCGGTTCTGACCCACCAGGCAGTTTCTTACAAGACATGCCGCTAGTTTCCATTGCGCACCTGTGAGAATACTTGCCAACGCTCTTGTATCGTTAATGACTCAGAGGATTGGCCCTATGCATTTAGCAGGTCTCAAGTGCCATGCTGTGGGTCTGCGTTAGTCCCTTTGATGTGGCCTCTCTGCTTGATGACCAGAAGGCCTCTGGTCACCTCCCGCCAGTGTGCACCGTCGTTAACGTGTTTCTCAGGCTCGCTCGTGGCCATCAGGCCCCATGTGGTTGCCTCATCCTCCTTCCTTTGCCTCGCAGGTGGCGAGATTCAGGATATTGCTGTAGTGTGCTAAGCCTTGATATGGTCTTGGCCTTTAGGTATGTGGGTGCTCCTGGTTAGGTGCCCCCTTCGATTTCTGAAGTCCCCCATGGCTGTAATGTGGCTCAACCTGTGTCACCCGCGACGCAAACCGGCTCCAATGCTTCTGACTAGTAGATCTAGTGCTGCAGTGGCACCTGTCATCAGCCATCGGGCTTTAGTATTTCCACGGGGGGAATTTTACCCCTATTAGTATCCCCCTTTGCAGGTGGATCCTCTGATTCAGGTATGTCACCCCGCGAGGTGTGTGGTTTGCCTCCGGGAGCGCCGCAGGCGACCCGGGTAGTTCTCCAATGTAGCGCTTCCCTAGTCCTGGCCACCCAACCCAGAGGAAGCATCACCCCTGCTGCTGGGGCCTCTGCCACTGCTGCTCGGCCTTCGCTTCTCTGATAGATGACTCCAAGCCGATGTCACTAACCGCTCAGGTGCCAGCAGGCATTCTCCTCCAGCGGTCGCTGTTTCAGAGGTTGGTCGCCAGCTCTCGTCCATCCAGCCCAGCCACTGCAGGCCAACCCTGGGCCTCCTCCATCTTCGAACTCGTGTTGCGCTTTGCTAAATCGGTGGGTCTGCCTCTTGGGTCGGTGGGCACCAGTACAAATCGTGCTGCTCCGCTTGACCCGGAGGGTCCCGCCAGCTTTTTGCCACCTGATCTCTGTGGCTGCCATTTTGGGTGGGGTCATTGACGCTGCAGTGGGAGTCTCCTTCCCCCCCCGGATCGCTGCAGTTCGGCAGTTGTCGCCCTCCGAGTGACACTCCCGAACTTTATTTTTAGGGCTTTGGTTCTTTGGGGGCCAATATTATGCAGTAGGGGACGGATGGGTCCTGGCCGCCAGAGCTCTCAGGCGCGCGTCTTACACCATTCGCGGCAAGGCACCCCCGTTACGATCTGTTCATGATGAAGTTTTACACCCAAATTACAGCCCGATGCAAGAAGTGGTGATCAGTCTGTGCAGCTATTTGTTCTCTGTGATTGTTATTGTGTGTTCCACTCTTTGTTGTGCTTTGCAGTGCAATGTGTCAATACTTGTCAGACACAAACCAGTGATAAGTTTACGGTTCCCAAAAATGTCAACATTCAGTAAATGTGAATGGCGAATACAGAAAAATTACTACAGTCATAGTCGTGGAGTACTTGTTATCTTTAGTAAGGAAGCATATTCAAATAATGTCATCTGAGGTCCCTGGTGTTACCACTGGTAAAGCGCTGCCTTAGGCCTTAGAAGAATTTGTACCAGGATCAGAGTCAAAAGCTCGTTGAGTCACCCTCTGCCACCCTCTGCCAACAGTGATGAAGGCAGGGCCCATGCTGGCGCTCTGTGCGCTCTTTCCAGCGTGAAGAAAGGGGAGAGGCCTTCTCCCACCACTTCCTCTCAGACCCAGCATTCTAGGTAGCTCACCATGTCTCTTCCTTCAGTCCGTTCCGGAAGTCCGATCACTCTTATATTATTGCGATGAGACCCGTTTTCTGCATCTTCAGCTTGTTTCTCCAAAGTGCAGATTTTCGTTTCCAAAGAAGTCAGTCTATCAGTGACCTCAGTCACAACCGGGGAGATCATTTTCAGGTCTTTCTTGGTTATGGTGACTCGCTCAGTTAGACAGCGATGATCATCATGCAGTATCCCCTGATCCATTGCCAATGAGTCCATCTTGGCCTTTAAGACCTCTCTGGAGGCAGTGATAGCCTGTAATATATCCTGGAGTGAGGGGCTGCCCTTGTTTCCATGATCGGCTGTCTGGTCACCCCATGCAAGACTGCGTATTGGGATTCTCAGAATAGTCCCCCTCAGTTCGCAAGTTTTTCTCCTTAGTCAATTTCCCAATATTGTTCAGGAGGGGGATGGGCTGAGCGCTCTCTCACTAATTCAGTAGGCAGTGTGTGTCAGGTCACAATCCCCAATGCGTGGGGGGACAGGTCCAAACAGCTGTGGACGGTGAATGCAATGGTGAATTGGACTTCCTCAGCTGTGTCCTCAAAGCGAGGGAGAATGAGCAATCACTACATGGGGCCATTTAAATTCTTCAAACAAGTCACTTCTCTGGACACTTTCAACAAGTTCCCCCATCAGTCAGCTTAGACGACCAAATGCCACCATCCCGGGCCCATCTAATGTAATACATGAGTTCTCACCCCCAGGTTAGGTGTTGCAGCGCAGTGCAGAGTCATGTAACAAATCAACACAGGTGCAATAGTATCCATCCATTAGTAAGGCAAGCCATTTCCTTATTACTCGTATGGGGCCGTAGTCAAGCAGACCTCAACAAGTTTAGGGCCTCTCCTCTATGAACGTGCCCTTGGGCCCTAGGGTGCAGTGTGTGCTGGTCAAAGTCTCTCACCGTTTAAGGTATGGGCAGTGGCAGCCACGCAATACTGCATATGAACATGGTGCCGGAGTGCTGCTCATCTCCCTCTGTCTCTCCTGGTTTTGTTGATGTCAGCTGTGGGGAAGTTGCTTCCATGCTGCATGTGCCTCGTATTCCGTCTCCAGTGGCACCATCACCAATAGGGAAACTGGAGGAGGAAAAAAAAGAGGCAGAGAATGCAGGCAGCTAGTCGTCCTACATTGTTTATTGCAGGCGTGAGAGGCCCCGGGTGGGCGCCACAATATATCCTCGCTGCAAGGCCGCAGTGCTGTCCATGTTCCTCCTCGCTCAGAGGCCACCTCCTGGGGCTTTTTTCCTCAGTCCCATTCCAAAGCCACAGAGAGTCTGCCACAGGCACACCTTCCAGCTTGGCTCCCCTCCAACTCACTGTTGTCGCAGCAGTCTCACCTTGGCCCTGAGTTGCCTGTCACATTTCGGTCTTGCAGTCCAGTGGGCCCAGTCATGCTGCGTTACTCTGACAGCTCCCGCCTTTGACCTTGGGGAAACCAATATGGCACCAGCTGGGAGTCCACTCCTCAGAAATGCCTCAGTGTGCCTCTATTTGTCCCATAGGCTGGAGGTTCTGTCTCCTCATCAGTCACAGACATGGGCATACCAGTCTTTCTCCTCACTTCGGGCTCTGGGAACTATCTTGGGATCACTCTGCCCCCTCGCAGGTCCCGGTTCTCTGCCGGCAGATAGTGTCCCGAGCACTCACCTTGGTCAAGGTTTCTAGCACGTCGGAACATTAGGTGTATGTCCCTGATTTTCTGGGGGGGGCTACAGACGTAAATGAAGTCAGGATGGCGCCAGATGGGGGTCCGCCGGTGAGAGTCTACCTAGGGAGCGTCATGCTCCATTGGTGTCAGGCTATGCCTCCCGCAACTGATGTGTTTAAGACCTTGATAACCAAATCCTCAATCCCATCCCAAAAAACCTTGCATGTCACCCTTCCTCTTCTCTTTGAACTTAGTAGTTCAGGTATGCCGAAAGCTCCATAAAAAATCCACACCATGCATAACATGAACAAACTTACTTCAGATTTTTTGTAGCAACACACCTGTGGAATGTAAATCAACTAAACAAAGAATTATACTGTCACCAGTTATCTCAAGCTGTACTTTGCACCTCTATCTCCTTCACCCACTCAATACTCTTCTTATCAACTCCCCTGCTGATGGATCCCCTACCACGATTTTCATACAAATAGAGTTCTGCTACTTTTCCCGCTATTGTAGTTGCTGATAAACCTTTCCCTATTAAACTCATAACAAAACTTAATAAATCACTTTCCTTATCTCCTTTACTGCCTTATCGCACAGAAGTATAAAATTGCCAATTTTTTTAATAGGTTGCCAAGCTTGTGAATAACATCTTCTCATACATGCTGCAGTTGAGTTTTCAACTAAGTCTAATGTTTTCATTCTCACCCATGCCCCGATGTTCTGTGGCAATAGAGTCTTCTCCTCTTCTGCTCCTAGGGCTCCTTTTTCTGTATCTTTTTTGTCCTCAGTTTGTATCTTCTTATCACACACCAGCTTTGCCCCATACTTATTTTCAGCATTTTTGTTATGCTTTGCAAGTCTTGACTCATCTTTAAGTTTGTTTTGTGGTATTCTCTCTACATCAGTTTTGTCTGCTCCACCTCTGTCGACCTCTTTGTTGTCTTTATGTAAACCTTATCAGATAAATCCCAGTTCGACCACCAATTTCGGTTACTTAGTTGCAACTTTACCTCCTGTTTGTTAATTTCACTTTATTCTCTCAAATGCTTCTCCTTCTTCATCCTCCAGTTCTCCTTGTGTTGTGCGCTATCTGCTACAGACATCTGTAAGGCACCAAATCAACTCTCCTTCATTCAACTCCCCGCTCTCCTCACCATAATCCAGCTCCACATCTTCTTCTTTATTGACTGGGTCCCACTCGCTCATACCTGGGCCCACTCCATCCCCCAGCCCACCATAACACACTCTCCATTCTTTTGCAGATAAATTTGGCACAGTTGATTCTCCATCCCTCACCACAGAACAGATCACTGTAGACCTCATCCTGTCACCGGGCCAAAGTCCTAGAGCCATACCAAACTCTGTTGGCATTTGCCCTGTGCGCAGATTCTTTCACCAGCATTGTCTTTGGCTTTACTTTCAGGCCGCTCCAACCTGAAGGTCCCCCCATCACTAGTAAGCCCTGGAGCCGCTTCAGCTCCATCTTGTCCTAACTGATCTTCATCCTCTTCCTCAACCCACACCCATTTTCCTTTGCTTTCAATTACTATCTGCCTCTGTCACAAATATTCTGCTGTTGTTTAACTTCCTGTTTTCGGACCAGCTTGCAGTTGATTCTCGGGGTTTCTTTCAGCCTTGTCCGTTGGCTTACTACATAACTTCACCCACATCTGTTATGCTGTTCCTACTTTGGTAAGTACTGCCGAGCGTGGGAGATAGAGTTCACCCCACACCATTAGTAGCTGTCGGCCTAACTCCCGGCTAGCTCACACTGCCTCACCCAAAATTCCAACCCTGTTGGTGTAAAAGGTTATTATGGCAACCTGAACATGACACGCAGACTCCTCAAGGAACTTGTGGAAACAGATTATACCCCTTTCACCCAGTCACTCATGCATGCCAAGGTGAACCACAGAGATGTTAGATAAGTTTTCAATACATTTATTGAAGCAATCACAATCTAGTATAAAAAATGTGTTATAAGAGTGATAATCAGGCTGATGAAACAAAGCAAGGTAACCAACATTGCGATCAGGGTGAAGAACATAAACAACCCACCAAGTTGTGTGTGATTCTAGATGTTCTATAGATTCTTTACACTGCTACCTAAACCCTATGTCTACACCTGAGAGCATAGTGATTGTAACCCTCTGCCTGGTCCATTCTAAGGGATCAGCCCTAACCCCATACCTGGATAGAGTATCATGAATCGGACTGTCGTGTAGATGGCAGTCCTCTTAGGGAGCAGGAACATCATAGTCAGCAAGACTACGAATTGTTCAGTATGCTTTGCTGGATGGTCATGACCAGAATGCCCTCTACTCTCCTTTTGCGGGTGCACAGTTTATATACTAAACCATACCACATTAGAAGTGCATTTCTGATATAATGTAATGTCTCAGTGATAGAAGATGTCTCCTGAAACGGACAACACTAGGTAGCATATTGTGTACCTCACCTAAAAGCCTAGGGCAAGCAATACTGACTAATATGTGGTAGAAAGGGCTGATTAAGCGAGCAGCTTATTGCTTGCCTTCCTAGAATAAAACTACTGATAAAATATACAAGAAAAGCCATTGCTAAAAGCAGCTTTGACTGCCTGAGTAAAACGTGAATATACATGAATTATAAAACTAAGCTAAAACAGGGGACCAACATAGGTCGGGCTTATGGGACTATAGTTCCCATCATACTCTGTGGTGTGACATTATCTTTCTTGTTGGCCACAGTGCTCTTCTTCCTCCGCGCCCCCTGGTCACCCACGTCTCTTATACCACACGCCAAATTACTCAACAACACAGGCGATTTTTCAACCTCTCTTCCAATTTCAACTTGTACCGCTCATTCTGTTCAACTTCCTCCCACATTCTTGGAATTGCCTTCAGTAATCGTCTCAGCCTCTTGCCCACAAGTAGCTACATGGCTCAAGCCCCCCAAAGCTCCACACCTGACTTGTACCTGATCTGGTAAGCTACTGTGGCAATTTTTATTCTCTTCATCCTCCTGCTGTCTAAACTTGGAGAGAGCTCCATAGATATTTGCTGACCCCCGGCTCTTTCTCCTGTTAAAAGGTGGGAAGCATGCTTCTTTTGCAGCCACCACACCACCTCCTGCTGTCCTCAGAGGGCTCCCTATGCTAATCCAAGCCTGGCTTAGAACCCCTGGCTTGATTAATTCTTCGCAACCGGCTTCACATAAAATGGGAAGTGCTTTCATCACTGCTGCATTATCTCCTCCTGCCATTCCTTATCAAGCTGGAGCTTCAGATAATGTTAACACTCACTTACCTACCTAACTCTAACCTCAGGCTCTTACTCCTAAACGTTCCCTGCCTTCCACATGGTGATGGAGTTAGCAAGAGGCTGAACTCATTACCCACCTTTCTTTAACTATCGCAGTCACTATAACCTCACCCCCCCTTACTTTGGCATATGCCTTTTCCGTTTCTTGTGGCTTGTGCCGCTTTTCCAAAGCCACCCCAGGGAGACTTCCTTTGCCATACTTTCTCCGGGTTTCTCATTGTAGAAGAATAAGAGCCAGAGCCTAAGCTTTTGCTCAGAAGCAGCTTCTAACTAATGCCTCTTTCATACACCACCAGGCACTCCCTGCCCTTTTATCTCACACTTGCATCTTCTTTTTCATTTCTGCTTTCTTCCTTCATCACTGATGTTCCGTTTTAATTTTCCTCCTTTTTCCCCCTTTTGTATTTTTCTCTCTCTTGCTCTAGGTGAAGGTTTGAGTGCTGGCGGACCAAATTAAGCACTGTGTGGTTCCCTTCATCAATTAGTAGGGCAGCCCAGTGCTTTTGTAGACCTGGGTGACCTTCAGGGATTCCCACGACCCTAGGTCCTGGGATTTTTACTGAAAACTTATTCTGATATCGGAACTAGTTGGACTTATTACAGTCTACTTCTCTTGTCTCAAGTAGCATATATTAAATTATGGCCAGGAAATTATAAGAACATAATATTAGTACTGACATAATTTTTATGGTCCTTGGTGGCCCATCCTTCACTCTGAATAAAAGTGGCCCATGGCCATTAACGCGCTGACAGCTGCATACTCCAAAAATAAGCCAGCCTTTCGAAGCGCGTCACGATTTCTAACTTCAGGTTTCATGTTTTCTGGTTAAAAGTATGAATACCTACTCTCATTTTCTTCAAGCAATAATGCTTTCTAGCAAATACATTTTAAGGATATTGTTGGAATGGTGCCCGTTGAAAGCACTAGATGTAGGACACATGACTCAGTTTAAAAAGTCTGTATAATATAGAGCATCAATGCACAGTATTCAGTATACATCAGGAATCCAAGTATTTTAGTACTACATGTGTAAATAGCCTACTCATGCAAGCTCTTATTGGTAAAGGTTATGACTTTGTTCTCTGTCATTCTAAAAATAGGTTAGCAGGTTTCGTTCTAAAACACTTTTTCTACTTAGGCATTAAAACTGTTTGTGTATTGCTTTCATAAATAACACGTATGATGGTTTGACACGCTTTAATGGAGAGGATCAAAACCTTTCTAGCTTTGGAACAGCAGCCTGGAAGCCAACGCTATGACACACAGATAACTGCCCAGGTCTACAGTGCATCTACATTCACTGGTTACTACCTTCTCTAAGTACATATTGAATAATGGTTCGGTCCCCTGTTTTCTACAAATAGCCTTGCATAAAAATGTTAACAAACATTATTCTTCAAAAGGGCTGGAAAGGACTCTGCTGTGATCATGGTAATTGAAATTGCTACTTAATTGAAGACAATCTACCCACTGGGGCCAATTTTCCCACCGCTGTGCAAAACTAGCTTCCAGTCAGGCAGACACTGTTTCTCTAGATAGCCTGGTCAATCTCTCAATAGTACAGGTGTAGGAAGTTGGCTCTGTATGTGCTATTTCAAAGTAAGGAATAGCATGCACAGAGTCCAAGGGTTCCCCTTAGAGGTAAAATAGTGGTAAAAATAGATAATACTAATGCTCTATTTTGTGGTAGTGTGGTCGAGCAGTAGGCTTATCCAAGGAGTAGTGTTAAGCATTTGTTGTACATACATATAGACAATAAATGAGGTACACACACTCAGAGACAAATCCAGCCAATAGGTTTTTATATAGAAAAATATATTTTCTTAGTTTATTTTAAGAACCACAGGTTCAAATTCTACATGTAATATCTCATTCGAAAGGTATTGCAGGTAAGTACTTTAGGAACTTCAAATCATCAAAATTGCATGTATACTTTTCAAGTTATTCACAAATAGCTGTTTTAAAAGTGGACACAGTGCAATTTTCACAGTTCCTAGGGGAGGTAAGTATTTGTTAGGTTAACCAGGTACGTAAGACACTTACAGGGCTTAGTTCTTGGTCCAAGGTAGCCCACCGTTGGGGGTTCAGAGCAACCCCAAAGTCACCACACCAGCAGCTCAGGGCCGGTCAGGTGCAGAGTTCAAAGTGGTGCCCAAAACACATAGGCTAGAATGGAGAGAAGGGGGTGCCCCGGTTCCGGTCTGCTTGCAGGTAAGTACCCGCGTCTTCGGAGGGCAGACCAGGGGGGTTTTGTAGGGCACCGGGGGGGACACAAGCCCACACAGAAATTTCACCCTCAGCAGCGCGGGGGCGGCCGGGTGCAGTGTAGAAACAAGCGTCGGGTTTGTAATGGAAGTCAATGGGAGATCTAGGGATCTCTTCAGCGCTGCAGGCAGGCAAGGGGGGGGTTCCTCGGGGAAACCTCCACTTGGTCAAGGGAGAGGGACTCCTGGGGGTCACTCCTCCAGTGAAAGTCCGGTCCTTCAGGTCCTGGGGGCTGCGGGTGCAGGGTCTCTCCCAGGTGTCGGGACTTAGGATTCAAAGAGTCGCGGTCAGGGGAAGCCTCGGGATTCCCTCTGCAGGCGGTGCTGTGGGGGCTCAGGGGGGACAGGTTTTTGTACTCACAGTCTTAGAGTAGTCCTGGGGTCCCTCCTGAGGTGTTGGATCGCCACCAGCCGAGTCGGGGTCGCCGGGTGCAGTGTTGCAAGTCTCACGCTTCTTGCGGGGAGCTTGCAGGGTTCTTTAAAGCTGCTGGAAACAAAGTTGCAGCTTTTCTTGGAGCAGGTCCGCTGTCCTCGGGAGTTTCTTGTCTTTTCGAAGCAGGGGCAGTCCTCAGAGGATGTCGAGGTCGCTGGTCCCTTTGGAAGGCGTCGCTGGAGCAGGATCTTTGGAAGGCAGGAGACAGGCCGGTGAGTTTCTGGAGCCAAGGCAGTTGTCGTCTTCTGGTCTTCCTCTGCAGGGGTTTTCAGCTAGGCAGTCCTTCTTCTTGTAGATGCAGGAATCTAATTTTCTAGGGTTCAGGGTAGCCCTTAAATACTAAATTTAAGGGCGTGTTTAGGTCTGGGGGGTTAGTAGCCAATGGCTACTAGCCCTGAGGGTGGGTACACCCTCTTTGTGCCTCCTCCCAAGGGGAGGGGGTCACAATCCTAACCCTATTGGGGGAATCCTCCATCTGCAAGATGGAGGATTTCTAAAAGTTAGAGTCACTTCAGCTCAGGACACCTTAGGGGCTGTCCTGACTGGCCAGTGACTCCTCCTTGTTGCTTTCTTTGTTCCCTCCAGCCTTGCCGCCAAAAGTGGGGGCCGTGGCCGGAGGGGGCGGGCAACTCCACTAAGCTGGAGTGCCCTGCTGGGCTGTGACAAAGGGGTGAGCCTTTGAGGCTCACCGCCAGGTGTCACAGCTCCTGCCTGGGGGAGGTGTTAGCATCTCCACCCAGTGCAGGCTTTGTTACTGGCCTCAGAGTGACAAAGGCACTCTCCCCATGGGGCCAGCAACATGTCTCTGGTGTGGCAGGCTGCTGGAACTAGTCAGCCTACACAGACAGTCGGTTAAGTTTCAGGGGGCACCTCTAAGGTGCCCTCTGTGGTGTATTTTACAATAAAATGTACACTGGCATCAGTGTGCATTTATTGTGCTGAGAAGTTTGATACCAAACTTCCCAGTTTTCAGTGTAGCCATTATGGTGCTGTGGAGTTCGTGTTTGACAGACTCCCAGACCATATACTCTTATGGCTACCCTGCACTTACAATGTCTAAGGTTTTGTTTAGACACTGTAGGGGTACCATGCTCATGCACTGGTACCCTCACCTATGGTATAGTGCACCCTGCCTTAGGGCTGTAAGGCCTGCTAGAGGGGTGTCTTACCTATACTGCATAGGCAGTGAGAGGCTGGCATGGCACCCTGAGGGGAGTGCCATGTCGACTTACTCGTTTTGTCCTCACTAGCACACACAAGCTGGTAAGCAGTGTGTCTGTGCTGAGTGAGAGGTCTCCAGGGTGGCATAAGACATGCTGCAGCCCTTAGAGACCTTCCTTGGCATCAGGGCCCTTGGTACTAGAAGTACCAGTTACAAGGGACTTATCTGGATGCCAGGGTCTGCCAATTGTGGATACAAAAGTACAGGTTAGGGAAAGAACACTGGTGCTGGGGCCTGGTTAGCAGGCCTCAGCACACTTTCAATTGTAAACATAGCATCAGCAAAGGCAAAAAGTCAGGGGGCAACCATGCCAAGGAGGCATTTCCTTACACAACCCCCCCCCAAACGAAAGAGGATGAGACTAACCTTTCCCAAGAGAGTCTTCATTTTCTAAGTGGAAGAACCTGGAAAGGCCATCTGCATTGGCATGGGCAGTCCCAGGTCTGTGTTCCACTATAAAGTCCATTCCCTGTAGGGAGATGGACCACCTCAACAGTTTAGGATTTTCACCTTTCATTTGCATCAGCCATTTGAGAGGTCTGTGGTCAGTTTGAACTAGGAAGTGAGTCCCAAAGAGGTATGGTCTCAGCTTCTTCAGGGACCAAACCACAGCAAAGGCCTCCCTCTCAATGGCACTCCAACGCTGCTCCCTGGGGAGTAACCTCCTGCTAATGAAAGCAACAGGCTGGTCAAGGCCATCATCATTTGTTTGGGACAAAACGGCCCCTATCCCATGTTCAGAGGCATCAGTCTGCACAATGAACTGCTTAGAATAATCTGGAGCTTTTAGAACTGGTGCTGAGCACATTGCTTGTTTCAGGGTGTCAAAGGCCTGTTGGCATTCCACAGTCCAGTTCACTTTCTTGGGCATTTTCTTGGAGGTGAGTTCAGTGAGGGCTGTCACAATGGATCCATATCCCTTCACAAACCTCCTGTAATACCCAGTCAAGCCAAGGAATGCCCTGACTTGAGTCTGGGTTTTTGGAGCTACCCAGTCCAGAATAGTCTGGATCTTGGGTTGGAGTGGCTGAACTTGGCCTCCACCTACAAGGTGGCCCAAGTAAACCACAGTTCCCTGCCCTATCTGGCATTTGGATGCCTTGATAGAGAGGCCTGCAGATTGCAGAGCCTTCAAAACCTTCCTCAGGTGGACCAGGTGATCCTGCCAGGTGGAGCTAAAGACAGCAATATCGTCAAGATAAGCTGTGCTAAAGGACTCCAAGCCAGCAAGGACTTGATTCACCAACCTTTGGAAGGTGGCAGGGGCATTCTTTAAACCAAAGGGCATAACAGTAAACTGATAATGCCCATCAGGTGTGGAGAATGCTGTCTTTTCTTTGGCTCCAGGTGCCATTTTTATTTGCCAGTACCCTGCTGTCAAGTCAAAGGTACTTAGAAATTTGGCAGCACCTAATTTATCAATGAGCTCATCAGCTCTTGGAATTGGATGGGCATCTGTCTTGGTGACAGAATTGAGCCCTCTGTAGTCCACACAAAACCTCATCTCTTTCTTTCCATCTTTGGTGTGAGGTTTGGGGACTAAGACCACTGGGCTAGCCCAGGGGCTGTCAGAGCGCTCAATTACTCCCAATTCCAGCATCTTGTGGACTTCCACCTTGATGCTTTCCTTAACATGGTCAGACTGTCTAAAGATTTTGTTCTTGACAGGCATGCTGTCTCCTGTGTCCACATCATGGGTACACAGGTGTGTCTGACCAGGGGTTAAGGAGAAGAGTTCAGGAAACTGTTGTAGGACTCTCCTACAATCAGCTTGCTGTTGGCCAGAGAGGGTGTCTGAGTAGATCACTCCATCTACTGTGCCATCTTTTGGGTCTGATGACAGAAGATCAGGGAGAGGTTCACTCTCTGCCTCCTGATCCTCATCTGTTACCATCAACAGATTCACATCAGCCCTGTCATGGAAGAGCTTAAGGCGGTTCACATGGATCACCCTCTTGGGGCTCCTGCTTGTGCCCAGGTCCACCAGGTAGGTGACCTGACTCTTCCTTTCTAGTACCGGGTAAGGGCCACTCCATTTGTCCTGGAGTGCCCTGGGAGCCACAGGCTCCAGAACCCAGACTTTCTGCCCTGGTTGGAACTCAACCAGTGCAGCCTTTTGGTCATACCAAAACTTCTGGAGCTGTTGGCTGGCCTCAAGGTTTTTGGTTGCCTTTTCCATGTACTCTGCCATTCTAGAGCGAAGGCCAAGTACATAGTCCACTATGTCCTGTTTAGGCTCATGGAGAGGTCTCTCCCAGCCTTCTTTAACAAGGGCAAGTGGTCCCCTTACAGGATGACCAAACAGAAGTTCAAAGGGTGAGAATCCTACTCCCTTCTGTGGCACCTCTCTGTAAGCGAAAAGCAGACATGGCAAGAGGACATCCCATCTCCTTTTGAGTTTTTCTGGGAGCCCCATGATCATGCCCTTTAATGTCTTGTTGAATCTCTCAACTAAGCCATTAGTTTGTGGATGGTATGGTGTAGTGAATTTATAAGTCACCCCACACTCATTCCACATGTGCTTTAGGTATGCTGACATGAAGTTGGTACCTCTGTCAGACACCACCTCCTTAGGGAAACCCACTCTGGTAAAGATACCAATGAGGGCCTTGGCTACTGCAGGGGCAGTAGTCGACCTAAGGGGAATAGCTTCAGGATACCTGGTAGCATGATCCACTACTACCAGGATATACATATTTCCTGAGGCTGTGGGAGGTTCTAGTGGACCAACTATGTCCACACCCACTCTTTCAAAGGGCACCCCCACCACTGGAAGTGGAATGAGGGGGGCCTTTGGATGCCCACCTGTCTTACCACTGGCTTGACAGGTAGGGCAGGAGAGGCAAAACTCCTTAACCATGTTGGACATATTGGGCCAGTAGAAGTGGTTGACTAACCTCTCCCACGTCTTGGTTTGTCCCAAATGTCCAGCAAGGGGAATGTCATGGGCCAATGTTAGGATGAACTTCCTGAACAGCTGAGGCACTACCACTCTCCTAGTGGCACCAGGTTTGGGGTCTCTGGCCTCAGTGTTCAGGAGTCCATCTTCCCAATAGACCCTATGCGTTCCATTTTTCTTGCCTTTGGACTCTTCAGCAGCTTGCTGCCTAAGGCCTTCAAGAGAGGGGCAGGTTTCTTGTCCCTTACACAGCTCCTCCCTTGAGGGTCCCCCTGGGCCTAAGAGCTCAACCTGATAAGGTTCAAGCTCCAAAGGCTCAGTTCCCTCAGAGGGCAGAACTTCTTCCTGAGAAGAGAGGTTCCCTTTCTTTTGCTGTGTTGCAGTTGGTTTCCCAGCTGACTTTCCTGTTCTCTTGGTAGGCTGGGCCATTCGTCCAGACTCCAGCTCTACTTGTTCACCCTGTGCCTTGCATTGTGCTCTTGTTTTCACACACACCAGTTCAGGGATACCCAGCATTGCTGCATGGGTTTTTAGTTCTACCTCAGCCCATGCTGAGGACTCCAGGTCATTTCCAAGCAGACAGTCCACTGGGATATTTGAGGAGACCACCACCTGTTTCAGGCCATTGACCCCTCCCCATTCTAAAGTAACCATTGCCATGGGATGTACTTTTCTCTGATTGTCAGCGTTGGTGACTGTGTAAGTTTTTCCAGTCAGGTATTGGCCAGGGGAAACCAGTTTCTCTGTCACCATGGTGACACTGGCACCTGTATCCCTCAGGCCCTCTATTCTAGTCCCATTAATTAAGAGTTGCTGTCTGTATTTTTGCATGTTAAGCGGCCAGACAGCTAGTGTGGCTAAATCCACTCCACCCTCAGAAACTAGAGTAGCTTCAGTGTGGACCCTGATTTGCTCTGGGCACACTGTTGATCCCACTTGGAGACTAGCCATACCAGTGTTACCTGGATGGGAGTTTGGAGTGGAACCTTTCTTGGGACAGGCCTTGTCTCCAGTTTGGTGTCCATGCTGTTTACAGCTATGACACCAGGCCTTTTTGGGATCAAAGTTTTTACCCTTGTACCCATTGTTTTGTGAAGAGGCTCTGGGCCCACCCTCCTGTGCAGGTTTTTGGGGGCCTGTAGAAGACTCTTTACTATTTTTAGTTTTGGTTGTCTCATCACCCTTCCCCTGGGGAGTCTTTGTGACCCCTTTCTTTTGGTCACCCCCTGTTGAAGTCTTGGACACCCTTGTCTTGACCCAATGGTCCGCCTTCTTTCCCAATTCTTGGGGAGAAATTGGTCCTAGGTCTACCAGATGCTGATGCAGTTTATCATTGAAACAATTACTTAACAGGTGTTCTTTCACAAATAAATTGTACAGCCCATCATAATTACTTACACCACTGCCTTGAATCCAACCATCTAGTGTTTTCACTGAGTAGTCTACAAAGTCAACCCAGGTCTGGCTCGAGGATTTTTGAGCCCCCCTGAATCTAATCCTATACTCCTCAGTGGAGAATCCAAAGCCCTCAATCAGGGTACCCTTCATGAGGTCATAAGATTCTGCATCTTGTCCAGAGAGTGTGAGGAGTCTATCCCTACACTTTCCTGTGAACATTTCCCAAAGGAGAGCACCCCAGTGAGATCTGTTCACTTTTCTGGTTACACAAGCCCTCTCAAAAGCTGTGAACCATTTGGTGATGTCATCACCATCTTCATATTTAGTTACAATCCCTTTAGGGATTTTCAACATGTCAGGAGAATCTCTGACCCTATTTATGTTGCTGCCACCATTGATGGGTCCTAGGCCCATCTCTTGTCTTTCCCTCTCTATGGCTAGGATCTGTCTTTCCAAAGCCAATCTTTTGGCCATCCTGGCTAACTGGATGTCCTCTTCACTGGGGCTATCCTCAGTGATTTCAGAGGTGTTGGTCTCTCCTGTGAGGGAACCAGCATCTCTGACTATTATTTTAGGAGTCAGGGTTTGAGGGACCCTGTCCTCCCTAGATAGGACTGGTAGGGGGGAATTTTCCTCCAAGTCACTATCCTCTTCCTCTGAGTTGCCACCCTCAGAGGGGTTGGCCTTTTCAAACTCTGCCAAAAGCTCCTGGAGCTGTATTTTGGTAGGTTTGGGGCCCATTGTTATTTTCTTTATTTTACAGAGTGACCTTAGCTCCCTCATCTTAAGATGGAGGTAAGGTGTGGTGTCGAGTTCCACCACAGTCACATCTGTGCTAGACATTTTGCTTCTAAAAGTTGGAATACTTTTTAAGAATCTACAACTGGTTCTAGAATCTAATTCAAACTTTTACAAACTTTTAAACTCTAAAAGAAATGCTAAACAGGATCTAACACAAGGCCCTAGCAGGTCTTTTAAGAATTTAGAAAACTTTTCAAATTGCAAAAATCAATTTCTAATGACAATTTTGGAATTTGTCGTGTGATCAGGTATTGGCTGAGTAGTCCAGCAAATGCAAAGTCTTGTACCCCACCGCTGATCCACCAATGTAGGAAGTTGGCTCTGTATGTGCTATTTCAAAGTAAGGAATAGCATGCACAGAGTCCAAGGGTTCCCCTTAGAGGTAAAATAGTGGTAAAAATAGATAATACTAATGCTCTATTTTGTGGTAGTGTGGTCGAGCAGTAGGCTTATCCAAGGAGTAGTGTTAAGCATTTGTTGTACATACATATAGACAATAAATGAGGTACACACACTCAGAGACAAATCCAGCCAATAGGTTTTTATATAGAAAAATATATTTTCTTAGTTTATTTTAAGAACCACAGGTTCAAATTCTACATGTAATATCTCATTCGAAAGGTATTGCAGGTAAGTACTTTAGGAACTTCAAATCATCAAAATTGCATGTATACTTTTCAAGTTATTCACAAATAGCTGTTTTAAAAGTGGACACTTAGTGCAATTTTCACAGTTCCTAGGGGAGGTAAGTATTTGTTAGGTTAACCAGGTAAGTAAGACACTTACAGGGCTTAGTTCTTGGTCCAAGGTAGCCCACCGTTGGGGGTTCAGAGCAACCCCAAAGTCACCACACCAGCAGCTCAGGGCCGGTCAGGTGCAGAGTTCAAAGTGGTGCCCAAAACACATAGGCTAGAATGGAGAGAAGGGGGTGCCCCGGTTCCGGTCTGCTTGCAGGTAAGTACCCGCGTCTTCGGAGGGCAGACCAGGGGGGTTTTGTAGGGCACCGGGGGGGACACAAGCCCACACAGAAATTTCACCCTCAGCAGCGCGGGGGCGGCCGGGTGCAGTGTAGAAACAAGCGTCGGGTTTGTAATGGAAGTCAATGGGAGATCTAGGGATCTCTTCAGCGCTGCAGGCAGGCAAGGGGGGGGTTCCTCGGGGAAACCTCCACTTGGTCAAGGGAGAGGGACTCCTGGGGGTCACTCCTCCAGTGAAAGTCCGGTCCTTCAGGTCCTGGGGGCTGCGGGTGCAGGGTCTCTCCCAGGTGTCGGGACTTAGGATTCAAAGAGTCGCGGTCAGGGGAAGCCTCGGGATTCCCTCTGCAGGCGGTGCTGTGGGGGCTCAGGGGGGACAGGTTTTTGTACTCACAGTCTTAGAGTAGTCCTGGGGTCCCTCCTGAGGTGTTGGATCGCCACCAGCCGAGTCGGGGTCGCCGGGTGCAGTGTTGCAAGTCTCACGCTTCTTGCGGGGAGCTTGCAGGGTTCTTTAAAGCTGCTGGAAACAAAGTTGCAGCTTTTCTTGGAGCAGGTCCGCTGTCCTCGGGAGTTTCTTGTCTTTTCGAAGCAGGGGCAGTCCTCAGAGGATGTCGAGGTCGCTGGTCCCTTTGGAAGGCGTCGCTGGAGCAGGATCTTTGGAAGGCAGGAGACAGGCCGGTGAGTTTCTGGAGCCAAGGCAGTTGTCGTCTTCTGGTCTTCCTCTGCAGGGGTTTTCAGCTAGGCAGTCCTTCTTCTTGTAGATGCAGGAATCTAATTTTCTAGGGTTCAGGGTAGCCCTTAAATACTAAATTTAAGGGCGTGTTTAGGTCTGGGGGGTTAGTAGCCAATGGCTACTAGCCCTGAGGGTGGGTACACCCTCTTTGTGCCTCCTCCCAAGGGGAGGGGGTCACAATCCTAACCCTATTGGGGGAATCCTCCATCTGCAAGATGGAGGATTTCTAAAAGTTAGAGTCACTTCAGCTCAGGACACCTTAGGGGCTGTCCTGACTGGCCAGTGACTCCTCCTTGTTGCTTTCTTTGTTCCCTCCAGCCTTGCCGCCAAAAGTGGGGGCCGTGGCCGGAGGGGGCGGGCAACTCCACTAAGCTGGAGTGCCCTGCTGGGCTGTGACAAAGGGGTGAGCCTTTGAGGCTCACCGCCAGGTGTCACAGCTCCTGCCTGGGGGAGGTGTTAGCATCTCCACCCAGTGCAGGCTTTGTTACTGGCCTCAGAGTGACAAAGGCACTCTCCCCATGGGGCCAGCAACATGTCTCTGGTGTGGCAGGCTGCTGGAACTAGTCAGCCTACACAGACAGTCGGTTAAGTTTCAGGGGGCACCTCTAAGGTGCCCTCTGTGGTGTATTTTACAATAAAATGTACACTGGCATCAGTGTGCATTTATTGTGCTGAGAAGTTTGATACCAAACTTCCCAGTTTTCAGTGTAGCCATTATGGTGCTGTGGAGTTCGTGTTTGACAGACTCCCAGACCATATACTCTTATGGCTACCCTGCACTTACAATGTCTAAGGTTTTGTTTAGACACTGTAGGGGTACCATGCTCATGCACTGGTACCCTCACCTATGGTATAGTGCACCCTGCCTTAGGGCTGTAAGGCCTGCTAGAGGGGTGTCTTACCTATACTGCATAGGCAGTGAGAGGCTGGCATGGCACCCTGAGGGGAGTGCCATGTCGACTTACTCGTTTTGTCCTCACTAGCACACACAAGCTGGTAAGCAGTGTGTCTGTGCTGAGTGAGAGGTCTCCAGGGTGGCATAAGACATGCTGCAGCCCTTAGAGACCTTCCTTGGCATCAGGGCCCTTGGTACTAGAAGTACCAGTTACAAGGGACTTATCTGGATGCCAGGGTCTGCCAATTGTGGATACAAAAGTACAGGTTAGGGAAAGAACACTGGTGCTGGGGCCTGGTTAGCAGGCCTCAGCACACTTTCAATTGTAAACATAGCATCAGCAAAGGCAAAAAGTCAGGGGGCAACCATGCCAAGGAGGCATTTCCTTACAACAGGGCTGAAAGGAAAGCTACTTCTGAGCTGTGCTTAATTTGTAAATAAAAACATGACGGTGCTACGCGGCGGCTGCAGTTAAATGTGGGAGCACAGGATACTAACACATCGTAATCATGAAACCTTTTCGGGCCTCTTCAATTCATTTACAGCCACTCCATGCCCCTTCAGCTCATTCTTACAGCTTTCTGCTTTCTCCCATTGTGATGCTTGTTTTGTTTTTCTCTTTCTCCGGCTTTCCGATATGTGTCTTTTGCTCGCAGACAATGCTTGAGGCAGAAACAAAAGTGCTGCCCCTCAAAAATAAGTGTTGGTGCTCCGCTCCGGAAACAACAAACACAAATTAAGCACTTTTTTCAGGGTATATCTGATAAGGATCAACAGTACCAACACAACACTTGAATCAATAAATCACTCAGTAAAGCTGCTCCCGGAGCAATACAGTCACATTAAAACTATTTTATGGTTAAAATAAGATCAAAGTGACACAAACTGGATCTGTCACTACAAAGATATATCGTTTCAAAGTAACAGATCTACACTACACTTTGTAATTCTTCATGAACATGGATGAGTAGAAACTTGCTGCAAGTTACTCACACATGGTCACTGGAGGCTTTCCCCCATTCCAAAAGCACACCATAACCCCCAGCTCAAGACAGCTTCATCTCTTCAGTCAGGTCAAAGGGATGAAAGTCCTTCTTTTTTAGTTTAAAAATGCTTAATTGAATAATGAACACACAGAAAAACAGCAAAATATTGGAATATACATAACGATGAGGCATGTCATAGTAGAAACAACATTAGTAATGAAGAACAATCAAGTAAATCATAAAGTACAATTACATAGCCAATGTAAAGAAAGACATAACACAAACAAAATAAGGAAACAATTTTGCAGCATAGCACTAATAGCATTTTCTGTGTTTTATGTATTTTGTAAGGCAAAGGGGAAAAATAAAAAGAAGGATACTAACTATACAGTATGTTACAATAAGGGAATCAAAAGCAAAAGAGGATGGCAAGGGAAAGATGGTACAAATAACCAACAGGTATACAGTGACCCATTTCCTGGGATTGCATGAAGAATACAAAGGATAATTGAAGAAATTCAAGGAGGTTTAGAGACTTCAACAGTTCTGATATTAATGGTAAAGGGATTTGATAGGTTAGAAGTCAAAGGCAGCCATAGCAAATCCCCCTTAATAGCTATCTGTAGTGTGGTTGAGTAGTATCTGGTCTATGGTTCTGACAAATCAAGTTCCACAATGTTAAAAAGAAATGTTATTAAAGTACTTCCAGTTAGAGGTAATAACCTGAAAGGCCACAAGAAGGTCCACCAACAATTCAATTGAATTCAGTTCAATTCAATTAGCTTTCATAAAGCGCAACTACTCACCTGTAAGGGTCTCAAGGCGCTGTCTCCAGACCATGGTGGTCATTATGCTTTTAGTGGTCACCTGACCGCCATAGCGGCAGTGGTGGTCGGTCTGCCGACAGGCCGGCAGTGAAGACCGCCATATTACAACTGCAGTGGTGAACTGACCCAAACATAGCCACATCACTGCCAGTATCGCCAGTGCCGTGAGACCGCTGGCAGTATTATGACTGGCAGACTGCCAGGCTTTCCGTGGCAGTCACACAGCCATGAAAACCCTGGAGGTAATGTACCCGGCGACAGGAATCTCCAGTCCTGTTGCCGGCACCCTCCCCCCATGTCCACACACATGCACGCGCCCTCCCCTCACTTCTATGCACAGACAAACACCCTCGCCCCACTTCCACGCACATGCACGCACCCTCCCCCCACTTCCACGCACATGCAAACTTCCACGCACATGCACGCACCCTCCCCACCTGACCGCGCACAACCATACACACACCCCCACTCGCACTCACACATACGCAATCATGCACACTCCCACAGCATCCATTCACGCACTCCCCCACTACATTCATGCACACACCCAGAATCCACATCTATTCACGCACTCCCCCTCTCCGCATTCATGCACACACCCAGACACCCCCAGTCGCACACATACACGCACACAGACACCCCCATTTACGCAAATACATGTACACACACCCCCATGCACTTAACACCCATCACCCATACCCCAATTTCAGACGATGAACTTACCTTTTCCGGCGAGGTGGTTGTGTGGGAGGGAATGGGTCCTGGCATTTTCCACTGCCAGCACTGCACAGCAGACAGGACTCCGCCACGCTGTATTATGTATTGTAATACGGTGGACGGAGTCCTGCTGGCGTGGCGGTGCTGGCGGTTGAACACTTCTCTTCCTCCGTTGGCCAGGCCGACTGGGTCGGATTTCCGACAGTAAAATATGGCGGTCTTCGGACCTCCAGCACTGGAGGTCTGTTGGCGGCAGTGGCTTTGGCGGTTTTGGAAAAAGACGGCCAAAGTTGTAATGACCACCCATATGTCTGAATACCCTCCAAGAAAAAGATGAACTATGTTGAAAGTAGACAGAATAGAGAAGAGTTTAGAAACCTTGCGACACACTTGCTTCCAAAATACATGGAGCGTTGGGCAGTGGACAAACATATGAAGAAAGTCTCCGTTAAAAGCGTTGCAAGTCCAGCAGTTGTTGTTGTTCAAGAGTTTCATTTTTAATAAAGAGCAAGGAGTTAAAAACAACCTATTGTAAAAGAAAAACAAGGTCTGAGTAATGCCGACAGAGTGAGAATTATGATGTATTTTAAATCATAATTTATTTAATAAAGCAATGGAGAAAGTGGACTGAAGGTCCTGTTCCCAGATGACTACAGTTTTGGTTTAAGCCCTATCTAGGTCTGAAGTAGAAGCTGCTTATATATGAAAGCAGCTTTGACTTCTGTGGAAACATTGTGAGGTGTTGTAGGATCACCAAGGGACTGACCTGAAGTTGAAGAGGGATCTATGTCCTTTTGTTTAAAGCTATAAAAGAGAAGAGCATATTTGTGTCTACGGGATAGGGGAATTTTGAAGTGTATACGTAACTCCTCAAAGGAGATAAACTGATTGTTAGAGATGAGTTGGGAATTAGCTGTAATACAATTAGCCAGCAAGGAGGACCATTTGAGAACTTTGTTGGCTATTGTGATGTTAGGATTGTACCAAATAGGGAATAATAATAATAAGGTGCGTAATTTCTGGGAGATAAACCTTTTAGCAATATGACTGGAATGATTTAATAAGGGAGAAGAGATGGACCTAGGTGCTTGAGTGATAAGAGCATATTGAAGAAATGAAAAAAGAAAGATTAATGAAAGCTCGATGGAGCGCCAGAGGAGAGAAAAATTTGAAGTTGATGTACCTAAAGAGGACCAGATCTGCTTGAGGACAAAGGCCGAATGATACTGTGCAAAGTTGGGAAAGTTAACACCACCATTTGTTTTCAGCTTCTTGAGTTTGGATAAGGAGATCCGAGTCGGTCGCTTGTTCCATGGGACCTTGGATAATAAACTGTCAATGGATCTGAAGAAGGTTTGGGGTAGCCAAAGAAGGAGCATCTGTAGGTAGAAGTTAATAATAGGTTATGAGAGTCATTAACCTTGTGCAGGCTGGCCCTTTACACAGCTTCCAAATGACACAGGTCCCTCAGAAGCATCTATGTTTTTTTTACTCAGGACAAGCAGTCTTTGGTCTCATTGTGTCTGCTTAAGTACGTAGGTGATACCACCACCTTTCCAGTTGCAAATTCGGTCTTTGGTTCTGACACTAGTCTTCACTTTCCAATGGAGAGTTATCCTTCCCTTTACCAGCTCACCATGAATGTGAGGTGGCTTCACTCTTTTCCATGTTCCAACAAGGAATCTTCACAAAGAACAATGTCAAACCAGTTATAACTGGTCTATTTCACAGCAGGAGTCATTTTCAGTGCCCTTTTGTTTCACTGGGTACACTAGGAAATCATCTAACTCTGATCCTCTTTCAGAACACATACCGTTCATAGCACTCCTAGTCACAATCCTTCCCCACTGTTCCAGCACTCTCTTCTGTGCATCCAGGTGCTGCATCAAGTACTTTCCTGGTCTGGCTGCTTCCTGACCTATTGAGACTTACAGCTGTGTTCGGTCTCTTGAGAGTACACTCAGGACTTGACTCTGTTAGCCATATGTCACACGTAACCTCCTACTGTTTCCCTCTAGTTGAAGTCCGTGCCCAGTCGTTGTGCTGCTTTCAGCAGGTAGCAGCCTCCATAACATAAAGTTTACTTTCTATCTTTCTCCGAAGCCTCAAGCTCAGATATCATAAACCCATTAGAGATTGGAGATGTCCCTACTCTGATCCTCCACCCCTAGCTTTTCCCAAGTTTACAAGAGGTTTCTTGCTTACGATTAA
Source organism: Pleurodeles waltl (assembly GCF_031143425.1). NCBI lineage: Eukaryota > Metazoa > Chordata > Amphibia > Caudata > Salamandridae > Pleurodeles > Pleurodeles waltl. The sequence continues at coordinate 135,800,348 of NC_090448.1, forward strand.
CACTCTGCAAAGTTAGGCAATTCAAAAGTTTTAAAATATCGCAATTCTTAATGGTAAAACTGGATGCTCCTTGAGAAGGTGATTAACATTTGTTCCCCTTCATGACAAACCAGTGCTGCTGTGCTTCATCTTCCACGAACCCAGGCTCTTTACAAAACCCAGCCTACACTAACATGTCTCCTTAATGTCACGTTAATGAACCATTGGAAGCTACAGGGCAGCTCTAGGCTGGCCAGCTTCTCCTCACACATTACTTTGCTATCTGTTGTATAATGGCATAATACCATTCATTCATAATTCTCACAAAGTAGAAGGTCTGTCCTTCTATACTCATTACTCGCCCTGCAATGTTGCCTCAGTACAAAAGATGGAAAGTTTGTGCACCTGTAGGTGAGAAACTAAATACAGTGTATTTAGATGCATCTTCATGGGCTCATGTGATAACATTGTCAATATCTCCTCACGCTTTAAAGCGAAACACATGCGATGAGGAGCTCGTTACTGAATTCTCAGTGCACAGAATAAGAATATCATCAGAATCCACTAGAGAAAAGGGAGAGGAACCATGCAAAAAGTGAGTTTTTCTACAATGATTGGTGATCCAAGAGTAGAACCTAACCTGCTTTTCAGTTTTGGCCCCACTCTAACGGTCTCACACAGAACATACATTTTTAGCTGAAAGGCTTTCTCCACTGCAGAGTATGTCATTTAAATACAAGAGAAGTGTAGCCATCGGATAGAAAAAAGTTGTTTCCTAAAGTGGCACCACAACTATTTTGGTACTAAAGACATTTCCTAGGGCTGTAATACAAAGGTCTGATGAATTGAGACCATATTTTATATAGATGGCATTCAGTCTCCTTGGGCAGTAGAAGCATCATTCAGGACACCCTGCCATCTAGCATAATCTAGAGGTAACAATAGTATTGCATCACCCTTAGTTCTCAGGAATCCAAGTATCAACCATTTCAATTATTTTTCCCTTAGTAGATCACTGTAGAGGTGAAAGGCCAGAACCACCTCATCAGAACTACCATTCACTTTTTTTCTTTTTTTCGGCCCCTAGTCCTTATCTATCTCTGAGACTACATATTTGGTGGTCCATAGGTATAGCCAGTGGGTCCCAATATGATGAGTGTTCCCTTCATTGTAGTCTTAAAGGGGTATCCTTCTCAAACCCATCTGCATATTCCCTGGCTGGTGATAGCCTAATCTAGTTTTTTTGGCTCAGGAGCTGTTCCCTTGGAATTTGCCTATTGGCCTCCCAATGTAAATTGTGTCCAGAGGATTGCAGCAGATGGGGCTCCAGTGCGATCATTATTTTTGTTCTTTGACATGTTCATGACCAACAGGAGCATAGCTACTCCAAAATTGATCACAATTATTGGAATATGTGTGCATGGTATATGCTTCGCAAACACTGCCTGTGCATCTCCTGCTGCGGTTAGCTATAGCTGATTGCAAAAATTTAGGCTATTTTAATAATGTTTGTTGTTAGATGGAAGGTGGGCGCTTCCCACAGAGGAGTATCATACTCCCCATCACTTCTTCCCCTACTGTTCTGTGCCTTTAGGGATGTCTGATCATGTGCATGTTGGTACTGTTCCATGCATTCCTTTCTTGGGAGAGGACTTTCCCAGACCTCCTCCTTTAGCAGGAAAACTGCAACCCCACCTGACTGACTGGATCCTTTGAACCTAGTGGGAGCATTGACTATGACTGGCAATGGAACGTTCCGAGCTTCATGGTCTTTTGGATCCTGACATTGGACATAGGGTGTTTTTGGTTGCCATTGTATGGAGATTTTACTTGTCTCCTGCACTTTTAGGAGTACCCCAAACGAAAAGCCCACTCCACTTTTTCTTCTATATCTCGCCTTTTACGTAGACCCTCCACCCCATCCTCTGTTGTTGTTCTCTCTCCCTGCTATATATTGTACAGTGTTTAATTGATTTGATGCTAGGTTTGCATTGTGCAAACTCTCATGCATACACATATCTAAGAGTACAGTGAAGTAATCTAGTTGCAAATATGGTGCTCGGTAAATAATATAACAAAACACCTGCTGAGATTGCCTCTTTTATTAGTAGTTCTCACTAATAAAGGAAGTTCCTGTACATTTCAGTTAAACATATATGACAGGATTTGCTAAGCTTTGGTTAAACAGCACACAGTGCTCCAGATTTCTGTTCACAGAGGTAATGTACACAGTATTCTAAAGCAACCTGCCCCATACGGTGCTGCAAAGCTAAATCACCTGACCCCTCCCTCTCCCCCAAGTGGTTTATCTAGGCACCCATCGGCTCTAATGCAAATAAAGAAAACCTGCCCCAACCACTAGTTGGGTAATAAAGCAAATCAACAACCAGGGTTCAGCTGCACCTTCAATCCGCTGGGCACTGCTACTTCTGCACCTTCTGAACCATTGATTGCTATGCCCCTGTTCCACCTACCCTCATTCAGTTTGCAGGAGTTAGAAAGCTGCCAATGCCCTTTATCCTTGGTGCTGCCACCTACAGTTGGGATAAAATGGGAGCCTGTTTTTGACTGTAAGCCTCATCTTATAGTGGCAGCAGCTTGAAATTGTTTGAGCTGAACATAAATGGAGTCTTCATAGGATGTTCATGGTGGAGGACGTGTTTTCTTACACCCTCATAAGGAGCTGGCAGTACAGCCAGTGCAGCAGCCTGTTGATCCGTGTTACTTGCAGTAAAGTTGTGACGTTTCCAATGTGATACAAGTGAAAGCTGATGATAGAGGTGGGTGAGCTACTGAAAGCTCAAGCCTGAAACCTGGTGAGGGCTCAGCTTTAAGGTTCTGTTGGAACCTTGAGCCCATAGCGAGCCGAGCTTTCAAGTGGCTTCTGCCTGCCAGCTTCCCTCTACTCGGGGTGTGGTGTTACGGCTAGAGGTGCTGACTTTGGAACTGGGTAATCAGCTTCGAGTCTCAGTGCTGCCACAACATTTTGTGATTATGGGCAAATCATTTAGGGTCACAAACCGTAAGCATTTTTGCTGCCACAAACGGCCCAGTTCGCAGAATCAGGCCATTTGCAACTGCAAAAATGCCTTTTCACGTGTAAAAACATCCGAACTGCGAATCACCAGAATCACAGTTTGGGAGTAGAAAACACTATTTGGAAGGGTCGTGTTCAAGGCGTTCCTTCCAAATAGCGATTTTCAGTGTAATGTATCAAGCTTTTGCTACTGAAATGTGGTTGACAGTTAGTTGTAATGCATTCTCAAATAGAAAGTGGTCCCTGTGGGACCCCTTCCCCTTTGTGAATGTTGGAAAAACATTTTTTTAAGAGCAGGCAGAAAGACCACTGCCTGCTCTTTAAAAATTAAAACAAAACTTGGATTTTTTATTGATGAAACACATCATGTTTTCCTTCAAGGAAAATGGGTTGCATTTCAACAAAAAAAAACTTTATTCAAAGCCAATCACAGACATGGTGGTCTGCTGACCTCAGCAGGCCACCAACCCTGTGATAGCAGTCATTCTTAATGGTGTCGCAAATTGCAACCTACCTCATTAATATAAATAATATAAATAATAATATTAGGTAGGCTGAAATGTGACCCACTAGGAATCGCAAGTATGAAATAAAAAGTTGCATATATAAGGAATAGCGTTTTCCAAATAGCAATTTGGATAAAATCACTATTTGGAAATCACTATTCCTAATCCTTGTACATCTGACCCTTAATCTCCTTGTGCCTTTAAAAAATGACTTTGACCTTTTGTGATGTAACGGTCACATTCAGAAAAATGTACAAAGAGTTTAAAACAAAGCGCTTAACAAAGAAAAGACAGATACTCATTTAGTGGCTGATTTGTACAATTTGAAACCAGAAATCCTGGATAAATCGTGGCTTGACCACTTAAATTGTGTGATTTTAGGCAAATAATTTCACCAAAATTATTTTTTCTTGGTTTCTGCATAAGAAAGAACTTCCAAATATGTGAGTCCATAATACAAGTTGTACAAAACCTATTGTGTTTGATTTAATAGACTATAATGTTGCTTTATAATAATCTGGGTCTGTTCGGGGTATACATGGCAACTGTTTTGTCTCTTAGTTCACCAATGGTTTATTTTTAAATAGTACTTCTCAGTGCAGTACTATAATATTAATTTCAACGTTTCGACAAGTTAAAGCAATACAATTTTTTGGGTTTTGAAGAGGATTTACCATATTTGATGTGGTTTGTTGCATGATTCACATAGCAAATATTTTTAATGCCCAGCTTGCGCGTGAACCTCTGCTCTCTATGTTAATTCATTCTCTCACCCACCTCTAGTAGATGGAAAGATTCTTCCACTGTCATGTCTGTGAGTTAACAGTTTTTGGGTGGACTGCTGTAGCTGTGCATTGTAATGTGTTTTTTCTCATATTACTGCTCACACAGTTTGGACATATTTTCACTGTCCCAGATTCAAATAATATCTTGTGTGTGTGTTTTTTTTTGCTGTTGTTGACCTATACTCCATACAAGAGAGAATAGCATGTCTACGTTTATAAACAAATCAAAGAAACCGATGAATGTGCCTAGCTATAGTTTTATACAATCTTAATATGTTGTACTTTCAAAGTAATATAATGCATTGCCGCTTGGCTGAGTGTATTTTGAATACATTAAGGTGATTAATGGACTTTTCCTTTACTCATTTGCAAGGCCTTCATGGTACAGTATTTGGTGTATGATCTGTTCCTTTATCTGTTCAATTTGACCCCTTCTCTTCATCCACCCCCCCACCCTCAGTAGATATTGATGTATTTATATTGAATCAATGAGTACATCAAAAGTGTACTTCAAGGACATGTGTACATGAGAGCGATGGAAATGTACTTCAAACCCACAGGAAAACACAGGTTCAAGTGGAAAAGCTGATAAAAGTACCTCCTTGCATCATCGCCTGACACAGAATCCTGTTTTGGGACTGAGGGTCCATTATCTTCCTCTGCCAGGGAGGCAGACGCCCATACCAGTTACGCACTCGTGGGTCCACAGAAAACACGGATGCTGGCTTCAGATGCTATTTTCTTTCCGAAGGTTGTAAAATAAACCGTTGGTGGATGTCCAACTTTTCTGAGGAGGTTTACAGTTCGTTAAATATAAAGGCCGCCTTCTCTCATTCATTGCTAGTGTGGGAAGCCTCGATTTACTCGTTGGCCTAACCTGGCTTGTCTCCTTCCCCACACACTTCATCTAGATTATTACAGTACAAACTCGCCGAGCGTTATGGTTGCAGGTGAAGAAGCTTTTCCTGTGGGAATTTGAGATTGATGGCAACCCCAGCAGAGTGTATGCTGGACTTGGTGTTACACACAGATGTCAAGGAGAATATTTCATGCAGAAGTGCTACACACAGATGTCAAAAGAGAATATTTCATGTAAAACTACTAAGGAAGACAGACTGGATACATTTGTTCTGTTTCTGTTTACATATTTTGTTTGTATTCAGTCATGATACTTGCAAAGTGTTGCACAGAAATAAGAACTGGATGACCTAAAATGCACAAAAGGCTTAAGTGAATAAAAAGCAGGAGCGCACTTGTGGTGGACAAAATGCTCGTCACAAATGTGGTGAAAGTCCAGTTTCAGTGACAACGCGGTGCTCCATGGCTACTGAACTCATTTACTGGCTGGCACTGATTGTGTAGTAGAAAAGTAGCCGTGCACCTGTTGCTCTAGAATGAATAGGCTCCCAAGAGTCACGTGGGTTGCGGACGGACTTTTGCCCTTCCACGTGGCTCACAGGAGCTCATTTCCCTGCCGAGGCCTTAAAGGCCCGCGGGCCCGAGATAAAAAGAGATGCATTCCTCTCTCCATGAGTAGAAATGTAATCTTCACTGCTCTTGCTTTCATGAGCTTCGGGTAGGGAGGCCCGCGTTACTCTTGGGATATTTCTGTCCCTTGACAGCTTTACGCATTGCTCTGCAGTAACCCTGCACAAACATGATGGCCGTTGTCAAATGAGACGTGTAGCAGCCGCAGATCTTGCTGCACGTGTGAATGAGGGATCCTGCAAGAGCTGAAACCTGCCATTTCCCAAGCCTGCTCCTCAGTGTGCAGTGAATGATGGATCCTGCAAGATCTGAAACCTGCCATTTCCCAAGCCTGCTCCTCAGTGTGCAGTGAATGATGGATCCTGCAAGATCTGAAACCTGCCATTCCCCAAGCCTGCTCCTCAGTGTGCATTTAAGTGCCAGAGAGTTTTTTTTTGGGGGGGGCTTACGCAAGACATGGACCCACAATACATGGTGCACATGGAGTGGATCAGATTGTGAATTTGCGAATGTATTTTCAACATCTTCGCTAGTGCAGGTGAGATTAGAGATTTCGTTATTATGACACAAAATGTGAATTGAGACCAAGATCCAGGTGCCACTTCCATATTCTCAAAGATCCCCGGCCCAGTCTAGTGTTACTTCTTGACTGTCCCTTGTATTTTCTGGTATAAATCTTTCTTCCATGGATGATGAAAACAAACCCTCGCTGTCTATAATTTTTAGGCAAGTGAGGAGAGAGAGTTTGATTCAATGCCACAGTGAGCCACTGCTGACACCAAGCCCACATTCCACTAAGGTTTGCACACATTCTTTATGAACTCAGTAATTTGTGGAATAGATTGGGACATCCAGGCCTCAGAAGAGACTTCTTTTTGGTAGTTGGGAGTGGAAGGCTATAATTAAACCATGGAAGTCATACAGTCAAACTAGACTCAGAAGTTGCAGGCAGTGCTGGGAACAGTTACAGCTGCCAAATGAACACAGAAATATACAAAAAAGTGATGATAGAGTGCTTTAGTTAATCTCATTAACTGTTAATTACTAGAGCCACATCCCAGTTCATCGTTATTTTGCACACTGTGCCACCTCAGTTTATACCCAGCCATGGTCAAATAAGTCATGACCTGGCTCCATTAGGAGCAGTTCAGCCCAAACTGCCAGGCCAGGTACTTCCTTAACCAAAACACAAGCAACTTAAAACCAGTTTTGCCTCGATTGGGGCTCGTCAGTTGGGTATAGCTTGGTTCCATTGACGCAGTGAGCATGGAACCCAAGTCTGGGCATTTATGCAGCACTTAGGGCATCACAAAGAAGTAAACAGAAAGTGATCAATGAAATGCTTGAGTTAATCTCAGCCACTGGTAATTACTCAAGGTAACAGCCATGTCCATTGATATTTTGCACAACATGCCTCCTCAGTTTAGACTCAGCCACATGCAAATCAGTCTTGACCCTGCTCCAGTAAGATCAGTCCAGACCGAACTGCCAAGCCAGGCCCTTCTTTAACCAAAACACAAGCAACCCAAGACCTATTTCACATTGATTGGGCGCACCAATCAGGTGTAGCTTGGTTCCAGGGGCATAGGGAAAGTGGGACCCATGTCTGGGCATACTCAGCGCACTTATGGTGTCACACTGAAGTGTACAAAAAAATAGATATTTTATACTCCATGCCACCTCACTTTGGACCAAGCCATACTCAAATGAGTCTCAAACCTGTCTCTGGCTGATATTATTTCAAGCATTCCATCCATCACTTTGTCGTTGTAGCAGTTTATGTCCTCAGTGTGACGGTTATGCCCAGGCGTGGGTCCTGTGCTCACTGTACATTGGGACACAAGCTATACTGCACTGACGAGACCTAAATAGGTTGCTTGTGGTCCCTTCTGGATGGGGCTTTGCCTGGCAGTTCGGTACAAACTGTTCTCATGAGGAGCAGGGTTGGTACTGATTTGTGTATGCTGGGCCTTTGTGTAGGCTGGTATGGTAGGCAAAACACGATGGACTGGAATGTGGCCCAGAGTGATTGCCAGTAGCTGACATCAATTCAAGCATTCCATCCATCACTTTGTTGTTATTGCAAAAGAAGACAGAGACATGTTGGAGAAATAAATCACAAAAATCAAAATTACACCCACCATTGCATTATAACTTTGAAAATGTACTCAAATGAGCACTAGTTGACTTGTTGTCATATGCAAGCTCACTACAGTTTCATTTTGCTAGCCACATTCCATCTGTGGATAATAGCGTCTTCATCTTTATTCACTCACTCACTCACGCTCCTCACAGCAAACGTCCTTGTTTGTTCACATAAGTGTAACTGTTGCTGTCCTGGTGATATTTGAACAGTAGCAGTTTGTATATGATGTTTGTTTGTTGTAGGATGAATGATTAAGTGAATCTAATTGCAATTACTAGTTGTTTATTTTGTGCTCTTTACTTGATACCATGTGAACAGTCGTTCGGAGTATTTGACGTAGTACATATACAAACCAAGCTTGTAATACTTGTATGCACATCTTTAAAGTATGTTCCATGTACTCTTTTTTTAATCTGCGCTGGAGAGCAGTGAGGTGATCTGTAAACCTGTGGCTATTTTAGCATACAAATGGAGGGATGTGGAAGCTAGTCAACCAACTGAAGACTGCATAGACTACAAGAACGAAGTCGCCACGCACCACCAGAACAACAGAGCTGCCAAAAAAGCCACCATTCAGTAATGCCTTAGCACCAGCACTTACAACACCAAAGAGTTCTTCACCATCGTCAAAGAGTTCACAAACCCTGGAACAGACACCTCATCCATCCCTCCTTCCCTCCTAAGACCTCTGCGATGACCTTGCCACCTTTAGCCACCGAAAAATCCAGGACATTTGCAAAGGCTTCAAGATCCAAAACTCACCCACAAACACCACCACGGACCCAGCACTACACAATATCCTGAACACCTGGACCCCCATCACCAAAGAGGACACCCAAAGACTTATGAACTCCATCCACTCAGGAGCACCCTCGGTTCCGTGCCCTTATCACATCTTCAACCTGGCCAGCGCTACTATAGCACCTGAACTATCAACGGATCCTTGGAGACCGCCACCTTCCTACTGGAAACACACTGAGATCAACCCGCTGCTCAAGAAACCCACCGCCGACACAAGGGAGCTGAAAAACTATAGACCCATTTGTTTGCTACCTTTCCCTGCCAAAGTAATGGAAAAGGCCATCAACCAGCAGCTCACCGAATTCCTCAAGACACACCAAATCCTAGACCCATCCTAATCCAGATTTAGAAGCAACCACAGCACCCATAGCAGCCACCGATGACATACGAGCGATACTAGACCATGGAGGCACAGCCGCACTCATCCTCCTCAACATCCCTGCTGCATTTGACACTGTCTCCCACTCCACCTCTGCTCTGGACTACACGATGCTGGCATCCGAGATAAAGCATTGGAATGGATCAGCTCCTTACTCACTGGAAGAACTCGGAGTGTCATCGTTCATGTCAGAACTTAAAGACACATGCTGCGGAGTGCCCTAAGGATCATCACTTAGCCTGATGCTTTTCAACATCTCCATGGCCCGCTAGCCAAGATCATCAAACAACACATGCTAAGCATACTCTCCTATGCCGACGATACCCAATTGATCCTCTCCCTGTCCGATGATCCTGTAAAGGGCAAGAGAAATTTCCACAATGGGATGAGAGCAGTCAACTCTAGGATGGAAGCCAGCTGCCTCAAACTCAACTCAGACAAGACAGAAAGCCTCGTAATCAGCTCCACCCCTTCCAACCGGTATGACTCCTGGTGGCCCACCGCACTGAGAAATTCCCTGCTCCCTTAGACTACATACGCAATCTGGTCATCATCCTGGACTCATCTCTATCCATGACCCGCCAAGTCAGCGCCATCTCGCCGGCATGCTTCTGCACCCTCTGACTCCTTCAAAAGATTTTCAAGTGGATCTGCTCCAACATGAGGAAGACAGTCACCCACACACTCGTCACTAGCAAACTCGACTATGGCAATGCACTCTATGCTGGCATCATCAAGAAACTACAATCAAGACTACAGAAAATCCAGAATACAGCCTCATCCTGGACATCTCCCGACATAGCCACATCTCTTCCCACCTCAGAGACCTTCACTGGCTCCCAGTCAACAAGCGCATCATAAACAAACTCCTGATCCATAGCTACAAGGTACTACACAACATAGGACCAGCATACCTCAACCACCACTTTGCCTTCCATGTACCCAACAGACAACTCTGTTCTTCCCAGCTCGCCCTCGCAGCCATTCCCAAGATCTGAAAAAACACAGCAGGAGTAAGATCCTTCTCCTTCCTTGCAGCCCTGACATAGAACATGCTATCTCTCAAACTCATGTGAAACAGAAAAAATTGGCCCCAAAGGGGAAGTGTATGCCTTTTGCTTCCACTGCATTAATTCAAGCAATTATTGGAAAAAAAAAGTTTTGCTGATATATGGTTTTCTTAAATTAATTCATACCTTTTATTTACTCAACAATTTCACATGATAGTCAATTAAAAACAGATTTAGGTGCTCCAATAGTGACGGCGCAGTGAAAGTGAATAATGTGATATATAAAGTGTCAGAGTGTTATATACAATATGCACAAAGTTGTGGTTAAAAAGATCAGTGATCTTCAGGAAGACCCCTTCAATCCAGGTGTCTCGAAGTCACCATTTATCGCCACATTAATCCACATCAAATTATGTCAACGTTTTGACCCAGCATATAAGCACAAAACAATAACGGGTCAAAATCAGGACTGATATTCTTTATGTCGGTAGCATCTAAAATAAATAAGATGAAAAACCCTTCCTTTAGTCATTTTGTTGGAATGACTAATTAACACTTAAAGATCCTATTTTACTTAATAACCATTGAAACCTAAACTGTTGACTATTTACCCACTGGTCAGATAATTTTCAGTGAGACTTTCTTTCAGCTGTTTCTTGTTCACAGTCAACTTCGGTCGTTCCTCCTATTTAAAAGAAACAAACAACCTTTGTATATCTCCTATTGCCCGGGTGTCACATCCCCTCTTCCCATTCTAAGTGATGATCTCCACAGTGTAAGGACGTTTAATCTAACTATGGAATCAATACTGTGCAATCAACACCTCTGCAATGAAGTTTACTATTTGGTATTACTCATTAACTTACCATTAGACCATTAATGTTTGTTCCTCAAGTAGGTCAAAAAACTCCATATAGACCACTGGGATTGGTAAACGATTCCTCTGGTCCTACACTGTCACTTCTCCTTTCAGTATCTCTTCAAAACATCCTGAAAAATGGGGTAGATATCATGAAACCCCCGAAAATAAATTGCATTAATCCTTATTTATGTAGAAGCCTCTGGTGTATAATTGAGAGCCCCAGTAAAAACGTACTTGTTTCGGCAAGGCGGAGTACACCAACTTGCATATCTCCGATCGCGCCGAAACTGCCTGCCTAAGTAAATTTCCGACGTAAGTAACGTGCATGTGACTGCCATGGAGCACCCTCCAGTGTTCAAAAGAAAAATGTCAATAAAAGACAGCATTTATGTCTTACAACTTTTTCTATATTGTACAGTGTTGAATGAGAGGTGAATATACAGCAATTGTGTCCAGTCTAAGTCCAGATGGGCCAGATCTCCACGCTAGGGTTTTGAGATACCCAGTGGTTATGTAAAATATGTCAATTTTGTTTAATTATGTCATTTTCTCATGTATAGTCTTCTTGAAAGTGTGGCATCCCTACAGACTTCTTTGAGCTGTGTTGGACACCTCTGAAAGATACCAATATTCATTTATTTGGCTATTGAGAGTGAGCATATGTATGCATATTCTTCAGAGTTGACCAATGTTCTACCTGATTTGTTTATCAATGTTCTACAGGGTTTGGACAGAATATATGGTGCATGCTTTATATTGTCGTGGGGCTGATGTTTCCACAGTATTTCAGCTATTCTAAGGTTTCATTGCATGCCTAAGGTTGAAATACTTCACTATGTAACTTTTTATTCTATTACTCTGGAAATCTCAACTCTTTATTTCCTTCTGAATTGTTCTTTGGGCAGTACAGTAGTGTGGGAATACAGGCTTGGCAGATTTGTTTTCCAAAAAAGTTACATTTGTACATGATTTAAGAAAGTCGGTTAATACAACATATTCTGTGGCATTATCTTATTATCATGAGATTTGTGTTTTATAAAGTATTCTTAAGGAAGAAAACTATAGAGACTAAGCAGATATCATAAAAAAACTTAATTTACTACCATGTAGTGTGTTGTTTATCCAATTAAAAGCGATACGATTCTTGCCAGAAATTATGATATTAGGATCATATCTTTTGACCCTGCCTGTGGGAACTGGTGATGCACCCTCACTGTGGAGGTAGATTGGTAGCAGAATTTCCACCTTCTGCCACTAGAATTGGCAGAATTTTTGCCAGATTATTCACCACCAGAGTGGCTTTTTCCTTGGTAGATATGGTCATTTTTGATGGGGAACTGTCCATCGCTCAGGCAGACGGATATTCTGCTGCCACATCTCTAAATCAAGTTAATAATCTGCTTAAAATATTACATTTGCTTTAATTCTAAATGTTGATGCTTTGATGAGCAGCACTAGATGTCAAAACTTATGTTTCTCCTGGAGAATGATGTTTACCTTGCTAAGCAAGTGAAGCTGTCTCAACTCTGGTGGAAAGCTGTCTCAACTTAAATCCATATGTGGTCCTTCACATGGAATAAGGAAATTTGCTTTCTTTTCCTGTCCCATCAGCCCTGTGTCCATTCACTTAAGTCACTGTTATAATTGTACTTCTTAAAATTGGGGCAAATGTGATAGCTTGTAAAGGATGATTGTTCTGGTGGTTCATGCAGTAATTGTGAGTCACACATCACATAACAGAAGCAAATTGTCATTTGTGAAGCCAGTGTATCATTTGTTTGAGGCAGTAAAAGAGGTACCTCATAAATATGTAGAAGTCAGCCTGAGCTGACTGTGTATACGGCCGCAAGCATCAAATAGGTCATTATGTGCTGTACCACTGTCCCATTCCAAAACATTTATGTTGATTGACTCATCATTAGCAACAACCCTCTTACACAGTCCAAGAATGAGGCATAAGTCTAACTCCACTTTACCCAATGATTAAATACAACAGTTTGGCAAGGGAATCCTCAGCATCATTTTTTGAGTGATAGCAGAGTGGCTGTAGAGTCGAAAACCGCTTCAAGTTGCGCAAGTATTAATCGTGGTAATCTAGTTTAAATGGTGAACTGTGAATATGGGATCACTGGAGTGTTCAATGGCATTTACATTGACAGTAGACTACATGGCATTGAAGTGTGCAGCAAGTTGGTGCATCATGCACTGTTTTGACTGCGTTGAACTGAGACACATTTGAATTGCTGCAGTGAACCGCCTGTCCATTGGCTGTGATCTGCTGGACCTTTTATTAATCTGCAGTACAACTTCCAATCATAATACCTACTTGGCTAATGAGAAATCACAAGGTAGACCTCTCAAGACCCCCCCTTCATTTTCCCATGCTTGACCCACTACCCCCTCTTGATTGTTCTCCTTTCCAGACCATCTTCTTCTGTTTCTGTGCCTCGTCTCTTTCTTTAGCTGCCTCTCCTGTGAAATAAATTTACGAGCCTCTTCTTGTAAGAGGCTGAATTTGGACAAGATAGAATACAAGGATTCGGATTATGCTTCAAGATAGCATTTTGTTGGCTGCAGCGATCACCTCCAAAGAGTATCAAAATGGAACGCTTTGACCAAAGCAACTGACTTTTCCCCTAGCCTTTGATGTGTTTTGTTGCAAAAAAAAAACACTTTACCACACTATACATGTGTCACAATTTCCAGACGCCTTCGAGCAAACGTTTCCTGTAGCACCTTTAAACCACAAGAACAGGATGTTCAAACACAGAGATAACATTTCTAGAACATAGGGCGGTTTAACACATCTACAAACTTTCACATCTGCAACAAAATAAATTACACAGGTGATGAAGGCATACAATTTTGTTTGTAGTACAGAACAAATGGGCAAAATGGAGCCCTCACGCCAAGTTGAGAAATCCATTTTTCACACTCTGGTCACCGTATTTCTCTCACTCACCATACCCACCACTCCTGATCCCTGCCCCTCTGTCGCTGTGTACTGCCCATCCTTCGCTATGCACTGCCCCTCCATTATGGTACCTTCCCAACCTTCTGACTTGCCATTATGGTACCTTTTCAACCTTCTGACTTGCCAAGTTTGCTGTTAGTCACCCAGCTCCTCACACACCCCATCATATCACCGTGACCCTCATCCTTACCTGATCCTTGTATATGTCTATCTGTGCAGTCACTCTGTTCCAAGAAATCTTAGACATCCACCAAAAGTGAAAAACACTATCTCTATGACTGTACAAGGGAATGATCTGAGGGCACTACCAGCACCCCTGGGTGTCTCATGCATAGCCTTTACTTGTTTATGCACTCTAGGTGCGACAGCTTCACGCACCAGCAATGTTTGTAGCTCAACAATTAATGACTGTGAACCCTGTGTGTATTCTGTAAGTGTGCACACACTCTCTCTCTGTCTCCCCACAGCCCCCTTCTCTCTTTCTTTAATATTAAACTAGCAAGATACAAACCAGGTCAAATGAAGTTCACAAACTATGCATTTTATTTACTGCTTTCAAAATTAACACAATGGAAAACGAAGACATGTAGTGGATAGCCCTTTAGTTGGCCTGTGACACCCAGGAATGAGGAAGGAAATACTGAGGTTTAGTAGATTACGAGCCTGCTAGAGCAGCGGTCTTCAAACTTTTTAATGGCGCAGCCCCTTCCCTCCCCCCCCCCAGTGTAAAAAAAAATCTCGGGGACCCCATCCTTATTTTTCACAATTATTCTATGAAATTGGCAATCAAATACATGAAGCCAATCATACTGTTCTGGTCAGGCAGACCCTAATAAAATGTAAAAATATCCACAGTGTGATTATTAGAAGTGGGGGTGGGGGTTTTGAAGAGTATTTGGAGTCCCTTCCCTTTTGACAAATACTTCCAGCTTGGATATAAATGACAAACATGTTGGTGATGGCCCATTACAGAGCGGTTTGCTGCTTCTCATTTTTTTTCAGCTCAAAACAAAGCCCTGTTATCAGCATAATGCTTCTTTTGGTCTGGGCCTGGTGCCCCCCGTGGAATCACTTAAGGGCCCCCAGTTTGAAGACCCCTGCTCTAGAGGGATCCTAGCAGGTCGAGCATTCTTCGGCTGCAGGTGCGTGACAGGCCACTGGCGGCCACGCTCGCAGAGGTGTGGCTGGGCTCAGGTGTCGGGCCAGGGATCCGTTTACACGTCGATGTCATTGTAAAAGATGGTGCACTGTACAGCAGCATTAATCTCGCCCCTGCCTGTTATCTTATTAGTGCGTGCCTGGCGACATTGTCAATCACTTACTTATCCGTGACCTGCCTTGTACCTGTCCATGGTGTTGTTTTTGCTAGACATGGTGGTCAGGCATTTCCTGAAGGTCCTGGTTCTTGAGGTAACCAGGCAAGAAGATAGGAAGCGGCGGTGAAGACACTTCTTCTGCTTTTTCACAGTGAGAGGAGGCGTTATCGTACAAGAGGAAGTGAAACCTGGATGGATGGAAACAGGAGTGCACAACAAGGTTGTGCAATCCTCGAGCCTCTACTTCCTGTCGTGACACGAATAGCTTAATCCCCAACCCCCCAAAAAATATTTAACAGATGTGTGAAGGAATCAGCTTTGCATCTTCGAGGCAGTGGGGATCGCTGTTTTGTGCGTGGATTTGTTAGAAACGTGACCCAACACAGACATTGCCGTATGCGCAGTTTACAAGGACACGTGCAAGCAATAAACGCCCCATTCGGTCTTTGTTTTTGTTGCCTAACATTTCACTCTATCATTGAATTTCACTGTTTGGATATTTCAGAGGATGCGTTATTTTGCAGAATAGTTTTTTTGCGTAGACCTCTGCAAAGTATTGAGGCAATCGGTGTAACCCGGAGGCTGCTGCAGATCATTAGACATGGATTAAAAGTTTATACACAGTTTAGGAGTCTCATCCTTTCCCACTTGTAAACTGCATACGTCTCAGGCACACTGGTGTGCAAAGCTTTTTTTTAATCTGGCCTGACAGCTTTAGAGGCTGCCAGGCTTTGATAATAAAATAATATAACATATATAAACGTCTATAGATACCTATAGATACCTAGAAGGACTTTGGGTCATCCATCTTAAAACATTGGTATGTTCTAGTGTCGTTCACATTTTGCAAACAGTTTGGGGCAGTGAGCCAGTCCACCTCCATCGTTGGCTGTATTGCCCTATGAGTTAAGTATTTTTCTTGATCACATGTGCACACCCACCCGCTTAGTAATGCTCTATGTATATGTACGTGCATAGCTGTTTGGGTTCCTCCTTGTGATTTTGCAGAGAGGGAAGCTCAGTTAGCCAAAAACAAGATGAAAAAAAATAAACATTTTTATGAGGCTGATTAGGCTTGCCTCTAAACAAAACCAGGAGTAGATGGAGCCGACCCAGCCCTGTATAATGAAGCTGCTTCTGAAGAGGCTCTGTTAGCACCGCCGGAAATTAAGCTGATTTTTTTCCAACTTTTCTGGTAAGACAAAGCTCCTGCAGTGCCCCCAGTTTTTGAGTGGGGTGTTCTTAACCGTACTACCCTTACCTGCCGTTGGTAATACCCTCAGGTGCAATCAATAACGATTAACAATTTTAATTGATATGTTTATTAGTGGCTGAAAGAGAGCTACTTTTCTGTAAAAGGAGGGGACATAGAGGTCTTGGTGCTAGTTGCACATACACCAGATTCCTGTCTCTTTGAATGGCCTAATAGCCTCGAATTGAAGGACCAAATTATCAAAAACCCGGGGATCGTCTTTGAACCAGAAACCCACGTTTGCTCCTCAGATCAAGAACATGGTAAATGGCTTCCACATTCAGTTTTTTATGTCTCTAAAGACCCCCCCTAACTGCTCCTTCGAATCCAGTGCCAAGTAGAGCTAACCAGAGACTTGGCAAAACAGCGTGTTCTACAACAGGCACCAAAAAATCTAAATGACAGATTTGAAATTGTGCAGATTATGCAGCCAGGTTAGTTTCAGGAAAAAAAACAGACCATGGGAAAGTTTGCCTGGAAATCACTTTAATGATGCCCACTGAGTTGCGGAATTAAAAGCAATACTCTATGCACAGTATAAAATGCGGACCTGTTAAAAGACTGTGTGGTTAGCCTACAATACACCCAACCAAAGCTCTCTGGTTCACCATCTCTAATCTAATGCACAAACAAGGGTTTGAAAGACTACATTACAGAGGCACATTTCTGTTATTATTTTGACCCTAATTTTGGAATGATTGCAAGCCTGTTCTGAGGGCAGAACCTAGCTGTCAGCGATTCTGGATGGGTTGGACTGGCATTTAAAGGTAACAAAGAAGGCAGTACCTGAATAATACTCTTGTTGAGGTTTTTATCTTGCAGTATACCCAGCCCTCCAAATGTGCTCTACTAAGAATACATAATAAGAGAAAAATGCAGGTATTCCCGGGGCTGTCTTGTATAGCTGTAAACTTAGATTAGAACACAGCCTTTCATTTCACACAGGTCAGACACTTCACCTTACAAAATCCTGGAACTCTGCAGTCACAAGGAAAAGTATTTGCATTACAAGAAGACAAAGTGACTTTTGACCTCTGTCTCTGAAGACAGAGCAAATGTGACAAGAATAAGATTTAAAGGCATCTTAATTGCTAATTCACTTTCTGTTTGAACAGAACACCTGTTCTTTGTCCACCAACCAGAAGGAGCAAGTGGTTTCTAAAAATAGCTCAACCTCATGCACCATAGGAGTAGTAGAGTCAATTTTTCGAGCCCTGAGAATGATGCATATGCCAACAATGGCCATGCCATTTTTTTTTACTAATTCTGTAGACCGTTGCCAAAATGGGTTGCCAAAGCTAACAATAGGTCCAAAAGGCTTGACCTATTGGCTTTGCCAATGCTTGTTTTTCTTTGTACCTGCCACTTGTGTTCTCCTTTGGGCTTTTTATGCTCTGGCTTAACAGCGTAGCTTTTGCCAGACAAATATGAATGAATCACCAGGAGAGGAGTTTTGGCTCCATCTACATGTTGGAAGCCAGGGGTACATGTTTTGATTGGCCAAAGTTTTGTGCTTCCACAAAAATATGCTTGCCCTCCATTTTGTTTATTTATCCAGAAGACTGAGCTCGAACTCTCAGGGACTCATACATGCCAGTGGAATGCTATTAAAGCGTCTCTGAGAACTAGACAAATTATGGATTTTTTCCTCTGATTGGTGGGCGTAAGGCAATCATTTAAATCCATGGATTTTTAGGCCTGGGTTGACTCTGCATTCATAAGCCAGACCTAGTAGCATTGTCAGTGCTTGTTAAATGTAGAGGTGGGTGCCACTGCTCTCATGATTTAACTGCATTATAAACATTACTGTGAAATATTTTTTTTTAAATAAAGTTGTCTCACACCCAACTTTATTACCAATGTAGTGCATCGTTACTAGTAGCTACTCAGTATCTGATTGCCAGTTTAAATGCAGTGTGTTCTTTCTTTTGAGGTGGAAGATATGTTGTGCAATACTTCATGCAGCTCTGGTACATGTTTGATGTTCTTTTGTCTTGTTTCTATTTGAGATTTTCACTCAACGAAGATAAGCTAGAATGAGGAATTTTTTACTTCTGGTGTATTTAGTTTGTTCATCACTGAGGATTGTAATTGTACATTCCAATCCCAGGAAATTATGTATAAAGCACTTCCCATGTGCAAGAGAACAGTCTTTTATAGGTTGTATTTCTCAGAATCATTATGTGACAGCAGGCATTCTTTATATTCCTGATAACTTCCTTGTTCAAAGACATAAGATCTTTATCATTGTCCTTCCGATTCTCTTGACTTGTACTATTTATTCCATGAGCATTCTTTGTATGTTTGGGTATGGATAGTTTTTTCTTCATCCACCACATCGGGATTGCCATAGTAATCTAGTCAGTGTTCTGAAATCGACTTTGAATGTTTCTACTGTTTTATAACGAGTAATGTTCACTCTCTTTCATTTTTTTACCCTTGGAGGTGCTGAAGCTTGTAGGGTTGAATGTCCTGTTATAATAATTCAATATGTTGCTAGGCTCTGTTAAATCATAGTGGTACACTCTCTTTTTAAAGATGGGCTACCATACTCTTGACAAGGCCATAACACATAAACAGTTGGTTGAGCCAATACTAGAGAGGAAAAAGCCTTATTACCTGCACTCTCTTGGAGAGATTGCCTGCTGGAGCTCTGTGGTAAGTTTATGCAATATGCACAACAGGGCGCTTTGATCTCTGATGGGATCTCCCGTATGAGTAGGATTAGAGTATGATTACTAAGCACCTGGAGCAAGGACTCTGACAGTGCACCAGTGCAAATTAGAAATCCAATTGGATTGCAATCCATAATTCTGTGTGAGGAGTGTTTTTGGTAACGATCAGTCCCACAAGATTAGTTCAGAGGCACGGTGGAACACCACTCCAAACCACACCAAATGCAAAAAGGAATGCAGCATGCAAGTCATGGTCAGTGTAAACAATAAGAACATTTCTAACATGGTGAGTGAGTTCTTGTCATCCTAACACCCTTATGTTGTTTCTAGATGTTAAGGTAATTTGTAATCGAAGCAGTAGATAGCAAACCTGTTTTTCAAGTTTCTTCAGACGGCTCACACAGCATACCTGTTTTTGTTAAGAAAATATCATCTCAGCTATTCTCTATTATTGCTTGGGAATGAAAACTGTGCGAGAATGAAGGCCATGTCTCAACACTGCTTCTGCCACCACCTCGGACTAAGGGCCTGATTTTTAGTGTGGAAGAGGGGGTTACCCTGTCACAGATATCCCATCCGCTGTATTACAATTCTGTTATAGCATATGGAACTTGTAATACGGCAGATGGAATATCCCACACATTTGTGACAGAGTAACCCCCTCTGCCAAATTCTAAATCAGTCCCTTAGTCTGAGGTGGAAGCTGCAAACCAGCATGATCGCTAGCTTAATAGTCCTAGTACAATATCCCTCTGTTTTATGGTCAGATACCTGAGGTTTTATAGCAACTGATTACCGATTTTATCTTGTATTTATAAAGCACAACAGCCCATGCAGATACTAAAGCATCAACATGACTAAACAAACGTGATAGATATGCTACCTCAATTCAGATTTTTTAATATGTCCTCTTATAACTAAAAAGCAAATAAAACATGTTTGCTAATATAGTGAGCATCTATGATGTTATTGCAGCATTTATTGCAGCATCCATACCTGAAAAATAATAAAATATGTCAGTCTAGATAGTAAGCAGATATGACACCAACATTTCTGCATGTGTAAAAACAACAACCTTCTAAAAAATAGAGAGAAAAGAATTTGAAAAGAAGCACACTATGAATATAACAGAGGCTCAATCACATTGTTCACAACACCCAGATTGTATGTGTAGCTCCAGAATACATAAAGGAATGACCGCCCCTTGTCTGATATTCCTATAAGGAGGAAGAATGCTCTGCTGGATTTAGTGGTATTCAGTGCTGCTGTTTCCCTTTCTCCATCCCTCAACACTCCAGCGATCCCTTCTTGATTCTACTCTGAAAACAGAATTATATGTATAGCCAAGTGAAATATCTCCGTCAAATTCGGATCCACAGGAAATGAGCAAGAAAGATATCTTATTGTCCACTTGCCCTTGACCAAGCAAGTGTCTTCTCAGGTCAGCCTGTAATCTGACAAAGTAGCACCTGGACGATGATGTGAACAAAGGCATGGGCAGGGCAAACAACTTCTTCAAAAGAGATGAACTACCTACCCCTCTTATCCTCTGTGTGTTCTGTTTTGATTGAAAGAAAAGACACCCGCAACAGCAGGTGTCTGGTCAATTGGTAGTCTTGCAGCCAATTCAAAACTGAGAGTGACAGCTCCTCATGAATGGTCGCCATGGAGCTGAGGCACACCTGAAAAGGAAACACATTTTGTCACGATTGGTCCTTCCCTAATATTTGGGGGTAACTTTGAATCCGAGTTTAGAGATGGGTTCAGGCCAACAGCCCCAAGTCTGGCGATAGGCTGGCACATTTGGCTTATCTAGCGTTCACTTTGTACTTCAAGGATCTCTGCCAGCCTTTGTAGAGGAAAGATAGGACCAGAGGAATTATTTTTGGTTGTTCCCCACTTTAGGAGTATGGGCTGTTCTCTAGGACTGGGGAAAGCTCTTTACTGCTGCTGCATGTGAAAGAGACAAAGAAGTGGCTGGTCTTGCAGGTACAAAACATGCCTTAATCAGCCCGCCTCACACGTCCAGCATTCCGGAACCAGACTTCGAGGAGGCCTGAGAGGCTAAGCTGGTGAGATCAATAGCCTCCTATTGCTCCTGTGCTGAATCTGCAATATCCCGAGTGAGTGGTCCCAAAGCCTGTTTCGTTTACCTTGCTGCTACCTTATGAGAGCCTATTCAGGTGATGTCCTGCATTGCCGTGTGCCTTTTCACCAAGTAGTGCCGTGTAAAGCCCTGTGCATGTGCTGTGACTCTGTCCTCGCATGATGCAGTTTTCTTTGTGAGGCCCGTTTGTCTGCGCATTGCTGTGTTACTCTTTTAAGGGTGGTGATGTCCGTGTTAGGTACAATACCTGAAATAATCTGCAGCCACTTCCTGACTGGGCAGTGCTGTCAAACTGTGCATGACTGAATGAAGATGTATATCACACAGGATGAATGAAGTATTTAAATGAGCAGCTGACCTTCATGACATAAATAAGCGCACTGATGGTCACTTGTAAGCTTAGAACAGTAAGCAGTTATTACAGTGCGTACAACTTCTGTGGGTCACAGAGAAGTTGAAGAGTAACTAGATAGACATTCAGATAGTTTTATTCCACAAGACGTTTTAAAGTTACTGAACATATCTTAATCTGAAACTTTTTACTTGATTGCTTGATTGACAGCAACCTCCTCCCCCACCCCCAACTCGTACCACATGATCATTAGCAATGCAGGCCTTGTAGTCACGCACAGAAAAAGGTATAGAGTGCAGGGACCACATGGGCACCAGCAGTGCAAGTTTCTTTCATACACAGAGATATGCATTGGTATTGGTACATATCGTGTCTGTATACCTGAGTGAGCGTACCTATGTTGGTCTGTTTGTGCGGAGAAATGACCAGTCATTTCAGCAGAGGACGGGGCAGTTATTTTATCGGCCAGTTTCTGGACAGCTGCACTGCCCTTGAATTGAGATATGATTGATTCCGCCCAGTCTTATCTGTGCGCCTGTCGGGTGAATGACTATTCCCAGCGTTTGTACCTTGCAGACGTGCGTCCGATGTGGCCCTGGCAATAGATCAGCCTTACTGGCCAGTCTGCTGGGAGCATCTGACATGGTTGGTGCAACTCTTCCACCACCGTCTTTTTCGTTCCTTAGTGTAACTAACACGTGACTGACTCTAAAATTTCGCTATTTCGCTATTACCAGTTCAGAGGTCCATCTGACATGATATATGACCAACATTGTCCCAAACCTGCTGCCTGGAGAAGGTGCACCTGACATGTGAATGACTCTGCTCCTTGCCTACCAGCCTGTCAGAGATGCAACTAGTGTGTGACTGACCCATCCTCAGCCTTATCGCCCTTTCAGAGGTACACCTAACAGGCGAATGACTCTTTGTCAAGCCCACTGGGGTCCATCGGTGTGTGGAATGCGACTGGACTGTACCAGCTCTATCTAACTTTCACAAAGGTACCTGATACCTGACAAATGTCCGAGCGTAATTGGCCTTTCACACTTACGCCTAACGTGATCTGTATGACCCCAGCTCCATGCTTGTCACATGTGTGCACCCCCTAAGTGTCTGACGTGGCTCAAGCCCTGGTGCTTTGTCAGAGGCGTTTGATCTCTACAGAGATGCACATGGTATGTGAAATAATCTGCCCAGCCTTTTGGTGTTGTCAGAGTCATGCCTGATGTCTGACTGCCTGCCACAGCTTATTGGTTCTCCAGAGGCTCTGGTCTGTAGGAACTTGTTCTCCTCACCCAGAGGCCAGTCTTCTATCCATCACCATTTGCAATCTGGGCTATTTTCTAATCCCTACGTACTCGTGAGAGTTGTGAATTAAACACACAAAAGCGCACCTGTTGATAAAACGGAGACAGGCATCTTCGCCTGCTTTAAAAGGTACTGTGTGTACTCTATTTTTTATGAAAGAAAATAGAAGATCTTAAAAGCACATTCTGTTGGGATGTCTGAACAAGGTAAAAAAAAAGTTGAATTCCTGAAAAGTTTTGACAAACCAGCACAGAAGAAAAGAAAATGGTGGCCCGAGACTAGTACACGGGCAATCTGTATGTGTATGCGTCACCGCTGCACCAATGATAGAAGGAAATGCTTATGGTAATTGTGGAATGGTTAAACCCCATACATTAACAGTCAACCAGAATCAATAACAGAACGCACATGTCTATGTAAACTACATGAGCTTTGTGAAGCAGCTGAATCTGCATCTACAAGACCTAAAAAAAGGCCGTGTGACACTCTTAGGGTTGGTTGGTAATGAGAAATGCGCCAACTTGTGTAGAACGTGCTACATCTGGAGGAGTTTTCATCAGCAATGTTATCTCCTACATCTGCATACGCTCTTCCCATGGCAGAGGATGTTCTACAAATGGATTCTCCTGCTGAAGCAGCTCCTGCGCTATGGCGGAAGAGTGTCCGCCGCTTGCGAGCAGCAGCAGCTGCAAAACTTTAACAACTAAAGGATAATAGACTGTGTTTATTATCCTTTGGTTATTAAAGGGGCGGGGCCAATGGGGATGACGGGGACGAGGGGAGTGCACTATGCACTCTCCTCAGTTCTCAGTGTGCATGTGTGTTTGGCCAGCCGTCTTGGGTTGGCCAAACACACATGTGCACTGTGCTCTCTCCAACCCAGCACTGTGTTGCCGGGCTTGAGAGAGCAGGCACAGGCTCTTAGTCTGCCTGGGAGCGCCCTGGCTGAGCGCGCCCGCCAATCCTAAATCTGCTCTGAGCAGCATCTGGTTTGGCCGCAGGGATGGAGGAGCAGCAGCACGCAGGTAACATTTAATTTTTTTATTTCATTTTTTAATTTAATGATTTTGTTCCCCCCCAACCCCCTCCCCCGCAACCCCCCCCCCAGTGCCATTCCATCCCTTTAATGCTCAGCGAGCCGGGACTGTTCTTCTGTGGATTTAACATCTCTACGGTTCGGAGGAACTCCACAACTCTGTCCAAATCCAGCTTCTGTTTCGAGCAACTGTAAAATATTGCATTAATTCCAAAAGTATGAAAGCACAGCTTTAGTGTACTTATCTGTTGCTTTGCCTGGAAGAGCTAAGCAAGGCATCTCTTTTTACATTCTCAAGCATGATAGGATGTTAAAAAAATACAAAACCTTTTTACAATATTTGTGCACACCAAGATTGGGCTGTGCACTGAATACCAATACAGCTGCTCGTTTGTTGTAGCATCACATTTCTTAAGCCCAGTGGCTAGCAAGGGAGCTTTGGTCCCCAATACAAGAAGACAAATGGGCCAATAGTGCCACTCATTCTCTAATGGTTATTGTGAATTGTCTAAGAAGGTTGATAACTATGTGTCTCGTTTACTGGTGTTATTCAAAAGAACACAGTGAAGCAGAATAAATATTCTGAGAGTTTGAACAACGACAAAATATGTTTATAAACACTTAGCAGAGGTGGTGAGAGGCGAGAGAGGAACCTTCACACCAGACTACAGCTAGAGTAGTTGTGCAGAATCATATCAACCATTCTAATTGAAGGATACTGGGGAAGGAGATATTAAGCCCCTGCTTGACTTGCTCTGCCATTTTTATGAACACAAGTCGTATTGTTCAGAAAGTTATGGAGTTGCGAACCATCTTTAGGCTTTCTGCTGTGCTAGAATTTGCTTAGTGCCTAGAAGTAGCAGAATGAGGGTAGGATTGCTATAAGGTATCCAGCAAATATGCTGACATTTTTTTCTGTTATTTACGCTTTTTGCAAAAGCTGCTGCCATTCTTTTTCTCTTTATTTGGGTTAAGCTCATATCGCGTGCACAAGAATAAGGTTTTTGTTGTAAAAAAAAATCTTTTAAATGGATGCTTTCTCTCCTAGTGTTCTTGAGTGAGTTCTTTCTTAATGAAAGAGGTTTTGAGGTTCCACTAAGTATGCTAGTAATGTTCCAGGGGATTGATTGTTACCTGCAACACATCTCCCTCAAATGCTGCTCAGTGGCTTGAAGGGTGATTGCATTCCAACTGTTTTTCTGTCTCAGGTTGACACATTGATTGAGTCCTTATTGCCATGGGTGCAGAAAACCTATGCTTTGTTTAGGAAAAGGCAGCCATTATTGGGGTGCGGTAGCTCCTGGATCCTGGTTTCACTACTCCAGCTGCACTTATTTTAGCTGATTGAAGTGATGTGGCTTAGGTTATAAAACTGGAAATGTAGAGGGCTGCTGCTGCAAGTTTGCAAGTAAAAAGCTAGGAAACGTGGGCTTGAGAGATGACTTTTTAACTTGAGCATTGTTTACCCTTTTAAAATTGGGGATCCAAAACCAATTGTGTATTCACTGCCTCGTTCCAAGTAATCGCCTGAGGAAAGTGCACCTGAGCTTAAAACATTTCTACTAGTTGCATCCAACTTGACTCTACTTGATTTTCTCTCCTTCGTCTCTGCCTTTGCAGTCAGACACTTATGAATCGGTTAATGTTTGTCAGCAGTGCTTTACCACCTGACCATAACGATCCTGCCAACATAGTTGAGTTGTTACTTTCAGAATGTATTAATCTACCCCAGGAGCCATGACATTGCTGGGTTTGTTTGACTTATTTTAGTACTTTACTCAAACAAACAAAAAAGATGATCATACGTTAGCAGTTTGGGAGGGACGTATCAGATTGATCAGCGAACCCATGCAGGTATTATCATGTAAGGCACCTCACAACAACAACTTTTAAACAAAGCAAACACCACTTAAGCACAATTGCGCATGTTATTAGACATGCCATTAGCAAAGGCACCGCTGGCAGCTGGCACTGGAGCTGCAGCCTTCACACATCATTCCCCTGACATCAGCAGGTCCCCGTGCAGCATAGCATTAGTTTCCTCTCTGAGCTGAGCACTAACCCATGAGACTGCTCTACTTGACTCTAAGTCCACATCCAGCGTGGCCCCCCCACAAAACATTTTTTTTAGAAGGCTGAGCCCTCGGGGATGTGGTACCCGGGAGCCAAAATGGGCCTGGGGAGGGGTCATGCAGACCTGCGGTCAGTTATCACTGTGCATGGCCAAAGGCTGTGCACAGTGTGGGATTGGGTGGTTATAAGGGTTGGCCGTAGGCAAAGTGGTCGCCCGTAGCTGCCACATTGTTTAATTAGGGGGAGGGTAGCACACGGCTCCCTTCCCGAGTCATTTGTGGCCTTGGGGGCCTCAACATCTAGGGCCTGATTTAAATTATTAGGGGGGGCGTGTGAGTCCCTTCCCTCGGCCCCATTCAGCCATGAGGACCCCATCCCCCATGACTCAAAGCCTTGCACCCGCTCTGCATAAATAATATGCCAGGCCCTACGGGGGTGGGGCCCCCTGGGCATTTATAGGCACGGGAAGGGCTGAGCGGCTCCCTTCCCTCTCTCTCTCTCTCTTTATATATATATCTATACATATATATATATATATATATATATATATATATATATATATATATATATATACACACACACACACATGCCCTGGGGGATGGGGCTCTCAGACCTAATGAGGCTCGGGGGGGGCATGTGGCCCATATGGTCCCAGGGAATGGAGTCACCAGGGCCTAATGAGGCTTGGGGAGTGGGGCCACATGGCCCCATCTCCTTCAGAAAAAAATACGCCTTGGGGATGTGGTTCCCAGGGCCTAATGAGGCTCTGGTAGGGGGAGCCACAAGGCTCCTTCCCCTTTAAAATACATACAGCCCTGGGACATAGGGTACCAAGGGCCTAATGAGGCTCAGGGAGGGAGGCTATGAGGCCACCCTCCCCTTTAAAAAAAACATGGTCCTGGAGGAGGGGATCCCCGGGGCTTAATGAGGCTCAGGAAGGGGGCACATGGCCCCACTGCCCTTTAAAATACATAAGGCCCTGGGTGATTGGGCCCACAGGCTCGAGGATAGGGGCCACATGGCCTCCACTTTTTTATTGGGGACAGGGTGGCCTCCTTCCATCTCCTTTTTTAGATCAAGCGTAAGCATTCAATCTCTTATATACTTTTAAGTATACTTATACTGTGGGTTTAAAGCGATTTCATTTGTTGTTTGCAGTGTCCTTTAAAAATCCTTGCTTGGTAGTGGTCAGTTCTGCCTCTTTGTCCTGCCTTTTTCTCTTTGGGAGCAGGGACCATCTACTGTATAATTACTCTATTTCCTGTTTATCTCTTCTGTAGGGGACTTTTTAAAAGTTTTTGCCTGTTTGTCTTACACTTTGGGTGTGTGTTCCAGAACAGCCATGCTTCCTTGGGCAAGTCCCTCCTCCCCCAAGCTCCCTCTGCAAACGTAAAAACAAAAAGGTCACCCTTGCTCCTTAACTCTTGTTTAAGTGGCTTCTACAGGGAATGGCTTGCCCCAGGAGTGCGTGGTGAGTAAAGATTGTGTTACAGTTTGTTTATTTAAAATGGTTATTCTCTGTTGCTTTGCTGTATCTTTACAAAAACACGTTTTTTTTTAGGTGCTTTGACTGTTACTGTTTTGTGTTTCTTCAAGGGAAAGAGTGTTAGTGTTTTTTTTTTTAAGAGTAAGGACTTCGGCTGCTTCATGTCTGTTGTGTTTTATTTTTTTAAATGTCTGGGGTCTCCTCCCCCTGCTCTCTCACGCTCCCCTGGTAGTTCTACTCGTCCCTCTCCTTGAACTGCGGGGCCTTTTCCTCCACACTGCTTGTCGGTCTCTTTCCTTCCCTGCAAAACGCATGGCACTGCAATCGCTTTTAACACATGACATTCGCGTTCCCACACCCACCTACTATACCCTCCCTCTCTCATCACCAGCACTTAATCGGTAAAGAGTGGGCTCCCCACAACTGGCAAACAAAAAGCTTGTTATCAAAACCATTCATGTAAATGCGGAGGCCAGCCTTCATCAGGTAAGTCCTCCAGCAGGTCTCCCTCCCCGCTCCCTCTGCAAACATAAAACAAGATGCAGAGGGGGGTGTTTCCAGGGCCAGCTCACACTCGCCTTCTTTTGTTTTGACTCTGCTTTAAGTAACCTCCTGCCCCAGCTCCTTGTCTTTTTGTGTCTCTCCTTTGGGGCACCCCCTCACCGCTCTCCGTGGTGTGAATCCCCCCAACCCTCCAATCTTTTTAACTTGCACTCTGCTTGCTGTCCATTCTTGTGAAAACAATACCCCCTACCACCACCGTCATTCTCCTTAACCCACTCCAACCAGCCCAAACATGCTTATCAGCTTTTGAAGTCAGGCAAAAGTCGACATGCTTTGTATAGCAGCGTACAGAGCCCAAACAGAGCAATGTTCAAATAAATAAAAAGGTGCTAACTTGTAAGTTACTTCATTTCAAAGGCAATTACTGACGTATTTGCTTTGAAAAACGTGCCTTGGGGCAGTTCTGTTACCACCTTCGCCACTGACCCTGTTAAATGGATAATTGCACTTTTGCTGATACGGTTGACTGCGAGTAACCTTCTTTTTCCTTTTGTATTTCTCCATTGCGCTCATGCTCATGGTGGCCGGGGCGCTTTGAATCGGCTCACTTATGTCAACAGTTTTACTTTTCATTTTCCATTTATATGGCAAGAAAAGTCCACTTAGAAATTTACAATGCTAATAGCTCTAACTTGAGCAAACGCAAGACCCATTGTATTGCATATGCTTGTTATTATATTTGGCCCCAGGGTTGGGGTCCCCAGGGCCTAATAAGGCTCAAAGAGTGGAATGCATGCCCTCCTCTCCTTAGGTTTTGGCCCCGGGTAATGGGGGGGCCCAAGAAGTCTTGGGGACGGAGGCTGCTTGGCCCCTCTCCCATTTTTTATTGTATGTTGTCCTGGGGGAGATGATCTGTGTGCCTATCAAGGCTCGGAGAGGGACTGCATGCCCCCTCCAGTTAATCTATATGTTTTAAGCCCAAGGGATGGGGTCTCCGGGATCGGAAGGGCAACCCTGCACTGCGTATAGCAAAGGCTGTGTGTGGTGTGGGATTAGCAGCCTGCTGAGTGTTTGGCCTCAGGGCCTGGGGCAGGCCAAGGCCTGTGATTAGCCCTCCACTGCATACAGCTAAAGACTGTGTGCAGCGTTGGCTGCCTCTGGGGAATTGGAAGCAGGGTCCGGCTGGAACACAGGCCCTGTGGCTAACCCCATATCACACACGAGCAAAGGCCATGTGCAGTGTGGCGTTGGCTGAATCCGGGTGGCTGCCTGCAGGGAGTTGGACGCAGGGCATGGCATGGGGTTGACTGCCTTCTGGGGGTAGACTGCCCCCAGATGGGTTGGCCACATGGCCGGGTGGGCTTGCCCTATGGGTAGACTCTGCTGCCAAGTCCCTGCTGTTTACAGCCCTCAGCCATGCGCAACCTGGGGTTGGCTGCAGCCAACCCTTAGGTGTGCATGACCTTCAGCCTTGCGCAGTGGGGTTGGCTTTACAAATGGTAATGAAATACTACTTTCGTTAAAAAAAAACTAGAAATTCACTGAAAAAACAAAGGTTAAAGTAACGTTATAATAGGTTAATATGTCAGTGACAACATTAATGTTTTGAACTAAAAAATTAAGAAATTTACCAGTTTTAGCTAGCAGAGCTAACTATAACTTGCGCCCTATCCATGCACTGCCTATGACCTCACAAATTACACCACTCACGACATGTTTTATGAAATCATTTATGACATCACTGATGACATCTCAAATGACATCATTGATGAGTTGTGAATTTGCTTCTGGCAAGCGAGAACAAACACAGGTTTTCCTGCCCATGCCAGTGGGGGAAGGGAAACTGCTATGACCCAAGGGTGGGCTTCCCGGAACGTAGCCTACCCTGGAAGATGAGGTCCCAAGGGCCATTAATGGCTCAGGGAGGGAGGCCCTGGGGAATAGAGTCCCCTGGGCCAAATACAGCCAGGGAGGGTGCTGCTTTGCCCCCTCTCTGTTCACCTTTCTGGCCGAGCCCGGGAGCATGGGGTCCCCAGGGCCAAAATCAGTCCAGGAAAGAGGGGTGCATGCCCCCCCTTTTATTTTGAGGCCAGGCCCCAGGGATGGGATGGGGTCCCTTAGGCCGAAATCAGCCCAGGGAGGGGGACTGCGTGCCCCACCCCTTTTTTAATAAGGCTGGGCCCCAATTGATTGGGTCCTTGGAACAGAAATACCCCCATATATATCTATTCCTCCCTCTCCCCCCAGGACCTGGCCCAGCCGAGGGGCTTAAAAAAAACAAGTGTGGGTGACCAAACTTGTTTTTTTGCAATTTTGCCATGGATTCTTCATGAATTTGTGGCAAAATTTAAAAAAAATCATTTTTGGCCACAGGCTGTGTCCCTGTGGGTCTCCACCGCCAGGCCTAGGAGCTAGGAGGTCAGGTATTTCTATCCTGCCCCCATCCCCCTTTTTTTTTCATTTTTTCTTGGGATTCGGCCGAGTCCGCGTCCCAAGATGGCTACCACCAATTCCTGGTTGAAGTAGTGGCAGCCAATCACGGCATTGCTCTTGGCACGTGGATCCACAATTCTTTATATCGAATTACAAAAGGAGATCTTTCTGGATCAACATGTAGCTGTCTGCCAAATTTGGTGTAATTCCGTTCAGAGATTTGGGCTCTATTTGTGTAAAAAATTCCTGTGGGAAATTTCATCAGGAAAATGTGTTTTGGGACACCCATTTTTCTCAGCCCCCACTTGACGAATCACCGTAAAAAGTTCCAGACTACAGCTGACATGACTGGCATACTAGTTTAAACATTTTTTTGAAGATCGGTCATAACACCAAAGAGTATTAACAAAACAAAAAATGCTTTTCCTATGGAAACTAGGTCCCAACTATTACTACATACTGGCTTTTACACTTTACATCCACTGCTTTTCTTCTCTCTGTTTCTGGCTGCCAGCCATCCGTACATTACTGTTGCCTGTACTCTGCCTGTGCTGTGTTCGTCTTGGTAAATTTAGTCTTTTTAAATGGTATGCACTCTTTCATTGTTCTCTTTGTAATGTGTTTTCATCATCTTGATTATGAATTATGGAAGGTTATTATGCCTGTTGTCTTCCTTTAAGATTTTTATTGACATAATCTATGCCTTTAATGAAGTGATGATCTTTCAGTCAAATCATTTTGGTTGGTGAAATGTATGCAATGTATATTTCACAGCTGAAGTATCAATAATTGATTCAGTGTGAAACTGTATGTTATTTGAAAGGGAGCACTAACGTGGTGTAGGGGTGTGTCATGAGTTGTGATACAGGTGAGCAAGCCAATGACAGCTCGAGCCTGAAACCTGGCTCTGGCTCAGCTTGAGGTCCAGTTGGAACCTAGAGCCCATAAGGAGCCGAGCTTTCGTGTGACTTCTGCCTGCCACCATCGCTCTACCTTCATAGAGGTAAAATAATGCATTACCAGTTGAAGAGTCGACAAACAGCTACCAATTTAGTGACTAATTTGTACAAAGTGAAACCAGAATACTTGGATTCATTGCAGTTTCGTTTCTTAACCAATTGTGTGATCTTCCGCAAATATTTCATTTTACCTTATTTTTCTTCATCATTGCATATTGAAGCACCTTTAAATACTTGACAACTGCTTTGCGTCTTAGTTGAAAAATAGCACTGTCGCCAGGGTGGCGGCAGGAATGATTGGTTATAGGTTCAAGTTTCAAAACTATCACTTTTAAAATGTACATCTCAGTACAGTGCCATGATGTAACATATTAATGACCACGTGTTAAAAAAAAGTACACTTTTTTGAATTTCGAATAGTCTTTATCATATTTTACATGGTGTTGTATGATTTACATAGCGAACATGTTCTGGGCTCGGCTCTTACGCGCGTTCCAAGAGCCGAGCCAGACCCATGACTCGGCTCTAGCTTGGCTGCAAATCTGTTGGAGCGCCCACCTCTAAGTCCTGAACTCATTTTCTCAACTTTCATGAGATCACTGGTAAATACGAAATTTCCTAGCTATCGTGAAGGAAAGTTTCAATTCTATTAAGGACACGGAGGCGAGGATTATGCAAATCTTTCTTCACTCTTTATTCAACAGCAAGTTCAAAGTTAAACAAAACATGAACAAAAAAACTACAAGTTCCATGAGCCCGCCGCCATGGTAACGAGTATCCAATGAGGTGCCCTCCTTCACGTCGGTATAAATAGCCCGAGACACGTCACACTTCCTCGACTTCACTGCGGAAGGAATCCTGGTAGAGTCAATTGGTCGTAGTTTCGGAACCTAAAAAATAGGTATAATTAGATGCAAATCCGATAGAACACAGGAAACCTACCAAAGGCAACAAAGTTATGAACTGTAAAACACATATAAATGAAAATACATCTGAATCAAGTGTTTACCTGAAAATTAAAATATGAGCCGAATAACCAATAAACAAAGGCATAAACGCAAGTATACTACCTTGCTACGCAGATAGATGTAATCGGGAGGGAACATATCCGCGAAATGTATGTGGGTGGGATAATCCTCGCCTCCGTGTCCTTAATAGAATTGAAACTTTCCTTCACGATAGCTAGGAAATTTCGTATTCTATCACAGGACCGGAGGCGAGGATTATGCAAGTTCAAAGCTTACTTACCACCAGTGCGGCTGCGTCGTGAATTGGTTTAAAGTAAAACTTCTTAAAAGTAGACTCTGAAGACCAATCAGCAGCATGCATGATGTCCTCCAATCTGCCCCCCACTTGTATGGCTTTGGAAGCCATAGCTCCCCGAGTAGAATGTGCCCCAAAAACTCGAATATCTATGCCTGCCTCAGCGAGAATCCACCGAATCCATCTGGCAATGGAGGGAGAAGAAACCGCCCTAAACGGCTTCCTAATAGAAATCAACAATTGAGTCTCACCTGGAGGTCTACAAGAACTGGTCACTTCCTCATAGGCTTTGAGACATCTAACCACACATAGCCTCGGGGAATCAGGAAAAACGGGATAGGACACCGACCTGGTATTATTCTTTGTTCTCCTTGCAATAGTAAACGTGACTCCTTCTGGAGTAAAGACTCGAGCGGAAACATCCAGTGCTCTGATATCTGATACACGCTTACAGGAAATGAGGCAGAGAAGCATGGCTAATTTTGCCGACAATTCCTTCATTGACAAATATTGGTTGTCCCGCCAAGAGGATAAGAGATTAAGAACCAAGTTCACATCCCAGAGCTCCGAATATCTAGGTTGTGGAGGTCTGGAGAGTCTAATACCCTTAAGGAGTTTACAAACCCAGGGATGCCCCCCAATCGGGAGATTATTCAGGGGAGGATGGCCCGCAGAGATGGCCGAGCGAAAAGAATTGATGGTGCGATACGCTAAGCCGGATGCAGCTAATTCCGCCAGGAAATTGATGATGTCGGCAATACTGGCCCCCATGGGATCGCAGTGTTTGCCCACACACCAACTAGACCACCTATTCCATGCTGATTTATATCGTTTGCATGTACCAGGGGCCCAGGCCTGTGCGATGAAGTTATTAGCTTCCTGCGAAAGCCGGTTGTTTTGCCAACGATGCCGGAAATCTTCCAAGCCATGAGGGGAAGATGACCTCGAAGGATTAGAGGGTGGCAGGACCCCGACGGATCCAGGAGTATCGAGGGAAAATCCGGGAGGCGAAGAGGACACTCGCACGAGAGTTCCAGCAGAGTCGGGAACCATGCTTGTGATCTCCACCAGGGGGTTATTAGAATCACCGTCGCCTCTTGGCGGCGAACTTGAGCAGCAACCCGCGGGATAAGAAGAAACGGGGGAAAAGCATAACCCTGAAGAGTGCCCCAATGTTGGAGAAACGCATCTACTGCCATCGCTCCCGGATCCGGACGCCAGCTGAAGTATAGGGGAAGCTGGGCATTCCAACGAGACGCAAAGAGATCCACTGAACAGGGACCCCAATGATCCATGATCGCCTGAAAAACCGAGCGATGTAGTCGCCAATCGCTGGGATCCCGGAGAAACCGAGAATTCCAGTCTGCCCACACATTCTGGGTTCCTGGAAGATACTCTGCTGTGACTGAGATTTGATGTTGAAGGCAAAAATGCCAAAAATCTATCGCTAGCCCCGCTAGGGCTCTTGATCGTGTTCCCCCTAAACGATTTATGTATTGCACTGCTGATACGTTGTCCATCCGTAGTAGAACTACGCATGAGACCCTGTCTCTCGTGAGAGACTTGATCGCAAAAGAACCCGCCAGGAGCTCCAGGCAGTTGATATGCATGGTTAGTTCCTGCGGGGTCCAGCGTCCCCCCAACGAGATGTCCCCGCAACGAGCCCCCCATCCCTGGCGACTGGCGTCTGACTCGATCACCAGATCCGGGGCTGCTCCGAAGATGGCCCTGCCATTCCATGCCTCCATGTGGTCCAGCCACCAACACAACTCCATCCTTGCCTCTTGAGACAGGGAGATCAACTCGGAGTACGTCACCCCTCGGCGAAGGTGAAACGCTTTCAAGCGTTGCAGGGCTCTGTAGTGTAGGGGACCCGGAAAAATGGCTTGAATCGAAGACGAAAGCAGGCCTACCACTCTGGCTAACTGGCGTAGAGAGATCTGGTCTCGTTGCAGGACCCTTCTCAGTTCCTTCTTTATCTTGGAAATCTTCGTCGCCGGGAGACTGAGAGATGCTGATCGGGAATCCACTAGAAACCCTAGGAAGACTAACGATTGAGTCGGAGTAAGTTGCGACTTCTGTTGGTTGATCACAAAACCAAGGTCCTGGAAAAGCGCAATAGTTGTGTTCAGATTGTACATCAACTGAGACCTGGACTGATCCATCAAAAGGATGTCGTCCAGATAAATTATGAGGCGAATGCCTTGTCACCTCAGAGTTTCCACTACTGGTTTGAGAAGTTTTGTGAAGCACCACGGTGCTGACGACAGGCCGAAGGGGAGTGTGGTGAATTCGAACACCTGGCTGTTCCATAAGAACTGCAGGAATCTGCGATGGGGTGGAAAAATAGGGACCGTGAGGTACGCGTCCTTGAGATCTAGACGAACCATCCAGTCCCCTTGTAAGAGGAGGTCGCGGAGCATGTGAATACCCTCCATTTTGAAATGTCTGTAAACCACCCATTCGTTGAAAGCACGAAGATTGATAACGGGACGAAACCCTTTGTCCTTCTTTTCCACCAAGAAGATGTTGCTTACGAAGCCTGTGGGGTGAAGGGAAGTAAAAGAAATGGCACCTTTGTGAAGAAGGGCCTGAACCTCTAAATCTATGAGTCCTGAGTCTTCTGCCGAGAACCCGATGGGCTGAGGCAGTGTCTCCTGAAACGGGGTACCCCAGAATTCTATTTGAAAACCTGAGACAGTTTGTAGAACCCATGCGTCGGAGGTAATGCGCCTCCAATTGTCCCTGAAAAACCTCAATCTCCCGCCAAAATTTGCTGGGGAAAAAGGGATAAGCCTCACCCGAGGGACCTCCTGGGGCATTATATGCTCCTCGCGCATTTCTGGACCCTCTGCTTCTTCCCCTGCCTCTGTTGGGGAAGAAGGTTCCTTGTCTGCCGTCCCTCCAACCGTTGTTGCGGAAGGAGCTGGGGCCTTGCTGGAAAGGACGGCCGGAAGAGCGACCCCTGCCTCGCCCGGCCCCGCCAAAAACCTTGTTGGGGAAAACCTTCTTAATCGAAGATTGCGCTTTATCCAAAGCTGAAAACGTAGCCACAAATTTTCCCAACTCTTTCACAAAGGGATCGCCAAATAAATTGCCTTGGGCAACAGCCCCTGCCTCCGAGTTAGACAGTTCCCCTAACTTGGGGTCGATTTTGATCAATAAAGATCTACGTCTTTCTGCAGAGATGGCACAGTTCGCGTTGCCCAGAAGACAAACAGCTCTCTGAGCCCATCCTGCTATGATGTCCGTCTGAAGGGGAGTGTTTGCTTGCTTGGCCCGCTCCGCCAATTGAATAATCTGTGTGAGGGGACCTAACACATCAAGAAGTTTATCCTGGCATGCCCTCCAGGAGCGATCAATCCCTTTTTTGGGATCCTTGGTGTACTTGGAAAAGAACGTACACATTCTTGGGTCAATAACTGGCGTGACAGCGACCTTATCTGATAAAGACGGGCGTGGGCACTCCGCCCGTAGACGAGCGCGCACCTCTTTGTCCAGAGGTTGCCTAATTTTACTGGCGACATATTCAGCCACCTTGTGGTCTGGGCGCCACTCCGAGGAACGCGGATGGTAGATACCCTCCGGCTCAAACATATCGGAGTCAGAATCGGCGTGATCCGAAGGATCTGGTAGGGTAGCACCCGGACGCCAAGGGCGACCCGAGTCGTCATCTAAAGATGATGAGTCCTCATCTGAACCTCCCATGAAGCCTTTGGGGGATCCCAGATCAGGGTTCCATAGGTGGTGAAGCTTGTCACCCAGTACTCCGGGCAAACGGTCCTCCCGGGAGGGTACGCGCTTATGCGCGCGCGCACTCTTGGGATTGGGTGAAAATACACTATCCCCCAGGTGCCCCGCGTCGCGCTTGCGCATTTTCCTGGGGGCCGAAAGGGTAGAGGAATCACCCTCCGCTCCCGTCACACCAAACATGCCCGTACCTCTGGACACCTGTTCAGTAAGCTTAGCTACAGTATCCCTAAGAGGGGCTAAAGCATGAGAAATAGCCTGGGAAAACAAAGTGTCCACTCCGGGGGGAAGGGTACGGTGAGAGGGACCCTCACCTGGGGACATGATGGTAAAAGGTTCATTCTCTTGGGAGGAATGCATAATGAGGACTATGACAGAGTGTACACCCAACAAAAATATACAATATATAGGGTAAAATCCCTACCCTCTCTGTCACTGATAGTAAGTCAAGAAGTAATGTCTTCCCTAATGGGGTAATTCTTACCCAAACGGGTGTCAGGGTAGGGAAGAGAAAATATGCACCAGGGTGCCAAGCATGAAATAGAGGAGAAACCCTCAATTCTGGGAAGAAAAGGAAAAGGAAAGGTGATTAATGCAGATATGCTCGCTGAGAGACTGAGTGTACCTAGAAAAAAGCAAACGCGAAGCGCGAGCCGCGCACTGAAAGAAGCACGCTCTCCGATAACGAAGAACACAGCGCGCGCTCCCTCTGGTGGGCCCGACGTGTATTAAACACGCCGAGGGCCGAAAGGAAATGAAACGCTCGAGCGGCCCGTCCGTTCCGGACCGCTCATAGCGATGAAGTAGCTACACAAACAGAAAGCAATTGAGCGGCAGCGCGCCAAGTCAAGAAACAAACTCCCAACCGGAGGCAGAAAAGGCACTTATCTGACACGTAGTAGTGAAGAAAGAGGAAGTGTGACGTGTCTCGGGCTATTTATACCGACGTGAAGGAGGGCACCTCATTGGATACTCGTTACCATGGCGGCGGGCTCATGGAACTTGTAGTTTTTTTGTTCATGTTTTGTTTAACTTTGAACTTGCTGTTGAATAAAGAGTGAAGAAAGATTTGCATAATCCTCGCCTCCGTCCTGTGATAGAATTTCCTGTTAACTCCCTCCAGTTTACGTGTTTAACTTCCCAGTGATGTTTTCCGAGGTAATCATCGCCTTGTTTCGTAATCCACAAAGACGCCCGTTCGCGCCGGCGTTTGTGGGTAGGTTTTAGGCCTGAGCCACGTGAACAGTGGCAACTTTGATTCCCCTACTGCATTCTATGACGTTTATCACAAACAAAATTGTGCCTTTAATACATCTATAAAATTAAATGTAGAACCGAATAATGATAACGTGTATATTTATATGAAGAATTATGTAGAACGGTTTTTACTAATGGTGCACGCCGCTACGTTAAAGGTTTACACATTAGCGCAAAGTGTGGATAAATTATTAACACGCGCGATAGATGAGGCTGACCTCACTCTCGGTTAACATACCGAAACTTGATAATGTTTGCAGGCTTTGCTGCGATTACCAATCTGTAGTTAAACGGTTAGCAAACTGAAATAATGCCTCATGGACCAAATGTTTTGAACATGTTTGTAACACAGGTGTGCTGGGGTAGTTGCCTGTATTTGTTGTTTAGACAAGTGTGCGTTTTTAACTATGCTGAACAAGGTAAAAAAAAAAAGCGATCTCCCAAATGCCGCTTTTTCATTTCACCAGCAAAATGAGATAACCTTTGACTACTGGTTATTTTTATTTGACAGTTAATTTTAAGTTTTGGTATGGGTCTATATACACTGTTCATAAAGATGCATAGGACAATACGGGTGGTCTAAAAAAAATGTTACCATATATACCTTATTCATAAACATACAGTACCTCCCAGCTACGCCTTGTGGTAAGCCCGCAGGAGCTCGGAATGAAACTGCAAGAGCAGACCTAACTTTTGACACCACCCTATATTCTATGATAATGCAGAACTTCTAACGGTGGAGTCTCCAACATTTTCAGTTATAAGAACTACTTATAGTCAATTAAACTTATCCAGAGTTACTGATACTATTAGTGGCGTAATAATGACCATATTAGACAATATTACATTAGTGCCACCATATGCAAAATAATTACCAGCTATCACCTCAGTGCATCAGGCAGGGTTGCCCGGAGTAATGTAAAAAAAAGGTTTTGTTATTAATCTGGAATGCCTCGACATGAGTAATATATAACAACCATAATTGCAGTGTCTCTTGGACGAGGCAAAAATATTTGTAAATTGTCCCCCAATTACACATGATTTATCACTCAGATATCAGCTTTTAATATATTTTGGAATTTTTGCCATGTTTCTCCAAATATCATCTTATGAGTTCTGAAAATAAACACTTTTTCATCTTGAATATACACTCAATTTTGGGATATATATATTAATTCAACAAGCAAAAGCATGTCATTTAGAAGGCTGGGCTGCACACAGGCGAGCTACTTATAGGTACCAGGAGAGCCACCAGTAGCTCACAAACTACTTGTTGGAGACGCCTGGTCTACTGTGTGATGGGGCGGCGGTGGTACAGGTGCTCTGCAATATGGCCTGTTGGCAGCGTTGTTGGCCTCTACCGGAATAATTGTCCCTTCAGAGAGCCTTAGTTCTAGTGATATCTTGCTTCATTTAAATGCGTTTTTTACCATGCGACATTGCAAAAAGATCTAATTAATACAGCTGCGCTTGCTTTTATTGTAATACACATTTCTCCTCTAATTATCTATTTTAGAAAACTGTGTAGGCCTGAATCTAAATTATTGCCCTTTCCAAAGGTTGTTCAGTTCTTCGAAATTATATTTTGCCTATGTACCAGTACTTTTATCAATGTATTCTCACAAGCACTGTTAATTGTGATGGCCATAAAAGCTACTTTCTTTAACTCTCACCACACACCTAGCCACTTCAAGCTGGTTAGCATTCAGAAAAATGCTGACATCCTACATGTTTCCACAAATTTTCAACTCAACCGTCCAACCAGTACCTGTGACTATTCGCTGTAGGCTACCTAACACTTCACTGTCGCAACACACCTACCTCACCCTAATTACATTCCCAAATTCCTCAGTCTTAGTCAAAGAAATATACACGTCATCTTTTCTAGTGTATGTTTCCATCATTCTCTAGGTGCTGCTCAGCAAACTGGACTAGTTTGAGTCGGTGAAACTGAAAAACAAACTAATAAGCAGATGACACATTCATTAACCATTTTAGGGTGCCTTAAGTATGCTTATTTCTGCCTACTTTTTCAGGGGTGTTGCAGCTCCGCAGCAGTCCTGTGTTGATGTATAGCACACAGATTCTACAGGCTTTACCTCTATTTATCCTATTGCAGAGGCATCATGAAAGCTCCTGCGGGGCATATGTGAGTGCAACTCTAGAGTAGTACCCAAGATGATGTACTACAGAATGCTACGGTAATGTGGACAGACAAGGTGAAGGATGGAGGTGGCACCTGTATGTGGCCAAACTACACTGTAATATGTGTCACAACTATATGTTATGTTATGATGATTTGTATAGTATGCTTATGACCCGAGGAGTATGGTGTTGGAACAGTTGAGTAGGCCGTTCGGGCTCCTAATTGAATAGCTAAGTCTTCCGCTTCTTACAGAACTTGAGTAGGGATGAGGAAGACCTGAAGTGGTGTGGAAGGTCGTTCTGGTATCCAGCAGCAATGTAGGAGAAGGAACATCCTTCTGATTTGCTCCTGCGGATGCAAGGTATTTGCACAAGGTGGAGTGTGGCTGAGTACAGTTGCCTGTTGGGTTGGTGCAAGTTGAGGCAATGGTTGAGGTAGGCAGGTCCGACATTGTGGAGGGCTTTATATGCATGGGTGAGCAGTTTGAGGTTGCATCGCTTCGAGATTGGTAGCTTTCTGAGGTGGGAAGATTTGTGCACTGTGGAGGATGTTGAGACGAGTCTGGCGGCTTTTAGGGTGAATTGAATTCTTTATATGCATTGATTCGCAATGAAGGCATAGAGTGTGTTGCAGTGATCCAGACTGCTGGTGATGAGAGTCTGGGTGATTGTGCCTCTGGAGTCAGTGAGGAGCCCTCAGAATATTTTGCAGAGCATACGTAGGATGAAGAAGCAGGAGGAGGTGATAGCATTTACCTGTTTGGTCATCATGAGTCAGTCATCCAAGAGATGCTAAGGTTTTTGGCATGGTAAATGGGGGTGGGCATGAGTCCTAGGTCTGTAGGCCAACTGGAGGAGTCCCATGAGCCCTCTTGTTCTCAAAGACCAGGAGATCTGTTTTATCTGTGGTGAGGCAGTTCTGTTCCATCCAGTTTTCTATGTTTGACATGAAGGTGGTGAAGATGGTCCTGGTGGTGTGGTTATTGGTGTGATGTGGTTATTGTCTTTGAGGGAGAGGATGAGCTGGGATGACGTCTGGATACAAGACAATGTTGATTTTGTGGGATCTTATGGCCTGGGTGAGTGGTACCATGTGGAGGTTGAAGAAAGTAGGGTTCAGCATTAATCCTTGAGAGACTCCGCACATGAGGTTGTTAGGTTCGTAAGTGTAGGGTGGGAGTGTGACATGCTGGGTCCTGTCGGAGAGAAAAAAGGCTAGCCATCTCAGGGCATTTTCATGTACTCCTGAGTTGTGGAGTGTTGTGATGAGGGTGCTGTGGGAGACAGTATGGAAGCTGCAGAGAGGTCAAGTAGTATGAGTGCTGCGGTTTTCCCTTTGTCGATGATGGTCTGGATGTCATCCTTTGTTGCAATGAGAACAGTTTCTGTGCTGTGGTTGCTGTGGACTGTGAGATGTCTAGCAGGTGGTGTTGTTCAAGATAGTTGGAGAGGTGTTTGTTGATAGCTTTCTCCACTACTTTGGATGGGAAGGGCAGGAGTGAGATGTGTCTGTAGTTGCTGAGCTCTTTTGGGTCTGCCATGGTTTTTTTTAAGGAGAGCAGTGATTTCGATGTGTTTCCAGTTGTTTGTGATGTTCCACTTTGGGTGGAGGTGTTGATGATGGTGGTGAGGTGGGAGCTGATCAGAGTTCCTCCTAGGTTGTAGAAATGGTAGGGGCAGGGGTTTGTGGAGTCCCAAAGTGGATTATTTGCCTGATTTTGGTGGTGTCTTAAGGGGGGGGGGGGGGGGCTTCCAGTTTGAAATCTGGTGGTCTGATTTGGTGGTGGTGGGCAGCTGGTGGACGAGTTCTTGTGTCTTGGATTGGGGTTTAAAGTTGCTATAGATCTAGACGATTTTGTTGTGAAAGAAATTGGGGAGGTTGTTGCAGAGGTTTTGCTAAAGGGTGATGGAGTTGGAGGCGGCTGGGAAGGGGTTGGAGAATTCTTTGACAGTGTTCAAAAGCTCTTTGCAGTTGTTGGAGCTGTTTTCCAGTCTGAGAGCGAAGGCTGTTTTTCTTGACTTGTAGAGATGGGTGTGGTATTTCCTGAGTGCAGGCTTGTGAGTGTTTCTTGTGATTGTGTCATGGGTGATTATTCATTTTCTCTCCAGTCGTTTGCAGTGGTGTTTGGAGTTTCCAGCTGGTTTGTGTGTTGATTTTTTAGTTTCTGACATTCTTCAGGGGAGCTGAGGTGTTTGCAATGTTAGCGATCCACTTGTTGAAGGCTTTTATGTCGACATGCAGGTCGCCAAGGAGGTTGGTTGAAGGGCATTGACGTAGGTGCAGTCTGTGTCCTTTATCTTGTTCCAGCTATGTCTGAGGATGTTAGTAGTCTTGGCTGCAGGGCTTGGGGTGTGTAGATGAAGAAGTGAACAATGCAGTTGTCTTTCCAGGTGAGCAGAGTGAGGTGACTGAACTTGACCTTGTTGCTGGCCATTGAGATGTGGTTGAGGGTGTGTCCTGTATTGTGCATAGGACCTTGGATGATCTGGGTGAGCCCCAAGATCTTCAGGCTCTTGAGTATGGCAGTGGAGGTGGGATCTTTGTGGTCATCAAGATGGAAATTGAAGTCACCAAGTAAGATGAAGTAGTTTGAATTGATGGCGATGGGGGCAATGAAGTCTATGAGAAGATTGGTGAAGGCGGCGTGTGGTCTGGGTGTCAGTAGGCAAGTGTGCCTTTGATGGAAGTGTGGTTTCCAGTCTGTAGTCAGGAGTTGCGTATGTTCCATGAAGGTTGTTTTCACATCAGTGGAAGTGGTGTAGGTAATAGAGTCCTTGTGGATGATGTGTAGTCCTCCTCGTTCGGTCTGTCCTGGCTGGAGATCTTGTGGCCCAGTGGAATTGCTGTGGAGATGGTGGTTGCCGATGTGGGGTTTAGCCAGGTTTCTGCCAGGAAGAGGATGTCTGGGGGAGTCCGTGTTGATGGTGTCCCAGATT
Organism: Pleurodeles waltl; assembly: GCF_031143425.1. Taxonomy (NCBI): domain Eukaryota; kingdom Metazoa; phylum Chordata; class Amphibia; order Caudata; family Salamandridae; genus Pleurodeles; species Pleurodeles waltl. The sequence continues at coordinate 135,843,168 of NC_090448.1, forward strand.
TCGGTGGTGTGCTTGCTGAGAAATGTGGTGTTCAGGGGCCTGCAGGCCATATGGAGCGAGGAATGTGTTGTGCATGGTGTGGAGTGTTTGTGCCTGTGAAATGGCAGTTTATGCATGAAAAAGGTCCTACCATGGAGCAAAGTGAGGCGTGGAGGCAATTGTTGTGGCACTACCTTCTGTTGAGTGCATTCAGGAGGGAGGCCGGTTAAGTGGTGGCATATGGTTGGAGTAGGGTCTGTGGCACTTGGCACAGTCCAGGTGCAGATGGGTACAGACGGGCTTGCCTTTGGCACAACTTTGGTGCCCCACTGGCACACCTGATGTGCACCACCCACTGCGCAGTCACGCAGCAGCCACCATTAAGTACGTCCTGGGAGGGGGATGGAGAGCAGAGGACGGGGCTAGGGATGGGTTGGACATAGAAGTGAGGAGAAGGCAAGTGAGGGAGTTGCAGGTAAGGAGCGGGGGAAGGCAGAAAAGCATGGGAGGGGTGAGGCAGGAGATGGGAAAGCACGGAACGAACCAGAGGAGAACCGGTGCATAGAAAAAGCAGGCGAGAGAGAGAAGGAGGAGGAGTGCAAGAAAGAGGTGTGGCCTCAAGGCAGTGAGGTCAGGTCTGAAAGGGCCTTACCTGGTCGAAGGACCAGTCCAAGTAAGTGGGAGCTGGAGCATGTGCATACTAGAGAGGGAAATTCATTGTTCTATACTGCAACATTCACCTGGAAAACAATGAGCCAGCCGTGCACTAATATGGAATTACAGAGGAGAGTGCGGAGAGGCACTTTGAGGCAGTGCTGTAAATAGGAAAAAATTACTGAGGCTTCCAGCCAGAGTGATGCAGGTGATTCCTCTGGAGTTTCCTTGCCGAGATAGGAAACATGGCTTGGCAGACGGACGGAAAGCACCACGACATGGAGCGGATCCCTTGTTGGGAGTGTTCTGGAAATTGCTGCACACAATTGAGAGAAGCAAATGGAAGGAGGAAAAGAATCAAAGTGTGATTGCAAGGAAAACACAAGTGGAAGGAGAGCATAAAATCTGGGAACTCGGTGCTTTGTTCTAACGATCTTTGAGGGCATAGAATTGACTCTAGACATTTCGGATTAGAGTTTATGTATTTCCCTTGCTGGTCATGGAATTCTGACCTGATTAACAAGACAACTGTTGGAGATATACATTCCTGACAATGTCATACTAATTGAATTGGTTGTAGCTTCCGCTGCCCACCCGTCCACACTACCATTTCATGTTTCCTTTCCTCTTCTAGGGGATGCTAAGCCTAGCGGATCTGCCTCACTTTCTTATAACCCACCTCGCCCCTATTTTTTCTTTTAGTGATTTTGTCTACACTCCCCGTTCTCTCTTTCCCATCAAAATTTGTATATATTTATGTGCAAGGGCTTTCAGTCAACCCTCTTCATCCATTTACTTCCACCTACCATAGCACCAGTGGATCGGCCCACTTCAGCCATTAGCTCACTTCCCTGTTGGTGACTGTCATTTGCCTAAACATTATCTACTGTACCATGACAAGTATACCAATCTCTTCTTTCATTTCTTCTTTAATTCCTTATTTGTATTTCTTTTGTGCTGGGAGTCAATTTTTGCTTATTGTTTTTGGCAGACATATGCATGCCACCATTAGGTGTGGCATGTTTACTTGTTAATAGATTAAACTTTGTAGTATCTGTTGTATAGGCTTCCGCAGCCAGACCTACTGGCTTTGTCAATATTTATTTGAATATAATTCCCCTCTAGAAAACAGGGGCTCTCAGCACGGTATATGCTTAAACCTCTGTTATTGAAATATGACTAACCCTTCAGGGGTTTGTCATCTATGGAATAACATCGTCCACCAAAGCATTGACTATTGGAGAACTACAAACCGAGCATGTTTCGGTTAAAAATGTATATGACAAATTATGATGTGTGAGTGTTGGGGGGCGCCATGACATCTGTTTGCCCCATAAAAATAGACGTGCAGGAGCAGCATTTTGTTTTGATTTGATTTTATTTGATTTGTATTTACAGAGCGCAAGGCACTATAGGTAGGAAATTATTAAGTTGTAACAAGATGGAACTATATATAGGGTAAGCAGGTGCGTATAACACTTAAGGAGACAGTTATATTAAAAATAATTTCACACAAATGCCTGAGAATAGAGGAAGTGAGTTCCCACGTTCATGACATCGACCCTCCTAAGTTGACATGCTTGGCTCCCTGTCCCTCAATAAACTCCTCCTCTGGTTTCTATTTGCTGCAGATTCCTTTATGACCCTTGATAGCAGGATGAACAAAGTCAGGGCTGGGGTACCGAAGGTCAATCAATCAGAGATTAGTAAAGCAGGGCTAATCACCCATAGGGTCACAAGAAGCAAGAGGCAACAGCCACCACCCCTGCAAATTGACTACTATTTGCATGCCTTTGATTTCTGAATTAGAAATACTGCAGCTGCTGTGTTTTATATCCTCTTGCGTACTGCTGCGTCAGGCTCGACTCCAGTTGGATCAGATCATGACTGCAAGAGTTTGTGCAGCTGTTTTGTGTCCTATTTTATCTCACAAAACGTATTTGCAATCGCAGATAAGGCACTGTATTCTTTTTGGGAGTTTTGAGACAGTTGTTAAGATGTGGGGCGACCCATAGAAATGTAAGCCCTACTCAATTGTAGCTTCAGAGTAGCATACATGGAATTTTCTGTGTCTATCATTTATACACAAAACAAACTGCTTCTCCAGCGCTGGGCTCACTCACCCCAGTTCTTTCTTTTTTCATGGGTTTTGCAGATGTAAATCCGTATATAAGTAGTGTATTATATTGTCCCTACAGTGATGTAATGCAGTGTAATAAGGAGATTTAGAGCATGAAACTTGTCATGCGTGAGGGTATCGAGGTGCTGAGTTGGTGAAGTTTGCGCAAGTAGGATCAGTTGAAGAGCTAGGTTTTCAGTTTCTGCCAGATATCCATAAGTGGTGCAGCTGTCATGATGTGCTGGGAGAGGTTGTTCCAGGATTTGACTGCCAGGTAAGTGAAAGCCCTACCTCCTGTTTTTCTTCTATGGGTACCTGTATGTGGGCGAGTGCAAGTGATGCAGAGCGGAAGTTCTTGTTTGGGGGAAGTGTAGATGATGGATGAAGTAGGTGGGACCCTTGTTGTGAAGTGCCTTGTAGTCTTGGGTCAGCATCCTGAACCTGCAGCATTTATGTATTTTCTGGAGGTGGTGTGTGATGTGCATGTGTGGGTAAGGTTGAGGATTAGTCTGGCAGCGATGTTTTAGATGGTTTGCAGCTTATCTAGCAGGTAAGCAGCGGTGCCGTAGTCGAGGGTGTTACTATAGTCTAGTCTGCTTGTAATGAGGGCCTGGGTGACGATCTTTCTCGTGTTAGAAGTGCGCCGTTTGATGATTTTTCTGACCATGCAAAGTATGCGAAAACAGTCAGAGAAGACAGAGTTGATTTGATGTGTCATGGTGAGGTTGGTGTCCAGAATGATGCCCAGGTTTCTGGTGTGATCGGAGGATGAGGGGTTGGGTCCTAGTTCTGTCAGCCACCAGAAGGAGTCCCAGGGAGCGTTAATGTTGCAGAATAGCAACACTTCCATCTTGTTAGCATTGAGTTTGAGGTCTCTCATCTAGTTGGCCACGTTGTTCATGTCCATTTTGAAATTACTGTTGGTAGTGTTGGTGTCTTCTCAGAAGGATTGGATGAGGTCGGTGTAAAAGATGATGTTGAGTCTATGGGTCCAAATGATGCTTTCTAGAGGAGTCAAGTGTACGATGAAGGGAGTGGGGCGGAATGAGGAATCTTGCTGGACTCCGCAGATGAGGTCTTTGGATTCTTAGGGCTATGGTGGGAGCTTGACCCGCTGTGTTCTTCCAATCAGGAAGAAGGCTATCCACTTGAGAACTGATCCTTGGATTATGGTTTTGTGGAGTCTGGAGATAAGTGTGTTATGGGAGACTGTGCCAAGGCAGTGGAGAGGCAGTAGAGTGCAGCAGCGTGATCTCAATCTTGTATGCTGTGGATGTTGTCTGAAGCTGTGATTAGGGCCAGTTCAGTGCTGTGGTTGCTGTGAAAACCTGATTGCGAGCTGTCCAGAAGTTCATGGTTTTCAAGATAGTGGGAGAGCTGACAGTTGATGGCCTTTTCTATAACTTTGGCTGGGAAGAGGAATAGGAAAATGGTTTGGTAGTTGCACAGGATTTCAAGGTCAGCAGATGGTTTCTAGAGGGGCAGGTGACTTCTGGTGTTTCCAGGTGTCCAGAAAAGTGGCTTTACTGATGGAGGTGTTGATGACAGCTGTGAGTGCCGCACTTATCGTGGGTCTCCCTAGGTTGAAGAAGCAGTGAGGATATGGGTCTATGGGAGCCCCAGAGTGAATGAATGCCGTTATAGCTGTTGTCTCTTTGTTGGCCATGGGGGGTCCACTTAGGTGACCTTAGTGGTGAGGTAGGGAGTGATGAAGGGTCAAATTCCAATACATTTTAGATATCTTGTGATGGAAAAAGTCATAGAGTTGGTTGTAGAATCCTTGTGATGGGTTGATGGAGTTGGACATGGCTGCTGGATGGGGGAATTCCTTAACCATGGTGAAGAGTTCTTTGAATTTGTTGTTGCTGGCTTCAATCCTCTGGGTCAAAGCTTTCTTTTTGGTGTTTTTCTGTTTGTGGTGGTAGCTCCTGAGTGAGATCTTGTAGGCCTTCCTGGAGGTGAGCTCTTGTGAGGTTCTCCATTTTCTTTGTGTTTGCATCGCTTCTTGGTCTCTCGTAATACATTCGTATACCAGCTTGCGTGTTTGTTTGTCCCCTTAGGGCTGGCGTTTCAAAGGGGTGCATGGATGTTAGCACTTGTGGAGATCCATTTATTGAAACAGTTTGTGTTTCTGGTGGCATCATCGAAGAAGATAGTGGGGTGGAGCTGGAGGGTGTCGAGCCATTCAACTTCAGTCACCTTCTTCCAGCTTCAGTTGGTGGTGTGTTGCGTCTCCTTCAGTGTGCTGGGTGTGGTTGAGATGTTGAAATGTATAATGAAGTGGTCCGTCCAAGTGAGCTGGAAGATGTAGGTGTACTTGAGTTTGTTGCTGGAGGTAAAGATGAGGTTCTGGGTGTGTCCTGCAGCGTGCATGGGCCCTTTCACAAGCTCAGTAAGTCCAATGTTTTGTAGGCTGTCTAGGAGGTCTGTGGTGTTGAGGTCTGCGGGGTCATCAAGATGGAAGTTGAGGTCACCAAGGAGTAAGAAGTAATTGGAGTTGATGGCAAGGCTGGTGAAGAGCTCTGGTTGCTGAAGTTGCTCCAGGATCCCAATTGATAGTGTCTCAGTGGATGATGGCTATGTCACCACCTTGTTTCGTGGTTTGATCCTTGTGCAGGATCTTGCATCCTCGTGGGATGGCATTGGCGATGTCAGGGGCAGACAGAGGGTTTACCCGGTTCTTGGTGACGAATGCAAGTTCTGCTGCGTGGGTGTGGATGAGGTCCCAGACCTCAGTTGCATGCGTGTTGCGAGAGCGGATGTTGAGGACTAAGCATGCAATTAATTGTTAGTGAGCAGATGAGGCATTGTGCGAAGTGTGGGTACAGGTGGTGGACTCAGCAGTGGTGCTATGTGAGTGGGTGTGGCTGGAAGGTGCAGAGTTCGGCAGCATGTGAATCAGCAGTGTAAGCTTGTGAAAGGACCAACAGTTGAGTGGGGTACTGCGAGGCAGCAGTGGTCTCGATTGGCGTCCGTGGTTGAGATGAGGGAGTTCCTCAATGGAGTATCTGTGGGTGCCTGGAGGACCAGGGTTCCTGGCACTGGGCCCACATCAGGCTCTGGAGGGCTTGCCTTACGTGCATCTTCGGTGCGCCATTGACGCTCCCGCTGTGCACTTGTGCCTCAGCCTGCATTAAGTAGGTCCTGTGGTGGGTAGGGCTTGGAATCGGTGGGAACAGGGAGGGAAAGAACCAGCCAGCAAACAAGTAGGTGACAGCTAGCCCAGGAACTAGTCCAGCCAGAGGAAAAGGCAAACTGTGTCTCGCTGGTTGCCCAGGTGCCTATTCAGTGTGGCTGTGCTGCGGCCTGCATTAAGTAGGTCCTGGAGTGGTTGGGGCCTGTAATCGGTGGGAACAGAGAGGGCAGGAACTAGGCAGTGGCGATGAAGGCAGCAAGCAAACAAGCAGGTCACAGCTGGAACAGGGCAGAAACTAGACTAAGCTAGACCAGGAACTAGTCCAGGCAGAGGAACAAGCTGTGGCTCACTGGGTGGCCAGGTGTGTCCTTGTTGAGCCAAGAGTCATCTGAAGAAGCATTTTAAAAAACGCGCACAGTTTATTGTTTTAGAACTAAATGAGTTTTGATTTTTTTTGTAAATCTTTGTAGCAACAGGAAATCATGCATCAGCCTTTAGGAACCTCATTAATTCTCAACTCATCCCTTACTGAGGCAAGCCAAGCTTTGCAACCTCACTAGCTCTACCCAGCGTTACCATATCTAGGCATCAGTACCCCACTTTTAAATTGACCTCAAGTTACCAGTAAACATTACAGCAATACACAGCTCAGTTCTCCATGAAATGCAATGCTCACATTAACAAAGCCAACCATTAATACGAAGTGAGTTTTTGACATTTTCAATCTGCCCATTAAATAATCGCCTGTGTATTTTTCACAATAAATGCTGTAAATTGTACACTGATGGAACACGTTTTTCTATATCTTAATCTTTGGGTATAATCATTAAATAACCCCTGCCATTGGTCATATGGACCTTTGCTCTCCAACAAGGGAAAGTGAAATGGAACAGCCATCTACATCAATCCAATATAAACGTTAAAATCATTACATTTCTTCAGGTTTCTTTATCTATTCAATAAGTATTAGTCTTTCAAGCATCAGCATCAGAAATGAATACATTATTTAAATATCAGGAAAAATATCATATTGGTAAGAATAACAGCTAATATTGTAGAAACACATCAGATGTGTTCCATAAAGGAATTTCCCTAATCTAATCTAAAATTAAATTAGAATGAAATAGAATTAGATCCAGAACCCATTAAAACTTTCTGATGAGAGAGTAAATGCATGAGCATAAAGCCTTTGCACACCAGCTAAAAGAAATCATCAAGCTGAAAAGTATTCTCCACTATAAATCAACCGACATCTCATAAAACATGCAATAGGCTCAAAGCAGTGTCTCATGAAAAGAGAGATGGTTTGAAGAAACCCAGATATGGATCCTCAGCAAATGCGAGCAAGAGAACCCCCCCCCACGTATCTAGGAACATAGACTAATATAAACACAATATTGCAGATGGAAACAAATATTACATTCTTTGGTCAAAACATCCAATAGTTGTTCAGCAAACCTTTGGGAGAAGGGAAACTCCCCAGTTTCTCACTTCTTCACAATGAGCCACAGACACAAGTCCTTGAAAAGATTCACCATCCATTTTTGTTCAGACAGTTCTTCCAATGAATCATCATTCCCCGTTGCCTCCTCTCCTCTCAGTGAGAACCTCACTCTCAGTTGTCTAATACAAAACAAACACCTATCTCTAACTGACAGAAGGCTTCTGGAAAGGTACAGCCTCTGCAGCAAAAAGAGAAAAACATCTTTTGCAAACCAACAGCTCAACATGGAAAACAGGCCTTTAAATGCTAGTGTATTATTTAGCTGTTAATATAGCATCAGCAGTTAAGCTGACTTAAATCAGCACATTATTATTTCCTATGTCTGTCAATATTGTCTAAGTATGATTAGCTACTACAAATATTTACTCATTTTATATGTAATTTGACATAGACCTTTGCACTTTTTACTTCAGTGTGTTTTTAGTTGCCAAAGGAAAATTTGCGGCAGCAACACCATCTGTACACCTGGCAGGCAGGATGAGTTATGGCATATGTTCAGTGCGTTGGTAATCATAACTGGCAAATTTCAGTGGTTGTCACATTTGAGCCATAACTATACCTATAACTCAGTTTTTACTGTTTCTTTTCCAGTAAATTGCATTGGTTTTTATATTAGTCATAATGGAAAATCGATGAGGAGTTTAGAAATAAATGGAAAAACATATTTGGTAAAACAAAGAATTATATGTGAGAGCAAGCATGTTATCTGTAGTCTGTTGTGCCCATGCAGCAAGTATTCTATCAACAGCACATAATGTAACTTAAAGAAAATAATGTTTGAACACAGATGCCATTCAAAACCAGGTCCAAATTAGTTTTAAATCTTCAGTGTTCACCATTCATAATATGGCATTTTAGCAATGTCCTAATCTATTTTGCTAATAAAAATCATGACTGTGTATGAGATGCATTCCTCAGACATATCATTCACCATCATTTAAATATGCTGTACAGTTCAAAATCCTACATACAACAAGCATTATGGGAACTATTTCCAGTCCATATACATTTCATAGTAATCCATGTGCCATCATGGAAACAAAGTCCCACATCTTAAAGTTCTTAACCCAGGTTCGTTCATGTTGATACCTGACGAGCACTTGGTATTGAATTTGAAAATGTACCTTGAATCCAGTTTCTGCAACAGTCTTTCCCTGCCCCTTCCTTTTATGATCGTTCAACCTCGTCAATTGCAAAATAGCAAATGTCCAGTATCACTGTTATGTACTTCAAGAAAATATCTAGTAACAGACTAAATAGCTTCCAATGGTTAACAGTTATTAAGTGTTGACATATCCCTTTTATGGCAGAAAAAAACATGCTGCCAACCTACTGCAAAAGCAGGTATGTACATGCAATGATCTACATAGGGTAACAAAATTGGCATGTGAAAACAAGATCAAGCAGGAGATTAAAGAATGAAACAGTAAAATATATACAAATACATAGAAGGCAGATGGAAAGGCAGCATAAAAACTCACTTGCTGAGAATGGAAAGTTGTCCCCTTATTAAAAGAGTGATGTCACATAGTTGTGGCACTAGTGAAAGGAGGGTTCCCATCCATTCTATTTGCTGGTCTGTTGAGGCGAGAGCTAATCAATTGGAGCCTTCATTAGTTCTGACAAAGAAAGCTGATTGAGGCTGAATATTCTACAAGATAAGTTCCTAACATGGCCCTGTGTACGTAAGGAAACTGGTTTCCTGGGCATGTGGCAACCTACATGGTAGCCCTTTGTGCAACCGACAGAGGGCCTGAATCAGATTTCACAGACAGGTTACTCCGTCGATAACCCGCCCACTGAAGTGTAAATCCCATAGTATATAGTGGCATTTATATTTTGGCAGACTGCTATCGGAGTAACCTATCCAATGAAATCTAACGTTCTCCCCCAAACCCTGCTCATGCTATTCTGTGCCAGGACCACATATTCCCCAAAGAACACTAGGACTTTTAACATAGTTTGCTTCTTTAAAACATAGTTTACTTCTTGTCTAGCCATGAACGGTCCTATACCATATATAGCTGCAGGTTTTCGAGAAGGCAAATAACTTTAGTAAATTGCAGTGATCTGATTGACATGCTGGCTAAAAGTTCTTTCAAATGACTGGCCTTCCAGTACCCTGCTCCGATCTGTACCCAGCAAACAGCTGCACTTGGCTAGTGAGCTTGCATGGCAGGTGAGCTTGTTTGGTTTGCTGTCTTCTCCAGGAATAAAATAGCCTAGGCTCTCAGATTTCAGACTGAAAGCTGCAGTCACTGTTTGATTCTGAGTAGGAGCATGGTCTCTGCTAAGAGAAGAAACTTACCAAGCCATGCTATACGTGTTCCTTTAGGTGCCTATGTAGGAATCACTTAGGTGGTAAAAGGCCCCCAGATAGGCCACAGAAGTGAAAGCAAACTAGTTGAGGAAGACGGACACAAAATTATACGTTTTCATTTTTTTTGGGTGTGAGAGGTGGATCAACGGGGTCTGCTACACCAGTGTTGGATTCCAAATCTGTATTTAGGCAATTGGGAAAGAGGGATCAGTTTTCCTGTTCTATGCTCCTGTGTAACTGTATTGCAGTTATAGAGTGGGCTCCACACACTGATGTCCGCCCCAGTGGTAACTCATCTATTCATTAGCAGTTTCTGAAGGCGTGGGACTGGAGAAGTCACAGGGGTTATTTATTCCTATAGGTACTCCAGGAAAGGGGAGGGTGTGTTAGAACATTATACCTTCAAAATTGAGTTTTTTTTCTAAAAGACTTAAAAGTTATAACCCATCTCAGTAAACTCTGAGTGCGCTTCCCTTCCTAATTAACCATCTTCGTATCAGGTTAAGAATGTGTGCGAAGTATTTAATGTCAGAAACGACCAGCTGCAGCGAGCCATATGTCTGATTTACAACACTGGAAAATATACGTCATTGTAAACAGCAGAAAGGCAGCAAGCAGTAAACACTGGTATAATCTTTGACTTAAATCCTCTCTTGCCAAGGGACAGGCTCCACCTCTCCTGCAACTCTATGAAACTCCTCAAGTACCCCCTCCAAAAACGTACTCCCTGGAGTTGCGGGGCAGAGGAGTCTGGCAGTGGAAAGGGGGAGCTAGGGGCTGTGGAGAGAATGTTTCCCCATATTCATGCCCATCGCTTGAGCATTTAAAAGCAGATGTCATGGCGCGAGGGCGTTCAACATCACTTGCGAGTGCAGGAAAGTTTTACACTTTCTGTAACTCCCGGGAACATAGTTTATTAAGAGAACATTCTGCCCCCAGCTGATGTAATTATTGCCCACAACGGCCTTCTCAGGCCGGCTGTGATTAGATCATTGCACTATCAACGGCGCAATGATCTAAACATGTTTTCGTGGTCCTCGGTGGTAGTAAAACATCCTGGAGTGTCCAGGCATCTTCGCTCTGCCTTCTTTGTCAGCTCTGTTTAGATCTTAAGTGACAGTGGCAGCAGGAAGTTGACACAGTCAGGCCCAATCTCACTGTAATTGGTATGTTACAAGTAGCTGCCACCTGGGGAAGGTGGGAACATAGATCTTCCTTACTCCTAATTTAAGTTTTGACAAAAAAAAGCACAACTGAATCCTGTACCCTACTGGTTAAAATCACCTACTTGCTAACACTCCCTTTCTAAAGAGTAAGTCCTTCTACTTGTAAACTTTTATTCATTTTGGGCCTGTAAAAATACCTTTCACTTCTATGCAAGCCATTGAGCAAATACAATTCTATATATTTCCGCTGCAGATGTTTTTAGAGTTGGTCTACAAGCAGCAAACTGCAGCTGGCATCAGTGGTTTTGGCCCTTTCACACCATAAGAGACCTTCCTTTTTACTTGAACAACTCCAGTTTGCGGGACTTATATTGGATATCTTTGTGTCGATTTACAGAAGCTGCTGAACGTGTAGTGTTACGTCACTAATCATCAGCGAAGAGGTCAAGGAGAAGTAGTTTGGGATTAGTTTTTCAAAGGCTCCTGCCATATTGATCAGTATGGGTAATCACCAGAACACTCACACATTGACCAGCACCCAGTTTAAAGACTTGAGCACCAGATTGCCTTGCCAGAGGCTTTTGACTTGAGATTAATTTCAGAGAAGAAACATCTATAGTGCACCCATTCGATTTCCTAAACTAAAAAAAAACTAAAAAACAGAGTAGAGTGCATTCAAATATGTATCTAGTAGTCAGAAAGAGCAAGGGTCGACGTATAAAAGTTTTGGGGGGAAATATGTTGTTTTTGCACTGCTGAAACTACACTTTATGATTGAAAATAAATTAAGATTTTGTTTTTACTTAGGTAAGTGAATACTCTACATTTGTAACCTATGTGTTCTGTACAGGATGTAATATACATATACTTTACTGACACCCTCATTTACTTAAACTTCTTGTAACATGTGCTAAATGTGCATTTCACATCAGTGGGATTCGGACACCACCAATTATTTTAATTTCTCACTTCATGTCTCAAAGGTTACACCTTTCCCATGATAAGCCACACTTCCCCCTATTCTTATTCAAGTTAGTGCAGAAACGGGTGCAATTGACTGCTCTTTATGCACAACTTTGCCAGGTACTCTTAAAAGTATGTTAGATACTCAGGTAAGTGGAGAGCATTACCAAACATTTATGCATACCTAGAAACAGGGCGCAAGTCGGGGGTACACGCAGGTGGACAGCGTCCACCCACTATTTTCACAACGTAGACTCCGTCCACCCGGCCAAGAAGTTGGACCCCACTGTATAACATGCTGAACTCCGCCTGGTATAATTTTCAAACACCGGGACACATTCAGCAGTGTCTGCTCGTTGTCTGCTTTCATTCCCAGCTGCAACATGCAGGCGAAGAAAGGAGCTTTGTTATTTCAGTCTCCAGCTGGGCCACAGAACCAAGGCCGAACTTAAGGGTCCATTTTGCCTCCTTTTGTTCGAGTGTCTGGGCTGGTAGCTGCCTGAAGCCTAACACCTAGATCAGTGGAAGCACACAGCTTGTCAGCAATTCACAGGTCCTTAAGAGAGGCACGATTGTGACTTTGTGTAGATCCCAAATACAATATATATGTATGCACTGTAAGATTGTCAGATGTATTACTCTGTCCCAGTACAAAAGAACCTAAATACTAGCATTTTTTGCTTTTTTTAATAGCAGTATTTATCCCAATGCAGGTTATCAAAGCACTTTACATAACACATACATATTATATTGGTAATAAATCATACAAGTTTGTAAATCATTGTACAGGATATGTTACCTTAGACAGTGAGGGTTACAAGGTGTTGGAGTCACATATCATTCATGGCTCACTGTGCTTTATTAGAAGGATTACAATTCAACTGCAAATAAGAAAAGGATCTCTGTGTTAGAAGCAGTAACCTTCTTACCTATTTACATTTAAAAAAATTATCTGCATGTCACATGATGTGCTTTGCAGAAGACACATTAACCCTGTATCCTACTTTTGAGTCAAAACTGGGACTAGACAAAACACAGATCATTCCAGCCAGTGTGTTAACCACCAGAGTTATCTTACAATTATTATTATTGCCTCAAATTTACTGGGAACACAAAGGTCTGTGTAGCAGGTGTCTTAACCCCAAAAGATGTTTTAAAATTCAGAATCCGTAACCAATTAAGCAGAACAGATTTACTGTCATGTTTCTCCTTGTTGCCAATTTTTTGTGGCAGATTTAAAAATAAATAAATGTTTAAGTTGAGACCCAGATTTTGCTTCTGGGTTGAAGCACAACCTTGACACAAAACATATTTGGGGATCTACAGTGCTACGCAAATCCTATTTGTGTGACATTGTAAAAAAAAACAAAAAAAAAAACGAACACAAGGCAGCACATTGCCCCGCCTTGCATTACCTTGCATCATATAGGCATTACATGGGTGGTGCTTGGTCGTTCCCGTGCATCCACTCATTTATTTTGATGCAAAACTATATTTATGAAGACTTGTAAACATAGGTTTGCACCAAACTGGTGAGTCTACCTGAGGCTGGCGTAATCAGGAGAAATATCTTTATTTTTCCTCATTAAATCCTCTTTTCGTGTGTGCTGCAGCACACATGTAAAGAGGAAATATCCTCATAGGATAGTTTGTGCATGGCTTTGTGAAACAAAAACAAACCAGAATCTAATGCAAGGCAGTGCATTGTGCTGCCTTGTGTTACCTTGTTTCTAGTAGAGATTACAAGGGTGGGGCATGGGCATCCCTGTACATCCACCCAGGTATTTTATTTACAAATAATATACAAAGTCTACTTAAAGGCAGGGACCCTTGGGGCTTGATTTAGATCTTGGCGTAGTTGGTTACTCTGTCACAAGCGTGACAGATATCCAGTCAGCCGTATTACAACTCCATTAAATCCTATGGAACTTATAATACGGCGGATGGGATATCTGTCACACGTGTGACGGAGTAACCCCTCTGCCAAAATCTAAATTAGGCCCTAGCTTTCACTTGGTCATCTCTTGAGTCCCACTTCCCTGTCAAAAGATTGTGGTTATTCTCCATTTATATGAGGTTACATTCCAGCTAGGCCCTGCTAGAGAGTTCAAGTCTTAGAAAGGAGAAGTCTTATAAAGTCAATGTGGCTCCACCCCATAGAATGTCAGTCAGAGCAAGTTGCCATCGAGGCCTAGTGGATCCAGCAGTCAGTCATTCCCGCTCTTGCTGGAGTCAAAGTTTGGAGTGCCCGTTGCCATCGAGGCCTAGTGGATCCAGCAGTCAGTCATTCCCGCTCTTGCTGGAGTCAAAGTTTGGAGTGCCCTGGCACACACCTACTGCATGGCGATGAGCAGAAGTCTCGATGCTATGGTAGAAGCACCCCTCTGCCTACTACACAGTAAGCCTCCTTGAATCTAGGTGAGGGTCTTAGGTCCTCCTGGATTGTTGGGTAGTTGAATTGTTGATCTTCCGCTATTGGTAATGGCTTGCATTTCCTTCACAGCTGCATGTTGCTCCAGGGCGACAGCCCTCTCACTTCACCACGGCCTCCTCCTATGGGGTTTGTAACAGCACAGACTGGGAAATGGTCCCTTCAGGTTACAGCATTGCACAGGGCAGCAGCCCTCTTCTAGATAGAGCAGTGCACCAGGGCAACAGCCATCAATCATCACCACAGCGCCCACCTTCATTTTGTGCAATTCAGCTTCTAAATTGACATCACTTAATTTCTCCTATTTCACATCAAAGTTTAATGTTTTGTCTTAAAGTCTTGGAACATAAGGTTAGAATGTGGCTGGACAGATGAACGTCAAGTGTCAAGTGCATCCTGTATGTGGCCTAGATCCTTATTATATTTGGTGCAACAGTACAACCTATTAAATCAAAAACAACAGAGCGATTTGCCTAGGATCACCTAATTTGGTGAGGCTGGGAAGCCGGGATTGATCACAGGTTTTCTCCTTTCACAATGTTCATTTCATCCATTAAACGGACATCTGTTTATTTTTCCTGGTTTACCTCAAACATTCAATGCTTTGTCTTTAATTCTTGGCAAATGAGGTTAGAGCGTGGGTGGCAGGCAGATACTGCAACTCCCTTGCATAATCCTGCTTGGTCCTCCAGAAGTATCTAAATCTGTCACACCACAACAAAAATGATTTTCATAGATTTGAAATTATGTGCTTTATTTACCAATCCAGTCACAAAATGTTGCAGCGCTGTTTTCCTTCAAAGGAATACAAGCTTCTTTTTTGTAGCTCTGGAAATTTGAGAGAGCTGGATGTGGCTGTAGTTAGACCTGGCATCTTTTGGCATGGTTTCCTCTGACTTTTTGCTTTCTGACCTTCTGTTGTGACTGTGTGCTGAATTTCACTTTTGCTGGCTTTAAGACCATGCTGACCGGTGCTAAAGTACATCTGCTCTGTGTCTAAAATGGCTTCTCTACGATTGACGTATTTGATTTACTGGCAAGCCCCATATAAAGTGCATTATGTGTGCCCAGGCCTGTAAGTCAAAAGCTACTAGTGGGCCTGCCGCACTACTTGTGCCACCCACTTCAGTATCCTTTCAAACATGTTTCAGGCCTGCTATTGCAGAAAACCCACTTGCCAGGCCCAGATCTTCTTTTTTATTTCATATACGTCACCCCTAAGGTTGGCCCTGGTTAGCCACAAGGGCAGGGTGTAGTGTATTTAAAAAGTTGGACATGCATTTTTAAGTTTAACATGTGGAAAATCTTAAATTCATTTTCACTATTGCAAGGACTATCTCTCACACAGGCTAACATTGGGGTTACACTGGAACATCTTTTAAGTGTAATTTCCAATTGAGAAAATGTTAGAGTTTTCATCCTTGGCGTGGTCTCCCTTAACTTTTTGCCTCTGTTCCCCAGGTTGTTGGTGCGTGCTGGACTCTGATTTTACTGTTTTTGTTACTCTGGGCACTTTACCACTGCTAACCAGTGCTAAAGTGCAAGTGCTCCTTTACAAAATGTGTATGTAATTGGCTTATCCATGATTGGCATATTTGGTTTACTAGTAAGTCCCTAGTAAAGTGCACTAGAGGTGCCAGGGCCTGTAAATCTAATGCTACTAGTGGGCCTGCAGCACTGGTTGTGCCACCCACATAAGTAGCTCTGTAATCATGTCTCAGACCTGCCATTGCAGTGTCTGTGTGTGCAGTTTTTACTGTACATTCGACTTGGCAAGTGTACCCACTTGCCTGGCCTAAACCTTCCCTTTTCTTACTTGTCAGACACCCCTAAGGTAGGCCCTAGGTAGCCCCAAGGGCAGGGTGCAGTTTGTGGTTAAGGTAGGACATATAGGGGGTTATTACAACTTTGGAGGAGGTGTTAATCCGTCCCAAAAGAGACGGTAAAGTGACGGATATACCGCCAGCCGTATTATGAGTCCATTATATCCTATGGAACTCGTAATACGGCTGGTGGTATATCCGTCACTTTACCGTCACTTTTGGGACCGATTAACACCTCCTCCAAAGTTGTAATAACCCCCATAGTGCTGTGTTTTATATGTCCTGACAGTGAAATATTGCTAAATTCGTTTTTCACTGTTGCAAGGCCTGTCCCTCTCATAGGTTAACATGGGGGCTACCTTTAAATCTAATTAAAGTGTATATTCCCTTTGGGGGCGGGTGGACATGTGGAGTTTGGGGTCTCTGAGCTCACAATTTAAAAATACATCTTTTAGTAAAGTTGATTTTAAGATCGTGTGTTTGAAAATGCCACTTTTGGAAAGTGAGCATTTTCTTGCTTATACCGTTTCTGTGACTCTGCCTGTTTGTGGATTCCCTGTCTGGGTCAGTTTGACAGTTGGGCTGGTTGCACCTCACACTAGACAGTGACACAAAAAGAGCTGGGGTGTAGGCTGCATTTCCTGATGAGCCATCTGTGCTAGGAGGGGTGGGAGGAGTAGTCACTTACACCTGAAAGGGCTGTGCCTGTCCTCACGCAATGCAGTCTCCGTCCCCTGGTGAGTGTCTGGGGCCTGGCCTGGGCAAGGCAGGATCTCACATTCAAAAGAGACTTTACTTTGAAGTAGGCCTACTTCAAAGGAGAAAGTGGGTAAAAGAAGGGCACCCAAAACCACAGACTTTAGAAAACCCTTCTGTAAACAAGAGGAACCTCTGCCTGGAGAAGAGCTAAGGAGCTGAGGAAGAAGAGCTGCCTGCCTGTGACTGCTTTGTGGAGCTATCCTGCAGTTGCTGCTTCTGCCAGAGTAAGATGGCAAAGACTGAACTTTGTGTGCCTTCCATCTTGAGAAGAAATCTCCATGGGCTTGATTTAGAGCTTGCCTCCTGTTGTTCGAAGTCTCAGGGACAGCAAAGACTTCTCTCTGCCAGCACCTGGAGTCTCTGGAGAGACTCCTACTCTGCCCTGTGGTGCCCATACAGTTCCCGGGACCCTGAAAGGAGAAGCTGGCAGCCTAAAGACAAGGAAATCCATGCATAGAGCGATGTGTGGGGAAAAGATCGACACAACTCTGATCTGCGGCTAAAGAAACGACACGCCGCCGGCTCCGCTGCTGAGAAATGACACTCTCAGGAAACGTGACCGAAGAATCGACGCACAGGGCAGGAGAAACGACGCGCAGCACCGCTGACAGAGACTGGGAGATCACAACCTGCACTGCGGGGTTTTCGGATCCTTGTGCGGCTGGATTTCCAACTCAAGTACCGCTGTGCGTGGAAAAACAACGCAAGGCCTGCCCGGACCCAATCGACGCATCGCTCTCCTGCAGAGAGAAGAAACAACGCACACCGACCCGGCGAAAGGAGAAACAACGCATGGTCCCACTCGTAAGTGGAATCAACGCATCGCAAGCCCTTTATGATGCGCACTTTCCCGTGCGGGGTTATTTTTGACGCACCCAAGGTACTTTTTCAGGCTGACAGCGTTAGTGTGTGTTTGAAACTACTTAAAGACTCTTTTTGATTTTTAATTGATAACTTGACTTGTGTATTGTGGATTTTTGTTGTTTTGGTCTTGTTTTGTTTAGATAAATATTTCCTATTTTTCGAAACCTGTGTTGTGTCATTTTGTAGTGTTTTCATTAAGTTACTGTGTGTGTTGGTACAAATACTTTACACCTAGCACTCTGAAGTTAAGCCTACTGCTCTGCCAAGCTACCAAGGGGGGAAGCAGGGGTTGGAGAAAATGAGGATGGCACTAGAAGAGAAAAAGATTTTGTTGGCTCATGAGCGTAGCTTGAGAGAGCTGGATCAGAGGAGCAAGTCTAGTGGGGACGGTGGCAGCCACATCACGGTGCAGCCTGAAAGGAGGGTGCATATTCCTAAAGATCTTGTGAAGGATTATAAAAGGGAAGGCGACATATACTTGTGGTTTAAGGGGTATGAGTCTGCTCTCCATATGAATCTGGTCCCTGAAGCTCATTGGTGGCGGGTCTGTGGAAGCACTTTAAGGTAGAGGGGAGGGATACACTGACAGCCTTAGGGGATGCTCAGAATCTCACCTACTCTAGCATGAAGGATGCCTTGCTTACAAGGTATGGTCTTACCCCTGAGCAGTACAAGGATAAGTTTAGGTCCTACAAGAAGAAGAAATCCCAAACATGGTTGGAATGTGTTGATTCTTATTGCCAGTCACTGGATGGTTGGGTGAAGGGCAGTAAGGTAACTGCGTATGAGGGGCTTTACAATCTGATTGCTTGGGAGCACTTGTACAGTTTATGTTTTCCAGAGCTGCGCCAGCACCTGATTGACAGCAAGCTGACTGACCCCAGGAAGCTTGCGCAAGAAGCGGACAGCTGGGAGAGCACCAGGGTCCAAAAGAGGTATGGGGGAGACCACACCAAGGGTGGTCAGGGTCCCTCTCAGAAGAAGGGGAGAGGAAACAGGGGGAGTTCTCTAAAGGGCCCCAAACTGATTCCCAGGGTAAGGATTCCCAACCCCCCAGTGAAAAGAAGCCCTGGTTCTCCAAAGGGAAGCCAGTGGCAGGTGATCCCCCACGTAAGTGCTATGCATGTGACCAGGTGGGTCATGTGAGGGGGGACCCCAAAAGTACACCGGCACCCACTGGTGCGCCGTCCCAGGGTTTGGCCAGTGTAGCGCTTGGGTAGGAGTTGGTTTCAGGTGGGTGGGAACCAGCTGAGATGACCCATGTCTCACTAGGGGACAGTGAGATGGTCCAGAGAACCCTAGTGCCTGAAAACACTAAGAAGTACAGGCAGTGGGTGACCATTAATGGACAGAGGGTGGAGGCTCTGAGAGACACAGGAGCCTGTGTGACTACAGTGAGGAGTCAGCTGGTGTCTGAAGAGCAGATAGATCCCGGGTACTTCACCAAGTAGTTGCAGTGCACAACTCAGAGCGCCTGTGCAGAGTGGCGCAGGTTCCCTTTGAATGGGGGGAGGTCTCAGGTTCCTTGAAGGTAGCTGTGAGTCCAACCATGCCTGTTGATTGTTTGCTAGGCAATGACCTGGAGGATTCCCCTTGGAAGGAGGTGGAACACAGGTCTCACTTGAAGATGTTGGGTCTGCCTGGGTGGGTATGCGTATCCACCCGGTCAAAGGCAGCTTGTCAGGGTAATGAAGAGCCCCTGGAGCCTGAAACAGTGGCCCAGGGGACCGCCAAGAAGAGGAAGGGCAGGGGGCGCAGGAAACTGGCCCCAGAAGTTCCCACGGTCCGGGAGGAGGCAGAGCCTGAGGGTGACACCCCGGAGCCTACAGGGGAACAGGTGGCTGAACTGGGGGAGGTCCCTGAGCTGTCGCAGTGGCAGCAGGAGTGGGGCCCACCAGGGAAGCATTCTGTGCAGCACAGAAGACATGCCCTACTTTGGAAGGTTTGCGGCAGCAGGCTGCAGACCAGGCGTCAGGCAAGGAGCCAGGATCACACCTGATTTATTGGGAGGATGACCTCCTGTATAGCAAGCCTAAGGTTCCTGAGCCTGGGTCAGCCCGTGTGCTGGTGGTACCCCAGTGCTTCAGGGTCTTCCTACTGGGGTTGGCTCATGATGTGCCTTTAGCTGGATATTTGGGGCAGGACAAGACCTTTGAGAGGCTTGTCACCCACTTTTACTGGCCCCTAATGCGCAGGCACTCAGATGCACATTGCAGGTCTTTGTCAGACTTGTCAGGCAAGTGGCAAGAGTGGGAGAAAATGTAAGGCTCCCCTCCAGCCTTTGCCTGTTGTCAGTGCTCCCTTTGAGAGGGTAGGCATTGCCATTGTGGGGCCTCTGAATCCCAAGACAGCGATGGGCAACAGGTTTATCCTGGTCTTGGTGGATCATGCCACCCGGTACCCAGAAGCCATTCCTTTGATGGGGTTCCCCAAGGAAGTGGTATCTGATAGGGGTACCAACTTCATATCCACATATATGAAGTCTCTGTGGAAGGAGTGTGGGGGAACCTACAAGTTCACCACCCCTTACCACCCCCAAAGTAAGGGTCTGGTTGAGAGATTCAACCGCACCTTAAAAGGCATGATCATGGGCCTGTCAGAGCCCTTGAGGCAGAAGTGGGAGTCCTCTTGCCATGCCTTCTGTTCGCGTACAGGGAGGTGCCTCAAAAGGGACTTGGGTTTAGTCCCTTTGAGCTGATTTATGTCCACCCTGTGAGGGGACCATTGAGTCTGGTTAAGAAAGCTTTGGAGAAAGCTCCTAGTAAAAAACCCCAGGATGTATTCAGTTACATGCTGGCTTTGAGAAGCCAGACTGCCCGCTTCAGGAGTCTCGCTCAGGAGAACCTGGAAGCAAGCCAGGAGGACATGAAACGCTCATATGACCAGAATGCCACTCTGGTTGAGTTTCAACCTGGACAAAAAGTGTGGGTGATGGCACCAGTGGAGCCTAGGGTGCTCCAGGATAAGTGGACTGGGCCATTTGAGGTGGTGGAGCGCAAGAGTGAAGTCACCTACCTGGTAGACTTGCGGTCTCCAAGGAACCCTTTAAGGGTCCTGCCTGTCAACCGCCTCAAGCCTCACTTTGAGCGGACTGAACTGTCCAAGCTCCTTGTGACAGATGATGGGGTAGAGGAGGAAAGTGAGCCTCTTCTTGACCTCCTGTCTGCAGGAGAAAAAGATGAGTCGGTGGAGGGAGTGATCCTCTCCCCCTCCCTGACTGAGGAGCAGCAAGGTGACTGTCGCCACGTGTTGGGACAGTTTTCCTCACTGTTTTCCTTGATCCCAGTAGTCACACACTTGTGCACACATATGTGGACACTGGGGACAGTACACCATTAAACAGAAGGTTTACAGGGTGACTGACAGGGTCAGGTCATGCATTAAGGATGAGGTATCCAAAATGCTTACCCTAGGGGTTATTGAGCACTCCAGCA
The DNA here is from genome assembly GCF_031143425.1 of Pleurodeles waltl. Lineage (NCBI taxonomy): Eukaryota > Metazoa > Chordata > Amphibia > Caudata > Salamandridae > Pleurodeles > Pleurodeles waltl. The sequence continues at coordinate 135,864,320 of NC_090448.1, forward strand.
GTCCTTGGGCCAGCCCAGTGTTATTGGTCCCAAAGGCTGCTGCACCTGGTGCCACTCCAGAACTCGGGTTCTGTGTGGACTACTGGGGACTCAATGCGGTTAGCAAGACTGACGCACACCCCATCCCCCGAGCTGATGAGCTCATTGACCGGTTGAGAGCTGCCAAGTACCTCAGTACATTTGATTTAACATCTGGGTACTGGCAGATTGCCTTAACTGTGGGGGCCAAGAAGAGGTCAGCATTTTCTACCCCAGATGGACACTTTCAGTTTAAAGTGATGCCATTTGGGATGAAGAATGCCCCTGCTACCTTCCAGAGGTTGGTCAACCAGGTGTTGGCTGGCTGGATAAGTTCAGTGCCGCCTACCTGGATGACATTGCTGTGTTTAGTTCCACATGGGAGGAACACCTGCAACACCTCTGGAGAGTGTTAGAGGCCCTGCAGAGGGCAGGCCTCACTATAAAGGCGAGCAAGTGCCAACTAGGGCAGGGTTCTGTGGTGTACTAGGACACCAGGTAGGGAGTGGCCAGGTGGCACCCCTACAGCCTAAGATTGATACAATTCTGGCTTGGGAGCCTCCGAAGACCCAGACTGAAGTGAGAGCCTTTTTAGGTCTCACAGGATATTACAGGAGGTTTGTTAAGGGATATGGTGCCATTGTTACCCCCTTAACCGAGTTGACTTCTAAGAAGCAACACAGGAAAGTGATCTGGACAGAGGATTGCCAGAACGCTTTTGATGCCCTGAAGGCTGCCAGGTGACTACTCCAAGGAGTTTGTTGTGCAAACAGACGCCTCAGAGCATGGTATTGGAGCAGTACTCTCACAGCTTAATGAAGAGGGCTTAGATCAACCGTACGTAGGTGGAGTGCCATAGAACATGAAGCGTTTTCTGTGGTCTGGGCACTGAAGAAGCTAAGACCCTACTTGTTTGGGACTCACTTCTGAGTTCAGACTGACCACAGGCCCCTCAGATGGTTAATGCAGATGAGGGGTAAGAATCCAAAACTGTTGAGGTGGTCCATTTCCCTACAGGAAATTAAGTTTACGGTGGAACACCGTCCTGGTACAGAATACGCCAATGCTGATGGTCTGTCCAGGTTCTTCCTCATTAGTGATGACAACTCCCATGAGGTTGGGTAGTTGCTCCCCACTTTCAGCTGGGGGGGACATGTGCTGGACTTTTCATCCTTGGGGTGGTCTCCCTTAACTTTTTGCCTCTGTTCCCCAGGTTGTTCATGTGTCCTGGACTCTGATTTTACTGTTTTTGTTACTCTGGGCACTTTACCACCAGTGCTAAAGTGCAAGTATTTCTTTACAAAATGTGTATGTAATTGGCTTATCCATGATTGGCATATTTGGTTTAATAGTAGGTCCCTAGTAAAGTGCATTAGAGGTGCCAGGGCCTGTAAATCAAATGCTACTAGTGGGCCTGCAGCACTGGTTGTGCCACCCACATAAGTAGCTCTGTAATCGTGTCTCAGACCTGCCATTGCAGTGTCTGTGTGTGCAGTTTTGACTGTAAATTCGACGTGGCAAGTGTACCCACCTGCAGGCCTAAACCTTCCCTTTTCTTACATGTCAGACACCGCAAAGGTAGGCCCTAGGTAGCCCCAAGGGCAGAGTGCAGTGTATGGTTAAGGTAGGACATATAGTGATGTGTTTTATATGTCCTGACAGTGAAATATTGCTTAATTTGTTTTCCACTGTTGCAAGGCCTGTCCCTCTCATAGGTTAACATGGGGGCTACCTTTAAATCTGATTAGTGTAGATTCCCTTTGGGAGCGGATGGACTTGTGGAGTTTGGGGTCTCTGAGCTCATAATTTAAAAATACATCTTTTAGTAAAGTTGAATTTAAGATTGTGTGTTTGAAAATGCCACTTTTAGAAAGTGAGCATTTTCTTACTTATACCATTTCTGTGACTCTGCCTGTGGCATGGGCAGTGCAGGGGCCCCCAGGGGCCCCACTACACCCGTTCCCGCCATCCTGTTCCTGGCGGTAAAAACCGCCAGAAACAGGGTGGCGGGAAGGGGGTTGGAATCTCCATCCGCCATGGAGATTCAGCCCATGCAGGGGAAATCTGGCGGGAAACCGCCGGATTCCCTTTTCTGACCGCGGCTTTACCGCCGCGGTCAGAATGGGCTGGGAAGCACCGCCAGCCTGTTGCCGGTGCTTCCGTGGTCCCCGGCCCTGCCGGTCTTTGACCGCCAGGGTCGGAATGACCCCCTGTGTGTTTGAAAATGCCACTTTTAGAAAGTGAGCATCTTCTTGCTTATACCATTTCTGTGACTCTGCCTGTTTGTGGATTCCCTGTCTGGGTCAATTTGACAGTTGGGCTGGTTGCACCTCACACTAGACAGTGACACAAAGGGAGGTGGGGTGTAGCCTGCATATCCTGATGAGCCATCTATGCTAGGAGGGAGGGGGAGAAGTGGCCACTCACACCTGAAAGGGCTGTGCCTGCCCTCACACAATGCAGTCTCCAACCCCCTGGTGAGGGTCTGGGGCCTGGCCTGGGCAAGGCAGGATTTCACATTCAAAAGAGACTTTACTTTGAAGTAGGCCTACTTCAAAGGAGAAATTGGATATAAGAAGGGCACCCAAAACTACAGATTTTAGAACACTTCTGGAAACAAGAGGAACCTCTGCCTGGAGAAGAGCTGAAGAGCTGAGGAAGAAGAGCTGCCCTGCCTGTGACTGTGCTTTGTGGAGCGATCCTGCAGTTGCTTCTTCTGCCAGAGTAAGAGGGCAAAGACTGGACTTTGTGTGCCTTCCATCTTTAGAAGAAATCTCCAAGGGCTTGATTTAGAGCTTGCCTCCTGTTGTTTGAAGTCTCTTGGACAGCAAAGAATTCTCTCTGCCAGCACCTGGAGTCTCTGGAGAGACTCCTACTCTGTCTCCCCTGTGGTGCCCATCCAGTTCCTGGGACCCTGAAAGGATAAGCTGGCAGCCTAAGAGGAGGAAATACACGCACAGAGCGCTGTGCGGGGAAAAGATCGATGCAATCAGATCTGCGGCTGAAGAAATGACGCGCCGCCGGCTCCCTGGCTGAAAATCGACACTTCCCGGAAACGGGACTGAAGAATCAACACACGGAGCTGGAGAAACGACGCACAGCATCGCTGACGGAGGCTGGGAGATCACAACCCGCGCTGTGTGGTTTTTGGATCATTGTGCGGCATTTAAGAACAAAGCAAGGCCTGCCCGGACCTGAGAGTGCTGACCGGATCGATGCATCACTCTCCTGCGGAGAGAAGGAACGACGCGCCCTGACCCGGCGAAAGGAGAAATGATGCAAGGTCTCGCTCGTGAGTGGAATCAACGCATCGCAAGCCCTTTTTGACACACACTCGCCCGTGCGGGTTTATTTTTGATGCAACCACGGTACATTTTCACGCTAACAGCGTTAGTGTGTGTTTTAAACTACATAAAGACTCTTTTTGCTTTTTAATTGATAACTTGACTTGTGTATTGTAGATTTTTGTCGCTTTGGTCTTGTTTTGTTTAGATAAGTATTTTCTGTTTGTCTAAAGTGGTGTTGTGTCATTTTGTAGTGTTTCCATTGAGTTACTGTTTGTTTTGGTACAAATACTTTACACCTAGCACTCTGAAGTTAAACCTACTGCTCTGCCAAGCTACCAAGGGGGGAAGCAGGGGTTAGCTGAGGGTGATTCTCTTTTACCCTGTCTAGAGTGAGGGTCCTTGCTTGAACAGGGGGTAACCTGACTGTCAACCAAAGACCCCATTTCTAACATTTACCTTAACCATTCTGTGCCTTGGCCTGTCTCTGAATACACATCTGGATTTAGGTGAAAGCTACAATTGTACATTCTGTCCAAACAGCCACAAACAGCAATGGTTGTGTGTGGCAGTGGGCACTTCTGCATTTATCTTCATACAGATAGTAGTCTTGGGCAGGGAGAGGGAGTTCACACTTACATCTGAATAGGCTGTGTCCTGGCATCACAGAAAGGCTGATTACCCCCCAAATGGTAGTCTGGACCCAGGGCTGGGTTAAAAGGGAACCTTGAGCACTTAACAAAATTATTTTGAAGTTACCCCTAGATCAAAGGCCATTTTTGGGATAAGTATTGGGCCTCTGACACTATATACTCAGAACACTTCTGGACTGAGGACATTCTACCAGGAAGAAGGACCATTGTGCATCAGGAGTTTCTGTTTGCCTGCTGTGTTGGCCAGCTGCCTCGGCTTGCTGCCTCCTCCTACTTGTCTGGGATGAGAGGGCTGGATCTAACTCTCTACATCCTGCAATCTAAAGTTTCTCCAAGGGCCTGACTGAGCTTGCCTCCTGTTTCTGCAGTCTCAGGTATATCAAAGATGTCACCTGCATGTTGCTACCAGCACCAGAGCTCTTCAGCTGTGAACCCTGCTCTGCCAAGTGGTGCCAAATCCAGTTCTGGGCCCTTGGAGTTGAGTGTGGTGCTGCAACACAGGAACTGATGCAACAGCACCAGGGCGCCACTTGGAACCCACACATCTTGCTGCAGAAAAGTAAATTTGCCACTGCCTGCATTGAAACTGTAGACTGAGCAACGCAACAAACCTGACTTACAACACAGCCCCAGCTTGGCCGACCCAGCGTCAACACATCGGGACAAGTATTCATCGCTTCTGAACATTGGCACATCAATGAAGTTGTCCGATCAGGAAACAATGTATCGCCTGCCAGCGCAGCACACCCCCTCCTCTGGATCAACGCATGGTCAATGAGGGTCAATACAACAAAGGTACTGTCAGCGGGTCTGCATGACTCCTTTGCCCGACTCGCGCTCCATCGCAATCAGACTGCACTTTTGGATTTGCTCTGGTCTAGCACGACCAGATGGCTACGGTCAGAGCTATTTTTTTCTTAGCACTGAATTTTGATTTAACCTTTAACAATTCGTACCTTGACTTGTGGATGTTGGATTTTTGTCATTTTGGTCTTGTTTGACTCTGATAAATCTTGGCAGTTTTTCTAAACTGGTGTGGAGTCATTTTGTGGCATTTATACTGTGTTACCATGTGTGTGCATAAATACACATTGCCTCTTTAGTTTAGCCTGACTGTTCTGTGCCAAACTACCAGAGGGTAAATGTTTAGTGTTTATCTTAGATGCAGTGACTAGGCTTGTAGCCCCCACTTGGACAGAGTGCAATCCTCTGCCAACTAGAGACCCAGTTTCTAACAGCTGTGTTAACTTTTTCCAAGTTGTTACCCAGCCAGGGATATGGGTAGTATTGTTTTTTGCCCTTCTCACACCTACCTACTGCGGCGATGCTGCAAAGTTTGCGATGTACCGTCTAATAACACAATAACACAGGCTGGCTTTGTTCTGATGCTCTTAGGTTACTGAAACTGATGTAATTCAGAATTACGGTATGTATGAAAGGAAGATCATGTGTGCTTACTTAGGGCTGGCTCCTGCAGGATGAGTTTACAGTGAAAAGGCGAGCCCACATGTCAGTGTTACTGTAAACAAGTAGGTCAAGTAGGCTGTCTCCAGTGCACCATTGTGGCTGTGTAACATGTCTAGGATAGGCCACGTTCTTATTATCAAGTAGAGTACATTCTGATTACTAGCCATAGTTTGTGGTGTCTCGCGTTGTTCCTACATCTCCCTACTTGGGCAGTTTATCTATACACACTAGCAATCTTTCCTTGTGTAGGCCAATATTTTCTTGAAAATGCTAGTTGGAATTAGAATTGCATGTGCCCTTTTCTTATCAGTTACATTTGTAACCATTTCCTTCCCATCTTTGGACACTGGGTGGCTTATACCTATTTTGGTGTGGAACTGATACCTCTTACTGTGAAGTTTATGGTCCAGTCTTTGTGTGGGTACTCTGTACTCTGGTTGTACTGATTCCAGGGTGAACTATCAGGTTCTGCTGGTGAATGTGAGGGTGGTTTATATATAGTTATGCCAGCAATACGAACATAAGAGATGTCTGCTGCTAAATGTGAAGGTGATATTTGGGGGAGAGGCAGTGTGTAATTTGTAAAGGCATAAATGCAGAGCCACAGACTTTTTCTTGGGGACCTAATTCTGAAAGCAAAGGTTGCCTGCCATAATTTTTTTCTTTCTCCACTCTACGCTTGCTTATTCTTGCAGGTTATTTTTTCACTCCCTTTCTGACTTCCTCGTTGTTTTCCTATCTCTCTTTCTCATTTCTTCCCTTTCTGTTTTGCTATCTTCCTTTGGGTCATGGTCTGTTGTGAAAAATGAGCCTTAATCTCCCCAAATGAGTCCTGGTGCCCACCACAGACACGTTAATTGATGGGTGGGGCTGAGTAAGCATACTTTGCATAGGAGAATGTTCTCACCTCTGGAGAGTGCAGGCAGCTAAAGCAATCACATCCACATGGAAATGTGCAGCATATGGAATATTATGCCTGGGGGGTAGGCTGGTGGCAGAGGGAGTTTGTTTGATCCTTGGATAAAGAAAGCTTTACACTGACAAAAGGCAATATTGTTTTATGTGTAGCTTACAAAAGCGGGAGTCTTCTACCTAAATCAGGAGTGTTTGTGTATACTCGTAATGCTTTCAAATGTACTAATGATAGACCCGCTAAACATTTGCGTGAGGTTTTATGATCTGATGTCACTTCTTGTGATATCACTTCCTATAAAGTCATGGATTGTGATGCCACTTTCTCTGATGTCACTTCCTGTGATGCTATGTGTGATGTCATGCACTGTGATGTCACAGGCCATGATGTCATCTGCATACTGCCTAACTTTGTTAGTCCCTCCTTCTTTTTTTTAGGACTTTTGCCCTGCCTACAAACATCCATAACTTACATTGCTATTCTTATTTGTGCACGCATTCCCATTCAGAAATAGTTGGTGAGCGTGTGTAACGTAGCAGTGTTGAAAGACTGAGCTGTATGGTGTGCTCTTTATAAGTACTTTCATTCAGTCATGTATCCTTAGTGTAAATTACGCTAGATCATTCTTAATTGCAGTTAATTTTTGTTCTTTGCGACTTGTATACTTTACAATTTTAGGGATGCAAACGTCACTTTCGTCTGGAAAAAAACTTTACAGAGCTGGTTGTGAATGTCACAGTGAGATGTCCCTGGCTCTCTTGGAGTCTTTCACTCCCCAGGTCCTTTTCACACCTCTCCGGTTTTCTTGATTGCATCTCCTGTCATTGCGTCTGCCTGCGCTACTGATTCTAACCTTTCTGCTCTTTGTTTGTAGAAAGTTCTTAGAAAAGTAGAACAATAAAAGAACAGAACACATTACTGGATTATATTGAGCAGAGAGGAATATTTTTATACATTTACCAAGCTGGGAATGATGTGTATAAATAACTCAACCAGAGCAATCAAGGGCCCTTTGTAACGTCGAAAAAACAATTTTGTAACTTTAGATCTTTTTACTGAAGCCCATAGGAATCAAGCCAATTCACATAGCCCAAATTTATGCTTTTCGATGCAAAACTGCACAAACATAGTTTTGCGTCAAAATGTTTAGCACCCGCTTGCGTCATTTAACAACGCCACCCGGGTGCCGTCCTTATTGAATGGTGAAAGCCGGTGCCAAACTTGGACTAGTGTCTTCAGAGAAGACGCTAGCCAGGTGGGGGTGGTGTTAGGGAAAGAGGGTGATGTACATCAGAAAATGACACCAGCCTGGTTAGAGGCAAAAAAATGCCTCTAACCAGACTAGCGCCATTTCCTGGTGCACAACCACCAACAAGATGAAACCTGTCATAGGAAAGACAGGAGTCATGCCCACCACCCCAATGGCCAGCACCCTGTGCCATGCAGGGGGCCTCAAGTTAGGGCCCCTGATGACAAAAAAAAAAAATACTTACCCCGTCTTACCTGGGATGGGTTCCCCCATCCTCCGGTATCCCTCTGGTGGGGGTAGGGATGTTGGTGTTCCTAGGGCTTAGGGAGGGCACCTGTGGACCCACTCCATGGCATTTAACCAGGTCTGACCCAGGCGTCAAATAATGACGCTAAGCAGGCTTAGCGGCATTATTTAGGCCCGCCTCCCACCTGTGGGTTCACTCATCCAAAAAATGATGTTAACTCCAAAATATAAATATGGAGTTAAGTTTGAGCCTATTTTGCGTCAAAAAAATGACGCACAAACAGTGCAAACAGAGTATAAATATGCCCCATAATGTGATGTCACACCTACTCAATGTCACACATCCCCAGTCAGTGTCACACATCAGTATCACACCCAGAGGACATGAACAGCGAGAGCGTGTAGATATACATACTTTCTCTTGTCAAGGCACATTTTCTGGGGGTTAAAGAGTTTTTTTGCTAGTACGACACAAAATGCCAAGTGAGCAGGTATGGCGCCTACCTCACCATGCGTGGGACATTGCGTGTTATGGCACAAGGCACCTGTAAGTGAGAGTGGGTACATGCTGCAATTTGCTGGAGGTGCTTCCGGGCAGACAGAAATGTTACTTTAACATTCTCATTATCTTATTTCTCGCTCTGTTGCTGGCGATGCTGGGTGTGGTTAGTTTTCCTTCTAGCTGCTGCTTAAAAATATGACATCAGTAGGCAGCGACTGCGTGCTACTGTAGAATTTTTAATTTGTTTGCTTTGAGTAGAGATCGTGAATATGTCTGAACAGTCCTATGCAGCAAATATTTATCTTCGGAAAAAATAAATTTCACTTAAAACTCATTGAGCATGGTGAATCTGGTTCTGTTTTTACTTTGGGTGACTACTTATTCGGGTGTGGCTAAAGTCATGCTTTTAATATGCATCAGTTCCTACTTTTCATGAAGAGTTCCCTTAGTGTTCTTTCGTTTTGAACCGAGAGGGTGTGTGAGTGCATCTAAAGTTTCAGAAGTAATTTCGCAAACTGGCATGACCACCTCGTTTTTTTCTTCTTTGTCACAATCCTTCCTTGAGTCCCACCCCGGAGATGAACAAAGCACTTGACATCAATACTGAAACTTAAGAAAATTCCACCCCTGTCCTAAAGTGTAACTTACTTTCTCTCTCCATTAACATTCTGTTTTTTTCGGTCTCTTTTGTCGACAGTAGCAGGGCCTCAGTGTAGCATTTTTCAGGTAAGTGCCCAGTTTGCTTCTGTAGAAGGTTTGTGGCCACTCTCTCTGTCTTTGTGGTAATCTCTTGTGGACATTCTTCTGAGGTCACTAAGTCGCACATTGTAGGTCAGGATTCAGACAACGATGCCTTTTAGCTTATATGCCTCCATACCTGAGAGTTGCATGGAAAACTATCCTTAAGACTTTCATGTGGGGCCCGTTTCTTTTATAGTCTTATCTGTACATCTGTTTGCACCCCACAACTGTGCAGAAACACATGGAGTTCCAAGGATTTGCTTCATAGGTGAAGAATCATCAAGCACTTGAATTTTGTTCCCTTCAAGGCTCCCGTGGGCATAATCCAGGTACCAGGTTGAAGCCAAAGCAGAGCTTGATGAGTGGATTGACTATGCTGGTCTGGTCTTTGTACTAAGTGGTTCCCCATTGCGGTGCCTTTTGATGTTCATGCTGGGCAATTTCTGACTTCCTGGTGGGCTCTCACAGATGGTGTGAGCTGTTCGGCAAATGTGACGGATATCCTGCCCACCCTATTACGAGTTCCATAGGATAAAATGTACTCGTAATACGGTGGGCGGGATCCGCCAAAGTTGTAATCAGGCCCTATGTGTGTTGGGGGGGGGCGCAACGTTTTCCTATGCTCTCTCATGCTGCAAGAGTAGACCCGATGGTTGTTGCTGTGGAAGAGCGAGAACTCCAGTACTGCAGAATTTTTTGTCCAAGTTTGGTAGTCTGTCCTTGCATTTCCAGTGTCCTTGCAGCAGGAGTAGCAGGGGTTGTTTTCTCAGCTGAGCAGATGTGTGCCATGGAGCTGCTGTTCAGTTCACCACCACTCATATCATTACCCTGTGAAAGGCCATAATTGCTGATGAAACTTAACATGGATTAGACGCACATTTTTACAGTACAGTGTAACACAGGGCCATCACCTCATGACTTCTCAAGATTATCAGAGTCATCATCTTTGTGTCTTGTTGCTGAAAGTGGTGTTTCCATGTCTTACTGTTTTCTTGTCACCCAGAACCTCATTTTTGGACATACAACAGCTGGGTCTGACGGTATTCATATGTCTTTTGATTGCAGAGTCTGACACTAGTGGTTGTGTGGCTCCTTCTTCATAGTGATTGCATCACACGATCTGGCTGTGCAGTAATTGCGGTGCTGTGGACCCTTGTAAGCTTGACTCCCGGTGCCCAGGTCACTATGAGTTGACATGAGCCCTGTTTGGGGTTGCATATATATGTATCTATGTGGAGGTTAGCATGAGGTGGTCGGTTTCTTTGGTAACTCACTGGATGGGTGTACGCTTGCTCTATCTCTGATGCATTAATTTCAAGTCTGGTATGTTTGTTGCTTCACTGGTGTACCTCTACATAGGCACATATTCAGTTGAAAGTCTCCTGTGCCTTGTGCAGGAAGGGCTTGCTTTGGCTTATTTTGCATTTTTAACCATGGAAAAACATGATTCAGTTGAAAGAAATTAATCTGATGCTGTTCGACTGCCTCTTTCAAACTCTCAATCTATATTCTGCTGTCCTTTTGTTTTCTCTCATTGGCCACTCGCACCTGATTCCTCCAAACTTCTACTGACCCTCATCGTCCTCAGTGGTCACCCCAAATTTTCCTTTCTTGAACAAATTTCCGCCAATCCTGGTAACGCCACTGCTGACTGTAAACCATCTTTGTGTGCACCCCTTATTTTCTCCACTTAAAACTGCCCTGCCTTCCGTTCCATCTGTCAATATTCTTGAAGCTAACTCTTCCTCCCTCTTTTCCTCACTTACCTTTTCTGTCTACCTTGTCTCTCTGTTCCCAATCTAATCCCACCCCTCTAAATTCACACTGACCTAGCACACATCTACAAGTACTCTTCTACTGTACACACTGTTGCCTCTAGCTCGCCCACCTCGCCTTTGATGGATATCCTTCTGATTACCCACCTATTTTCTCCTTCAGTTGTCAATCTTCTTGTTTTTTCTTCTTTTGTAGTTTTATATAGTGTGATCATACCCCAAAGGCACTAGAGTACTTTACGTGACACCAAATTACCTTTCACAATGTCAGGTTAATTTTCTTTTTAGGTATGCAGAGGTTAAATGATTTGCACAGAGTCACAGAATGTTGAGCCAACACCAGGAATCCAACCTGGTATCTCAGTTGTAACGCATCAGCTACGGCCGTTAGGCCACATCTCTTCAAAGCTGTTACTTAGAACTAGAACTCTAAATGTTATCTATCACCTGCCGGTGAAAAACACCCTCATCAAAGAATATATGGAATGTATCATGACCCAACTGATCATTTCCGGGGTCTGCATCTTCCTGGGTGATTTCCGCTTGCATTGGGGTGATGCCAATCACAAAGTTGCAAGTGTTTGTTTGTCATTTCTCCAAAATAGTTATTTCTTCCAACATTGCTATGCTCCCATGAACTGAAAAGGACCCATTATTGATCTGATCATCTCAAGGGATTCACTTTTGATCGCCAATGGCCCTATTCCGGTTAAATGGCCTGACCACCTTCAGATTCCTTTCACGTTGACCTCTGCCCACCAGAGGACTTCAAATCAATAGAAAAAAATGATTTGGTCACACTAAGAGTTTAGACTTTAGTGATTATTCCCCTCAGATCATTCCCCCAGGCCTTCTCATGTCTGGTTTCAGAAAGACATTATTGCAACCACTTCTGCATACAGATGAATAGAACACATGATCAATAACTATGCTCCAATGAACAGAACAAAACCCTCACTCCCTTGTTGTTTTAAAGGTTTATTCAAATAAGGAAAACTTAAGAAAACTCAAGAAAAATGGATATAAGCCCCCTCTCTGTCTAATCTGACTAGACCTAGAGCTGGCAGATTGAGCAAAACATCTCCCAGTTGTTCTGCTAAGCCTCACACATCAAGAATAGTCCACAACTTCCATTCAAAGTTGTTAGAAATAGGGTCTCTAGTTGGTAGTGGTTTGCACCATGTCCAAGTAGAGACCCTCACTTTAGTTTGGGCAAGGGAGTCACACAGCTAAGATATTCTCCGCTCACCGCCTTGGTAGCTTGGTACGAGCAGTAAAGCTTATCTCGGAGGCAATTTGTAAAGAATTTGTATACACAGAGTAACACAATGAAAACACAACAAAAGTACTCCACACTAGATTAGAAAAATAGCCAATATTTATCTCAGTAAAACAGGACCAAAACAATAAAAATCGATCATACACAAGCAAAGATACACATTTAAAAAAAAAAAATCTTAATAAAGTGCTTAGAAAGACTGTAGCTCCAACTGGGGCTATCACGGCGTCTTGACAAAGTGATTCCCAACAGTCTGATGACACTCGGGAGGGAGTGTGGGCAGGTCACAGAGTCGCATGGACCCCAGGTACAGAACCTTTGAAAATGATGAAGAAACAAAGATGTTGCATGGAGTTGGGGAGTTGAGGAATCGCTGGAGCTATTGTAGTGTGAGTTCCTTACTTCTGCTGAGGAGGGGAGGCATTGATTCCTTACTGCTAGGCAGGGAAGGTGACATGTCGGTTCCTTACAGTTGGAGGGGAGGTGATGCAACATCAGTGGTGAGGTGCCGGTTCCTTACCACCTAGCAGAGTTGATGAATCCAGCAGGTTAGGATGTGAGGTGTCGACAAAGCGGTGTCGCGATTATACCACAGGACACAGGTGCTGCAGTGTCGGGGTCACGGGTGTCGGTGACATGGCACTCGGGACTCAAGCTGTGGCGGGACTTCGGAGGTCTGCAGTGGCGTCAGGCCTATGGTGTCAACTACTGTCATTGCACTCAGTGGGGACCATAGCACCAGTGCAAGCAGTGGCGCAAAGTCGGACAGCAGCGCTGGTTCAGAAGTGGCTCTGGAGTCAATGTACATGGTTTCTTCTTGGTTGTACCAGAACTCACTTCCAAGGGCCCAAGAACTGGATTTTGCACAACTTCTGCATAACTCTCAGCAAGTGAGCCAAGGTGCTGGCAGATTAAGTCATTGATGTCCCTGAGACTTCTTAACAGGAGGCAAGCTGAGTCCAAACCCTTGGACAACCCTTGAAAGCAGGATGTAGAAAGCAAAGTCCAGTCCTTTCACTCCCAGGACAGAAGCAGCAAGCAGCATGGCAGCACAGGAAAGCAACAGGCAGAGTGGCAGTCCCTCCTACAGCATCCAACTCTTCTTCTTGGCAGAATGTTCTCAGTCCAGAAGTGTTTTAACTTGGTGGGGTCAGAGGTCCAGTACTTAATGCCCATTCCTGTCTTTGAAGTAGGCAGACTTCAAAGAAAACACATTCTAGTTCACAAGACTCTGCCTTTCCTGCCCAGGCTGCAGAGACACTCCTGGAGGCCGTAGACTGCTTAGTGTAAGGACAAGCACATATTCCCGTGCAAGTGTCAGCTCCTCCCACCACTCTAGCTTTAGAAAAAACATCATGATATGCAGGGTACACCTAGGCTCCCTTTGTGTGACTGTCTAGAGTTAATTTACAAACAGCCCAACTGTCATCCTGACCCAGACGTGTATTCCACAGCCAGGCAGAAGCACAGAATGGTTAAGCAAGAAAATGCCCACTTTCTAAAAGTGGCATTTTGAAACCTACTAATCAAGAACCACCTTCTCCAAAAGATGCATTTTTAAATTGTGAGTTCAGGGACCTCAAACTACATATTTCTATCTGCTCCCGTAGAGATATTACACTTAAAAGATATTTCAAGGCAATCCCCATGTTACCCTATGGGAGAGAGAGGCCCTGCAATAGTGAAAACTAAGTTTAGCAATATTTCACTATCAGGATGTAAAACACACCAGTACATGTCCTACCTTTTAAATACACTGCACTTTGCCCCTGGGGCTGCCATGGGCACATTAGGGGTGACTTACATGGTGTAAAAGGGAAGGTTTGGGCCTGGCAAGTGGGTGCACTTGCTAGGTCGACATGCCAGTGTAAAACTGCATACACCGGCACTTCAATGGCAGGTCTAAGACATGTTTGCAGGGCTAGTCATGTGGGTGGTGCAATCAGTGTTGTAGGCCCACTAGCAGCATTTGATTTACAGGCCATGGGCACATCTGGAGCACTATACTAGGGACTTACTAGTAAATCAAATATGCCAATCATGGATAAAACACTCACCAATACATTTTAGACAGAGAGCATATGCACTTTAGCACTGGTTAGCATTGGTAAAGTGCCCAGAGTCCTAAAGCAAACAAAAACAGGTCAGGAAAAAATAGAAGGAAGAAGGCAAAAGGTGTCAGGATAACCCTGCAAAAAGGGCCGGGTCCAACAGAAGTGATTAAAAAACTAAATAAATCAACTTCAAATATCACGACTCATGTACCAGCCAAATGAGAAGACTTTGTGAACTGTTTTATTGAAAAAGTAAAATCTGTTGAGCAATTACTACCCCCACCATCTGACAACCCAAATGACTGTAAGCCAATTTGTAAAACTCACAGAGTGTGGTTTCTTTAGATGATGCATTGTCAACAGAATTATTATCACTTCAGTGACACAGTGCCATTAGCTAATAGCTTACCAAACTTCTCTTACCCTACTAGGCTACTTTGGTGAAGTCCTCACTTATACAAGGCGTTTTCTCAGACAGAAATCAACTAAGTCACTCTATACTTGCAGAATACCCTCAGCAGAAGCCAGTGAACTTAACAACAGTTTATCAACCCTACCATTTCAAGGGAGCATGATAGAGAGTTGTGTAGCTTCCCAACTCTCTCTTTACTTCCACGCGAAAAACATCCTTGACATTTTTCATCTTGGATTTGGGCAAGACTACAGCAGAGTGACTGCCCTTCTGCAAACTGTTGAGATGCATTCCACTTCCTCGACTGTGTCAGCTCCTGCCCACTTTGAGACCAAGTGTCTCTGAATCACATCAGAAAGGACAGATTGACATCAATGGGGTCGTTCTAGTGAAGTCAGATTGATACTGTCCCTATCTCTAATCTACATGTAAAATCACTTGGAAATGCTCAATGAAACCCTGAGATTCTTTATTCTCAATATATAAATGATATCCAGATGTATCTTAAGATCTCTTCCCCGAACAATATCTACACACTCTAGCACCATGGACAAGACTGAAAAAAAGATGTCAGACTACTGCAAAAAACTCAACAAATACAGAGTTTCTATTACTCTGACTGCAAAATGCAGCCTCCATGTCCTTGTTCTTCCGTGGATTGTAAACCAGCTGTGTGGATAAAGCCAGTTCTCTGGGATTTATTCTCAACCCGCTCACCCCGTTTAGCCTATAGAAGCAAATCTCTGCCATTGCCAAGAGAGCTCACTACCATCTCAGGCACCTTTGAAGCATCAAGCAGTTCTTTTCCAACTAGGACTTAAAAGCTGCAGTCTAGGCACTAGTTTTTTGCAGACTGAATTATGGGAATTCAGTCCTCTCTGGTCTCTCATAAGTTCATCTGGCCCCTTTTAGAGTTATGCTTTACATGGCTACTCTCCTTGTTTCGTTCATTAGAAATTTGACCACATCATTTCTGTCCTCTTATTTCTTCAGTGTCTCCTGAATAAAGCAGGAGCTCAATTTAAGAGTGCATATATCACTCAGAAAGCCCTTAACGACTTCACACCTTCCTCTTTGGCTGAGGAACTCAAAATCTCTGGTGTTCGATGAGGGTCGAGAAATGCAAATCCCTTCACCTTGAATGTATCACATTCAAGCAAGAGTGATGGCTAGACAATCCTTATCTGATTATGGAAGCCACTTTCACCAGCCTCATTCAGAATCAACTGTCCCACTAAAAAAGAAGTCCAAATCTTCCTGTTTCAGAGACACTTTAGTTAAGACCTAGAAAGTGCCATTGCATTCCTACCTCCACATGTCATTGCCCAGTGTTCTTTTATTTGTCTGTATTGCTGTTTTTGCTTAATTGTTTTTATGTGTTGATTTTCATATTTCAACGTTTGTATTCTTATAATGTGCCCTAATGCCTTTGGGCTACGTTTGCACCATAAAAAAAAACACAAAAAAGTATCTTTGTTGTTCCAACTCTGTCTGCCATCTTTGCTTTCTCCACTTGTGTATGATCAGCTTTAGGTGCCTCATTTGTTTGGTGATCGGTCTCTATGTCTTTCCCCAGCATCTGGATTTTCGCAGTTTTGTGTTTCCAAGTACTGGTGGGTGTCAGCGTAATGAATTTATCACTAGCAAACTGTATTTTTTCCTGTCTGGCCTGGGCGGACCAGGTTACTACTTGTCCTGATTGCCATTTGTTTTCCTTCCCACAATGGTGGTTCGGTTGTTCACTCTTCCTTCCAGAGGTCCTTCTTTCTTAACTCTGTCTTTCTGTCGGTGGCTCTTCCAAAGCCAGGGTCTGCCTTTTCGCTGTAAGTTTTTGTGTGCTTTGCTCTTGAAGTACTGGTCCTCTGTATCACGTTGCCTGCTTGGCAGATTGTTGCTCTGGTGGCGGCTTGCTCTTCACAGCTATGATGCTGTTTTTTTTGTGCCCTGCTGGTTGCTCCCCCATCTGTGTAGGACTCTACAGATCTGTTTGAGGTTTTGAAGGTGGCGTGTCTGTTGTTTGGATCACACTGTTCCGTCTCTTGCTTGGTACATGCCTTTTTGGAATTTGTTGTCGCAGGTTTGGTTCTGCTCTTTCACACCAATCTATCTTCTCAGGTGTGCTTCTTCATTAGGGTCCTTCACTGGGTTGAGTTTCCCTCTGCATACTTTTTTTTGTTTTTCTCATTCGCAAATATGCCAATATAGTTGGAAATCTGTTTTTCAGGCACAAATGACATTTGTTCTTTTAGCTGGCTGTTCCACTACTTCCACTACTATGATTGTGGTGGTAATTTTCTGTTACCTCAATACATGTTCTTGTGCTGTTTGGTTGTGTTCTTTTAAGCTGTTCCTGTCCTTGGCTCTGTTCTTGCACATACACACCTTATTCTCCCATTATTAATATTTGACCTCTGGATTCCTGCGACTGGTCTCGGTGTTTGAGATTTGTTCTGTTCTGCTTTTTGACCTAATATTTGATGTTCTCTGCCATGGTTTGTTTTGACTTTCTCCTTTTGGTGTTTCTATTTGTTGGTCCTGCACAGAAATTTCCCAGTTTGTGCTCAGCTTGTCTCTGTTGACCGATTTCTGATGCTTTCCTTTTTTGGCTAGTGCTATTCAGGTGTTCAGTTCTGCTCCTGCACCTCTTTGTGGAGGGTGGTGGGTGTCCTTCAGTCATTGCTTAAACAGTTTATCACCCACATCTTGGATCAGCTCAGAGTAGACCTCACTTATACCAAACATATCTAAGAGGACGTATGATTCTATCACCTATGAAGTATTTTTAGTGCTGTGTATAAACTGCAGTTTTTCCATCATGTTGCTGGTTATACACAATGTACGGAGCGGCTCGCAGCACGTGGCGGGGCGGGGCTGGGATGGCGCAGGCGTGGTTGGGGGGGAAGGCGGAAGAAAATTCTAATAATAAAAAAACCCACAAAACATACTTGAAGCCGTCGCCGACAGCACCGTGCAGCTCCTCTTTCCTTAGTCGCATGCACAGGCTCTCAGCCTGCCCTGCAGCCAGTCTGAATGCTGCTGTCATGCTGCTGGCAGCATGACTGTAGCGTTCGGATTGGTCGGAGCGCCCAGCCAGGGCATCCCCAGGCAGACTGGGAGAGTCTACCTGCTCTCTAACTGGACAGAGCTTTGTGCGCATGTATGTTTGGCTGGCCTGAGACGGCCGGCCAAACATACATGGGTACTGAGGGGGAGTGGAGTGCTGAGCACTCCACCTCTGTGCTCGTCATGGCCCGTGGACCTGCCCCTTCTACAATAAAATGATAATAAACATAGTTTATTATCGTTTTATTGTATAAGTTTGACAGCTGCTACTGCAGGCGGGGTGGCGACGATCTTCCGTCCTAGCGGAGGAGCCGCGCCTGCACAATGTAAGTTCTCACTTCCAAAAATAAAGGATTCTGTTAGAAATGGGGTCTCTAGTTGGCAGAGGTATACACCCTTGTTCAAGTAGGGACCACAGTCAGGGTAAGTCACACACAATCCAAATTATCCTGTGCCCACCCTCTGATAGCTTGGCACTGAATAGTCAGGCTTAACTTGGAAGGCAAGGTGTAAAGTATTTGTGTAATAAATCATACAATAATACAGTGTAAACACCACAAAAATACACCACACAGGTTTAGAAAAATATAAGATATTTATCTGAGTAATTTAAGGTCAAAACGATCAAGATTTCATAAGTAAAGTTGAAATATCACTTTTGCAACAATAAGTCTAAGGGCTTTAAAAAGCAACAATTGTCTCTTGTGTGCACAAAGTACCTGCTATGCATCAAAATTACACGCACGGAGACCGCAGAGGAGGAAATGCGTGGAAGGTTGTGCGTCTGATTTCTGGGTGCACGCAGACGATGCTCGGCAAGGACTTTGTGTCTAATTCCGGTGCGCAGGCTTGAATCCTCTTTGCAATGCGGGGTCTTTTGACTCCCAGGGACGGTGCGTGGAAATCCTGGGCATGCTGGATGAAGTCTCATCCAGTGACTGTGTCAATCCGGTGGGTGACACGGTGGAGTTTCTGTCACACGGCACGCAATGAGTCGATTCCTCTTGCAGGAAGTCAGGCTGCATTGTTCCGGCTTGGCGATGCGTCAGTCCGGTGGGCTGTGCGTCAAAGTTACTGTTGCAACGCTGGAAATGCGTCGATCTCCACTTGGGGTGCCAGGCTGTGTCGTTCCGGAGCAGCGATGCAGTGGTTCTTTCACTGCTAGGAAGGCTGTGCATTGATTCCGGCAGGCTGTGCGTCGATTTTCACCACACAAGCAATTCCTTTGAAGAGAAGTCTTTTTGGCCCTGAGACTTCAGGAAACACGAGGCAAGCTAAATCCAAGCCCTTGGAGAGCAATTCACAGCAGAGCCAGAGGCCAGCAAGGCAGCAGGGCAACAGCAAGGCAGAAGTCCTTCATATCAAAGCAGTCCAGGTGAGTTCTTTGGGCAGCCAGGCAGCTCCTCTTGGCAGGTTGCAGGATCCGGTTCAGAGTATCTGTCCCAGGAAGTGTCTGTCTTGGTAGGGTCAGGGAGCTGGGTTATAAACCCAAAAGTGCCTTTGAAGTGAGGGAGACTTCAAAGAGTGGTTTTGGAGTGCACAAGGTCCCCTTTCAGTACAGGTCTGTCTGCCAGGGTCCCAGTACGGGGTGTGGCAGTCCTTTGTGTGAGGGCAGGCCACTGGCCTTTGAAATGTAAGTGTCAAGCCCCTCTACTGTTCCAGCCCAGGAAGACCCATTCAGTATGCAGATGTGTGCAAGTGTGACTGAGCATCCCGTGTTTGTGGTTGTCTGGGTGAAATGCATATGGGAGATGTCAACCAGCCCAGCCTAGACGTGGACTGGAGACAGGCTGTAAGGCACAGATAGATTTTAAGTGCAGAGAAATGCTCACTTTCTAAAAGGGTCATTTCTAAAATAGTAATATAAAATCCAACCTTACCAGACAGCAGGACTTTGTAATTCCATTCTGGCCATACTAGATATGACCTGTCTGCTCCTTTCTGATCAGAATCTACCACTCAAACAGCATATGATAATAGCCCTAATGGTAGCCTTTGAAAGGAGCAGGCCTCACAGCAGTGGAAAACTAATTGAGGAGTTTTCCACTACCAGACTTCAAGTGTATGTCCTACCTTGTACCTACACAGCACCCTTCCCTATGGGTTACCTAGGGCCTACCTTAGAGTTGACTTATATGTAGAAAAAGGGTAGTTTAAAGCTTGGCAAGTATTTTAAATGTCAAGTCGAAGTGGTAGTGAAACTGCACACACAGGCCTTGCAATGGCAGGCCTGAGACGTTGTTAGGGGGCTTCCTATGTGGGTGGCACAACCAGTGTTGCAGGCCCACGAGTAGCATTCAATCTAAAGGCCCGGGGCTCATGTAGTGCAGTTTACTAGGGACTTACAAGTAGATCAAATATGCCAATTGGGTATGGATCAATGTTACCATGTTTTAGGGAGAGAGCATATGCACTTTAGCACTGATTAGCAGTGGTAAAGTGTGCAAAGTCCTAAAGCCAGCAAAAACAGTGTAAAAAAAGTGGAGGGAGGCGGGCAAAAAGTTGGTGGTGACCACCCTAAGGCTGTCAGGTCTATCAGATTCCATCTTAGAATTGATTTTTTCATTGATGTCAATAAAAACTATATTCTAAGAAGGCTGGGGTATTCTATATAAGTTAGCCATGGTTTTTGGTTCTTTATCCAATACTCCCACTTCCAGATCGAGTATTCTTAAATGTGGGTATGTTTAGGTTATATGCAGTGGGTGTTCACAAAGCAAAGTGTGACTGGTTCCGTTTTAGAGGAGTCTGTATGAATCAGAATCTTCTTGAACAGACAACAATGTATTGAAAGCTGAAACCCTTTCCTAGTACTTAATACAAATAAGCAATGTATTTTATCCATGAGAATGAAGGAGTTACTTAAGATTGTCATAAGCTTTCTGGGTATGCAAATGTTGCCCAGATGATCTCCAACAGGTCGATTGCAAGCTACTAGTAGTTTGTTGGATGCCTCTGATTAGCTTGAAAATTAAAACTGTCTGACAGTCTGTTTGAATCTGCAGCCCCCAGTTGTTAAGATACTACTTTAAAAAGACCTACTTTTAGTTCTTTGAGGCTTGGCATGCTAACCATGTAGGCATAAGCAGCATAGCCAGCTGCGAAGCATTACTAATCTTGCAAAACTGAAAGTATTTCTCACTAGCTTTTTCATTTATGAATGAAGAAGCTGAATCATAAATCTAAATAATGTTGGTTGTGCACCTGCAGGGAGTGCTGGGGCAAAGTTTCTTTCTCCTTTTTAGGGTCGAGCATAAAGCGCTCTGTCCCTGGTGTAATCTGTCTGTGGGCTTTTAACCACGCCAATGTCACGCCCATCAGTTTGGTTGGTTCGTGGGCTTGCCTTTTAAAATTCACTTGATTTAATTAGTGAAAGGCATGCATACATCATGCCTTTTCCGGTGATTAGCCCGCCTCGAGCGCACCGGCCAACTACTGAAAACATACGAGGCTCCATGTTTTCAGTATGGTTTTTGGACTACTTTTTCTCTTTATTTCGTAGGCAGCGTGATCTCGCTGGGCACTAGTCGAGCGCTTTGCATGACATCGACCCTGTTACATGGATATTTGCATTTTTGCCGGTTACATGGATAATTGCACTTTTGCAGGTTACATGGATAATTGCACTTTTGCTGATACATTTCACTGCGAACAAACTTCTGTTTCCTTTTGTGTGTCTGCTTTGCGCTCATGGCGGACATCGGCTTACTTATGTGAAACTATTTTACTTTTCATTTTCAGTTGATGTGGCAAGAAAAGTCCGCTTAGGAGTTTACAAGGCTAATAGCTTTAACTCGAGCAAACGCAAGACCATTTGCATTACAAATGCTTGTTCTCCTTGATTCTCTCTTTTTCTCATTTATTTCTCTTTTTTAACCAGTTCTTTCTCAACGCTCCTTTCTTTTCTTTTTCCCCTCCTTTGTCATTTAGTTATCGCCTTTTTCTCCTTTACTTCTTTTTTTTGCATTCTGTCTCTCCTTTTCCATTGTTTCTTTTTTGCTGCTACTTCTAGCCTTCTCATTTGATTCACTCCTTTTTCTCCTTTCCTTCTGCCCTTTTTTCACCTTCCATTCTCCCTTACTCCTTTTTTCTCTTCTCCTATCTTTCCATTCTCGTCTGTTTCTCCTTTCTTTCACTTTTTATTCTCTCCTTTTCTCCTGCTTCTTTTATTCTCATTTTTTTATTTTTTCTCCTTTCTTTCTCTCATTCCCTTCTTTCTTGCTCCCACTTTTCTCCTACTCTCATTGCCTCTGTTCCTTCTCTCATTTCCCTCTTTCTGCTTTCTTTCTCTCCTTTTTCTCATTTCCTTTCCATTTCCCATTTTCTTCTGCTTTTGTCCTCTGTCTTCATTCTCAATTTCTCCATTCTTTCTTCCCTTTTATTTTCCTTCTTTCTGTTCCTTGTCTTCTGGTTCTGCTTGTCTTCTCTGCTTTTCTTTTTTGAACCTTTCATTTTGTTTGCTCTCACCTTTTTTCCTCTCCTTTTCGTCACATATTTTTCACCTGCCATTTTTCTCCATTCCTCCTATGCTGTTCTTTTTCTCTTTTTCTCTTTTTCTCATTTTCTTCTTTGCTTTTTCCCCTTTTTTCACCTTTCCTTCTTCTCTCCTTATAATTAAATTCTTTCCCATTTGTCTTTTGCAACTTTTCTGCTTATGTTCTTCTCTCTCTTCCTTTCTTTCTGCATCTTTCTTACTGTCCCTTCATGCATTGATTTAAATTATCATGACATCCTCACATGTAATGCTCTTGAGCATAGAGGTGTCTTCAGAGATTCAGTTACTTGAAGAAAGCACTGAAATGTACATCTACAGGGCAAAATACATTAATGCAGTTAGCCCTGGTAAACATATATGTTTTAAAAATAACTTTCTGATTTCCTTCCTTGTGGACACGAATCAGTAAACGTCAGGTCAATCAGACAGGTAATTGAAGTATTTGGAGACTTGGCTCTCAAATGAGAGCTGTGTCATCCCATCTATTGCAAGATGAATCAGAACCCGTCAGACGCTCACCTCATGGAGGTAATTCCTAAAAAAGGATAAAAGGACAAATCTGGTGCCTGGGAACCCCATAAGTAAACCTTTTCTAATATTACTCTGAAGTAGAATTAGGGTTCTCCAGCAGCAGCGTTTGTTCTCTGAGTCTTATTTACCCTTATCTAATCCCATACTAGGCCGCAGCTCAGGATGGTTTTACTTTATCAGAAGTAGCTCTCATCATAAGAATGGTTGGGGAACTCTGGCCCAGAAAATTGTGGCTCTTCTGATTTCCCACCAAGACCTCAACTGCACTGTTTCCCCTGAGAAAGAGGCTTTGTCTCTGTCCTTATGATTTTCTTCCCAAAACAGACAATCTATTTGTTTACCTAAATCATATTTCATGTTTATACCACTTTACTTTTCCACTGGAAGAGAGCATTTTCAAACACGAGCATTCTTACGTTTATGTATTATGCACAATCGGCATTTGCAAGGACAATTCAAATTCCTTTACTATTAGTGGAATACTTTTGCTCTTCAACAAAAACCTGAAAACCTTTACTAGTACTTAATGCTACTAAGACATGCATTTGTCTTGTGAGAACGAAAAAAATACATTTTTGAGATTGTGAGATCAAATCTCAGTGTGCAAATATTGTCCAGAGGTTTGTGGGTCTGGTGATAATCTGCAAATACCTAGCCTACCCTGTTTCCAATATTGAAGAGCATTCCCTAAGCTTAGTTGTTATAGACATTTTTATTTGTGATAATGAAGGTGTTCCCAAAACACAAATAAAGTATTTAATTAAAAACCTGTTCTATGTTCCCTTTTATACTGTAACTAAATATGTTTAGAGTCAACATGGGCATCTAGTACCGGCTGGTAGTACTTCCCATTTTTTGCTACTGACTCCACAGTCACATCTAGTAAAGGATTATACAACTGATAAACACAATAAAATCAGATCTATTGATTTTCCTAATGCTTGTTCTGAATTTACACTGTTTCCCTTAATTTGGGCGAAAACCACACAAGGAGTGAGCCATCCGACCCTTCTCCCTTTCTTTCACAATTTCGAAATGTTTTCTTAATGGTTGTTTTTCTTTTGGATTATGTGGTTGTGGATTTGGGTTTGTTTTTAAAATATATGCTTTTCGGATTTTTTCCTTTCAATTCACAGTTGTGCGATGCTCTCCAGAGAGGGGGTTTAATTCTGTCTGAGGCTTTGAAGATTCTGAACATGATCACTGTTGTTTTTGCCTCTAAAGTAAATATATCACTGAATTTGTGAGGAGGCAGTAATCAGTTATTTCTGATGTTCTCCTGTGCTTTTGTAAGGCATTTGACCTTGCTCTGTAGTAGTAAATGTGTGGGTGCAAAAATTGAGATGAGTAGGTGGTCTTTTGAGGGTGTAGCATGAGCAGTGGTAGCACTAGGTGAGCTGAGGCAGCACTGTATTCTGGTTCATTATTTACTGGCACAGTGTTTTGCAGACACATTACTCTTGCCACACCCTGCTGGTCATATCAGTGAATCTTCTTTAAGTTGCCAAACTCAATCATACTTTCTATCTCAGCTCTGTCCCATCTTGCAGCTAAATCATCTGGAAGCTGCCTTCAGAAGCAAAGGGCCTGCTGGACATAACTTTGTGCTCGCACCAGGAAAGAGTCCACAAATATCTGCATGGAAATCCTAGATCCTCATTTACAAGAGTAGGATATGTAGATGGATTCTGTGCCATTATTTCATTTAAGAACACATACATTTTTCAGGTGATGTAGATTGATCCACAGCGTGGTAGATAGGTTCAAAAACTGATTTTCTGTAGGTATCATTGGAGTGAGCAATATATACACAAAGACACAAAGTCATAACTTTTCCCCCCAATTGCTGTACTTCTAAACTTGGACCTGAGAATTTTATATCAAAGTGGTGTCATAAACATGTGA
This sequence comes from Pleurodeles waltl, assembly GCF_031143425.1. Lineage (NCBI taxonomy): Eukaryota > Metazoa > Chordata > Amphibia > Caudata > Salamandridae > Pleurodeles > Pleurodeles waltl. The sequence continues at coordinate 135,888,907 of NC_090448.1, forward strand.
ACGTGCCCGCATAACACATATTTTCTGAAGGATAAGAGAAGGAACTTCTTGACATTGAGAATTATTTTCCATGTGATGGCTGAGTGATTGGACTGGATAACGCTGAAAAAGAAGTCGACCTGCCTGTGAAGAGCTCGAAGAGCTCGAATCCCAATAGGGCCAACTCGGCTCTTGATCTTCTTGATGTCGGTCAAGTGAGCAAACTTCCAGCAATTACAAATGGCAGAAATGCTTCCTAAAACCTGACGTAAGAAACAAGTTGTTGTTGCTCCACAGTTTTGGGGGTTAGGGGAAATCTGCACATATATGGGCATCTGGAAAACTCACATTTCTTTTGCGTCACCTGGAATTTTAATAAATAGGAAGAATATCACAAGTTTTCATGGCACACAGGCATTTTCAGTTTTGTCATTGAATCTGGCCCTTACACTGGAAGCTGAGCTCTATTTCCCCCAACCCTTTAGGGTTATCAAACACATGTAAGACAAGTGGTGTCCTTCAACCCTTCAGAGAAATCATTGATTATATAAGTTAATTAATAACAGTAGTAGAATACACGAAAAATGCACAGTGAAACTTCTGGATGCAAGTAGAGTTTATTGTGTGCATTCTGCATTTAGTGCATCGCTGGTTTTGACAGAGAAAATAAAATAAATTGAACCTGTATTCAGTCCTCCAAAGATTCATGCCTTCAGACCCCTCGTACTCGAGCTTCCCAATTGCTTGTACCAACTTTGGAGATTAGCTTGAGGCAACCCGCTGATTCTACTACTTGGTAGCAGTAGAAATTGATATGGAAGGCTCCCTTTCACATCATGTTCAGCGTGGAACAATGTTTTTTTAATGTTGTCGTGAATGCAGTATTACGAAGATACTCAAAGGCGTTTGTTGGTATAACATTCAATATTCTGGAAATGACAAGTGTGTCTTTAAATAGTACCTCTACAGAAACACAAATGCCAAGCACACGCTTGATGTCTAATGCCATGCCTGCATACGTAAGGTATTCTACACGTCCTCAAGTGCCTTAGTGTACTTTTGGCAGGCCTGGCCTTTAGCGTGGTTGAGCTGACCAACAGTTAGAGGGGCAGAGGAGGTGCCTCCAACAGTTCCCTCTGACCTGGCTGCAAAGAAAACTGTGATATACAATGACACCCTTGTCCCCATTTTGGGCCTTATTTAGAACTCGTTAGACGAGTTACTCTATCACAATGGTGAGGGATATCCTGTCCTCCGAAATCTAAATCACATTCTATCCTATGGGATTTACATTTCGTAGTAACCCGTCCGTCGAATTCTAAATCAGGCCCTTTGTTTTTCTTCTCGTGATCCTCCTCCTCTTATTCCCCCTCACCTTCTCCGCATCCCATTTTCCAACATACCAAAGACAGGTGTGTGGGGGACAGGGGAATGCCATATATGGTTTTGCCCAGGGTGCTATCTGTCCAAAGACCTCCTCTGGTTTTTGTTGTATTTCAAATACGAAAACTAATGGACATAACCTTGCAGTAGGTACTCCAGACTTCATTTGTGCTTACCTTGCTCAACCGTTTTTTGGCTGTTAACTTGAAAGATTGGATTTTCCTACACAGCTCTTGTTCCGAGCTTGTGACTGTTGTCAGTGGTTCATCATTCTCACTTCTTCAGGAACTCATTAACAGAATATGCAGCTATGATTTATACCAGCACAGGGAGTGATAGGAGACTTTACTACTACACGTTTCCGTGCTTCAACCTACTGAATTTTAAGTATTCACTAAATTTGTGGAGTCATATAATAACCTTTCTTCCATTTGTGTATGTGCCTTTCATCCAGTTTTTCGTAAACGGTCTTGAAAGTTTCGTAAACTTTAATTGCACATGCTTGAAACACTCAGGATTTATGTATTATGTATTTATGCATTTGCATTACCTTCCATATTTTTAAGGATTAAGACACAATGTGGGCAAAATATGTAACATGGATAAATTCTAGATTACTGGTTTAGCTCCTGCTGTAGGTATCACTCTTAAGGTGGCAGGGTATCCATATGTGGGCAACTGAGATAGGTGAGGCAGCATCGGGCTTACTGTAATAACGTTCCTCCTGGGCAGCTGAGTTGAAAATCCTACCTTGGTTTCAGATGGGCTTTATGAATGACTGTAGGACACTTCAAAACTTTCTAGTTCTTTCCATCATGAGCAAAAAAAGCCCAAAAGAGGGGGATAATTGTCTGCCTGTGTAATGGATAGTAAAGCAGGTGTTGACAGTGTTTTCATGACATAATATCAATGTTAAAATGTTTGCGATACACACAGCAAATATTGCAGCAAAATATGGTACTAATACCGGCTTACATTCTTACAATGCATTTTAGAAAGATAATTCACTTTATATTTTTATCTATCTGTCTGTCTATCTATCTATCACATTATTTATTATAAAAATGAAATTAATTATACAACACAATTACTAAATAATTAAATTACCTTTTAAACACATTATTAAAATTAATATTACTGAAGACATATTTCTAAATAACTTTCAATATTTAATTGCAATACAAATAGACTATAAAATAACATAAAAAACAAGTTAAACAACAATTAAAATAAAACTTAGGCAAAATCTTTTTAAAAAGATTATACAAAACTACGACAATTAATTTAAATAGCTATCTCCAACAAAAAGGGAAATCTATTTTAAATACTGCATTCAAATTAGCAAACTTAATAAAATTAAATATCAAACTCTATTCCAATAAAAATTAAACCAAAAATATAAGTAAAACAAAATTAACAAATTAACATTCCATATTCACCACAAAATTAAAAAAAGAAACTTAAAAATATAAAATGTACCACTTCTTCAATCTATACTACAAATGGAAAAATGTTGAACTTTGGAAGAATAACATTTGTTATTCCCACTCCAACCTAATCTACAAAAAGGAAAGTGTTGGAGTCTGGAGGGGTCATATGTATTATTCCAGCTCCACCCAACCTACCCAACAGCAGTAAAAGTGTTAGACATTGGGAGGACATATTTACTATCCACACTTAACCAGAACAACAGTAGGGAAGATTTGCAGTTTTGAGCTGTTAGATTTGCTATTCCAACTCCTAACTAAACAACAGTAGGGAAAGTGTTTGACTTTGGAAGGGTCAGTTTTGCTATACCCACTCCAAACTTAACCACATTAGAGAAAGTGTTGTACTTTTGGGGAAATCCTAATTTATTAAACACTCTCCAAACATAACCACATTGGAGAAGGTATTTCACATTGGAGTGGTCATATTTACTATTCCCATTCCATTCTGAGCAACAATGTGGAAAGTGTTGGACTTTGGTGGTGTCCCATTTACTATTTCCCCAACAACGTAAGAAACATTAGGGACAATGTCGAAAAAGATATTGTAATTATTATAAAATATGTTTAAAAAAATCTCAAGTATCAAAACAATCATGAAGGTCACATTTTTATATAAAACCAAAAAATCAACTCAGTTACTTAAAACATTAAAAAATGAGAGATGAAGAAGTTCTAATTTAAACATTATTTACAAATTACCAATACTAAATGCCTGGCTCGACATGGCGCAGGACTCAACTTTATCGGACTCCGGACCAGCAAGGCCTATCCACCGCAATCAAAAGCTCTAGGGCCATGACATCTGGTCCCCACATGACAGGCTGAAGCCCTAAATGCCCCTCCCTCGTCATGGGACCAGTGGTAGCTGTAGCAGTGCTGGGTTCAACTCCATCACTGGTGAAAACACCACGTGGCCTGTCCTGGGAGCGGCACCACTCTGCTACAGCCTAGACATGCCTTGCATCAACACCTGCTCCCCGCTGGGGGTATGACCCTTGGCCTCTGTGCTCTCCACTCAGTGACCCCTGCACCAGACCTGCAACTGGATCCGGCAGGGATCTGCCCTTGCACCTGACGCACAGAGGCCCCGGCACATGGTGGACACAACGATCATACCTTGGATGCATCAGCTGCCTCTGTGCTAGTGGGAGTCATGCTCACAGCTGCACTCGGATGCCTCTCCTGAGCTTCCAGACTCCTGCCTGGGGACACACACCTGTGGTTTTTAGGGCAGGCTGCGAGGCCGCTCCAGCCGCTTCCTGGGTGTCACTTGCTTCGCCTGCTGCCCTGACTGCAGCGATCCGTATTGCCTGCATAACCCACAATTGGCCCGACCTCTGCAATATCAGGACACACTTGGCACCTCCTGATGCTCTTGAGTGGAATGAGGCCTACAGAAGAAGAAAGGGCCTTCATGCCAGGGTGGACAGCACAGAGGCAACTACTACGGCCGGGGCTGGTGAGGTGAGAACTCTCAGGTGGTGGGTGCCCCCTGGCCCCCCCTAAACGGGCTGCTCGGGGCACTCACTGAGAGACTACCATTGCCTCGACACAAGTACCATTTTCTTTCTCACCACCCAGATGCCTACTTCCCTTGCCCTGATCTGCCTGTTGTTCTCTACAACTCCATCTAGCAGCCCTTGCAAGTGAGGGGAATTCTGTGCCATAGCACTTACTCCTGCAGCACTGGACTTGACAAGCAACTTTGATGGACCAGATCCTACTCTTCCTGCTCACACGTATTACCAGTTTGGAACCCCCAGTTGAGGCTCACTGAGAACTCCCTACCTTGCATCATCGGTCTCGTCCGTAAACCTCCCCTCCACCTGCGCTCAAAATCAGGAATTAGACTTCTGGGTGGTCCACTCTGGAAGCTCTGATGACTCACGGCTCCAATGCCAGTGACTGGAGGCACCTGCTTAACTAGTCACAGGGGGAGACAGACGCTCCGATTCCCCTATTAACTCTGCACTGAGGCCCCCCACTGCACTTTGGAGATTCAGGTCATTGACACATTCCTACAGGGCGGCTCCCCTCAGCCTACGAAGTAGGGGAGTCCTCTAGCCTACACTCAGTCTGTCATCCCACTTCCACACTTTCGACCTGTCATGCCACAAGGACAACTCGCTAAATGCGTACCTAGCACTTTCTGAAAGGAAAATCCAGTCACCTCCCTGGGACACAATTCAGGGCCATGGAAACACCTCTGGTTCTCTCGGAGACCCCTCCAGCGACCTAGATGCCAGCATCTATCACCCAAGCCTATATGGATGTTTCCCTACAGGAACTGCGCACTGAACTTAGTTCCCCCAAGACAGAGTTCAATTCCTGTATCAATGACTTGAAAAGGGACATCAATGTACTTGGTGAAAGAGGGAATGACTTGGAATGCACATTGGGCTCTCGTACTGAAGATCAAGAAGCTCTGTGGTGCAGGATCATGAGCTGGAAGAGCAGCAAGGTGACCTCCAAATGAACCAAGAGGTTTTGGAGAGCCGGATCTGGAAAAAGAACAATCATATTAGGATGATTCCTAAGGGACAGAAAGGAACCAACATCACAGCCTTCACAGCTGAATTCTTGCACGTTGTTTGTGGCAAACCAGAAGCCACCTCCCCATTCTTGACATGGCTCACCTGGTACCAACAACTCCAGGCCGTTCCAACTTGACTCCTGACATTCTGACAAACAATGAAAAGTAGACAATCCTACAGGCATACCGGAAGAAAGCAGAGCTGGTCTACAAAGATCACACAGTCCAAGTATTCCAAGACCTTGCACCTACCACACTAAGACACCTCCGGGACTTCAGACTTGTCACAAACTAACTAAGAATCCTCAAAATACGCTGCCAGTGGGGCCATGCTTCTGCCATCATCTTTGAATGGGAGGACAGACACGGAGTTCTACGAACATTTAGGGAGGCACTACACCTGTTGGGCCTGCACCCAGCCTCGAGGAGGGGCAGTCCCTCCCTGCCCAGCTCTCCTGCTTGTGCAGATCTGGGCCCTAGGTGGCCCATGGTGCCCTCTAAGAATGCTTCCAAATGCCAAAAGGAAACCATCGCCCGAGAGGCCAAGAAAGACATTACTCAGCACCTTTGCAATCTGGAGCGACCCGCCTCTCCTGCCCCATCGACATCTAGATTGGCTTAACCATAGGGTTGTTCCTTGGTTCTGACATATGAGAGAAGACGTGGCTGGATCCCCTCCTGCCCTGTTCCTCAGGTTCTATGGATTCCTTCCACTTGACTTCACTCAAACTGAAGGCAGGGGTCAACCGGAGGTCTATATTTTGGGCAATCTGTGTAATAGGGCTGCTACTCGATTGAAAGTTTTCTCCTCTCATGCTTCCATACTCCCCGTACACTCTAAGGCGGTCATTCTGACTTTGGCGGGCGGCGGAGGCCACCCGCCAAAGTCCCGCCGTCAGAATACCGCTGCGCGGTCAAAAGACCGCCGCGGTAATTCTGAGTTTCCCGCTGGGTTGGCGGGCGACCGCCAGAAGGCCGCCCGCCAGCCCAGCGGGAAACCCCCTTCCATGAGGATGCCGGCTCCGAATGGAGCCGGCGGAGTGGAAGGGGTGCGACGGGTGCAGTTGCACCCGTCGCGATTTTCAGTGTCTGCTTGGCAGACACTGAAAATCTTGGTGGGGCCCTGTTAGGGGGCCCCTGCAGTGCCCATGCCATTGGCATGGGCACTGCAGGGGCCCCCAGGGGCCCCACGACACCCGTTACCGCCAGCCAGGTTCTGGCGGTCAAAACCGCCAGAACCAGGCTGGTGGTAAGGGGGTCGGAATCCAGGCAGCGCCGCCATGGAGGATTCCCAAGGGCAGCGGGAAACCGGCGGGACACCGCCGGTTTCCCGTTTCTGACCGCGGCTGTACCGCCGCGGTCAGAATGCCCATGGATGCACCGCCAGCCTGTTGGCGGTGCATCCGCGGTCCCCGGCCCTGGCGGTAGTCAACCGCCAGGGTCAGAATGACCGCCTAAGCCTGTTAATGGACTCTTGCAATTTATGGCTTGCCCTCAAGACTGTGGGTGATGTAGAACAAGAGCCCGCACCCCGCCTGGTGCTGCCTCACCCTCCCTCTGACCCAGACCATAGGGGAGTGACTTCTCCTGCTTGGCTGGCATAATTGATAGCTGACCAGGCCAAGACATGGGTCAACTGTTTTGGCCCTATAGGCCATTTGCTAAAATTGTTATTCTCGTGTTCTTTTTCTTTTCTAGGTTACCAGACCTCCAGGAGGATTTCCACCACCCTCTCCCTCCCTCCTTCATGTCCCTCCCTTTGTTATACTCATTGTTGCAAGGGAATGGGAGATCCTCCGTACACAACCCCTCCTGCTTCAGCTATATCCACCTATGGAGTTGGTATTGGTCCTATCCTCAGTTCTTCACTGCCCTCCCCCTACTGTTCACACAACTAGGCTTTCTAAACCAAAAGCACCCTTTTCTGTGGCTCTCCTATTGCCCTATCATACAATCCCCCACCATGGCCACTACCCTGGCAGTTAAGCTACTTAGCCTCAATGTAAGGGGCCTTAATGTACCCAGCAAGAGGATTCAGGTATGGCGATATCTCCTATTTCATGACCCGGCATCCTTTTCCTGCAGCAAACCCACCTCCTAAGGCAGGACACCTCCCGTATAAGATACCCCAAATACCTGATCCTCGAAAGGGCATACACTATCACTAAGACAGCTAGGGTGGGAATTATGTGTAAAGCCACTTTTTGCACTAAGGTCCTATAGGTTGTTCAAGATGAGAACAGTCGCTTCTTGAAGTTGACAGTGCACTGTGGCTCGAGACCTCTGACCCTCCTCAACGTCTATGCCCCAAATCAAGCCCAGGAACCCTGTCTTTGAAAACTCTTTAAAGAACAATTAGCATATGACGTGGGTGACCTAGTGCTTGGGGGAGATTTCAATTTAGCGTGGAACCCTGAGCTTGACTGTAGCACTACAGCCTTTCAGGGAATGGGTACGATGTCTGCAGCTATCATACACAAGCTCATCCACTCGGGCCTAGTGGATGTTTAGTGCTACAATCACCCAGGTATTAAGGACTTCTCATTTTACTCCCTTGTTCATCAGTCTTACTCTTGTATCTATTACATCTTCCTCACCCATTCCCTCTTGAGGGGACTTGACTCTATACTTATGTCTGACATATCCATTTCCGACCATGCACACTTGGAAGTGATCCGGGTCAGACTGAGGGCATCAGGCCCTTCCTGCCCGCGATGGTGCCTCCCTCCAAATGCACCTTTGAGACCCCCTGGATAACAAAGGGATTCGGCAAGAGATACTCAACTATTTGAGTCCAACGACATGCCTGGTATCTCAAGCCACACACTCTGGGATGAGTTCAAAGCCACCATTAGAGGTTTTGTCTCCACTAATGAAATTGCACTGATGCAAGAGGCTCAGTTGGTCGAGATAGGACTGGGTGACAACACCAATCCATCTCGACGCAACAAGCGACATCAGACTTTCCTACGGAGCCAGCTGGGGCACATCGTGCCAACAGGGCCGAATACTCTTTACTCACTCTTAGAGAAAAATACTACAAAGGGGAAACAAGGTAGGGTCTTTGCTAAGATGGAGACTCCGGCAACAACACACTTGCGCACTTATTTCAAAGATCCAGGTTGGAAATGACACTTGGCCTACCTCCCAAGAGGCTAAGCAACAAGCATTTCGAGATTTTTATCTCTCTCTTTATGGAGGGGAGGGTGCCCCTTGAGAGGCTATTGAAGCTTACTTGGCGGGCTACCGCTGGGACTCATTCAAACCTCTTTGTTCTCAACTGCTAGAGGCCCCTATTACTCTACAGGAATTTCAGTACGCCTTGAAGAGTCTCCCGTTGGGCAAAACCGCCAGCCCAGATAGTCTCCCGGTGGCATTCTACCGAACATTCCTCACCCAGCTACGAGACCACATGTTGGCTCTTTTCTATACCTGTACTAAGGATACGGGTCTGACCGCCATTATGTCTGAGGCTGAAATCACATTGATCCCTAAAATGGGCAAAGACCCCTCTCTTTGTGCCTCATACCGCCCCATCGCAATCTTGAACACTGATGCTAAACTCTACACCTAAATACTGGTGGCTAGTCTGGAGTCTTACCTCATGGAACTCATCGATCCAGACAAAATTGGCTTCATACAAGACAGACAAGGAGCAGACAATATCCGCCACATTGTCCACCTAGTGGAGAAAGCTCAGCGCCACAATATACCATCATGCCTACTCTGCCTACATGAATAGAAGACATTTGACACGGTCAGCTGGGCCTTTCTTTGAGCAGTCCTTGCTAATATTGGCCTCGGTCCTGCAATGACTAACTGGATCATGGCAATCTACGCTTTCCCAACCGCTAGGATATGGGTCAACGGCCACCTGTCTCAATCCATTCCCTGGGGTGAGGCAAAAGGCCAGGTTGCCCCCTCTCGCCTCTACTTTTTGCCTTGACGCTAGACCCCCTGGTGATCATCATTTGACAGACAGAGGACATAGCGGGCATACCCTAGGTAGCATTATTTGCTGATGATATCCTGCTGATCCCTGTTAAACCCGAAACCTCCCTCCTGGCCTTGGAGAAGACAATACTTGTGTTTGAAAAAGTCTTGGGCTTCAAAATCAACATGTCCAAGTCCGAAGTATTAAGTCTTGCAATACCTTCATCTGACCTTCCGGGACTCTGGTCTCTTTCGCCCTTCCAATGGGCATAGAGTTCTATTAAATACCTGGGCCTATGTCTCCCTCTGTCACTGGCCACCTGGACAGTGGTGAAGTGTCTGATATACAAGAAATTGACCCTGGAAGCACTCTGGCGCTGGGGACCCTTATAGGTCTCTTGGCTGGGTTGATTTAACACGTTTAAAATGTCTCTATTAGAAAAGTCCTCTACCTCTTCCAGACCCTGCCGACCCCAATTTTGCAAGACGATGTTGCGTGCCTCCAAAGGGACCTATGTTTCTTTATAAGGAGCAGGAAACACCCTTGCTTTTCTAACACAGTGTTGATGCTCCTCGTGACTGCGATGGCTTAGTCTCCTCGAATATTACTGGGCTGCGCACTTGCACTACATCCCTCTCATGCCACTCCACTCCATAACACTCCTTTCCACAACACTCCATTCTAGTCTACTCCACTCTTTGACACTGTATTTAACACTGTATCCGGTCACTGTACAACATTCTACTCTCCTCCACTGTATGCCCCTTCACTCTATGACATTCCACACCACTCCATTCTACGCTACTCTACACCACTCCACTCTACACCACACCACTCTATACCATTCCACTCCACTCTACATCACTCTACTTTACAGTACTCTACTCTACTTCATAATATGCAACTCTACTCCATGACACTACAATCTGTGAAACACTGCATGACATTCCTCTCCATTCTGTGTTAATTCACAACCTTCCACTCCACATTACACCACACTACGACATTCTGCACCACTTCAATCTATGACACTCCACTCTACGAAACCTTTTTCCACGCTACACCACTCCACTCTGACATTCTACACTATGACACTCTACTCCACTCTGTGACAATCTGCTCCAGTCTATGCAACTCCCTCTATGCCACTCCATGCCACAATACTCCATTATGCCACTCCACTCTACTCCACTCCATTACAATCTACACCACTCTTCACCACTCTACTCCACACTGCACCGCTCTACTCCACTCTGCACCGCTGTGCTCCACGATACTCCACTCTACTGCACAACACTCCCCATTATGACACTGCATGACACTCCTCTCCACTTTGTCACTCCACAACCCTCCACTACATACTACACCACTCTAACACTCTACACTGCTCCACTCTACAAAACTACAATCTCCACTCTTCTCCACTCAGTGACACTCCACTCTAAGACACTGTCCTCTACTCTGCGACGTTCCACTCCACACCACTTTCCTCTATGCCACTACTTTTAGCCGTGCTAAGCAGTAGCCACACTGATGTTCAATATTGCTAAAGCACATTGGTAAATCAATAGCTATTGCATTGGCCAAAGCTTCCATTGCCAATGTATTTCCAGTGCTTTTCTTTAAGGATGATTTTCAAGTAAATTGTAAAGATTTCAAGACAAAGTAAAACATAATTTTTGGCTTGCCAATCCTTGATTTGACCCAGTTAGTTTCTGAAGTAGTAAAACATATTTATACGCTCTGACGTACTGGAATATGTTGTTCTGGACGTCAGGACTCAGTGACCTATTTTTTGCTGTAACATGAAGTGTTGCTTTTTTAAGCGTAGTGGCAGCAACTTTCATAAGATAAACATCTTCCAGCATTGTTTGTTTCTCGGATTGGATGCTGGCCCGGTAGAATTTCCACTAACCCTGTTATTTTCTGGTTGGCTTCTACTCAGCTTTAAAAATGTGCCTTTGTGCTTAAAATGCACTCTTGTGCTTTGTTCCAATTGGTCTTAGCCTTAGCGACTGTGTCAATATACTAGCTGGAAAGGACACTGATAAAAACTGAGGGAGAAGCCTTTTGGCAAATTGAACTGTAGAACATAACACAGGTTTATTGTTAAAGTATACTGGTGTTTACTAAAGACTTCAGGAAATTGAAGATGTCTGTAAAAATCCCTATTATAAAGGTATTCTTCAAATATGCCATTCGTAAGACGTTAGCCACATTATATGTATTCGTTTATTTGAAGTAATGAATGTTTTAACAACACTGAAACCCTGAGGTATCCTAGCACTGAGGTCAGTCACAGTGCTTATATTGAGGTGGCGTTTTCAAGTGCGCAGTACCGCCACTTAATTGTCAACACTGGCACATGGTGGCGTTGTTTGTCTAATGTTATCATTCTACATACATTACAAAATGATTAATACCTGCATCTCAGAGCATAAAAGAATAGCTTGGGCGGCCGGTATTAGTAATTTTTAATGTATGAAAAGTGTGAATTGTTATCGGTAGCACTGACATGGACAGTGGGTGGTGCACAGTGCAGTGGTCTCCTGACAAGAGCCCCAGCACTTATTTCTTTACAAATTGAGTACTGATCAGTCAGCATAGGACATACAGAACCTTTATCGTAATGGAGAAAGTAGAAAAATAAGGCTAGGTTTTGAGTGACTTGCTGTTCCCATTGTGCCGTCAGAATAGAATTTGTTTCATTTGCTATCATGACCGCTGTTGCTTGGTGGACAAGACGTGCCCTGGTTTTCATCAGGGAGTCTGTTTGCAGAAAATTGTTGTCAATAAATGGTTCATCGATGATCTTAAAGAAGAATTTATTATCTTATGGAAGAGTTTATTCGCTATGACACAGGTTTTGAAACAAACCCCTAGTCGTTGGCCTAGCAGAGGGCTTAGAAACACGTTAAATGTCGGGGATGATAGTGCAGATCCTCGTGGGGCTTCATACATGACTAGTGAGAGGCTGGATTGAAGGTGTCTTTCAAAATACAGGAAGTAATGACAAAGATGGAGGATACTGTACTTTGCTGAATGTAAATGTACTTACAGCTTTGGTAAGTCTGTAAATAGATCTTTTGTGATCCATTCAAAGCGCTTGGTGTATTAACAAGCAGTAGAAGTACTATGTCATTTTAGTGCATCATTATGAAGGATGTCTTAACATCTTGGAGGGACGTGTTGGTGTTTGCAAGGCACAACAATCACAACATTGAGGCAGTTTCAAAAACTGTGTGAACCCAGGAACTAACAAATATGCTTCGAATGAGAACTAATAACAAAAGTTTCCTCTCAGACATGGATTATTTACAGCTTCCGTGTTTTCATTTCCTCTAACAGATTGACAAAATAAATTTGCTAAACTATACTAGGGGAATATTTACTACCGGAAGTGAGAATGTGTCATTTATGATTGCGGTAAAAGACACTGGTATTGCTTTTTTTTCTAACTTTTTGTCTGCCACGCACAAAAATATGGAGAACTGTGTTCTTCACAGGCTTCCTATGCACGCTGAAAAAGCTCTATTTTTTGTGCAAGTTATTAAACATGCTTTAATCTGTAAACATTTTACCATTCTAAAATTGAGTGATAGTAAATAAAATAAACGGTGATTTTTAGATCTTGTAAGCATTCAAATAAAGATAATCTATGCAATGCCGTTATAGAATGGGTTGTTCCAACCACATTACACATTTTTCATTTTTTACCTGAGCATCGAACTACTATCACCAGTTTGGATAGGGATGTTCTGGCACTACACATTCATTATTATATGCAGCCAGTAAACATAGGAAATGTCAATGGGTACTTACACTAGTAGAGTAAGTTGGCAGGCTTTCCTGATTTTCCACCTATTTGCTGTACAGATACTCCGAGATAATAATATATTTCAATTATTCGCTGAAGCGAAATTAGGAAACATCTGTGTAGGGTGCGGTTGGATGTTATTCTTTGTGCTCCCGTCTGCTCACATTGTATAAATCTCAGAGCATGATTGGGCCATGTAGTTGGAAGACGGGTGACCAGGCTATTGCTGCGTTCCCTTTAAAGGCGGGGAGCTGACCAAGGCTGCACATTTTAAAGGTTCTTAGGGTCGTGATGAAACTTAGGATTTATATTATATATGTGTTCTATTTTTAAGAATCAGGATGTTCATTATGAGTATCTTTTACAAAATAAGATGGAAGAATCCGATTAATAAAAGTAATAATATTTTTAATAATATTTTGTACTTACACTTAGAGTTGAAATGGCGATACATGTCTCTCAATGTGTTCTTTAGTAACAAGAGAACCCTGACTTTTTATTTAGAATTATAAGGCTCTGATTTTACCATTTGGGAGTACTGCTGCAACGTGAGGACTGTTTGGGGTCGAAGTACATCAGGAATTTCGTTCTCTGACCGCTTCTACCACAGCAGAATTTGTAGAAATAGCTGCAGTATTATTTGGAGGGTACTTAGAATCTGATCACTATTACAGATCACAAGTAGAGGTTCACCAATAGTTGGTTGACTCAGTTGATTTTTTTTTTCTCACTCTTTTATTTACCGGTGAAGTGTTGATTAAAAAAAGGAAACACGCTCTGGCAAAGCCAAACAGTCTGATACTGGCTGTCAGGCTTTTGGCTTTGTCAGTGCTTGTTTCAGTTTGTGACTTTTATTTATAAAACATTGTCGCGAGAGCTACCAGGCCCTTGCCAATACTAAAGTAACATTGGAAAAAAAAGTGTAAATATTTTTTGCTCTCAAAAAGCAGACATTGGCACGGAAGGGAACTACTTTGTGTGCAGGTGTCCTCGTGAAAGAAGATACTGCCATCACTACAGTGAAGTTAACCAAAGACTGCAGTGGGCTCACTCAGTGCCCCATGTTCTGTGCTGTAATTGGCAGAACAAAAATGTGAATGACACAGCATCAGACCTATGGATGAAGAGGATTGGTCGACAGGCTCTATAATTTCATTATACTTATAATTTTTGTAAAATTCAAAGGTCTTGGCTAATATCAGACCTAAAAATGCACGCCACTTCCCCTTCTCTGACACCTAAGAAGGTAATAGAGAAAATATCATTAGTGTTTTCATCCCTGATGCTGCTGATGCGTTCATTGAATGGAGTATTGTGAAATGTCTTCCTTTCAAGGGAAGGAAAGACTATAGTAGTACAAGAACAAATTAATGTTACCTATTAGGGTGCTTTTGAATTTACTTCCCTGATAAGCCCTCCGATCTTTTTAGTGACTCCTCTGGTCCATCATGGCAGAAAGAGATAGGCACAACTTCTACCAAGCACTACTTCTATAGGAGCCTGGGCATTTTGTCTCATAACAAGACAGGTAAAGGGGCCCTGAGCAACTGTCCATCAAGATGGCCGGCTGAGCCTGTTGCTGCTACCTGCTTGGAACAATCCTGCTGTTTTTCTGACATGCAAGTAACCACCTGCAGATAAACACCCCTGGTACAGCTGTGGTATGCAGCTGGGAGCAGGCAGCCGCTGGAATCGTGGCCCTGGTCAGCATCCCTCTCTGGTGGAGGCGGCGCGCTGGGCCTATTAGCAGCAGAGAGCAGTAGTGCACTCCATTGGTAGACTCCGTGGCCTGCATGCCATGCCCTTAATGGAAAGTTATTTGTGTCCATTCTTTGCAACATGTCGAGTATTGGACACAGCATTATCCATGAGGAACCACAGTTGGTAAGTGGTCTTTTCTGTGAGTGCCAGGCTGACTGGATAGCAACATGCCACTTTGTACCTGCTTGTTACACTACATGTAATGGGGGTTGTAGTCCATATGACAGCCGTGCGGTCCTGAATAGCGAATTGCTACCTAGGTACCACCCCAACTGGGAGGTTACCTGATGTTTGACCGCTTCTACTTTTTACCTTGCTAAGTTGGGGGCCATCCTACTATTGGTTGATCTACTTCATCATATAACCTGTTCCCTCCCAGCTTCCTATGTGGTAGGGACATGGGCAAAATGGATGCAGGCAAGCAAAGCTTCCCTAGGAGGGCAGAAAATGTTCACATGTGGCAAATGTAGATGGCGCCACTGAAGGGGATGCTGCGCAGACTGATCTCTCTGCCATATCCATTAAACTGTTGACTTTGAAAAGTAATCTTAAGGCAATCAATTACCTAAATATGATAACACTATACTTTGACCAATTGAAAGAAAGATTGATCGCGCAGGTTGTTTGACTTAGCAAAGTCAGACCTGAACGATGGCTCTAAGTCCTCTGCTGGTGCTGTGTCCCGTCTGAAAGAAATGGCTGCTACCTCCAAGACGAAATGTGAAGATATGTGTTAGAAATAGGGTCTTTGGTTGACAGTCAGGTTACCCCTTGTTCAAGCAAGGACCCTCACTCTAGTCAGGGTAAAAGAGAATCACCCTCAGCTAACCCCTGCTTACCCCCTTGGTAGCTTGGCAGAGCAGTAGGCTTAACTTCAGAGCGCTAGGTGTGAAGTATTTGTACCAGCACACACAGTAACTTCATGAAAACACTACAAAATGAAACAACACCAGTTTAGAAAAATAGGAAATATTTATCTAAACAAAACAAGACCAAAACGACAAAAATCCGACATACACAAGTCAAGTTATGAATTTTTAAAGATTAAACTCAAAAATAGCGCTTAGAAACAAAAATGCTTCGATGAGATGTTAACACGGCGTCGTGACGGAGTCGTTCCCAACAAGCCGACACCAGCGTCGCCGGACATGGAGTCGTGTAGACCCCCAAGTACAGTACCTTTGGTGAAAAGTGAAAACAAGCCGATGCGCGAAGTTGGGAATCGCAGCGTCTGCGCGAAACATTGAATCTGTGCACTTCGAGCGGCGTCGGTCACGACGTGGTGCAGCGACTTCCACGGAGTCGCGGACTTCAGCGGGGCTGCTGCGGCGTCGGGCCTGCGAAGAGCGTCACGTTCCAGCGAAGGTCACGGCGTCAGGTGCAGGTGGCGTTACCGGATTCAGCAGCGGAGTCGGTCCGAAGTTGATTTCCTTGGATTTCTACCAGCTTTTCTTTCAAGGGCCCAGGGACTGGATAGGGCACCCCTTGTCAGAGCAGGAGTCTCTCCAGAGACTCGAGGTGCTGGCAGAGAGAAGTCTTTGCTGTCCCTGAGACTTCAAGAAACAGGAGGCAAGCTCTAACTCAAGCCCTTGGAGATTTCTTCACAAGATGGAAGGCACACAAAGTCCAGTCTTTGCCCTCTTACTCTGGCAGAAGCAGCACTGCAGGAAAGCTCCACAAAGCACAGTCACAGGCAGGGCAGCACTTCTTCCTCAGCTATCAGCTCTTCTCCAGGCAGAGGTTCCTCTTGGTTCCAGAAGTGTTTCTCAAGTCTGTAGATTTGGGTGCCCTTCATATACCCATTTTAGTCTTTGAAGTCACCTTTCTTCAAAGGGGACTCACACCTACTTGTGAAATCCTGCCATGCCCAGGCAAGGCCTCAGACACACACCAGGGGGTCGGAGCTGGCATTGTCAGAGGCAGGCACAGTCCTTTCAGATGAGAGTGACCACTCCACCCCTCCCTCCTAGCAGAGATGGCTAATCAGGAAATGCAGGTTACACCCCAGCCCCCTTTGTGTCACTGTCTAGTGCGAGGTGAAAAACAACCCAACTGTCAAACTGACCCAGACAGGGAATCCACAAACAAGGCAGAGTCACAGAATGGTTTAAGCAAGAAAATGCTCCCTTTCTAAAAGTGGCATTTTCAAACGCACAATCTTAAAATCAACTTTACTAAAAGATGTATTTTTTAATTGTGAGTTCAGGGACCCCAAACTCCACATGTCCATCTACTCTCTAGGGGAATCCACACTTTAATCATATTTAAAGGTAGCCCCCATATTATCCTATGAGAGATACAGGCCTTGCAACATTGAAAAACGAAATTGGCAGTATTTCACTGTCAGGACATATAAACCACATTACTATATGTCCTACCTTATCCATACACTGCACCCTGCCCTTGGGGCTACCTAGGGCCTACCTTAGGGGTGCCTTACATGTAAGAAAAGGGAAGGTTTAGGCCTGGCAAGTGGGTACACTTGCCAAGTCGAATTTACAGTGTAAAAATACACACACAGACACTGCAGTGGCAGGTCTGAGACATGATTACAGGGTTACTTATGTGGGTGGCACAACCAGTGCTGCAGGCCCACTAGTAATATTTGATTTACAGGCCCTGGGCACCTCTAGTGCACTTTACTAGGGACTTAACAGTAAAACAAATATGCCAATCATGGAGAACCAATTACGTGCACATTTTAAACAGGAGCACTTGCGCTTTAGCACTGGTTAGCAGGAGTAAAGTGCCCAGAGTAACAAAAGCAGTAAAATCAGAGTCCAGCACACATCAACAACCTGGGGAACAGAGGCAAAAAGTTAAGGGAGACCACACCAAGGATGAAAAGTCTAACACGTGTCCCCCCAGCTAAAAGTGGGGAGCAACTACCCAACCTCATGGGAGTTCTCATCACTAAGGCGGAAGAACTTGGACAGACCATCAGCATTGGCGTGCTCTGTACCAGGACGATGTTCCACCGTAAAGTCCATCCCCTGTAGGGAAATGGACCACCTCAACAGTTTTGGATTCTCACCCCTCATCTTCATTAACCATCTGAGGGGCCTGTGGTCGGTCTGAACTCGGAAGTGAGTCCCAAACAAGTAGGGTCTTAGCTTCTTCAGTGCTGAGACCACAGCAAAAGCTTCGCGTTCTATGGCACTCCACTTACGTTCCCTGGGTAGTAACCTCCTGCTAATGAAGGCTACGGGTTGATCTAGGCCCTCTTCATTAAGCTGTGAGAGTACTGCTCCAGTACCATGCTCTGAGGCGTCTGTTTGCACAACAAACTCCTTGGAGTAGTCAGGTGCCTGCAGCACAGGTGCTGTGCACATGGCAGCCTTCAGGGCATCAAAAGCGTTCTGGCAAGCCTCTGTCCAGATCACTTTCTTGGGTTGCTTCTTAGAAGTCAACTCAGTTAAGGGGGTAACAATGGTACCATATCCCTTAACAAACCTCTGGTAATATCCTGTGAGACCTAAAAAGGCTCTCACTTCAGTCTGGATCTTGGGAGGCTCCCAAGCCATAATCGTGTCAATCTTAGGCTGTAGGGGTGCCACCTGGCCACTCCCCACCTGGTGTCCTAAGTACACCACAGAACCCAGCCCTATTTGGCACTTGCTCGCCTTAATAGTGAGGCCTGCCTTCTGCAGGGCCTCTAACACTCTCCAGGGGTGTTGCAGGTGTTCCTCCCATGTAGAACTAAACACAGCAATGTCATCCAGGTAGGCAGCACTGAACTCATCCAGTCCTGCCAACACATGGTTGACCAGCCTCTGAAAGGTGGCAGGGGCGTTCTTCATCCCAAAGGGCATCACATTGAAGTGGAAGTGCCCATCTGGGGTAGAGAATGCTGACCTCTCCTTTGCCCCCTCAGTTAAGGCAATCTGCCAGTACCCAGATGTTAAATCAAATG
Organism: Pleurodeles waltl; assembly: GCF_031143425.1. NCBI lineage: Eukaryota > Metazoa > Chordata > Amphibia > Caudata > Salamandridae > Pleurodeles > Pleurodeles waltl. The sequence continues at coordinate 135,907,717 of NC_090448.1, forward strand.
TACTGAGGTACTTGGCAGCTCCTAACTGATCAATGAGCTCATCAGCTCGGGGGATGGGGTGTGCATCAGTCTTGCTGACCGCATTGAGACCCCGGTAGTCCACACAGATCCTAAGTTCGGGAGTGGCACCAGGAGCAGCAGCCTTTGGGACCAAGACCACTGGGCTGGCCCAAGGTCTGCTGGAGTGCTCAATAACCCCTAGGGTTAACATTTTGGAGACTTCCTCCTTAATGCAAGCCCTGACCCTGTCAGTCACCCTGTAAACCTTATGTTTAACAGGTGTACTGTCCCCAGTGTCCACATCATGTGTGCACAGGTGTGTGACTCCTGGGATCAGGGAAAACAGCGAGGCGAACTGTCCCAGCACGTAGTGACAGTCCCTCTGCTGTTCCTCAGTCAGGGAGGGGGAGGGGATCACTCCCTCCACAGACCCATCTTTCTCTCCTGCAGACAGGAGGTCAGGAAGAGGCTCACTCTCTTCCTCCACCCCGTCATCTGTCGCTAGGAGCATGGATAGCTCAGTTCGCTTAAAGTGTGGTTTGAGGCGGTTGACATGTAGGACCCTCAAAGGGTTCCTGGGGGATTGCAAGTCTACCAGATAGGTGACCTCGCTCTTTCTTTCCACCACCTCAAAAGGCCCAGTCCACTTATCTTGGAGCGCCCTAGGCTCCACTGGTGCCATGACCCACACTTTTTGTCCAGGCTGAAACTCAACCAGAGTGGCATTCTGGTCGTACCACCGTTTCATATCCTCCTGGCTTGCTTCCAGGTTCTCCTGAGCGAGACTCCTGAAACGGGCAGTCTGGTTTCTTAGTGCCACCATGTAGCTAAATACATCCTGGTGTGGTTTACTAGGAGCTTTCTCCAAAGCCTCCTTCACCAGACTGAGCGGTCCCTCACAGGGTGGCCATAGATGAGCTCAAAGGGGCTAAAGCCAAGTCCCTTTTGAGGCACCTCCCTGTAAGCGAACAGAAGGCATGGCAAGAGGACATCCCACTTACGCCTCAAGGGCTCTGACAGGCCCTGAATCATGCCTTTCAAGGTGCGGTTGAATCTCTCAACCAGACCATTACTTTGGGGGTGGTAAGGGGTGGTGAACTTGTAGGTTACCCCGCATACCTTCCACAGAGACTTCATATAAGTGGATATGAAGTTTGTACCTCTATCAGATACCACTTCCTTGGGGAACCCCATGCGGGTAAAAACTCCCATCAAGGCACGTCCCACCACGAGGGCAGTGACCGTCCTTAGAGGAATGGCTTCTGGGTACCGTGTGGCATGGTTCACCAAGACCAGGATGAACCTGTTGCCCATGGCTGTCTTGGGATCCAGAGGCCCCACAATGTCAATTCCTACCCTTTCAAAGGGAGTACTGACTACAGGTAAAGGTTGGAGGGGAGCTTTGAATTTCCCCCCACTCTTGCCACTTGCCTGACAAGTCTGACAAGACCTACAATAAGCAGCTGACTGCTTGTGCATCAAGGGCCAGTAAAAGTGGGAGACAAGCCTCTTATAGGTCTTGTCCTGCCCTAGATGTCCTGCCAACGGCACATCATGAGCCAAACCCAGTAGGAAGGCCCTGAAGCACTGGGGTACCACCAGCATACGAGCTGACCCAGGCTCAGGAACCTTAGACTCACTATACAGGAGGCCATCCTCCCAATAAATCAGGTGAGTACCTGGCGCCTCGCCAGCCGCCTGGGCTGCAGCCTGCTGCCGTAGCCTCTCAAGAGTAGGGCACTCCTTCTGCGCTGTGCTGAATGCTTCCCTGGTGGGTCCCCCCTCCTGCTGCCACTGCGACAGCTCAGGGACCTCCCCCAGTTCAGCCACCTGTTCCCCTGTAGGTGCCGGGGTATCACCCTCAGGCTCTGCCTCCTCCCGGACCGTGGGAACTTCTGGGGCCGGTTTCCCGCGCCCCCTGCCCTTCCTCTTCTTGGCGGTCCCCTGGGCCACTGTTTCAGCCTCCAGGGACTCTTGACTACCCTGATTGGCTGCCATAGACCGGGTGGATACGCATACCCACCCAGGCAGACCCAACATCTCCAAGTGAGACCTGTGTTCCACCTCCTTCCAAGGGGAATCCTCCAGGTCGTTACCTAGCAAGCAATCAACATACCCCCCTCCATTCAAAGGGAACCTGCGCCACTCTGCAGAGGCGCTCAGAGTTGTCTACCGCAACTACTTGGTGAAGTACCCGGGGATCAATCTGCTCTTCAGACACCAGGTGACTCCTCACTGTAGTCACACTGGCTCCTGTGTCTCTCAGAGCCTCCACCCTCTGTCCATTGATGGTCACCCATTGCCTGTATTTCTTAGTGTTATCAGGCACTAGGTTTCTCTGGACCATCTCACTGTCCCCTAGTGAGACAAGGGTCATTTCTGCTGGTTCCCACCCACCTGAAACCAACTCCTCCCCAAGCGCTACACTGGCCAAACCCTGGGACGGTGCACCAGTGGGTGCCGGTGTACTTTTGGGGCATTTGGGGTCCCCCCTCACATGACCCACCTGGTCACATGCATAGCACTTACGTGGGGGACCACCTGCCACTGGCTTCCCTTTGGACAACCATGGCTTCTTTTCACTGGGGGGTTGGGAATCCTTACCCTGGGAATCAGTTTGGGGCCCTTTAGAGAACTCCCCCTGTTTGCCCTTACCCCCCCCTTTCTTCTGAGAGGGACCCTGCCCACCCTTGGCGTGGTCTCCCCCATACCTCTTTTGGACCCTGGTGCTCTCCCAGCGGTCCACTTCTTGCACAAGCTTCCTGGGGTCAGTAAGCTTGCTGTCAATGAGGTGCTGGCGCAGCTCTGGAAAACGTAAACTGTACAAGTGCTCCCAAGCAATTAAATTGTAAAGCCTCTCATACGTGTTTACCTTACTGCCCTTCACCCAACCATCCAGTGACCTGCAAAAAGAGTCAACACATTCCAACCATGTTTGGGATTCCTTTCTCTTGTAGGATCTAAACTTCTCCTTGTACTGCTCAGGGGTGAGACCATACCTGGTGAGTAAGGCCTCCTTCATGACAGGGTAGGTGAGACTCTGAGCATCCCATAAGGCCGACAGTGTGTCCCTCCCCTTTGCCTCAAAATGCTTCCACAGGGCTGCCCCCCAATGAGCTTCAGGGACCAGGTTCATGTGGAGAGCTGACTCATAACCCTTGAACCACAAGTAGATATCATCCTCCCTCTTATAATCCCTCACAAGGTCTTCTGGGATGTGTACCCTTCTCTCCGGCTGCACTGTAGGATTGCTGCCACCATCCCTACTTGACTGGCTCCTCTGATCTAACTCCTTTAAGTTAAGTTCATGAGCCAGCTGCATCTTCCATTCCTCAAGGACTGCTCTTCTCTCATCTCTTTCTTTCTCCAGATTGAGCTTCTGCAGCTCCAATTGGTATGCCCTCTCTGACTGTCTGTCCTGCAACTCCTCAGGTGTCAGACCCTTGGATGAGACACGGCTACCTGCCCTGGAGACCTTCTCCCTGGACATAACAGGCCCACCCACAATACCATTGTGTACTGAACACTCTTCCTCATCCTCCTCATCTCCCTCATCCTCTGTGTGCCCTTCAGTGCTCTTGGCTGTCACCCAGGCCCTCAGCGCCTTTTCCAGCTCCTCCTTCCTGGATGAGCTCTTAATGGGACAGTCAAAACTTTTACAGAACTGCTTCAACTGAGCTTTGGTATAACTCTCCAATTTCTCAAGGTCAAAGTCAGCTCCAACTGATGCATCTCCAAGTAGAGACATGATGAAAGGTAAAAAGAGTGCAAAGTTCCAAATGGAGAAACAAGTTCCCAAATGAAGTTCAAAGTCAATCAAGGATCAGCGAAAAAAAAACAAAGTGGACGTAGGGAAAAATCCACTAAAAGAGAAAAAGCAAAAATCTCTAGACAAGCAGTATGTGGTCACGTAGTGGTCTGAACTCAAACAGTAGTGTACACTTAATTACTGTATGTCAAGTACAAATACAAGTCCAAATCCCAACCGCTGATCACCAATGTTAGAAATAGGGTCTTTGGTTGACAGTCAGGTTACCCCCTGTTCAAGCAAGGACCCTCACTCTAGTCAGGGTAAAACAGAATCACCCTCAGCTAACCCCTGCTTACCCCCTTGGTAGCTTGGAAGAGCAGTAGGCTTAACTTCAGAGCGCTAGGTTTAAAGTATTTGTACCAGCACACACAGTAACTTCATGAAAATACTACAAAATGAAACAACACCGGTTTAGGAAAATAGGAAATATTTATCTAAACAAAACAAGACCAAAGCGACAAAAATCCGACATACACAAGTCAAGTTATGAATTTTTAAAGATTAAACTAAAAAATAGCACTTAGAAACAAAAATGCTTTGATGAGATGTTAACACGGCGTTGTGACGGAGTCGTTCCCAACAAGCCGACACCAGCGGCGCCGGACACAGAGTCGTGTAGACCCCCAAGTACAGTACCTTTGGTGAAGAGTGAAAACAAGCCGATGCGCGAAGTCGGGAATCATGGCGTCTGTGCGAAACATTGAATCCGTGCACTTCGAGCGGCGTCGGTCACGACGTGGTGCGGCGACTTCCACGAAGTCGCGGACTTCAGCGGGGCTGCTGCGGCGTCGGGCCTGCGAAGAGCGTCACGTTCCAGCGAAGGTCACGGCATCAGGTGCAGGTGGCGTTACCGGATTCAGCAGTGGCGTCGGTCCGAAGTCGTCCGAAGTCGATTTCCTTGGATTTCCACCAGCTTTTCTTTCAAGGTCCCAGGGACTGGATAGGGCACCCCTTGTCAGAGCAGGAGTCTCTCCAGAGACTCCAGGTGCTGGCAGAGAGAAGTCTTTGCTGTCCCTGAGACTTCAAGCAACAGGAGGCAAGCTCTAACTCAAGCCCTTGGAGATTTCTTCACAAGATGGAAGGCACACAAAGTCCAGTCTTTGCCCTCTTACTCTGGCAGAAGCAGCACTGCAGGAAAGCTCCACAAAGCACAGTCACAGGCAGGGCAGCACTTCTTCCTCAGCTATCAGCTCTTCTCCAGGCAGAGGTTCCTCTTGGTTCCAGAAGTGTTTCTCAAGTCTGTAGATTTGGGTGCCCTTCATATACCCATTTTAGTCTATGAAGTCACCTTTCTTCCAAGGGGACTCACACCTACTTGTGAAATCCTGCCATGCCCAGGCAAGGCCTCAGACACACACCAGGGGGTCGGAGCCGGCATTGTCAGAGGCAGGCACAGTCCTTTCAGATGAGAGTGACCACTCCACCCCTCCCTCCTAGCAGAGATGGCTAATCAGGAAATGCAGGTTACATCCCAGCCCCCTATGTGTCACTGTCTAGTGCGAGGTGAAAAACAACCCAACTGTCAAACTGACCCAGACAGGGAATCCACAAACAAGGCAGAGTCACAGAATGGTTTAAGCAAGAAAATGCTCACTTTCTAAAAGTGGCATTTTCAAACGCACAATCTTAAAATCAACTTTACTAAAAGATGTATTTTTTAATTGTGAGTTCAGGGACCCCAAACTCCACATGTCCATCTACTCTCTAGGGGAATCTACACTTTAATCATATTTAAAGGTAGCCCCCATATTATCCTATGAGAGATACAGGCCTTGCAACAGTGAAAAACGAAATTGGCAGTATTTCACTGTCAGGACATATAAACCACATTACTATATGTCCTACCTTATCCATACACTGCACCCTGCCCTTGGGGCTACCTAGGGCCTACCTTAGGGGTGCCTTACATGTAAGAAAAGGGAAGGTTTAGGCCTGGCAAGTGGGTACACTTGCCAAGTCGAATTTACAGTGTAAAAATACAGTTACAGGCACTGCAGTGGCAGATCTGAGACATGATTACAGGGTTACTTGTGTGGGTGGCACAACCAGTGCTGCAGGCCCACTAGTAACATTTGATTTACAGGCCCTGGGCACCTCTAGTGCACTTTACTAGGGACTTAACAGTAAAACAAATATGCCAATCATGGAGAACCAATTACGTGCACATTTTAAACAGGAGCATTTGCACTTTAGCACTGGTTAGCAGTGGTGAAGTGCCCAGAGTAACAAAAACAGTAAAATCAGAGTCCAGCACACATCAAGAACCTGGGGAACAGAGGCAAAAAGTTAAGGGAGACCACGCCAAGGATGAAAAGTCTAACAATATGTAATCGTGCTCATGGTGCTATAATATGCACATGCTGTGAACTGCCCAATCCATTGCCATTGAAACAATGGAGTCCTTTGTAGAGAAATTGATAACAGATTTGCATAGGTCCTTCGCCCTCAGGCCACTGCAGGGTGCCCTAGTGCACCTTATAATCGCTTGATTCCTGAATTTCAGGGTAAGGGATTTGATTCTGCTGTTGGCCAGGGAGAGTGGCACTGAGCAATATCAGGTATCAAGGATTTCAATCTATCCTGACATTACAGCTGATTTTCAGGAGGCCAGAGGCCAGGTGGGTGCTGAGAGAAGTGGGAATTGGTCTACTCCTTGCTCTACCCAGCTAGATTTCGAGTGTTATCCTAGGGCTGCTCTTTGTTTTTCCCAAAAAACGGAGGATGCTCTAAAGTCCTGTAAGAGGTTGTTGAGGAAGGCACTTGAAGAACACCCTTCAGACTCCCAAGTAGTTTTAGGGCATCATTAAGTGGTGTGGAATAATTAAGTCTGGTGTAGATTTTTGATACAGGGATGGGTGTTATGAGTATTGGATGTGAGGTAGAGCTCTTGTCAATAGATCATTATTGGCAATGGCATATTGCATAGTTGTGCCTAAATTCCATGTGGGTCTGTGTGTGTGCGTGTGTTGAGCTGAATAATGTTGCAACTATGGAAAGTAAGGCTCCCCACTAGTAATTTGCCTGGGCGGATTCATGTTGGTGATGGAGGGTTGTGCACACCTCCCAGTGCTTTTCACATTTCTGTTTTTTGGTATAATGGGTGAGAAAGTATGGGATGCAGTGTGAGTGGGTGGGGATACTGGGCAGATTTTTTTTTATATTGCTGAAGTTATGCAGTCAACTGCAGTGTGGCCATCTATATTGAATAGTATGCTAGAAACTGATTTGCCTTTCCAGCTGAAGAGATGTTTGATGTATAAGGAGATTGGACTCCCATAAAATCAGATGTGTTATCTGGAATGTCGAAGGATTCAATAATACCAGGAAAGGGCATCTATTGCTGAGCAATTGGGATAGACACAAGATGGATGTGGCCCTTGTCCAAGAGGCACATATTGACCCTGTGAGTCCTGTTTCTTTTGTTAAACATCATACTCTTATCCCTTCATAATAACTTCCTTCGGCTCTTGTTCAAGAGGATTTGTGATACTGAAGTCAGTGCTCTTCTCCTTGATTGACAAGTTTATGGAGCCTGATCGCAGACTGATATTGTGATATTGTGCTTATTGTGTGAGCAGAGGTACTTGTTTAGTGAATGTCTATGCCCCTAAGGCAGAGTTTCCCTAGTTTTTTGCTGATGTAGATGAACAGAGTAAGTAGCATGGATGCACCAGGGTGATCTGTGGGAGAGAGTTCGGTTTGGAACTAGACCCATTGCTTAATAGGACAGGGCAAAAAGTCAATTTATACATGCTCGGCTGTTGCGTCTGCTCACTTAGCTCTTAGAGGACCGTGGCTTATTGGAGGTATGGAAGGTGAAATGGTATTTACATTCTATTCCTCTATGCACAGTAGCCATTTTAGGCTAGACTACTGGTTTATTTGTGATTTAATTGCACAATGGGTAAAGGGGTTACTTGTCACATCCACTCTTGGACTGTTCAATGGTAGTACCAGGTCTTTATATTGCTGTACCAGTACCCTATAATGTGAACTAGAGATGTCCATCTCTGATCTCCATGACCAAGTATTTAATGAAGAACTGCGAAAGCTGAGTTATTTGAAAATAACTTTGGCTTTGTAGTGGCATGCTCCACAGTCTGGGAGACTTTCAAGGTGAACATACGGTGGATAGCTATCGCTAAGCACTCCGGGGTGCGAAAAGATATTAGGTAGTAAATACATATGTGTGAGTTTAAGTTGGTTTCACTTGAACAGCAACTTGTGGATCGTACACATACATAATAAGCCAGATAAATAAGCTTTTAGTTGATTATAAGGACTGGTCTGAGTGGGTGGTGAAATTCCTGGGCAAGTATGCTGCAGCATGCCAATATTGGGATGGTGAATGTCCCAGTAAGACTTTAGCACAGCAGCGCAGGTCGGCAGACCATCGTCCAACAGTGATTACTGCGGTGTATTCTTTTGTGGGTAAAAGTGTTACATTCAAAGTTGAAATATTAGATGTTTGTGTGGCATATTGCACTGATCTTTATACTTCAAAGGTTGCCATGTGTCCTACTGATATACACACATTCCTAGATGATGCTGGGGTGGGTTTGAGTATAACAAGGGCCTCCAACAGGTTGGTCGTGAGCTTACCAGTTGCTGCCACTGAGAATCTTGCACATGATAAATGCCTGTCACCAGGCATGAGAATATACAGCTGCCCACCTGATAAGGTGGTATTAAATGCAATGTGCCCATTTCTTTGAGGGCTCAAAAGCTGACATTGCAGGATGATACAGCCTAACTTCTTGTGAAAAATGATTTATTATTATTTATAATTGGGTCTTGTAGAGCGCGCAGCTCCTCCAAAGGGCTTCCCCGGTGCTAGACCAGGCAGCGTGAATGTACCCCTACACTAAGACTAGCTAGAGCAGCCAGGTCTTTAAACCTTTGTGAAATGCCTCAGAGAAGGGCAGTTCTACAAGGACTCTGGAAGATCATTCCACAGCTTGGGGTCTAGATATGCAAACAATATGCCATGTGCACTCAATGAATTCTTGGCACTTTGCACAGGGACTGCAAAGATGGCCAAAGCATGCAAGTGAGCTAATAATGAGCCCCCAGATTCTGCAAGTACCGTGGCACAGAGCCGATCTAGCCCTGTGCAAGAGGCACAGAGCTTTAAACTGAATACGCTTGACTATGGGCACCTTGTGAAGTGCCTGAAACAAACGAGACACCAAAGCATATTTCGGGAGACAAAAAAGTAGCCAGGCTGCCTAATTTTGTACTATTGCAAGCACCAGACAACGGCCTTTTCAGACCCCCAAGTATAGGATGTTTCCATAGTCAACTCTAGACAGGATCTGGGCTTAGATCACTGTTTTAGGCGCAGAAGGAAGTAGTATAGAAGTGATCTTTTTGACCCACCTCAGAAATGCAAAGCAGGTAGAAGCTACCTTATGTGCCTGGGTCTCCATCATTAGCTTTGCATCTAACCAGAAGTCAAGATTGTTTACCTGTGCTGAAAGGTTCGGAATGTGGCCCAAAGCATCTGGCCATTGCCTAGGGCTTCAAACTGGGGAATTCTGTCCCAGAACCATAACCTCAGTCTTCTCTCCATTCAACTTGAGAGAACTCGAGCCCATCCACATGGATATCCAGATCAAACCTAGATTTACGGTGCTCCCTGTGTGGCTGACAAAGTGAAGATGATTTGAGTGTCATCACATACGAGAACAAGGTCAAGCCACAGCTCTCCACCAACTCAGCAAGGGGGCGGACAGGATGTTAAAAAAGCATCGGCCTCAATGCTGAGCCCTGAGGAACACTTTGCTTCAATGCGTGAACCTTAGATCTCATACTACCGGAAAAACCCCTGAAAAGAGCAGTTCTCCAGGAATGAAGAAAGCCACGTAGCGCCGTACCTTGCAGCCCCAGAGACGGTAGCCTTACCAGGAGAATCTAATGGGACACAGTATTAAATGCCGCACTGAGTTCAGGTAAAATCAGTACAGCCATATCACCATCATCTAGGACCCGGATAAGATGTTCCCAGGGGAGCAGATTTTGAATGTGTCCCGCCCAGTAGCCTCACTGTGATGGATGTAAACCATTATTATGATTTTGCATAAAGGCCGTTAGCTGTACGTTGACATGTTTTATTAAGACCTTTGCAGGGATGGGCAGCATGGAGTTTGGTCTAAAGTTAGCCCAGATAGTGGAGTGGGGTCAAGACTGGGTTTTTTCAAGTGAGGAAGAACCATGTCATGTTTCCCATACATCCCACTTTCAGTCAAGTACCTCAGGCTCTCTAAGACTTAGCTTGGATGGATGGTAAGGATCTAAAGGGGATCCAAAATTAATTGTCCACAATAAGGTCAGGAATTGGGAAAGATCCAACAAGGCCCATTGTTCCAGTTCCTGACCTGTTGGCCGCAATTCTGTCTGATGTTTAGTCCCTTGTGGGTTAGCTTCCTCCATCTCTGTAGTAGAGGTGAGTCCAGGGACTGGCATGTCATCCGACTGCCAGAGCAGACATAATATCAGCCACTCTTTTTGTCAACAAATTGGACCAATTCTTCAGGTATTTTCATACATCAGTGGTGCTGGAGATGTCTTGTTAGAGTCTGCAAGTTCCCGGACCACATTAAATAGAATTTTGGGACAATTTTGGGCCATTATAACTTTGTCAGAATACAATACTGCTCTGGCCTCCTTGCATAGCCCATGATATTTATTTAAGGCTGATTTGTAGATGGCCTTGTGATCTTTGCTATATATTTCTTTACTTATTTTCCTCCTTTCTTGCTTACTTCTCCTTCCTTCTCCTTTTCCTTGCTCTGATGTCAATCTTTTCTTTCTCAATTTAATTTATTCCCTCTTTCTTGCTTCTCCCCTTTCTCTGTTTGTCTTTCTTCCTCTCTTTTTACACTAATTCTTACCCTACTACTTTCTTTCCCACCTTCTTTGTTATGCATTTATTTTCAGTTGATTTCTCTTTTTCTTGTTGCTTTTGCTTTACAATTTGTATCGATTTTTTCTTATTTCACTCATTTCTACATCCACTTTTCTCCTTTTTATCTATTTTCCTCTTGCTTTCTTTCTTCTTCTCTTTCAATCTCTTTATTTTTCCTCTATTCTATGCTTCTTACTTTCTCCCTCATTCTGGCATTCTTTCGTTTCTGTTTCTTTCTTTTCTCTTCTCTCTTTCTTTATTTTTCTAACATTCTCTTTCTCACTTTCTTTTATTTTCCCTTTCTTGTTTTCACTCAGCACAGGGACAAAACTGATTCTCAGGGACCCCAAATGTAATCCTTTTATGATGCATCTCCCGGGCTACTACTACTGCATGCCCCCTGTGGTAGGAATGTTTTGTCCTCTGTATACGTTTATCAAATCAAAATAAAATTAGGCAAGAGCTCATGATGGCTTTCAGTGATCAAAAGTAGCTCTACCTATAGGAAAGGTTGGAATACCCCAGAGTATAGAGAACCACTTACAAAATAATCAGGGTCATTAAGAGTTTTGTGGTTGGGAAAGAGTGCAGGTCAGATGGTCTTACTCCTGAATTCTATAAAAAGTATAAGGACATTCTCGCTCCCTATTTGTTGAACCCATATAATGAAGCACTTGAGACTGCCCAGCCACCTACAGCTACCCGAGAAACTATAAATACTGTCCTGTTAAAGCCTGATAGGATAATAGGAAGTGTTAGTCATGTCATCCCTTAACTCTATATAACTTGAATAATAACATTCTCTCTAAGAATATTGCTACTAGATTATCTCCCTACCTGAATGGGTTAGCGCTACCGGATCAGTTGTTATTATCTCTGGGAGCCACGTCACATACTTTGAGAATGCTTTCTGCAATTATTTTGCAAATGGAGGTGGACACTGTGGTGGCTTTCTTGGATGCAGAGTAGGCCTTTGATTCCCTGGAAGGTATTTTCCTGAAGACAGTCCAAGCAAAGGTGGGACTGGGGGGGATTATTGACAGACTTGTGCAACTGCTGTACCCTCACCCTTGGTGGAAGTGTTTGTGTGAACAGTATACTGTCAGGGCTTTTTAATAACTGCGAGGGTTTGAGGCGGGGTGTCCTTTGTCACCTTTTTTATTTGCGTTGATTATAGAGCCCCTGGCATGCAGGTTGAAGCACATTTTCCCATGGGGATATCGTTCCCTTCCAAGATACTTTCATTATAAGCAGACAATATCCTTTTATTTGGTAAACATCCTGGTGAGATCTTGCCGCTCTTGATGCGTGAAAATAATCAAATTCTGGGGGAAACTCTGGTATAAACTGAGACAAAGCTGAGCTGTTTCCTCTCACAACAAACACGGTTCACTTGGTTATGGAATATCCCCTGAGGTAGTGTCCCATCTCTGTGAAATATCCAGGTAATGAGATTCACCCAGAGGTTGATGACCTGGTTTGGGATAACTGTGGACAAGTGGTGGGTAGGTTGAAGCCCCAGGTGGACAGATGGATTAGATTGCCATTGTCAATGGCAGCAGGACTGCTTTTATTAAGATGGTGGTGTTACTTAAGTTCCTTTACCTGTTTCTAAACTTGCCAATCCTCCTAACTAATAGATTTTTCACTACCCTGCAGCCCACACTTACTTGATTGATCTGTATGGGTAAACAGCTCAGGCTCACGTTGGATATTCTGACAAAAACCTTGGTGAAGGGGGTTTAGGTGTTCCGGCTTTCCAGCAGTCCAATCTGTTGGCTCAGTTAAGTTTTGCTGTGAACCGTTTAGCTCCTGCCCCATTTTTTGCACCATAGACAGTGCAAGGCTGACGTGAGCGCAGTGCAAACTGTCTTATGCTTTAAATAGCTCATGTGCTCAGTAGAGACTCTCATTATGTGCGGAACTAACTGGAATCAGCTTTCTTGAAGAGCTGGGCATGAGATTTTGTATATACCCTGACTACCCTCGGCCCACAATCTTTTACTTCCACTGATACTTGAACCAGGGTGATAGCCTAATTTGTGAAGAGGGAAATTACTTGGTTCAGTCATCTGTTTCCGTGGGGCTGGTTGGCTGATTTTAGAGGTGGATCTGAAGCCAATGCTTAAAGTGGCTTTTACTACTACCATACGAGGGATGACGCTAGGTTAACCTTGCCTGTGTTTCCACATAGTTCACTGGAGTTCTAGTTTCTAAACCTAATATTGCAGTTAGACAATAGTAGCAAATGGGGTTTTAAGCTCTACCAGTGGTGCACAGACTTTGTTATGATATTGTCTCTACAGTGAAAAACCTTTGGGAGCTGGATTTAGGGTTGACATTTCGTGATCAAGCCTGGCACTATTGGTGCACACGAGTGAAAGGATATCGAAGTACTACAAACTTGAACACGTTGAATTCTTGAATAGGATGTATTAAGCTTCTGCACAATTGCACAGGTTTTACATTTTACCTAGAGCTGGCTCGCTACTGCTTTGTTTTTTGGGAAAATAAATATGAAGCTGTGGGTTATCACTAGCTGCCCATTTCCGCTCACCCCGAAGGTTGCCCTGCTTGGGCATACTGCAGATATCTCACTCATTCTGCTAGGAAACTCACAGGCCTAATATTATTTTTTCATGCTAATCATAGAGTGGCCATTGCGTGGATAAAGGGCCCCCGCCTATGGTTGAAGTATTGATTAAGTACAATGAATCGGTCGATAATTTTGCACTGCTTCAAACTACACACATTAACCTCTAAGGCATAGGGAACCCAGTGAGGATCTATCTGGATGGCCAGTCTGGTGCAAACACTAGAAAGGCATTGGGTGAACTTTCCACCAGAGTTTGGATGATTTATAACTATTTCCCATTACAAATGGGCTCTTTGACAAGTTGAAATAAATTAGGGAAACTTGAGTGGGGAGGGGGTGCCCCCCTTTCTTGGTGCTACATTGAAGACAGTAGATTGAAACTGTAAATTGTATGATGCTGAGGTGACACGTTGATAGAATTGCCGCGTTTGTTGCCCCTGTAACCCATGTACTGTCTGCTTGTCATCTGCAGTGTACTATTGAAAGTGTTCTTGGGCAATGTGTATTTAACTGTAGTGTGTTTCCTTTAACGGTGTATCAACATTGAAAGATTATATATGTTTAAAACAACTAGGCAGGTCAAGGGCTTTGGCAATGGCCCATGGTCCTACCATTCCAAAAGGTAATGTCAGGGCCTAGCAAACAGACCCTAGAAGACCTTTGCAGCCATGCCTGGGTTCAAACCTCAGTTTGTCAGGGAAAAAGCTGCATCAAGGATGCTCAAGGTGGTGAGGCACAGTGTTGCATTTTTAACACGAAAACCTATGCTGGGGCAGAACTCAAGTACCTTAGTCCAATCAGTGAGTTACCTGCCTTATCTGCCATCATCTACAAACCAACGTTTCTAACAATACCATAAGGTTTCATGTGGTTTGCTTACTCTCACACCAAATTTAATTGTACATTTTATGTGATTCAAAGACTGCTGTTGGCAGCATTTCTCTGTTATTGTGCTTTGATCTATGTGCTTCCCTTGCTGGCTGGCTTCAAAGAGACTGGTACATGAGTGAATGAAGATGATGAAAATATTGTCCTTTTTGCAAGCTCCCGAAATAGCAGCTTATCTTTTCGGCTTCTTCCAGACAACCAATATATCCAACATCAAGGTGTGCACAAAAATGATATCTCTTTTCTTTTAGAATTAGATTTAGAAATTCAGATGTTGAAATACCTTTTATTAAAATCCTTACCATTGTGCTCCAGTTTTGGTGCAGATGGGCAGTGTGTCTGCAGCAACTTGTCCTTACAGCCGTCATGTTTCTGTTGCGATTTGGGCTCACAGCACATGGAAACATTTTATGTATAGAAAACTTTACACTGCATCTCTAGTGCATCAGGCTGAACCATATTCTCATGCAAAACTGCCTAGCAAAAACAGACGAGCGTCACAACGAGGGCTCAAACGTGTTTAATGGTGTGAGTCATTATGCTTGTAGGAGAGAATTTTCATTGTAAAGTGTGTGAGCTGGAGAGTGAGCAGACCATGAGGCTATTGCATCAAATAATTGAAACTAGTACGGAATTCGAACAGTAAATTGTGCTGCATGATTTTGTATTCTTTACAACATTTTTGTGCAAAACAAAGATGTCATCTGTATGTCCTGCTCACCCTCCCAAAAACATGGATCTTGTGAGCCGAGGACCTCCCACCAATAACACAATCACAATAACACCTCTGCTTCTTTTTTAGAGCTGTAACTACTCCGGCAAACATACTGAGGGCGCCCTACTGTTGGAAGGGAGGTGGACGGATCTTTGACATGCTCCTCCAACTTTTCTCCTCATGAAAATTCCCACATCATGTCTGTCTCATCCTTATACATGGTGGGGACCCTTATATTGCTGCAGACCACAATGTCATGGGGGCCCAGGGTGAAAGTCGGGGTCCCACTATCCTGCTTAGGTCCACATCCATAATAATGAAGGGGCCCAGCTAGGGTGTCCATAATAATTGAGGGGCCCAGCTAGAGTGTGGGAAGAGGCACAGCAGGTGGCACAGGGTAAAAGGTAACAAGAGCCTGCCTAGTTGGCAGCTGCTACCCGGGAATGCTAAGC
The DNA here is from genome assembly GCF_031143425.1 of Pleurodeles waltl. Classification (NCBI taxonomy): domain Eukaryota; kingdom Metazoa; phylum Chordata; class Amphibia; order Caudata; family Salamandridae; genus Pleurodeles; species Pleurodeles waltl. The sequence continues at coordinate 135,923,086 of NC_090448.1, forward strand.
AGGCCATATGGCAGCGGGGGCCCAGACTGCCAGCAGTCATTCCATGCTGCCAGAGTGCAACAGTGTACTGGAAGGGACCACAACATTAAGGGAGCGGGTGCATGCTAAAGGGTCTTCATGGTGGGGTGGGGCACATGCCGGTGGTATGTAATTCAGGGAAGGTCAAGAAGGCTTCCAAAGGAGATTGGGGCAGCTACGTATCTCGCTGTCTCAATCTCTCCAGCCTTTTCGCCGGGATTTGATGGTTTGAAGGAGGATGAAGTTGGTACGAGGCATTCAGGAGGTGGTTTGCAGGAGCCTCCCGAAGAGGGGAGTGACATCACATGCAGCAGGCAGGAGAAGTAAGCGCACGCCTCCTGTCTAAGCTTAATCCATTTTACTCGGCCTGACAGCACACAGGGCCATTACAAGAAGGATTTTTGCTTTTTGTGTGCCTTTGCAGGCACTTCTGTAATAATTGTTTTGTTTCCCCAAAATTGTTGATTTCTCAGTTTTAATGCAAATCGGTAAATCCAGGTGAGTTTCAAATATATATGCAGGCTCCAAACTCGCCTGTGATGTCAGAAAAGTGGGCACTGAGGGTCAAAACATATTGGGGTGTGTATAGCAGTGGCAGATGGGCCGCTTACATGATATTGTTCAATTAATACATTTGCCCAGAATGGCATCATGGGGCTATCGGTGATGTACTTTCCAGGTAGGAATAACACTGAGTTTACTGTTTGAAGACCAGTGTTTAATTTTCTGATATTCCATTTTTCACCTTGTTAGAAAAGGGAAACCATCTTAGAAAATGAACAGAATGGGTCCTATGGTCACTCAGTACAGATTTAACGGTAGGCAAAATGCAGTATTCTAGATTTCTACTGAGACCAATAATAATGTTTTTAGAAAAATACATTGATATTAGGTACATAGTGCATAGAGGTCAAAGAGAAAAGAATACTGCATTGTCGTCTCAATCAAAACAGGCCCAAAGCGCAGAATTTCCGTAAGCTTCAAAAAAGAGAAAGAATGCCAAGACTATAAACCATTGGCACTGTGTAATGCAGGACTATAATCAAAATATGTTTTGTTTTGCTGGGAGTGACGTTGGGTGTTTTGTGACATCTGGTGTTTACCTTCTACAGTGAGAGAACTAGCCTAGCAGATGTGCCTCGCAGATCTTTCTGCATTTTGATTCGGATCCTGTTAGTGTGCACCTTTAAAAATAATGTCTGTCAATTAGTTGTGGCAAAAAACTGCAAATAAGAGGAAACCATGACCAGCCCTGCGTCCTCTTCAAGGTGTTGAAAGATGACCCAGCTGGAAGAGTGTGTTGGCAAAAGTCTGTTGTGCTTTTTACAAAAAAAGATCAAATCAATTCTGGAGTTTGCAGATAGCCTGATATATGGTGCCGCAATCATGTATTGATGGTGGTCAAAGAGAAATCCCAAAACCCTTATACCCTGATTTAGACTTTTTTTAGTGCCGCATTTACGTCATTTTGTGACGCAAAAGCAGCGCAAACTTACAAAAGTCAATGTGATTTTGTAAGTTTGCGCCGCTTTTGCGTCAAAAAATGACGCAAATGCGGCGCTACAAAAGTATAAATAAGGCCTCAGTATTTCTGAGAGCGTCACAAGCCATACTGTCGGCGTAAATGTGTTACATAATTACTGATGACATCAACACACTACGAGTTTACCACAGTCCAGGCTTGGGCCATTCAGGACCTCTTAAGTATTTGCATCTCAGTTTTTAATGCTTTCTTATTTTCTTGCTTCTGAAAAACTTTGAACCACTCAGGGCCTTTGATGTCACTTTCAAGCGATCCATTGTGCATGCAATCTCTTTACTGGTTGCTCGGCTATAATCTTAGAACATTGTTGCCACAGCCAGCTGATTATTGTGATTCCCAGTAGCCACCTGTACGTCAAACACACATAAATATGACATATAAGGGTTTTAGATTTTGGCATTGAATTGTTTTGATTATCGAAGATCCGACTTTTAAGATGCAAGTTCTGTGTGCCACGTTTCTAGTCGCGATTAAGAGCTGCCATAAACACATTTTATCGCAATGCTGAATAGTCCAGTTTGTTTTATGAAAGTGGTCAAAAATCCCTGCCATGACTTATAGCTTGGATCTCTGTCCCAGTGTGAAGTCTACTGCCGGACTTCGCAAAGTACAGGTGGCATCAGCACCACTCTCAATTGTAGCACCCAGACGCACCTTCTGAACTTCGAAGTACCACTCTAGCAAAAAGTGAATAATTTAATCATGTGAAGCACTGAGTAAAATCATTACTGCACGTAGCATTGATTCATAGTAATTCAAAGTGCGCAACATTCATTAGCAAAAGTATTAAACGTTACATAAAAATGATATCTGATATTCTTTACTTCCAGAATCCACCTCCCCGGCGACGACGAAGTCTGAATATAAACCACTACGCTAACAAGAAGAGTGCAGCAGAAAGCATGCTGGATGTTGCACTGCTGATGGCCAATGCATCCCAGCTGAAAGCAGTTATTGAGCAAGGACCTTCATTCTCATTTTACATCCCACTTATTGTCCTTATCACAATATCTCTTGTGCTCCAGGTAATAGTAGGAGTGCTCCTAATATTCATTGGTAGGTATTTTCTTATTATTTAAGTCATTGTAAGCATCTGCATTTGAACTTGTGCTGCACATTGTCATATTTTTCCAGTGCTGTACGTTCAGGGCATAAGACGAGGATTGGATGTGATACCTGCTGGTACTCTGGTATAGCTGAATCGAGAATCAATTCTTTGGTGCTCTCTGTACGTTTGATGACTAAGGGTCGGATGTAGTAAGTTTTTTAGCAAGTGGGCTGATTCACAAAAAGGCATTGTGGTATGTATGAATAATGAAACCCAAACTGTGATTCAGTAACACGTTACCAAATCGTAATTTGGGCTTGCATCCAAGTACCCATTCGGTATTTCGATGGGGCTTGTTTAGGGTTCCCTTTTCAAATGCTGAATTGCAATGATATTTATTGTTTTGCGAATGAATTCTGGACACAAAACATTAATACTTTACTAACTACTAATATGTAGTGCTAACACATTTTGAAAATGGACCCCTTCCTCTTTGTGAATGTAACAAAAAAAATAATTTGGGGAGACAGCGGTCCACGGGACCACAGTGTCTTGCTGAACTAATAAAAAAACACAAACTAAAGAAACTTTTCTTTTTAAGCACAGTCCCATTTCTTTTAAGGGAAATAGCTGCATTAAAAAAAAAAAAAAAGATTGGCATATAAAAAAAAAATTACACACATGGTGGTCTGCTTACCCCCGCAGGCCACCATCCCTGTAATTGTACTGATCCCTAGTTGGTCGCAATTTGCAACTTACCTTATTATTATTTATGGAGTAGGTCTATTGTGACCCATTATGAATCTGTAATTTGCAAACCAACCTATTAGTTCATAGTTCAGTTTGAAAAGTACCACACTGGTCACAAAAATTATTGTTGGAAACTGCGACCGGTATTTTGTGACCAATCTTAGTACATCTGGACCAAAATGATCCTCTTAATGGACAACAGACAAATGTGATGGGTCACTGATAACAAAAACGTGATGGATGGAAAGTCTTATGAAATACTTCTTTACAAATTGTAACCTCTCTGGTTAGCATTCCATTTCACTGTTTTTAGTTGGTGTAGTAGCAGAAGTGGACATGTCAAATGCAAATCGGTCCCAAAGGATTAGTCCGGTCTAAATTGGTGTGTAGCTTGATTTGCCAAACAGAGGAAGCTGGATACTAACATCTGGGTATATGCCTTCCACTTAGGGAGCTTACTGAGATGAGTGGAAGATGATAGATGTAGATGCTGAAGTGAATGCAGCAACAAGCTAAAAAAGATGCAATGGAACATATCATCGAGAACCTTCCAATAGATGTTTTCCACCACTATGTTGATGAAAGTTTCAGAATTGTTTAGGTAATCTAATAACATAAGTATCTGCAGTCAAGTGCAACTGTATGCTTTATGGTGGTGTACTAGATAGAATTCCCCTTACTTAAGGCCACCTAGCTGGAGGGAGAACCTTGGAGTTCCTCATCTAACAACTTTTGGTTGTCAAAGATACATGTTAATGCATTGGTAAAAGCCCAGAGATGTTGTAAAACCTAGGGAGATATACAGGGAGTGCAGAATTATTAGGCAAGTTGTATTTTTGAGGATTAATTTTATTATTGAACAACAACCATGTTCTCAATGAACCCAAAAAACTCATCAATATCAAAGCTGAATATTTTTGGAAGTAGTTTTTAGTTTGTTTTTAGTTTTAGCTATGTTAGGGGGATATCTGTGTGTGCAGGTGACTATCACTGTGCATAATTATTAGGCAACTTAACAAAAAAAAATATATACCCATTTCAATTATTTATTATTACCAGTGAAACCAATATAACATCTCAACATTCACAAATATACATTTCTGACATTCAAAAACAAAACAAAAACAAATCAGTGACCAATATAGCCACCTTTCTTTGCAAGGACACTCAAAAGCCTGCCATCCATGGATTCTGTCAGTGTTTTGATCTGTTCACCATCAACATTGCGTGCAGCAGCAACCACAGCCTCCCAGACACTGTTCAGAGAGGTGTACTGTTTTCCCTCCTTGTAAATCTCACATTTGATGATGGACCACAGGTTCTCAATGGGGTTCAGATCAGGTGAACAAGGAGGCCATGTCATTAGATTTCCTTCTTTTATACCCTTTCTTGCCAGCCACGCTGTGGAGTACTTGGACGCGTGTGATGGAGCATTGTCCTGCATGAAAATCATGTTTTTCTTGAAGGATGCAGACTTCTTCCTGTACCACTGCTTGAAGAAGGTGTCTTCCAGGAACTGGCAGTAGGACTGGGAGTTGAGCTTGACTCCATCCTGAACCCGAAAAGGCCCCACAAGCTCATCTTTGATGATACCAGCCCAAACCAGTACTCCACCTCCACCTTGCTGGCGTCTGAGTCGGACTGGAGCTCTCTGCCCTTTACCAATCCAGCCACGGGCCCATCCATCTGGCCCATCAAGACTCACTCTCATTTCATCAGTCCATAAAACCTTAGAAAAATCAGTCTTGAGATATTTCTTGGCCCAGTCTTGACGTTTCAGCTTGTGTGTCTTGTTCAGTGGTGGTCGTCTTTCAGCATTTCTTACCTTGGCCATGTCTCTGAGTATTGCACACCTTGTGCTTTTGAGCACTCCAGTGATGTTGCAGCTCTGAAATATGGCCAAACTGGTGGCAAGTGGCATCGTGGCAGCTGCACGCTTGACTTTTCTCAGTTCATGGGCAGTTATTTTGCGCCTTGGTTTTTCCACACGCTTCTTGCGACCCTGTTGACTATTTTGAATGAAACGCTTGATTGTTCGATGATCACGCTTCAGAAGCTTTGCAATTTTAAGAGTGCTGCATCCCTCTGCAAGATATCTCACTATTTTAGACTTTTCTGAGCCTGTCAATTCCTTCTTTTGACCCATTTTGCCAAAGGAAAGGAAGTTGCCTAATAATTATGCACACCTGATATAGGGTGTTGATGTCATTAGACCACACCCCTTCTCATTACAGAGATGCACATCACCTAATATGCTTAATTGGTAGTAGGCTTTCGAGCCTATACAGCTTGGAGTAAGACAACATGCATAAAGAGGATGATGTGGTCAAAATACTCATTTGCCTAATAATTCTGCACTCCCTGTATATATATAGTTTGTTCACTGAATGATGAAGTCAGGGGAAGAAAGGATGTTATATTTCCCTCACTCCTGGATGTTTGTACACCTGTGTTCTAGGACTGTATTGAGATGGTAGGCAAGGAAAGGAAAAGGCGCATCCAGGTGATGACAGGTGAGGGTAGGCAAGAAAGAGATCCTCCCAAAAGATGATCTAATATAGCCTTAATCTTCATTATCATTACAACTAGAAGATATCTGACTGCTGAATGCCAGGGCCCCAGAATTCCATGCAACATTCTATCTCCTCGTTGAAGACGCCATCATGATTCAGCTTAAAAAAGGAAATGCCACAGTGCCACTTATGACAGGAACTTGTAATGCAGGCTCTCAGTAATGTCCTGCGAAACCTTGTATTAACTCGTGTTCTAGAGGTGATAAGAGGGGAACCAAATGTGATCCTCAGAAAAAACTCCAGATAGCATAAATATAAAGTGTGGTCTATGAGTGGTGTGCTGATGTGAAGGGAAGATGTGAAGGTAAGATCTAAATTGTCATAAATATGGAATATGATCCTGTGAATGACTGTATCATCACTTTTGTGGAGGGATAACTCTTCACAAAGACATATAATACATTTGAGTGAACCATGCCTATGGCGAGAACTCTTGGAATCTGCTCTGTTATTCTGAAGTAAAATGCTTATTGGGGATGTGTGGTGGAGAAAAAGGTAGACATGAAAGACCTCTCACCTTTGCAACAAAGCAGACTGCCTCTAAGTCCGAAGTAGTCATTGCTACTTTTTGATTTTTCTTTTATGCCATTGCTGTGCTGGTTAGGTGTCTACAACAAACATGTTGTGACCTGTTGTGACATTCCTCCTCTGGATTCATGATTCAATCTTAACATTCTCCTCTTTTGTATGCTGTTATGCTGTAATCACAACATTCTGTACATCATAGAGTGGTCCAGTCGAAGTCTATTTAAATAAAACTTGAAATAAGATGATATGTTTTCACCAAAAGCCTTCAATGAACAGTATTATTAGAACCAGAGAAATTGGTACACACGTTTGCAGGAGGGAAGGAAGTGGCAAATGCATGTTCACTTTTGTACATCCAATGCACTTCATAATACAAATAAATGTGTTGCCATCTAGAGGAGCTGCCGCATACAACAAAGGTAAAACACATTGGTAAAGTCAGTAGAGCTGTTTTTTTGCCAGGAGACGTGTTCACTAATTTCTAGGTGACTGTGTTCAGAAAGAAAATCCCATAATGTGGTAAGTTTCGGAGTTATACTAAGATTACATTTGTAGTAGGGTTCCTTTGCTGAACTGACTTCATGAGCAGAGTTAATCTGAACCCTCAATGGAGGGCATTATGCAAAGAAGTTAGAAGATGAAGTTTGTATTGTACGTTGTGAACTTAAAAGGCACACAGCAAAATATCGCATTGTATATACTTTTGATAAAGGACCAGGCTTTCTCTTTCATTTATGAAAGCCTGTATGTGCACACATCCTTAATTTCTAAACAAAAGCAATCTATATGACCAGCATATCATGACAGCAAGGTAAAATGAAAGCCCCAGAGTGATTATTGCATAGATCTATCTCTTAGCGAGAAGCTAAGGCACACAAACAGCAGCACTTCCTAAACAGAAAGGCATAAATCTGCAAGTGAAACGTGAACGCACACTAGGTTTCACACTACATGCCTCATCTGTAGTTTAACAAAAAGTCAACTTGATTGTCATCACCAAAACTTTGAGAGAACACAAATAGGACAATGGAACCATCGCCAAAATGACGGCTGTGATGGACCTTCCGTCAAGGAATGTGAAACAATGAAAGTGCTTGAAAGCCTGAGTGGTGCGACCAAAAGCTCACTCTCTTCTTTTTTGGTTTCGGAGAACTGATTATATGAGGTCATGAGACTAACACATGGTGATGGCAGACCTAAAACACAGTCTGGCTGAGATACCTCCCTGCTTATCTGACACAATCCCTTAGCTGCCTGCCTTCTTTCTCCAAACACAATCTTAGGCTAAGCTCACCCAGCACTTAAGTTAAATTTGGAGCTGTTTTCAGACTTGTTTTCCTGTAAGGTCAAGCCCAGTTTAAAACATGACATGTATTTTAGACATCTGTTTTTGTTGCGCTTCATCATACATAATGAGAGTCATTAAAATGTGAAAAAGATCCTCCCTAATTTGTCAGCAGCTGCTTGGCGGGGGCACACAGCAGCGAGTGCCCTTCTGCCAGGGCTGCACTATTCCAAGAGATTTCTGTATGTAAGAGGGTTTTTCCTGGAAACTGTCCCCGGAGTATGTTCTCTCGAAAATCTTATTATCACTATTTATTGCAATATTACACTGTCTCTAATGTATGTGAGCAAACGCCTAGTGCCTGGTACTGGCACCGCCTTAAGGTTATGCTCCAAACATTTGATGCAGTGGTAAGCATCAGGGCCGGACTGGCCATAGTGGACATTGGGCATTTCCCCGGGAGGCTGGAAGGGTAGGGGCCAGTTTTGCGGCAGTGGGGGCTGGGTTTGTTATTGGGGCTGCATGGGGCGAGGGGGTGGCCCAAAGTAACAAAAGCAGCAGTGCTTTGCACCCATCCACCCACACTGCTCCCCTGACCCCCTCCTCCCCGACTTGGGTGCTTGTCTGACCAAATTGCCAGGGTTGCTTTGGGTTCCCAATTGGGCCCTGCTAAACATGCCCTGTCTTGATTTCCAAGGAGATCCCACAAGCGTTTTCCAAAGCCTTAATATGTCATCCTCTCTAATACCCAGTTTCAAAGGTAGTGTTGAAAATTATACAAAGGCCAAACCACTCTTTTGGCGTGCTCCAAGTTTAACAAGCTTAAACCAGCCGTTTCCCATTCTTTGTAAACAACATCAGTAGAAAAATCAATCTTGGGTTTTGTAATTTAGGAACACCAGTTTTCAAACCCAGACCTTCAAATGTAATTACGTTGAAGTGCGCTGCAGTTTAGGTGATTTTTATAGCATGTTTCGTGTTTATCCGCAAACACTCTTTTTGTACTGAACATTCTCGTTAGAGCATCGACTCTTTAAACGGGCCGTCTCTCTCTCCTACTACTGACAGCGCCTTGACTTCATTAATAGCCCGAAAAGCCTTGCAATACGTGCAAAAACCAATTGTTCCCTTCTTATAGTGTACTTTAGAGGCTTATTGTTTTACACCGAAGTCACTTTCAATGCATATTGCTGCAGGTATGTCTGGAATACATCTGTTACCAGTAGTGTTGTAGTTTGTATTAAGTGGGCGGCTAAAAGAACACTTCCTGGCGCTAAAAGAACCCACAAAAGACCAACTGGGATTACTAAAAAGTAACTCAACAAATAAACAAACAAAAAGGGATGCAACAGAAAAGAAAGGTCCTGTGCGCTTTGGAAAAGGCTAGATGTTTTTCATTCTTCTTCAGCGTGCCTAATAAGCTCTTGACCAAATTTGAGCAATAAACCATTTTTTTCTATATATAGTTCCTAATTTACCTGTATCTTGATAACACTCCATGAAGCTTTGGCAACTCATTTGGCAGTACGTGCAGAGAGAGTGGTAGTTGCATTTGCTTAGCCTGTGGTACTTCAGCAGTAGGTTCTGGGTGTCTCAGCATTTTCTAGCTGCACATCATGCTCTGGCATTGTGTGTGAAAGCCGTTCTTCTTTTGTTTTCCGACCCTTCCAGGCAAAACTCGTAGATTAACGACCAGGACAAGCAATTCAGAAATTTAGCAAAAGTTTTCATCTAGTTTATGCTATTGGGTTGTATGTAACTCCATCATGCCACAACATCTGAAATCAACATCACTGCCCCTTTATGAGGCAAATATATATATCAGGTGATCTGTCAAGTGGGGGCCAAGAAAAAGGGGGGGGGGGGGGGGGAGGGATAAAAACCTTCTTTTCCCATGTTAATTCCCATAGAAGTTTTCAACATGACTACAGCCTGAACCGCAGAACAGAATTACACCAAATTTAGCAGAAAGGTAGCTTTCGGTATGCAGATTACGGTTTTTGTTATGTGGTGTAAATCCGTTCAGTAGTTATTGAGAAATTTAAGGAAATCCAAATTCTTAAATCTGTGGCCGCAACGACTTCTTGAATAATAATGAGCTCGTGCAGATCTTAAGAGCTCTGATTGGCGGGCAACACTTCAACAAGGAAGTGTTAGCAGCCATCTTGGGACTCGGCTTTAGCCGAGTCCCAGAAAAAGAGTGAACAAAAAATAAAAAAGGGGCCATGGTAGGGACACCCTCCTGGGCTTATTTATGCCCTGGGAACCACCACCTCCTCTGGGCACTAATTCAGAAGTATGCGGAGGCCCTGCATGGCTCCCATATGACCCGGGGGGACCACCACCTCCTGGTGCAACATGTCTTACTCATAGTAGGGGTGTTCCTGCAGACCTCTCATGCCCCGGGGACTGCCACATCCCGAGGGATGTTTCAATTATATGTAGGGGCTGTGCGGGCCCCGTGGACCACTGCTTGGAATACCTCTGCAGGGATTGCCACTACTGAATTACCACTACTGGGATTACAACCTTTGAGAGTACCACTGCAGGGATTACCACTGCTGAGATTACCACTACTGTGATTACTAACTCTGAGATTACCACTGCTGATATTACCACTGATGTGATTACTACCACTGAGATTACCACTGCAGGGGTTACCACTGCTGAGATTACCACTGCAGGGGTTACCACTGCTGAGATTACCACTACTGTGATTACTACTGCTGAGATTACCACTGCAGAGATTACCACTGTTGAGATTACCATTTATGAGATTACCACTACATTGAGTAAAATAGACTCAAGAGTAAGTGTACTGACTCTATGCTAACCTACACCTTAAAATGGAACCTTACTTGATAACTACCCACCACCCTATCCTTATGGCCTTACATTGCTCTCTCTTTAACCCAGTGGCTACATTGAGCTGGGGGATGCCAGTGGGCCCACCAGTACATATTTTGGAGAACCAGGACTCTTTCACTCTGTCCCATGGTGGTCCTATTGGTCTTTACAATGCATGGGTCTGCCCTGTCCCTTAGCCCTGCCCAGGCATAAACATGACCGTAGCATTCTCAAGTGGCAGGATCACCAAGCGCTTCATTTTTTTTTGCATCCATTCTCATGTTAAACAATTCTGTGCCCAGGCAAAGACACACTTTCATTTTCACAAAATAATATTTTGTACCTTGTAACAAGTCCAGCATTTCAGGATTTTTTTTCAGTATTTCCGTGTTCTTGGTCCATGTAGACAGGCATGTTATCAGTTTTAGGTGGACCAGCCCCTTTGATATTTTAGTAGATGCTGCTTTGTTTCACTCTTTGCCTCTCTTTTCGGTAGAACACTAAAAATGTGTTCCCATGACCTCGACCCTGTTTGCCGGTTACATGCACCTTTGTCAATAAGTTTCACTGCGAGCGGACTTCTATTTCCTTTTGTGTGTTTGCTTTGTGCTTACGGTAGCCATCGGATTGCTTATGTGAAACTGTTTTACTTTTCAGTTTATGTGGCAAGAAAAGTCCGGTTAGGAGTTTACAACGCTAATAGCTTTAACTCAAGTAAACGCGAGACCCATTGCATTGCAAATGCTTGTTATCTATTCCAGTGTCTCTTTTGTGCCTATGTTACATGCCAAGGATGGGCAGAGACTTTCTGAATTTGTCATAATTCACAACTGGACAGTAATAGAAGACGTCGACACATTTTGCTTGGGTCATCACTGTTTGTTAATTTTACTGAACAGTTACGAAGTACAGCTCAAACATTACACACTGCATTTAAATGACTCCTTCCCTGATCAGTCTTATTTCAGAGACCCTGGAAGGGGGCTGAGGAGCAATAAACCTCCAGAAGATACAAAGATAGATCAGGCTATGGAATTCATTGCAACTGATGTAGGTGCTTTACATTTACCCACATCTCCAGTCCACATCTTTACCCTCGCTCTGCCTTCTTTTCGTTGGGGTATCTATTGAACATCTCATTTTTAATGTAACTTGAGTACTTGTAAAGCCAACAGAGATTGGACCACTTGTGTGGTATACAAATTAAAAATCTCTAATATCTTTTGGTGGTTTTACTCAGCACATGAATTAAAACTTTCCATTTCCATGTAGGTTTCATTACCTTTAGCTTCATAGCATGTTTTTTCTAAGCATAATGGGGGTTAAGCATCCTTGCCCCTGCGGGACAATGCTCCCCTCAGCAATGTACATTATTGATATTTGGCACTCATATGGCCAGCAGGTGGCCATTGATATGGCACTGAAGGGTTTCCTGGAACTGGGAATGGCTTCCATAAAGGTTCTGAGTTTCCCATCACAGACTAGAGTCAGACTAGTTTTGCGAATATGTTGTAACATGCTTTGGTAGGTGAATGTGTCAGACTCAAGTTTTCAATACATATTTTGCAGGACTCCCGATATAATAATGACGCATCTAAAGATCCTGGTATTGAATGGTGCACCATTACAGTATACATTCTGACTGATCTTACCAGGCAAAATTCACCCCTCAAAGCGTGGATTTTCTGGCACATATTATGAGGGTCTTAGTGGGTTGCGGTTTTTCAGGATGAGGATGACTAACTGTACCAATAACCAGACAAATGCAAATGTGTGCTAGGTAGCTAGTGAAAGCATCTGCTGGTGGGTTCTCTAGTAACCAGTTAGTTCCATATTCGGGTTGTGTTGCATGTATGAGCAGTTATGTCCCTGTGTTTAATCTTAGAGAGAGGTGTGTGGCTCATCTTGACACGTAGTGTTGGGTTCCACTTACATCATAGAGCAAGTCAACTCTACTGCCATTGGACAGTAAGGTATTTGTCTTGGTGGTGTGCATTTCAGAAATACACCTCACCATTTCTAATATGAAAAAACAAAAAAATACAGATATTTTCATCATTCATATTCCCAGTAGATATATTCTAGGCAACATGTGTTTCCTGGCTCCACAATCATGCACAGTTTGATAAGTCAATTCTCCTTGAACTACGATTCAATTCACTGTGTAGTTTACTGTTAAATCCCATCCACATTCAAGTGGAATTATGCCTTCCCAAAATTATTAAACTGCATAATCCTGTTCTGGTACACGCCACCATTTCTGTGACATACCTTTTCCAGAGTGCAGGGAGCTGTAGTACCAGAATATCACTTTTAGATCGCCCTCTAAAAAATATTGACTCCAGAACAGATTGTCACTCAGTTGTCTAAGTATATGCAGGTATAGATTTACTATTTTTAACTCTACATAAATGTACCTGATGATACATATTTTCAAGATAATTAAGAATAGTAAATATGTACTTTATAATTTAACGATAGAGTGATGGTTAATGTTCTGCAGTCGATATTTTTGTAGGTCAGTAGTTGTGACATTGAGATTCTGACATTAAACCATGCAGGATATAATTGAGGGTATATGTATGTTTATCACTCACTGTCCCTCCAGGAAGCACTCCGACACCTTTCCTTCATTGAGTATTCTGTTCTACCTCCTGCCAATCATTTGTGCCCCAAAGATCCTTATTACAATAGTAGGCAGTACATAAAACAAAAGCCCCTTGCACCCAGCTTCTTTCCTGTTTCCAACTAATGTCTCTCTGACGTCACAAGCATTAGTCCACAGGCTAAGGTTCCATGGTTATGTGGCCTATACTAGGATGTTCCTGCTGAAGACCACAAACGTCATACTTCCCCAGGCAAAATGCAGCTCCCACAGTCACAAACTTATCATTAGACCCACCGCAACTTCATCACAGAGAAGCCCCATGGCACAGCCAGCGCCAACCCATGCCTACATTGTTCAGCAACGCTAGGCTCAACTGGAGATTAAACTGTTGTTCAATCTCTTAGTATTGATTTGCACTTTAATTTACTTGATCCTATGTTTTCTTTTGACATTTTATATATTATATTGACAAATACACATTACTCGTAAATGCAGAACTAGTGCGCAGAATGTGACAATGATAACATAAATTAGATCATCTTTTGCTTTGTTTGTTGTCTGTGAAGTCTTATGGGTTATTTGTTTATGCACTGGAACCTGCCTATAAAAGGAGCAATGACAAAGCTAATAGGTTTGATGTTTGTTTAGTGCTTTTTCACACAGGTGCACCTCATCTGGCCACACATGCATATGTAAAGAAAGCAAATAAATCAGCACACGATTCATTTTCACAAAGGTATCCAATTAAAACAAACCTTAATTGGCGTGAAGAGTCTCATGCACGTAGATCAGCAAACATGCGGGCATCAGTCTGCACAATTTTACAGTGATGCACATTCCTGTGCTGCAGGAAGCAAAGGTTGATGAGCAGTGTGGGGCACAAAGTTCTAACCAGCAGTGATGCATAATCCTGTGCTGCAGGTGTCAGTGGATGATGTGCAGCATGGGGAACAGTGTGATGTGGATTAGGAGTGTTGCACCTTGTGCATGATACTACTCAGAGGAGCACTGGTTGATGTACTAGGTCCTGTGTCGCAGGAGAGCAGTGGGTGACAGCTCTTGGGCACTGAGCAGTATGCATTGTGTGTTTATGTACAATAGGAGGCATACGTCAGTCTGAGAAAGGTTCAGGATCTCAAGTTATTCCCTGCGAGACATGAGTAATTAATCCTGTCCAAGTTTTTTTATTTACATTGTGGTGGTACTTGTAATATTGTTCCACAACAAATATAGGATTACAAGTACCAGAATAGAAACAAAAAAATACACTGGTTGTTATCCTGTCTGACATGTTAGTAGATGAAGAGGAGCATTTTTCATTTTTCTTTCTATTTCAGTTGATTTATTTAGAGAGCATTATAAGATATTGAAAGTGTCCTGTTTTGTACAAATACTCCTGCTCACAGGTAACACACCTGGGTACACATCCATGTGCAACACATGACCAGCATATCTGCATAGCTGCCAGAGGTGCATGATATCTTAAGCCAGCCATAGATTGTTTGCTACCAGCATTTGGCATGCTGGGATTTTTGAGCCTCTTCTTGGTTAAAGGAAAACTACAAGTCCCACAATACAGCATGTGGCTCCAAAGCAACACGTTGGAAGTTTCACACAAGGGACATGTTACTTCATGGCTACACATAGATGAATAGATGACAAAATAAATATAACATGCATTTTCTCTTTTTCATTATTAATGAGAATTGCTTTAGTGTGGTCTCATTTTTCTTGCCCCATAGTCTAAACAACAGCTGGTCTTAAGGGGCTAATTATTTCCATTTGGCCTTCTGCTCTCAAGTGGTTTCATACCTAATGTCTACATTTCAGTGCAGGCATGAAGGCCTCACGCCTTAAATAATACTAGGAGGTGCAAAGAACAAGAGACTAGCTGAACCTAGTTCATGCAAAGCACTGCCAGACTCAAATGATTTCCTTGAAGACCAGGTTTCGTTCCAATGATGCACCATTAGGAACATCAGAGGCCACAGGAACGATATGCTGCAGAACTTAAACTCCTTCCCTAAAGCATGATGCTGATAGATCAACCAGCCTCAAAGTCTGCAATTCCACCTACTGTCCAGAATATATATTGAAGAGTTTTGCTCAGGAATGTAAGCATGGACTCTAAAAAGAAAGTTCACAAGACTCGAGAATCAAAAACACTAGCTTGACGATGCTTCCTAGACCGAGAGCGATATGTCTTATATTTGGTATAGAAGTGGAGACCAGGACCGAAAACCTTGCGGATCACAGCCTGAGATTTTGAGAACCAAAGCAAACGTGCTGTATTTATGATCAGATTCAACTATTGAAATGTTTGTGCTCTCTACACCGGATGTAACGGATGAGAAAGTGTTGACCTTTGAAACTGAGCAGAAGTCGCTTCTGGTGAGCGGTGATCACATGCCGCGTGGTTGGCAGCTTCTCCATACTTCAAAGCCAAGTGCTACTCGTGCGCTGCATTGGAGAAGACCATTCTGGTCTTGGTTTGCTGTTCATGTGTTCTGAGACATACTGTTGTCAACATTATTGAGAGGTTCAATGAAAGTTCAATGAAAGTTCAATGCTGTTAATGGAGTTTGGCCTGTATGCATCATCAAAGTGCTTTCCCACCGCACTACACTTCCAAACAGGGAGGGCTGTAGACAAGATACAGCTGCAGTTGTTCACGGTAGCATCTGTGGGGTAAAGCAAAATTATGTAGATCTAGGCAGAATGTTGCTTGTGACCCTTATATTTCACTTAAGCGAACTGCCTCACATGTGCACAAAGACACTGGGACAAGCGTGTGCCTAGTTTATGCCCATGTATCATATGCTGTGAAAGTTTGGGAAGTCAGGTCACCTGTTTCCTGTGCATCAGTAACTAGGGCTTCACAGAAAGTCTCAAAACGGATTCAACTCTTACATCAGCATATTGGTTCTGTATCATTTTCACCAGAAATCCGTTCCTTATCATAAACCTAAGGCACGTTCTTAATGTCTGAAACCACCTCCGTGTAGATGTCCTCTGCATGGCAGATGTACATATAGCAAAGGCCTAAAGACCGTGCAGCAGACGTCGACATACAAGTGACGTGCCTTAAATCACTTGCACTTATTGTATGCTCAAAGGTAAGCAAAGTAAGGTGGCAGACTGAGAGTGATAACAATGGCTCAATTAATTCATTTATTTTTAGTTTATCACTTTACAAATCCTTTATGCTCTGTGTTAGGTCGTGTTTTTTTTGTCTTGTCACAGTAAAACAAATGCTGTAAAAATATTGTTCTGTAATTGTTAAGTAAATGAGTAGTGCAATAACTATAGCGTTCAATTCAGACACAGCTGTTGATTCTTTTTTTCATTTGGGTGGAATCTGGGAGGTGGTTCCAAGTTTGCTATGAACATAGGATGGGGAGACAAGTAAGGATCATTTTAGTTGAGATTAGGATTTATTGAAAGCTTTACGGTTAAAGCTGTTCTCCGATACCTAAAATTGAAAGATTCTTCATACAGGAAATCACGAATAAAATCAAAGACATTACTTAAGAAGACAAAATATGTTTAGGAAGGGGGTAACACACAGTTCTTTACGGCAGTGCACGATTGTTCAAAATTTGAACAGAAGGAATGAGAACCACCAAAAACACTAGAAGGAAAACAGAAAAGAGTTGCTAATGAAGAGGAAAAAAGGTGTAGCAAGCATTGGAGATGGGGAGAGAAGAGAGACAGACCCAAAATGGACTCTTGGCAAGACAACTGTTTGTCCAGCGTGCTGCAGGGACCTACTGTTCCTAGTTACACAAGTTCCTTCACCTGTATAAAAATGCTATTGTACTCCGTCAAAACAATGCTTGTTCCATCATGCTGCTCCCCTATCACCGTCTTCTACCCACGGAGCCAATGTTCTTTAGTTTGGATCATTAAAGCCACTGCTTAAAGATGGGTGAATACCTTTGTCAGTGTTTGTCACAGACATCTGGCAGAAAAAGAAGAATATCAGTTGTTGGTTTTAATTTTTTTATTCCGTATGCAGGGAGAAATACTTCTCCTCCATTATCGTGCATTGCAGTGACCAATCAGAAATGGTAGAACCTTTTGAGATGATTCTGGGAGTACCTGCGTTCAGCTTTTGACAAAAATCTTGAAAATTACAGAAAATCTGAGGCATGGTTGTTGAAGTCATGGTCATGTGTGCACACTATGGCAAATGCTTGATGTCCCCCAACCTTTCCTCTTGAGAATCTGTGTTCTATTTCAACCAATTTAGCATGTCAGACCTGTTCATTCGTGTGCACTCTTGGCACCTGCCCAGCTACAATTTGAGTAAATCATCTAAAGCTAACTGGCTGCTGACACTTTTCTTCAAGTGCATAAGTTCTGCTGAGATTTATCCTATTAATTTCCATTCTGGGGCATGACCTTCTGGACGTGCTCTAATTTTTAATGGAGGGCGAAGCAATCAGTTGTCATGAGTGCTTACATAATTAATAGTTTCTAGAACACCCGCTCACTCACTCCGGTCTTGGCAACTTTTATATGAAGTCACCATCACTGGGCCCTATAGACCATGATACTTCGTCCATAAATACTTTATGCATATGTAGAAAGAAAATGTAGTCTGATGAAGCAAGAAATGGCATTCCCAACTGGGCTAACCTTTACTGTTGCTGCTTGGATATTCTGGCTTCAGCTCTGAATGTTGGAAAGTGTGTTGCTGATGTAGGAAAGTGTTTTTTTGCTTTCCAAATATCATCATGTTGCCTGCTTGTGTTGATTGGCAGGTGACATTGCTTGTAGTATGGGCCCCTAATAGACTGCTGAGTTTGGACTGCCTTAGAGGGTAGTACAAGAACAATAGAGTTGTCCACAATCCGCAAGTGTATCAGACGTTTATGTATTTAAGGAGCATCTGATAGGGCTAGAATGTTTGTGAAGCAATATTGTTGTAAAGGAGAAATGGCATGAGACCATCAAGAAACCTTTTTTGCTGCCTAGACTGACTAGGACCAAAGACCTCTTTAGTATGGGGCAGGATCATATCATTATATATCCACTGGTTCGGAGCTTTGAAGAACCTGGGGAACGGATCCTACAGTCCATATCAATTAAACTTATATGTGCGAAAGAATTGACTCCCTTTGTGGGATCCCTTTTATATAGGTTTATCCAGGTTCTAGGAAAAGTGTTATTGAGGGTAAAGTAAAATTAAGGAAACCCATTATTTGTTTGAGGCCCATGATTAAATCTACATGATGCTTGAGTCCCTTCCCTTTGCTTGACTTGCAAGTTTTCTGGAGGTCAGATAGTCTTGCAGTTTCCCTGGTGTTAACAGCCAAATCCCCAGTAAAATAATGGTTTTACATTGAATTGAGGAGATAACCATATATGCGTCCCTAAATGTCTGCAGGTATCTGACATTGTACTATGCAGTCAGACCAGCTGTTTTCGTACACAAGATACAGTTACTTCTGTGCATCCTTTGGGTGCTGTGCAAATTAAGTGACTTTGCAGCTTGAGCACACCTGAAATAGACTACTTGCTTGCAGCCACAGTGTTTCCTGGTGTTGCTTTTTGAGTAGATGGATGTATGGCATGGCCAAAAATGCCTCGCTCGAGGGAGATCTTACTTGTGCTTTCCTTGTGTGTTTATTGTTTATTGGTGTATCAATTTGAACTTCTCTGCTATATGGCATACCATTAGATTATCATGCCTGGGGCACTGATATTTGATTTTTAAAAATGTCATACAGGAATCTTAGCTCCAATCTCCTTTCCTGTCACAAGCTGCGTTATCCCAGCGAGACATCGAAGTGAAACCAGAGACTTATGCATTAGTGATGATGACTAACAGATATACAATGAATGCTACATAACAGAATCTTTAAGACGTTTTGTAAGTATTCATGTATTAAAATCCGGGATATAAACGGTATTATGTTCATCACTTGATGCTGTATTGCTGCTAATGGGCACTGGATATGGAAGAGCGCATGAAGAAATTGTGCTGAACTTATAAGACCATGCAGTCACCTTAATACTTTGGATTTTCGTACTTCGGACAACTAAGCATTACATAAGGCATCACAACCCATCTGGTGCGGTGGTCCTTGAATGCTCAGCGGTGTATCTCCATCTTATGATGTCATATTTTCATACTGTATGAAATTCTCATTTGGCTGCACAAACTTCAGGGCCAGCATGTTTTACACTTGCTTTGAATGATCCGAAAAAAGTGCAGCCACAGGTTTTGCCTTTAGGACCGGGGCAAAAGCATCCCACAAGGTGTTGGGAGAGTCCGATGGTACAAGACTTGGCCCAACGTTGAAGCCTCCCCCCTACCCATGCCCCATGCGGGAGTGGGTGGCGTTGGAGGGGTATCGTGCCCAGCCTCAGCCTACTCCTTCCAGACTGCGGTTTGCAATAGTGCAGGCAGCCAATGCGTAGGAAAGGAGTAAAGCATTCTCTCAGTTTTAGATGACATTGAGTTTCCAAGTCACTCTAACTTCTGTAATGCATAGAAATAAAGCCCTAGATGGACACTGTTAACAAAATCCTGGAAAGGGACCAGTGCTGTTGTTTGCAGTGGTGTCTTGGCATACGTCAGATGTCAGAAGGCCTTCATTGTGGTCCATAGGCAATAGAAGGCTCTGTGCACATCCTCCGACACCAGTCATTGTCACTTGAACCCAGTGGGTCTTCGTAAGGCAGTTCGTGTGGAGAAGGTTGGTAAAAGGGAAGAGCCTCTGCCACGTCCTGCCCTGTAAGAAAGAGCACATCTGTCTTGGAACAGCATCTCAGCTGGTAAGGTCTGAGTCTCTCTTTGAGGAGGACGTGGTCAGGAGTGTGAAGGGCGAGCAAGCTTGTTAAAGGGAAACCAAAGTGAGGAGTTTAGTGTATTCACGAATCTGGAGTTAATTCTATAAGAATTAGTCCAAGATGGCAAAAGATGAAGCGCAAGATTTTCCTCTCTGATAGTTCAAAGTTCATGATTATACAGATTGACTGATGTGAAGAGTAGATTTGAGCTGCGTCAAACAGAGCTGCAGTGGCTTATTGAGAGGTGCCTTATGGTATAACAAGGAAGGAGAGACGACATATTTATTTCATTTTAAGCAGATTGGCTAAGCATAGCAAAATGTTTTTATTCTTGCACTGATTAAGTTATAACTAGCAAGAGTCTATTCCCAGTTCAGCCTCATCATGAACGTATTTGGGCCAAAATATTGGTCCCGTTTTCTATTAGTTTAAAAAATGGAGCTGGAAGTAAGACACCTCTCACCTTCTGTGAAGTCTAAAGAATGAGTGAATCTACCATGTAAGTACATAATTCATTTTCTGACCAGTGTCACTTCACTCACCGGGTAGCGAGTCGATCCTTTCCTACCCATGTTGCCCTTGCTTTTCGGCTTGGTAATCCTTACAGTGGAACAGCTGAAGCAAGTGTTCCCAAAATAATATATATAGTCGAACATTAGCACATCCTGAGCGTGTTCCTGACATTGCACATCTTAAGCATTCTTTGTTAACACATCAATGTGAAAAAAGGGTCGCTACAAGCATATACAAGTCAGTCATGCATTGTGTCCAGAGAGTCAGCTGGGCCCTAAATTCATGAAGGTCAATGGCTTTATTTCACTTGTGAATTCTTTATTATTCCAGAGTCCTTATTCTTTGTGCAAGTATATTCCAAAGATAGTGTCTCGGTACTCAATAGGAGCTTCACCCGGAAGGCTTTTGGTTAAGAGATTCTTATTAGTTGAGGAGTTGTCTTTGATCCGATGTTTCTCCTTTGGTTACATAATCTGAGTTAGGATTGTGTTTAAGTCCCAAGACAATTGATCTCCTGTTGTGAAATGCAAAGGTCTTTGAAGGATATTCTTCATGCCACTGGTAAACCATAGCAAGTTTTTTTTCAATGTGGGTGATGTGGTCCCATCAATGTACGTTGACTGATCTGGCAGCCGCTTTCTAGAATCTTTGTAGCTTGCAGTTTGCATAGTTTGGACAGCAAATCTCTAGGGCCAGTGATGCCTGCATGGTTCCTGAAAGTCCTAGGTATGGGAAGTTACCTCAAAGTATTATCACTGTATAGAATGATTCTCTCGTCACATTTACGATATGGGATTAAAGTGAGATTTTCAAGCCCAGGATCATGCCAAGGTTTATACTTCACTCAATGTCACCGAAGTATTCACAGGTGAGTGCTTTGAGTAATTCAGTTTTTGAGGGGTTTAGTTTGAGGTGATCTTCAAGCACCTGTTTTTCTATGGCTACTAAACCTTCTAGTGACTCTAGGTATGTGTTTTAATTTTACCTATAGCTGTAGTATTTTATGCATATGCAATAACTGATTATTAATGTTGTAAATATAGGTCGTTTTAGCTGTCAAACTTCTGCAATTCAAAATATATTTTAAAATTAATGTAATTGTTTAAAGTGCAAATGAGTGCTGTATCTGAAGACAGTGGTGTGGTGGTTTTTAAATATAGACACTTAGGCCCTCATTCTGACCCTGGCGGTCTTTGACCGCCAGGGCGGAGGACCGCGGGAGCACCGCCGACAAGCCGGCGGTGCTTCAATGGGGATTCCGACCGCGGCGGTAAAGCCGCGGTCGGACCGGCACCACTGGCGGGGTCCCGCCAGTGTACCGCGGCCCCATTGAATCCTCCGCGGCGGCGCAGCTTGCTGCACCGCCGCGGGGATTCTGACCCCCCCTACCGCCATCCAGATCCCGGCGGTCGGACCGCCGAGATCCGGATGGCGGTAGGGGGGGTCGCGGGGCCCCTGGGGGCCCCTGCAGTGCCCATGCCACTGGCATGGGCATTGCAGGGGCCCCCGTAAGAGGGCCCCTAAATGTATTTCACTGTCTGCTGCGCAGACAGTGAAATACGCGACGGGTGCAACTGCACCCGTCGCATAGCTTCCACTCCGCCGGCTCGATTCCGAGCCGGCTTCATCGTGGAAGCCTCTTTCCCGCTGGGCTGGCTGGCGGTCTGAAGGAGACCGCCCGCCAGCCCAGCGGGAAAGTCAGAATTACCGCCGCGGTCTTTCGACCGCGGAACGGTAACCTGACGGCGGGACTTTGGCGGGCGGCCTCCGCCGCCCGCCAAGGTCAGAATGAGGGCCTTAGTGATGTCAGTATATTGCCAAGGTAGTGTTCTTGCTCCACATCTCACTTCCCTTTTTATTTCCCAAATGAAATCTCAGCATTTTTAAAAATAAGCTGACAAACTGTTTCTCTTCTCTTTTTGTATTCTAGTCAAATATGACCTAAACAACCCAGCGAAACATGCCAGGCTAGATTTACTCAACAACATCGCAACAGGTTTGGTGTTCATTATTGTGGTAGTGAACGTCTTTGTCACTGCATTTGGTGTGCAGAAGCCATCTTTGGAGAGTTCCACAAAGCAGTAGTACTCTTAAAGGTGAGTTTCCTTTAATCTAACTTTAAAGACTGTGGCGGGGAATTTGTTAATTTTCAATATTTTTTAAATTTGTCTTGTGACAACACCTGAGATTGTTTATACGCGTGATACATCTAGAGAAAGTGCATTGGAATACAACTCGTTACCTTCTACTCATTCAACTAGAATCACAGTCTTTTAGCCCCCTTCTATTAAAGTTTTGTTTGTGTAGACATTTTAAAACAATCAGGTGATTTTATTTTAAAGAGGAAAGTGTAAGACTATTACTTTTTTGTGCAGCAATGATCCAGGAGGAGCAGGCATATTAAACTCCAACAAGGATAGTCTCCAGTTCATAAAAAATAACATAGACATGTTTAGTATCTGAGAACAAGTGAAGCCAAGCCACTCCCAAAGTAGAGTCCAATGAAGTCTCAGTGTCCAGGACAAAAACACCATATATTTTAAGTAGGAAAACCCTCACCCATCCATAGGTGGCATGCTTCATAAGAGGGTTCCCCTCACAGCCTTAGCAGAAACCAGCAATGTGGGCTACAACTCTCCACAATGTAGGTGGGAGCGTTTACTAGATTAGAATGAAGCGTGTAAGGGTGCTATGTGAGCTGCAAAGTGTGGGAGCGGGTTGCAGAGTGTCTTGTGGTGATAGAGTAAGGTTAAAACTGCCTCTTGGTGGTCTAAAATATTTTATACATATTCCCGTGGGATAGAGATGTAACTGTGAGTGAGGAATTCACCCAATTGTTTGAAGAGGATCCACATGGTTCTACCTGCTTTTTGTCACTCTGCCATTTATGTGGTGGTGAAATGGAAATAAAAATATAAAGTATGACCAGTGGGCCAAACTAGGTTGTATCCTCCGTGGTTGCCGCCTGTAACATATTACAAAAACAGTAGAAAGGGACAAGTGAAAATTTATAAGATGTCCAAATATTTGTGCTTTGCTAGAAGACGTGATTCATAGTGTCTAACTCTCACAAATTTACTGGAAAAACATACGCTATGGGTGAGCAAAGTGATCATTGCAAACCAAACGTGGTCAGTGAAATGCCTGACACAGGCCAAAACTTATACTTACCCACAGTGGCTGGGTCAAGTGCGTCAACTCAAATCATCCGGTCAGCGCAAAAGACGGGGATGTGGCTGTGATTATGAAACACAGTACAATATAGGGTTAAGAAGAAAAATCTGGTGAGTCATGTTTTAGCAGTGGAGATAATGTATAAAAACATGCATTGTGGAGAGAATCACATAGGATGAAATGATTAGAGCAATCATAGTGAAGATTTAATACTGTAATATTTTGCATGTATATCCTTAGAAGGTTTTATAGGAATATGAGTCAGTGGATTACTTGGAAAGAGGCAGGATTCCTTATTACACCGGACCCTAGGACTCTGTACTTTTACATTCTGCCAGAGATTCACAAACCACAATGCCCAGCATTAGGGAGACCCATCGTAACCAGGATTGGTTTCATTTTGTAACCTTTTTCCTAGTTTACAGATAGCTCAAATAAAAGAGATTTGAAGGCCTCTGGCTAAAATATTTGCATCTCGTCATCTTTTCTATCCTTTTTTTTTTTATAACCTGTTAGATATTCCCGTAAGCCCTTAGAGATCTCCAAACTGTGTTTTGAACAAAAATATATGTATTCAAAATTAGAAAAAAATAAAGAATTTTCTATCTTGTTTTTAATTTACATTTTTTAGATAAAGATTGCACATTTAATGCCACCAACCCTAAATTTAGAAAAGTGCTTGAGATTTATTATATGGCTTTTTTTACATCTTTTATGACAATGCAGCTGTCTCATAGAGCTTTTGTCAGTGCTCTAAAAATGTTTATAGAGTGGACTTCAGAGGCTTAGTACTCCTTCATTACATACTATTGCTGTTAGTTCATCATTCCTCTCATAGGGAACGCCTCCAAAGCAGTGCGTATGTTGCATTTTTTCAGCTAGTAGTAGGGACTGTTTGTTGAAAGCAGATGTTTTTTTGTAAAAAGGTAGATCCTTAAACATGGCAAGGTCTGCATTGTAAGCAAATGTGCACTCGAAGTACGTTCAAAATAAAAAATCTATTCGAATATTGTATATTATGGGTGGTAGAAGGAATATCAATTAGTTTCTTAAAAAAATAAAACCTCACCATCAGTGGTGTAACACAACTTGAGGGGCGCCCCCCTGCAAACTACCTTGAGGGGACCCCCTCACTCCCTCGAACCAGTCAGGGACCTGTCCCCCAGGCACAGTGTACTGTGCTGATGGGGCCCCCAGGAGCTTGGGGTGCCATCCCGCACAGAGGAGGCCCCTCCCTAGCAGTCCACATCTCCGCGACAGCTCTGACCTGTGGGTAATATCGTGAGATACTATGGGCCTTTCCAGTGTCCTCTGGCTATTTTTTAAACACAACCCTTATAAATCATGCTGCTAGGGAGAGAAACATATATTCGAATTGATATTTTTAACTTTTTTAACTTTTAGTACTTTTACTGTTGACTTCTTGTCTCACACATATGCAGCTTTATCATATAAGTACAACAGGAGATGCTCTGTAAACCCCCAAAAAACAAGAGACGCATATAGAAAAATACAACAGGACACAAGCAGTATAATTATATGAAAAGTATTTAGTTAAGTTGCAAGACACAAAGGTTATGACAAACACATGATTAAATCACCAAACACTCTGCCTTATGGAAAATATATACTTTTATATATGAATGAAAAATAAAAAACATCCACAGTGATAAGAATGGTGGTCCTTAGTGCTTCAGTGATAACGCAGTGAACAGAGTGCAGTCAAACGTGTGTATAAAAGGAAACGGTTAAGAGATGGATAAAAGATGTTAGGACCTCGGTAACAAATAAAGCATTCTCAGGTTACAGTGTAATTTTTTAATAGCCAATAAACCTTATTGTTGAGGTTTTGATCTTGGATGAATAATTGGATCTTCATCATGACGAGGAGATAAAAGGGAGTCTTAGCACTAGAAGTCTGAAGAAAAGGAATCAAGAATAAGGGCCTTATTTAGATCTTGGCGGTAACGGTCCTGCCACTGATTGTCTACTGGAAAACCAGTCCGCAGCTTAGGCAGTCCTCCTGTCTGATTTAGATATTGGTGGGACCATAGGCGAAAGAGTGCCTGAGTCCCGCTGACTCCGCCAAGAATCTCCAACTGCCTCAATGGGAGTCTTGGAATTGGAGAGGATGCCGGGACTCCAGCCACCTTTACCGCCAAGCTGATTTGGATGTGCCTTCCCGCACAACCATCAACCTTCACACCTGAGTTGGCGGATTGGGGGGAAATTGAGGTAAAAACCTACCTTTTTTCCCCATCCTGCTTCCATTTTCGACTGCACATGACTAAACAACACCTTCAGTTGCTGCTGCCACTGGACCATGAAGAAAACACGACTCCCCCTCATTGCCGGTCTGACAGATAAGTAATACGGATTGGCTGTGTACATTGCGTGGTCACCGCATATGGACACGGGACCACTGCAGTCATATACATGACACAGTAATTTTTTGAAGTACTTTGACATGCATATGTTGGGAACACATTTGTGTGCAACATGGCTGGGGACATACTGGTACATGACCGCTACAGCACACATACACAACTGTCATTGTGGTGTCAGTATTCGTTGTGTCAGTGTTAGACCTGACAGCCTTAGGGTAGTCACCCCTAACGTTTTGCCTGCCTTCCTCCACTTTTTGAACACTGTTTTTGCTGGCTTTTAGACTCTGCGCACTTTACCACTGCTAACCAGTGCTAAAGTGCATATGCTCTCTCCCTTAAAACATGGTAACCTGGAATCATACCTGATTGGACTATTAATTTACTTATAAGTCCCTAGTAAGGTGCACTCCCTGTGCATAGGGCTGGTAGATTAAATGCTACTAGTGGGCCTGCAGCACTGGTTGTGCCACCCACTTAAGTAGCCCCTTTTCCTTGTCTCAGGCCTGCCATTGCAAGGCCTGTGTGTGCAGTTTCACTGTCACCTCGACTTGACATGTAAAAGTACTTGCCAAGCCTAAACCTCCCCTTTCTCCACATATAAGTCACCTCTAATGTGTGCCCTAGGTAACCCCTAGAGCAGGGTGCTGTGTGGGTGAAAGGCAGGACATGTACCTGTGTAGTTTACCTGTCCTGGTAGTGTAAAACTCCTAAATTCGTTTTTGCACTACTGTGAGGCCTGCTCCCTTCATAGGTTAACATCGGGGCTGCCCTCATACAGTATTGAAGTGGTAGCTGCTGATCTGAAAGGAGTAGGAAGGTCATATTTAGTATGGCCAGAATGGTAATATAAAATCCTGCTGACTGGTGAAGTTGGATTTAATATTACTATTCTAGAAATGCCACTTTTAGAAAGTGAGCATTTCTTTGCACTTAAATCTTTCTGTGCCTTACAATCCACGTCTGGCTGGGCTTAGTTGACAGCTCCTTGTGCATCCAGTCAGACACACCCCAAACACAGGGTACTCAGCCTCACTTGCATACATCTGCATTTTGAATGGGTCTTGCTGGGCTGGGAGGGTGGAGGGCCTGCTCTCACACAAAGGACTGCCACACCCCCTACTGGGACCCTGGCAGACAGGATTGAACTGAAAGGGGACCTGGTGCACTTCTTAGCCACTCTTTGAAGTCTCCCCCACTTCAAAGGCACATTTGGGTATAAAACAGGGCCTCTGCCCTACCTCATCAGACACTTGCTGGAGAAGAAACCTGAACCAGAAACTACATCCTGCCAAGAAGAACTGCCTGGCTGCTCAAAGGACTCACCTGTCTGCTTTCTACAAAGGACTGCTGCCTTGCTGTTGGCCTGCTGCCTTGCTGAACTCTTGTCTGGCTGTGAAAGTGCTCTCCAAGGGCTTGGATAGAGCTTGCCTCCTGTTCCCTGAAGTCTCAGGACCAAAAAGACTTCTCTTTTTCACTTGGACGCTCCGTACGCCGAAAATTTCGACGCACAGCTTGTTCCGCGGCGAGAAAAACGCCGCACACCGACGCTGATCGACGCGACGCTCTTGGGACGATCGGAAATCCGACGCACGGCTTCGCAAGGACAACGCCGCCCGACCTCTAGAGGAGAAATCGACGCGACGCCTGCCGTGAGATCGTAATTTCGACGCGCAGCCGGAAAGCAAGCAGGAAAATCCACGCAGAGACCCGGGACATCTGGTAATCCCCGCGACCCACAGAAAGAGACTGTCCGCGCGCCGGAAAACGATGCACGACTTCCCCGCGTGGAAAATAACGACGCAAGTCCGTGTGTGCTGGGGAGAAATCGACGCACACACCCTTTTTCCACGCACCTCTTCCTTTGTGGCCCTCTGAGGAGATTTTTCCACTCCAAACCAGGTACTTGTGCTTGAAAGAGACTTTGTTTATATTCTAAAGACTTAAGACACTTTGGGGGTCATTCCGACCCTGGCGGTTGACTACCGCCAGGGCCGGGGACCGCGGATGCACCGCCAACAGGCTGCCGGTGCATCCATGGGCATTCTGACCTCGGCGGTACAGCCGCGGTCAGAAACGGGAATCCGGCGGTGTCCCGCCGGTTTCCCGCTGCCCTAGGGAATCCTCAGCGCCGCCATGGGGATTCCGACCCCCTTACCGCCAGCCTGGTTCTGGCGGTTTTGACCGCCAGAACCTGCCTGGCGGTAACGGGTGTCGTGGGGCCCCTGGGGGCCCCTGCAGTGCCCATGCCAATGGCATGGGCACTGCAGGGGCCCCCTAACAGGGCCCCACTAAGATTTTCAGTGTCTGCATAGCAGACACTGAAAATCGCGACGGGTGCAACTGCACCCGTCGCACCCTTCCCACTCCGCCGGCTCCATTCGGAGCCGGCATCCTCGTGGGAAGGGGTTTCCCGCTGGGCGGGCGGCCAGCGGGAAACTCAGAATAACCACGGCGGTCTTTTGACCGCGCAGCGGTATTCTGGCGGTTCCCGCTTGGCGGGCGGCTCCCGCCGCCCGCCTAGCTCAGAATCACCCCCTTTATATCACTTGTCAGTGATATCTCTACAATTTTCCATTGCAACTTTATTCTTTTGACCTACAATTATCCCGATAAATATTCTATATTTTTCTAAACACTGTGGGGGTGATTCTGACCCCGGCGGTCTTAGACCGCCGGGGCCAGGGTCGGCGGGAGCACCGCCGACAGGCCGGCGGTGCCCCGCAGGGCATTCTGACCGCGGCGGTAAAGCCGCGGTCAGACCGGCAACACTGGCGGTCTCCCGCCAGTGTACCGCTGCCCTGTTGAATCCTCCAAGGCGGCGCAGCTAGCTGCGCCGCCGAGGGGATTCCGACCCCCCCTACCGCCATCCAGTTCCCGGCGGTCCGCCGTAAGAGGGCCCCTACAAGTATTTCACTGTCTGCTTGGCAGACAGTGAAATACGCGACGGGTGCAAATGCACCCGTCGCACCTTCCCACTCCGCCGGCTCGATTACGAGCCGGCATCCTCGTGGGAAGGTCGTTTTCCCCTGGGCTGGCGGGCGGCCTTTTGGCGGCCGCCCGCCAGCCCAGGGGAAAACTTGAAATACCCGCCGCGGTCTTTTGACCGCGGCGCGGTATTTTGGAGGGCGGAATTCTGGCGGGCGGCCTCCGCCGCCCGCCAGAATCAGAATCACCCCCCGTGTGGTGTATTTTTGTGGTGCTATATGGTGGTATTGCATGATTTATTGCACAAATACTTTACACATTGCCTTCTAAGTTAAGCCTGACTGCTCGTGCCAAGCTACCAGAGGGTGGGCACAGGATAATCTTGGATTGTGTGTGACTTACCCTGACTAGAGTGAGGGCTTTTGCTTGGACAGGGGGTAACCTGACTGCCAACCAAAAACCCCATTTCTAACATTGGTGATCAGCGGTGAGGATAGGACTTGTATTTGTGCAGTGACATACAGTAGCTAAGTATTTCACTACCTACCCACAGTTGAAGGTCAACTTGGTTTTTATCTCTTTTTGCAAATCCGTTTTTTTTCCTGACAATTTTCAAAAACCAAATCCTCACTCAGCATGTCTCTGACTGGGTCTCAGACAGGGGACTTTGACCTAGTCCAGTTGGATACATATACGGTCAAACAACTAAGAGGATTCTGCAGGGCAATGAGGGTACCCACCCAAGGGGCCTCCAGAAAGGAGGACTTTCAAGTGGCGCTGAGGGCCTGGGCAGAAGCCCATTTAAAGGATGATGAGGAAGAGGAGCCAGAAAATGGCCCCTCAGAGGAATTTTCACTATCGGTGGATGGTGTTACCACTGCAATTGTGCCCCCTTCCAGACCAGGGAGCAGTGTCTCTGTGCAAAGCCTGACCGCAGAGGAAAGGAGAGAAGAAAGGGAGTTCCAATTGCAAATGGCAAAACTGAAAATTGAGGCTCAACAGGAGGAGAGAAGGGCAGAAAGAGAAGCCAAGCAAGCTGAGGCTGAAAGAGCAGCCAAACAAATTGAAGCTGAAAGAGAAGCCAAACAAGCTGAAGCTGAGAGAGCAACCAAACAGGTGGAGGCTGAGAGAGCTTTGGCTGAAAATAAACTATTGTTGGCTCATGAACTGAGTCTCAAGGAGCTGGAGATCAAGGCGAGACAGTCTGAATCCAGCAATAATGGTGGCAGCATACTGACAGGACCTGCTGGAGAAAAGAAGGTTCGTATACCCAAAAATGTGGTGCCCAGTTTTGTGGTGGGAGATGACATAGATAAATGGTTAGCTGCTTATGAAGTTGCACTAAGGGCTCATGAGGTTCCTGAAGGGCAATGGGGGGTAGCTATGTGGGGTTATGTACCGCCATTGGGGAGGGATACACTCCTCACATTGGATCAACCTGATCAAAACACATACCCACTTCAGAAAGCCACTTTACTTGCCAAGTTTGGGCTGACCCCTGAGGGATACCGTCAGAGGTTCAGGGACAGCACCAAACAAACCACACAAACATGGGTAGATTTCTTTGACTTCTCCAGTAAGGCACTGAATGGATGGGTGCAGGGCAACAAAGTAGCTGATTATAAAGGTTTATATGACTTGATTCTGAGAGAGCATATGCTTAATACTACTTATACAGAGTTGCGCCAGCACTTAGTGGATAGTAAGCTGACTGATCCCAGGAAGCTTGCTGAGGAGGCGGACCTCTGGGTTAGCACCAGAGTGTCCAAGAAGGTACCTGGGGGGGACTCCCACAAAGGTGATCAGGGTTCCCAACAGAAGAAAGAGGGGGGAGATAAACTTGCAGATAAGGAACTCTCCAAAGGCCCCCAAAAGAATTCCCAGGGAGGGGGTGGCAACCCTTCCTTTTTCAGATTTGGGAAAAAGCCAGGGACATATGACAAGTCAGGGAAATCTAGCCCCAAGTGCATGGAGTGTTACCAGTATGGTCACTATAAAGGCGATCCCCAGTGCCCCAAGAGGGCACCGTCCACTACCGGACAGGCACCTGGGTTGACTAGTGTAGCGCTCGGGGGGGAGATGGACCCAGATAGCTTTGGGGAACAGGTAGAGATTTCCCTAGTGTCCCTGGGAGAAGGAGAAATGGTGCCCAAGGCCCACATGCCCAAAAATACTTCCAAGTACCGGCAGTGGGTCACCATTGATGGGCAGAAGGTGGAGGCTCTGCGTGACACCGGAGCCAGTATGAGTACTATCAAGAGTCA
This sequence comes from Pleurodeles waltl, assembly GCF_031143425.1. Classification (NCBI taxonomy): domain Eukaryota; kingdom Metazoa; phylum Chordata; class Amphibia; order Caudata; family Salamandridae; genus Pleurodeles; species Pleurodeles waltl. Next base: position 135,954,350 of record NC_090448.1, read on the forward strand.
GCTGGTGTCAACAGAGCAGATAGTCCCTAATACATTCCACCAGGTCATAGTCGCTGACAATCGCGAGAGTCACCTACCGGTGGCTCTGGTTCCCTTTGAGTGGGGTGGGGTCTCTGGTACTCTGAAAGTAGCTGTGAGTCCTGCCATGCCTGTAGATTGTCTGTTAGGCAACGATCTTGAGCATACTGCTTGGAAAGAAGTGGAGCTCAAGTCTCACCTGGAAATGTTAGGGTTACCTGAGTGGGTCTGCATGACCACACGGTCCATGGCTGACCGAGAGGGAAGTCAAGGGCGTCTGGAGCCTGGAACGATGACCCAGAGAGCTGCCAAGAGAAGGGACAAGGGGCGCGGGAAACCGGCTCCAGAAGTTCCCGCAGTGGCTGACGGGGCTCCTGAGGAGGAGGCTCCCGAGCCAACTGGGGAAGACATTGCCACCCTAGGTGACTTACCTGAGCTTGCTGGCTGGCAAGTTGAGGGTGGACCCACCAGGGAGGAGTTCTGCAAGGCGCAGAAAGAATGTCCCACTCTGGAAGATCTGAGGAAACAAGCCTCAAACCAGGCGGCAGGTGACGCCTCTGGCGATCACCACCTATATTGGGAGAATGATCTCCTCTACAGTGAGCTTAAGGTTCCGGCCTTTGGGGCAGCACGTACGCTGGTGGTTCCTCAATGTTACCGAACCTTCCTACTGGGTCTGGCTCACGACATTCCCCTGGCAGGACATTTGGGGCAAGGCAAGACCTTTAACAGGCTTGTCACCCACTTTTATTGGCCCAAAATGAGGACACACTCAGATAAGTTCTGCAGATCTTGTCCTACCTGCCAGGCCAGTGGTAAAGCAGGAAAAAGGGTTAAAACCCCCCTGATTCCACTTCCTGTCGTTGGCACCCCCTTTGAAAGGTTGGGCATCGACATTGTTGGTCCCTTGGATCCCAAAACTGCCTTAGGCAACAGGTTCATCCTGGTTTTGGTGGACCATGCCACCCGTTACCCAGAGGCAATCCCTCTGAGGACCGTAACTGGACCGGTGGTGACCTGAACTCTGATGGGGATATTTACCTGTGTGCGATTCCCCAAGGAGATAGTGTCTGACAGAGGCACTAACTTCATGTCTGCATACATGAAGTCTCTGTGGGATGCGTGTGGTGTAACCTACAAGTTCACCACACCCTATCACCCCCAGTCTAATGGTCTTGTGGAGAGATTCAACAAGACCCTGAAAGGCATGATTGGTGGCTTCCCTGAGGCCATGAGGCGTAAGTGGGACGTCCTCTTACCATGCCTTCTCTTTGCTTACAGAGAGGTCCCCCAGAGGGGGGTGGGTTCAGTCCCTTTGAGCTTCTCTATGGGTACCCTGTCAGGGGACCCTTAAGCATTGTCAAGGAGGGATTGGAGAAAGCTCCAAAGGCACCCCCTAAGGACGTGGTCAGCTACATGTTGGCCCTCCGCAACCAGATGACCCGCTTCTGGAAAGAGGCCCAAAGTAACCTTGAGGCCAGTCAAGAGGTAATGAAACACTGGTATGACCAGAAGGCCACCCTGGTAGAGTTTCAACCTGGAGACAAAGTGTGGGTAATGGAGCCAGTAGAGCCCAGAGCTCTCCAGGACCGCTGGTCTGGCCCATTTGAAATAAAGGAGCGGAAAGGGGAGGCCACTTATCTAGTGGACCTCCAAACCCCTAGGAATCCCCTAAGGGTGCTCCATGTGAACCGACTAAAGGCTCATTTTGAGAGGTCGGAGATCAACATGCTTCTGGTCACAGATGAAGGAATGGAAGAGGAGAGTGAACCTCTCCCCGACCTCCTCTCTGCCCAAGAAGGTGATGGGTCAGTAAGCGGGGTCATTCTTTCTGACTCCCTGACTCTAAACCAGAAAGGAGACTGCTATGAACTGTTGGAGCAGTTCTCCCTTACTCCTGGACTGACCCACCTCTGTGTTCATGATATTGACACCGGTGACAGTCTCCCTGTGAAGAACAAAATTTACAGGCTGTCGGATAAGGTGAAGGCCAGCATCAAGGAGGAGGTCTCCAAGATGTTGACTCTAGGGGTTATCGAGAAATCCAGTAGTCCCTGGGCCAGCCCAGTGGTGTTGGTCCCTAAGGCTACTGCCCCAGGTGCGAAGCCAGAACTCCGGTTCTGTGTGGACTACCGGGGTCTCAACTCAGTCACACGGACTGATGCTCACCCCATCCCCCGAGCTGATGAGCTCGTTGACAGGCTAGGCGCTGCCAAGTTCCTGAGTACGTTTGATCTTACTTCAGGGTACTGGCAGATTGCCCTGACTGAGGGGGCTAAAGAAAGATCCGCATTTTCAACCCCTGATGGCCATTACCAGTTCCGGGTTATGCCGTTTGGATTGAAAAATGCCCCCGCCACCTTCCAACGGTTGGTTAACGGGGTCCTAGCTGGCAAGGATGCCTTCTGTGCAGCCTACCTGGATGACATAGCTGTCTACAGTTCCAGCTGGGAGGAACACCTGCTTCACCTCAAGGAGGTGCTTCAGGCCCTGCAACAGGCAACCCTGACCATCAAGGCTAGTAAGTGCCAGATTGGGCAGGGTTCCGTGGTGTACTTGGGACACCTAGTGGGTGGTGGCAAGGTGCAGCCACTCCAGGCCAAGATTTAAACTATCAAGGCCTGGCAACCACCTAGAACGCAGACGGAGGTGAGAGCCTTTTTAGGCCTCACAGGAAACTACCGTAGATTTGTCAAGGGCTATGGTACCATTGTGTCACCCTTGACAGAACTCACTTCCAAGAAACAACCTAGGTTGGTGAATTGGACAGAGGCTTGTCAGAAAGCCTTTGACGCCCTGAAGGAAGCCATGTGCACGTCCCCCGTGCTCAAGGCCCCTGACTACTCCCAGGAATTTATCGTGCAGACAGACGCTTCAGAGCATGGCATAGGGGCAGTTCTAGCACAGCTAAATGAGGAGGGCCTAGACCAACCGGTAGTCTTTATTAGCAGAAGGCTATTACCACGGGAACAGAGGTGGAGTGCTATTGAGAGAGAAGCTTTTGCTATGGTCTGGGCACTGAAGAAGCTAAGACCCTACCTGTTTGGGACTCACTTCCGGGTTCAGACAGACCACAGGCCCCTCAGATGGCTCATGCAGATGAGGGGTGAGAATCCCAAACTCTTGAGGTGGTCCATTTCCCTACAGGGGATGGACTTTACGGTGGAACATCGCCCAGGGGTTGACCACGCCAATGCTGATGGTCTCTCCAGATACTTCCGCCTTAGCGATGAGAGCTCCCAGGAGGTCGGGTAGCTCTCCCCACTTTCAGCTGGGGGGGACACATGTTAGACCTGACAGCCTTAGGGTAGTCACCCCTAACTTTTTGCCTGCCTTCCTCCACTTTTTGGACACTGTTTTTGCTGGCTTTTAGACTCTGCGCACTTTACCACTGCTAACCAGTGCTAAAGTGCATATGCTCTCTCCCTTAAAACATGGTAACCTGGAATCATACCTGATTGGACTATTAATTTACTTATAAGTCCCTAGTAAGGTGCACTCCCTGTGCATAGGGCTGGTAGATTAAATGCTACTAGTGGGCCTGCAGCACTGGTTGTGCCACCCACTTAAGTAGCCCCTTTTCCTTGTTTCAGGCCTGCCATTGCAAGGCCTGTGTGTGCAGTTTCACTGTCACCTCGACTTGACATGTAAAAGTACTTGCCAAGCCTAAACCTCCCCTTTCTCCACATATAAGTCACCTCTAATGTGTGCCCTAGGTAACCCCTAGAGCAGGGTGCTGTGTGGGTGAAAGGCAGGACATGTACCTGTGTAGTTTACCTGTCCTGGTAGTGTAAAACTCCTAAATTTGTTTTTGCACTACTGTGAGGCCTGCTCCCTTCATAGGTTAACATCGGGGCTGCCCTCATACAGTATTGAAGTGGTAGCTGCTGATCTGAAAGGAGTAGGAAGGTCATATTTAGTATGGCCAGAATGGTAATATAAAATCCTGCTGACTGGTGAAGTTGGATTTAATATTACTATTCTAGAAATGCCACTTTTAGAAAGTGAGCATTTCTTTGCACTTAAATCTTTCTGTGCCTTACAATCCACGTCTGGCTGGGCTTAGTTGACAGCTCCTTGTGCATCCAGTCAGACACACCCCAAACACAGGGTACTCAGCCTCACTTGCATACATCTGCATTTTGAATGGGTCTTGCTGGGCTGGGAGGGTGGAGGGCCTGCTCTCACACAAAGGACTGCCACACCCCCTACTGGGACCCTGGCAGACAGGATTGAACTGAAAGGGGACCTGGTGCACTTCTGAGCCACTCTTTGAAGTCTCCCCCACTTCAAAGGCACATTTGGGTATAAAACAGGGCCTCTGCCCTACCTCATCAGACACTTGCTGGAGAAGAAACCTGAACCAGAAACTACATCCTGCCAAGAAGAACTGCCTGGCTGCTCAAAGGACTCACCTGTCTGCTTTCTACAAAGGACTGCTGCCTTGCTGTTGGCCTGCTGCCTTGCTGAACTCTTGTCTGGCTTTGAAAGTGCTCTCTAAGGGCTTGGATAGAGCTTGCCTCCTGTTCCCTGAAGTCTCAGGACCAAAAAGACTTCTCTTTTTCACTTGGACGCTCCGTGCGCCGAAAATGTCGACGCACAGCTTGTTCCGCGGCGAGAAAAACGCTGCACACTGACGCTGATCGACGCAACGCTCTTGGGACGATCGGAAATCCGATGCACGGCTTCGCAAGGACAACGCCGCCCGACCTCTAGAGGAGAAATCGACGCGACGCCTGCCGTGAGATCGTAATTTCGACGCGCAGCCCCGCAGAACGACGCGCAGCCGGAAAACAAGCAGGAAAATCCACGCACAGACCCGGGACATCTGATAATCCCCGCGACCCACAGAAAGAGACTGTCCGCGCGCCGGAAAACGACGCACGACTTCCCCGCGTGGAAAATAACGACGCAAGTCCGTGTGTGCTGGGGAGAAATCGACGCACACACCCTTTTTCCACGTACCTCTTCCTTTGTGGCCCTCTGAGGAGATTTTTCCACTCCAAACCAGGTACTTGTGCTTGAAAGAGACTTTGTTTATATTCTACAGACTTAAGACACTTTATATCACTTTTCAGTGATATCTCTACAATTTTCCATTGCAACTTTATTCTTTTGACCTACAATTATCCCGATAAATATTCTATATTTTTCTAAACACTGTGTGGTGTATTTTTGTGGTGCTATATGGTGGTATTGCATGATTTATTGCACAAATACTTTACACATTGCCTTCTAAGTTAAGCCTGACTGCTCGTGCCAAGCTACCAGAGGGTGGGCACAGGATAATCTTGGTTTGTGTGTGACTTACCCTGACTAGAGTGAGGGCTTTTGCTTGGACAGGGGGTAACCTGACTGCCAACCAAAAACCCCATTTCTAACAGTCAGTATTCATTGCTAAATGACTGCTGACACCACAGTGACCTTGCATTCACACGTGACGACTATTTCCATGTGTGCACATTGCAAGGGAACTTGTAACTGTGATGTTGCGCTACCAGTTGTGTATGTGAGTCAGTATGTGTATCTGTGTGTTCGATGCGATGGGATGGTTGAGGCAAGGGGGGCTGGAGTGGGTGATGTGGTGTTGTGTCTTTATATGTGCCATTTGCAAGAGGATTCGATGTTATTGTTTATGTTGTGTTGCTGTGTGTAACATTCAAGTGAGTGTTGTGTGGCTGTTGTGATGTGTGTAGTTATGCTTGTGTGTGAGTGTGTTTGTGTAGATGAATGTGTAGTTCTGTTGATTGTTGTGGTTGTGCCATGTATGAGAGCATGTCTGTGTTTTGTGTCATGGTTTTATGGCAATGTGTGTTTCCAGCATGTTGTGTTGTGTTGTGGTGGAATGGCAATAGATATAAGTGTGCATGCATTGTTTTGTGTAGTGTTTAGTGTATGGGGACAGATATGGCCAAGGTACAATGTCTATGGGTATGTGTGTGTATGTGACCTACCTCTATCCCATGGCCAGTGCCATTGTCTGATGTCCATTGGGTCCAGCGACAGTCTCCCTCCATCAGAAATGTGTCACCAGTACACCCCCTGCAGGACTGTAAAATCTAAATGGGCTCAGCAGGAACCCACCAGCCTGATGACTAGGAAGAGCACTCCGTTTTGGCGGTCTTCGGCTCAGAGGCAATAGAGCTTAATAAGGTGGGAGGAACACCGTTGCTTGATGGTCTTTTCGGGTCCATTGCTGCTGCTGATTGCTGGTAAGACCGCCAAGATCTAAAGCCCTTAGTTAGTGAAATAGGAGTAGTGATTAAGGTATCACCCTCAAGTGAGATACAGGTACAAAAATGTGACAGGGATATTTACAGTTTGAGAGCTAATTCAAAGGTATGCCTTAAGCTTGATTAAGGAACAAACTTTGTTTATTAATAAGGGCAAAAGGGATGATACAAAAGGGCCAAAATTAAAACTCAAATGATGCTTGCCATAAAGCTTGTGGTGTTGCCCACTGGAATCCCGTTATGACCCCCCAGTGTTGAGTCTGATAATTATACAGGGTTGTAATACAGTCGAAGAACAGTCAAGAATGATCCATGTGGGACAGTAATTAATACTGCAAAAGGAAGAAATAAATCAATTAAAATGTTAAAGAAGACTTCAAATTGTGAATTTAATGATAAAGAGGAGTCAGGCTGCTGTCTGTAAAGTTGTCAGAAACACACCATGTGAAGTAATAAATAAGCACAGCATTAAAAATGCATGAAACAGGAAACCTGGGGCTCAGGTGTACCTGAATGAGGCTAAGCATCAGAATCAATGAAGGATGCCACAAAAAGGTTTGAGAGAGGTTAGCGTTCTACAGGGCCATAAATATCAATTTGCAAATTACTTTTTAATGTATGAGCGGGAAAGACAATATAAAATGAGAGGACTATCAGTAACAGGACACTAAGCTCAGTCATTGCTTTAGGCAGACAGCAGCTAGGACATTAGCCTGATAAAATGAGTAGCCCTCTTCTGAGGGAACACTAACAGTGTTAGCTAGTGAGCCTGTTGTTTAGTATTTCTTGAAAAGGCTGTTAACCCTTACAAGTTTCATGGTTCATCAATGGTTTCCTCCTCACTATGACTTAGTCATCAGTCCGTAGTGGGCTTCAGTGGGAGTTCCTTACAATATATTTTGGGTTGAATGGTAATTCTTAAACCCTGAGCGAATGATTCACTCAGTTGATATGTGAGAGACGTTATTACTGTCAGTTCTCTTGCTCAGTGGTGGTCAAATAGGAAGTGACTACAAGTTACTAACATGTGTAGAGGCTGGTATAATACAGTCAGTATTTTGATCCCAACCTTGCTATTACATGGTTAAAAATGACAATGAAAAGGGTATTGTCTTATGCATCATCAATGGTGTTACTTACATGTTTCTACACACAGTAAAGTCCTACACAGGATAAAGGCATTTGGCGGGGCAAGCCCTTACACAAACTAGCTACTGCTTGACCTTCCAAGAAAACAAAATGGAACATCAGCCTTCATATACCTGCCATATGCTTAATGTAATGTTTAAAGTCCAGAACTACAGGTATTTCTCTTAGAAATATGTGTGTTTTCGGGTTTTGGCCATTCCTCAATCATTCTTGAAGATCTCAGATCTGAAGTCATTCATTTTTAATCATCTTCAATTTATGACCCATCTAAAAATTTAATCTTTTCCTCAAGTTGAATTCCAAACAGTGTTTCATAAGTACACAGAATATTGCTGTAATATAAAGTATACAAAAGCAGTTGACTCTCCTTTAACTGGATATACTAATAAGCTCAGTCCCTTAATGTGTAAAAGTGATTATCCCATAGGAAAAAAAAATTCTAGACTTCACTTCTTGAAGTGAAGTCCAGTTTTAATTTACATTACAACATGATTTAAGTGAGAAGCTTTGTCTTTGAGTAAAGTCAGGCAAAAGGTAATTGTATGCATACGTTTTGCAGTCGGTCCCCACATATATTTTGCTACTGTGAGCCAATTATAAAATCAGAGGTATGCTAAATAGTTATTTTTATTATTTGCAGTTTTTTCTTTTTGTATGTTAGTTTAACTAACAGTTGATTAGTGTTTTCTTTCTCCATCCATCTTCCCCACTCCTCTGTGGTTGTTCAGGCTAGTAAAACAATGTGTTTACCTTTGAGGCTTGGTTCATGCACCAAGCATAATTGTAGTAAATGCGCTGATAGAAATACAGTATCTACACAGCTGAATATTGCAGTTACATTGTCTTTTATGTTTTAACTGTATTGTTTTATTTTTACTCTATTTCAGGTATTCGTGTTCACTTACGGGATGAAGATAGTTGTGCATTGCCAGTATGACTAAGCAACATGAAGGACTCCCAACTTCTATGTAATTCTGCTATCTCATTTTCTGAAGCTCTACTGTGTTTTGCTGTTGCTCGCGTCCTCTCTTTCAATTGTCAAATACAACGAGAATGTGGATCCCTTATAGTTGCCTTCACGGAATATATTTATTTTAAAAGTGATTAAAAAGTCAGACAGTGGGTTTCTATATGTAGAGCCTCATCTGGCCATCGCTTACTCAACATAACCAACAATAAATATCAACATGCTAATGATCTAAAACAACTTGCATGGCTGGCAGAAGATACTTGGAATTTATCACCTAGTGCGGCCTGCTAAACTGCCCAACGCTGTAAATGGATTGAACCCTCATCTCCACCTTCACAGGATTGAGAAAGTAATTTCAGGATTTGTTGATCCAATATAACAGCAGGGTAGAAAAATCTTCTGTATCATTTTTATATCTACTTCCTTTAACTAGTGCTTTCTGAACAACAAGAAAATACTGAATTTCGAATTCTGCCACCTTACACGTCACTACTACTAACTTTGATTCCATAACAAAAGAAAAGCATATCATGCTTAGGAAACCAGCTGAATTGATTAGACACATAGCTGTATACTTTTTAAATGCCATAACAAAAGGTGTTATTGATAAATGGCTTGATAAATGTTTCTCCAACTGAAACTAATAACGAAATCCTCAGTAAGTGTAAGAGGCAATCAACGACGTCTTGGAAACCTAATTTCAACAAACTTTCTTGCTTGTATTTGAGCATGTTCTACACAGTGAGCACTTCAAATCTAAGACAAGAACAAATAAAAAAATTGGTGATAAACCTTCAGCAAATTCTCCACCGAAAAATGACTATTCAGAACTTAATGGTCAATATTTTCAATTAAAGACATTTCTATTTGTAGATTTTTGTTGCAATTTTACACTTTCTATGTACTGTAACACTGATATCTCGAGATAGCACATTATTCTTTATAGTCAAACTTAGGCGTTAGGAGCGGAATCAAACAAATGAACTTTGAAACTTTCAGGTGAGCTTCATTTGTTGGTTTCTTGGACAGTTTTAATGCAACCTTATTACATTTGTTCATGATGCAAACATTTTAAAACACATTTGTTAAAAAGCAATATACTGTGCTAAGAAAAATACTTTGTTAAACTCAGTATGATAGAACATTTTAAAATAATAGTTTGTGACACTTGTGACGTATGTGTGCAATTACAAGAGTTCCAATCACAGTTTACAAAACTTAGTTTAAGACATCATAGCTATTTCCCAAAACAATTAAGACTTATGATTTTCAAATGTTCTTTTTGTTTCACTTTTCGAATATCACAAGATATTATCCATTAAGAGCAAATGCAAAATGTATTAAAAAAATCTATCTATAATAGAACTGAAATATATATTTTACAAGGGCAATTATTTTATAAAAAAGTATGTGTAGGTCTTAAACTTTTTTTATATATAATTATCTATGCACTTTATAGGCACATCCTATTAGAGCGCAATCACAATGTCTTCCTGCCCTTTCCATTATATCTATGTTTCTTTAAACAACTATTTCAAATGTACAAATGTCTAAGGGGCATATTTCCTGATGTCCCAAACAGCAAGCATTTTTCAATGCACCTATTTCTAAGTGAAGTAGTTTCAATGCAAACTGATATTGAAATAGTTTTACAATGATGTAAGCGAACTAGTGTTTGTCCCAGAGCTAATGTTATCATGTTTGTAAACATGTCAGTACACATGGAACTGCGCCTGACATCATATCTAAATCTGTGAGTGACATTTTCTGCCCATAGAGAGGTGTTGCCCTGAGTGGGTGAGTAAGTGAGTGAGTAGACCCAGAACTAGACATGTTTATACATTTGACTTGCGAAAACAAATGAGCATATCCTGAATAACATTGGTCTTCTGAATCAAGTCAAATTCTAAATGTGCACAATCGAAGATCATCAACTTGGTCTGAAATCTGGTACCATTATTTACATTTCTAATTGATTTTCCTCACACTTTTTGTAACCTAAGACACCAAACCTGTAACTCGCCAGGCACTGAAAATTAAATTAACTGAGTCCATTCCACATTAGTGTTTGCTACTGTAAGTCAAAGATTTAGCTTTGATGAGAAGATACTATGATCTACAACTCTATTGTTTGCAGTCTACAGTCATTAAACAGTGATGGTGAATTAAGTAGAGATCAACATTTGAAAAATGCTGTAATACAAACCTTTCACCCACAAAGTCTCTCTTTCAAGTCCTGGCTTTTTGAGTAGGACATTCAGTTGTCTATGCAGTGACAGAGCAAAAAAAGCAGTTGCTATATTGTGATGCTCATTTACCTTACTACTTACATTTCTGATTCCAATAGTGTTATTTATCTTTTTTTTTTTTTTTTTTAAAGATGCAAACCCTAATCTTTAGTGCCTAACAGTGTAGAATACAGTCAGGTCCAGAAGCCTTTCTCTGGGAACTGGATTGGAGCCCGGTTTTAAGGATCCAGCCCGGCTTCTGTCACTCTCTTGAGCTTGTCACAGCTTATGGCATCAGGCAAAGCAAGAGGAAAGAGAGAGGAGGGTGAAAAAGAGAAAAGCAAAAGCGGGACTTGTTTGAACATTCTTACCAGGGCTGCTTTTGGTTAGCAGTCCTAAGTTGATCACAGTTTACACTGAAGTTTGCCCTAATATCCTTCATCAGTATTACCCTGATTGATGATGGGTGCAGAAAACAGCTAAGGGATGTTATTGAAGAGTGCTTATTTCCTGTCTGTAAATTAATTTGTAATTTTATTTTTGGTGAATTTATTAGCTAGGTATGCCCTACTTTTGGTCATGAGCCTAAGCAAATTTATTTACTGAAAAGTAGGTAATTTCACTGATTGGTTATCTATACAAAGGCCCATATTGATACTTTTTCTTGCACCACCTTTGTGTAATTTTTTACGCAAAAGCAGCGCAAACTTACAAATTACAATTATATTTTCTAAGTTTGCCTCACTTTTGCATCAAAAAATGACGCAAAGGTGGCACAAAAAAAGTATAAATATGGGCCAAAAGTGTTTTGATAATCATAAATATTGAATGGGAAAATATTGTGATCTGAAAAATGTGTTCCTGTTATTTCAATTTGATATACCAGGTAATGAATACAAATTACTGAAAGTTCACAATGTATTCTCCATTTATCTTGTTTTTGATTTGTCTGTTATTTTAATATTGCATTTATTAAAGAAACACATTTCAGTAATGGTTTTTATTAATTGTTTTTGGAGCAGTATTTCTTGTTACTGTAGTAAATAGATACAATTTTTGAAGTATATGCCCATGCTGGTTTTCATGTTTAAACAGGCCAAAAAGTAGGCACAGAATGTAAAACTTTATGCAACTGTTATTAACCATGCTAACTGAGATTATTGTACTCTCGATTTTAATAAATGGACACATTCATTACTGTAAGCCTAGTAGGTTGTAATAGTAACAAGAATAAGGTTTTCAAAAGATGTAGATGAAACTTTAGGAAAATACATTTTTAGCTTGGAACAAAGCCTGTTACTGCAGCCTGCAGCTTGGTGGTCCCGGAGGGGATTACAATTCCCCATCCGCCAGCCTTTCCATGGCTGTAAACACTGCCATGGAAAGGCTGGCAGAATTTAGGGCCCCTGCACTGCCCATGCACAGCCCCATCGCGCATTTCACTGCCCGAATTATGGGCAGTGAAATGAGCGGCGGGTGCTGTCGCACCATACGCACCACAACATTGCCACCGGCCCAATTATGAGCTGCCGTCAATGTTGTGGTGAGTGTTCCGCTGGGCCGCACTGCTAATGTGGCGGGCAAAAGACATCCAGTACTGGCGGTCTTTTGCCTGCAGTGGCTTCAGTCTTTAACCCTGATACTAAGAGGACTTAATAAGATCAGAAGAAAAAGTGTGAATTAATATTACCTCATGGTGGTCATCATTTTATTAGTGACACCCAAATGCAAGTTAGAGCAGCAGGGGAGTTAGTTCAACACGAAATGATGATTAATAAGTATCCTCTTTCCTTAAATGTCTACTCTGGCAGTCAAAAGACTTTCTTCAGGAACTTGTTCCAAAAAAGATTGCACTAAGACTGGAAATCAATTTGCTACATGTCTAATGATGTAGTAATGTGTATCAGAGAAAAGTAGTATTGGTTTAGGGGTCTAATGATTACATTGCAACAGGAGAATGAGTGAACAGATTCATTGCAACCATGTCGTAGCCTTAGAGTCTTGCTCACTCTACAAGCACCAGGACCCATATAGTTGGAGTATGGAGAAGTTGCTGATCTTAAAATAGGTATTGAAAAGGTGTGAATGAATGATAGTATGTGATCTCAGATGCAGAAAGGGTGCACGCCTACTAAGAGACTAGTTGCTGCAGTTATCTGTTGAACAATGTGTGTATACTAAAACATTACAATCTATGGCAATCTCTGAGAATAGACAAAGCCACAATTCTAACAGAATATTTAGGGTGCATGTAAAGACGAGTCTGTGCAATTTCACAAGATACTGAGATAAAAATATTAGCCACACAGTGTGATTGCCATATGATGATGGATATCTTGAAAGAGGCCTTTGAGAGTTGATAGTGGTGGTTAACGATAGTCAGCAGGTTATATCTAATGTGTACACATGTTAGGAGCAGGATGTAAGCTATACCCAAGCATGTAGGTTATTAACAAGCTAGAAAACTTTTACAGCTTCATCAGGAACCAGGCTCTTTTTTGAAAGTGTATTAAAGATAGAAACGCCAGCTTATATAGGTATATCCGATGCATGTTGTCAATTGGATTATAACTGGTGCTTGTAGGGTCAGTTCACAATGTCTCCCAGGGATATCATCAATCAGGCCTCTTGGGCTGGTTTACAATTTAAAGATCCATTCTGTTCTTTGTGAAAAAGGATCAGAGAATCATCTCTTTTTGGAATATTGTCATAGAGTCTTTCTATAGCTGTCCATGCCATTCAGTCTTCTTTATGGACTTCTTCTAGGTAAGGGTGCTGGAGGAATGTTTGCACCAAAACGTGCTTTGATATTCTCAGATCTGAAATTGTATTTTTTGTGTAAACTAGCATGTGCATTTGGAAAATAGATTACATTATGGTTATCACAGTTGGTGTCTATCCATGGTGTATTGAAGCTCAGGCCCATGTTATTTGAGTGTCTGATCAAAGGGCATATTATACAATTTCCACACAGATAATGGCCTGTAACTTCAGGTAGTCCCAACAGAGTAAGTTGTCCAAGTTTGCCTGTGGTTGATTTTGGGTCCATGTACACAAGCATGTCTTTCATATTACATCCATGCCAAATAATGTTTTTCCTAACCTTTATTGCCAGCAGTAAGTGAAATGCTGTTCAATGTTTTATAATAGATTTATAAGTTTAATAGACAAGTCAGAAAAGGTAGTAATGCAGGTTATTCTTGACATGGGCCTTTTGAGTATTTTTTCACCAGTAAATCCCTATGGTTGTTGGGAAAACCTTTCTTATATTACATATCGTATTAGTAGGGTACTGTTTATCTTTGAGGTTTGATGAAATGTTGTCCATCTATTGATGGAATCTGCAACACTCTGCAAACACTGCTAGCCGATCTGCCCTTTGAGCACACTCGGCATGGGCCAGTTTGGAGCTTGGTACCTGCCCAGTTGCAACTAATGGTAAGTAGGTGTCTTCACCTCTGCTTCCTGACAATGTCCCTTCTCCTCATCAAGGCTCCTAGTTTGTTAGGATGTCTTAAATAGAATTTGTATAACAAATGTGGAGTATGAAGATTAGACTCGTGTTTCCATGATTATTGTTCAGGGCTAAACCCATTCCAATCTACTTAATATTGCAATTGTTTCATGGCAATTCTACTTCTAAAACCCTCTGCACCTCTAAGTCACTTTCAGCACTTGATTTAAAGCAAGACGTGTCTTCACAGAACAAGATTTCAACAAAGATATATGAAATATAGGATGAATTCTCATATACTAAGACAATTTAAACCTTAAAGCAATTTATTTACAATTTGGTCAGTAGAATATGGACCCATAAATTTGGTTTGCAACGTAGAGGATTTCTGGTATTTGTGCGATAAAACACACTCCATGGTTTGATAGGAAGTATCTGCATTCACAGGAAAAGAATATTCTGCATGAAGGTGTTGCAAAATAGGGACACTAGAAAAGTGCTATTTTAAAAAAGCAAAAAGCCTGATCTGTCTCATTTGTCTTTGCAAAAACTGCTCTCATTTGTATTAACTTGGTAATGGGTCTTGCGATTTCAAAAAACTGATGATTGACTGTCTCATAAAAGTTAGCAAAGCCTAAAAAGTCTCGACTGTGGTGGCTGTAGAACAGGGTGCACCACAAAATACTAATGATGAAGAGGGGGACAGCTTGTTTCCCCTATGATTTTATTGATGATGCTTGAATTGTTTACTTGCAAAATGCCACGTTTGAGCAGAATTTCAATTACGCCAGAGTAATCGGAGTAATTTCAGTAATTCCATATTACTCTTTCATGCGTAATTATTGATAGTAACATTATTACTTCTGTGTGAGTGTAAGAAATTGGGTCTTTGGTTGGCAGTCAGGTTACCCCCGTCCAAGCAAGGACCCTCACTCTAGTCAGGGTAAGTCACACACAATCCAAATTATCCTGTGCCCACACTCTGGTAGCTTGGCACTGAGCAGTCAGGCTTAACTTAGAAGGCAATGTGTAAAGTATTTGTGCAATAAATCATACAATAACACAATATAGCACCACAAAAATACACCACACAGCGTTAAAAAATAATAATAATATTTATCTGGATATTTGCAGGTCAAAATGATAAAACATGCAATAAGAAAATATAGAAATATCACTGGAAAGTGTCTTAAGTCTTATTAAAAGTAAACAAAGTCTCTTTCAAGCACAAAGTACCTGGTTGGAGTGAAAAATCTCTGCAAAGGGCAGCAGAGGAGGAGATGCGTGGAAAATGGTGTGTGCGTCGGTTTCGCCCCTTCACACACGGACTTGCATCGTTATTTTTCATGCGGGGAAGGCGTTGCATCGATTTCCGGCACGCGGACGGGTCTCCTCTTCAGGTCGCGGGGTTTTCAGATGCCCGGGGTCTGTGCGTGGAATCCTGGGCTTGTTGACCAGCTGTGCGTCGGAAATTTCTCCCTCACGGCAGGCGCTGCATCGATTTCCCCTCTGGAAGTCGGGTGGCGTTGTCCCAGGTCAGCCGTGCGTCGAAGTTCCGGTCGCACCGCCGGCGCCGCATCGATCTTTTCCTTGCGAAGTCGAACGGCGTTGTTCCGGTTCGCCGTGCGGTGAATTTTTCACCGTGGCACAAGCTGTGCGTCTAATTTTTCGCCGCACAAGGTATCCAGTTGCAAGAGAGAAGCCTTTATGGTCCTGGGACTTCAGGGAGCAGGAGGCAAGCTCTATCCAAGCCCTTGGAGAGCACTTCTGCAGCAAAGCAAGAGAGCAGCAAGACAGCAGGGCAACAGCAAGACAGCAGTCCTCTATAGAAAGCAGTCAGGTGAGTCCTTTAGGCAGCCAGGCAGTTCTTCTTGTCAGGGTGCAGGTTCTGGTTCAGGTTCCTTCTCCAGGAAGTGTCTGAGGTGGTAGGGCAGAGGCCCTGCTTATTTCCAAATGTGCCTTTGAAGTGGGGGAGACTTCAAAGAGTGGCTTAGAAATGCACCAGGTCCCCTTTCAGTTCAATCCTGTCTGCCAGGGTCCCAGTAGGGGGTGTGGCAGTCCTTTGTGTGAGAGGAGGCCCTCCACCCTCCCAACACAGGAAGACCCATTCAGAATGCAGATGTATGCAAGTGAGGCTGAGTGCCCTGTGTTTGGGGTGTGCCTGAGTGAATGCACAAGGAGCTGTCAACTAAACCCAGCCAGACGTGGATTGTAAGGCACAGAAAGATTTAAGTGCAGAGAAATGCTCACTTTCTAAAAGTGGCATTTCTAAAATAGTAATATTAAATCCAACTTCACCAGTCAGCAGGATTTTGTATTACCATTCTGACCATACTAGATATGACCTTCCTACTCCTTTCAGATCAGCAGCTACCAATACAGCAATGTATGAGGGCAACCCCAATGTTAGCCTATGAAGGGAGCAGGCCTCACAGTAGTGTAAAAACGAATTTAGGAGTTTTACACTACCAGGACATGTAAACTACACAGGTACATGTCCTGCCTTTTACCCACACAGCACCCTGCTCTAGGGGTTACCTAGGGCACACATTAGAGGTGACTTATATGTAGAGAAAGGGGAGTTTTAGGCTTGGCAAGTACTTTTAAATGCCAAGTCGAGGTGACAGTGAAACTGCACACACAGGCCTTGCAATGGCAGGCCTGAGACAAGGTAAAGGGGGTACTAAAGTGGGCGGCACAACCAGTGCTGCAGGCCCACTAGTAGCATTTAATCTACAGGCCCTGGGCACATATAGTGCATTCTAATAGGGACTTACAAGTAAATCAAATAGTCCAATTGGGTGTGATCCAAGGTTACCATGTTTAAAGGGAGAGAGCATACGCACTTTAGCACTGGTTAGCATTGGTAAAGTGCGCAGAGTCTAAAAACCAGCAAAAACAGTGTCCAAAAAGTGGAGGGAGGCAGGCAAAAAGTTAGGGGTGACCACCCTAAGGCTGTCAGGTCTAACAGTGAATAATTGAGTTGTTTTGGGGAACAAATCATACAATAAGAGCTCATTTTATGAGTGCAAGCGCCTTATTCATGTTCTGCTGTATTTTGCCTTATTTCTTAGAGCAAAATGCATTCTTGCATCCATTTTGGATGGAAGTATGCATTCTGTGCTAAGAAAATAGTGCTAAATGTTTAGGTTTGGCGTAACGCCCACCCCAAAAGCACATTTAGAAAGCATAAGCAGGTGCTTGTGCTTGCTTTTCGTGTTCTTATGCTGCTATTGTGTTGTGCAAAATTCATCCTTCCGCCCATTTTGGATGCAAGGGCACTGTAGTGAATCCTAGTTTGTTTAAATGGGATAACAGGAGTTAGCTTAGCTTTCGCTTGCAGACTCGTGCCCCCGTCACCTAGTGACTTTTAACCTACTTAGCTTGCTCTGTTTAGACCATTTATTTAATGAAATCTTTTTAAATGGCTGCCATGTTTATAATTGGCCTCTTTTGTTTAGAGTTATGTTATCAGTGTCACCTTGCTAAGGCATCAACTCATACAACAAAGACAAACAAACTATATGGGCTCACATTAGAAATTACCGTCCCAAGCATGAGGCGTTATCTATTGTTTTGGAACAACCTACATCAGGGGTCCAAGTAGATCTGTATAAATACATCACAATTTAGACAGATAATCAGAGGGATTCCGACCAGATATTATCACCGCTATCGATGCTGTACGTCGCCTTGATGCTGAACCGGACGTGTTCTGCCGAAGTCTGAGCTGGAGACCTCATTCAAGGTAACCAGGGTTGGGGGCTCCTTCCAGGGACATGGCATTGGCAGATTAGGTTTAACATACCCAGCTCTCCTCTAGGTAGAAGGTTAGGCCTATTATGATAGGGTACACAGACATATGACATGCTTCATGTCTTCCTATGCTATTACAAGATGGTGGGGGTCCTAATAATCATGACCCTCATCTTTACAATTTTATCCCTTTTACTGTTCATTATCCTAATCATTGCAGCCAATATGATTTACTGCGTTATGTTAAATAAAAACTATTGAAACATTACTGCAACTTTGTTATTCCCTGTGTTTGGTTGAGATATAATATATCTGTGAGAAAGGGGTAATCTCCGCTTAACCACGACATTCCCTGAGATGTGATACTTCTGAGTCCATGCGTAAAGGCTGCCACAAATCACCTTCGACTGTTCCGGTTGTTGGTGAGGTACTGCTAGTGAGCCGGAAGTGTTGGGGCTACAGTGGCGATTTGTTGTAGGACAGGCATAGTCACCCACAAACATAAGTAGTCATCCCCAAACCAGCAGTCTTGCCCAGGGCAAGAGTCCAATATACGACAGCACATTTTAACATTAAGAACTACAGATAAATGCAGAATAACTCTTCTTACGTAATTCTGCATAATCTTGCTAATTTATTAGATAATTCTGTGTGCTCATGCTATACAGATTTATGCAAGTTATGTTCACCTCTACAAAACGTCAGTGGGCTTGATACCTCCTCTGAAATAGTGCTTGGCTCACCACGTGGGCCAAGAAGGAGAGTGACTCATTTGCATTGGTGCTTCAGAGGGCAGCTGAGATTCTAGATTTGTAGTTGCCCTCCATTGAGACTAATACAAGTGTTCTGACAGAGATTCTGTAACCTGGAGTGGCAACGTCCGAGATTCTACTCCATTCAGAAGTGCACACATGGATGCCTTGATCGCTATGTTGTCCAAATCACATTCTTGTCCGCCTATCAGTCAGCAAGTAGCCAGGCAGCACAGGCCTGTGCCTGCAGATCTGGACTTTTTCATCAAGCATGCCACTCAAAAGTCTTCTTTCACAGGCTTCAACTAGTAAGGTTGCTCTATATTCATTTCTGGCCAGTACCCAGGGTAGACGATCCAAACTGACTGATCCTTTTGACAAGCAGATGTTTTCTTCTGCTAGCTTTTCAAGACTGTCCATGTATGTTTTTCTGTTAGGCTGCAGTATGCCTTCATTATGGAACACGACTAGTGAGATCTGGATGGCAGTCCTGGGGGACCATAGAGCCTCCCTGGCTCAAATTATTCATAATGAGCAGGATTAAATGAATTAGGCATAGGCACCTTGGATTCCATTGGAAAAGCTGTTGGTACCAGTGTCATGGGTCACAAGCATACCTGGATGAGGATAACTGGGTTTAATTGCAATGTCCATGCATCACTGATAAGAGAAAAGACAGACTCTTTTGCTGAAACAGTTTAAAGACAGTAGGGCTAAAGCACATTCCTTTTCTTTTGACTCCTAAGAAACAATTCCTCCACCAACTCTGCAAGTTTCTGGGCTATTACAGGGGGGCAGTGGCCTCCTTCACAAACAGTATTGCAGCACATAACCCAGTCCTTTTGAGGCATGGATGTGGCACCAACAGAAATCACACAAGACAAAAGGGGCATTAGTCCTCCTACTCCTACCCTGCTAACACAGCCATCAAGTTCCTTTAATATGCCCTCAACAGCTCAAGACAATCTGCTAGGGACAGAATTAATTATTTCCCCTATTGTTGGACATCCATCATGCCTCACAGATAGGTCTCATAGGTTGTTTATAGGGTCTGTGGCCTGTCATTCATTATATCCCCACGCTTATTTCCTTCTGCACAGGAATGAATATCAATGGATCATATGTCCATCTACCTGTAAGAGGTGCATCTCTTGCTGTCCTAACGTTCCACTGAATGAGTGTTAGGCTTGAAGAGGGATTAGGGTTTTTATTCTCAGTACTTGCTCATTCTCAAAAAGGTTGAGGAGCTTAGATCTTTCACCTTTGGCCTGTAAATGCTTTGCTTTCGAAGGAGATCCAAAATGCTCACATTGGCTCTGTACCCTGGACCCAGGTGACTGTATTGGTGTTCTTGCACTTGCCTGAAGTATAATTTCATAAAATCTGTTCTGTTGTTCAAAGTGGGCCAGGAACAATTTTAATCTGCCATGCTTCCCTTCAGCATCAACTCTGCCCCTCTGGGGTTCAAGAAAGTGTTTGCAGTGTTCATTGCATATTTTTAGAGGCCGAGGCCCATATTTATTAATATTTAATGGAAAGCAGCAAGTTGTGCTGTCAGAGGGCAGAAATGCAACATATTAAGCATTACGTGGCACATTCCTGCTCTCTGCCTCCGTTGGCGCACAAACTGATGCCTAGCACCTACGCAGGCATCCTTGCACCATGGTGAAAGTGTGCCTGCATTGTAGGCAGGGTTGTTTTTGAGGAGAAAGGGGAAACTTCCTGCGCAAAAACGATCCTCGGAGGCATTTTCCTCTTTCTATGTGTGCTGCAAGAAAGATGAAATAGCAGGGAAAAATAAAGATATTTCTCCTTGTTGCGTCCCTGGTGGGGGGTGGTGTATAATTCTATACTCATTCCCAGGCCTACCAGTATTGGTAAATCTGGAAATGTGTAAGAATGCATAGGTGGATACATGAATAAACCCCCCCATTCCACCCGTGGCACGTCTGCCTGCCGCAGAGTAATGCAAGATAGCGATTTGCGCAGTCTTGAATTACTGTAGATTTATCAAGCCTCATAGGTGGGCTCGTGTGGCTTGGTAAATCTCATTTAGGTTTTGTGTTGCCCTTGCGTGGTGCAAGGTCTACACAAAACGTTGATAAATATGGGCCCTCCCTTATGCCGATGACTTGGTGCAGAGGGCAGGTTCACCACAGTCAGTGAAGACCACCAATTGAAGACAGTGGAACCCTAAACATCTTTGGGGTTCACCATAAACGTTCACACAGAGATTTCCATACATGGGAACAATACTTGATATGATGAGGTCAAATGCTTTTATTCCACATCAGTGAGTCTGGGACATATGGGCTATGATCCAAATATTTCAAATATCTCTGTAGGGATGGGCCTAAGGCATACAGCCTCATGCATCCTCCTTATCAGCTATGCTAAGTGGCACATGTGGGCACCGCAGTGGAACCAGAAACCCCCAAGCTCCCAGTATCAATGCTTCCTCTCCAACTCCATCCATGTCTCAAAGGAGACAGCCCCCAAGATTGTGGTGGCTGACCAATCCCAATCAGTCCTGCAGAAGGCAGCTTCCACTTCTCCACCCAGATTTCACTATGGTGATGGATGCATCACTAATGGGATGAACAGACATTCATGGGAGGTAAAGATCAGAGTTCGCAAGCCTTCAGCAGAGGGGGGCTGGTGCAAGTATTCACGTTCAGCACTATCACCATGTGGTACTACAACAAGCAGAGCAAGAGCCAAAGGATAGTAAAGCAACTTGAAGTCAACAAATTTACCTGGGCTGATAGGGACATATAGGGGCATATTTAAGAGCCCCTAGCGCCACCGAAGCATGAATTTTTGTGATGCTCCTGTCACGCAATGCCCTGCGCCGCATTTACTAGGTGGCATTAAGCCACTTTTTGTGGCTTAATGCCACCTTGTAAATACGGCCCCTTCACACGCAGCACTTTGCGTGGAAGGGGCGTGCAATAGGTGTTGCCACAGCAACACCAATTTCATTTTGATGCTGCATCAGATTTACGAGTTTTCGTAAACCTAACATAGCACAAAAAGCTAACGCCACTCTAGGGGTGGTGCTAGCAAGGCATAATGAGGAGGAATACTTTTATTCCTCCTCGTTTTTTGCTTTTTCTGTGTGTGCTGCATTCTGCAGCATGCATAGAAAGAGCAAAATGCCAGTAATTATTGTTTATGTGCGAGAAGGAGTCCCTTCCTGCACATAAACAATCATTTCAAATTGACTCTTTGGCACTTCTGTGTGTGCTGCATTCTGCAGCACACATAGAAGGGCCAAATTGCCATTAGTGATTGGTTATGTGCAGAAAGGGACACCTTCCTGCACATAAACAATCAAACTCCTCAATGCATACATTCTTGCACGATGGTTCAGGAATGCCTCCGTTGGCGCTAGGAAGCTCAATTTAGTGCCACCACAGGGGGAAACACAGGGGTGCGCCGTATTCTAATAAATGTGGCGCAGGTCTGCATTTCTAAAGTGCCCGCGCTGCACCACTTTTTAGTAAATCTGGCTTAAATTGATCTAGTATCACCTGAGAGACTTTAGCTTGTCTAAGAGGTCAAGGTGTGTCACTCACCAGCCTGCACCCAGGCCAACCCTAAACACACACAAACAGACCTTTCACATGCCACTCATGCCATTTCTCCTGCACTCACACCAACACCAGCAACACCAGCAAGCACCACAACAACACCAAACCCCCCAATCACCTCAACTGCATCCTCATTAACACCCGCTCTGTCCACAAGCACGCCATCGAGCTTTGGGACCTGCTCACCACAAACTCTCCTGACATTGTCTTCCTCACTGAAACATGGATGAACTCCTCATCAGAACCCGACATCGCCATAGCCATCAAAGAAGGTTACAAAATCACCCGTAGAGACCGCACCAACAAACCAGGAGGAGGTATCGCCATAATACACAAAAACTCCATAAAAATTTCCACCAACACCAACGACACCCTAGACAACTCAGAACACCTACACTTTCAAGTACACATCAACGCCAACACCACCCTAAGAGGAACCCTCATCTACAGACCACCAGGACCCTCCCCCCATTCTGTGGCACCATTGCCGACACTATCAGCTCCCACGCCCTCACCTCCACAGACTACATACTCCTTGGTGACCTTAACTTTCACCTGGAAAGCACCCACGACTGCAACTCCACGGCCCTGCTGGACAACCTCGCAAACCTCGGCCTCAAGCAACTGGTCACCTCACCCAACCACGCAGCAAGACACGCGCTAGATGCCATCTTCACCTCCAGCAGCCACATCACCTTCACTCACACCATTGAACTCCACTGGACTGACCACCACTGCATCCACTTCTCCTTCCTGAAACCTAGCACCCACCACCAACAGCACCCTACACCCTACTGCAAGTGGAACAAGATCTCCAAAGAACACAAGATCTCCAACGTCGCACAAGCTCCACCTCCCAACACCAACGACCCCAACACCGCCGCCCTCAACCTCACACGATGGCTAGAAACTTGCACAGACTCCCTCGCCCCTTTGAAAACAAACAACAACACCTGCACCAACAAGACCGTCCCCTGGTTCACCACAGAATTTCAGTCTTTGAATCGAGAATGCCGAAAAATTGAGAAAGCCTGGTACCAAGAACCCTCAATGAGCAAGTTTTCCGCCCTCAAAACAGCCATGCGCAAACACCACCAACTCATCCAGACCACCAAACTGTCCTTCTACAAAGAACGCATAGACAACAACACACACAGCAGCAAGGAACTTTTTGCCATCATCAAAGAACTCACCAAACCCAAATCCTGCACCATCGACCCTCCACACTCCCAAGACCTCTGCAACTCCCTCTCCAACTACTTCCACTGCAAAACCACAGCCATACACGACAGCTTCACATCATCAGCACCCACCATCACCAACACTGATACAACCAACACCACAACAACCTGCCGCACCAACCTACTGAACACCTGGACCCCAAACAACGACTAAGAAATCGGCAAAACCATGAGCTCCATCCATTCAGGCTCCCCAACAGACCCTTGCCCCCACCACATCTTTAACAAGGCCAGCCAAATCATCGCTCCCCAGCTCCGGGCCGTCATCAACAGTTCCTTCGACACCACAACCTTCACAGATATTTGGAAACACCCCGGAGTCAACGCTCTTCTCAAAAAACCCAAAGCAGACCCTGAAGACCTCACAAACTACCAACCCATTTCTCTTCTCCCCTTCCTCGCAAAGGTCATGGAAAACATAGTAAACATACAACTGTCTCGCTTCCTAGAAGACAACAACATACTCAACGTCTCCCAGTCTGGATTCCGCAAAAACCACAGCACCGAGACCGCCCTCATCGCCTGCACAGACGACATCAGGACCAGACTAAACAAGGGCAAGACCGTCGCCCTCATCCTCCTAGACCTCTCTACAGCTTTTGACACTGTATGCCACCAAACCCTCTGCACACGCCTTTTCGACGCTGGAATTCGCCACAAAGCCCTGGACTGGCTCACATCCTTCCTCTCCGAAAGAACACAAAGAGTTCGCCTCCCTCCTTTCCGGTCTACAGCCACCAAGATCATCTGTGGGGTCCCCCAAGGATCCTCCCTCAGCCTCACCCTCTTCAACATCTACATGGCTCCTCTCGCCAACATCCTCTGCCCCCACGGAATCACCATCATTTCATACGCTGACAACACCCAGCTCATCATCTCCTTCACTAGGAACCCAGCTACCACCAAGAATAACCTGCACGCCAGACTCCTCGACATCACCAACTGGATGACAGAAAGACACCTCAAATTGAACTCAGACAAAACAGAGATCATCATCTTCGGCCCCAACAAGACAGCATGGAACGACTCTTGGTGGCCCACCACCCTCAGACCACCCCCAACACCCACCACCCACGCATGCAACCTTGGCATCATACTGGACTCGTCTCTCTCTATGACCCAGCCATATCATCCTCCTGCTTCAACACCCTTTGCATGCTACACAAGACTTTCAAATGGATTCCTTTGGAAACAAGAACAACAGTCACCCACGCCCTCATAAGCAGCAGACAGGACTACGGCAACGCCCTCTACGCAGAGACCACAGCAAAGCTTCAAAGAAAACTCCAGCGAATTCAGAATGCAGCTGCACGTCTCATCCTCAACCTCCCTCACCACGAACACATACCCACCCACCTCAGATCCCTACACTGGCTGCCCATCAACAAAAGGATCATTTTCAAAATCCTTGTCCACGCTCACAAAGCCCTCCACGACATTGGACCGGCCTACCTCAATGAATGAGTCACCCTTCCACATACCAACTCGACAGCTCCGCCCCGCCGACCTCGCCCTCGCTACAGTAACCCGCATCCAACGCACCACCTACGGCGGCTGATCCTTCTCCCACCTTGCTGCCAAAACCTGGAACTTCCGCCCCACCAACCTACGCAAGACCCAGGCCTTCCTAACCTTCAGAAAGCACCTCAAAACATGGCTTTTCAAGCAGTAACCCCCCTACCCACCGCCTTGAGACCCTACCGGGTGAGCAGTGCGCTTAAGAAATTTATTTGATTGATTCATTGATTAACCAGCGACTCCATAATATATAGAAACTTGACGATCCACCCAAATCTTTTTAGAAAGCTTATTCTTTATTATTGCCACTTGCCTGGCAGTCAACCATAGGTGACAAAGAATGGATCTAGTCCACAAAAGCTCCATTTTATGTTGTGGAGTGGTCACGTAATCCTAGAAACGACAAAGATATTCACAAGTGTCCTATAGGTTAACTCAAATCAGGAAGGCAGAAGGCGACACATTTCTCTGCAGAAAAGACACAGGGAAATGCAGTAAGACGTTGCTTAAGCAGAATAACTACTACACTTATACTGAGTAACGTTGTTGAAAGCAAACTTTTGAATTAAAGTTCGTCACATCTGCTAACAAATTGAAGACCAAATGTTGCTCCGTCCAAGGACCTCGCTGAAGCACCGTAAAATCATACGGAACAACTTCACTGCATATCCCTACCACAACACCAGCGTCCAGCAAACAGTCCAGAATTACTTAGTTGCCTGAAAAAAAACAGCTGATTGTAGTCTCCACTCCTTCCTTATTTCATTGGATCCCCAAGGTCTTGAAATCCTTCCGCTCAAAACTATTCCAAGAAATCCTTCAAGTATAACAACCTCATTGAGGGAACGAATGTGGTGGTCATCCTGTCCTCAGATTGAAATTCGTTGTGTTGATTGTGCATGAAGGAGTACTCACGACCCACCCTTGTCATCTTTTTTCGCACAAGTTCTTGTTCGATGCCGTACTCTATTGTTTGAATTCTTAAACAACATGGACATCATTGGCGCATTTTCCTGCCTGCAATTTATGAATTCAAATATTTCATCATCACAAATGGGACTGCCCACGTCACACTTTGTGTTTTTTACTAAAACATTTTCTTTTGTTTACAATTGACACTTGATCGAGCTCAATATTATTTATGCTGGGAAACATAATTATGCACTGAGTATTCTAACATTTAGCATCAGAATAGCAGGTCCATATAGTGGGGTTATGCTGTTTGTCAACAGCGATAATATTTGCTGGTGCCATATGTTCTGGATTTTCTTCTCATTGCCTCTACCTTTGGTGTTGAAGCGGTGATGAGCCCTCCGGCTGTTGGTTAGGAGCGTCTGCTGATTTAGTTCATTGTGATTTAGGGTTCTTCAAACATGTTATGTTCTGCCCTTGATTCCATACATTATCGGACTACTTTGGGTATGCTCTACCTTTGTATACATTTTTTTCCTCTGCCATGCACCAGATCATGTGTTGAAACCTTCTTCAATCATCAGTGCAAGCACCCTATTTCTTCAATATGCCTCTTTTGCACAAGATTAACCCTTGAGTTATAAATAGCTTCTGGTCACATCTGTGTACTCCCATATGCCAGGAAGCACTGTGGTCGCCCTTGGATCCAGGCAGAATCCCAACACCACCCCCTTTCCTGTTGTTACCCACCTCCAGTACCTCCTAATGATAGGGCAATTCCAAATCATATGCAAGAATGTTTCTCTCTGCCCGTAACACTACAGGCATTTTATCATCCCTTGCTCTTCTAGTTTTCTTAAGCAGGACCCTGGTGTAAAACCTGTGGAGGATCTATAACTGTACTAATCGGAGGCCTGCCATGAGGGAAACCTCCCTTGAAATCCAAGGGCTCCTATCCAGTCACTATCTTTGTTTGGGCCCATACCTTCTACCCACCGGTTTTAAGGCACTTCAATCTTTTCTGTGTATATCATTAAGATGCTGCCTGTATCTGCAATTTGGTACTGAGAAATTTGACCTCCAGTGGTGATTCCTGTAGGTCTCCTACTTCCCCTTTAGCATCTGCCACCAGGGCGTGTTTCAGTGAGCATTTACCTGAACCAAGGTGAGTCATTTATGTCTTATTCTTTTTGCAATTCCTGAAAGGTCATTATGTCCTTGCCATTATTTATGTCTCCTGGTGTGGTTATCCCAATAGTTCCCCAGGCCTTCATGTCTGAAGGGTTGATGTTTGCCTTAGAGCATTACCAAACCACAAGTGTGTTCTATGTTTCAGTTTTAGCTTTCATTGGTTTTCCATGATCATCGGCAAACAGGTTTTCACCAACACTGTTGTTGTAGATGGGAACTTTTCAGGTATCCGTCCACCATATGGAGCACGTAGGAATCCCTTGTTCACTATAACTAACCATTGAAATGGAAAGCTGGGTTGTCTGTTGATGCAAACGTCCAGACATTGTGCTGCCTCATAGTATTTCTTTATGTTGGAAAGTGCTATCACAGTGAAAACTTTTCCATCCTACCCATATCTATATCTCTAGGTATTTAAAATGAATCATTTGACCCTAAGTGAAATGAATAGGGTTGTCTTCAATTTCCAATAATCTATCAGATACAGGTGATATTTTGGCCAGTTAATCCAAAAACTGAAATATCTCCCATAGGTTTCAAATATAAATCTCAACCTATTGCAGGGAGTTAGCAGGCTCTCACAAGTAGTGTAGAATACTGTCTGCATACAGAAATATCATTTAGTGAAAATGTGCTCACCAGTTCTATTGCCTAAGTAGTGCATAGCTGCATCCACTCAGTGAGGCGTTCATTAACAAGGGCAAACAGTACTGGCAAAAATTGGCTTCCCTGCCTGCTGCCCCAGTGTTTAGGAAAGATTAATGATCTTGTGCTGTTAATTTGGTGCTTATACTCTTGGGTCGATGTATAGCACATTTAAGTGCAGCAGCCATCTGTTTGGGAGGAGAGCTCTGAGCACGGGCATGGTTGCAATTTCAAATTAACCACTGGACACTAGCTAGTTTCTTAGGAAACTCCTTTGGCAGATCATTGAGTCAAGGGTCTCCCCTACCTGTATCTGTTGTAGAGCTGTTTCCACCTCCTCCACTGTTATTGGTTCCTCTAGTTCTAGACAAAGCTCAAGTCACAGGATCTGAGTCCTGCAGTCTGTGATAAAACCTACTATCATGTCACCATCACATAGTAGCTCAAATGTCTAAAACATCTAGTAATCATGTACTCACTTTTGTGCTATTTGCTGGTCACTGTGTATCAATACTCCCCTACTGTATTTTATCTTGTCGATATGCTGCTCAATATTGTTTGAGTACTCCTACCATGCTAGAACATTTACACTTTGTTCCCCACATCATGCAACTTTCTTAGTTAGTGGGCATTGACCTTCTCAGAGACTAGTGCTTTGAATTCTTCCATTTTAGTTTGTATGTGCCTTGCTGTTGCATCACCAAATCCATGACATGCATCTCTTTCATTTAGTGTATTTTGCTATTTCATGAACCAACATTTCACGCAGTCTCAGAGATGAGATACCCCTTTACCACCGGATTCTAAAATGTCCACGCTGTTACTGCACTGGATACCGAGCTCTTGTTCATTTAAAGGTATCCCACTATCTTATTTTTAATCTCTTTCAATAGTTCCCCATCCTGAATGTACCATGAATCCAATATTCATTTCCCTTGGTCACTCCTGTGAAGTGAGTATAGTTCCATTATTAACGGAGAATGATTCCCTTTGAAGGTAAGTGCAGTCCCAGTACCTATTAAGACATTGACCTGTTGTGAAGAAGTCATCTATTTTGAAATATGAGTTGTGCGCCCCAGAGTAGAACTTGTAGGCTTTCCAAAGGTGATTCTGAGCTGTCTACATGCCATATATTCTCAGTGTCTGTCCAAATCCCCCCAAGTCTGGAGTGTGTACTACTTCAACTTTGCCCTGGTGTATGTCTTGAGGAGGTCTTTTAGCACTAATTTGAAGGCTACTTCCAAAATCATAATTGCAATTGGAAATTCCAGCAGGAGGGAACCACAGATTTTTTTTAATTGGGGACTGTAGTCATAATGGAATGTACATATTAATGACCAGTATCTTCCTTTCCTCCCAAATTCCCATGATGGCCACATATTTCCCACCTCCAACCAGCCATGTCCTCTCTAAGTGGAATGATAATGACTTCCTAGTAAGAATCACCACTCCTCTGGAACCTAACCTTCGATGACCTATCAGTTGGCAGTTGTTGCCAAACAAATACATCATCTGCAGGAAAACTATTTAAGCCTCGTGCATAGCAATGTATTTCTGGACCAAACCTTTTTTTAAATTTTAATGCCCATTCCATTAACATTCAACTTTGAACAAGTTAAGAATTTCAACATTTAATCACACTATGGGCCTTATTACAACCTTGACGGAGGAGTTTCCCCCATCACAAATGTGACAGATATCCCGTCCATCATATTACAACCCTCATTGAATATAATGGGATCATTATATGGCGGGCGGGATATCCGCCACATTCATGATGGAGGAGACCCCTCCGTCAAGGTCGTATAAGGCCCTATGTGTCATATTCACTTTAAATCTTGATCTACTGTGCCACAGATATAATGTCTGTTAGACTTTTCATCCTTGGCGTGGTCTCCCTTAAACTTTTTGCCTCTGTTTCCCAGGTTGTTGATGTGTGCTGTACTCTGATTTTGCTGTTTTTGTTACTCTGGGCACTTTACCACTGCTAACCAGTGCTAAAGTGCAAGTGCTCCTTTACAAAATGTGTATGTGATTGGTTTATCCATGATTGGTATATTTGATTTACTAGTAAGTCCCTAGTAAAGTGCACTAGAGGTGCCAGGGCCTGTAAATCAAATGCTACTAGTGGGCCTGCAGCACTGGTTGTGCCACCCACATAAGTAGCTCTGTAATCATGACTCAGACCTGACATTGTAGTGTCTGTGTGTGCAGTTTTACCTGTAAATTCAACTTGGCAAGTGTACCCCCTTGCCAGGCCTAAACCTTCCCTTTTCTTACATGTCAGACACCCCTAAGGTAGGCCCTAGGTAGCCACAAGGGCAGTGTGCCGTGTATGGTTAAGGTAGGACATATAGTAATGTGTTTTATATGTCCTGACAGTGAAATATTGCTAAATTCGTTTTTCGCTGTTGCAAGGCATGCCCCTCTCATAGGTTAACATGGGGGCTACCTTTAAATCTGATTAAAGTGTAGATTCCCTTTGGGAGCGGATGGACATGTGGAGTTTG
Organism: Pleurodeles waltl; assembly: GCF_031143425.1. NCBI lineage: Eukaryota > Metazoa > Chordata > Amphibia > Caudata > Salamandridae > Pleurodeles > Pleurodeles waltl. The sequence continues at coordinate 135,984,520 of NC_090448.1, forward strand.
GGGTCTCTGAGCTCACAATTTAAAAATACATCTTTTAGTAAAGTAGATTTTGAGATTGTGCGTTTGAAAATGCCACTTTTAGAAAGTGAGCATTTTCTTGCTTATACCATTTCTGTGACTCTGCCTGTTTGTGGATTCCCTGTCTGGGTCAGTTTGACAGTTGGGCTGGTTGCACCTCACAGTAGACAGTGACACAAAGGGAGCTGGGGTGTAGCCCGCATATCCTGATGAGCCATCTGTGCTAGGAGGGAGGGGAGGCGCGGTCACTCGCACCTGAAAGGGCTGTGCCTGCCCTCACACAATGCAGTCTCCGACCCCCTAGTGAGTGTCTGGGGCCTGGCCTGGGCAAGGCAGTATTTCACATTCCAAAGAGACTTTACTTTGAAGTAGGCCTACTTCAAAGGAGAAACTGGGTATAAGAAGGGCACCCAAAACCACAGATTTTGGAACACTTCTGGAAACAAGAAGGAACCTCTGCCTGGAGAAGAGCTGAGGAGAAGTGCTGCCCTGCCTGTGACTGTGCTTTGTGGAGCTATCCTGCAGTTGCTGCTTCTGCCAGAGTAAGAGCGCAAAGACTGGACTTTGTGTGCCTTCCATCTTGTGAAGAACTCTCCAAGGGCTTGATTTAGAGCTTGCCTCCTGTTGTTTGAAGTCTCAGGGACAACAAAGACTTCTCTCTGCCAGCACCTGGAGTCTCTGGAGAGAGAGTCCTTCTCTGACAAGTGGTGCCCTATCCAGTCCCTGGGCCCTTGAAAGGAAAGCTGGTAGAAATCCAAGGAAATCGACTTCGGACGACTTCGGACCGACGCCGCTGCTGAATCCAGTGATGCCGCCTGCACCCGACGCCGTGACTTTCGCTGGAACGCGACGCTCTTCGCAGGCCCGCCGCCGCTGCAGCCCCGCTGAAGTCCGCGACTCCGTGGAAGTCGCCGCACCACGTCATGGCCGACGCCGTTCGAAGTGCGTGCATTCAACGTTTCGCACAGACGCCGCGATCGGCGCATCGGCTTGTTTTCACTCTTCACGAAAGGTACTGTACTTGGGGGTCTACGCGACTCCGTGTCCGGCGCCGCTGGTGTCGGCTTGTTGGGAACGACTCCGTCACAACGCCGGGTTAACATCTCAACAAAGCATTTTTGTTTCTAAGCGCTATTTTTGAGTTTAATCTTTAAAAATTCGTAACTTGACTTGTGCATGTAGGATTTTTGTCGTTTTGGTCTTGTTTTGTTTAGATAAATATTTCCTATTTTTCTAAACTGGTGTTGTGCCATTTTGTAGTGTTTTACTGTGTGTGTTGGTACAAATACTTTACACCTAGCACTCTGAAGTTAAGCCTACTGCTCTGCCAAGCAACCAAGGGGGTAAGCAGGGGTTAGCTGAGGGTGATTCTCTTTTACCCTGACTAGAGTGAGGGTCCTTGCTTGAACAGGGGGTAACCTGACTGTCAACCAAAGACCCCATTTCTAACAATGTCTCAATAGTATCTGTGAACTAGGTATCGTTGGATGAGGATGGGTGGGTTTCCACCGATCCTTCTCCTCCTCAATCCCAGCCCTGAAGCCGTATTACTGACACTAATCACTAGGAAGGACCTATCATTGACATAACTAATCGGACTAAAGGTCGTACATTTCTCAGTCACCTGGTTCTCCATTCACTTGGCTCATTGTAATTTTCAGTTGTTCTCCACTTTATCCTTCCTTCCCTCTAATGTACTACTTGTAGTTCGTTGCACAAGGATAGTCTTCTTCAAGAGTCGCACACTGGCAGATGATCCTCTCCCTGGAGGTCTTGAGTTTATCTCTGTGGTCGACCTCAGATTTTCTCATCTGTTTTTTCCACCATTAGGAGCTCTACCAGGCCCCTCCAGGGCCTCAACACTCTGGGCCTGATTCTAACTTTGGAGGACGGTGTTAAACCGTCCCAAAAGTGGCGGATATACCACCTACCGTATTACGAGTTCCATAGGATATAATGGACTCGTAATACGGTAGGTGGTATATCCGCCACTTTTGGGACGGTTTAACACCGTCCTCCAAAGTTAGAATCAGGCCCTCTGTCTTAGTTGCTCCAGTGCACTGGTTGTGTTTCCAGCCTTCTCCTTTGCTGTCCCATCTGCATGTCATAGGGCACCAGCCCTCCAGCCAGTCCCATGCTTCCTCTGGGGATACAGGATTTGTCCTCTACCACAATATCCAATTTAGCTGGGTAAAGCATCATGCATGTAATTTATTTATTCATAAAGCTACTTTTACTGCAATAAAACTCCACATCTGCCTTGACACTCTTAGTGTAAAGTGTGAGAAAAACATAACCACAGAGTCTCCATGTGACGTCGCTGTTCCTTTTATTTGGAAGCCTCTAGGAATGCCCCGATCTATGTGAATGAAGCTGCAGGCTATGATGGCATTTGAAAGAGGAGGGCTGGAAGGAGCATCTCTGGTTTCATTTTAGTGGGGGCGCTGGTACTCTGAGGTCCGAAACTACTGAAATGAATTCTGATAGCTCATTAGGTTTCAGGGTGTTAAGCAGCCAGCCTTCAACAAGTGCTTGAGCCTTTCACTCGTTCTTGTATTCCCACTATTCTACATTATTTCATCTTTACATACTCTCCACATCTTTTAGTTGTGGCTGCAATGCAAACTTATCCTGTTTTTCCATCACTTTCTGTCGAGTCTTGATCTTTTTCAGGTTCTACTCATTGCTGTCCACTCTGTCATTGATGTTTTGTGCAGCGGGCATGCAATAGGTTGACATCAAAGGTTACTGCGTAGATCTTGCATTTCAGAGTGCTCTTAGCATTTCTCACCACACTGCCTCCAAACCTTCCATGTGGGCTACTAGTTGCTGTTTGGGTCTGGCGCTTTGTCATCTGTGTTTACATCTGGTGATGCAATTGTGGCATCTGAGGTCTTGTTGCAGAGGAATGCACATATATATCCAGTCTAATGTTGTTGTGCTACAGTCACTCCCTTCTTGCAACCAATATCTTGCCCTTGTGACTGTGAAGCTGTCCCCCTCTCTGTCCAGGGGCTATCTCTAGATAATACAGTGTTTATTGCACCTTTTAGATCTCGTTGTACCCGGATTAGTGCACTATATGTGTGAGGAGGAGTACTCATCATGGCCTACCTAGGAGTGCCCAGTTTAGTGTTCCAGGTGCTCCCACGACTATCTCATTCTCTCTCTCTCCCCTGCATAGTAAGTCCGTTTACCGGTGTTCTCTGTGTTATCTCTTGAAGTGCTCCTTGTTCCCTTCTCATCTCATCCCTATATTATCTTAGATCCATCCCTTATCTTCCCCTGTGTTATTGTCTTCTATCAGACTTCATGTGGCTGTGATGAGCATGCTGTCCCCTTACTGTTCATTGCCCCCCACCCAAGGAGTTGAGGGGGGCACCTTGTGTTACCATTCTTCACCACCAGTGTCATTCTATTCCCACTGGCACCTCAGTCACCATGACATTGTGCCGACCGATGCTTCTGTACATCATTAGTTCTGATCACTATTTGGTGGGGGAGCTTTCTTCCCAGTATTCACCTCGATCCCAACATGTGCCTTGTGCCCTAGACATCACCACAGGACTGAGTAGTCTCCTGGATGAATCAAAAGAGCCTTTGTCTCAATGGATCATAAGCAAATATTGTCAGATGGACTTCCAAAATAACCCAAACCATCTTTGTGACTGGGGAAATGACTGTGGCCCCTCAACTAGCTCGTCAGGCACCTCAGAGTAATCACTACACATGTCAATTTAGTCTTCAGAAACATCAATTACCTAGAGTGTAAACAGACTGAAGCAAAAAATAGTGCATATCTTTCATGAAGCCTTCTAGAGAACTGGACCACTTCACTTAGTCCACCTCTCCTCCATCTGACCAGCTAGACAGCTGGGATTAAAAACAGAACCCCAACTTCCATTCCTAAAAAACATTATAAGACAGGGGAAACACTTTCTGTCACAAAAGAGGAAAACTTTAAAACTCCCTGCCTCAGACCTTTGAGACTCACGTAAGAATTTAGGGGTACATTTATCAAGAAGTCACGCAGCGCAGCAAGTGATCATGCTGCGCTGCGTGACAGGGAGAGGGCAGGTATGCATCGTACCTATCATTATACAGCACATTCCTGCCTTTTCTGAGCACTGGCGCACAATATGCTGCCTAGCATCAATGCAGGCATTGTTGTACCTTGGTGCAAGGGTGCCTGCATTGGAAAAAGGGTTATTTTTGTGCAAGAAGGGACACCTTCCTTCACAAAAACAATCCCCTGAGGCATTGTCCTCATTATTGAAAGAAGATAATTGAAGGAGAAATAAAGATATTTCTTGTTTGTACCCATCACCTGTGCAGGCGTAGCAGTTTTGGCACATTTGCAGGTCTACCTTGTAAATCTGGGAATGCGTCAAAATCCATGGGTGTTGCATAGCAACACCCATGCCACACCCATGGAACACCTCCCTGTGGCAGAATAATGCAATGCAGCAATTTGCATTACTTTGGATTTATCAAGCCACTCAAGGCCACGCAAGGGAGCCTTGCGTGGCTTGATAAATCACATTCTATGGGTTGCATTGCTTTTGAACCCCATTGTGTGGTGCAAAAGTGAAACAACCCTTTGATAAATTTGCCCCTTAACCTCTTTAAGAATAAGGTAAAGTATGAGTGTTTAGGGAACGGTAACTAGAACTAGCAAACCTCCTCCACCATGCTCATTTAGAAAGGATAAGTACCTCTGACTCCATCTGCCACCTCTCACCTCACTCTTCTCCTCCATCCAATGGCCTTTTACAGGTTAGTAATTTTTTTTTAAAGATGTTTTTTATTCAGTCAAATACAAGAACATTAACTTAACATTGCCAGGACAGAGATATGCAGTTGTGAATATATATACATTAAGAATATTGTACTTATAAATGCATATTAAACATGTAAATTAATTAGGCATATACGGCAATACAGTATCAAAGACTCCAAGTTTAAATAAAGAAAGAAGAAAGAGAAAGGGAGAGGGAGAAGAGCTAAAGGGATAGAAAAGGGAATCAAGTGATAGCCATGTGGAGGGAGAGGTAATAAACATTGGTTACAGCGAATGTAAGATGAAATAAGTATATATAAGAAAAAAACAGGAAATATATTGATATTTTTAAAAAGGAGGAGAAAAATCAATTTCCTTCGCAGTGCATGAGAGATAGTTACTCAATGGCAACCATAGCTGATGATGTTTGAAGAAAGTTCCTGTTGAATCAAATCTATGATGATAACATACAGAATTCCACCACTGTCTGAGAGTAATGTTCTCCGAAGATTTCCAGTTAGAAGTAATAATAGAGATTGCAATAGAAAGCAAAAGGTCCACCAATTTTCCAAGAGGCCTGAATGAACTCCAGATATCGTGTACGCCTCCCAAAAACAGTAATTCATATGACATTGGTAAGGAGATCTGAGCTATTGCTGAAATGCGAGACCATATTGAGGACCAAAAGGTAGATAGGGATGGACAAGAAAAAAACATGTGAAAGTCAGTACCCTGCTGAGTGTGGCAGCACCAACAATTATCATTTTGTGCAAGTTTGAGTTTGTAAAGGCGTACAGGATTGTAGAAAAGTCTATTATAAAAAAAATATGGGGTCTGCGTGAGGCTTGCAGTGCGTGCAGTGGAATGTATCTTATACCATATTCTATCCCATAAAAAAGTTGGCCAAACAACACCAAGATCTGATTCCCACAATGTCTCAAAGAGCCCATCTTTTTGGCTTCCGAGAGTATTTGCATCAAGTCAGTAAATTGGAGAAAGAGAATAATAATGCCTCTAGGATGTGCACGAAGGCCAGTTGAAGTCTGTCGACCTAAATGATGTGCCCGTTGGATAGAGAGGGAAGACGTAGAAGGCAAGCAAAGAATTGAAGGTATTGCTGTTTGAAGGAATGCAATCATGTTAGAACCTTCCAAACCTTCTGGAATCCCAAAAAGGCGAAGATTATTTCTCCTATTTCTATTTTCTAAGTTTTCAGTAAGCCTTTTATGTTGAGCTATGTCTTTGGAGATCTGAGGATTGACAGTGTTACAATCTTCAAGGTTACTGACTCTCTGTTCCAGAGTACAAATTTGTTGTTCGTGTTGGGACCATTGCTGCTCAATAGGTTGCAAAGAGGCATTAGTATCCATCATAAAGGGCTTTAATGCACGCAATTCCTCCATGCCATCATCTAGAGTAAGATGTGTAGGTGATTTTGAGGGAGAATCAAGGTCTTTTTTGCGGCACTTGACGGAGGAGGTGTTAGATGGTTATTTCGCAATTACACCAACAGCATGAGATGAAGAGGCGCTATCCTTTAAAAAGTCTGTAGCACTATCCATTGTTAAAGCTGATGGAAGAGAAGATTTAGTTATATGTGTGCGCACCACTCGAAGAGGATTATTAGACTTAGAGGAAGAGTATGACTGGCTTCTCTGAGAATTATGTGGTCTCCCCATAAAAGCCAGCAGCAATTTGGTAATAGGAAGCCAGCAATGTGAGGTGATGATGAAATTATATTAGATGAGAAGCTGGTCTGAGAAGTTTCCAACAACAGAGCAAAATATAATTAAAAATATATACATAGAAAATCCTCAATTATTCTCTCAGAACAGACAGAAAACCACAAGAGCAAAGCACTTTACTGCACATAGTCAAACAATTGGTGACTAGTTTTAAGGGAACCTTCTGAAAAGGAAAAAAAAACCTCCCTCAAAGGAAAGCATTTACCATGTTATGAAGAGCAATTTGAAAGATCTCCTTGACAATAAGAGCTGCCAGTGAATACTGAAAGTTGAAAACCTCAGCTAAATGTGTTTGAAGAGAGAGGTCAAAAGTTCAGCTGGCTGTCAGAAGGTAATAAATATTCCATTGCAGAGGAAATTAGATTCATAGAATGACATCCAGGCAAGCAGTTAAAAGCCAAAAAGAAACATCTCTGTGAAAGTTTAGGTTTGTGCAGAGGCTTATGGAGTGAAATGGAAATGATGCAGATCAATAATTACCTCGCCCTCACATGAAGTCTCTGAAATGACTTCAAAACTTGTTTAAATATGTTGAAGAAATTAATAATTTTGATGTGAAAACATCTCCTTCCTTCCAGGAAATGCTGACCTCCAGCCACGCCCTAGGTTAGTCATTTTGAGGCACATTTATCAAGAAGTCACTAGGTGCAAAAGCAAGTCATCTTGCTGCATAAAAAAATTACCCTATGGCATTTTCCTCTGTCTATTATTGCTGCATTCTGCTGCATGCATAGAAAAAGGAAAATCCTAGGAGAAGTAGATATTTCTCCTCTTTATGCCTCACCTGGTGAGGCATAGCAGTTTGGTGCATTCCCAGGTCTGCCACTTACGTTAAATCTGGGAATGTGTCACAATCCATGGGTACCCCCAGGCACCATATTGGAACACCTCTCTGGGGCAGAGTAATGAAACACAGTGATTTGCACTGTGTTGCATTACTCTGAATTTATGAAGCTACTCATGGCCTGGTGTGGCTTGATAAATTGCATTATAAGGGTTGTGTCCCTCTGCACCCTGTAGCGTGGTGCAAAAGCAACACAGCACTTTCATACATTTGACCATCTGTTAAATTCACTTCAAAGCAGTATTACATTTACATTTGAGATTTGTAAATTAGCATGAAATTGGTAACCTGAGAACAGGAACCATTTGCAGAGGGGTAGCTCTGTAATAAAGGACTTAAAGATCTACCTGCCTCCCTAATTGTGCCATGGATGACTAATAATACAGTGCACCCTGCATGCCCCCTTGATGGTTTCAGCTAGGCATAAGCTGCAAGCTTAGAAAGGGTCCCTCCCTCCCACTAGAGTGGGACTTAATAGGCTTTGGTGTCATCTGTAGCCTGTCCATGGGTGGCTCAACTGGGGCATTTCATTTGTTCTATGCTTCTCGACCATGTGTGTAGGCTCTCCCTGTCCCTTGAGACAATTGGAAATTCCTCATGGATGTCATTTATGGGTGTCTAGGAGTCGTAACTGTGACCCCTGTATTTCCCTTTGCTATTCCTAGCATTGCTGTTGAGACCGCTCCAAAAACAGTTCTACCAGGAAGACAGAACCAACACATCTCTTAAAGAGATGAGATTAGTTTCCATCGTTAGTGTTTCTCTCCAGACTATGCTTAACAAGAAGGCTCCTTTTCAGATGGAGGGGCCTGGGGAGCAGTGGGGAGGAACTGTGCATCAATCACAAGAAGAAAAGGGCGGAATGGACAGGGGCATTGAAAACACATCAGGCTCCAGTACTGACAGCAGTTTGAATGAAAAACAGAGGCAGAACTACAGCAGCCTGCTTTTTTGGGCTGAGAGAAACAGATCTTTTTGGTGAGCTCCTTCAGCGCAGGATCCAGGCTCTGAGCTATATGTACTGGGCCCATTACGAAGTGGTATGAAATAGCAACCTACCTGTACCAGTGTGCAGTTCCAGGCAATGCTCAACCTAATGGAACATAGGAGCCACATAATTAGTTACTTTCACTTTCTCTGCTTTTGTGAATACCACTTGTTTCTGAAGTCTGACAGAAAAGAAAATCTGCTTCACATCCTGGAAGTGGTGGCTGGCGAACAGTTTCATTGTATCTGGATGAAAAGAATTATGTCTGATCAAGAAGATCTAAAACTGGCATATAAATTATTTCAAACCAGGGCCCAAATGTAAGAAGGTCCTATCGCCAACTATCACCACATTAGCGTCATTGTTTTTACGCTAATGTGGCGATATTATGGCAATAATGCCGCACCTGATTTAGAAAGTGGCGCAATGCATGCATTGCGTCACTTTGTAAACCCATGCTCCACATTATGCCTGCATATGAGAATGAGTATGTAACTACTATTTATTCTCTTTGTTATAAGTAAATTAGATTAGATGCTGATAGATTTTTTCTTTAATAGTTGTATTGAATGTTTGTCTTGCGAGTCAAACCATTTCTTTACCTGATATGTATGAAATATTTACCTTCATTGCATTAATAATACATATCATAGTGATCAATATTTGCCTTATTCTTTATTTATTTTCACATATGTTGATGACAATTTACAAAATAACAATTATATTTTAGTTTTAAATTGAATTCTCTTTATTATAATTTCTAATGATGGTACCAAGATTAACAATACTCCCCTCCCCCTAAAACACAGAGATAGAAAATACCAGTCACATCACTCATACGTACATATACCCGCACTCAGACTCACTATTATAAAACCCGTACTATATAAAAAAAAGTCCATAGACAAAAGCTTGACCATTCTGAGGGTTCCTTCTAGGATAACAATCAAATCTAATATAAAATAATGTACAATTTCTCATGTTACAAATCTTGGTATATAGATTTCTCCATTCTAATCAAAATATAAATTACAGCACCAGGCATAACGTATTCAAGAGAGGCGTTCCCCCGACAGGGGCCCCTCAAAAATGGTGCAGTGGAATCTATGAGATTCCAGTGCGCCTGTTTTAGCAGGATTTTTAACGTCTGCACAAAGCAGGCATTAAAAGGAGGCACATCATTATTTTTAATGGTCCTCCATATACATTAGAGGATTAGCGCCAACATTTTTGGCGCTAATCCTGCAAAGTGCAACAATAGCGTAAAAAAATGATGATGCTATCGTCTCTAACCTGTGCCATGGTCCGCAGTATGTTAAATATGGTGCACACATAGTGGCGTTACAGGGGCGTAATGGGCCGCAAGAAAAGTGGCGCTTCTTGACATGAAGCATCACTTTTCTTAAATCTGGGCCCAGGTTTCTAATTATGATTCACCCTCGGGCCGTGTTGGATCAATCTATACACCGAGTACAAATATTAAAAAGGGAGAACTTACTTGAGAAAACCATGACTCTAAAAGGAGGGTTTTCATTTTTAAATATTCCACCAATTAACAGGCTATATATATAAAACATCATAAACAAACAATGGGAAATCTTACACAGTAAGCCAGATTTTAAAGGATTATTTGCTGAAAAAACATTCTTCACACATAAGGGGTCATTCTGACCTTGGCGGTCCATGACCGCCATGGCGGAGGGCGGCGGAAGCACCGCCAACAGGCTGGCGGTGCTTCCTGGGCGATTCTGACCGCGACGGTAAAGCCCCGGTCAGAAACGGGGAGCCGGCGGTTTCCCGCTGGCCCAGGGAATCCGCCATGGCGGCGCTGCTTGCAGCACCGCCATGGGGATTCCGACCGCCTTCCCGCCAGCCTGTTTCTGCCGGTGTCCACCGCCAGAACCAGGATGGCGGGAACGGGTGCCGTGGGGCCCCTGGGGGCCCGTGCACTGCCCATGCCAGCGGCATGGGCAGTGCAGGGGCCCCCTAAAAGGGCCGCACAAAGATTTTCACTGTCTGCTTATCAGACAGTGAAAATCGCGACGGGTGCCACTGCACCCGTCGCACCCCTTCAACTCCGCCGGCTCCATTCCGAGCCGGCTTCATTGTTGAAGGGGCTGTCCCGCTGAGCCGGCTGGCGGTCTTCTGGCGGTCGCCCGCCGGGCCAGCGGGAAAGCCGGAATGGCCGCTGCGGTCTTTCGGCGGGAACCGCTTGGCAGGCGGCGACCGCCGCGGTCAGAATGACCGCCATAGTCTTTCTAGAACCATCAAAGAAATCTTATCTTCTAATGTTAATGACCATGAGGGAATTCATCGGCAGACAAAAATGTTTTAATTGTGTCCATTGTACTAATGTCATTTTGAGGAATACTTTTTTGCATCCCAGAAATGGAAATATAATCACATTAAAACATTCTGCTGATTTCAACACAAATAATTTGGAGTATGGATTGAAGTGCCAATGTGGCATGGTATACATTGTGAAGACAAAAAGAAAAATCAAGACTCAGATTAAAGAGCATAAAGCAATATTCGAAACCAGAACTCAAGTGTGGTCACTCATTGGATTGACGCAGGCCATGGACCTGTAGTGAATCTTATTTTGTTTTAATGGGAAGTAGGAGTTAGCTTATTCCTTGGGCTTATAGACTCGTGCCCCGTCACCCAGTTAATTTTACTCTACATAGTTTGCTCTGTTTTAGAGCATTTATTTAATTATATCTTCCAAGATGGCTGCATTGTTTTTAGTTAGGCCAATGTTTTAGTTTCATTTTATCAGTACCGCTGCGCTAAGGCGACAAAGATAAACAAGCTGAAGGTATTCACTTTAGGTACTTCCCTCTTGTGTGCTTTCGAGGGAATTGTTTATATAAATTGCCGTCCCAAGCATAGCTTTCAGATCTCTATAAATACATCTCACACAGATAGATAGTCAGAGGGATTCCGACCAGATGCCATCATTGCTATCGATGCTGTTCGCTGCCTTGATGCTGAGCCAGTCTTCGTGTTCCCACGGAGTCTGATCTAGAGACCTTATTCCAAGGTAACGAGAGTTGGGGGGCTGTCCTCATGGATACCGCATTGGCAGATTAGGTTTATCACACCTAGCTGTCTTAGGTTAGGGGTTAGGTTCATCATGCTAGGGTATTAGGACACATTTCATATCTCATGTCATTTCATGTTATTGCAAGATGGTGGGGGTCTTGGTACTAATGACTCTTGTCTTTGCAATTCTGTTTCTTGCATTATTCATTATCCTAATCATTGCAGCGCATGCAACTTACCGTAGATTGCAGTACTGTTAATAAAAACCTATTAAGACTTTTACTGCATCTCCTTCATTGCCTATGTGTTTGATTGAGACATGTTGTTCATGTGAGAAAGGGGTAATCGCCATTTAACCACGACAGTCCCTGAGGTGTCGCACTTTTGAGTCCATGCGTAAAGGCTGACACAAATAACCTTTTACTGTTTGGGTTCTGGTAGAGGTGCTGCTTGTGAGCTGGGAAGGTTGGGACGACAGTTGCGACTTGTTGTAGGACTGGCATAGTCACCTACAAACATAAGTACTGTCATCCTTAAACCAGCAGTCTTGCCTAGAGCAAGAGTCATACTACAACAGGCTATCATTATGAATGCGGCGGTCTTTGACTCAGTCATTATGACTGCCATCGGATATCCGCACCACCCGCAGTGAGATATCTGGCGGCATTCATCACGGCGGTTGGCGGCACTTAGGTGGTTCCACTGCCGACACCACCACACCAGAAAAAGACCACCCACAGAATTACAACCAATAATTCTGTGTGGCAGTCTTCTTCTGGCGTGGCGGTGCGCTGGGTCCTGTCCCCTCATGGAGGAGCACCTCGTCGGACAAAGTAAGTGTCGTCTGAGGGGGAGGAGAGTGGGGGTGTGTGAATGGGTGTGTGTGAGTGTGTGTATCCATGTCATGAATGTTGGGGGAGGGAGGGAGAGTGTCTGCCTGCATGCGTGTGTGCCTGTGTGTAAATGTGGTGATGGTGATGCATGTGTGTATGCATGTGGATGGGGTTTGGGGGTGAGTGTATGGTTGAATGTGTAAGCGGTAAGGGGGGTGTGAGTGAGTGCATGTGTATATGGTGTGTGTGCGTGCGGTGATGTACGATTGGGGGTAGGGGGTGTAGTTGTATGAAGATGAGTGAGGAGGGGTGGGGGTTGTGTATGTATGTATGTACTAGAAGGGAGGGGGTGGGGGATGGTCAGTGTATGCGTGCATATGTGATGTGTATGGGTATGTATGCGTGTCTATGGGGGTGAATGTTGTGAGTGCGTGTGTGAGTGGGTGTATGTCTGTGTTTGATAGTGTGTGTGTGGGTGCATGTGTACAGAGGTGTTTGGGGGGTATCCCGATGATAGGAACGCAAGTTCCTGTCGTTGGGATACCTTCCCACCAGCATTTTGTGGCGATGAGTCAGCCAGGAAAATGCTGGTGGTGTTCCTATTTGGAATGACCTTGCGGTTATGCAACTCCTGCCGGGCTGCAGGTGGAAATGTCCAGCCCACTAGGCCACAGTACAGCGACTGGATGAGCGGGGACGCATCAGTTTGACAGTGGCCAAACCACCACGGTCGTAATATGGCAGTCTGCACTGCCGGTCCCGTGGCAGTGAGACCCCCAGGGTCATAATGAGGGCCACAATATGTTACATTTGCGATTTCAGATATTAGAACTGGTAACACCCAATCTCGAGGTTGACAACCACGAAAAACTTTTGCAAACAGAATATTTTGAGATAAAAAGATTGGGCAACAGGCATCCGTACGGCACAAATGCTACATTTCTGTATCTTATCAAATGTATATTTCGCATACAGCAATGAAGCATTGAATACGTTGTAGTCAGATGTTTTCCATGTTCTACATCATTTGTTGATTTTTAACTTATTTTATTGAATGTTGCTGAATTTATCTTTATGTTTTAGTTTTTACATCTTGGGTTAGCTTCCCCGAGTCATTAGCAACTCTTGTCATACTCAAACTAGATTAGTTCTCTTGTTGAGTGTGAAGATATCAGTACAGCATGATTTTTCCTCATAAGTGTTCATCAACCTTAGGGAGAATTATGCTTAGCTTGATGCCTTTTTATGATCATACTTTCTTGCATGTTGATTTCAATGAATCTCGAATTTCACAGAGTATTTTGAATTGAGTAGTAGGTCCGCTCCATTTGATGGGGCATTTTATTTTCAACTATATTATTCATTTTTTTCACATTACTGCTATTCCCGCGCAGCGGGTATAACTTGCCATCAGTGTATTTCGCAGCAGTGTTAAGGACCATGGTGAATGGTAGTTTTTTCGCACTTTTTTTTTGGGTGGGATGACCTCTTCCAATAGGAGGCCTTTCTGCGTTTTATGTTTTCACATCCGGACGAGCACATGCCGCACCGGATGATAAAGGAGGCTCTTCAGGTACTGGCGGTAATGACAGGTGTAGAATTACCTCAGTTAGTGGACCTACCCTCTTAAATTGACATTCTTTGCTACTTTTCGGAGCTTACGTAAACCTATGATCCATTGAGTTGCACCTTAAACTTTGCACGTAAGGGGGCACTTTTCACAGGCTCCACGATACAGATAATGGCTACATTTCTAATCTTGAACATTGAGGCATGTATTAAACCTTACCCCATGCACGTTAGAGTGCACTTTTCACTGCTGCCCGCATTACAATCAATCGCTAAATTTCCAATCTTGAATGTACAGGCAACTATTAAACTTACATTCATCTTTTTGAAGTCATAAGCCTGTGACTCATTGTGCACGGCAACAAGGTTGGAGCATGTTTGCATTGGGGATCAAATTTGTATGAGTGCATATTTACACTTGTGGAGTCTACATGAATAGAGCATTGATACGATACCAACTACCTGTTGCACATAACATTTTTGTTGATGTTTTTGATTTGTGTGGATCAGTTTGTCAGTTTTGTGTCACAGAGGTGAATGCATGTCTCCGCGTTTCTTTTGCAAGATTTAAAAACAAGCATTTTCAATGCAACGGGTCTCGCAATTGTTCGAGTTAGAGCTACTAGCATTGTAAAGCAAAAAGAAAAAACGCAGCGCGATCGCGCTCTATAAAATGCAGCGCGATCGCACTGCATGAAAATAAAAAAGTAGTCCGAACTCCAGGCTGAAAACATCGAGCCTCGTATGTTTTGGTACTTTACCGGTGCTGTGTAGGTGGGCTAAACACCGAAAAAGGCATGACGTATGCATGCCTTTCACAAATAAAAGCAAGCAGATTTTAAAAGGCAAGCCCACGAACCAATGTTAGTGACTGACGTGGCATGGGCTCGGTTTTAAGCCCAAAGAGAGATTACAGAATGGACGGAGCATTTTGTGCTCGCCCATAATAATGCAGATTTTGTATGATTACACGTTGCACCTCTTGGAATTTTATTTCTTAGTCGGTGTTTTTTATTTCTGAGGATCACGTTTGAGGTGTCAATCTCACTTTGAGGGGCATATTTATGAGAGTGTTGCATCATACTTGTAACTCGCAACGTGATACCAGGGCTGACTTTAGCGCTGGTGGCACCCTGTGCAATAGCTTTTTTTGTTGCCGTCCCTCCTCATGACCACCTCCTCGGATTCCCTCACTACAACCCCGCAAATGTGCCCATCATCTCTCCATATCCCCCCTTCACATACATTCATTTGTTTTAAAGCACTTGGAAAGGCTGGCTTTACTAGTCCACTCTGCTGTCCACATAAAATATGTTCTGTTCTTTGCAGCAGGCATATTAACCCTCTATGCTACTTTATGGCGAGTCAAAGCTGCTGCTAGACAAAACTCCCAACCCTCTTCCTATCAGGAACATTAACCACAAGAGGTATCTTGACATTTTAATTGTTTCTTGAAGGCTGGACGCACAAGGAACTTTTCAGTAGGTGCTTTTAAATTGCAAGTTTATAAATTATTGCTAAACACAGCGCCCCACTGAGGTCAGCGGCCCCCAATCCAGGTCAGCACCCGGTGTGGACGTACTGCTCGCAATGCCCTAAAGCTGGCCTTGCGTGGTACATGCGTAACGCAAACCTCTAAGTCAGATATTTGAAGCCACACAAAGCCACTTTACATGGCTTGCAATGGCTTCAAAATCTGGAGTTATGCAACACAGTGCAAATCCCTGCATTGCTTTACTCTGCACAAGGGAGGCGGTTCATGGTTGTTCTGTGAATGGTCCCACATGAATCTCATGGTTTTTGATGCATTCCCAGATTTACCAAACCTCGTAAAGCTGGGAATGCACCTAAAAGATACGCCTCCCCAGGAGAGGCGCAGAGAGGAGAAATATCTTTATTTCTTCTTAATACTAGCTCTTTCTGTGTGTTCTATGTTCTGCAACCCACAGATAAAGAAAGTTGCCTCTAACGATTATTTTGTGAAGGAAGGTGCCCCTTCCTTATCAAAAAACAATCTTGCATGCAACACAGGCACCCTTGCACTAAGGTGCAAGGGTCCCAGGAATCCTCTGAATGCCTTAAATACAGCACATTCCTGCCCTTTCCTAGTGATGCAGTGCGGCGCAGTAAGGGGCCCTTTGCCATAAATATGGCCCTGAGTGTTTTGGTAAATGATATATCAGTATCATTCTGTATCATTCATATAGGGCAGAAAACAGATGTTTATCAATTGATGACTGCCGTTCACAGGTTGAAGTTGCACCTGGTCCACCACAATATTTGATTTGTTAATTTAGAAAACATGTTTGTCTCATTGTGCTATACAACTGTTCTATTTTTGCGGTGCCTACCCGATGAAGGGTCATTTTGGGCCGAAATGCTTTGGGGCTTTGAAATCAGTGAATGGTACAAATTGATTTGATTGGTGCAAACGGTCATCTTGAGGATATAAGAGATAGTATTTCGATGTTAATGGAGATGCATAATATGTAACACAACTGTCATTAAAAGAACAGCAGCAGCAAATTCATTGACATATCATTTTCGAAATTCATTGTTACAAGCTGATGAATCTAAGGGTCACACTTAGTGCATCTTGGGACTGGGAAGATGAACCAGTGATAGTTCTAGTTTTAATGGTATGCAAACAGGGACATTGCACCCACCAAGACATGCACATGAAAGCAAATAAAAATTATTTTTGAAATAATCATGAATACAAACTTGAGTGCACCTACGGACAAGGTTTCAGTGTTTGCCGGTGCAGCAGCGTAGTGGCTTCATCTTACACATGATAAGTAAATGGTGTCCCTTATGTTAAGGACTTTACTGGACGGGCAGCTGGAGCAGCTTTCTTGTTCCTTTATGAATCTCGTCCAATGTTTACTATGCATGTTTTAAATTATTAAAGCACCGCACATTTATATTATATTTCTCAGAGCACTGCTGCTCAAAATCAAAGGATGCACTCGAACTTCCCCATGGGCTTGATCACAACATGGCACACTTTTATTGGCCAGTATTCACATATCTGATCTTGTATGTTGCAATTATGGTTCCCGATGAATGTATTACTTATTAATAAAATACAGTGCATCCCATTTTTTGGATGGTCACTGTAACAAAATAAACTTAACTTGATGGCTAGTATGTGATGCATCAAGATTTGTATGATACATTTGGATTTAGACAACGTGCTATGTTAAGAGGAATTCCATTGCAGCATTTTGGGCTGTTACGAAACAAACTATGGTGCCCACTTTGAAATAACTGATCAGCAAAATGTATCAAGCACACAACACAATGTATGGTATTAGCTATTACGTGTTTTCTTAGTGAATTGGCATTTTTAAATCTGGGCAATATACCAAGAACTTGTGGTGTTGTGTAGTGCATTTCCATATGTGGCCACAAAGCATGGGTCTCAGCCTATAAAGCAGATTCCTCTGATGTTGAATTGTTGTTCCTATTCAAACTTAATATTGAAAAGTATTGGACTGAGTGCTCACTATTTGAGGGCCACAGCAAGAAACTTATTATTACAATTTAGGGTACAATGTCAGCAAAATGAAGTCATATCTCTTAAATAAGTGTACTTGAGTGTTAGTATATTATGTGCTGGCATTTCACTCACCTCCTTTAATCATTTTCCAGATTTGTATTAAAATGCACCAGCAGAGCACACGCTAACTCCACATACTAACAGGAAGTTAAAGGTCATGTGAAATCTCTTTCTTTAATGTCATAAGGTCAAAGTCCATGTGATGTCACTTCTGCTACCTCTGGCATTTTGGTGAATCGACAGTCGTGGAATTCCTCTGGCTGGCTTTGCCTCCGAGCTGATCACAGTTAGGTTATTTTGAAAGTACATTACATTTCACCTTAGAATGTTTAACACTAGCCTAAGTTATAAGCAAGGCATTATCTAACATTTTCATTCACTGTCAATTGTCTTTGAGTAAAAATAACAGCAACTGGTTGGTCGTGTTTTTAAACGACAGGCATTTAAAAAGACATAGGGTGTCATTACAACTCTGGCGGATGGCGGAGAACCGGCGGTAAGACCGCCAACATTACCTAGGGTGAATTATGACCATGGCGGTTACCGCCATGGTCATCCGCCGGTTCTCCATCCCGCCCGCCATGGCGGAAATGACCGCTGGGCTGGAGACCTCAGTATACCGCCGGCGGTATTTGGACCCAGCTTACCGCTGTGGATTTCCTGCGGTTTGAACCGCCATGAAATCCATGGTGGTAAGCACTATCAGTGCCAGGGAGTTCCTTCCCTGGCACTGATAGGGGTCTCCCCCACCCCCCACCCCCACCCCGACTCCCTCCCCTACACCCTCCACCACCCCTGCTACCCCACCAAAGGTGGCAGGGCCCCACCCCAACCCCCAACATCACATAACTCACACACACACGACACACACGCAGGCACCACCAACACACACATGCACACACCCCGACATACATGCCTACATCCACACACACAGTCATACACGTACACCCACATTCAAACATACACGCACACATCCATACAGACATACCCACAGACATACACGCACTCATTCCCATACACACAACACCCCGCAAGCATACACGCACTCACACACACCCTCTACATACACACACCCCCATGCACGCACACAACACCCCCCCACCCCCTCCCCTAACGGACGATCGACTTACCTGGCCTGTCGATCCTCCGGGAGGGGACGGGAGCCATAGGGGCAGCTCCACCGACACCGCCACGCCAACAGAACACCGCCACAGCGAATCACAGGACGTGATGCGCTGGGCGGTGTTCTGTTGGTGTGGCGGTGGAGGTGGAGCAACTTCCACTTTCCCGCCGCCCGCAGGTATGGCTGTTGGCGGCTCTCCGTCGGAATAACGACGGAGAGCAGCCAACAGTCATAATACGCCGAGCGGCAAACCGCCTGCACAGGCGGTCTTCCGCACGGCGGTCCCTCGCCGGTCTTGCAAAAAGACCGCCGAGGTCGTAATGACCCCCATAGGGCCTTATTTAGAATTCTATGGATCCAACACACCTGCCAAAAACTGTCAGATGTATGTCTTTTTTAGAGTGCACATGGGACCTTGAGACCCTAAATAGGACAGAGGCAGCATCACCCACTTATAATATAGAAAAACCTTTTAAGTTTCAAAATTTTAAACTATCCTTATCCTCCCAATCAGTGTAGCTACTCATGTAGACTTAAGGCTAGATGTACAAAGCACCGGTAGCAAAATACTGGTAGCAATTCACAACCACTATTTTTTGTGACCAGTGTGATATTTTTCTAGTAAGTTGCTTCACAAAATATAGATTTCTAGTGGGTCACAATTCAAACTTATTAATAATGTACATTGCAAATTGCAACCCATTAGGACTTGCTGTCATCACAGGATGGTGACTTGCTGTTATCAGCAGACCACCACATCTGTGATTGCTTTTAAATAAAGCATTTTTTTAAAAAATAAAATGACGCCCATTTTCCTTGAAGAAAATGGGATGTGTTTACAAAAAAAAAGTGTTACTAACATTTTTAAGAGTAGGCAGTAGTCCATATGATCACTGCCTACTTTTAACGCTTTACCTGCTGTGTCATCAAAGCCCCTCACCCAGCCCCCAAGTGCTAAGCTCTTTTTTGGCTATTTTTGGTAGTTCACGTTTAAGGCTCCATAATGTTTTTCTCACATACGGTATCCCACCCAAATTTGCATCCTTTCTTCCAAGGTTTGTGGATTTCCTTGGAAGGGATCGAGAAAATAGGCAAAATATAGCAACATTTTGAGTTTTTTGAGAAAATTAGGGGAAAAGTGTTCCACATAAAAGTGTCCGTTTTTTTCCCTAAAAATGGCATCCACAAACCGATTACTGTAATTATGTCACCATCTAGCTTTTAGGAACATGCAGAGCTCAATCAAACACCTCATTTTCTATCACAGTTTTGGCATTTTTCTAGGAGGTAGCCTATTTTCCCTTTTTTGTGCTCTCAACCTACTTCCAGTTTGTGGTGTAAACCCATATAAAACCCATGGGTGATCCAGAAAAACAATAGCTTTCTGTAAAGTAGACAAAATTCCATATTCAGCAAGAGGTCATATGTGAAGATCCATTAAGGTTTTGCCAGGGGAAATAACCGTTGAAATAAAAAAATATTGAGAATGAGTAGGAAAGAAATAGGCATTTGTGACAACATTTTTATCTGTAACTTTTTGTCATGATGGCTGATTGACAAAAGCGATATGCCATTAGGTCTGCCAGACCATTCTGTTTGCAGGGATGGATCACACAAGGGTCAACGACAGTCTTTGCATGAGGACTACTGTTGACCTTGGTGTGATTCGTTCCTGAGGCAGTCACTAGGCCCAGGAACACAACTGGGGTAGCATTTTTCTCGGGACAAGGGGGGGCATGCTGGGTGGTAGGAATTTTGTGGATCCCTGCACATTCATGTAGTTTACGTCACAGAAATGCACAGAAAAATAGTGTTTTTATTCAGTGTTACATTTTTGCAGGGTATTCTGGGTAAGAAAACCTTGAGGGATCTACACAAGCCATGACTCTCTGGACTCCCCTGGGTGTCTAGTTGTCAGAACACACAAGGTTCCCTTAGATAACTGCCAAGCTCAGAACTAAAAACATAGGTGTCCCCCTTGTAAAACCCAGTCATTTTGTGATAGATAATTTTGATGTCTTCACAATAATTTTTGGGTCCTTTCCTGTCATAGGCACCGCGCCCCATGCACTGTTTTCCTCGGGACATGTGAACGAACACTGGATTGTAGGAAATTCATGGCTGCCTTCACATTCCAGGAATTATCCTCACGGAAATAGAAGGAAAATGTGTTTTGTCAGGCAAGGTTTGAGCTTTGCATGGGATTCTGGGTAAAAAAAAAAAACTTGGTTGTAGCCATGCAAGTAATACACTTCTGGACTCCCCTGGATGCCTAATTTAAAAAAATATGCAAGTTTGCCTAGGTACCCGCTGAGCTATGGCCCAAAATCCACAGCTACCCATAATAAAAAAGGAGTTCTTAACAAGGCCCATCTTTCTGCCATAGATGTAAATCTGGTACTAATTTGTTAAAGTTAATTCACCACTTACACTGGTTGGTTTTAGCATCTCCGGAAATACTGGTTTTATGGCATAAATACTTATCAAAGTATCTGAATATTGAAACCAAGCCTTCTGAACATGAGTCATAAAACCCCATCAAGGCACCAAGGGCCATATGTACGAACACTTTTTCCCATAGACACAGAATGGGTAAAAACCTTTGCTACATCTGGCCCCAACTGCTTTATGGTCCATTCTCACACCACTCATGTACCACACACAAGACTTTCATACCACTGGCCACTGGCACAATCCATCTGATCAGTGCACTCCCATCAGCTTACTGTTGCCAAGCAAAGGCCCATCACATTCATATGCCACAGGATGGAATAAGATTGACTTCATTTACCACCTGTCAAGTAACCGCCTCTTCCTTTGTGAACATTAACGAAACGCATGCCTAGTGAACTTTTACTAACGGCTCCTATGACAGCACATGAGGCTCAGGAAGACATTTCTTTCATGCGCCTCTAGCTCACTCAGGACCTCATTTACAAGGAGCTTGTGCTGCATTACGTTTTTCTACTCAGCAGCAGTGCAGTAAGTGCTCCACAATGTTCCATGTGTACTGCCCAGTGTGTCAGTTTGTAGAGGCCTGCATCAGACTATACCTGTGCCAGATATAATGTATGCAGGATAGGCATTCCCAAGTTAAAAGCCACGCTGAACTGAAGCAGTGAAATATACAACTTTTCATTGCATCACTCTGTAACTTGAATGCATCTAAAATTCTTTTGCCTTCACAGACCAGGCATAAGGATTGATGCAGGGATTTTAACATGGGACTCTCCTCTGTGTTCTGGCGCATTGCTGGCGTTATGTTAGTTTTACAATGCAATTTCAGCAATGTGTCACTTTACCGCCAACAAATGTGTCAGAATTTCTGACTCATCTGTGAAACTTTGCGCCATGGAGCTCTGTATTGTAAATACAGCGCATCCATAGCATTGTTACAGCATTTGCAGCAGGTGCACAAAATTTGACGCATTGATGCCGATGCTTCAGATTCTTGTAAATGAGGCCCTTACTGTGCTAAATCCAACTCATTCCAGTTGGTGGCTTCAAGTTGTGGGTGTCTCAGTATGATCCTGAGGCTTCATTCTGTGAACAGAGTGAACATGTCTACCTTTGAAACTTAGCCAAATATGCTGGAAACTTTTCTACAATTACCTAAAGAGAATGTCATGAACTATGAAAAGCTAGTTTTTGACACACAGGGTATCCTATGAGAACACAGCATATGTCTCATACAGCATTATGTGCAGTGCTGTGACTGTAATGCACTTATCATACAGCAAACTGAACATCTACTAAGTACTGACAGAGGATGAACAAGGCAAGCAGGTCAAGCATTGACCCAGATGTGCCCTAGTGATTCAGTATTGGGGTGCGTTTAGCACCAATGGGTTTGAATCCATAGGTGAAGAGGAAGTCAAGGCACATGCATCTGTACAACCTTTACTTTCTGCCTTCTACCCATGTAATATCCCTGGGAAAGCACACCTACCATAAACTTTTCTTACCCATTCATGTCTCTACCCTCATCAGAGTCCTGACTAATCCTGTATAATTGCCAAGTGAACCTACACTATTGCCTTCCATCCCAAGCTACTTTAAGCTCATGAAAATTTGCCTTTCATGTGCTATCAGTGCACTTAGGCCCGTATTTATACTTTTTGATGCAAACCAGCGCCGGCGCTGGTTTGCGTCAAAACTTTTACCCTCCGGCTAGCGCCATTCCTACGTGCCATGCGGGCACCTTATTTAAGGAATGACGTTAGCCGGTGCTGCGGACTTGTCAGAGTAAAAAAAAAAAATGACTCAAACCAGGCAGCGCCGGCGTAGGGGAAAATGGGGGTTGTGTGTCAAAAAATGGTGCAAGTCAGGTTTGAGGCAAAAATCATGCCTCAAACCAGACTTGCGCCATTTTTTGATGCAGAACTCCCATTGAAATGACTCCTGTCTTAGCAAAGACAGGATTCATGCCCCCTTGTCCAATGGCCATGCCCAGGGGACTTTTGTCCCCTGGACATGGTCATTGGGCACAGTGGCATGTAGGGGGGCCCAAATTAGGCCCCCCTATGCCACTTAAAAAAAAAAAAAAAAAATACTTACCTCAACTTACCTGTACTTACCTGGGATGGGTACCCCATCCATGGGTGTCCTCCAGGGGTGGGCGAGGGTGGCAGGGGGTGTCCCTGGGGGCAGGGAAGGGCACCTCTGGACTCCTTCCATGGTCAGAGACCATGGAAGTGAACCCACAGGTCTCTTAACACCTGCACTCACCCAGGCGTTAAAGAACAGCACACATCAGGCTGTGCGCCGTTTTTTAAGGCTCGCCCCCTCCTGTGCGTCAAAATGACGCAGGAGTATGACTAAGGCGCACAGGCCTTAAAGTCATTTTTTGGGCAGGAACGCCTACCTTGCACGTCATTAACGCAAGGCAGTTTCCCGCAACCAAAAAATGACACACACAGAGGAATTTTGACATCCAAAGGCTCGGGCGTCAAAGTTTAAATATGGTGCACAGTTTGTGCTGAATGTGCGTCAACATTTTTGATGCACATTTGGCGCAAACAGAGTATAAATATGCCCCTTACTATGCTAAATCCAACTCTTTGTCAGAGTATGTCTTCAGAGGCATATTCCTTGAACTGAGGGAGCATATCTACCATTGAAACTAAGGCAAACATGCTGAGGAATATTGCCTAAGTTCAGTGATACTTCTACTTTTGCTTTGACAGTGTGAAAACTCAATTACTAACTTGCACCATAACCAATGTTATTGAAGAAGGGTACAGGACACAATGGCCCTCATTACAACCCTGGGGGTAAATCCTGCTGACTGCCGTGCAGACGGCCACCAACATACCATGTCCACGGCTGAAATCCGCTACGGGTATTATGACCCACACTCAGAAATCCTCCACAATACAGACACCCACACAAGTCCGCCACACCAAAGGTCAGTGATAAACTGGCTATCGCAAAACCCACACCGTCACACCAACAGAACTACGCCCACATTATCACGACCCACGAATCAACGCGACGGTCATTCAACCGCGGTAATCCATTGGCGGTACACACCGCCGCGCTCAAAATACACACATATTTACAAAACACAACCACATTGGACAATTCAAAATACACATACCTGACACACATACACACACCACACCCACACACTCACAACACTATAAAACACACACCCACATTACCCACAACCCCTCACAATGACAATTTTGGAAGAAGCAGAGAGACAGAAAAGCAAAGACAACACCAGCATTCAAAGGCAAACCACACCACCACTCATACACCATCCACGCACCTCAAAGAACACACCCCAACACATCACCCCACACATCACATCAACCATCACCTCACACATTACCCACACCACATCATGGCACCTCAAAGACACCCCAGGTTCTCTGAGGAGGAGCTCAGGGTCATGGTGGAGGAAATCATCCAGGTAGAGCCACAGCTATTTGGATCACAGGTGCAGCAGACGTCCATTGCCAGGAAGATGGAGCTATGGCGGAGAATTGTCGACAGGGTCAACGCAGTGGGACAGCATCCAAGAACACGGGATGACATCAGGAAGAGGTGGAACGACCTACGGGGGACGGTACGTTCCGTGGTATCCAGACACCAGGTAGCCATACAGAGGACTGGCGGTGGACCACCACCCCCTCCCCCACAACTAACAACATGGGAGGAGCAAGTCTTGGCGATCATGCATCCTGAGTGCCTCGCAGGAGTAGCAGGAGGACTGGACTCTGGTAAGTCAAAGCTTTACTACTATATCCCCCACCCTACCTGCATGCGATCACAAACCCCAACCCCTACCCTCTCACCCATCACCCCAACACCGCACAGATACCCCGCTATCACAACCCACACATCCCAATACCAAGCCCTGCATGTGACAACAATGCATGGACACCCATCACAGACCTGCATGGACACCCATCACCACAGCATGCCCAGTAGAGAGACTCACCCAGGGCGCACAATCACCACTCACACAAGAGCCAAGGAGATAATACAAGCACAGTAATAGAGGGAAACACACCCATTGCACATGATGGCACACACAGATACAATAACAATGCATTTACACCCAAACAGGACCCCTACACAACATTACCGGACAGGAGGTGCCAGCCATATCCAGTCCACCCACAGTGATGACAGCAGCTCTGCCCGCCTGGATCAAGATGACCAGCCCGGCCCATCAGGAACCTCTGACAGCCGGTTCCACTGCCACAGACCCAACCCACCACAGAACCTCCCCCCTCAGGAAACACCAGCACAGCACCCACCCAGCGGGCCCATGCCCCTGTCCCCAGGGCACGTCATTCAGCAGTGTGTCCACCAGTACAGGGACCCCAGGACACCCCACAAACCCAGGACGATCAGGGACCAGGGTCAGTGGCAGTGGGCACACAGTTCAGGGGACAGAGGCACAGGACAACAGGGAAGCTGGGATGGCTGCTGTGACAGGGGGAAGACAGGCCCAGGGGACCCGCTCTCCACGAGGCACTCTCCAACATCATGGGAGCATACCACCATTCCCAGGAGACCATGGGCTCTGTACTGGCCAAGTTTCAGGAGACCCAGCGGCTGCAGTAGGAACAGTACCTGGGGATCAGGGAGGACTTGAAGTCCATTAACACCACCCCGGTCACCATTGCAGGGGTGCTGGCAGTCATGGCCAACACCATGAGGGAGAAAGTGGCATACCCCTGGGCCCCTGACACCAGCCTGATTGATGAACAGCCTTCCATGCCCACCTGCGCTAGTGGACAGGAGGTCCCACCACAGAAACAACAGGCCACCAGCACCCCACCCCCTGCAGAAGGAGAACCACCCCGCAAACGGTCCATGCGATCCCAGCACAAGACAGAGAACATTGCCAAGACCCCCACCAGGAAATAGGACTCTCCGGATTGTCATCCTTCTGTCCCACTATGTCACCCTGTCCACCTTCAACTGACATTGCTCCACTTCCTATGTCCCATTGGACAATGCACCTGTGATACAAACAGACTGGACTGTACCATGGATACTCCTCCACCATCACCCAAGCCCATTGCACATACCCCTCTACTTATTAGCACTAAAATGAACACCCTTGAATCACAAAACAATCTGGAGTCAGCCTGTACTTTCACAAATGTATTATTACAACCTCTTAGACAAATATCAATGTAAATGTGCATTTGCACATACCAAAGTATGACAGTTGTTGGGCAGCAGTAAACATAGCAGAAGGCAGAATGCAGTACCCATATCTGTGAAAAGGAAAGCCAAAGTGAACTGTCACAGTCTATACACAGATGTAAAAAGGCAGACTTATACAATGTCCTACAGTAGTCAGATATGAGATGAGCAGTGCCAGTCTCTTACCTGTCTCTCACTGGAAGTACTGCATGATGATGTTGTTTCGGTTGTCAATATCTTCTTCCTCTGCCGCCTCTTCCTCACTGTCCACAGGCTCAACAGCTGCCACGAGACCAAAATCAGGCCCATTCTCCTGCAGAAAAGGCACCTGGTGTCGCAAAGCAGGTTGTGCAACATACAGCATGCCACGATTATGTGGCACACCTTCATGGGTGAGTAGTATAGGGAGCCACCTGTTAGATGGAGGTACCCGAATCTGGTCTTCAGGCGGCCGAAAGTCCGCTCAATAATCCTCCTAGTTTGCCCATGTGCCTCATTGTAGCGTTCCTCTGCCCTTGTCCTGGGATTCCTCACTATGGTCAGTAGCCATGAGAGGTTGGGGTAACCAGAGTCACCTGTAAATGTCGAGGGATATCTGTTAGACATATACCAAACCTTAGGGACTAAACCATACCCAGACACCTATTCATACTGTGTGGGGACCTTGGGCTCACCTATTAGCCACACACGGTGCCTCTGAAGTTGGCCCATCACATAAGGGATGCTGCTATTCCTCAAAATGTAAGCGTCATGCACAGAGCCAGGATACCTGGCATTCACATGGGAGATGTACTGGTCTGCCAAACACACCATCTGCACATTCATTGAATGGTAGCTTTTACGATTGCTGCACACCTGTTCATTCCTGCGGGGGGGAGACAAATGCCACATGTGTACCATCAATGGCACCAATGATGTTGGGGATATGTCCCAGGACATAGAAGTCAGCTTTCACTGTGGGCAAATCCTCCACCTGGGGGAAAACGATGTAGCTGCGCATGTGTTTCAGCAGGGCAGATAACACTCTGGACAACACTTTGGAGAACATTGGCTGAGACATCCCTGATGCCTTGGCCACTGTTGTTTGAAAAGAACCACTGGCCAGGAAATGGAGCACTGACAGGACCTGCACTAGAGGTGGGATACCTGTGGGATGGCGGATAGCTGACATCAGGTCTGGCTCCAATTGGGAACACAGTTCTTGGATTGTGGCAAGATCAAGTCTGTAGGTGATAATGATGTGTCTGTCTTCCATTGTTGACAGGTCCACCAGGGGTCTGTACATTGGAGGATGACGCCATCTCAATATCTGCCCCAGCGGATGTGCCCTATGGAGGAGAATGGTGAGCAGAGGGTCATGTACCACATAGGTTGCACAAGTGTGTTTTCAGTAATGTGATTAAATCGGAATGTGGCGTTGTCTGTCCGTATTTGTGCCCAAATTTGCTGTGACGCAGTTAGGTGCCCTGCCATGTGCCACCGTGAAATGGCGGCTGCCTGACCTGTAAGGAGGGACAAGGGGAAATGAGGTAACTACGCTGGCATTGTGCAGCGTCGCGGTAGGCGGTCAAAGACCGCCGCGCAATTCAGCATTGGTTATCATTGGGCCCTATGGGTTCCAGGAGCCAATGACGATGTACGCCGGCGGTGACGGTACGCACCGCCGTGGAGGTGACTGCCAATTTCTAGCTGTTCACTCACTTGATACCTGACCTTCAATTGGAGAGGACCTACACTGCAAGTGCTGCTGTGACCTCAGTCTGGAAGCGACAATGGCTCAAGTGTTTGGGGAAAGGGCCCCTGCCTTCAGTGTGGAGGAGTTGGAGAGACCAGTGGATGGGGTCCTCCCCCAGTACACGCTACTCTATGGTCCTCCAGACAAACAGGTGAGTAAACTGTGAGCATGATGTGTGGGACATGAATGTATGGAGTGGTGTGGCTGGTAGATATATGTTGGAGGGGGCCTGAGGCCTGCATGTGAGGATGGTGAGTGTATGTGTGTGAGGGCATGGGTGGGAACTGGTGGCCAATGAGTAGGACAAACCGGACGGGGGTGTAAGTTCCTTTCTTACTTCACCTTCTCCTCTAGGTCTGCGCCCACCAGAAGAAGGGCATTTGGGGAGCCATTGCCAAGGAAGTACAGACCCTGGGGGTCTATCATAGACGGAGCACCCACTGCCGCAAGAGATGGGAGGACCTGCGCCGCTGGAGCAAGAAGACAGCGGAGGCCCAGCTGGGGATGCCTCCCAATGTGGAAGGGGTGCCCGTTGCACCATGACCCCCCTGATGTTCCAGATCCTGGCGGTGGCCTATCCAGAGTTGGATGGGTGCTTGAGGGCATCACAGCAGCCACAAGGGGGTGGGTACAGTCTCATCCAGCTGACTCTGCGCACTTTATGAGGTGTCTGGGTGGGGGATGTGGGCTGTGGGTTCCCCTAGGCCAGGCCGAACTTGGTAGGGTTGGTCCCTTGTTAGGCAGGCTCTGTGGTACTCCAACCCCAATAGTGGTAGTGGCCATCTACAACCAGTCAGGCTCCTGTGGGCTCCAGGTGTGCAGCAAATGGGTTTAGGCATAGTCCCCCATGGGAAGGTGATTTCCCTATGAACAGTTAGTGCATGGCCTAGTGCATAGGGCTGCTCCCTGTGTGTTGTGTCCACCAACGGTAGTGGTGTTGCTGGCATTGACCATGTGTCTCCTCTGTCTTCCCCCCTTTTTGTTTTGTCACCCTGTCCTTGTGTGCATTAGCATCATCTGGCGGAGGAGCAGTGGCACCGGAGCAGGAGGGAGCTGCAACCCACATGGCCAAGGCGGGTGAATGTATGGAGTCTGAAGGCACCAGTGGGACGGAGGAGGAGGGGAGATCCACGACGGGGACAGGAGGGGACACCAGCAACAGCGACTCCTCCTTTGATGGGAGCTCCCTTGCGGTGGCGGGCACGTCTGTGCCCACCGCAACAACAGGTACAGCTGCCACCCCTCTACCAGCACCGTCCTCCCAGCAGCCCCTCAGCGTGTTTCCCGTGCCCGCTCACCCAGGAGGGTGGGCATCTCCTTCGCCCCAGGTACCTCAGGCCTTGCCCCAGTCAGCCCTGCTGCCCTCAGTGAAGAGGCTATTGACCTCCTGAGATCCCTCACTGTTGGGCAGCCAACCATTTTGAATGCCATCCAGGGTGTCAAGAGGCATTTGCAGCAAACAAATGCATAACTGGAGGGCATTCATTCTGGCGTGGCAGCCCAACAGAGAGCATTTCAGGCTCTGGCCTCAGCACTGATGGCAGGCATTGTCCTTGTGTCTAGCCTCCCCCCTCCAGCTTCCTCTACCCAGTCCCAGTCCCCTCAACCCCAGCCTATCCCAAGCACACCTTCAGACCAGCATTCACCCAAATCAACACACAAAAGTGGCTCAGGCAAACATAAGCACCACACATCTCACAGACACTCACACAAGCAGCACCATCCCCATGCAGACACACCAACATCCATTGCCTTCACTGTGTCCCCCTCCTCCACGTCCTCCACCTCCCTCCCAGTCTCGTCTCCACTCACACCTGCATGCACTACATCCTCAGCCACTACCTCCAACACCAGAACGCCCATCACTACACACCGCTCAGGTGCAATCACCACCCCCAGAACCATTCACACGTCCCCTGTGTCCTCTCCCAGTGTGTCTTTGAGCCCTCCTGCCAAAGTACACAAACGCTGGCACACGCCCACTCAACAGCCATCCACCGCACAACAGCCTCCAACCCATGCACCTTCACCCAAACTCAGCAGACGTACACCTCCTACAACCACTACCTCTTCCTCCACTCCCAAACCCCCTCCATCTTCCCATTCCAGTGTGTCTAAAAAACTTTTCCTGGCTTCCTTTGACCTCTTGCCTAAACCCCCCGTCCTTCCCCTAGGGCCAGGTTGTCTAGAGCCCAGACCAGCACCTCATCCACCAAATCGTCGTCCACTGTGGTCCCTGCAAGTCTGGGAGGATTGAAGGGGGCACCCATCAGGGCTGCCAGTGTGCCACCTACTGAAGCCAAGGACCTCCCAATTCCGCCACCTGCCAAGGTAAAGAAGGGGCCAGCATGCAGAAGAGAAGAGCCTCATCCAGAAACTAAGAGGACAGTGCCAAGGTCCCAGCAACGACTTCCAAGGTGGGGAAGGGACACAAGAGCAAAGCAAAGTCACCTCAGGGCACGGAGTCTCCGGGTGAGGGACTGGTGACCCTCATTTCTCAAGACTGCCCAGCAACCTGTACCGCGGTGAGCACCGCCACAACGACCGCCACCTGCACCGCTACCTGCACTGCCACCTGCACGGCCACCTGCACCGCCATCTGCACCGCCACCTGCACGCCAGCTGCCGCTACTACAGTCACCAGCATCATCCCCAGTGGGCAGCCTTCCGAGCCTGCAGGAGACGGCCTGGTGTCTCCCGCAACTACTACAGACACCTGCACCACGGGCAGCATCTCCGCCGCAGACACCGCCGCAGCCACCGCCATCTGCCCTGCGATGTGCCCAGGCAGTGCCACTACAGTAGACATCAGCACCATCCCCATTGGACAGCCGTCCGAGGCTGCAGGAGACATCCTCGACCCTGCACACACTACACGAGGCACCACCACCAGCACTGGCACGACCAGCAGTTTGCAGCCTAAGTTGTCGCAAGGTGGAGTGTGTCTCTGCCTCCATGGAGTATCATGCTACCTGTTACCGGAAAATCTCGTGGCTCAGACACCCAGGTGAAGGAATGGGAACTGCCACATCCCAGGTGCAGCATCACTGCCCACCAAGCCCCCTCCAGAACCAGTGGGGAAAGGCATACACTAACCTAGTCCTTAGCAGGATGAAGCACCCTGGGCACCAAACCCCCTCCAGCACCAGTGGAGAAAGGCATCCACTAACCCAGTCCTTAGCAGCATGAAGCACTCTGGGCACCAAGCCCCCTCCAGAACCAGTGGAGAAAGGCATCCACTAACGCAGTCCTTAGCAGGATGAAGCACCCTGGGCACCAAGCCCCCTCCAGAACCAGTGGAGAAAGGCATCCACTAACCCAGTCCTTAGCAGGATGAAGCACCCTGGGCACTGAAACCCCTCCAGAACCAGCGGAGAAAGGCATCCACTTGAGAGACTGTGGCTTTGCACTCCAGGACCAAGCAGTGGGCAAAGCACTTGAGAGACTTGAGAGACTGTGGCTTTGCACTCCCCAGGACCAAGCAGTGGGCAAAGCACCCACTTGAGAGACTTGAGAGACTATGGCTTTGGACTCCCCAGGAGCAAGCAGTGGGCAACCCACCCACTTGAGAGACTTGAGAGACTGTGGGTTTGCACTCCCCAGGAGCAGGCAGTGGGCATGGAGCCCCCTCAAGGAGCAGTGGCGTCGTCCCATCATCCGGCTGAGGTGCCCCCTCCCCTTCCGCCTGAGGTGCCTGTGTGTTTTCCACCTGATGCCCCTGCAGTGTTCTCTCCGTTTTGATGCAGGTATCATGTGTGGCTTTACCCATGTTTTTGGGACCAATGGTCCACAGACATTTAATGGGACAGTGTACGGACTTGTGTACTTGCTGTTAATATTTGTATATACTGATGATTATAAGTTATCTTGGCCGATCTGATTGTCCGATTATTACACTTGTTGAACTCATTTCATTTGGTCCTTGCATTCTTCCAGGGGGTGATGGGGTGTATCTGTGATGTGATTGGATATGTGTGTGTTGTTGTGGATGGGTGGCTGGGGGGTGCGGGTGTTGCGTGTGTGTGTCACTCTCTTTTCCCTCCTCCCCTCCCCGGTGTGCTAGGTGCAGTACTCACCGTGGTCGTCACCGCCGTCTTTGATGTTCCTGGTAGATGAGGAGGTAGACCAGCATCGGCAGGACCTGTAACTCGGGCTCCATGGCGTCCTGGTTGTTCATTAAGTGTCGAAAGGTGAGTGGTTTCCCTTCTGTGTTCTGTTTCGGCCGTGCTTTTGATGGCGTTGGTACCACCTCGGAAAAGCTGGTGGATTGGTGCCTTGTAATAGTGTGGGCGGTACATTGTTTTCCGCCTGTCTGTTGGTGTTTACTGCTGCGGTGTTTGTTTCTACCACCTTGGTGGTCTGAGTGTTAAATTGACTGTCTGTGCTGGCGGTTTCCGCCATGGTCGTAATTCCATTTTTTTCTCCGCTGGCCTGTTGGCGGTATTACTGCCGGTTTATCACCGACCTCGAGGGTTGTAACGAGGACCAATATCTTGTATGATGATTGTTTTCACATCT
The DNA here is from genome assembly GCF_031143425.1 of Pleurodeles waltl. Taxonomy (NCBI): domain Eukaryota; kingdom Metazoa; phylum Chordata; class Amphibia; order Caudata; family Salamandridae; genus Pleurodeles; species Pleurodeles waltl. The sequence continues at coordinate 136,016,951 of NC_090448.1, forward strand.
TATATTATGCTCACTGAACAGCTCTACTCCTGTGTAGAAATTGTCCACATAAAGCTTATAACCTTTGTGGAGGAGTGGATGGACAAGCTCCCAAACAATCTTTCCTGTGACCCCTATTGTGGGAGAGCAACCTACAGAGTTTAGAGTAGAGTCCTTCCCTGCATACACTCACAAGCTGTACAAATAGCCAATAGAGCTCTCACACAGCATGTATAGCTAGATGCCATAGCAAGCTCTTTTGCTCACAATGTACTGCCTGAACATCAGCCCCCCTTTGTACAGAATCAAGGACTCATCAACGGCTATATTCTTTCCAGGAGAATAAATCTCTGGAAACCTGGCAGACAAATGTTCCACGACAGGCCAAATTTTGAACAACCTGTCATGGTCTGGATGGTCCTGGGTCAATGCAGCGGAATTGTCACTGAAATCCAGCATGTGCTGCAACAGTAAAAAACATTCTATCCTCATGTACTGTGTGAAGATGGGGTTGCACAAACCGTGCATGCAGACCAGTAGGACTGCATAGTTGGTTTCTGCACTAATCCCATTTTGAGCATAGGCCCAAAATTATTTTAAACTCCTCCAGCGAAGTGGGAGTCCACTGGCATGCCCTAGAACAGGGCCTTAGAGGGCATCATGCTCCCTCAGAACTTGTTCAGAAAGCAAATGTGCTTGCTGCACAATTTGCTGAAGTAAGTCAACATCCAAAAAGAGATGGACATAGTCATTTCGCAAAATGTTGGCTGTATCAACTTTACATCCAGGTCGCCAGTGACAGGCAGAATTTGGGGCTGAAGTAAATTGGTGGGCGCCCAAGAGAGCACTCCATCCATGCTTGCTCTTGCAGATGCCTGCTCTCTGGGTTGGTCAAACCTGCTACTGCTGTCCCGCTGCACAGGCTGTGCTAGTGAAGGGACAGCACAACTGTCATCATTATGTCCCTCAGAATCGCTGGAAGATGAGTCATCACATGGGACTCCACCGACTGAGATTCTGCTCCATTGTCCTCTCCCATGCTTGTTTTGTTAGCAGCCCCTGGGTCGGCCAGGTCCAGGGGACACTTAAAATTTGAATAGGGGGGCTGCCCCCTCCTCAGGGCACAATTACTAGTCGAATGTTGGGGACCACTCAACCCCCCTGCAGCCTCAGGGACCACATTCTCCCTGGGGTAGAAGTAGAAATCAAATATGGGGGGGGCGCTCGACCCCCCACAGCCTACTGGCCCACACCTCTCCAGGAGACAATTACTAATTGAATGCGGGGGTGCTGCACACCCCCCCACATCCCCAGGACAGCCCCCTCCCCAGGACCTTTTAATAAATACAGTGCAGGGTGTGAACACCCTCCACTGCCCTAGGGACTGCTACCTCCCCAGGGCTTTCAATAAATACAGCGCGGCGTGCACCCCCTCCACAGCCCCGGGGACCGCTACCTCTCTGGGGCTACATAAAAAGAGTGAAAGTGGTCTGTTTTGGACCCTCAAGCCCTTGGGACCACCAACTCCCCTGGGCAATGCTTATTGGAGGGGGGGTGCTACCCCCCTCATGGAGCCAATAGTGGCCCTCTGGGACCACCACCCCGCAGGGCCGGCTCCTACTATGTTCCAGGGTGCCCACCCCTGGGACATAGCTGTTTGTTTTTGCTTGGTGGGAGCTGACATCTCCCACCAAGCAAAGCAAACAAAGACCGCTTTCTGACAGCAGGAGCTGTCCAACAACTCCCGCTGGCAGAAAGCGGAGTCTATATCTGTTTCCCTGCATGCAACTATGCGGGCTGGGAAATAGATAAAAACAATGCTCCGACAAGCAGCGAGCTGGTATTTAAAGCAGCTCCCTGATTCTGAGAGCAATGCCGGCTCCCGCAGGAGGTGGGGAGCTGGCTAGGACAACGGGGCCTCGAGGCTCCCCCTGCGGTCCTGTTACTGTTTCTCTCTCTCTCTCTCTCTCTCTCTCTCTCTCTCTCTCTCTCTTTCTCTCTCTGTTTTCCATCCCATAATGGAGTGGGAGAGAGATTGTCATTGCAACAGTCTTTCCATGCAATCATTTCAAAGAGTCAGAATAGCTAGATGTTTGGTACAAATGTTACTCTCTTTCTCTCAATTTCTCTTTTTCAATCTCTTTCTCCCACTCAAACCCTTACGCACCCACTCACAGACCCACTGAGACACTCACACACCCACTCACAGATCCACTCAGACCCTCACGTACCCACTCACAGATCCATTCAGACACTCATGCATCCACTCACAGACCTACTCAGATTGTCACACACCCACTCACATACCCTCTGAAACCCTGACACACCCCCTCAGAGACCCACACTGACACGCCCACTCATAGAACCACCAAGATATTGATGCACCCAGTCTCAGACCCAGACAGACTCTCACAGCTACTCTCACACCCAGAAACATCCTCTAACACCTATTCTCACACCCAGAGAGAGAGGCCACCGCCACCTCCTGCTGAGCAGGTTTGGGTAGTTCTATAGGTTGGTTGCATGGCCTGGCATCTGGCCAGGCCCTGCGCCAACCCCCGCCATGCATGGGCGTGCACAGCGGTGGTTGGATTGACATGCACAGGTTTTTCATCAAAAAGCTAACTGCAAGCATTACATTGATATTATAAATGATGTTATCAAAGGTGTCATAAGTGCTGTAATTTGTGGGGTAATTAGTAGTGCATGGCAAGAGCGTGAGTTATAGTTACCTTAGGGCACAAGTCATAGTTACTTGTGCTAACTCTAACTATAACAGGTGAATTTCTATGAATAGATATAGATAGATATATAGATAGATAGATATCTCTAATATATAGAGAGATATTGCTCTCTTTACATATGGAGTCTCCCTCTCTCTCTCTCTCTCTCTCTCTCTCTCTCTATATATATATATATATATATATATATATATATATATATATATATATATTAATATACATACATATATATATTTCTATAGATCACTTTTTATATATGTGTGGCTTCCCTGGGGGGCGATCACATGTATAAAAATAAAATTATACCACCACAGGGGGTTAGCCCATGCTCAGGAGGGCCGATCTCATAAGCTTCATCACTTTCTTATTTATTTTTTATTTTTCACCCCATTGGTTATTTTTTTTAGAAATAATGCCCCAGGGAGGGATTCCCACTTACACAAGGGCCAACCTCCCAAACAAGTTCCCTGGTGTCTAGGGCCATTTTCGGGCCTTGGATTGTGTGATCCACACCCAGGAAATGGTGCCAGGAAGGCATTGGCAGAAAGGGGAGACTCTCCCCCTTTTCATCAATGCCTTCCTGGCATTTGGGGAGGCCATTTTGCCCTTTTTATCCCCACAGGAGTGGAGAGAGGACATTCACCTGCTCCCCTGATCCTCCGGTGGGGAAACTGTGATGTCAGCATGCCTTGTGGGGGGTGTTCAGGTAGCGACGCAGAAGCAATTCCACATCTCTCCCCATGGGGGTGAAATTTTTTTTTTCGCTCTCTCTGGTGATTTGCACAGAAGAGTCTTTTATGCCCTCCCTCGTGATGGTCAATTGTTGTCAGACGCACCAGGGAGGGAGTGCATTTAATGTCCATTGGCCTCAGATGCACCAAAGGGGTTAACATTTTTTTGTCAGCTTTCAGAAATGGGGAACAACTTCCCAATGCACAGTAGCAGGAGGCAGTGACCTACCCTGCCTTATGTTACCAAGCCAGGAAGAACCACGTAAAGGGGGCTCTGCATGGCTTAAGAAATCTGACTTAAATGCTTGTGTTGCCTTATGTCGCCTTATGTGATGCAAAAGCAATGCAAACGTTTGATAAATGTGAGTCTAAATCAGCCAAAGGGGAGGGTCCCCGGAGTATGCCCCTCCCCTTTAAAAAACATTCTGCAAGTGCCTTACCATAACCTTTCAATAACGAGTAAGTTTTAATGTGTTACAATCGGATTTTGGTTGCAAAACATTAATATACACCAGTCTGACTAAGTATTTTCAAGGGACTGAGGGCCGTATTTATACTCCGTTTGCGCCGAATTTGCGTCGTTTTTTTCGACGCAAATTCGACGCTAAACTAACGCAAACTAACGCCATATTTATACTATGGCGTTAGAGGCGAATAGCGCCAAAGTTCCCGGAATGTGCGTCATTTTTTAGCGTGAACCCCTTCCTTGCGTTAATGATATGCAAGGGAGGCGTTCCCGTCTAAAAAATGACTCCCAGGCCTTTACGTGGTATTTATACTCCCGGGCAAAAGAGACGCCCGGGAGTGGGCGTGGCTAAAAACGGCGCATTTGCGCCGCTTTTTAACGCCTGGGTCAGGCATGGCGTTAAGGGACAAGTGGGCTCAAAATGAGCCCACAGTGCCCTCCCCTGCCCCCAGGGACCCCCCCTGCCACCCTTGCCCACCCCAGGAGGACACCCAAGGCTGGAGGGACCCACCCCAGGGACATTCAGGTAAGTTCAGGTAAGTATTTTTTTTATTTTTTTTAATAATTTTTTTTGGCATAGGGGGGCCTGATTTGTGCCCCCCTACATGCCACTATGCCCAATGACCATGCCCAGGGGACAGAAGTCCCCTGGGCATGGCCATTGGGCAAGGGGGCATGACTCCTATCTTTACAATGATAGGAGTCATGTTGATGGGGGATGGGCGTCGAAAATAAATGGCGCAAGTCGGGTTAAGACGATTTTTTCGACGTAACCTGACTTGCCCCATTTTAAGACGCCCATACGCCATTTTCCCCCTACGCCGGCGCTGTCTGGTCTACGTGGTTTTTTCCCACGCAAACCAGGCAGCGCCGGTCTGATTGCGCCGTCTAACGCCATTCCATAAATACGGCGCCCGCATGGCGCTTCAGAATGGCGTTAGACGGCGCAAAACTTTTTGACGCTAAACTGCGTTAGCGCAGTTTAGCGTCAAAAAGTATAAATATGGGCCTGAATCACTATTTGGTCGCAAACCCAAATTGCAATTCAACAACATGTTACTGAATCACAATTTGGGTTTCATACCTAACATAAAGTATTTTTTTGGTTGCAGACGGTTTGCAAATGCAAAAAGGCTTCAGACATCTGGACCTTAGCTGACAGGACGACTTCATACCTAAAGAAGAAATTTTATTCTAACCTGTCTTCTAAATTGATGGTATAGCGTGCAAAGAATTTGGTAAGTAGTTTGAAATCTTTGGTTTCTCAAGAAAATGTTAAAAAAAAATACTATTGTGTAGTCCTGCCCAGTGCAGGTGACCAGGCAGGGACACCAGTAGAACACCTAAGCTATTATGTCGGAATTCTGTTTCATCAAGGGGCTGCAGAGGTAATGCAGCTAAACTGTGAATCCTACAGCTAACTATATATTTTAATAAACACATGCCAGAAAAATAAAAATATGGGACACTAAATTACGCTGTCAGGAAGAACACACAATGAAACAACTTCTGTTGATAAAATAAAATCAGACTAAGGCTTCCTGTGTATCCTATAAGTATATTGTCTGGCAGGAAGAAGAAATATACATATACTCCTTTATTTTTTAAAATATATATTTTTGACACATTTTACAATATGGTTCATGATGTGGCACCTTTACCACATGGAAGAGCTGGACATATGAATATTCAAAATACTATGAAGTGCAGAATATGTTTATCTGGACTGAAGGAACAGATGTGCATGCTTGGGCCATTAAGGGCACGGGGAGAAAGGCAGCTCGCTGCATACAAAAGTGTACATAAAAAGTGTGTCTTCTAAGAGGTCTACTAGGTAAGGAGCGGTCTAAGAGGTACCTTGAGGATTATACCAAATGTACTTTAAAAATAGTTTTTTTTCTCCCGAAAGCATGGTTTAAACTGAAGCAGGTGGTGCACAACAGATTTTAAAATGCTCTTGCAGCTGCTGGCGACTGAAGATAGTATAAAAGCAGTTGAGATAAACATAGTTGAAAATGTGTGGATTACTCATTATATAAGGAATAAAGTACCCCCTACCATATATTATATGGCTGTTGTAAGTCACTGAAGAATTCCATAACCATATAAAGGAACGAGGCTCAATGCCGAATTATTTTTATAAGGTTATAGAATTCTGAGATGACATGCAATATCGCTATCATTAATGCCTGGGGATACTTTATCCCATAAAACACATAGTCACACCATCTCCTTTCTCACAAACCATTTAAACCTTTAGTGCATAACTCTTTCATATGAAAGAGCGAGCATGTTTTCAAATATAAAGAATTCAGTTAAAAACTCTAGTATAAAATTAAACATATCAAAAACCTGTTAGATATTTTTTTTCAAACAGATATTAGAAACTATTAATTACAAGTCAGTTTACAAAAAAAAGTTCCAATAGCTCGGAATATGTAGAAACATACAGAAATATTCTACCTTTTCTCTAACTGTCTAAGAAGTGCAAAAAATGAACATGTTCTGTCTGCTTGTTATTGTAATCTAGAAAAATAGAGCAGAAGAAAGAAAAGCAACACTGTTTTTCTTGCTTTGCATCACAACTTCACTGTAATAGCTTATACTGGTCGGGTTCTGACATCTTTTCTTTATCAGCGGTCACTGGGTGTGCTGCAAGTCAATGATTATAAAAAAATTAGAGAATGACGTTTACACATGGATTACAGAATCGCATGTAATATAGCTCCACTTATAAAGCTGGATGTTGCAACTACCTTTTTTCCCATCATCGATTGGCTAACATTTATTGAGTGGTGTCTAATGCAGTCATTCTGAGCGTTCTACTCACCCACATTCCAATTTTTATCAGGTATTGTCAAAGCCAATAGTTCTGGGTTTATTGTAATAATACAAGGATAGACAATGTTGTTTCTAAGTATAGAAAGAAACGAATATAGTGACAGATTCTTTGCTACCTTGCCTAATTTCCCATGAAAACAAAAATACAACTGTAATAAGGGTAAGGGAGACTTCACTACAAACCACCTTTCACTTGTAAGCAAAAGGAAGATGCGATGGTAAGGGAGTCTCCATTAGTAAAGGATGTTTAACCATCCACTTGAAAAAAGAAAAAAAAAACAGACTGCTTCTGGCACTAATGAGATGTGTGAAAGGAAGGGTGGGGGAGGAGAATGAGGTGCAATTAAAATTGGAAAGTGAAAAAGGTGGGAGACAGCAAGCAGGTGCAACGCAAGAGGGGGAAATTTAGAACTGGCAGGAACAAGCATGGAAGAGCTCACACAGGCTGGCAGCTGTAGAAGAGTCCCCTGCACACTTCAATGCAGGCACTCCATCAGAGGCGGACCAATACTCCCTAACACCCAATAGGATCAGTTGAGAGAGAAATACTCTCTGTGCTGAGCCAAGATCTCATTGGCAAAGTCTAGAGTCAACGGCTAAAGGAGAATGGCCACAAAAAGCTAGAGCATAGTCACTAAGATTTCACGCAACGCTGAGCTGTGTTGTGTGAAAGTGAGAGAGCTGAACTGTGCCATATTTACAAAGGTGTGGCTCAGTTCATTTTTCTCCTAGTACTGGTGTACTTGTGGCTGCCTAGCACCAAAACATGCACTTTTGCTCCTTAGCACGAGGGTGCCTGCATTACAGACAGGATTGTTTTTGTGCAGGAAGGCATATGTTCCTGCACACAAATAGACCTTAGAGGCATATTCCTCTTTCTAGGAGTGCCACAGAATGCAGCACACATGGAAGGAAGAATTAATGAGGAGAAATTATACTATTTCTCCTCATTATGCTTGTCTCTGAGATAAGCCCACTATTTTAGCGAAATTAAATGTTTACTGACTTCTGTAAATCTGAGTTTGCGTCTCAATCAATGGAACGCCCCTCCAATACAGAGTACTGCACCAGTTTGTACTGTATTAGTGCTTGTCTAGAAACAAGTAACCATAACGGTGAAGGCTGAATGAACTGGGCATATCATAACTTGATGACATGCCTGTAGTAAAGCTTCCTCTCCTCTTTTCTTTTTGACACTCTGTTGGCAAAACCCGAAAGCCTAGTTGACTCACCATGTACTGAGAGACATGTGTTGAATGGCTTTAGTGCAAAAAGTCCCATGCGCCTATTACCTTACCCATTCCCTATGGCCCCCCAATCTCCAATATATTTTAGGTGTGCTGGAGGTATTGGTAAAAAGTGATACTCTGGAAATGAAGAAATAGAGGTGACTTAAATTGGTCGTGGGCAACTGCATTTAGCCTCAGAATATTGTTTGACTGAAATGGCTCTAAGACATTGCCAATATTTTATAGATAGTCCAATTTACCCTCTGAAAAATCTGTATACAATGTTCTTTTTGTGGCAGCTGACCCTAACTTTAACAAGCTTTGACAAACCCAATAGGTCTTGCCTTTCTGACTTTTGGCTTTGCTAATGCTGTGACACAACAGCAAAGAGAAATTATTTTTCCAGATGCTGTGCATCAGTCAAAAAAAAGCTCCATGATGGGCATGATTATTATAACAAATACAATGGTTCCCTCAGAGGAAGCTGAAAGCCCTTGCTGCCTAGGCTTAAACAATTAAAAGTGTTCATACACAAATTGAAAAAAGAACAGGGGCCACATATACTAAGCTTTTTTCTAGTCGCAAACGGACTGATTTAGAGAATCGGCCCATTTGTGACAAGAAAAATGCTTTTTGAATTTTGCCATTCAGTATTAAGGCATGTTGAGGGAGTCCCTTCCTAATACAGAATGGGAAAGATATGTGCGAATGTTTTGAGACAAGAATGCAGTCACAAAATGTTTGCAGTTTACTACCAATAGAAAGTTGGTGGTAACCCACTCACAAATGGGAATGGTGGGAAAAATATTTTTTAAGAGCAGGCAGTGGTCCCACATTCCACTGCCTACTGTTAAAAAATGAAACGTTTCATTTGATTTCCTTTTAAACACATCACATTTTCCTTTAAGGAAAATGGGCTGTGTTTTCAAAAAATGATTGCTTTATTTAAAAGCAATCACAGACATGGTGGTCTGCTGAGTCCAGCAGGGAACCATCCCTGTGATGGCTGCGATTCCTAATGGTTTGCAAATTGCAACCTACCTCATTAATATTCATGAGGTAGGTCCTTTTGTGACCCACGGGGAATCACAAAAAAAACTCAAAAGAGTTTCATACATTTGAAATTGTGATTTTCTAATTGCGGTTCACATGAAATTGCAATTTCAAACTTTAGTACACGTGACCCCTGATGTTCAATAAATACCCATATGTTTGAATGCACGAGCTTGTGTTATCCTTGCTTATAGTCATTTACGTACGAGTACAGATATTTGCAGAACCAAATTTTTTATGACATTAGGTGTTCCTTGTGAATGGCACAGTGTTAGTGATTGGTGTGACAATAGTGAACAAATAGTGCACATGGATAATTACAAAAAACAACTGTCTACTTACCAGACATAAAGTAGGAAACATTTTTTGGAGCCAAAGTCTCAAGTGACCCTGCGAGTTCCACCCTTGACAAACTTTTAATAAAGTCAACAAACATGTATGTGGATGTTTCAATTCCAAGGTTAAACTTGAAACTGAGTCTTCATCAAGACATATAAAGTAGACACCTCTTCTATAGCATATTTCGAGAAAAGACAATGAAGTCTCAATTAAGTAGAATAGCACACCAATCTGCCAAGTTAAAAACAGTGTAACAAAGTTACTTCAATGATAGGCATCAGTGCGGAGGCTAGTCAGTCGTTTGGTATGACATTATTGAAGTAGCTTTTGCGAAATTATGGTTGAAAAATAATTGTATATCAGTTTTCAGTTCAGAGTTATCATGGACAGTTCGGTCCATGATAATCTCGAGAGACTCTTGTAGGTGTGGCAATTTTAAAATAGATTGATTGGCCAAGGGAACTTCATTTCCTTTGGGTCATCTTGCTCTCATGTAAGCCAGACTCCTGTGGGAGTGAGTGCTCTGACTGGCTGCCAGCTACATGAGAGAAATGCGGCTGGCAGCCATTACTGGACTCAGGGACTTAGGGGCATATGTATACTCTGTTTGCACTGGATTTGCGTGATTTTTTTTTTTATGCAAATTTTGCGCAAACTTTACTCCATATTTATATTTTGGCGCTAGACCTGTCTAGCGCCAAAATATTTGAGTTAACGTAATTTTTTGCCTGCGGAAAACTACCTTGCGTCAATGAGATGCAAGGTAGGCGTTCCCGGGCAAAAAATGCCTCAAAGGCCCTAGCGCCTTATTTATCTTCCTGTGCAAAAATCACGCACGGCAGGAGGAGGGCCTTAAACAATGACGCTAAGCCTGATAGCTCCATTATTTAACGCCTGGGTATGGGCCGGCGTTAGGGGACCTGTAGGCAGATTTCCATAGTCGGAGACCATGGAAATTGCCCACATGTGGCCTTCCATGTCACAAAAAATATGAATACACTGTTCCTAATAGAAGGAAACAGAAAAAAAGAGAGAAACACAGGGCAACCCTTAGGTTAGAAGCAAGTGCCCTCACACATCCCATCGGATGTCATGCTTCATCATCGGGCAAGCTCCTCGTCAGACCGGCGCTGCAATGTCTGACGGGCACCCCTGAGGTGGGGCTCTTTGCCGGAGACCTTTTCTCAATAGCACTGTGGCGTAATAGAAGATAAAGTGATTAATGCCTGTTTGTAGGCACTACACAAGCAAGGAGAGAGAAGAAATGGCAAAACAAAGCTAAAATTGGCTCAAAACCCAAACGGGACACCAAATTTTAATGAACAAGAAAGGGTGATGGCCAAACGGATAAAAACAAAAGGGAGAGTGAAGGATGAGATAATGCTCAAAACAAACTCGTGCTACACCTGAAACTAGGGATTAAGGAATTGGCCTAAACCCTATGAAAAAGGGTCAACATGTTTCGTGTCTAAATGGTCCGAAAGGATCCACCAACACTTCATCAGGACCAAAAAATCTATCTCAATACTTCTCCTAAAGAAAACTATATTGTGTGAGGGCACTTGCTTCTAACCTAAGGGTTGCCCTGTGTTTCTCTCTTTTTTTCCGTTTCCTTCTATTAGGAAAAGTGTATTAATGTTTTTGTGAGTAGGTTTCGGAGAACATACACTGGACCTCTAATCTCCCTGTCCCTTATTTTTTGCTTATGGCCTTCCATGTCCCCAGGGACACCCCCACCTACCCCTACCCACACCAGGAGGTCACCTATGGATGAGGGACCCAACTGAAGGTATGTCCAGGTGAATATTGTTTTTTTGTCCAACGCCAATCAGGGGCCCTGACTTGGGCCCCCTGCACGACACTGGCCCCAATGGACATGCCCAGGGGACATTTGTCCCCTGGGCTTGGCCATTGGGGTAGTGGGCATGGCTCCTCTCTTTACTAAGAGAGGAGACATGTCCATGAGGCTTGTGGCCAGAAAATGGTGCTACACTGTCTAGAGGCAATTTTTTCGCCTCTAAACAGTGTAGCGCCATAATTTGGCGCATAAGCCCAAGCTCCCCCTACGCATCCCCGCCCTGTTAGCGTCCTTTCGAAGGAAGCTAACAGGGCCTTAGCGCCTGGTAGCGTCATTCCATAAATATGGCGCCCAGGCTGGCGTCTAGGAATGGGGCTAGCCGGCGCTATACTTTTTGGTGCAAACCTGCATTAGCGCAGGTTTGCCCCAAAAAGTATAAATATAAGCCTTAGTCCTGTGTCCTGAAGTTAAAAAAATTATAATAAAAGAGGGCAGGGTAGCCATACCTTGACACCAAGGCCTGATGGGGAGAACCCAGAAAATCAGCAAAAATGCGGAGATTCGCAGGACTCCTGTGAGATTGAACAAAATAAAGGGTGGCCAGGACACATTTTTTATCTGTAGGCCCTGGGAGTCTACCCCCAGTGGCTGAAATAATAAAAAAAGAAGAAGGGGCTGCACGCCCCCCTCCCAGAGTCTCCAGAGGCCCTGTGGACCACAGCCTCCAGGTCTGAATTTCTTAATAAAGGGAAAGAATCCCACATGGCCCTCCTAGTCATTAAAGGCCCCAGGAAGCCCACCCCAATGGCCACAATTTGGCCTGACCAACTAGAGGCCCAAGGGACCCCCTTCCCTGGGCAGATTTCTTTACTAAAGTGGAGGGGGCTGCTCATCTCCCCCACCGAGCCACTAAAAACCACAGGGAGCCCACTCCTGGGGCCAAAATGAGTACTGTAAATAGGGGTGAGCATGCAACCCCCGTCTCTGAGCACTGAGGACTCCTTCCCCCAAGGCCAGCTCAGTAGGTATGTCCTGGGGAGCCCACGCCCAGAACATACCAGTTTCCTTGCCCACCATGGAGAGGCAGGGCAACCTGTTTTTTCTGCTGCTGGATGGGGACATTTTAAAATTTTCTGCCAAGTGAGTGCTAACACCAAGTCCACTTTCAAAATGCTCCAGCCTTAAGAGCGGACTTTTGATCTGTTTCCTTGCCTGCAGTGAGTGTGCAGGGAAACAGATCAAAATATTGCTCCCGCGTGGAGGGAGAAGCATTAGGAGCTGCTTCCCCCGGGTGGGAGCAATGCCAGTTCCCACTGCAATGCTGGGAGCCAGCTGGGGCTGCTGGGGCCTTGGGGCTTTCCCAGTGGCTGCCAATGACTATGTGGTGGGTGCCATGGATGGGCACCAGGGCACCAAACTTTCTATGTTCAGGGCCCTGGGGATGGCATCCCCCGGGCCGATAACAGCTAGGGGAGGGGGAGGTCCACATGGCCCTGGTATTGAGAAATGAAGTTGATATGAGTAGAGAAGCGGGTACAGTATTCACTGTATGGAAATAATTTACCCTGTACTGGACTATTTGCACACAGTCAACGTTTTATGAGAAATACACTACAGAATATTAAAAAGTATCTACTAAGAACAATGCAACACTATTTGCTTAAAGTAAGCAAGATCTGAAGGTGCTAAAGACTATACTGCCTGAATCCTTCATTCTGTGGTGAAAACATTGTGGATAGCCCATCTTCTGAATTAAAACAAGCACATGTACATAACTTAATACCTGGTGGATACAGTTTCTATGATAAGTAGAAACTGTCATGCTGAGATGATTCTGTCTAAGAACTCAAGGCTGCTTACAATACTTCGTATGTAGTATGTATAATCTTTGCCCTGATAGAAACCTTTTCTGCAGTACCGGAAAAACTTGTTTGAAACTTAATTAACACAAATCATCAGCTGTCACCTATACACAGAGTTAGTCTTCAATACAAAAATGTATATCATGTTCAATACCTCAACACACCTATTATGCAGTAGGAGTGCCTATGATTCATTAGGAACACTTACACCTAAGCTGTACAAAATTAGGTAGAAAAATAATATGGTAGCTATCTGCCACAATGTAAACTATAAAACAAACTAGCACACTCATTGGATGATGTCATCAGTGATATCATCAATGATGTCATTTGAGATGTCATCAGTGATGTCATAGATGATGACATAGAAGATGTCTTAGGTGAGGTCATCAGTAGTGGATTGCGGGGGCGCAAGTTATAGTTAACTCTGTTAACCATAATTCACCTAACTATGTTACTTTAACCTTTGGGTTTTTAGTGAATAGATATATACCACCTTGTGGTTGTTTCTATGGCTGCATTTTGTGGCATGAAAATTGCTAAAAGAATGTCTTAAATATCCTGATGTTTAATTTCTTAATAATTCCTTTTTTATGTGTGAATTTATGAGATATAGTTTTAATTATAATTATTGGTGATTTCTTGACAAAGACAATGGGTCTGCTTTATGTATGTTGCTATGCTGACTCCTTGATAAACCCACCTGGTTAAGCATAGCATCCTAGCTGAACGTGATTATACACTGGTGCCAGTTAGCTTTCTAAATGCTCGCATCAGGCAAGGGTCTTGGGGAAAACACTATATTTAGTCTGTGATTGGTATGTTGTGCTCTTTAGTTTTATAGCTGGTTGTTGGATACTTGATGCTATTCCCAAAGGGGTTACTCTATACCATATATGTTTTCAGTTGTAGCAAATCAGTAGAGCACTTGCTTTTTATTCATGTTAAAGCAACAGCGGTTGTTTGCTAAGCAGCCTTCTGATGGCAGGTTGCTTTCGCAAGGTCTCTATATTTGTGGGTACTTTCACATATGGATAAGTATTCTTACATAACCTTTTTGATGTTAGGATAACTATTCTTTGGCTCGTAATATTTATTAGCACCTGCTTGGAACACCTGCATACTTAGTTGTAGACACTGGGTATCAATGGCATAAGGCTGTAACTAGCCACTAAGGGCCATATTTATATGGCCCTACCGCCACCCTGTAAATACGGCTCCTTCCCACGCAGCACTGTGCATGGAAGGGGCGTGCAATGGGTGTTGCTGTGGGCGTTCCACAGCAACACCCATTGCATTTTGACTCTGCCTCAGATTTATGAAATCATGTAAACCTGAGGCATCACCAAAATCTAACGCCACCCCTAGGGGTGGCAATAGCAGGGCGCAACGAGGAGGAATACTTTTAATCCTCCTTGTTTTTTGCTTTTTCTATGCGTGCTGCATTCTGCTGCACGCATAGAAAAAGCAAAATGCCAGAAATGATTGTTTATGTGCGGGAAGATGTCCCTTCCTCCACATAAACAACCATTTGAAAATGACGCTTTGGCACTTCTGTGTGTGCTGTATTATGCAGCACACACAGAAGTGCCAAAGCGCCATTAGTGATTGTTTATGTGCAGGAAGGGACACCTTCCAGCACACAAACAATCACACCCCTCAACATAGACATCCTTGAACAATGGTGCAATGATGCCTGCGTTGGCAGCTAAATTTAGCTCCAGCGCAGGGGGAAATGCAGGGGTAGGCCTTATTCCCTTAAATAGGGCGCATCTCTGCGTTTCTAAAGTGACGCAGTGTGGCGCTGCGCCACTTTTCTTTAACTCTGGCCCTAAGATGGCTGATTGATGAGTAAGGTTGCCAGATGTAATGCCCCCTTTTCTTCACTGCAATTAGTTCATGGTTTGAATGCACGTATTTCTGGCCCTATAGATCTAGTGCATTTTCCACCCTTTTCATCAATGTAGATGGATAAGATTTTACCCACACTCCAGCGAATGCCAACTAATTTGTTTCCTTTCTTTCTTTTTTTCTTCTCTGTCATTTCTTCTTTTAGTTTTTCATCTTCTTCTTGTGTACCATTGTGTATAAAACTCTCAGTCAAAATGGTCTAAAGTCCTGATGATGATACTGATGGTGATACTATGATTCTGCAAGGATCAGAACGTTGTTGACTCTGCACCTTGACCCTATTGTAATGTGTATTGTAATAAGGGCGTAATTGTCAAGTCCTGGGTGCAGCAGGCAGGGTTTGGTGCCTTTTTCTTTGTGCAGCAGGAATGCAGTTCTCAAGTCTTGGGTCTTCTTTGTTGCTGGGAATCTGATCTGCAGTTCTAGGGGTGCCCACTAAATACTGCATTTAGTGGGCAGTTAGGGGAGTACCTATTAATGATCAATGGGTTATCTACCTTAGGATGGCTACACCCACTAAGTAACCACTTCCTGTAGGTAGAGGTCACTTCCCTATCCCTGATAGACTATTTTCCTACAATGCAAGATGGAGGAAAAATGAAATGGAGAGGTCCCTAGGGGTGGTGCAAGCTGGGGCCCTATCAAACTCATAGACAGGGCTGTGCCCATTCCCGGGGGAGGAGGTGCAACACCTCTTCCCAGGAAGGGCTTTATTCTCTGGACCCAGAGAGCAAGGGCTCTCTCCCCAGGGTTCCAGAATCATGTCTGCTGGTGGCAGGCTGGTTGTGACCAGCCAGCAACCATGCCAGGGTAATTAACTTTTACAGGGGGCATGTCTAAGGTGGCCCCTGGGTACATGTTGCAATAAATCCAGTACTGGTACCAGTTTGGATTTATAATTCTGATTTGTTTGATACCAAACAGCCCAGTTACAGAGTGGCCATCATGGAGCTGTGAAACTCGTACTGACCAGTGCCCCACACATGCATGTAAAATGGCTGCTCTGTTCACTTACTATGCTCCAGGTTTGGCAGGATAACAGTAGGGGCATATTGGTCATGCACTTATGGCCACCCATACAGTATGGTGCTCCCTGCCTTAGGGCTGGAAGGCCTGCCAGATGGGTGACTTACAGTGTGTAGTGGACTGTGCACACAGGGTGTGTGCCATGTCAGTTTTGCCCTTTAGGATTGCACCAGGACACTTGGATACACGGTCCCTGAGGGTGGGACAATCAGTGCTGCAGCTCTCAGGGACCTACCCTTAGTACCCCATGCTGTGGATACCTAAGTACCATTTACTAGAGACTTATAGTGGCAGCTAAATGTGTTCCCAATTGTGACAATATTTGTAGTCCATTTTAGGGGAAGAACACTGGCACTGGGGACTTGGTTAGCAGGTACCTAGTGCACTCCAGTCCAAGTTGCATTCTGAAATGAGGCAAAAAGTGTGTGGGGGTACATCAACAAGGGGCCAGTTTCCTACAGTATCCAAACGACAAACCGGGGGCAAGGGGTGAAAATACTGCCTTGGAAGGTGCCTCATTATGTCACATAACGTGTCTTTTCTTGTTGCATAATTTAGTGAACCTGCCACATCACTTTGTTCTCCATTGCTGCATAATTCCCGGGGCTCTGACTTTTACTATAAGAAAGATTTACATCTCAGCCACTGCATATTAGACGTTATAGACATTCTAGAGGAGACAGACATCATAGAATAGCTGTAGGTGTTCTCATTTAGTGCTGGTGTACAGTAACTGTTTTTTTCAGTATTTACTACACTCTATTACAAAATGTATTTTTTTGTTGAGGCTTTCCATGTACCGCTCCCTGACGATGATCAGAAAGGGTACAAAGTGTGAATATTGTAAAATAATATGTTGTTTTAACGTTATGGATAAGATGATGTTTCAAAGAATAGCCTAATGGATTCCTCCTAACAGCTGCTCTGTCTGACATGAAGCTTTCAGCTGATCTGCTGAGAAAAACAAATCCTCCCTTCTCTGGCAAAAATCCAAATTAAATATCATAAATGCCATTAATAATGTAACAAATTGCGCTGAGATTCGTTTTGGTAGTCCATTCGTAAATGTTTGGCTTTCAAAAAACTGCCATACAAGCAGCAAGCACTGAGCATATAACCAATGAGGGGACGTTTGTAGAAAGGAATGAAGTGGGATCTGACCGCCTGAAGGGTCTTAGAGATGGATATGTTTAGCTCAAGAAGAGAATCAACTATTTCTGAGGCCTACGAGGGGCAAATAGGTACTTGGAGAAAGAGCAAGAAAGAACCTATACAAAATGAGACATTATATCAGAACTTTTAAGACTTTCATGGAACCCCTGAGACATTACGTGAACTTTGCTGTTAGATCACAGCGTGCCTTCTCTTCACTGAAGAGAGAGTAAACTACAGGCAAAACCCACTTGACAGAATGCTCCTAGTCAAATACCATATGCAATGTTTGGATAAAGCTCAGTTCCGCATGCCTTAAATGTCCTATGTTGAATAAGCTGCATAAGAAAAGGGTTTCACATAGAATCGTTTCATGCAAGCAAAGACTGAAAATAAACTGCTGACATACAAAAGAAATTGATCCCATCTTCAGAAACCTTCATCCTACGGATACAGGGGACAGAATTACCCTGCTTCTAATTAGAAGTAATACACAATCTTCAAATGGGAGGACAACCCCATCAGTTCTTTTGGAGCTGAAAAAGAGAATTGTTCAGATTTAAGCATCATTAATTAAAAAAAATTAAATTTAAAAATCACGCTTTAAAAAATGCATGTGTTTAATGGAAAAATAAAGTTAAGACCTGATTTAGAGTTTGGCGGAGGGGGTTACTATGTCACTAACGTGACGGATATCTCGTCCGCCTTATTACGATCCCTTTATAGTCTATGGAGATTGTAATACGGTGGAAAGGATATCCGTCGCGTTTGTGACGGAGTAACCCATCCGCCAAACTCTAAATTAGGCCCTTAAGTGTGTAACTTAGGCCCATTTTTATACTTTTTTTTGCGCCGCATTTGCATCATTTTTTTATGTAAAAGCGTTGCAAACTTAGAAAATACAATTATATTTTGTAAGTTTGCCCCGCTTTTGCGTCAAAAAATGACGCAAAAGCAGCGCAAAAAAAGTATAATTATGGGCCTTAGTGTGCAAATACAAAATAAAGTATATTGTTCAAGAGCTCAAGGGATAAGGAGCTATTGGGAGCCTCGTGTGGAACATTGAAGGCCATGGACAGTGGATGCTTGTGTATGAGTACTAGGCTGCAGATCAAATGGAATGATTACTGGAGTAGAAGCGTCGTACATAAACCTACAGTGGTTAGGGGCTCATTTACAGTCACCCTGCTGTGCTGCCCTGCAGCACAGGGAAAGGGCGGAAATGCTCCGCATCTACAAGATACAGCACATTTCTGTCCTCTCCCCCTGCTCTGATACCCAAAAGTCTGCCTAGCACCAATGCAGGCACCCTCGCACCAGGGTGCAAGGATGCCTGCATCACAGACAGGAGTATTTTTGCACAAAAAGGGACACCTTCCCGCACATAAACAGTCCATGGAGGTTTTTTCCTCATTGTGCAGCACACATGGAAAGAGGAAAATACAAGGAGAAATAAATATATTTCTCCATGTTGTACCTCCCCTGGGGAGGTGTAAAATTTTACAGATTCACAGGTTTAGAGATTCATGTAAATCTGGGAATGCTTCCAATCCCATGGGTGTTTTGTGGGAAAACCCACCGCAACACCCATGGAACGCCTCCCCCATGCAGTGTAAGGCAATACAGCGACTTGCGCTGCCTTGCCTTACACCATATCTACAAGGCCCTGAAAAGCCACGCAAAAGGCCTTGTAGAAATGTACCTGCACAATGGGCCATCAGTGAGTCACAAAAGGTGATGCACCAGCGGTGCACGGGGATTGTAAATAATCCCTTTAGTTTTCAAACTGGTATAAACAAGGCTAAATTTACACCGGAATTAATCGTTTTAGGAGTGGTCTGTGCACCTAATGACTACAATGAGGAATACTGACATATTTTTAAAAAACATTCTCGTGAAAAACACATGGCACCTATCCCAGTCCTGGATAGGTCGACAAACACCAGACCTAAGAACATGAACAGACCATGATAAATTGCAAGAAATATTCAAAGACTCATAGCAAGGAAAGAAAATGTTTTGCAGATGATGGAGGGGCTGTAGTTTAAAGATGAACACCACAAATACGCAGCAATGACTGTCAGAGGTACAAATGCAAAAACAAAGTTATTTTTCTATAGTAGGCCTTATGTAAGTAGATCGATACCCTGACGCTATTGGTTTAAGATTTTACATTCAAATGACGCTCTACCTTGAAAATACTGTGGCCCTTATTATGTGTGGCTCAGTACCCCTTTAGTAACTCCGACTTCCAGGAGTTACAGATAACAGGGGGGTAATAGTTTCTTGACTGGGTAGAGTTACTAGGGGGTGTTTATTACAAGTGGGACCCTGAGAGTGGTCCCTTAAAAATAATGAACTACTTGAGAATCCATAATTCTGGGTCTAATTCTGCTGGTAATTCCTAATTTTGCCCCAGCATGTCACCCAGAGATTTTAGCAGCCAAAATCCCTGGGTGGAATATTAGAGTTGCAGTGTTCTAGCAAACCTCATACTTCTGATGGGGCTGGTAACTGCTTTTACTGGACCAGATGGAATTAAAAGGGAGGGGCCGGGTAATGTGCGGATTTCCTCAGCCTCAGCGGGTTAGTCCCCTTGCCCTACACCAATGGTCACGCAGGCAAAGAAAAATACTACAGTGGAGGCTAAGAAATTGCAAATCGCGTGAGAGGCAAATAATCTGATGATGACAAAGGGGCATACCATCTATCATGGTCACAATTAGATCGATTAAATGCTAACCTTATTTACATAGGATGCACAGGAGGGACTAGAGGAAAGTGTTTCAGTAAGCGCGCTGCGCTGACAGTGTACGACAGGTGATTGTTGTTCAGACCTTGTAGGACAGGACATGCTGCGCGGGCAGTGCAGGAAAGGACAGTGATGGACAGTGTAGGACAGGAACCTGTGCGGACATTGTGTGGGGGGGCGGTGCGCCGGCCATGTAGGACTGGACAGGAGTGGACATCTAGGACGGGGGGCAGCTGTCCAGGCACTGTAGGGCAGGACAGGGGCTGTGCGGGGAGTGCGGAACAAAAGAGGTGGTTCTGCTAGTACTGTCGGGCAGGACATGGGTCTGAGCTGACCGTGTATTTCTGTTTATTTTCTCTGGTTCTCCTCCAAAAAGAGTACATTTTCCGTTGGGAAAATGTATTTGTTTAAAAGGCGTAATAATTTATGGTGAAGACAAAAGCAACCTTTTTCTAGATAGGCGAATTTATCGGAAAACCTTTGTTCATTAGAAAGAAAACGCGTTTAGATCTGGTAAATACATTTAAGCATTCTTATAAGCTGTCGGGATATAAAGGGTTGTAGTCTTTATTTTACGAAAGAGTATTGATATTTTGATTAGTGTACGTTTTAGCAGTGGCATAGCGTGGGGGGTGCAGGGGGGGCCGGCCGCACCGGGCGCAACATCTTGGAAGAGACTAAATCCACGGGTTAGGGGGTGCAAATTACTTGCCTTGCCCCGGGTTAGGGGGCGCAAATTACTTGCCTTGCCCCGGGTGCTGACAACCCACGTTACGCCACTGCGTTTTAGGAAGAGTAACCATTCTGGCTCATATACACTTTGATGGTGCCTCTAGCGCCAGGCAAGGCATTGCTTTCTGCGCAATTGGCAGCACCACTCAACTTTTGTGCAGATATATCATTTCATGCAGTGCAATGCAGCAAGCCACCTGTGTGAAATGGAAATGGCAGGAATGTGCAGTATCTAACATGATAAAGTGCTTTCTTTTCCTTTCTTTGCACTAGCTTACAATGTGCAGCCTTTCACCACGGTGCACAGGTGCGTGCGTTGCAGGCAGGATTGTTTTTGTACAGGAATGGCCACCTTCCTGCACAAAAACGTCCTCTGAAGCATTTTCCTCTTTCTAAGTGTGCTGCAGAATGCAGCACACTTAGAAAGAGGAAACAGTGAGGAGAAATAAAGATATTTCTCTTCGTTGAACCTCTCCTGGGAGGGCGTAGTATTTTGATGCATTCCCAGGTTTACCAGTGTTGGTAAGTCTGGGAATGTGCCAACATCCATGGGTGGATGCGTGGGAACACCTGCAGTCCACCCATGGAGCACCTGCCTGGGACAGAGAAACACAAAGCAGTAATTTGCAGTGCCTTGCATTACTCCGGATTTATCAAGCCATTCAGGGCCAGACTTGATAAATCTGACTTATGTTTTACATCACACTCGCGCCCCCTTGCGTGGTGCATGGGTGACACAAAAACCTTGATAAATATCCCCCATATCCTACTCTGAAAGTTAATGCGAGTGAAGTATCAGAATTGGTTTACTTTGTGAGGTTCCACTCCCTTTATATCTAATGGGGTGTGTGTGGGGTAGGAGGTGTGAGAGGGATATAGGACAGGAACTGGGCAGGCCTCCCTATGATTTCAGACAAACTCAGATGTTCTAATATATAGTTACCTGGCTTGGCCTGAAAATCAGAGTCTAAATGAAATCAAGTGCAGACAAGAGGATGATCATGTGATATTCTTTTCCATAATATGTAATTTGTATCATATTACATATTTTATGTAACTTATCCTTAGACGGTTATACTTGTACTGTGGTGAATGCGGCGCAGTTGCAGCTCGTACTGCGCAGAAGGGGCCGGCGGTGCAGGGGTGGAGGAGGATTCAGGTGGGAATAAAAATGAAATGAAAAAAATAAATAAACAAAAACTTACCTCCTCCGTCACAAAGCGCCGTGATGGTCCTCTCCTCTGTCACTGCAGGCAGGCACAGGCTCCCAGCCTGCCCTGTGGCCAATCGTGACGCTGCTCATAGTAGTGTCAGGATTGGCTGGGAGTCTGTGCAGGCTCTCTCCAGCCTGGCAACTGTATCGCTGGGCTGGAGAGAGCCTACTGCGCATGCATGTTTGGCCAGCCCCAGACGGCCGGCCAAACACACATGCGTTCTGAGGTGGAGTGCTGTGCACTCCCTCTCACTCCTTGTCACCCCAGTGGCCCGCTTCTTTAGAAGGAAATGATAATAAACATGTTTATTATCGTTTCCTTGATAAGGTTTGCAGCTGCCGCTGCTGGCGGGGGGAGCGCGACACTCCTCCACACGAATGGTGGAGCCGCCCCTGATTGTGCGCCTTGACTACAAATCTCATTCAGTGCAGCACTGCCCTAATTTAATGCAAAGTGTAGTGTTGCTCTAAAAGTTTTTTTTTAGCTTGAACACTGCTGATGAAAACTTTGATATGTGGTTCTTATGAAGCATGGTGATGAACAATTTCTTACCGTTTGTGCACTTAAACGCACTCCATGAATATTAGTAAATGTGGGCCTCTGACTACTACACATACTCCCTAGCTCTGAATATAGTGGGTTTGTTTCATCTAGATTTGATACTACACATGCTTTCCTCCCTGTCTCTGTCAATCAAACCATTCATCTATGCACATTTAAAATCTGAATACTTAAAGAGTATAGCCCACAGTTAGCAACACTTTGCATCAGGTTTGCGTCAGAGAAGTGACACAAAGTAGCACAAAGTGTTGATTTTGAGATTTTCTTTCCAGAGAAAACAGTTGAAAGTAACTTACTTTCAATCAAGAGAGCATTCCTTCAGTTTTAAATGCACATTTCCATGCAACTACCCAGGGGTTTTAATTCAAATCTGTACTAAAAATGGTAGAGAGATTTGCACCAAAAATGAATGCCTCATCGAGGCTGGCATAGCATTAGAGATACGTTTTCTACTCTACAGCACCAATACAAATATATAAAGGTGCTTTACTATGTTAAGGAATACTATTCTGTATTAGAAGAGTCTCCTTTCAGTAGAAAACATATGTATGGCACCATACACACCCTTGCACTGTGGGCCTCTAAGTCTAATACACATTGCAAAAGCCAGTAGCTTTACCTTTTATATAGTGCATGCACACATAACACACTAGAGCCATACACACATTCTCATAGATCATACATTTATTCACATAGGCAGATAGAGCACCCAACCCATAGATTTTCATGAACACATAGACCAAAATCCATGCAAACACCCCCACACAAATGCACCTGCACCCACAAACCCCAGGCAAACAGGAACCCCCACACTGAGGCATACAGATAAATAGCCATGAGCAGTGGGGGATTAGCCACAGGTCCTGGCCCTGGGAATCCCATCTCCTGGAGTCTCTTTAGGCCCTGGGAACCCCATATATGGTGCCTTTTTTTAAGGGGAGTGGGCCCTGAGATTTATTAGGTCCTCGGGACCCCATCCAATAGGGCTGTTGTTTTTTCTTAAAGGGGAGGTGGCACAGGCACCCACCCAAGGCACCCACTATACATATGTTGGGGCCCTGGGGAGCGCCAAGTCCCCCGTGACTCCTGCTGGCTCTTTTCATACAGCTGGAGCCGGCATTGCTCTGCTTGGAGGGAGCAGCTACTAATGCTACTCCCTTTAGGCGGGGGAAATATTTTGATATGTGCCCCTGCCCACACCACTGGAGACAGGGAAAACAGATTAATAGACTGCTCACAGCTGGTGAGAGGTGCACTGTGTGGGATGGAGTGGAGTGATGGGAGTAAGGGTGAGGGGTGAGATGGCATGCAGTTATGGGGGGGCGATAAGTAGTAAATGTTGACTCACCAGTGTCCAGTCCTCCGGCTACTCCAGTGAGTCCCTCAGGATGCAGTATTGCCAAGACTTGCTCCTCCCATGCTGTGAGCTGTGGGGGAGGAGGTGTTGGTCCAGCACCAGTCCTCTGGATGGCGAGCTGGTGTTTTGCTGCCATGGAACGTACCTTCCCCCGTAGGTCATTCCACCTCTTCCTGATGTCGTCCCTTGTTCTTGGATGCTATCCCACCACGTTCACCCTGTCCATGATTCTCCACCATAGCTCCAACTTTCTGGCAATGGATATTTGCTGTACCTGTGCTCCAAACAGCTGTGGCGCTACGCTGACTATTTCCTCCACCATGACCTGCAACTTCTCATCAGTGAAACGGGGGTGCCTTAGTGGGGACATGGGTGTGTGTGTGGTGTGTGTTGTGCAGAGGGTGTTGAGTAATGTGGTGGGGTGTGGGATGTGGGGCGCGTGACAGATGAATGGGTGTTTGTGGTGTGTGTGTATAGTTGTCTCAGTGGTCTTCGTGTCAGTCTTGTGACAATAATTGGTGTTAATAAAGGGTTGTGTGTAATGTGGGTGTGTGTTTTATAGTGCTGTGGCTGGGTGGGTGTGGTGTGTGTATCAGTGTCAGGTGTGTGAATTTCTTTTTGGCCAATGTTGTGTTGTTTTGTATTTGGGTGGCCATTCTGAGCGCGCTGATGTGTACCGCCAATGGTTTAGCACCATTGAATGACCGCCGTGGTGATTCGTGGGTCATAATGTGGTGGGCATTGTATTGTTGGCGTAATGGTATGGGTGCTCGTACCAACACTTTGACACTGACCTCTGGCGGATTTGTGTATGTGGCAGTAATCTGTCGGTTTGGTGTGTGTGTCATAATATGGTGAACAGATGTTCGCCACCACGACAGTATGTTGGCGGCCGTCACCGCAGCAGTAAGCAGGATTTACCACCAGTTTCATGATGAGGGCCAAAGTCCCCAAGTCCTGTATTGGCTGCCAGTAACATTTTTCTCATGGCAGCCAATCAGGGAAATTACTCTTGCTGGTGTCTGATTCCCACAGGAGCCAGGTGGCCCAAAGCAAATAAAGCTCTGTGGGCCAAGGAGAATCCTCAATTTTTAAACTGGTGCTTCCAGAGAGTCTCTTGAGACTTTCACAAACCCAACCTTCCAGATATACAATTAGTTTTGACTGTTAATGTCTCAAACACTACTGAACACATATACACCAAACCACAAAAACACAATCTGCAGACCACGATCTAGCATCATGACGAATTTGGTGTGATTCTACTGAGCACCTTTTGCTGTAGCCTGTCTTAAAGAAGTCTATGGAAAATTGTTCTGGATTTTGCATTTTGGGATCCCCATTGTTTCTCAGCGAGCACCTCGTGTGAATCAGCGATGAATCCAGGCCCCAACCAAAAATAATTGCACCTACTCAGAGACCCATTCTCACCCTCATTCACACACCCATTTGCACACTCACACACCCACACACTGACCTACAAAACCACTACCACACCTAGTCACTGACCCACACTGATCCACACAGCCACTCACACACCCACACACTCACACACCCACTTATATAATCACAGAACCACTCACACATCCACACAACCACTCATATACCCACTAACAGACCCACAAAACCACTCCCACACTCACTCACACACCGACACAGCCACTTATACACCCATTCACAGACCCACTCACACACCTACTCACAGACCCACAAAGCTACTACCACATCCAGTCACAGACCCACACAACAAATCACACACCGACTTACACATCTACCCAACCACTCACACATCCACTCACACACCATACAGCCACTCACACACCTACTGATAGGCCCACAAAACCACTCACACACCCACTCACTGACCTACACAGCCACTGATACACCCACTGACACACACACTCACAGACCGAGAAAACTACTACCACACCCAGTCACAGACCTACACAGCCATGCACATACTCACTCACACATCCACTCACACACTCGTTCACAGACCCCCAAAGCCACTCACACACCTACTCACAGACCCACAAAGTCACTCACACATGCACTAACACACCCACTTGCACACCCACATGTCCACACACATCCAGTCACACACCCATTCAGTCACTCACAACTCTTCAGACCCACAGCATGAGGTTGGCTGCATGTACGGGGCCATGTGTGGCACCTCGACTAGAAACATAAAAAAAATACAACTCATCTTGAACGCCGCTGCCAGACTCATCCTGGACCTCCCACACCGAGAACTCATCTCCCAACACCTGAGGACCCTCCACTTACTCCCGGTTGAGAAACGAATCACCTTCAAGCTACTCACCCACACGTACAAGGCCATACACAACGCAGGACCAGCCTACTTGAACCACTGTGTATCCTTCCACACCCACCCCCAGATCCCGCTGCTCCACTCAGTTGGCCCTGGCCACCATCCCTCGCATTCATAAAACCACCACCAGAGGACGATCTTTCACCTACATCACAACAAAGAGCTGGAACAACCTCCCCCGCACCCCAGACAAAGCCCATTGCTCAACGGCTTCAGGAAGAACCTCAAGACGTGGCTCTTTGGATGAGGCCCCTCCCCTTCCCTGCCCCCAGAGCCTTGAGACCCTCACGGGTGAGTAGCCGTGCTTTACAAAAACTGATTGATTGAGTGATTGAGTGTGCGGTTGACTTAACGCATGGTCATTAAATATTTAAAAAACAACACGTTCCTAAGGTAACTATAGCTCGTGGCCTCGTCACGTACTGACAATTTCCCCATATATTACATCAGAAATTACATCTTCTATGATATCATTAAAATAATATCACTGCAAGATTTGCAGTAACATTTTTGATGAGAAAACTGTGCATGGTGGGGGCATGAATTATAGTTACCTTAGGGCACGAGTTATAGTTTCTTGAGATAAGTATAACTATAACTGCTGAAGGTCTATGGTTTTGTGTGTGTAAAATCTTAACCTCACTATAACATCCCTGTAACCTTTGGCATTTTTTTTGTGAAATTTATAAATTATATTCACTTGAAAAAATAAAGGTTATAGAGTTGTTATAGTTAGGTTCTCAATGTACTCGCACAAAACCATAGAATTCCACAGTTATAGCAAGAGTTATTTCAAGTAACTATAACTAATTCGCTGAGATAACTATAACTTGCGCGTCCCATGCACAGTTTTTTCTTCAATAATTTGACTTCTAATGTTTCATTGATATTTTTATTGACGTTATAAAAGTTGTCATGAGTGCTGTAATATCTGAGGTTATTAGCGGTGCATGGCGAGGTTGCAAGTGATAGTTACCTTAGATCACAAGTTTTAGTTACTTGAAAGAACTCTCACTGCTGAATTTTCGTGGTTTTGTGCCAGTAAATTCAGAAGCTATTTACAATGTCCCGGTTGCCTTTGGTTCCAAACTATAACGTCCCTGTAACCTTTGTTTTTTTCAGTGAACAAAACCATAGAAATTCAGCAGCTATAGTTAGAGTTATTTCAAGTAACTATGAGCCAGATGAACAACCATTTTGTTTTGTATCATCCACACTGTTTGCCATTCGCAAATGGGTTGCAAAGGACCTGCCTCACCAGTATTCATTAGGCAGGTTGCAAATTGCAACCCATTTGTGAAAAGCAACAATCACAGAGATGGTAGGCTGCTGGGTTCAGCAGAACACCAAGTCTTTGATTGTTTTGTCAATAAAGCATTTTTTTTAAAATGCAGCCCATTTTCCTTAAAGCTGACAGCTGTCAAACCGCTCCCGCTTGCAGAAAGCGGAGTTTTCATCTGTTTCCCTGCATGAAAATATGCGTGCAGGGAAACAGATGAAAACATTGCCCCGCAAGCAGGGAGCTGCTATTTCAAGCAGCTCCCTGCTTGTGGGAGCAATGTCGGATCCTGCAGGACGTGGGGAGCCGCCTGGGACCACGGGGACCTTCAGGCTCTTCCAACAGTTCTATTACTCACTCTTCCATCCGATATTGAGCTCAAAGAGAAAGAGTGATTGTTATTGTAATGGTCTCTATATACAATAACTTCAAAGTGTCACAATAGCAAGATGTTTGGTTCAAACATTATAGTTACGTTTACAAAATAAAAAAAGTCATTTCTGGCCTACTAGTAAAGCTATTGGACTGTCACTCATTAGGTTGAAGGTTCAAATCGTGTCTGTTTACTTACTAGTGTTTTGACAGTTAAACATTCCTAGTAATGGATGGTGTATCTGTTTTTGCCATCAAAATCTTTGGGTTGAATGTCATATGTATCTCTGAAAAACACATAGCAAAAAGTCACCTGTGGCCTAGAGGTTATGGTCTCAGGCCCTCACCCTGAAGGCTCCAGTCTAGATGTGTCAGTAGTCACATTCCTGCTTTAAATACTTTCCAAATTCAAATATTTGAGATATATACCAAAATGTAATCCTTTTTACTTGGAAAATACATTTTTATTTTCAATTTGTCCTCAAATCTCATTAGAAAAACTCACTGGGTGGTTATACGGGATTGGTTGTGGTGACACGGGGTTGGGTGATTGTAAGGGGTTAGCCGTAGGGACTGGCCATGTGTGAAATGGGGTAGGGTGATAAT
This sequence comes from Pleurodeles waltl, assembly GCF_031143425.1. NCBI lineage: Eukaryota > Metazoa > Chordata > Amphibia > Caudata > Salamandridae > Pleurodeles > Pleurodeles waltl. Next base: position 136,045,287 of record NC_090448.1, read on the forward strand.
TGGGAAGTGGCCGCAGGGGGTTGGCTGCAGGGACTGGCCACAGGTCAGGCTCTGTGGCCAGCCACCCTGGCCATGTGAGACGCAAGGTTGGGTGGTTAAAGGGAGTTGGCCAGAGGGACTGGCTGCATGCCAGGCCCTATGGCCAACCTCGCCACGCACAGCCAAAGGCTGTGTTCAGGGTTGGATGTCTACAGGGGCAGACTGCAGGACTTGGCCGCAGGTGGCTGGATTAACGCATAGTAATTAAAATTACTTTATGTTAAAAAAAAACATAGAAATTCCCTGAAATTCACTGAATAACTTGTGCCCTAAGGTAGCTATAACTCACGCCCTCACCATGCACAGTTTTCTACTCAATAATTTTATTGTAAATGTTACATTGATACTATCAATGATGTTAACAAAGATGTCTTGAGTGATGTAATATGTGGGGTAATTAGCAGTGCATAGTGAGGGCGTGAATTATAGTTACCTTAGGGCACAGGTTATAGTTACTTGAGCTAACCATAACTATAACTGCTAAATTTTTATAGTTTTATGTGAGTAACTTTAGAAACTAACTATAACAGCCCTGTAACCTTTGTTTTTTTTAGTGAATTTGTGTGCTTTTTTTTACATTAAGTAATGTTAATAACTTTATGCTAATCCAACCACCGCCATGCACAACCTTTGCCCATGCACAGTGGGAATTGTCCAAAGGGCTTGGCCTGCGGTTGGGCCCTGCGGCCTACCCCCTACAACCACCCAAACCTGCGCTACTCACAGCCTTTGGCTATGCGTGTTGGGGATTGTCCGCAGGGCCAACCAACTATAACCTCCCAAACCCATGCAACGCATGGTCTTCGCCAATTCGTAATGGCAATTGTCAACAGTGCTTGGCCTATGGGCAGGCCCGGCAGCCTATCCCCTATAATCACCCAACCGCGTGCCATGCACGGCCTTTGGCCACATATGGCAGGGGTTGGCCCCAAGGCCTACGCTTACAACCATCCAACTCCACACCACTCATGAAGTGCTTCTTTGTTTGGTGGAGATCAGATTCCTTTGCATTAAAAACACATCTCCAAAATTGCTGGGAAATACACTCAGAGGGTCCTTTTAGTAAGCTGTCCACCATCCTGGGGAAAGGCGGGAAGACCACTAATGTATATGGGGCAGGGCCAAATGGGTGGGGCTTCTAGGTACATTTTGCATTCTTATAGTTTAAAAAAAGGGAGAACATGATCTCTGGTCAGAGCAGCAGATGACAAGAAATAACCCACTGGCTGCAGTAATTACCTTAGATATTGCGTTTCAAAAAAGGAAGGGTGCAAACTCTTCCATCAAGGATTACAAATAACTTTTCAAATAGAACTGCTGAGAAAGACACTTGGTTTGCCTTGGCCATGCACAAGAAGTTAGGCTGATTAGTGCTTTACAGAAGTGGAGCTTCAGCTTGAGCACCTGCTTTGTTTGTACCTGTAAGTGCTTCCCATTGTTGTTTAATTTCTCTGAACTGAGCTTTGAGCCAGACAGATATCCTGCCCTGCGTATTTATCCAAAAAGGGGGCACCTTTTTGTAAAAAAACATGCCGGGGACCACAGGGAGCACCTCACAACCCCTATGGTCCAACCCTGCTCCCCGCCTCGTGTGCGATCTGCCATTGCCCCTGCCCCCAGAAAGCTGCTGAAAATGCAGCTCCCCGCATGAAGGAGCAATAGTTTCATATATTTCTATGCCCGCATGTCTGCGGGCTCCCACTAAGCAAAACCAAATAGCTATCTCCCAATGGTGGGCACCGTGGGAGATAGCAGAAGCCCACCCAAGGGGCAGTAGTCGCCAGGGCCAAAAATGGCTCCAGGAGGGGGGCTGCATGCCCCCATCCTTTCTTTTAAATGGGCTGAACCTGGGCAGGTGGTGGTTCCCAGAGACGTATATTGCCCAGAAGCAGGGTTGCGCGTCCACCCTCCCTATTTTCAAATTAGTAATTGCCACCAGGGAAGTGATGGTCTCTGGGGCCGGGGCTCTATGCGAACCCCCTCCTTAATGTACATTTTAGTCCCCGGGAGTTGGTGCTACCTGGAGCTGCTGAAAGTCCCAAGAGGGGGGTCTGTAAAGCCTTTTTTTTTAAAGACCCAGGGAAGTGGTGATCCCTGAGGCCTGGAGGGGTCCGCATGGCCCCCCTTATCTTTTTTTTTAATGCAGCCCCCTCCATTTTTAAAAGATATTCATGCTCCCGGGACCTGGCACACCCAGGGGCTACATTGAAAATAAGTGCTGGAGACAGCGCTTGGTTTATTTTTAGTTTTTTTAAAAATTAAAATGAAATCCAAGGATCTCAGCAAATTTCACCGAGAAATTAAAATAAAAGCATTTTTTGCCTTGGCAGGGTCCCCGTAAGACCCCAGGACCAAAGCTAGGGGATTATGATAGTTGTACTCGCCCCCCTTTTCTTTAGTTTTTGCGTTTTTGTTTGGGACTCAACTGCAGCTGAATCCCAAGATGGCTGCCATAACTCCTTGGCTGTAGTGCTTGTAGCACATCCGATCTCAGCACAAGATCAAGAGTATTCACTAATTTGTTACGATAGATATAAACATTTGGATTTCCTATAATTTCTCAATAACTACTGAATAGGTTTACACCAAATAACAAAAAGCCTGTTTTTGGGACCAAGAGCTACCCTTCTGCCACATTTGGTGTAATTCTGTCCAGCGGTTCGGGTTGTAGTCGTGTCTAAAATCTCTAAGGGAATTAAAATGGGAAACAGACTTTTTTTTTACCCCCTCTTTTTCTCAGCCCCCGCTGAACGGATCACCCGGAAACTTTCCATGCACAAGAAGACCCACCTTTTACTACGGAAACTAGATCCTAACTATAACTACCTACTGGCGACCACCAGTAGGTTTTATATATATATATATATATATATATATATATATATATATATATATATATATATATATATTTTCTATTAACAACTTATATATTATACAACTTATATATTAGTAATATTTATATCTATTAACAACTTCTGGTACTGTAGGTTTGTGCACTATACCTGAAGTTGTTAATAGAGGTCCCTCTTGCATGTCCTCCCTCCAAACAAGCAGTACTGCAGGTGGTTACTGCAGGTCCTTCTCTAGATTGATGCAAAAGCTTGGAAATTCTTTCACAGTGCTATAGTACCTCACATAGTTACTCATGGCCTCATTATGAGTTTTGCAGTCCTAACGCGGTACGGCCAAACTTGAGGGGAGGACCACCATCACTGTGGTGGTGGCGTCCCCCTGCCCCATCACAACGTTCCTGCCAGTCTGACTGGCGGGAACATTGTAATAGAGTGTTTCTGCTGGTCAGTCCAGAGGAAACAGTGCTACGAAATGGCACCCGGCTTCCTTAAAGGAGCCGAGTGCTATCTCAGATCACAGAGGGGGCCTACCAGCACCCTCAGAATGCTTACTCTCTGCAAGGCAGACAGTGCACATTCAGATGGTGCTGGGAAGGGGGGCCCTGCACTTGTTCTCTGCCAGCCTTTTCATGGTGAGGAATCACCATGAAAAGGCTTGTGGAAAATAAGGTTGTAATCAGCCAGGCTGCGCTGAGTTCAGCGCTGCCCTAGCTGACTACAACCAAGACTACCGTCAGCCTGTCTGAACCAATGTTGCCAGTGGTGATGGCGGTCACCTGGTGTGTCTGCCTGCCAGAGTTGTAATTGGGCAGTGTTAGAAATCGGGTCCCTAGTTGGCAGTCGGTTTGCACCCTGTAAGGGAGATACCCACTCAGATAACCCCTGCTGACCCCCTTGGTAGCTTGGCACAAGCAGTTCGGCTTATCTCAGAAGCAATGTGTAAAGCATTTGCACATAACACACAGTAATAAGTGAAAACACTACAAACAGACACCACACCAGTTTTAGAAAAATAGCCAATATTTATCTATATAAAACAAGACCAAATACGATAAAAATCCAACATACAGTAATAAGAATATGAATTCTGCAAGATTTACTCAAAAATACAGTTCCTTGAAGTTGATAGCTCCACCTGGGGCTATCATTGCGTTGTGATCAGCAAAACCAACAGTTCAGGCCGGCTGCGGCGTTGCGGGCCAGCTACGGTGTCGAGAAGACCCGCAAACAGTACCTTGGATTCGCAGGGCGTTGTGATCCTTGCAGTGAGCTCCTGAGAGCGGTGTCGCTGACGTTGTGCTGTCGGTTCAGGAGTCAGTGCAGGAGTCATCGGGCCCTTGAGGTCACACGCATTGAGGATCGAACTCCAGGCTAATGAAGTCAGGTGCGCCGGCGTGGATGGCGTGGATGGCGTCGGGGCTGTGGTGCAAAGTGGGATGATGCAATGTGCGCTACCCACAGGTCACGGTGCAGGCAGCGTCTCGGTGATGGCTCCCAGTGGCGTCGGTGAGACCAGGGCTGCGGTGTGAAGCGGGGCGGGCGGTGCGACGCGCAGTGCCCACAGGTCACAGTGCAGGCAGCGGCATTGTCGTTCCTGAAGCGCTGTCGTTGGTAGGCACAGGCCCAGGCCAGCGGTGCAGGATGGGATGGTGCTTTCTGACCGTCATGAGGGGTGTCCACAGGCCACAGTGCAGGCAGGATGCCTGGTGACGACACAGGAGTTGATGATGCTGGTGTCGGTGGACCAGGGCTGCAGTGTGGAACGGGACGGTGCGTTGTGTACCTCACGAGCGGTGTCCACAGTCCACGGTGCAGGCAGCAGCGTCAGTGTCAACAGGAGCGCGTCATCGGGGATGCCCAGGCTGCGGTGTGAGCAGGTTCAGTGAAGTTGTCTGATGACGGTGTCTGTGAGACAAGGGTCATGGTGCAAAGTGGGGCAATGCGACTCTGTGCGGCGTCAGCAGGTCACGGTGTAGGCCAGCGGCATCATTGGCGGCATCGTGGTGGTTTCTCCTCTTGAACAGCACAAAACACACAGTTCCCAGTGCACCAGATTGAGGAAACTGAAGTCTTTGGTGTCCCTGAGACTTTCAACAGGAGGCAATCTCTACTCCAAGCCCTTGGAGAATTTTCTCAAGCAGGACACACAGCAAAGTTCACCCTTTGCACTCTTTTCAGGCAGAAGCAGCAACTGCAGGCCAGTCCAGCAAAGCAACACAGAAAAGGGACAGTACTCCTTCTTTAGTTCTTCAGCTCTTATCCTGGGAAGAGGTTCCTCTTGGTTCCAGAAAGATTCTAAAAGTCTGGGGTTTTGGGTCTTCTTATACCCAGTTCTGCCTTTGAAATTGGCAAACTTCAAAGCAAAGTCTCAAGTGTTTGCAAGATCCTTCCTTGTCCAGGACAGGCCCCAGACACTCACCAGGCGGTCGGAGGCGGCATTGTATGAGGGCAGGCACAGTCCTTTCAGGTGTGAGTGACTACTCCTCACCTCCCCTCCAGCAAACATGGCTAATCAAGATATGTAGGCTACACCCAAGCCCCCTTTGTGTCACTGTCTAGAGGAGATATGTGAACAGCCCAACTGTCAAACTGACTCAGATGGGGAATCCACAAACAGGCAGAGTCACAGAATGGATTAAGCAAGAAAATGCCTACTTTCTAAAAGTGGCATTTTCAAACTAACAATCTAAAAACCAGCTTCACTAAAAGATGTATTTTTAAATTGTGAGCTCAGAGACCCTAAACTCCAAATTTCTATCTGCTCTCAATGAGAATCTGAACTTTATGGATATTTTAAGACAGCCGCCATGTTAACCTATGAGAGAGATAGGCCTTGCACAGTGAAAACCGAATTTGGCAGTATTTCACTGGTAGGACATATAAAACACACTAGTATATGTCCTACTTTAAATTTAAACATACACTGCACCCTGCCCCTGGGGCTACCTAGGGCCTACCTTAGGTATGCCTGGCATGCAGTAGAAGGGAAATTTTAGGCCTGGCAAGTGGGTACACTTGCCAAGATGAAAACTGCAGTGTCTGTGTGTGCAGTTTAAAACTGCACACACAGACACTGTAGTGGCAGGTCTGAGCCATGTTTACAGGGCCAGTAATGTGGGTGGCACAACCAGTGCTGCAGGCCCACCAATAGCATTTGATTTACAGGCCCTGGGCACCTCTAGTGCAATTTACTAGGGACTTACCAGTAAGTCAAATATGTCAATCAAGGATAAACCAATCAAGAGGACACTTAACACAGAGAGCATATGCACTTTAGCACTGGTTAGCAGTGGTAGTGCCCAGAGTCCTAAAGCCTACAAAAACAGGTCAGAAACAATAGAAGGATGGCGGCAAAAAGACTGGGGATGACCCTGCAAAAAGGGCCATTTCCAACAGGCAGTCTGACAACCCAGAGTGCGGTGGTCCGACTGTCATCATGAGTGTGGCAGCCATTGAACCACCACAATCAAAATTATGCCCCAAGTGTCCTTCTTGGGTCAGACGGAAGTGCTTCAAATGACCTTCACAAAGTGATAGAGCTTCAACGTGTTTGCATACACTATTTTGCTAATTTAGTGAAATGTGCTTGTTTGCAATATGATAACGGATATATAAAGGTGCTAAGCTGGTTTATTCTGATGGATCAATGTTGCAGATTTCAGCACATTTCTTGATTTTGATCGTGCTATACATAGGTACCAGCACCCACTGGTAAATTTAAATGCCTTCAAATATCTAACCTAGGAGAAAGAGGGCTGACCAAAAGTCCCATATGAGTGTGTATTTTTATTATGATTTTTTGTTTTGTTTTTAAAGAGACTTGCAAGACAGTTTAAACTGCTTTAATACTAAAACTGGAAAAAATGCGTACTCTTTTTGCGCATTTAATACTGATGTGATTAAATATGAAGAGACTGCCATCTTATGGGCACTACCTATAATGACCAGGAGTGAATATCTGAACCACCACTGAGAACACCTACGCGCAGCATTTCAGTTTATGTGCGTCATCGCCCAAGGCAATCTTCACAAGCAATTTGATAAAATATCTGCCCTTTAGAGCGAATACCAAATATGGATTACTTATTTAATCATTGCCCTGTAGCCCTTTTCTAGACAGTGACATCAGAGAGCATTAAAATAAAAAAGAAAACATATGATACGCGGAAACAGCACTTGAAGGTGGAGAGAGAAGAGTAAATAATGTGCTATTACAGCAGAGTAGAGTTGTGTACGGGGGAGATTAAAGTCTGGAATACTGTGACGTTATATCAGAGTGGAGTTGTGCCCTTGGTCCAACTCATGTCTGGATTACTATGCTGTTGTATCAAAGCACAGAGGTGTACAGAGGCAATTGGAGTCCGGAAAACACTGCCCTGCGCCACCAGGAAAGGGCAGAAATGCGCTGTATCTACAAGACACGCCGCATTTCTGTCCTCTCCAACTGCGCTGGCTCACAAATTGCTGCCTAGCGCCACAACGGGGATCCTTGCACCATGGTGCAAAGGTGCCTGCGTTGAGGGGATCATTGTTTTTGTGCAGGAAGGAGGACCTTCCTTCACAAAAACAATCATAAGAGGTATTTTCCCCTGTGTGTGTGCTGCAGAATGCAATATACATAGAAAGAGGTAAAAAACTGAGAAATAAAAATATTCCTCCCTGTTGCGTCAGTCTTAAGCCGCCCCTGTGGCGGCATAAGAATCTGATGCATTCCCAGATTTGTAAATCTGGGAATGTGTCAGATTCTTTTGGCTTCGGTGGGTGTTGCGTGGGAACACAGCGAGCAACGCCCTTGCAATACCCCTTTCGTGCAGGGTTATGCGTGAAAGGGGTCCATATTTACAAGGCCATGAAAATCCACACAAGGTGGCTTTGCGTGGCCTTGTAAATATGGGTTGAAAGTCAAAAGAGTGACTCTCGGGTGTCGCAGTGTGCCGCTACTGCCTGTTAAATGAGGCCCTGTGTTTTTATATCATAGTAGAGTGGTGTGCCAGGGCAACTGGAATATGGAATATTGTGTTTTTACATCAGAACAGAGTTGTGTACTGGGGGCAAATCAAGTCTGGAATAATGTGACGTTGTATCAGATTGGAGTTCCTTGGTCCAACTAGCGTTTGGAATCCTTTGCTGTTATATCAAAGTGGAGTTGTATCCTTGGGCCAATTCATGTCTGGGAAACTCTGATGCTATATTGAAGTGGTGTGTAGGGCAATTGGATTTTGGAATATGTAGCTGTTACATCAGACTAGAGTTGTGTACCAGGGGCAATTCAGGTCTGGAATATTCAGATGTTATATGAGTAGAGTGGTGTGGCTGGGCAGTTTGAGTGCGGAGTGTGACGCTGTTACATCACAGTACAGCCCTGTACCGGGCAATACAAGTCTGTAATATTGTGACGTAATAACAGAGTAGATCTTTGTACTGGAGCAATTTAAGCATGGAAGACTGTGATGTTATATCAGACTGGAGTTGTGATCTTGGTCCAACTCGAGTCTGGTATACCTTGATGTTTAATCATAGTAGAGTTGTGTCTTTGGGGCAGTTCAAGTCTGGAATACCCTGATGTTATATCAGAGTAGAGTGGTGTGCCCGGGCGATTGGAGTGCGGAATATGATGCTGTTACATCAGAATACAGTCATGCAGCACTGTAGTGTTATATCAGAGTAAAGTTGTGTCCTTGGCCCAACTCGAGTCTGGAAAACTGTGATGTTATATCAGAGTAGAGTTGTGTCCTTGGGGGCAATTGAAGTCTGGAATACTGTGGTGTTAGAGTAGAGTGGTGTACCAATGACATTGGATTGTGGAATACATACATGCTGTTACATCAGAGTAGAGTTGTGTACTGGGGGCAATGCAAGTCTGGAAAACTGTGACGTTATATCGGAGTAGAGTTGTGTCCTTAGTACAACTCAAGTCTAGTTACTGTGCTGTTATATCGGAGTAGAGTTGTGTCCTTGGGACAATTCAAGTCTGGAATACTCTTTGTTATATCAGAGTAGAGTGGTGTGCCAGTGTAATTGGAGTGTGGAATATGATGCTGTTACGTTGGAATAGAGTTGTGTACCAGGGGCTATTGAAGTCTGAAGTGTGACGCCATAGCAGAGAAGAGTTGTGTACCGGGAGCAATTCAAGTCTGGAAAACTGAGATGTTATATGAGAGTTGAGCTGTGTACCGGGGGCAATCCAAGTCTGGAAAACTGAGATGTTATATGAAAGTTGAGCTGTGTACCGGGAGCAATCCAAGTATGGAAAACTGAGATGTTATATGAGAGTTGAGCTGTGTACCGGGGGCAATCCAAGTATGGAAAACTGAGATGTTATATGAGAGTTGAGCTGTGTACCGGGGGCAATCCAAGTCTGGAAAACTGAGATGTTATATGAGAGTTGAGCTGTGTACCGGGGGCAATCCAAGTCTGGAAAACTGAGATGTTATATGAGAGTTGAGCTGTGTACCGGGGGCAATCCAAGTCTGGAAAACTGAGATGTTATATGAGAGTTGAGCTGTGTACCGGGAGCAATCCAAGTCTGGAAAACTGAGATGTTATATGAGAGTTGAGCTGTGTACCGGGGGCAATCCAAGTCTGGAAAACTGAGATGTTATATGAGAGTTGAGCTGTGTACCGGGGGCAATCCAAGTCTGGAAAACTGAGATGTTATATGAGAGTTGAGCTGTGTACCGGGAGCAATCCAAGTCTGGAAAACTGAGATGTTATATGAGAGTTGAGCTGTGTACCGGGGGCAATCCAAGTCTGGAAAACTGAGATGTTATATGAGAGTTGAGCTGTGTACCGGGGGCAATCCAAGTCTGGAAAACTGAGATGTTATATGAGAGTTGAGCTGTGTACCGGGAGCAATCCAAGTCTGGAAAACTGAGATGTTATAGGAGAGTTGAGCTGTGTACCGGGGGCAATCCAAGTCTGGAAAACTGAGATGTTATAGGAGAGTTGAGCTGTGTACCGGGGGCAATCCAAGTCTGGAAAACTGAGATGTTATATGAGAGTTGAGCTGTGTACCGGGAGCAATTCAAGTCTGGAAAACTGAGATGTTATATGAGAGTTGAGCTGTGTACCGGGGGCAATCCAAGTCTGGAACACAGCGATGTTTTATGAGAGCAGAGTTGGGTCCTGGGGCAATTCAAATCCGGAACACTCCGAAGTTATATCAGAGTAAAGTGTTGTGCCTGGACAATCTGAGTGTGCTTCGGGTCCATTCAAGGTATGTATTTGGCTTCAAGCCACCCTGTGTTTGATGTTAAGACAATTCCCACCCAAGAGCTCTGCCCCAGTCATTTGTGTGCAAAAGTTATCAGGCAACAGCTCACCACTGGCTTGCTATTATCTGCCTCATTAAACACTAGTCACAACGCGTGATCTCAGGGGTCTCTTGCTGACGCTTCTCCACGTAGGCAGGACCCTGGCTAGCTAACCAATTCCACCCAGTTTATATATATTTGTTGTGCAGTTTCGGACTGCAATTTCTGCAGCTTTCCCCACTCGAGTTCTCACTGTCCTTTATAGTTCTTACCTCTCCTGCCTTCGACGGGACTTCATCTAGCCTGCCCTGCTTTAGCTCACTGCCTCCGTGTGCTTCAAGGCGCCAATAGGAAATGATGACATCATCAAGATTGCAGCCCACTACTAACAGCACTTTTGAGGCTGATGGCATGTGCAAACTGCCTTTTGCATAGCCAGAGAGGAGGGACTGAGGAAGAAGGCAGAGTGGGGAAGGAGTATGGATGCGGCCAACGTCAGTCAGAACAGCAAGGGGTACAGCGTCCTCCTGTGATTGCTCAGCTTCCACCTGGGTCATGCTGTTCCTCCCACTGGTGTGCTTGGGTCCACTGATCACCATTGGTGCTACATCCAATTGGCACTTAAACACCTAGGAGTGCTTATTGGATAAAGCATTATCGCCTTAGGAGTTCATGACTCTCTCTATACAAATCTTGGGGTAACCTAATGCTTTCTATTCATTGCCTAGTTGCCAGTCCGTACTTTGATTTCACCTGAAAGAGACCCTGATCTACTCTATTCCTAATATTTTATATTGTTTTGTACTTTAAACTGTTACTTGTTAATAATATATACTTTTTACATCACAAATGTACACTGTGTACATTGTTTTAAAGATGAGGGTGATAAAAGTACTAAATAAAATGACAAAGATCTACTTGGGCTGGTGGGGTGTCAGGGTTGCCTTTTTGACAGGGGGTAGGGTTTTAGGGTTTAGAGTCGGAGTAAATTTAAGGGGGAAGGGGCTGTTTTCAGGGGTGGGGGTCAGTTTTAGGGCTGAGGGCAGGGGTCTAGGGTTGGGGTAGTCTTAGCTTGGGGCCAGAGAGAGGAACAGGAAGGATAGAGAGAGGTGAATGGGCCTGGGGCGGGTTTGAGGGGTGATTTTGATAGGGGGGGGGGGCGGGGGGGGCGGTTTTAGGGCTCAGGGTGGGTGGGGGCGTTGGGGTAGTTTTTTTGACAGCTGATGGGGTTTTAGGGCTCAGGGCCCAGGGGACGGGTAGGGGTAGTTTTAAGGCCTGTGGCTGGGTTTTATGGCTAAGGGCGGTGGGGGAAGGAGCAGTTTTCAGAGGTTGGGGCAGTTTAGGGCTGAGGGCCTAACCTCTGATCTAAGGCTTCACGATCCGACAGGTGAAAAATATCCGTTTCCCCTCTGGTATCCCAAATCTGCCAGTTCTATTGAGGTTTCACTGAAGGATATTCCTTTCATATCACCTATTGGGTCTCATAGGAATGTAACTAACGACCCTCCCTTCCTCCTCTGCAGACCGCTGTGAGGCGATACAAATGGAAACCAGCCAATCTTCAGCCCTGTCCTGTAAAGACAAGGCAAAATGGGCGCCTGTCGCTGAGAAACTGAATAAATCAACTTATACACCGTAAAGGAAGCCAGATAGTGGTTTCTTAATGCACAGAGTCAACATATCAGTAGTGTCTAGCAGAGAAAGGGGGCAAGAACCATGCAAAAACAGGTTTTCCACAATATGTTATTATTTTGGGCTGGAGTTTGCTTGTTATGAGAATGAGAAGCGGTAGGAACAATTTCTAGAGTGATGGCGCTGGGATTCTGGCATTTCTCACCCTCACTGTCTTACTCAAGTAAGTTTATAAGGGATATGATTTTTTTTTTTACAATAGCAACCTTCCATTACTTTCCAAAATTTAAGACCTCTAGAATGAGTTGTCTATGCTGCAACTATGAATACGTAGAAAGTAAAGAGTGAACGTTTATAAAGTATGTCTCCTACCTTTGATTTTCTGGTAATATTTTAACAACAGGTAATTGTGGGTCCATCCTCTCCCCTATTCATGAAATTTGAAACCAGTATTAATAATAGGTCTCACCTTTGCTATCAGGCACCGACCTACTGGCTTTGTCAATGTCTTCTTTTGCCCCCAGTTTGTGCATGTACTGCAGCCATCTTGTAATTTTTTTATACACCACTACAAGGTTGCTGCTGTGCATTTTGTATATGAGGAGGGGGGGGGCGGGGGGGGGGGGCAAACAGAAAAACCAACTGATAAAGCCAATAGGTCAGCACTCTGTACACAAATGTTTTCTCTCAAAAATGTTTGTTTTTAAATTTTGCAACTCATGTGTGAGATTTCGGTTTATTTTACACTGTGTTCATATGTATTTTCCAGTTATCCTCTCGGGGCAAATCATATGCTATACAGTATTTTGTCATGAGCCACAACACACAAAATAAAATATATACAATTTATTGGCATATAATGGGAAGCAGAAATATAAACAACACTTCTCAAATGTAAAATACACTGAACCTTTTTTGGACAAACTTGCCACCAGCTGAAACATGCAACATTCCTTTAGTTACAGAAGGCCTAGTTCAGCACAGCTCTAGTTGCACTTTACTGCCGAGAAAAAAAAAGCTCAGGCCACGTGTTTTCCCTTTCCTGATTACTTAACGCTTATCAATGCCAGCGACCATGTTGCCACTCATACAATAATACATTATTTTTTTCTAATGTTTGTTTAATACCACAGTTTATGCCTTTTTGATGAACTGCAAATAAGGTGTTACTACTACCCAATTTATAGCTTATCAATTTTGCAGTTTCAAATGGATTAAAGGCTGAGCATATCATACTGGGATTTAAATTAGTGATTTGCATGTCACAAAAATGTCAGCCGTGGGCACCTATCTCGCTGAGCCATTTTGCATCAGCTGGTAGGACGTATGCTTCCTCCTTACAGCTGTGATGAAGGTGGCACTGTACAATCTAGCCTTGGTGGTGTAAGGTCTGAAGAAACGTCTTCTCAGCCATGGATTTATGGACGGTATTATCTACTATGCTCAGTGGGACCACTGCACCTTAATTTGGGATATTCATATACAGTAGTGTCATAGAATTTACCATTATAAAATATGAATTATGCAGCTTCCCTTTTTATATTTGGTAATCATTCATGAAATACACCACATTTGACAGTTTTAAAGACACTGAGAATATTCCTTAAGATTCTATGCTTCCTTACATTAGAAAAACATGTCTTGTAGTACTATTTGGCAAGCAAGCAGTTCCCATAAAATATTTTACATTTTTCTGGCTATAAAAGATACACTATAAAGTGATAAATATTTTAAAATAAGCAGTTTCAACGACCACAAATCTCGTTAAAAAAATATATGTATGCATGCATTTGTAGCATGACATTTTTTTAAATGCAGCAATAAAGAAACTGTTAAAGCTTTTTTGCAAAATCTTTGGTATAAAAGTAGTACATTTAACATTTAACACAGGTTATTGATTATCATTGATATCTGATTCAGAGCTGTTTTTCTGGTGTGAAACACCTTTTCCCTGGTTAAGGTTTTTTCTTTGATGTGTCCTCCATGTACGATATCAAAACATTTCTAACATGTCTTCCAAAGCCGATGGCAGAAAATCCCACGACTTTCTTCACCCCTGTTGCACTTTTATCCTCTGAGGAAAAAATGAGAAATGGATAGCATGAGATGATAGGTCTCAGAAGTGCATGCAGCATTGCACTGCTATAAATAAAACAGAATACTGTCAAACGTTCATCTTAAATAAGGAATATTCCCTTAGGCGATGAATATCATTTTACGTTCATGATAAACTGATTTCAGGTATGGTTCTTGGCTGCTATCTTCTGTATTATTGATTATCCAGTTATCACTTTAGTTTGAAATGGATGAGTCTAGATGTTCAGGTAAAGCCTTCCCACTGGACGGAGATCCATCTTTACTGTTTGAATCAAAACAACTTAAATGATCAAATTCTATTGAAGATTTGTCCAGAAAAATTAATAGACAGCATCCACAGATGCATTCAAAGCTTATTTTAGGGGAGTACTCGAATCAGCGATAGCAAAAGGAAAAAAGAGAACACAGATCTAAAGTTTAGAAATAATGTATAGCACAGCTAGAAGTTGTCATTGACCCCCTAAATAGCAAGTGCCACATGGTGACAAAGTTATGTGAAGCACTGCATCTGCGGAGCTCAGATGATATGCTGCCATTTACAACATTTCAGGTAAAATGTGGGATAGCATGTATAGGAAACTTTTTTAAACTCCTGCAATAGAGAAGGTACATCTCTGGGTGTAGTAGAAGAGGGTTAAGGGCATTATATGTGATTAATTTATGACAGTTGCCAAGTTAGGTGCCTATAACAGAAATCTACAAAGAACTAGGGCCCTGATTTATACTTTTTGGTGCAAAACTGCACCAACGCAGTTTTGCACCAAACACTTTAGCACCAGCTTGCACCATTTCTGTGCACCAGCCAGGCACCATATTTATGGAATGGTGCAAGCCGGTACAAACGGTAGATGGTGCAAGCCGGTGCGAAGGGTGGGCTAGCATAAAAAAAATGGCATTAGTCGGGTGGGGCTGGCGCTATGGAAGAAGGGGGTTTTGCACCAAAAAATGAAGTTAGGCAGGTTAGAGTAAAAAAAAAAAAGACTCTAACCTGCCTAGAGTCATTTTCTGACACAAAACCATCCATACCACATGACTCCTGTCTTAGAAAAGACAGGAGTCATGCCCACCACCCCAATGGCCAGCACATTGGACCAGGGTCCCCTGGGCATGGCAATTGCACCCAGTGCCATGTAGGGGGGCCCATTTCAAGGCCCCCTCTGGCACTTTAAAAAATAAAATGAAATACTTACCTGTACTTACCTGGTATGGGGTCCCACATCCTCCGCAGTCCCTCTGGTGTGGGGTGAGGTGTCCCTGGGGCGGGCAACTGTGGGCTTATTCCATGGTGTTCCACCATGGAAATACACCCACAGGTCTCCCTACGCCTGCCCTGACCCAGGTGTTAATAAATGGGGCAAAGCAAGCTTTGCACCGTTTTTTGACCACTCATCCCTCCTGTGCACCATTTTTGCTAGGGAGTATAAATATGGCGTTAAGGCCATAGAGTCATTTGTTGCACGGGAACGCTTACCTTGCATCACATTAAGGCAACGTAGGTTTCCACTTCCAAAAAATGACTTTAACTCCATAAATATAGCGCTAGATGGGTCTGGCGCCAAAGTATAAATATGGAGTTAGTTTTGCCCCGAATTAGAGTTAAAAAGAAATGCAGCTAATTCAGTGCAAATAGAGTATAAATATGCCCCTATATGTGTTAAACAATATTCTACATTTTAAAACATTTACTGAAATATTCAAAAGAGTTATCTTATGGTTTTACAATTGACAAATGATGCGAACCAAATATTTCAACTCAATATTCCCTGATCAATTTGAATTTAAGGCAGACAAAATTATTTTTTTCAGATATCATTTTCCAAGAAACACTCAAACAAATGTGTAACATGCCACCCTGAGGAAAGTAGTTGGATTCATGTTTTCTGGCAGTACGCTCAGTTAGAGGATTCATGGTGAAAACACTTCAAAAAGCTAACAGGCTGATTTAGAGTTTGTCAGAAGAACTTTTCCTCTGTTAGGGTGACCGAGTCCCGACCTACCAAATTCTGAAATGTCCGCCAGCCCACTAGACATCTGTAGCATTGGCAGGCACCGCTATCACAGAGGTCCCTGTCAATGCATTTTTAGTTTGGCGGATGGCAAACTTACAACGTTATTTTTATTTTCCAAAACAAAAACCCGAAGTGGGATTTTGTTTTAGAAAACTAAAAAAAACAACAAAAAAAAAACAAAAAAAAAAACAATGCCCCTCCAGCCATGGATGTTGTCTCCCATGACAGGGGGGGCATTTTGTAGTTTTAACTGCCCGAGGGATGGTGGAAACTGGCCATGTGTTTACCCACTCTAAATTGGGTGGGCGGATGCATGATCAAACCTTTGATGGCCCTTCCTCCTTCAGAGGTTAATGTCCGAAGCGTCAACATAATAGAAGTATGCTCATCTCTAAATGAGGCGGGGTCTTTCAGTTTAGCAGAGTCGGTACTCTATTACCTTTATCATAGAGTACCCTCTCTGCCAAACTCTAAATCAGCTGCTAAGCGAGATAGGTGGCATCCTGATCAAATGCTGGCTTTGCTGGGCTATCGCCAAGCACACGTTAATCTGACACAGCATATTAGGAAACTATTATTTTAGTGCATCAGTAGCCTGCATTTTAATTGAACATAAAAAGAGATCCAAGGAAACTACCTCACTTCCGATCAACTTGATTGGTCAGGCCAAAATCCGTAAAGCACATTGACTATTTTTATTGTAAATGCAGGAGAAAACTAAAGAAATGCTATCAAATGTGGGGTTCAATGAAGGAAACAAGTGTAAAGCTTTTACAGGTGTTTTCTGACATGAAATTAAATGAACTGTACATTTGATAAGGCTAGTCCCCAGGGTATTTAACCGGGTAGTTCAAATATCCTTCATTAATAATTACAATATAAGCTCTAACTATTTGCATCTCCAAAATCGGCTGGGAAATGCACTTCGGGGGCTTTTTAGTAAGCTGTCCATCATCATGGAAAAAGGCGGTGTTAGAAATGGGGTTTCTGGTTGGCTAGGGTATGCACCTCAGCCAGGCAGAACTTACCCACTCTAGTCAGGGCAAGGGAGTTACACGTCCAAGATAACCCCTGCTCACCCCCTTGGTAGCTTGGCACGAGCAGTCAGGCTTAACCCGGAGGCAATGCGTAAAGCGTTTGCACAACACACACATACATGTGACGCAACATCCCCACCACAAAGGAAACACAACACCAGATTACATAAAAATACACTTTATTGTACACAACGTAATTAGTAGACCAACATCACATAACAGTACTATCCTGCTACCTTAGCAGTTGTCAGAACGTTACACATTAGTTACTCTGCAAACTAGCAGTAGTCACACATAACACACAGGTTACTCAGTATTCTGCAACATAAGCAGTAGTCAGGAAACACGTTATCACATTAGAACACTTGTCATAAGCATATCATAAAACGCCCATAGTAGGAACATTAGAAAACCTATGGCAAGTTAGGCAAACATATTAGCAAGTCATGCCCATAAAAGGAACATGTGCACACATATGTCAACACATCAAAGAACAGGTAGGCAATATAACAGAATGAATAAAGTCTGTAGAAAGAACTTTAAATTATCAGCATATTGGTCCATGTTTAGACAGTACCTGTTCTGATGAAGCAGGCACCCTCCGTTCCTGAAGAAAAAGAAGAAAGGGGGCCCCAGCGCTCCTCTGCGCAAAATGGGGGCCCCTGACAATGTGGGGAGCGAGGAGGGTAACACACACCTCCCCTTAACGAAAAACGGGCCCCTCGGGGGACCGTAAATGCTGGGGGCCCCCCCAGGCCTCCACCGGCCCTCTCGAGGGGGGCGCCCCGGTCAGGGAAACCTTTGAGGTTGGGAGGGGGGCGCCACGCACCCCCTCCAGTTGAGAAACGGGCCCCTCCGGGGACCCGCAAACTCCTGGGGTCTCCCGGGGCCTCCGTCGGCCCCTTCGCCAAGGGAGACCCCCTTTATTGAAAAGCTGGCCCTCGCAGGGGCCCCGAGGGACCGAGGGGTGCAGCGAGCCTCCGATGAGGCTGCTGCCCGTTCCCCTTGGCCACCGAAGCCTTCCGAGGCTTCTCCCGGCGGGAGAGAGGCGTCCTCCTCTCCTCCCGCCGCCTCTATGGCTCTCCGGCCCAAGGCAGGGCCTTCCGGTGCCCCGGGGGGACTCCAAAGAGCAGTCCTCGCCCCGGGGGCACCAACAGGAGCACGCTTGCTCCTTACGATAAAAAGGAGGTTTCCTTCGTGCCCTGGGGGCACAGTGCTGAGCGCGAACCTCGCGCTCGGGGATATCTTCGGAACCCGGCTGCGGCGGTGATTTCCAATCAAGCGCTTTTCACAGCGCTAGGAAAATTAGGCAGCCTGGGCTGCGGCGGTGATCTGGGGGTCCCAATCAAGCGCTTTTCACAGCGCTAAGAAAATTATGCAGCCTGGGCTGCGGCGGTGATCTGGGAGTCCCAATCAAGCGCTTTTCACAGCGCTAAGAAAATTATGCAGCCTGGGCTGCGGCGGTGATCTTCTTTTAGCAAAAGAAAAGCGCTTTCACAGCGCAATGGCACATCAGCAGCCTCAGCAGTTAAAAGAATGCCTTGTTCCTGGTTAAAGCATTCTGCGCAAAGGTTTGAAGGATCGTTGCAGGGGTCAGGGGCCACAGCACCCTGCCCCTGGGAACAACTAAACAAGAAGGAGCACAGGGCTGGTGGGCCCAGCTACAGGCCAGCACAAGGGGTGCAGATGGTGGCAGTTCCTCCTAGTGACCAGGCAGGTCACAGGTCAGCACAGCAGCAGCAGTCCATGGCGGTTTCCTGGTGAGTCCATTCATCAGCGTTCTGTGTCCAGTTTCAAGTTCCAAGAATGTTCAAATTGTGGGGAAAATTCCCCTGTACTTATAGTCAGTTCTTACAGTGTTTTACAGTGGTAGGGAGAGGAGGTTCCAGCCAGTTACAACTGGTTCTGGGAGTGCCCCCTCTCTCCTTTCAGCACAGGCTCCAAACATCAGTGGGGGGGTTAACGACCCTATTGTGTGAGGCCAGGGCACAGCCTTTACAAATGTAGGTGTGCCCCGCCTCTCCCTTCTCTCAGCCCAGGAAGACTATTCAGTATGTAGATGCACCTCAGTGACACCTCCACCCTCCCTGTGTACAGGCTGTCTGAAAAGTATGCACAAAGCCCCAACTGTCACTCTGCCCAGACGTGGATTGGAGTCAAGCTGCAAAACACCAGAATCATAAGCACAGATAAATGCGCACTTTCTAGAAGTGGCATTTCTGTGATAGTAATAAAAAATACACCCACACCAGTAAGCAGTATTTATTATCACCATCACAACCATACCAAACACGCCTACGCTAGCCCTCATAAATCAGACAATACCCCTACACATAAGGCAGGGCATTTCTAATGCAATCCTATGAGAAGGCAGCACTCACAGCAGTGAGACACCAAGTTAGGCTGTTTGTCACTACCAGGACAGGCCATGCAATATGGCACATGTCCTGCCTTTCTACATACATGGCACCCTGCCCACAGGGCGTACTTTAGGGGTGACTTACATGTAGTAAAAGGGGAGTTCTGGGCCTGGCAAGTAAATTTAGATGCCAGGTCCCTGTGGCAGAAAACTGCGCACACAGGCCCTGCGCTAGCAGGCCTGAGACAGGTTTGAAAGTCTACTTCAGTGGGTGGCGCAAGCAGCGCTGCAGGCCCACTAGTAGTATTTAATTTACAGGCCCTGGGCATAGAGATACCACTGTACAAGGGACTTATAGGTAAATTAAATATGCCAATCAGGTATAAGCCAATCATACCAACTTTAGATGGGAGAGCACCTGCACTTTAACACTGGTCAGCAGTGATAAAGTGCTCAGAGTCCTAGAGCCAACAGCGAAAGGTCAGAAAAACCAGGAGGAAGGAGGCAAAAAGACTAGGGATGACCATGCGTATGGCCAAAAGTCCAACACAACCCCCTACCAGCCAAAATCCAGGGGAGAACAATCAATACCTTGATGTACTTTCCTGATTGGGGCGATAGAACAAGGACCCAGGCCCACAACAGCAGGGGCATGTTCCAGTTCTACGCCTTCCTGACTCCACTGGGATCTCTCTGTCAATGCGTCCCAGGCAGCCTAGACCAACCCACGGGGATTCTCTAGCTGCCAATGGCCAGAACCAGGCCCCAGGCCATCTAGGAGCCTCTGGTCTCTGAAACCATAATGAGTGGGGGGCGGTAGCCCCAGGTGCAAAGCAACCTGTCTCCACTCCCTTTCCGATCAGTTCAGGGGCTCTACCCTGCCACTGATCCACCAACCTAGGGTCCGCACCCATAGGTTCTACAGGGGCTAGAGGCGAGGCTCTCCTCCCTCTACCCCTCCTTCTAGGATCCCGCCCTCCTCTCCTAGGAGGGGTATCACCAGAATCCACACTTGCCAGGGTGCTGGGTACAGCAGCCCTGCACAACTTTCTCGCCAGCCCAGGATCACTACCTGGCGACTGACCACCCAACCTAGGGACGACACCCTTGGGTTGCACCGGGGTCCGGGGCGGGCTTCCCCCTCCCTGAACCCCACTTCCAGAGTCCTGCGTCTCCCCACCTCGGGAGAAGCCACCAGAAGTTTCACACGGGGAGGTGAGCGCACTAACCGCCCCCCCAACCAGGTCAGAGTTTACCCCCTGAACCTGTCTATCTAGTCCAGGGACGACACCCTTAGACTGGACCATTGCCCAGCGAACCAGGACTTCCTTGGGAGCACACCTACCCCTTACCAGATCAGAGCTTACCCCCTGAATCTGGCAATCCAACCCAGAGTCACTACCCTGCGGTTGAACCACTGCCTGGCGCACCAGGACTTCCTTGGGAGCACACGTACTCCCCATCAGGTCAGAGTTTACCCCCTGAACCTGATCATCCAACCCAGAGTCACCACCCTGCGGTTGAATCATTGCCTGGCGCACCAGGACTTCCTGGGGGGCACACCTACCCCCCACCAGGGAAACACGTTCCCCAAGGGCCA
Organism: Pleurodeles waltl; assembly: GCF_031143425.1. Classification (NCBI taxonomy): domain Eukaryota; kingdom Metazoa; phylum Chordata; class Amphibia; order Caudata; family Salamandridae; genus Pleurodeles; species Pleurodeles waltl. The sequence goes on from NC_090448.1 coordinate 136,066,165, forward strand.
CACAAGAGTCTGGCTGGCGCAAGTCTCCTGACCTCTGCCCATCGGACAGAGTCTGGATTCCCCCCAGCCCAGAAATGGTCTCACCAAGGTCATTCCTGGGGGGCTCTGCACTCAGAGCTGACCCCTGACCCTCCAGGTTCTCCACTGGGGCCCGCAGCCCCCTCTCAACCCTATGCCTGGATTTCCGCCTCCTCCGCTGTAGAGCGAGACTACCAGACACCAGGACCGGCGGAACGCTATCACCAGCCACCCGCCTAAGTCCTAATGACAAAAGGGGATCCTTCTGAACAGCTGGCCCTACGGCACAGGCTAGGCTCACCTCCTGGCGTTCACTCATGGAACCCCCCAGGACCTGGGACTGGAGCTCGGGTACCCTGGGCCTCAGCCCAACCCCATTCCCTCTCCTCTGAGACTGGACATGGGGTGCCTTACCCGCCCCAATACACTGGGACCTACCTGGGACACAAGCCTTTCCCACCACACCTGGTTGGGAAACACCTAGACCACTCTCATTAGGAACACCCCCTAATGTCACACCAGACCCTCTGGTACGCAACCAGAAGTCTGCCTCCTTTGCAAGCTCCCTGGGGTCAGAGAGCTCACACACTGACAAGTGTTGGCGTAACTCTGAAAAACAACAACGAAACAGGTGCTCTCTGAGAATCAGATTAAACAGCCCTTCAAAATTGTTTACTGTGCTACCCTTCACCCATCCATCTAGTGCAATGCAGCAATCCTCCACAAACTCCTCCCAAGACTGGTGGGACAGTTTCTTACCACCCCTAAACCTTTTTCTGTATTCCTCAGGGGAAAAACCATACTTCACAATCAGTGCGTTCTTCACAGCGGAGTACCCCTCCCTGTCACTCTCTTCTAGAGTCAGTAGGGCATCCCTCCCCTCCTCAGGAATAAAACTCCCTAGGCCAGTTCCCCAATCCTTCTCAGGGATCCTGCGCTCTACCAGAGCCTTCTCATATTCCTTTAACCACTGACGTATGTCACCCCCCTCTTGGAACCTAGGTACCAGATCTATGGGTATGTGAGGAACCTCTTTGCTACAGCACTGTACATTGCTGCCACCACTGGACTCCACCTGCAGCGCTGGTGAGTCCAGAACCTTCAGACTGCGCTCTAGAGCGAGTCTTTCTCTGGCAAAGGCCCTCTCTGCCTCTGCCATTCTCTCCTGTACTAAGGCCTTCTCTACCTCAGCCCTTCTCTCCTCAACAGCTAGGCGCGCTAACTGCAACTTCAGGTCCCTCTCTTCCCGCCTATCTCTTAGCTCATCAGGCGTCAAGGAATGAGAGGTAGCCCTGCTTCTTACACTGGACCCAGCAAGGGACTCCCTATCACTGGGGCCTTCCCTGTCAACTGGCGTCCCCACCCGGTCATTCTCACCCTCCTGATCAGTCTCTCTACCACTCTCTAGGGATGAGGTCTGGGAGCCCTCCCATTGGGAACCCTCGCTACACTCAGGATCCTCTGGGTACCCCCTACGCACACTCCCTCCCTGGGTAAATGTCACAAACCTTTCAAAGAAATTCAGAGATCTCCTGAGGTCCCCTTCTACAGGCAGCCCTCTCTCTCTACAGAACCCCTCTAATTCCCCCTGCGTATAAAACGGCAGGTCCTCTAAATCAAAGGTAAGCCCCATCTTGAAAAGGTACAAATAACTCAACTGTGACAACCACAATACCCAAGCGTGAGAACTGAAAACAGGAAAAATGACCAAAGAGAGAAAGTTAAGAGAAGCCAAACATGTGATGGTCTAAACGCAATCCTTGTAGTGAAATAATGAGTCACAATGGTATTGTGCAAGCGCAAGTCCTATCCTCACCGCTGACTTCCAATGTTAGAAATGGGGTTTCTGGTTGGCTAGGGTATGCACCTCAGCCAGGCAGAACTTACCCACTCTAGTCAGGGCAAGGGAGTTACACGTCCAAGATAACCCCTGCTCACCCCCTTGGTAGCTTGGCACGAGCAGTCAGGCTTAACCCGGAGGCAATGCGTAAAGCGTTTGCACAACACACACATACATGTGACGCAACATCCCCACCACAAAGGAAACACAACACCAGATTATATAAAAATACACTGTATTGTACACAACGTAATTAGTAGACCAACATCACATAACAGTACTATCCTGCTACCTTAGCAGTTGTCAGAACGTTACACATTAGTTACTCTGCAAACTAGCAGTAGTCACACATAACACACAGGTTACTCAGTATTCTGCAACATAAGCAGTAGTCAGGAAACACGTTATCACATTAGAACACTTGTCATAAGCATATCATAAAACGCCCATAGTAGGAACATTAGAAAACCTATGGCAAGTTAGGCAAACATATTAGCAAGTCATGCCCATAAAAGGAACATGTGCACACATATGTCAACACATCAAAGAACAGGTAGGCAATATAACAGAATGAATAAAGTCTGTAGAAAGAACTTTAAATTATCAGCATATTGGTCCATGTTTAGACAGTACCTGTTCTGATGAAGCAGGCACCCTCCGTTCCTGAAGAAAAAGAAGAAAGGGGGCCCCAGCGCTCCTCTGCGCAAAATGGGGGCCCCTGACAATGTGGGGAGCGAGGAGGGTAACACACACCTCCCCTTAACGAAAAACGGGCCCCTCGGGGGACCGTAAATGCTGGGGGCCCCCCCAGGCCTCCACCGGCCCTCTCGAGGGGGGCGCCCCGGTCAGGGAAACCTTTGAGGTTGGGAGGGGGGCGCCACGCACCCCCTCCGGTTGAGAAACGGGCCCCTCCGGGGACCCGCAAACTCCTGGGGTCTCCCAGGGCCTCCGTCGGCCCCTTCGCCAAGGGAGACCCCCTTTATTGAAAAGCTGGCCCTCGCAGGGGCCCCGAGGGACCGAGGGGTGCAGCGAGCCTCCGATGAGGCTGCTGCCCGTTCCCCCTGGCCACCGAAGCCTTCCGAGGCTTCTCCCGGCGGGAGAGAGGCGTCCTCCTCTCCTCCCGCCGCCTCTATGGCTCTCCGGCCCAAGGCAGGGCCTTCCGGTGCCCCGGGGGGACTCCAAAGAGCAGTCCTCGCCCCGGGGGCACCAACAGGAGCACGCTTGCTCCTTACGATAAAAAGGAGGTTTCCTTCGTGCCCTGGGGGCACAGTGCTGAGCGCGAACCTCGCGCTCGGGGATATCTTCGGAACCCGGCTGCGGCGGTGATTTCCAATCAAGCGCTTTTCACAGCGCTAGGAAAATTAGGCAGCCTGGGCTGCGGCGGTGATCTGGGGGTCCCAATCAAGCGCTTTTCACAGCGCTAAGAAAATTATGCAGCCTGGGCTGCGGCGGTGATCTGGGAGTCCCAATCAAGCGCTTTTCACAGCGCTAAGAAAATTATGCAGCCTGGGCTGCGGCGGTGATCTTCTTTTAGCAAAAGAAAAGCGCTTTCACAGCGCAATGGCACATCAGCAGCCTCAGCAGTTAAAAGAATGCCTTGTTCCTGGTTAAAGCATTCTGCGCAAAGGTTTGAAGGATCGTTGCAGGGGTCAGGGGCCACAGCACCCTGCCCCTGGGAACAACTAAACAAGAAGGAGCACAGGGCTGGTGGGCCCAGCTACAGGCCAGCACAAGGGGTGCAGATGGTGGCAGTTCCTCCTAGTGACCAGGCAGGTCACAGGTCAGCACAGCAGCAGCAGTCCATGGCGGTTTCCTGGTGAGTCCATTCATCAGCGTTCTGTGTCCAGTTTCAAGTTCCAAGAATGTTCAAATTGTGGGGAAAATTCCCCTGTACTTATAGTCAGTTCTTACAGTGTTTTACAGTGGTAGGGAGAGGAGGTTCCAGCCAGTTACAACTGGTTCTGGGAGTGCCCCCTCTCTCCTTTCAGCACAGGCTCCAAACATCAGTGGGGGGGTTAACGACCCTATTGTGTGAGGCCAGGGCACAGCCTTTACAAATGTAGGTGTGCCCCGCCTCTCCCTTCTCTCAGCCCAGGAAGACTATTCAGTATGTAGATGCACCTCAGTGACACCTCCACCCTCCCTGTGTACAGGCTGTCTGAAAAGTATGCACAAAGCCCCAACTGTCACTCTGCCCAGACGTGGATTGGAGTCAAGCTGCAAAACACCAGAATCATAAGCACAGATAAATGCGCACTTTCTAGAAGTGGCATTTCTGTGATAGTAATAAAAAATACACCCACACCAGTAAGCAGTATTTATTATCACCATCACAACCATACCAAACACGCCTACGCTAGCCCTCATAAATCAGACAATACCCCTACACATAAGGCAGGGCATTTCTAATGCAATCCTATGAGAAGGCAGCACTCACAGCAGTGAGACACCAAGTTAGGCTGTTTGTCACTACCAGGACAGGCCATGCAATATGGCACATGTCCTGCCTTTCTACATACATGGCACCCTGCCCACAGGGCGTACTTTAGGGGTGACTTACATGTAGTAAAAGGGGAGTTCTGGGCCTGGCAAGTAAATTTAGATGCCAGGTCCCTGTGGCAGAAAACTGCGCACACAGGCCCTGCGCTAGCAGGCCTGAGACAGGTTTGAAAGTCTACTTCAGTGGGTGGCGCAAGCAGCGCTGCAGGCCCACTAGTAGTATTTAATTTACAGGCCCTGGGCATAGAGATACCACTGTACAAGGGACTTATAGGTAAATTAAATATGCCAATCAGGTATAAGCCAATCATACCAACTTTAGATGGGAGAGCACCTGCACTTTAACACTGGTCAGCAGTGATAAAGTGCTCAGAGTCCTAGAGCCAACAGCGAAAGGTCAGAAAAACCAGGAGGAAGGAGGCAAAAAGACTAGGGATGACCATGCGTATGGCCAAAAGTCCAACAGGCGGGAAGACAATGCATACCAATAACGTTTATGTGGCAGTCCCAAATGGGCGGGGCTTCTACGTCATTTTACATACTAGTAGTGGTTAAAAGTGAGAACGACAATTTCTGAGTCTCCTGGGGACCGCGGGGGAAGCCTCAAGGCCACAGCAGTCACTGCTGGCTCCCCGCAACCAGCAGGAGTCAGCATTGCTCCTGAATGCAAGGAGGAGCTAAAAATGCTGCTCCCTGCAGGCTTTCATTTGTTTTACAGCCTGCTTAACAGCAGGCATAAATACGCAGGGCAGGATTCATTCTGGCACAAAACTAATTTTAAAAAAAGCAGGTGCCCAAATTTAGGCTTCTCTCCTGTAAAGTACTAATCATCCTACCATTGTACACGTGGCCAAGGAAAAGCAAGTATGTTTTATCTACATTTCCACCCTGAAAAGTTATCAGTAAACCTTGAAGGAGGTGTTTGCATTCTTGCTTTTTTGAGAGCACTATCTCATGTAGTGACTGTGATAAGTGGGTTCTTTCTTGTCATCTGCTGCTGAGACCAGATATGATGTTATCTCTTTTCCAAGGAAGATGAACAGCTTACAAAAGGACCCCGGAACGCATTTTCCACTGATTTTGGAGACACGTTCTTGATGAACAGGAATATAATCACATCTCCACCAAACAAAGAAGCACTTCATGAGTGCTGTGAGGTAAGCCGCGGGGTATGGCCACAGGCCAGACCCTGTGGTCAACTCCAGCCGCACACGGGCAAAGGCCAAGCATGTCATGGGGTTGGGTGATTACAGGGGGTAGGCCGAAGGGCCTGGCCATAGGCCAGGCCATGAGGCCAACTCCCGCCATTCATGGCCGAAGACTGTGTGTGGAACGGGGTTGGGTGGTTATATGTGGTTGGCCTCAGGGCCTAGCCACAGGAAAGGCTCTGCAGCCAAGCCCCGCGAAGCACGTCTGAAGGCTGTGCGCGGAGGTGGTTGGATTAACGTATAGAATTTAAAATTACTTTACATTAAAAAGCATACAAATTCAGTAAAATAAAGAAAGTTTACAGCGACATCATAGTTAAGAAATAGAATTTTAAAAAACAAAGAAATTCACTTAAAGAACAAATATTAAAAGGATGTTATAGTTAAACTCACATTTTAAACATACAAAACTATAGAAATTAAACTGTTATAGTTAGAGTTATTTCAAGTAACTATATCTCGTGCCCTAAGGTAACTATAACACACACTCTCTCCATGCACTGCTCATTACCCCAGATACTACATCACTGATGACATCGTCTATGACATCATTGATAATATCACTGTAACATTTGCAGTACAATTATTGAGAAAACTGTGCATGGCGGGGGAGCGAGTTATAGTTAACTTAGGGCATGAGTTATAGTTACTTGAAATAACTCTCCCGGCTGAATTTCTATGATTTTGGACGTTTTAAATGTTTAAATGTGAGACTAATTAAAACGTCCCTAAAACCTCTGATTTTCTAAGTAACTATATATGTATATATATATATATATATCTGTATATATATATATATATATTTATATATATGCCTCGAAAACGCCAGCCTGATAACAGAATGTGTACCCTGCACAAACAACAGAGCAAATTGACCTGCAGGAAACACTTACTGGTAAAAGAAAGAGATAGCAATGCACAGCCTTTAATGCTAAATGTTAGACCTGTCAGCTCTTGGCGTGGATTCACCTGTCTTTTTGGCTTCTGACCTCCTGTTTTGATCCTGTGCTGAACTTCGTTTTTGCTGGCTTTAGGACGCTCACTATTTTACCACTTCTGACCAGTACCAAAGTGCAAGTGCTCTCTGTCTAAATTTTACTGGTAATTGGTTATCCATGATTGGCATATTTGATTTACTAGTACAACCCTATTACAATGCACAGTAGGTGTTCAAGGTCGGTAAATCAAATGGTACTAGTGGGCCTGCAGCACTGATTGTGCCACCCATATGAGTGGCCTTGTAAACATGTCTCAGACCTGCAACTGTGTGTGGGCAGGTTGGAAATGTCAGTTCAACCTGGAAAGTGTACCAACTTACCAGACCCAAACCTTCCCCTTTACTACTTGTAAGTCATCCATAAGGTAGGCCCAAGGCAGCTTCATGGGCAGGATGCAATGTATTTAAAAGGTAGGCCATGTACTGGTGTGTTTTACATGCCCTGATAGTGAAATACTACTGGATTCGGTTTTCACTATTGCAAGGCCTAGTTCTCCCATAAGTTAACATGATGATTGCCTTGAAATATCTTTTAAGTGTAATTTTCCAATAGAGAGCAGGCCGAGATATGAATTTTGGTGTCTCTGAACAATTTAAAAATACATCTTTTGGTGGAGTTGGTTTCTAAACTGTAAGTTTGAAAATGTCACTATTAGAAAGTGAGCATTTTCTTGCTTAGTCATTCTGTGCAACATGGCTTTAGGTAAACAAAAAAGCACTATGACGTGGCCAACGCCGACCGCATCATAGCGCTTTATTTCCATTAAGCCATGTTGCACAGCAGCCCTCGCTGCTATGCAATTTGTGTAAAAACAGCATGAGGGTTAGGGATGAGTCAAGCAACACAAGGGGGAGCAGGTTAGTGGGAAATGGACTGTGGTGGGAAGGGTGGAGGATTAAACAATAGACAAACGAGGGGGCGAGTAAACAATTCTGGACTACAGTACAATAATGTTTCATGGCTACATGTCAGGGCTGACTTTATTTCCACCTGAGTCACTCATAACAGGGCTGTGGTGGGGGCATAAGGAAACCAGGAAATGGCTAATATATCTATTGCCCACATCCCCAATGAAATCAAAGGCTCGTCGAAGTGCCAAGATGATTTTTGGCGATAGATGGGCGCTTTACACGTCAGCATAAGATGTTAGAGGTGCACAAGAGGTGGACCCACTTTTAGATCACATCACCTCTCAGCACACAAAAGTCTTGAACATCACGACATTATTGGGAATTCAAACATCCATCCAGCCTTTGTCTGCAGTGCTGCGAGACAGCAAAACAGAAAGTCAAGCATTATATTTAAAACAAGATACTTATTATTCCATAAAGTGAGATGACCTGTTGACAAGTGAGAGAGAGCTAGGGTTTCTCATGACTGTCTGTAACGCAATCACACTGTGATAAAAATCAGAAGTCTTCGTGGAATTCCATTCCAGACTAATCCTGGACCTAGAGTAGGTCTGCTTATGTTTCCTGTGCCAGACAGGCTCTGGGTGCAAAGCGGGGCCTTCTCCGGCAGGCCGACAATGGGCATAAACACAAGTGAACAAGCAGCTTCAGTGATGTCTAAAAAAACACACACACAAGCTCCAAAAGCATAAAAAGCCAACAAGTCTTTCACAGCCCATGAACTGCTTTTAACAACGGGGGAAACTCTAGGGGAAAATAGAATTGTGCTAAACAACTCTTGCATATGCAAGAACTATTTGGCTTTGTCAGCATATCTTTTGTGGCGTGGTGGGACAGGAGGGTGGGTGCCCAGATGGGGACACAAAATGATAGACAGTGGGTTGAGGGCGGGGCAGGCAAGCAAGGAGGGATTGGGGAAGACTACAGCAGTGGGTGGGAGCAAACAAATCCATAATGAGCTGGGGTAGGGGAGGGCTGCCAACAAGAGTAATTAAAAAAGCATTTGCAGTGGAATTGGTCTCACATTTGTGCGAGTTAGAGCTATTGGCAATGTAAATGCATAACTGGACTTTTCTTGCCACATAAGTTGGTTATAATTTGGTCATTTGCTGCCACATAATTCCAGTGGCCCTTCATATAACTAAAGTACTTCCATTTACCTTTTTCCTGCAGCTTTCAATAAAGACACATTACTCAGAAATTTGGAAAAGTCGACGCTGTCTGATTATCTGAAATATGAGTGAAGTTTGAATGTGGCTCATTGTACTGCAATGACTCTACATGGCATTCTATCAACAGAGTATCTTGAAATATTCCACTATCAGTGAAGCAAAGCTTCCTGTGGACCTGACAGAAATGGAAAGTACAGTACACTATGGAATTAAAGAGTATGTTTGATTAAGGTCATTTCCCCGAGGAAGCCCGCAACTTGCAGTGGCCTCATACTTCAAGGACTTATTACAAAGCTGTTTGCATAACACACCAATGACTTAAACGAAGAATAATATCAAACATTGTTGTGACCTAGCTGGCAGCTGAGTGAAGTGTTGGCATCTAGTCATATATCTCCTAGCGTAAGCTCTGTTTGGTGTGAGTGAGGTGTCAGTAGTAACGTCTGCATAGTGCAGAGTAACACCACACCAGGCAGATCACTGGCTTGAAGTAGCGGCAGTTGGGGGTGGAGCCACAGAGAAGCAAGTATGCTATCTGAGAGCTGTGATATGTTTTCCGTGTACTAAAGAAAACTTGTATAATGCAGCTTCGAGACCTGAATGGTTATATGATGGAACATCGCATGCAAGAACCATGCATGCCTGAACAACGTGGTCGGAACTGTTGTTTCCATGCATGCCTTTACAACGATTTTTCAATGTAAAAGCACGCATGGTAAAGGAAAGTGCGGGAACGGTATGCATGGTTCTAGCATGCCACCTCCCACCTGCCTTAAGGCCCAAAAGTACCCCACCTCTAATAAACTACCCCCATCCCTGCCCCTAAAACAACACTACCCCAACACCCCCACCCACCCTGAGCCCTAAAGCCTTTCCTGACCCCCACCCTAAAAACAACCACCCCCCACCTGTCCTAAAAATAAAGGTACCCTGTCCCCCCCACCCCTAAAAACAAAACTACCCAACCCCCCCACCCCGCCCTTAAAAACAAAACTACCCCAACACCCCCACCACCCGAGCCATTAAAATGTCCTCAACCCCTACCTGCCCAAAAACAATCGACCCCACACCCCCACCCCTAGAACTACCTCCACCTGCATCCCTAAAAACAAAACTACCCTGACCCCCCACCCCACCCTAAAAACTAAAATAACCCACCTGACACCCTTAACCCACCCTGAGCCCTAAACCCTTCCCCTAACCCCCACCTGTGCCCCTAAAAACAAAACTAACCCGACTCCCCCACCGCTCCCCTTAAATAAAATGTATCCCAACCCTCCAAAACTACACCCCAACCCTGCTCCAGCTCCACTTACCTGACCAAGTTCTTTCCCGATTCACTCTCTTTTTCTCTGCCTTACCCACGCATATGCGTAGTTCAGCACATGTGGTTAAGGCAGAGAAAAAGCCCTGCGTTATTCTGGCAAGCGTTGTTATGCTTGTGTGGGAAACGTCCATGTTGTTTCCAATGCATTGTTCGGGACATTTCCTGACGTGAACAATATTAAAACAGTCTTTTATGCATTACTAGATGCCAGTGTTGAGTGACTATCACTGTTAACAGGTGATGTTGCTGTTCAGCTCAACTCATTTCATCAGCCTCAGAAAGATGAAATGCAGAAGCATTCCTAGTGGGATTTTATTTAGTCACGCAAACCATAAACTACACCAGGGGCACCAGCTGATTCAATGTCAGTGCATCACTGTTTCTAAGTGGAAAAAGTGATGCACTGGCGGTGCAAGGGGCTTGTAAATAAGCCCCTATGTGTGTTCTATGCTGGGTGTTCCATTAGCACCACACTGCACCCAGGAGGTTGTAGTCTTCCTTCAGCTTAATTGTACAGATGCATCTGAAAATAACATTAAAAAAAAGAAATCCAGAGCTGCAGAAGTCGCGCCTAGATGAGAACTGGTTATATATAATACTGTCTAACAAATGTATGTCGGAACAACGCATGCTGGAACCACGCATGCCTGAACAACGCGGGCGAAACAACAACCACGTTGTTACCACTACTGCCTTTACCACGAATACCTTAACAACGATTTTTCATTTTAAAGACATGCCTTGTAAAGGCATTAGTGATCGGCATGCATGGTTCCAGCATGCAACCCCCGTGGCTCCCCACCCCTGCCCTTAAAAATTACTGTGACCCCCCCACCCCCTCCCCTAAAACCTAAACCCCCCCCAACTCCCCACTCCTGCCCCTAAAACTATCCCAACCCCTAAAATTACCGTGACCCCCCACCCCACGCCTAAAACCTAAAACCACTCCAACCCCCCCACACCACCCCTAAATTACCGCTGTTGCATAGGCTCTCATTATTTTAGTTAGACTACTGGATTTTGAGTGGCAGAATCACCTGCGGTGTGGGAGACTGAGTCTAACCCACTACAGGTGACACCTGTTGCTCCAATCCTGGTTTTGCGCCGGCTAACTAGCAATGCCTCATCTCTACCCAAGCGCAGGGATGATTGGGCAGCCCAGCACATGACATAACTGGTTTCTCAGAGAAGACGTGGTCACTCAGGTCTCATCTGTTTCTATCAGTTACATTAGTCTCACATACACAAAGGACAAACAGAGGCAGTATATATTTCAATAATGCTTTAATAAAGCGACTGCATCTTAGATAGCAAAGCATGGACTGCAATAACCAGGATGACACAGCATGACAAGATTAAAAATTGTGACAAGGAGAGTAAAACATAAAAATAATACTACCATATTGTCACGAGAGTCAACAGACTATTTCCTACCTAAGCTATGATACAGCACAGTGTGTTAAGCTCTAATTCTGCCCTTTGGGTTCCCCTGGGAAGACATCATCCCCTATACCTGAGCAAAGGCCTAAAGTCTGCATAAGCAGCTGTAGCAAAGCGTTCAGCAATCAGCATACAGTTGTGGTCCTCTGGCTGGAATCTTCCTCTAACGTGTATGGGACAAGGAAGTGTTTTTATAATAAAACAACTGATGTTCTGAGAAAATGTCCCTACGTAAGGATGTGTATTTTTTAGAAATGTCAGAGACTAAACTTATACCACCATCATCGGCAACCTATCTTACTGCAGCCTTGGAAGAAGCACAGAGTGAGCAAGAATGCCTTGTTTGAGAACAGAGTGCTGGCCTAGGCAAAAACAGTCAGATAGAGAGAAAATAAAACAAGATCGTAAAAGTGGCTACTGTAACAATAATAAAGCAAATATAGCTAGGTTAAAGTGCACAGCGGCAGGCCCAGTATGTTAAAATAAAGTGCATGGAGCTATAACTAAAATGACTACACAACACAGTGACTCCCCACCCCGCTCCTAAAACCACCCCAACCCTCCCACCCTGCCCCTAAGACCTAAACTACCCCATCCCCCGCCCCTAAAACCACCCCAACCCCCACCTCGTCCCTAAAACCTAAACTACCTCAACCCCCACCCCTAAAGCATAAAACCACCCCAACCCCCACCCCACCCCTAAAATTACCCCGACCCCCCCACCCCGCCCCTAAAACCTAAAACCACCCCAACCCCTCACCCCACCCCTAAAATTACTGTGACCCCCCACCCCTGCCCCTAAAACCTAAAACCACCCCGACCCCTCAACCCCCCTAAAATTAGGGCAACCCCCCACCCCACACCTAAAACCTAAAACCACCCCAACCCCCACCCCGCCCCTAAAACCTAAACTACCCCCACACCCCCACCCTGCCCCTAAAATTATCGTGACTCCCCACACCTGCCCCTAAAACCACCCCAAACCCTCAACCCCCCTAAAACCACCCCAACCTCCCACCCACCCCTAAAACCTAAACTACCCAAATCCCCCCCCCCAAAAAGTAAAAATACCCCGGATCCCCAACCCTGCCCCTAAAACTAAAAATACCCGGACCCCCACACACTTAAAACTAAAAATGCCCTGACCCCGCCCCTAAACCTAAACCACCGACCCCCAAAAACTAAAAATACCCCGACCACCTACCCCGCCCCTAAACCACCCGACCCCCACCCCCAAAAACTAAAAATACCCCACCCAGCCCCAGGCCCACTTACCCGATCACGTCGTCCTCCTCAGCCGTGGTTCAGCACATGCATGGTTAAGGCACCGAACAAGGAAGTCGTGGTTAACGAAAGCGTTGTTCCGCTTTTGTTGTCCACAAAAGCATTGTTCAGGAGTCGTGGATAAGGCTGCTTCCCCTATCTAACAGACATATGTATGCAGCAGATATATTAACCTGCTATGCTGCCTTACTGTCTTTAAGTAACTGCCCAGAGGAGCTGTTCTGCTTTTTGCGCTACATAAAATATGCGGTTTTGCAGAATCCTGAACTCAAATCCACACTGCCGTCTGACATTCCTTCTCAATCCACAATTAAGCATACCAAACATCATGTTTGTAAAAGAGCAAGCCATATTGCTTCTCAAGTGCATGCATGGACTTTCTTGGCATTTTGAAAGTATTAAAGTCAGAAAGGAGAAACATTGAGAGAAAAAAGTGTGTGGAGGTGGAGGGAGGGGAAAAGTAAGAGACAGAGAGGTGGATGAGTGGATGGAAGGTTCGTGCAGGGTGAGGTGGTTAAGAGGATGGAGGGATGAAAGGCTTGGTGTAATGGGGTGAGTGATAGATGGTGTTCATTGATGTATTGGATGAATGGATGGGTGAATGACTTAGTGGTATGGATGGATGTATGGATGGACTGACAGGTTGATATGTAGGTGGATGGATAATTTTATTTGATGGATGGATGGATAAGGTGGGTGCATTAATGGGTGGATGGCAAGATGGATAAATGGAGGGATGTATATAGGGAGGTGGGTAGATAATGAAAAATAAAGGCACAGAGCCGTAGAAGGAAACTTAAACAGTGTATGCATCTATAACTAGAGTATGCAGACATTTCCAAAGGAAAGGAACAAGTTGATTCTTTTAATCACAAGGTATTCTGGGGATGGCCAGAGAAGTGCTGAAGTCCTTGCCACCTACCAATTTAAATCCCCAAGCCAAACGGCCAGGTCTTTTTATAAGGTTGGCTGTCTGCCCTGCAGAGCTGCTGTTGTCAACAACAGGTGACAAGTAACTCCTCACAGAGGCTGGTGCGCTAGTGCCCTGCTCCTGCTGAGGTGAGGTTCAGCACTGGCGTGGATGCAGCATCCCTCATCTTGTTACAGGAAACCACAGGCGGCCCCTGGTGTGCAATCCCTGCGACCAACACCACATGCATCTTCATAACAAACCAGGCAGCCAGGAAACTCAAGAGATTTGTATAAAGTGACAAACCACCCTTAAAACAGGTTGCGATCTTGGAAGGGTGGTGGGGTGAAGCGCACAGTACATGCCAAGCGGTCTCAGGGCACTAGTCCAGTCTATGGTCTAACTAAGCACATTTCAATCAAAATATCAAAAACGAAACACGCTAAGCTGTTGTAGGGTGCTACTCCGGGCTATGCCTTCTTTTGCTACATTCTTTTGTGATGTACCTGTTTGTCCAGCACACTGTTTGCGTGTTTATTTAGGCATGATTATTTTGCGCATTATATTTCTATGTCTTTGTGAATTTTTATATAGCCAAGGACATTATATAAAGGTTTGCAAGCACTTTACAGTACAACTAGGTCATTAGCAAAACACAAGGTTACATTATCCTAAAATATTTCTACATTAGATAAAGTACGCACCAGACAAAGAACCCTAAGGGAGAGGATGTGGCCTAATGGCCAGAGCAGCTGACTTTGGACTGGGGAACACGGTTCGATTCTCGGTGCCACCTCAGCATCCCGTGATTCTGGGCAAACCACTTAATCTCCCCTTGCTACCAAAAAAAAAGTGTCCTTGTATAATGTAACTCGTAATCATATAAAGTGCTGTAATACCTTGGTGTTCAGTGTTCTTGCCTCACATTTCAACAAAGATCTAATGAAATTAAAAATAACACAGCAGCCTGGGAAGATTTATGGCCCCAATAAAGGAGATAAGTAGTGCCCTCTGTGCAGTTGTTGTGAGGGCTATCAGGAAGTGGCCCTGGAGAGAGAGACTTCAGATGGGAGGCTCTGCAAGTTTCACATCATTGCTTCTAGGTTTATCTACATTCTAAGAGAAAGGGCATTTTATGGCTTTCCTGGGCAGTGAGCTAAACGTTTAGGCACCAGATGTTTCCATTGTAAAATAAGCTTATTTTAATGTGACATAAACATGTGCAAAACATCTAAAGTGGAATAAACGTGCTTAAGCGCCAACGACATGAGAGGAGGTGGTAAGAACGGAATGCTGCAATAAAACACAGGCAGCTACCAACCTAAAACACCCACAGTGAAAAGGTAGCAACAAAGATATAACAAAAGTAGTCCATCACAGCAACAGATAAAGAAACCAAAGTGGAATAATACAGTAGATGGTCACTGCTCTGAAATAGAAAAAGGAGGGAGAAAAAGGCAGAACTGACCACTAGCAAGCAAGAATTTTTAAAGGACACTGCAACCAACAAATGAAATTGTTTTAAACCATAAGAAGTATACTAAAAGTATACAAGAGGTTGAATGCTTACGCTTGACCTAACAAGGTACCCCCAGAAGCAAGTAGCCAGCAGAAGGCCACTCACAACCAGAAGCAGTACTTGCGCTAGGCTCCACAGGACACCTATGAAGAGGAGGAGGAGGCGCTGACCAGCAAGGGAAAGAGTGATGTGGGAGCCAGTCAATGGTAAGTAAAGCAACATAGAGCTGTGTGGGAGCCAGCCAATGGTAAGTTAAGTAACATAGGAATGATGTGAAAGCTAGCCAATGGTAAGGATGAGTAACCAGATGGGCCTATGCCCATTTACAGAATTATTTTTTAATGCAAGAGATTTTGCAAGCACAGCACAAGCACTGTGCAGGCAAAACCTAAACATCACACTGTTTTAGTAAAACTAGAACCCACTTGGCAGGAAACCTCACAGTGCCATGATTTGGTGCCTCCTTTTAGGGTGCTGTTTATGACAACAGGCTAAGAGCTTGCTGCAAACATTATAGGTTTATCAGCAGTTAGCATGGAAAATCCTTTTGAGGTCTATAAAAAGAGAATCGTGGATGAAAGTGACACCCATAATCTGCAGTTTTGTGAAGCTCAAGTTCCGGGATCAAAAGAACTGTGTAAATGCATAATATTCTAATAATCGTGTTATTTTTAAGAACCTTGCTCAAACCTAAACTAGTCAGTGAAAACGCTTAGATTTTTGTAACAGACATAAAAACACTGAAACAGCTGCTTTATTTTAAGAAGCGCTTGATAGAGGTTTTGTCAAAGGATGCTGATTAGAAACTATTTATTATTTCTTTCAGTGTTTATATTAGGGTATACAGCATTCAAACACTAGCCAGCCTTTGTAAAGCAAACTACTACATTTTCAACAGACGGATATGATAACGATGGTGGACTGTAAGATGGGGAAAAGTCAGATGGCTGCAATCTGTTTAGCACTTCTATATCGCTAGTGGGGCTGGAGCCAAGTCAGTCACATATACAGACCAGTGACTCTTCCACTAGGGCTAGGACATCATCAATGGCATGGACAGGACTGTGGTTATCAAAGGCTGGTAGGACAGTGCACAAACCAGACAGGTGGACTCATAATGCCTATTAATGACGATAAGGCTGTTGCAGAACTAATAAAATATAAGGCCTATCTCTGGGAACGACTTTCCAGACCTGATGGGCTTTTACAGACTCCACCCTGTTCAGAAGCCTACCAATAGCCAAACTGGCCAGCCTGTCCCTTTGTACTCCTTTTCAGGTCTTTCATGTTTGAGGCACTTGGCTTACAAGTTTACATTGATTTTAAAATTTGTTTCATTCTTGTAGATTGGCTATTTGTCGGTCTCCTTATTGACCTTAACTGCTCTTCCTGTCTTCCAGTAATGGTAATTGGTCGTATTCGGTTTGTAATGCACAGGACAGCAGGTATCCAATGGTAATCACCGCCTTGTTTCGCCCTTCCTCCCCCTCCCATCATTTCAGCACCCACTGAAAATACCAGTGCTTCGACTCATTGAAAGTGATTAATGAAATCATGATAGAAAGATACTAGTTGCGTTTACTGCTAGCAGAAGTGAATTGAAACTGTAATGAAATCAGTTTACACTGTTTAAAAAATGTTACGAATATTGACACAATGTTTCACTTTTTTTTCCTACAACTGCCTTTCTTTTACTAACATATACTAACAATTAGACGTGCTTTAATTTATATGTAGCATAGCTTTTGCGTTTCTTTGTTTGGAAATTAAAAACTGTCCTAATCGTTTGTCTGTAGCTTGACAAATGCATCGTTTCTCCCTGAAAGGCTTACCACATTGCCCTTTCCACCTTTTGATTTCCGGCTCCTTGAGACCTGGGTCAGTGTTGCAGGGGGCCTTAAGAGTTGTCTGTTTTCCATAATTGTGGCGTGTCCCCACGGAACTGAAGGTGCAAATTGCTGCAAGTTAAATCGTTCCTCATTCCGTGTAATGGGACAGTGTGGTGTACATCAGATAAAACAACATGGAAAAACTCATAACAGCTTATTTACATGATTTAGAGCAAGGCGTGCAGTGCCGTCCCATCGCCGAGTCAGTCTTGGTGCACTCTGGGGGTTGTAGTTCTGGTGTGCTTGCTTTAAAGTAACTGGGCTTTATATATCAGGTGTTACCAACCATCCTGGTCCAGTTTTCACTCAGCAGAGCCCTCCACCAGATATCCACCCAAAAACAGACTGTGTAGCATACACTTTAGGCAGAAGCTTCTATCGGGGTATAGAGGTCTTACAGGCACTTTCTATACACTGTGGCACTCTCTGTCTACTTAGACGCTAGAGGTCAAGGCATCAGGTAAGGGCCCAGGCCTGATGAGATATAGCTCTTCAAAACTCTGGATTCAGACTTCTAAGCTCGTGTCTTACCTGCTATCTCAACAGGGGCTCATATAGTACAAGCTGATGTTAAAAACATGTGCCACTGCTTCGGTGAAGTGCCTGACTTGAATTATCACAGATCAATGTAGCGACTTGCTCAAGATCACACTGAGTGCAGCAAGGAACTTGAACCCGGTCCAAGCATATCCGGGTCATGCCACATGGTGGTTGCTGCAGCCTGAATTTTCTGGAGAATTCACACAGGTTATTTTGCTTTCCTGTATTGGTTTCATTCCAGAAAGTTGGACTCTTGCTTAGTGCCTGAGGGGTGAACCTTTATGTGCAGTCAGTCAATCAGATAAGACATTTTCCACGTACCTCTTCTTTCAATCTCTCTTTTCACTCATTCTTTCCTCCTTCTAGTTTCTTTCTTTCTCCCTTTCTTTCTCCTCCTTATTCTCCCACTCTCTCTCCCTTTCAGTACTTTCTCTCTACCCTTTCAGAGACCACAACTGTACTGTTAAAAGGGGTTCCTTTAACTGAAAGCCCAGAATAAGACCCTTGTTTTAGGCAAGCCTGGGGCTTTGTCATTATTGAAGAAAGCTCGAAAGTGGGAGCAGTGACGTGGGGCCCCCACCACCCACCCCTGGGGACTTCCAGGCCAGGGGAGGCTGCAGTGCTCAAGGGAGGGGTGCGTGGGGATCCGAGGAGGTCTGGGGAGTTATGATACTGGAAGTGTGCAGTGCACAGAGCTGCCTGCTGGTAGTGTTTTGTTGATATTACATAATTCAATAGAACAAGAAACAGGAACGCCTGAATCACCCCTGCTGTGATTTGAACTTGTGACCTTTGCTGTTACATGGCCCCATTCTATGACTGAAACCACAGACTAGAAGCACTTCCTATTAGGGACTATTTGTTTGGCTTCTAAACTTAAATAAGGACTCACACTGTTACAAAATTGGATTTCTGGTTGTCAGAGTATGCACACTGTACAAGCAGGAACCACAATCCTAGGCAGGGTGAGTCAGATACACAATAAGAGATAACCGACTGGACTACGGTAACACCCTCTACACCGGAACCACGGCCAAACTACAGAAAAGACTCCAACGCATCCAGAACGCCTCCGCACGCCTCATCCTTGACATCCCCCGTCACAGCCACATCTCCGGACACCTGAGAGACTTGCACTGGCTCCCCTTACAGCAAGAGAATCACGTTCCGTCTCCTCACCCACGCACACAAGGCCCTCCACAACCTGGGCCCCAGGTACCTCAATAACCGCCTGACCTTCTACACTCCCACCCGCCAGCTACGATCGACCAGCCACGCCCTCGCCGCCATGCCACGCATTAGAAAAGCCACCATGGGAGGAAGATCCTTTTCCTACCTGGCAGCCAAGACTTGGAACTCCCTCCCCATCCACCTCCGCCTGACCCAAGACAACCTCCCCTTCAGGAAGCAACTCAAGACCTGGCTGTTCGAGCAGTAGCGGTCCCCCCTCCCCCAGCGCCTTGAGACCCTCCGGGTGAGTAGCGCGCTATACAAATTTCTTGATTGATTGATTGATTGTGTTAGCCCTCTGGTAGCTTGGCACACAGCAGTCAGGCTTATCTAAAGAAGCAATGTGCAAAGTATTTGTGCAACACAAACAGACAGTAACACAATGAAAATACCACAAAAAGACTCAACATCAGTTTAGAAAAATACATTAGTACATTCTGAACAAAACAGGATGAAAATAACAAAAATTAAATAAGAACAAGTTGAGATATGAGTTTTAGAAAAATAAGTGCTTAGAAGCAAAAAGCACTTTAGGGGTTACATTAGGTTGCACTGGACCAGGGCAGAGTCAAAGTATGGACCAACCTTGACGGAGAGCAGGCCAGATACAGGACCCTTGCAGGCCCTGGTGAACAAACTACCTTTCCTGGTTGCAACAGCAAGATGCGTGATGAGATGCATTGATCAAAGATACGTCGATCTGTTGCACATAGTGAAAGTGATGATTTGGTTCCGGAGATAAGCACTGGAGCTGAGATGCGTCGGTTTTGATGTGTTACACAGCGGATTACTCCACGCAGTCGAGGGATGCGTTGATCTCCGTAAACTGTGGTGCAAGTGATGCGCCGTTCCGATGCATCGGACTCCAAGGGCGGTTCAGTGGCTCCAAGAGTGATGCGCCGATTCTGCTCCTGCAACTGGACCAATGCACTGGTTCTGCTACAACCAGGCAGGAGTTGCGTCGATTTCCATGATGCAAGTATTTGCATCCATTTCCAGGGAAACAGGCACAGGTGTGGGGTAGAGACTTTGATATCCCTAAGACCCAAGCAACAGAAGGCAAGCCAACAGGCCTGTGGAGCACACTTTAGCTAGAAGTCAGATTCCAGCCCTCCTTCAGCAGAGTCAGAGTCTACCAGGCTGCAGGGCAACACAAGAGAAAAGTAGGCCTTCCAGGTCCAGCAGATGAGCCATTTAAGCAGCTTAGCAGTTCTTCTGACAGAGTCCAGTTGTAGGTCCAGAATTGTCTGCTGTGGTGCGGTCAGAGACCCAGTACTTATGCCCAAAAATGCCTTTGAAAGAAGGGTCTTTGAAGTGCACATGTATCCCTTACTCCTCAGTCCTGGCTCCAGACTATCAGTAAGGGCTAATCAGCCCTACGTATGGGGACAGGCACTGCCTATTAAGGTGTAAGTGTCAGCCCCTCCTGCCCTTCCTGCACAGGAAGAGCCATTAGAATGTAGATGAATGTAGATGAGCAGTCAGACAGACATTATCTTCATGTGTTTGTGGCTGCCTAAAGGGAATGAACACAGTGTAGCTGCCACCCACTCTAGAGGTGTATTGAAGACAGCTTGCAGGGACAGATCTGTAGGAGCAGAGAAATGTCCACTTTCTAAAAGTGGCATTTCTAAAATAGTAAGGTTTATTCTGACTTTACTAGTAAAAACATTTATAATTACCAGTCCAATGATTTGAAACATGATATAACTACTCCTTCCCTATCAGGAATTACAGTTGAAAAGTATATTAAGGAACTCCCAGTGTTAACCTATGAGAGGGGTAGGCCTCACAATAGTGAAAAATTAATTTGGGAGTTTTTCACGACCAGGAGATGTAAAACGTAAACATACATGTCCTACCTTTTAGTTACATAGCACCCTGCCCTTGGGCTACCTATGGCATACCTTAGGGGGGACTTATGTGTAATAAAAGGAGAGTTTAAGGCTTGGCAAGGGATTTTAAATGCCAGTTCAAAGTGGCAGTCATCCTGCACACAAAGGCTCAGCAGTTGCAGGCCTGAGACATGTTTAAATGGATACTTTAAAAAACAAATCTCATTTATATTTTACCAAAAACATACAGCTGCATCATATGGTGTCACATACAGAAGGAGACGGCTAAACACTGGTGATTCCATTGTACAATAGAAAACAACATTACATCAGTTTTGTATCCATTTCCACCCTCATTCAGTCCAGCCCGTATCTTCAGTGTGTCCTGCAGAATCCCCCCAACTTATTAGTAGGACGTCTCTGTGTCTCCATGTTTTATATCCTCGCTATCTCCCCAGCAGTCACCCATGGGTCTTCATCATCACTATCTGAAGATGTTAGGGTTGAGTCTGGATTTGTAAAAACTGTGCATATTTCTTTCCAGTCAGCTATGTCCTCAGGGGCCTCGTCATTGTGCTGGTTTATTTTCATATGCATCTCATCTGCTACAGCCCATTCCAAGATATCCGCTCTCCAGAGGGCATAGTCTGGGCCCTTGCGACCCATCTACGTTATGGCGACCCAACACTTTGCTAACACCATTGAAAGATGCAAAAACGTATATTCCATCTTTCTACCCTTTGGACGAGGAATAACTCTGGGGTGTCTGATAATATTTCAAACCCACCACCCTTTGTATTTCTGTAGTCACTTGCGCCCAGAAGTCCCGTACTGTCCTACAATGCCAAGCCAAATGCAAGAAATCTGCTGCCCCACTTCCGCACCTTGGACAAGTGTCAGAACGTGTAGCAGAGATCCTCCGAAGCCCTCTGGGAGTAACACAGGTTCTATGAAGGAAATTATAATGGACTAATTTAAAACGGGAATTAACTCGAGCCCAGTCACTCTCTGATAACGGGGTAGTGAAGTCCTGGTCCAAAGCCGCTCGGGCCTGTGGCGGTGGGCCTATAACATCTGAATGCATGGTTTTATACAATAAGGAGATCAGGTGAATTCCCACACCACAGGTAAGGAGGACCCCCAATGTGTGTGTTGCTCTGGGTGCAGCAGGAAAAGTTAAGCATGTTTCATGTGCCACGCCTGCCAGCACTTCATATTGCAGGAATTGACCCCGACGCAAGGAGAGAGTGAACCGAGCTTCCTCGAAGGATAGAAACCTTTCATTGTGGTATAAGTCACCTAGCACCTCACAGCCACCCTCACGCCATTGCTGAAAGGACATTTTTGTCACCATGTGACGGACTGGTTTCAGAATCCACACAGGGAGTTCACACTGAAAAGGAGCACACTTAAGAGCAATGCATACAAACCTATGCCAAATAATTGCAGTTTGCCGAACTAGATGTGGGTCCAACTGCTCCACGTTCTGTCCCTCCATCAGTAGTTCAGGCAACTTTCTCATTTCCACCATTCCATTCAGAAGGCGTTTTTCCCAGTTCTTGGCTGGATCCAGCCAGCGTAAAGCATGTTGAATATGAGCCGTAAAATAATATAAATCCAACGTCGGAGCTTCCAACCCACCCTCTCCATATTGTCTTGTAAGGGTTGACAAGTCAACCCTAGGCCTTTTACCCACCCATTATAATGAGACAGGGATAGACTCTAGTTGTTGGAAATACCTCAGTGGGATTATAGTTCGAGAATTCTGAAGGGTGTAGGGGCACCTGAGAAGGCCCATCTTGGAAATCGCCAGCCGGCACACGCAGGAAAGTGGCAACATGTTCCAACATGTGACTGATTTACTGAGAGCCTCAATTACTCTCACCAGGTTGGGCGCAATCTGCGATTTACATGCAGGTGCAATTCTAATTCCTAGGTAGCAAAAACAAGAGGTCTCCCAACAGAGTCCCACAGCATGAAGCTGGTCAGGAAGGATGGAGGCCAGACCTGCAAGCGGGAACACCAGTGACTTAGCTTTATTCAAGCTCAGCCCCAAAATGGTGCCAAACTCTTCCAGGATGTGTAGCAGAGCCGGAACAGCCTCTCTAGGGGAGGACAAATAGAACAAAGCATCATCCGCGTATAAGGTGACAACATGACGGTTAGCGCCTGTTTGTATCCCACAGGGTTGCAGCTCTCACCTCACCCTGAGCGCCAGGGGTTCTATCGCAAGTGCAAATAGAAGCGTAGAAAGCGGGCATCCCGTTTAAATGGATACTTAAGTGGGTAGCACAACCAGTGCCGCAGGCCTACTAGTAGCATTTAATTTACAGGCCCTGGGTGTATGGTATATCACTTTACGAGGGACGTATGGCTAAATTAAATAGGTTAATTGGGTAGGAGTCAATATCACCATGCATAAAGGAGAGAGCAAATGTACTTTGGCATTGGTTAGCAGTGGTAAAGTGCTCAGAGTCCTAAAGGTAAGAAAAACAAGGTCAGAAAAAGAGGAGGAAGGCAAAACATTTGGTCCTTCAGAGAGGACCATTTTCCAACACAGAGGTACTAATATCGGAGGGCCGCTCACTTAAAAAAAAAAAAAAAAGAAGGACAGAGAAAGGAAAGGAAAGGAAAAGAAACACACACACACTTATCTCCCTGGCTTCAGTAAAGTAAGGTTTCATGTACAAGTAACTACAGTACTTTTGAAGGTCAGGTTCAATGCAGATTTCTGCAGCTGCCACTTATCTCCATGTGCTTTATTTTGTTTTAACATGTATTTGACCCTATCTAATGTAACTGGTGCTCAAAGTGCTCCAGTGCTTTCTGGGACGAGCTTGCGCTATAAAATATGGTAAATATAAAATTAAATATTTAAGTTACATCTCCAGAATACATCTCTTTATTCACGTTTACATCTGTTTCAGAGACATTTGGGTGGTTTAGATTTGCTTTAAAGGAGATCCTGAAATACATCCATTTCTTGGTGATAATGCCTTGTTAATATCTTGCCTAGAGAAGGGATTTCAAGACTACTGTCAGACAGCAGTAGCACATGATAATGTGTCTTCTGCTGAGAGAGCCTTATTACTGCAAGGGGTATTGTGTATAGTAAGGGACTTAGGGCCAGATGTAGCAAAGGTTTTTACCCATTCTGTGTCTATGGGAAAAAGTGTTCGTACATATGGCCCTAAGAGCCGCCCATTGCTTACCATTCGTTGCCTTCATTGTCACTATTATTTGTTAACTCCTAAAAATATTGACAAAGCCAACAGCTGTCACTTAGGCGAGACCTATTGGCTTTGCCATTGCTTGCTTTGGGACGCAGCTATAACAAGTTAATTTGCTCTGACTCGTATGCCTCACTTTCGTTTGCTGACATGATTCTCTGGATCCATTTAAAACAACGAATATTACCTACCTGGATTGCAGTAATACATCAAAAATGCAAGTCCTGCAGCAACACTAAAGCAAGCGAGAAAGAACACTGGCCCTAGAAAAGAAAAAAATACCACACTTGTCAATTTTATACATTTTTGCTACCTAATACTACATGATATCCGACTTTCGTGAAAACATAAAACATTTAAAAGGGGGATTTATTTTATATTTCTTGTTTATTTTTATGCCAAAGAAGTATCCAATTTCACTAATCTGAAAAACTTAATGCACCTCCAATAAAATATATGAATTATGCAACATGAACATCTCTGTATGAAACTTGAATATATTATCCCTAGCCCCATTTATTTTTCATTTTCTTTCGAATACCGCATCCACTCAAGCCACGATTGCACGTTTTTAGATTTATTGTACAAAGCAAACACGGCGTGTCATTTTAAGTCAGGGCAGTGCTATCACACACAACGCGCATTCCCACGAGCCTGCTGTAATTGCACAGTCAAGGTTCATAAATCTTGCATTTTGCCATTTATATTAATCTGTTCTACCTTAAGGCTACAGGTAGTAGTTTAAGAAAGTAACACCAAGCCCATGCTACTAGCAGAGAAAAAGGTGTAAAACTGAATCATTTTATGATTGCATTTTAAGTATTTATTTTCCGAGGATTGTGTATTCGAGTTACCGTATTTATTTTTTACAATAATGCTGTTTGCATATATAGTGCGCCAACAACCATTCCCATGGCATTGTTGCACATTTCAGGCGTGGGTGTTCTTTGTTGCGCAGCTAGGAAGACCATCAAACAACTGTGTCTGATGTTTGTTGGTGTTTGTGTGAAGGCACTAGTGAGTGGTTGGTTTAGAAACCCCCAATCCATATACATCTGAGATAGATTAGTGTGAAGCATCTTGGGAGATCATTGCTCATTTTATGTGCATGGGTGGGCGGCGGAAGGACTTTCATGTTTTTCTTGTATTGTATTGATGGTTGTCCATTGCTTGGCTGGAGTAGGTTGTACTCTATGATTTCAATCATGGAAGGTAATATTAATGTGGTGATGTGCGCGTGGGGTGGAAGTTTGTGTTTATACTAGATAGGAAGTTTATATGGTCAATATTAGTGCCATGTGTGACAAACTATTACTATTATGGGGTTTCATGAAGTGCTACAGCAACTCTGTGGTCACTTCAACGCACTCGGAGTTAAATTACAAGGTCTGAGCATGCAAGGATGACAGAAGTGAAGGTCCAATCTGATAAGGTCAGAGTCCTACTGGCTTAGGTCTTCACAGTCTTTTGACTGTGTTTTGAGGGCACTTCAGTTCCTTAGCTCTTAGTACATAATAACGATCCACATTGACTGGTTGGGGCGGGACACAGTTGTGTTTTACAAAGTAGCCGTTTTGACTGTCCTGAAAGATCTATAGTGCATCATTGCATTTTGATCATAAGGCTGAAAACTGTTTTCGGAAGTGGCAATATGTGAGACTAGTGAGCTGAATCTATGGTTTTAGCTAGACCGGCTATGGTGAAGCCTTTCAATTATAATGATTGTCATTGTACCAAACAATTCCACAGTACACAACAATGCATCTTGGCATCGGATAGTTTAAATTGTGATGAGGGTCATAATGTGCATTACGGGCGAACGTGTTAAATTGTTAATGTAATGTTTGTAGGCTCTGGGTAGTTTGCTGTGACATAATTGTGCTATCACCTTGTGTGTAAAAGGAAGGGGTAGAAGAAAACAAGGGCAGGCTCTGTTTGGGCCCACAAGGGCTCACTGCATCTGGGTCCTATGACCACACATTAGCAATAACCATGTGTTCCTTACCTGTACACCACCACAGCCTACCCTAAGTTCTTATACACAACAACTCAACCAGTCATATCAAGTATATGGAACACATTGCACTGCATGCTAATCAAAGCCCATTCCAAACTAAAGCATGCATCAGGCACTGCAGATACAATAACAGCAACTGGCTGGGATATAATCTTCACCAGACATGTGTGACCGGCTTCTTCATCCCAGCAGATATGCATCTTCTAGTTCCTTCAAAATACTGTACCCAACACGATTGATATCTCCAAAAGACAAACAGTGGTCTTTCAATCATTGTTAGAAATGGGGTCTCTCTTTGGCAGTCAGTTGCATCCTGTTCAAGTAGGGACCCTCATTCTAATCAGGATGAGGGAGATACTCAGCTCAGATAACCCCTGCTTCCCTCCTTGGTAGCTTACCATGAGCAGTCAGGCTAATCTCAGAAGCAATGTGTAAAGCATTTGCACATAACACACAGTAATACAGTAAAAAAACGACAAAGGGACACCAAACCAGTTTGAAAAAATATCAAAAATGTATCTGTGTAAAACAAGACCAAAACAAGAAAAATCCAATATACAATAATAACAAGATGAATTTTGCAAGAATTAACTTAAAAATACAGTTCCTTGAAGTCGATAGCTCCGTCAGGCTGGCTGCAGCGTCGCGGGCCCGCTACGGTGTCGGAAAGGCTTGCAAAACAGTACAATGGAAGTGCAGGGCTTTATGATCCTCGCAATGAGATACAGAGTGCGGTGACGCTGGCATCGCAGGTGTTACAGGCCTCAGTTCTGGAGGTCGGTGTGGGGGTCATGAGGCACATGAAGTCACATGCATTGCAGATCGAACTCTGGAATGATGATGAAGTCAGGAGCACTGGCGTGGATGGCATCGAGGTTGTGGTGTGAAGAAGGACAATGCGACATGTGGTGCCCACAGGTCACAGTGCAGGAAGCAGCTCGGTGACGGCATCCTGCAGCGTCAGTGATACCAGGGCTGCGGTATGAAGCGGGGACGTGCTGTGTCTCCAGGTCATTGTGCAGGCAGCAGCATCGTCACTGCTGAAGCGTTGTTGTCGGTAGGCCCAAGGCGGCAGTGCGACATGGGGCAGGCTTCCTGCAGCGCCACGGGACGCAGTGCAGACAGGGGCGTCTGTTGATGACACTGGAGTCGATGGCGCTGGTGTCAGTTGACCAGGGCTGTGGTGTGGAAAGATGTGGTGCTCTCTGTACCTCACAAGCGGTGTCCTCACGTCACGGTGCAGGCAGCAGTGTCGGTGTCAGCGTGGAACGACGTCATCGGGGATGCCAAGGCTGTGGTGTGATCAAGGCGTTGCGGAGTCCAGGGCCATCAGGTCACAGTGCAAGCAGCGGCTCGGTGACGGCATCAGGTGGTGGTGACGGTGAGACCAGGTTTGCAGTGCGATGTGGGGCACAGCTCCGTGCGTCGTCGTCAGATCACGGTGCATGCGACATTGATGGTGTTGCAGCTGTTTTTCTTCTGTTGCAGTACAAAACACACATTTCCCAGTACTGCAGGGAGATGAAACTGAAGTCTTTGGTATCCCTGAGACTTCCAACAGGAGGCAAGCTCTACTCCAAGCCCTTGGAGAAACTTCACAGGTAGGATACACAGCAAAGTCCAGTTCTTGCCCTCTTTAAGGCAGAAGCAGCAACTGCAGGCCAACCAGTAAATCACACACAACAAAGGGGCAGTACTCCTCCTTCAGCTCGTCAGCTCTTCTTTTTGGCAGAGGATCCTCTTGATCTAGAAGTTTTCTAGAAGTTTGGGGTTTTGGGTCCACTACTTATACCAGTTCTGGCCTTTGAAGTCGGCAAACTTCAAAGGAAAGTCTCTGTTGTTCACAGGATCCTACCTTGCCCAGGTCTGGCTCCAGACACACTCCAGGGGGTCAGACACTGCATTCTATGAGGACAGGCACAGCCCTTTCAGATGCAGGTGTCAGCTTCTCCCTCCTCACTCTAGCCCAGGAGACTCATCAGGATATGCGGGCTACACCCCAGCTCCCTTCGTGTCACTGTCTAGAGGGAATTCACACAAAGCTCAACTGTCAGTCTGACCCAGAAGTGGATTCCACAGGCAGGCAGAGGCACAGAATGATTAAGCAAGAAAATGCCCACTTTCTAAACGTGCCATTTTCAAACAGGCAGTCTAAAAACCAACTCTACCAAAAGATGATTTTTTTAATTTTGAGTCCAGAGACCCCAAACTCCACATCTCTATCCGCTCCCAATGGGAAATGGCACTTAAAAGATTATTTAAAGGCAGTCCCTTTGTTAACCTATGGGAGAGACAGGCCATACAAAAGCGAAAAACAAATTTGGCAGTATATCACTATCAGGACATGTAAAACACACCAGTACATGTCCCACCTTTTACATATACTCTACCCTGCCAGAACATGGCTATGGGGACAGAAGCTGTCTTCTTCTAAGTCTCGGTTGGACTCCCAGTTTATTTGTCAGCTTTATCAGCGCAGCCCCCACCGGGTGCTGGGGTAAGGAGCAAGGGCGCTGATAAAGGTAAAGCCTCTACACTATCTTTGCCACCACATTTACGAACTGAGGGAGAGGTCTCTCTTCCAAATTCCCAAGCTCTTCTGGCTAAAATTACTGCTGGGCGACTCAAAATTACCCCCTCCCTTAGGTCTTTCTTTAAAGTATTAGATCAGTCCAGCGCACCACAAACTGCGCCCACTTCCACGGTAAATACGGCTGTGAATATGGCTAATATTGCAGGAGTTCTTCCCTCCTCGCTTTTTTATCATACAGCCCAGCTATGCAGGAGGCAGAAAAGGATACAGTTGGGAGGGCGTCTGTGCTTCCGCACGAGGCAGAGTCTGAATGAACTAATGTAACTCATACTGATTCCCTCCTCCAGTCATTACTGCATGAGATGAGGGACACATTTGCTGTTTCTGAATCCAACCAACCTAAAATCCAGGGGCTCTGTGATGGTCTTGATGCGAAAATCACTAATCTAACAGAGAGGCTAGGGGCTATGGAATCTTCTAGCTGTGCACTACAGGCAGAAGTGGAGTTGAATACTCATGAGGTCCAAATGCTGAAACGAAGTGAGAAGGACCTGAGAGAGAAACTAGAGTCCTTGGAAAATCACTGCAGGAGGAATAACCTCAGATTCTTGAATATTCCAGAAGGTGTGGAAGGGGACAATATTAAGACTTTAACATATCCTTGATCAAAGTCCATATCCCAACGGAGACCTCCCTTAATCTGGCTTTGGAAGTTCAGAGAGTCCACCAGGACCCTTTCAAGAGAAATCCTAACAAGGAGATACCTAGAAAGGTGCTGGCTAATTTTGCCTCATATCGAGTAAAAGAACTGATTCTTGCAGAAGCTCTCAAAGTCCAGGGTTTTCGGCATGAGGGTTAATCGTTCCTAATAAGATCTGTTATGTCTAGGGCAATGCTAGATTGACGCTGGAAGCTGGGGAAGGCCATGCAGGACTTTAAGTCTTTGGGTGCTACTCCTCAATTGAGGTTCCCTTCCACTCTGAAGGTTATGTGGAAAAATAAAATGTATAATTTCCGTGATCCCCAAGAAGCCAGGGTTTTGATTGATCAGATAAAAGGGGAGAACTAGCGGGCTGCGGAGGGCTGGGGCCCAAGGGTAGTATGAGCCACCCAACAAGGTTCTAAGGAGGGTTCCCCAGGGAGGGTTTGGGGAAGGGTAGTGTTTCACGTGTTTTAATGATCCGACTAAGGTCACACCGGGTGGGGAGCAGATGGGGAAAAATGAAAAAATTTGAGTCCTCGCACGGCTGTACAACTGTTGGGGTCAGACAAGAGTCTCTTATCTGGATAAGGACATGATGATGGGACCCGGCGATACTTCTAAACTTAAAATTCTGACCTGGAATGTAAATGGCCTCAGAGTGAGCAGTAGAAGAAGGAGAATTCTTGAGTCCCTTAGACTATCTGATAGCCAGATCATTCTCCTGCAGGAGACCCATCTAAGATATGAGGAGTGGATGAGTATTCTTAAGTCGCAAAAGTGGATAACCCACTTTGTTTGTATTAATCAATCATGCAATGTGAAAGGGGTAGCGATTATTGTAAAGAACAAAGTTCGAAGTCAGCTGACAGACGTCAGTGCTGATCCTAGGGGGGGATGGGTCCTGGCAAATATCAAGTTAGGAGGGGTCCAACATACTCTAGTATCCTATTATGGTCCTAACGTGGATGACCTGGGCCCACTCAGGGATCTCTACGAGCAACTGATTGGAAGAGCTCAGAATTTGCTAATAGCTGGTGGAGACTTTAATGTTTTGCTTAATCCCTCCTTAGATAGGTCTACCCCCAGACCGACAGTCAGTACACCCAATATGAGAACCTGCTTGCATAACCTAATGGAAAATTTAGGCCTGATTGATCATTGGTGAAACAGAATGGGACAGACCAAGGAGTTCACTTTCTGGAATAAGAAACTCGGGCATGCTTCCAGAATTGACTTTTTTCTGATAGATGTAAAACTTCGAAATAACCTAATGGGAATCTCTCAACAGCCAGGCCATCTTTTGGACTACTCAGCCATTCATCTGATTATAACCCTTGCTAACTCTTGTGCATGCACCAGATGGACACTGGACCATTCTCTCCTGGGGGAAGAAAAGATTGTTCTAAAGTTGAAAAGGGACTCTAAGGAATTCTTTGAGATCAATTTAGGTTCTGCTTCAATAGCCATGATCTGGGAAGCATATAAGGCTTTTATTTGTGTAAAACTGATTAGCTATGCTGCTTTCAGAGCCAAGAGAACCAGAACCACAATAGAGACTCTCGAGGGTAAACTTCGTATTCTGCAAGCCCAAAGACGATCCTCCCAGGACGTAACAACGCACACAGACTTACAGCACCAAATCCAGGAAGTTCAAAATTCACTCGAGGTCGATCTAGAATCAATTGTAAAGAGCAAATGGGAAGCTAGTAAACAGGCGCATTTTAAGTATGGCGAAGGCTGTGGCAAATTATTAGCATGGAAGACTAGGTCTGATAAGGTTAGGAATAGGATTAAACGAATAATACTAGACGAAATGGACAGAACCTCAGCAGAAGATCAAAACATTGCAGGAGAATTTGTTGTTTTATTCTACACTATATAGAGACCTCAACGGAGGCGATTGAAAATTGGTGGAAGGGGGATATACTCCCCAGGTTAGAACCAGCTAAGTAGCTGAGCCTTAATCAATGCTTTCTCCCTAGTGAGGTAGATAGTGTTATTGCTGGCTTGGAAAATGGGAAGGCTCCCGGTCCAGATGGAATACCGGCGGAAGTATATAAACTCCTGAGAGATGAGCTTGCGCCAGTTCTGACTCAGTTGATTAATTCAATTCTTATAGACTCCTCTCCGGTTCCGCCCTCTTGGAATGAAGCTATTATAACCTTAATACTAAAGCCCCAGAAAGACGCTAGAAGATGTGAATCTCATAGACCTATTTAATTGATCAATAATGAGTATAACATTTTCGCACAAATACTTGCCAGGAGGTTGGAAAATGTGATCAGTGATTTGGTGCACATCAATCAGAAAGGGTTCATGAGAAACCGAAATTTAGGGGACCTGACTTACGATTTATTTGCCGCAATCGACATGGCAACTACTATGAATATGCCTCTAGCCATATGAACAATTGACGCTGCCAAGGCTTTTGATAGAGTGAGTTGGCTCTTTCTGCAGGCGGTAATGAACCGCAACAATTTGGGAGATAACTTTCTTAACACAATCAAAGCTATTTACGAAGCTCCTTCTGCTGGGGTTCTGGCTAACGGCACCCTATCCTCACATTTTTTTTTTTTTTTTTTTTATAAAGATTTTTATTTTATTTTGAAGAACAAAAAGGAAATACACAACGAACATACATTACAGCAATACCTGTGAAACACCGATTTCAATACCATGGCGCTTTCACCACGATGTAACATCTGCCACCTTTGTCTCAGTCGTCCTGTGGGGCCCGGAGACCTGTTAAGTTTTAGGTTTTTAAGGTTTGAAGGATTCTGGGAATTGTGGTCCTGTCTTATAACATTAGACTAGCTGACCGATCCCCTCTGATACCACTCCGAGGGAGGTCAGTATGTTTTCCCCTTTTGTGGCCAGTGATCGGTCGCCCCGCACACAGAGCAAGGACTTCAGCTATAGCTGCCCCATGGACCTTGGGTGATTTTTATTCGGGGGTGTATGGAGCTTCCTGTCGTCTTAGTTTAATCAGTCAGCCAACAAACCCACCCATCTCCCCCATATTCTATTGTATTTTTCAGGACACATTTCGCTTCATACACCAGTTTTTCGCAACCTGCACACCAATCCACTCCTCTTCTCCACTTGTTAAGGGTCGGCGCTTTTACGGCCTTCCATGCCGACATAATGTCCCTTTTTGCCACTAAGCAGGCCACTCCCAGGAATGTGCGGCTCGATCTATTTAGCCCTGTCTCGCCCAGTGCCCCCAGTAAAAGTGGTGTTGGGGATACCTCCACCGTAGACTGCAGTACCTCTGAAACTTCCTTCATAACCGCCCTCCAGTATGACTCTATAACTGGGCAGGCCCAGACCATGTGGAAGAAATCAGCTCCTGGCTGAGAGCACCGGGGGCACTCGTCTGTGGTCCGAAGATTCGCCCGGTGGAGCCTCTTAGGGGTAAGGTAAGCCGCGTGTAAATAAAGGGACTGTAGCAATTGAAACCGTGTGGATATGGCCAATGTTCGGGGAGCCATTAGTGCCTCTCTCCAATCCAAATCCTCCATGGGACCCACCCATTCCTCCCATTTCCGGCGAAGTTCCTCGAGGGGAGGGGATGTATTAGTAAGGATGGAGCGGTGTATTTGGGAGGTTCCCCCTTTATTTAGGTGTCCCATCATAATCATAGCCTCAAGCGGGCTATACTCTGGGATGCTGTCTCCTGGTCGTACGTGTACCCTTAGAGCATGTCTGAGCTGTAGATATTTGTGAAACTGGGTGTTGTGTAGAGAGTATGTTTTCTGAAGTTCCTCATATGATCGAATGTGCGAGTTGCCCCAGATGTCGCCGATCGTAGCTATCCCAATATTGTCCCAGTTCCGAAAGCCCTCCAGGGTGGAGACTTCCTTTAGCCATTTCCCCTGCCAAAGAGGTGTCTGTAGAGTTAGGTGAGCCCACCACCCCGTGGCTCTCTGTGCAGTGCGCCATCCCGTGAGGACCAGCTTGGTCACCTCTGGGGTGGATTTCGGAATCGTTCCCCCATACAGGGCGTTGAAAACCCCGTTGTAACCCATCTCATGAAGTTCCTGTCTGTATGCGGGATCGGTCCAACCCCCCCCGTTAGCCAGTCGTTAATCACCAGTAGGCGCATAGCTAGGTAGTAAAAATAAATGTTGGACATCCCCAGTCCCCCTTCATAGACGTTTCTTTGACACGTGACTAGAGCTAGTTTGGGGCGTGAGCCGTGCCACAGAAATTGGCGTGCCATAGCCTCGACCTCGTTGAACCATTTCCGAGGGATTAGGTGCGGGAAGTTTTGCAGTTGGTATAGGAATCTGGGGAGTACCATCATTTTGTATAGAGCTATTCTCCCCAACGTGTTGAGTGGTAGATTTCGCCAGCATTGGAGGTCTTTCCTGGAGTTTTTAAGGAGCGGTGTGATATTCAGTTCCCAAGCTAGCTCTGGGAGCAGAGCTATGTGGACGCCCAGATATTTAAAACTATTGCGGCGGATTGGGATGTTATCCTGCCAGTTAACACAGTCTCTCGAGGGGTGTAGTGGGATCAGTAGGGATTTGTTAGCGTTCAGGGTAAGCCCCGAGGCTTGTGAGAAGAGCTCTAGGAGTTCCAGGACCCGCGGGCCGCTCATTGTCGGGTTGGAGAGGTAAAGGAGGAGGTCGTCAGCATACAATGCCACTCTGTCCTCTGGTCCCGTAGGCCATGCCCAGCCTGATATCAGTGGGTCTTCTCTCAGTAGTTTTGCCAGGGGTTCAACTGCCAGGGCGAAGAGTAACGGTGATAGGGGGCAACCCTGGCGGGTCCCGCGACGGACAGGGAATGGATCGGATGTCACTCCGTTCACCTACGAGCTGTCGGGTCGGAGTAAAGTAGCTTTACTAGGTTTCGGAATTTAGGTCCAAAACCGTTTTTCTTTAAAACGTGTTCTAAGTACGTCCAGTCCACAGTGTCAAAGGCTTTTTCAAAATCTATTAGTAGGAGCGCAAGGGGGGACCTGGACAAGGTGTCACGTCGTGCTAGGGCATTGTGCAACCTTCTAATGCAATGTCTGGTGCTGCGTGAGGGCATGAAGCCGCACTGGTCTGGATGTATCAGCGAGGGGAGCACTTCCCTTAGTCTAGTGGCCAGTAATGTTGAGAGCACTTTAATCTCCGCGTTTAGCAGGGAGATGGGTCTGTAGGCTGAGCGGTCGGGCGCCGGTGGGCTAGTCTTTGGAATCACCACTATTGTGGCTTGGTCTATTTCTGCGGGGAAGCGTCCTTTTTCTGTTGCTTCGTTAAACATGTTGAGCAGATGAGGACCTAAGATGTCCCTGCATTTGTTGTAGAGCTCGGCTGGGAAGCCGTCCGGCCCAGGAGTCTTGCCCGATGCTAGCCTGGACATGGCCGTTGTTATTTCGGCCAGGGTTATGGGTTCCTCCAGGACCTCCTTGACTGCCTGTGGGATTTTAGGGAGGGTTATGTCATCTAGTAGGGGAGATTCCCTTTCAATTTGCGGGCGGGGGCGCTCAGCGTATAGTTGGGCGTAGTATGAGGCAAAGCTCATAGCAATTTCCCGAGGGGTCTTCGCGATTGAGCCAGCCTCGTCCACGACCTCTGGGATAACTCTATCGGCTAGTGGCCGTGAGGCCAGCCAATGTAGGAGTTTGCCATTTTTATCGCCCCATCCATACACGCGGGCCGCCGATGCCCTCCATGTGTGTTTCGCGGCCTCAAACACCAGTTGTCTTATTTCTTCTCTAACCACTGTTAAACGCCTCAAGGCAGATGCTGATGCCACAGTAGTCCCTGACTGCTCCAGGGCTAGGGCTTTGGCTTCGAGGGTTGTCACTTGTAAGTCTCGTGCCCGTTCGCGAGTGCGCACACGGTACTTGGCATAGCCTCTGAGTGTGGCTTTACAAGCCGCCCAAACTATGCCCGGGGATTGTACGGATCCCAGATTTTGCGCAAAGCACTGAGTGAGGTGGTCTCTTATTTAGAGAGTGAATTCGTTATTCTGTAGGTACCATGCATTCAAGCGCCACATGGGACGCTGATTTGGGGCTATGTCTCCTATTCGGATTTGGACTGGAGAATGATCCGAGACTCCCCGAGATAATATCTCAGCGCCAGTGACTCTAGGGACGTCCAGGGCTGGCATGAGCACAAGATCAATTCTTGCCTGAGAATGGTGAGCCGCTGAAGTGTGTGTGCATTGTCGTGTTTTGGGGTGCCATGTCCTCCATACGTCACACAGGGCTAGACTCGTTGCCCAACCATTTAATTTGGCTGCTCTCCCTACTCGGGTGGATGAAATAGGTCCGGATACGTCTATCTTAGGATCCAGGACCAAATTAAAGTCCCCCCCAATAAGTGTGAGCCCCTGTGGGAGGCCTATAATTGTCCGGCGGAGAGTTGATAGGAAGGTGTCAAAGCCAGCTGGGGGAGCGTATACACATATGAAATTTATCGGTGACCCATGTAGTATACCGGTTACTGTTACAAATCTACCCTGTGGGTCTGACTGTGTGGCTGTAATCACTATGGGCAATGAGCGATGGAATAAGATGGCCACCCCTCTGGAGCCTCTCGAGAAACCAGCATGGAAAGCTTTGTCAAACCCTCCCCGTGCTAGGATAGGGCATTTGGTTCCCAATAGGTGGGTTTCCTGCAAGAGGACCACTGAGGGGGCATACCTGCGCAGGGTGCTAAACACTGCAGATCTTTTGATTTTATCTAGGAGGCCATTAACGTTCCATGAGAGAATCTGTGTCAGTGCGGGGACCGTGTGTGCCATAAGTGCGTTGCAGGAATTCGGGGACCTGACCAGGGGGCCAGAAATAGGCACCTTGAGTAGAAGGGATCTATGCGGTGGGTGTATGTATTGCTATAATGACTTATCACAACCATTTCACTAAGCCCTAACGTGAGCTTTAAACTCCCCAACTCCCCGCCACCCCATACTTCTACCTTTGAAGCATCTGTCGCCCTAATGCCCAACGGGGCCAACGCAGCCGTGCAGACTGCCATCGAGTGGAGTGGTGGACCCCTCCTGTATGTCGGATCAATTGCAGTTGATTAATGAAAAGCCCCCTGTCCGTAATAAAGTTGTCGGGGTGCTTGGCATAGTACCGCCGCGGGCGTGCAGCGCACCAACCACGTGGACGCCATCTAGTTCTGTTAGTGCTGTCCATTGCAGAAGAAGCTCAGCACACGGAGATTAGAGTCAACCAAGTTCGGGAGATTGGCTCAAACGGTCCACTCGTTTCTCTTCCCTCGAGGTCTGGTCTCCAGGTTGAACCACTGGCTCCTCCCCCGGTGTGGGGGCCAGGATCGGATCGCTATCCTCAACTGTTTGGGCATTGGAGTTCTTCAGCCTCCCTCTTCTGGATCTAGTGCGCTTTCAACCTCTTCGCTCAATGGCTTGCGTGCTCGGGCGTGCCATCCGGAGGCTTCCAGGTGAATCAATTGGACCCCTTCGGTTTCCGATGCCTTCTTCCGTCAGCCAGTCCCATGCCTCCTCAGGTGACTCGAAGAAGTGTGCTTTGCCGGCAAGGATTACTTTCAGGCGAGCTGGGAAGAGGAGCATATAGGAGAGCTGCATCGCTCTCAGTTTTTGTTTCACCTGTTCATATGATCGGCGTTTGGTTTGGACTTCTCGAGTGTAGTCCGGGAAGACCAACATTTTCTGGTTGTCCCAGAGGAGGTCAGGGGAGCGCCTGGCTTCCCTAAGGATCGCATCACGGTCTTTAAAGTTAAGAAAGCGCGCTATCATGGGCCTTCGGGGGCCGGCCGGGTGGAGTCGCGGGGCCAGGGCTCTATGCGCTCTTTCAATCGCGAACCAAGGTGAAAGAGTGTTCTCCGGCATCCAGGATTGAATCCAATTTTCTAGAAAGTCAGTAGCTTTGCCATCTTCCGCTCCCTCCGGGACCCCCACGAAGCGTAGGTTGTTGCGTCTGGAGCGGTTCTCTGCGTCTTCCGCTCTGCGGTGGAGTTCGCCAGTCCTAGTCTGCAGCTGAGCCACCTTGGTTCTAAGGTCGGTCAAGTCATCCTCTGTCTGTGAGACACGGTTCTCCACCTCCGTAATGCGGCCCACTGCATTTCTAAGATCTTGTCTTACGAGGCCCATCTCCTCCCTCACCTCACCAGTCTTGGTTTCCACTGCCCGCTGCGATGTTTGTATTGCGAGAAGGATAGCACTGACCCCGTCTGCAGTCTGTTCATTGAGTGGAGCGTCACCTCCGGTTCTGGGGACCGTTGGCGTGGTAAATTGGTTGATCCTCTGCTGGGATGGCTGCGCCTGCCTGGTGGCTCTATCTTTATCCATGTTGTCCGAGGGGCCAAGGAAGCGCAGGTGTGGTCTGGTGGGAGCGGTGCGTATCCACGATACGGGTCGTGTGTCTCTTGTCCGGGTGGATCCGACTCGGGGTGGCCACCTCGGGGAGGGGGTTCCAGCCAGGCGTCGCGCAGAGGATGGCCACCAGGTCTTTCACTGGGTCCGCAGGCGGGGGTGGGATCACCTGTCCCCCGGGGTAAGTCCCAGGATTGAAGCTTGTCCAGTTGTTATCGTGGCGCACTCATGGTGAGTTCATGGTGCCTGGTGTCCCCGCAGGCGCGGGACAGCATCGACCCAGGGCCACTCCCGGGTCAGCGCCCGCCTTTCTTGCCAGTTCGGTATCTCCCCGGGCGCAGGCTCCAGGACCCTCAGGGCCCCTGTCTCCAGTCGCTCCTCCGCTCCCGTTCCCGTGCCAGAGTAGGTGCGCCTTTGGCGCCTCACATTTTGGGGGGGGGGGCCAGCGGATGATCTTCTGGGGCGGGGGAGGGGATCCTCGATTCGTTGCCAATGTCCAGTAGTCCCCAGGTTCCGGGTTACAGGCCCAGCCGACTCCCTCTTATTGGTGCGCGGTAATGTCTCTCGGGGCCCAGAGGGTGCGGAATTCCTGCTCGCGCCCCTCTATGTTTCCTACCTGGGGTCGTGCTGCCCAAGTCAGTGCATCGGTGTTCGGGTTCCCGGGAACCGGCCCGCCGATCCACGGGGCCGGCCCGCCCCGGAGTCACCCATTCTCAGCGCCGCCGTTGGCATATGTGGTCTCCCGCTTGGCCCTTCCTCGGGCGTGCTGGGTGGTGTGTCGCCCCCGGGCGCCGCTCCGGCATCCCCGGTCGGTTCCCGCCGGTCGGGGCCGGTACGCCGCTCGCTCGGCTATCTCGGCCGGAGGGCGGTTTCTCGCTTCGGTGCGGCCCGGTCCCTCGGTCGGCGCCACTCACCAACGGCGGCAGGCACTCCCGCGCCCCGGATTTTTGGGGGTCAGGGGGCCACCAAGACACCCTTCGAGTTCCGATTGGGACAAACAGGATCGATTATGGCATTGGGTTTGGGCGGATGACGGAGGGGTCCGGAGCACTCTTAGAGTGCGACCGCCATCTTGACGCCCGTGGCCACGCCCCCTATCCTCACATTTTAAGATTGAACGGAGGACACGACAGGGCTGCCCTCTCTCTCCTCTTCTTTTTAACCTTTATATTGAGCCTCTGACTAGGAGAATAAGGGCAGATCAAAAAATTATACCCTTTCAGTATCACGATTGGGTCCTGAAGGAAGCCCTATATGTGGATGGCCTTCTGATATATACACAGAACCCCCAATGTGCTTTTCCGGCACTCTTGAAAATTATTGCTAGCTTTGGAGGAATCTCAGGTTATTTTGTTAATATAGATAAATCTGAAGTAATGACCTGGAATGGCCCTCAGGATAACCCATTAGAGAAAGATGAAATTCGATATTTAGGGGTTAAAGTGGTCAAGAACCTGGCAGAGATGGCCCAAATGAATTATGTGCAGTGCCTTAGGGAAACAAAGAAGCTACCTCTCCAATGCTCACATTTACGTCTCTCTATATTAGGTAGAACAAATCTAATAAAAATGGTGGTACTGCCAAAATTCACATTTATTTTTAATGCTACACCCTTGTCTTTTAAAACTGAATGGCTAAGGAAACTGCAGGGGGAATTAGTTAGCTTTATCTGGTCTTATAAAAACCCCAGAATAGCTTGGAAAAATTGAGAAAGAAAAAGCTAGATGGGGGAATTGCACTTCCGGATTTTCAGCTTTACTACTGGGCATTCCAGCTGAAAAATATCAGATCACACCTCTCCGAGGAATATCTATCTTCTAGACTTCAGGCATTGACCGAGTGCTTCCGGGACCAGGGTACACAGTTTCTTTATAAATTTGGCCACCCCAGATATTACAAAAAAGTTAGACTAAAAGTTCATTATAATGCCTGTAGCATCTGGTATGCAGTAAGAATGAGCCTGGGCATCCCGTATTACAGTGAGCTGGCCCCAATCTGGAATTCTCCTGGTACCCCGATATGTCTCCAGGATGTATTAGCTAAGCCACTGATAGAGGAAGGAATTGTGCAGTAGGGACAGCTAGTCAGTGGGGGCTCCGTTAGTTCTTGGGAATCTCTATCCGAAGCAACCAGTGCAAAATTTTCTAGATACAAATACGTGCAAATTAAAGGCTGGGTGCAAGGAGTACCAGAGGCCGGGTGTTCTACGGGTTGGGAGAGGGAAATCACTGGTCCACAGAGCAAAAAAAAAAAAGAGGTTTCAAAGTGGTATTGGGCACTTATACAAGCTGAAGATGCATCTTTTCCTCCCTCCACGGAGGGGTGGGATCTTGTTTTTCCTGCACTAGATCTTCCTTATTTCTGGCGGGCCTCTATGAAGATTCTTTGGTCTGTGGTTAAATCTTCCCCCTTACAGCTGAACCACTTGTTCATTGAATACCGGGCTTACTGGACCCCCAAAAGGCTTGCTAGAATAGCTTTCCAAGGAAAGAGTAATTGCCCGAAGTGTGATCTAGAGGGAGCAGATGATATCCATCTCTGGTAGCAGTGCCCGGGGATTCATATTTTTTGGGAACAAGTGGGTAAGTCGATTTTGTCTATTATAAATAGGTGTAATGTGATAACTCTACCAATGGTTGAAGTTGGGCTGTATGAGGCTGCCGAGAGAAGTTTGCACAACAGATTGGAGAGATCCCTGAGGCATCTCTTCTTTTATTTGGTTCTGATAGCCTAGTGGGAAATATGCATTAAGTGGATTTCTAGTTTCCCCCCCACCCACAGGGATTGGCTGTTGTCAGTTAAGAGAATCTCTGACTTAGATTGTAGTAATGGTTCGGATAGGTGCCTCAGAATGTGAGAACCCTTTTCGTCTTTCTATAGAACCATCTCCTCCAGGCATTACGTCAGTGTGAGTTAATTAGACACAACTTGATTTAGGTAAGAGTCCAATGATTAAGTCCTAAGATCCAACAGCAATCACCAATACAATTTACACAGGGAGCACTTGCACTTTAGCACTGATCTGCAGTGGTAAAGTGCGCAGAGCCAATAAACCAGCAAAAACGAACCCGAAAAAATAGGAGAAAGAAGGAAAACATTTGGGGCTATCT
The DNA here is from genome assembly GCF_031143425.1 of Pleurodeles waltl. Taxonomy (NCBI): domain Eukaryota; kingdom Metazoa; phylum Chordata; class Amphibia; order Caudata; family Salamandridae; genus Pleurodeles; species Pleurodeles waltl. The sequence continues at coordinate 136,106,679 of NC_090448.1, forward strand.
TTGCAAAAAGGGCCATTTCCAACAATCATGCACAAATGTACATGGCCTTGTAGGCTCTAACAACTGTCTTTTACTCACGTTTGTCAGACACCCAAACTCCAACCTGCTTTATGCAGTCCTCAAAGCCAAATTAAACCTCAACTCCATGCCTCCCAGTGAAGCTAAAATTTAAACACTAAAATATTAAACATCATCATCAAAGCTTCCATTATTATGTCTTTCTCAGTAACATAAATTTTCCAGGAGATGCTGTTACCACGACCTCAAAAGAAGCAGTCTTTGAAATTTTTAACACTGCCAACATCAAACACATATCACAATTCTGATCAAGGCCAATGGCAATACTCAGGATCGTGCCTCCTCCTGTAGGCTAGTTCTCACACGCTACCCTCTAATGCACTTAGAACAGACACACCTGGCGCTAAAGCCATTTTCTGCCACAGCTGCTACCACTCGTCACACCAAAAAGATCTATAAAGTGCTAGGGAGCTTACCGCAGTGCGGGATACAGTAAAGCCAGGAGAGGGACTATATATCCCAGACTGCTCTTTGGCCAAAGAAGGCAGCCATTTTCTGCCACATCTGCTCCCACTCGCCACACCAACAACCGCTATAAAGCGCTAGTGAGCTGACCAAAGCGAGGGGCGTGCTAAAGCCAGGAGGGGGACTAAATATCCCAGACTGCTCTTTGACCCCAGGAGATGGCCATTTTCTGCCACATCTGCTCCCACTCGCCACACCAACAACCGCTATAAAGCGCTAGTGAGCTGACCAAAGCGAGGGGCGTGCTAAAGCCAGGAGGGGGACTAAATATCCCAGACTGCTCTTTGACCCCAGGAGATGGCCATTTTCTGCCACAGCTGCTCCCACTCGCCACACCAACAAGCACTACCAAGCGCTAGGGAGCTTACTGCAGTGCAGGATGCGCTAAAGCCAGGTGGGGGATTACATATCCCTGACTGCTCTTTGGTCCCCAGAGGCGGACATTTTTTGCCACATCTGTTCCCACTCGCCACTCCAATGAGAGCTATAAAGCGCTAGGGAGCCACCGCTGCATGGGACTCACTTCGGCAGGCCCATCTGCGCCTGTCCGCAGCCAGCCGAGGATGGGCTGGTCCCCCCCAAATCTGTTTTTTGGGCTACTGTTGAATAGATTTATTTCTCTTATTTTCTCTTCTTTACTTTCTTCCCTAGGCCCCTCCAAATTGACTAGCACCCTTCTATAGTGATGGGCAAAAGAAATGCGACTGACGGTGTCTGGGGGGTAGGGTGGAAAAGCAAATGAAATATTCTAAAAAGTCAGGCGATAACGATGTGCTTGATCGGATTGATAACCTACAGTGCCTAGTACCCGATCAACTGCCTAACAAACAGGAAAACATATCAAACATGTTTAGTAAAGCTAGGGAACGGATGAGGAGCTAAATTATTACAGTATCCCAAATTTCCTTAGATTGATCTCCAAGTCGTGACTCCATCCATGACACTGCAACAGTTCTTCCTCCCTCTCCCATCCCCTGTACTAATCGCTTTTCACTACTAACAAATCCTATAGATATATCCACAACTCAGTATTCTGCAGCTTTTTCCCTACAAGTTGGGGTAGGCTGCCCACCTATTAATCAGGGATGCCCTTCTTCCTTAAATGATGACTTTGTTGGCTGCATTCAAACGCTTAGGTCAGAAATAGCAGCCCTTAAGTGTATGGTTGGTGATCTTGTGGTCACTGTGGGGCACCTCATGGAAGAGAGGGGGAGAAAATGGAGGGAAGGAGTTTCTATTCCAGTCTTGACCAACATTCCAGCTCCGGCACCCACTGTACCTTCTATGCCTCCTCCTGCAAAACACCTTGTGGGTCACCCAGGTTTGCCACTTGAGGGTATAATTCCCAGGACACCTGTCGGAGCTTGTACCATGGGTTGCCGAGCACTCGCTGGTGTGTTAAGTGAACCCGTTCCTAACCATTTGTGAAGTAAAGGTCACAGTTTTTCACTTTCCACACCAGGGGATGGCCGACACCCCTGTAGAACACATGTTGCTAGAACCACCACTGGATTTGTCATAGTAGAGGATGTATTTCAGTAATCAGAAAGGAAATTCTCAGGGCCAGACGGCATAGGTTCCTGAGCTCCCTGTTTGATTGCATCCAACTTTTCTAGATAACGGGCAGATAGCTGACGATCTAGTGGCTCTTGACCCAAGAACTAATCCTCCAGATGGGTCTACTATCCAGTTCCAATTTGATTTACCCCTCGCTTCATGTGTGCCACCCCCTCATGATGCCCTCATCAATGATTCTGTCTGTTCCAAGCTAGATTGACCCTTAGAGGCCAAGGTAAAGGCCCTTTACGATAGCTTGAATAGCTGTGCAAGTCCTGACAGCTGCTGACGCATTACTAGCCACCCAGCGGGTCTGGACTACCCGAGAGGCAAGAAGGTCTCTATTGCACCACCCAAGGTAGTTGCACTAGCTGCCAAGAATGCTTGTAGACTCTCAGCAGGCTTGTTACATTCCTTGGCTAATTCTTCTTCTTCGCTCAATACCATGACCACTTGTCGGAAAGTAAACATAGAATGTGGCAGGTCTTAAATCCAAACTCTTATTGCCTCATAGGAATACCTTCATGGACTATTACGACATATGCATCTTCCAGGAAACCTGGCTAGTCGAACCAGCCTATAAATCTGGTTACTCAACCTACCATCTTCCCGCTATCCCTAGTAAGGCAGGCCGCCCATCGGGGGGCCTCTTAATATAGGTAAGAACTGCACTACAGTGCGTAGTGAAGTGGCTGCCTACGGACAGCCCTGATATTCTAGGCACTAGCCTAAAGGGCCCCGGGACCACTGTCATCAACATATTTAATATAAACGTCAGGGGGACAAGAGGGCCCAATTATTCTGGCACTTTGCAGTCTCTTCAGAAGTTGATGGGAGAGAGGTCCTCCAACCATGTCCTTATCGTAGTGCTGACTTCAACGTTGCGTTCAAACCTCTTGGTTTGGACAATATGGGTGATTATCTGGAAGAAGATAATTTATGGCATATACCCAGGCTTGAGCTACCCCCCCACATTAAGAAGTGGTACCAGGCCGCTCTGCAGTTAAAGGCCTTGACTCTCGGCCTAGGTCTGAGGGAAGTCAATGGAAGGACAAAATTCAGTTGGCATGCTGCCTATACGTTTATTGGTCCACCGGGGAAGAGTTGCATCGATTATATCTTGATGGACCTTAGACAATGGCATTTAGTAGATGATATGGCAGTCCAGAACCAAACAGACAGAGATCATAACCCACTCTGCCGTAGTTTGGAGCCCCCATGGGAACGAGCACGCACCGCGCCCACCCCCGCTCAAGTGACTAGGGAGGTGCACCCCACGAACAATAGACGCCGCTTAAGATGGCGCAAGGTCGTCCTCCAAGACGATACACTTAGTGCCAGCAGCCAAGATCTGACACATTGTGTAGCATTGATATCTAAGATGGATGCGGAAGTGGGAAATTGCTCCTCCCTCCTAGACATTCACACTGGGTTTTTAAAAAGATTGAAAGAGCTATTTACTACGCCAGCTCCCCATACCACTCATAGTTCATCACCTTGTGATGGAAACCAGTGGTTCAATCATGACTGTCGGTTGGCTCGGGCAAACCTAATCAGTGCAATCAAGCAAAAAGATGTTGCCTGCATTAGGATTCTGCAGAATCAGTAGAAGCACACGCAGAGTAAGGCCAGGAAGGACTGGGATGAGGAGAGATGGAGGTGTATAAAGGATGCTTGTGAACGCAAGGACTGCAAATTCTTCTGGTCCATGGTAAGCAAAAGCAACCACAGGGGAGTTCCTGCATCTGGTAATAAAATAAAATCTAGCCCTCCGACTGGTTTCAACACTTCAATTTCCTATATAATGCTGAGAGCCAACATCCAACCACCCCCGGCCCCTCACTCCCTCTAAAGCTGGGTGTTAGCCACTGTGTTGGTTTGGTTAATCTGGGAGATATACGCTATGCATTTAACAAAATAGTACGTTTTAAAGCTGCTGGCCCGATGATATGCCTGGTGATCTTTTTTTACACAACATAGACAAGGGGGCTGAGTATAGTCTCCTTCAATCTAACGCAATTGCTAGGGGAGCTTCGATTCCCGAGTGATGGAGGGGTGCCGAGGTAATAATTTACAAGAAAGGCGACAGGTCTCTACCCAGTTATTATAGGCCCATGAGCCTTATAGATAGAATCCAAAAGGTATTTTGTCATGCCCTATTATCTAAAATTCATGACTGGATTACCTATAACAAGATCCTGTCACCATTCAAGGCTGACTTCAGGTCCACAACAAGCACCACAGACCATGTGTTTTGCTTTTTGCTTTTGTATTGGAAGGTTGTAGCGATAGGGAGGGGGGAGTCTTTATGTAGCTTTTATAGACCTTAAATCTGATTTTGACCTCGTGAAACTCTGGGAGGTCCTTAGTGAGGTGGGAATGCCTCCAGAGATCCTGGCCATAATTGTTTGACTTCATGAAGCCTATTTTGCAAGAGTACATTGGGGGAAGTAAGGTGAGGCTACCGATCCAATTAGGGTGGCCAGGGGCGTCCGGCATGGCTGTGTACTAGCTCCAACCCTCTTCTCTTTATATCTGGACAGGTCATCTAGCACCTTACCTCCCAGCCCTCTGATGCACCAGCCCTAGGCAGAGATAAAATCATGACACTCCTGTTCACTGATGTCACCCTGATAGTGTCCAAAACTTTGATGAGTCTCCAACTTCTGCTGAATCAATTTGATGACTTTTGTTCTCAGGGAGGTTTAGAAATAAATAGTTCTAAAACCAGTTTATGGTTATCAACTCACATAGTTCCTACAGGGAAAACTTTCCCTAGGTGGGTCAAAACTAGAACAAATTAATACCTTTGAATATCTTGGGATTAACCTATCGGACAACCTGTCCTGGAAAACCCATATTAATTCCACATCCCGAAAATTCAGCTAGTTGGTGGGAGCACTTTTAAAGGAGCATCATACATCTACTAATCGACCAATAGCTGCAGCTCTCCAGATTTATAATATGAAGATGGTTTGCGCAGCACTTTATGGGGCGGAACTCTGGGGTTTTGAGGACGTAAAGGAGCTTACCTGTATAGAACATATGTTCCTAAGAAAGCTTACTTCCCTGCCCCCAAGTACCACACTCCTTTCCCTGCATCTGGACTTGGCTCGTAAACCACTAGCTGCTATAGTTGGACTTAGACCGCTGCTGTTCTGGAGGAGAATCATGGCTACTCCTGAATTGTCCTCCTATGCCACTGCTTTTAGGGAAGTCTGTTTGCTGAACACCTCCAAAGAGATCAAGTGGATCAATTCAGTTCAATCATCTTTGATCACCATTGGGATGGGAGAATCATGGAACTGCCCATCTACAGGTCCCCTACCCACCAAATACAGAATGAAGTCCAGTTATTGGGAGAGGGTAACCCAGTCCATGTATCCCTCACTTTTTGTAGGGCGACTAACTAGTGTGTTTTTTTATTTCAAATCGACCTGGCTGTTGGAGCCCTACCTGGATGGTATTCTAGATCCAAATGACAGGAAGCTCTACAAGCAATTTAGATTTGGCTGCCTTCCCCTCAAAACTTTTACTAACAGATGGCAGAATAGGGCCTCCGTTAATTCACTTTGTCCCAGCTGTAATTTGTTTCAGGAGTCTATTGCTCATGTTTTCTTTGCATGTCCCTTCTACAACTCCCCACGCAGGAATTGGTGTGTTCGAACCTGCAAACGGTTGGGGACTCAAGATCATGCTGCAGCTATGAGGATTCTAAATTCAGATTCTAGCCTTCCTATTGCCATTGTAGTTGCCAAATTCCTCTGAGGCATGTGGCGCATTAGAAGGAAGCTGGCTAAGACTTCTTAGTTCTCTAAATGTTCTATGTAGTTGCACTTGCACTTTCCAGTTTTTATACTGAAATTTGGAACTGCACTTTGCACTGTATTGATTTCTGTGATGTGTTTTTATTTATTTTAATGCAATATTTTATGAATTTAATATTTATTGTGGTGTGCCATAATTTTTATGGCACTGGATGCTGAAATAAAGTATTATTGACTTGACACACCTGGCCACCTTTCCCTTCCACATCCTTCATACCACATCATCATTCCACCTCTAACCAAGGCACTGCAAGCAGCAACTTTATTATTCCAAAAACTGACCTATCGACTCTGAGCACAATTAGCAATATATCAGTCCCCTCAGCACGTCAACCTCAACCTTCAACTCAGTGTCCTCAACAGCTATCATAGAAATACACACACCTATGAGGTAAGATGTCAACCACAATTGTGCTTTAAAGAGCTCAGAAAGCAAACCACTGACTTCTGGGAGTAAACATTTAAAAAAATGCTCTTCAGTGTATAATACCTTTGGATACATGTGTTACAGAGGTTTACATTGGATAAATATATATTTTACAACCTAGTAAAGATTAGTAGTGGGATGTAATCTTTCTTTTTCTAATAAAGTCTGAAGCCGTGCTGCAATGCTGCATGCTGCGTTGCACTGAATTTTGCACTGGGTATGCATGCCAGCCACAAAAAAAGGCAGAAGATGGAGGCCAAACAGCCCTCACCCAAGTGTCAATCAAAGTTGTCCATTGAGGGTGATGCTGCTCCCTCTCCTGACAGGGGTAGCACACGCATTCAAGAAGGAAGCCACAAAAGAAATAAATTCAATATTTTATGCTCATTATAAATAGTGCAGTTTGGACAAGGGATCCAGGGGGTATTTGCACAATAGGGATCCACGGGGCATTTGTGCAATACAAAATAACTTAAAGTCAACAAGGCACACCTAAAATAATAGAAAACAGCTCCCAGAAATATGTCACCTGCACCCTTGTGCCTTTCGCCTGTCTGGGACAACATGAATCCAGCTAAAGGACCTGGGTAAAAACAGCCACCTGCAGGAAGCAGCAACATGGATTGTGACCCAGTGGGGCGAAAGTTACAGGGCCTCGTGTATGTGAAGCTGTCTTGCAAGTAAGTGTTCAGCAGCAGTAAGATATATCCACAGCCACCAGCTGGGCCACGATCACAGGATGGAGCTTTCAGACATGCCAAGGTACACTGATAACAAAAAAGCAAAGGGAGGTCGTGCAGAGTTAGAGCAGGAGCAACACCAAGATGTTCTTCAGCAGTTTCAAGTACTGCATAAGTGCATGCTGTACTCACAGGATAAATGACCATAGGATAACTGGCTGTGGTCTAACAGTACATGGCCACTGATCTCGGTGCTAATAGTGTTAGCCTTTTAGCCTGACAGCGGCAACTATCACAAAGAATTCCTGGTTTGGTCTCCAGGTATTATGGGCAAATTATTTTGTCCACCAGTAAATTTAATGAAAAAAATGCGCACTAGGATGTCTATTGGACAGAAATAGTATGCCCCTTTTTAAGAGAAAAACATATTTGTAATCAGATTAACCTATACTTTGTCTTTTAAACCAATGTTACGAATAATAGTTGTACTGTTTTAGTAAATGATACTTGACTTACCTCTTTCGTTTAAGATATACTTTTCCTGATCTGTGCCTATCTTTGTAGAATCTGAGGTATCTTGGAAGAAAAGAAAGAGACTGATTAGTTAATGTTCATCAAAGGCACTCGCGTATCTGCAGACCAAACACTAAATCAATATTTCAGTGTTCACGACCTAGAAGTGGGTCTTCTGATATCAAAATACAAGTGGAATGTGCCCCTTCATCTAAGCCTGTCAACTTGTCAGAACCATACCATTGCACAAGACTACACCAACAAATTTTCAAATCTAAAATAACATATTTGAATAAACACACATTCTGATTAGATTTTTTTTAATTCAGGTGTAGACATTTTGGAAAACTTTTAAATGAAAATATATGCATATTTACTTTATGGATAGTTTATGGATAGTAACTTTGGCTGTGAGTACTTATCTTGTGTGCACCACAACAACACAGACAACCTTTGATATGCAAGTCCTTTGGTGCAGCAGGTGATGGCTGCAGGGCATGTGCTTTGTCTATAGACTTGTGGGGACTTGTGGAGCTCCTGCAGGGTCTGCGGGAAGTCAAACACGGGCCTACAAGCCTGCTTGTGTTCGCGGTCCCTGATGGAGGCTCAACATAGGTCAATGGGCCCTCGTGGGGGTTTGCAGAATCTGAGGAAGGGTTAACAAAGGTTGGAGCCAAGCCGGGGCCCACAAACCCTGTGTTGGCATTCATGAACCCCTGGCCACATTTTAATTGCTTTATTTTAACTTAAGCTGGATCCTTATAGTGCTGTTATACCTGAGTAAAACGATGGTGCTTTCCCTGCCCCATATGGTTACTTTATTTTGCAGGATGAGGGGACCAAGTCCAGTTTGTTTTAGTGGCAATCACAGCAGATGTTTCTCTGTTGCAAGCTACCCAATGAGAAACTTTGATTCTGTGGGACCTGCTTTGGGTATGCAGTACGAAAATGGATGATATAAAAAAGGTTCCTTGTCCAATCAGGTTTGTTTATTTTTTTAAGTTTAGCTTAACAGAAAAGAAAGCTCTACATTTTCAATCCAAAATTTCTCTAAAACTACTGGCCAGATTTATATTAAGTTGGGCACTTCCTTGAGTAAAGTTTTATTTGTATGCCACATTTGGTGTAATTCCATTCTGCTGTTTGTTCTGTAGAATGAAATGGAATTTAAAAATGGGAAATTCATTTTTTAGACCCTTCCTCCTCTCCTTTCCACTCTTTCGAGAGATCTGCACAAAACTTGCCATGGTGAACCCAATCAGATGAAATTTTTTGGGAGAATTTAATCGAGATTCAATGAACAGCACCAAACTTCTAAAGAAAACAATAAATGCCTTTTCAATGGAAATGCTAACCTAATCCTAATTACAAATTCACTATTGTAGACTCTGAGAATAAAAATAAAAAAAACAATTAGATCTGGCTTTTTATCATTTCCTTTTATAGAAGTCTGGACCAAGGACAATTCTAATGTGCTGTAGACATATTGGGCCACATTATGACAATGGCGGTAAAAACCACCTACTGCCGTGGTGACGGTCGCCAAAAGACCGTCACCTCAGCTACTATCTGTCCGCCAGATTATGACCACAGCTGGACGTCTGCCACAAGAAGGGCGGAAATCAGGCCATGGCCATACTGGCGGATGGTGGGAAGGTGGTGCTGCTACTACCAGCATCGCCATGCCAGTAGACAGCCGCCAGCCGTATCATGACCTATGATACGGCCTGGCGTTGTTCTGCTGGCGGGCACAGGTGGTGGTAGCAGCACCCCGTCCTGTTCCCTGATGGAAGAGCACCTGGTTGAAGGTAAGTTTAGCTTCAGACAAGGGAGAGGGGTGTTGTGTGTGTATATGGGGTTGTGTGCATGAATGTGTGAGTGTGTGCATGAATGCGTCTATGTGTGTGGTGTTGTTTGAGTGGGTGTATGCATGTGTGTGAATGCATGTAAGAATGGAAATGTGAGTGCGAGCATGACTGGATGTATGCGTGAATGCCAGTGTGAGTGAATGGGTGTATGTGTGGTGCATGTCTGCTGGTGTTTGCGTGTATGGGGCGGGTGTTGGATTGGAAGGGGGAGCGTGGTTGGAGGGGTTTGGGGGCATCTGGGGAGTGTGTTGGGGGTGTGGGAGGGGGAAGGAATTCCCTGTCACTGGTAGGGCCTACTGCCATGGTTTTCGTGGCATTGCTAACACCACGAAAACGATGGCAGTAGGCTGGCTCAAAATGTTGCCGGCGGTACAATAGCATCCGCGGGCTGGAGATTAATATCCCGCCATTCTCATAATGTGGCGGTATGTACCGCCAGCCTGTTGGCGGTACTGTCACCACATTACCGCTCACCACCGGGGTCATAATGACCCCCATTGTGTAATAATGGCTAATTCATTTAACATGTAGCAGAATTAGGACTTTAGTCTGTTTAATTCTCATTTTCATTTTTAACCTAGGAGGAGCCCTGATGAACATTTTTCAACCAGAGTATACTCGGGGTTGCAGATGCTTTTCTGTTTTTTCTCCAACAGATCTGCAGAGTATTGTTAATTAAGATTCATCCAATTAATGTTTTCTCTTCTTCCTGTTTCATTGTTGCTTTTCATTTTCTTCGTTCTCCCCCCAGCCTTCCCCTCTCTTTTCTTTTATTATTATTTTCTTCACTTTTTCTGATACTTTTGCATTTTGGCTGAATATCTATTAATTGTTACCTTTCTGCTTGACCCTTCTCTATCTACCCTATATGTGGAAATGACAAGTAAAAGGTGTGAATGAGAACTGAAAGATAGATCGATTTTGGGATGGGAATTACAAATGAGCAATATGGACGAAAGTAAAATGCATGACTCTGAGAAGAGGTAACAGGCAGGAGTGTGGGGAAGAAGTAAAGAGGTTAGAGTGAGGTAACAGCTGCAAGAGAGATATTTAAAGCAAACTGTAGAGCGGAGAACCAGGAAGAGTGCTGGTAGTGAAAGTTAAGTGGTGGCAGATGGGGTACTGAGAAGACAAGGTTGGATATTATGCATGGTTCAAGGATGCAAGGTAAGAAGCTGAGAGTGGGAGAAGAGGTGGTGTTGGTAAGAAAAACAGGAACAGTTTAGAGACAGGACTGGTGATGAAAGGAAAGAGGGTGTAGGAAAGTACCCTCTTTTGGCATGGTCCCCCCACTTTTTGCCTGCTGTCAGTGTGTTTTGACTGTGGTCACTGGGATCCTGCTAACCAGGACCCCAGTGATTGTGCTCTCGCCCTCTCAATTTGGTTGCTCAGTACTTAGCACAACATGTATTGTGCCACCCATGGGAGCCCATACAAAATGTGTCTGCAGGCCTGCCATTGCAGCCTGCATGAAAAGGTGCATGCACCCTTTCACTATAGGTCACTGCACCAGGTCACTGTAAGTCACCCCTATGGCCGACCCTCCTAGCCCAGAGGGCAGGGTGCAGGTACCTGTGTGTGAGGGCACTCCTGCATGAGCAGAGGTGCCTCTAAGAACTCCAGCTTCATTTCCCTGGACTTCGTGAGTCCATTCGTGGAGAAGCCATTTTACCCATGTACTGGACACAGGCCACTGTGCCAGCTACATAATGGTAACTCCAAACCTGGGCATGTTTCTTATCAAACATGTCAGAACCATAACCCAATGTTGTTGCCAGTATTGGCTGTATGATTCCATGCACTCTGCGGGCTCCTTAGAGGACCCCCAGCATTGCTCCTACCAGTCTTCTGGGGTTTTCCGGGCAGCCTGCACTGCTGCTACCCCTCAGACAGGTTTCTTCCCTCCTGCTGTTCGACCAGCTCAAGCAGACGAAGGCAGAACAAGGGATTCCTTTGTAAGAGGGAGGTAACACCCTCTCTCTTCGGAAATATGTGTTACATGGCTTGGGAGGGGTAGCCTCCCCAATCTACCGGTATGCTTTAAACAGCACATTTGGTGCCCTCCTTGCATAAACCGGTTTGCACCAGTCCATGGAACCCTGGTCCCTGCTCTGGCGCAAATCTGGACACTGGCAATGGGAGTGACCACTCCCCTGACCATCACCACCCCAGGGGTGGTGCCCAGAGCTCCTCCAGGTGGCCACTTGATTCTGACATCTTGAATCCAAGGTGGATAGAGGCCCCTGGGAGCATATGAGTGGCCAGGTCAGGCAGGTGACATCACAGTCCCCTCCGATAGGTGGTCACCCTGCTAGGTCACCAATCTCCCTTCCTGGGCTATTTAGGGTCCCCCCCTTCCTGCCCTAGGTGGGTCTTCAGATTCAACATTTTAATGTGCAAGATTCCAGCAGGACTCATCTGCATTATTTACCTTCATCTTCTGGCCACCGGGACTGCAACTGGACCCTCCAGGAACCGACAACCTGCAACTCCAGCCATGACTCCCTCTTCATCATTGTTTCTCTGCCTCCTTCAAGCAACTACAACACTTCCCTGGCAGTACATCCTCTGAGGGTGATGAGTCTTCAGCCTGCACAGGAAGCAAGAATAAATCTCCCTTGGAGTGAAGGAGTCACTCCCCTGCATCCGCAGGCACCAACTGCAATGACCACTCGCTGCATGGATCCTCTCTTCTCTGGAACTGTGTGGATCCTGCATCACAGGTGGTGGACTGGAGTGGGCCTCTTGGTCCTTTAAACCAGCTGCCCAACTTGGGAGATGGTAAGCCCTTGTCTCTCCTTGCAAGACACTACCCCTATGCACTACGACTCTTGCAGCTACAAAGAGTTGTTTGTTCCTCCTCCAAGGGATCTTCAGGCTCCATATAGTCCCGGCCTCCAGCACTCTTCCCTGCAAAGCACAGTCTCCTGCCAGTTGGTCAAGTGACGTGGACTCCTCTTGAGGTGTGCTGAGTGGGCCTCACTGCGACTCATGTGCCTGCTGCCTTTGGGGCCCATAGGGGGGCTGTCTCCTCTTCTGGTTACTCACCCAACACTTTATGTCGAGTCCCCGGGGCCTTGCTGGTCCTCTTCAGCTTTGCAAACCCTTCTTCACCGACTTCTGCATTTGCCAAGGGTTGTTGGTGGTTCTCCAGCACCACTGACTGACTGCATCATGAACAGCGACGTGGGACATTGTTTGCATCAAGGCTGGAACTCCTCTTCTGCTCCTGTGCTGCACTACTTACTGTTTTCATCCATCGTTGACCTGGTCCTGCATCCACAGAAGGGTGGGTAGTGGCTCCTGCCACAGCCAGACACTCCAGCTCGCACTGGACTTGGTCCCCTTCTTTTGCAAGGTCTCTTCTGTCAGGATTCGCCTTTGGTTTCTTCTAGTCTTGTCTGAGTCTTGACCAGTCCTTTTCCAAAGTTCTCCTGTGGGTTTGGGGAAAAACAGGTAGTACCTCCTCTCTCCTGGTCGCTGCGGGGCACCCTGGTACTTACCTTTTGGGGTTCCTAGTTCCTGTAGCCCCCCTCAACTGATTCCACTTCCTTGGGTGGGGGACTGTCTTTCACATTCCACTTATATAGTATATGGTTTGGTTTCCTCTAGGGCTTTCACTATTTTCCATTGTTTTACTATTTGCTATTGCTTTCTATGTTAACAGACTTCTAATGTGTATATAATAGTGTGTTTACTCGCCTCCTAATGGAGTATTGCTTATACAGTATTTTAGTATTTGCCTTACAATAATAAAGTACCTTTATTTTTATAACAGTGTGTGGTTCTTCCATGTGTGTAAGTGCTGTGTGACTGTAGTGGCATTGCATAAGCTTTGCAAGTCTCCTAGATAAGTCTGGACTGCTCATCCACAGCTATCCCTAGAGAGCCCTGGCTTCCTAGACTCTATCTACACTTCATTAACAGGGGACACCTGGATCTGGTATAAGGTGAAAACACCATAGGTGTTCGCCACACGCCAGGCCAGCTTCCTACAGAAAGGATGATGAGAGATAAGACAAAACTATGGACAGAATGGTTCAAGATATGGGTATTTTGGAAGAATAGGGGTGAGAGGTAAGAGGCAGAGCGGAGACTTTGAAGAAACACAATATTCACTGCCGGCAAATTCTAAAAAGTGGAAATAAAGATGGCATTTTAAAAAAAAATATGGTCCATGCAGATAACAAAATCGGGATAGCCAGTCACTGAAATATAGTTTGACAAGAAATCTAGTTGAAATATGATGGGAAATCTAGTAAAAATATATCTCTTTTTACTCTCTCGAAAAAATATTAACCGCAAGGACAAACCAAGTGTGGTTTGCTTTTGGGCTTTAAATAATTTCAGAAAATCTTTTCCAGGTCCAAATTAAGACAATTTAAGATTAAAACAGGATTAAACCTCGAGATTGGTATTATAATAATTCAAAAGTAATATCCCACCAAAAGAAGTACAATCCTTGAGTTATTATTATTATGTCTTACATTGCACTCAAACCACACTGAGCGGTGATTTTAGAGTGTGAGTGAAGACCTCAATAAAGCAATATGTCACCGAGATATAGAACAATTTGAAAAACTGTTTTAAGTACATTTTGTATTTTTCACAAATAACTCCCAGCCCTGATGATATATTTTCAGGTATTGTTCACGCTATGTGGCAGCTTTGTTTGGAACCTAACAAAGTTGCTGCAAAGGGAGATCAGAAAAATAAACTCATGTTTTAAAAACATCTAGTATTACAAAGGAAAGTTTGCTTGTTAAAGACTGTAAAGTGTGAACACCTGTTTTTGAAGGCAGATAGAGCGTGGGCACTAAGGGCCTTCTTACAACAACTCTTCCTCTTCTTTGTCATGGGTCAAGGGTTAGACTTGGCAGGCTGTATAGTCTCTCACGACTGAAACAACTTCAATTGTAGTATCAATGTACTACAGAAGAGAGGCGATGCAGAGGACCACATAAGACCATAGGCACGGGTGACTGGTTGAATGCAGATGCGCCACAGACGTGCCGCAGACGTGCCGAGCGCCGAGCCATCGAGCCAGGCCGCAAAATTCCAGAGCAGCACAGACTGAAGGGCAGGCAGCCTTCATTTCCTGTGGGCACAAGCAACAGCTACAGTCATTTTTGGGAGCAAAACAGAAGAACTTTACCAAACATATAAGTGTCATCCTTCCTACAATTTTCTTAAACATCTCTTAAAGTATCAAATCAATCAGACAAGTGCAATGCAATCTAGCAAATTCCGGGGGGCTTTGAAGGGAGGAGGAAAAGGCTGCCAAAAAGAACAAGGCAAAGCTCCCCGGCAACACAATCGACCATAGGCTCCGACAATTTTCTCCCAATAACGAAGAACATCTCACAGGAGCACAGGAAATCTCTTCTGAAGGACATCAGTGCCACCAGCAAAAAAACAGGGGGTACAAAATAACAGACTTTTTAACTTCCCGGCATTAAGGACCACAGGCAGTAACAGATGCATTAACGGAGGAGAATCTTGAGCAAGCTCCCCTTGGGACTCCTCCTCCCAATACTCAAACTTCCAAACCGCAAAAACTCTAAAGGTTAGATTCCAGCTACAATCAAAAGACTCAATCCCCCATCACATCTGGGAGTAAGAAAGCCGAACTCATCAGAGCAGACTCCCTGGAGACCATCTTATCTTTGTACTTCAGCAGCTGGGAAGACCAATCTCCAAGTCCACAATTGAGGAACTATCCAGCTCAGGTGGACTTTGCTGACACCCATGACCAACCCCTAATAGAACTCTTTGACATGGACTCATTTGGGGTGAGGCGAGTACTGCACGGGTCAGGAAGGCCCCGGCTCCCCCTCCTGCAACTAATCAAAAGGGTGAAGAAGAACCAACGACCATCACAATCACCCTAAGCCCCTTTCAGGAACATATGCAAAATTCTCAGTTACAATCGGAAGGACCAGCCAGCATGTGGTGCTCGCTTTCATCTACGCTTGACGTCATGTCAGCTGCAATTAAGCACCAGGCTGATAAACAAGAGATACAAGTTGATTTTCTTAACATCATGGTCATTTACATTGTGGGAATTGACTCAAAGTTACAAGCCCTTAATGACCTGATTATTGGAGACTCAAAAACATTATTAAGTACAGTAAGTTGCATGCAATTGCACTGCCACGGGGAACACTCCCCAGGTCATTGCTTCAATTCTCAATGAAATACTCATGAAAGTTAGGGCTCAGGCCTTAATCACAAGGGAAAGGTGTTAGAATTAGAAGAACAGGAAGAAAAGGCTACGACTAAGAAACACCGCGCCAAAGGAGCCATCCATGAAAACTCCCTCACAGGAAACAGGGCACATAGAGCCCAGAGGGTCTCTAAGCTGTTCACAGGAAGGGGTCCACAACTCTGGGGAAAATTGCATAACTACAACAACAGAGAAGAATGCCCCCATAGCAGCTCAGGAAGCCCAACGCTGCCAAAATCAAAAAGGGAAAAGAAGAAGCAAAGAAAGCAAGGAAAAAAGAAAGAACCACCCAGCAGAAAAATCTGTGAAAATACTTTGCACAGCAGAAACAAACACCTTTGCCAAACTCCAGTTAAGAAGTTATGGACCACCTTTATCACCAGATCTTAACCAGATCCCAACAGCTGAGAACTGGCCCAATACAAGCCTAAGCTCTCAAAGACCGATCCCCCCAGCTATAGATAGGGGCCAGCAAACCGAGGAACAAAGCATCATTTTGGGTGCACCCATGAAGGGAAAAGATAAAAAGGCTAAAGAAGTAAATTCGACCAGTAGGCTGGTCAGCAGAAAGTCAGCTTACACAGAAAATGCACCGGCGTGTCCCTCCATAAGATCAGAGTAACACTCTTCACTAGAACATCCAGCCTACAACAACAAGGAGCTCGTGGAGGTAGCAATGGCCCAAAGAGGGGAAAAGAGGAGCAAATTAAGCATCTGCCCGTCGTTAAGCTATCAGCCCCAATGCCGACAAGAACCTGGTTTTAAGGGAGCCCCATTGAATGAATACAAGTAACAGAAAACAGTGGTGTCACCGGCAGTCAGGCCCTCAGAGGTAAATAAATTACTCTTTATTCCACATTTCAAGTCAGAAGGGAGCTTTGATATTCTCAAATTAGGAAACATCTTGAAACTGATTGGGGAAATAAGAGTGCTCTCCCAGGTCTCATTGGCGGATTTACTTTTTGTCGAATTTAAACCCCATCCATTAAGGAACGACCAAGAAGCCACACTCACCACATGGTCCATGGGAGGCTTAGTACACCAACTAGTCTCCCATTCTGACGTTTTGGAGCATAGAGTTACGACAAGTAGAACACCACTGCTATCCAAGTCCGCTGTGGGTGAAAAGAGTGACAGGAGCAGTAACAAATCCATTGGACATGGAAAAACGAATGATCGTAACGCACGTGAGCAACAAAGGCATCGGCCAAATTTATCGAGCCCTCAAAGAACATCAGCCCCTAACCCACAAAAACATTCCTGACAAAACCATAATGGCCAGGGACAAAGATCCTGTGAGGCCCCACAAGAGTCAACCTGAACTAATCTTTACAAACGTGTACATCCACCCAAAAAAAGCAGGTAAGGGGGCAAAGTGTAAGCTTTGAGTGAACTAATCCTTGTCTTACAATGACAGCACCATGAGAACATATTCATTCTTTCTGGAGATTTCAATCTCAACCTGTTGACCAAACAAGGGGGAGCCGCAAAGAACTGAATAGCAAGTACACATAGGAAACATCTGGAAAATTTAGGTTTAACTTTGTTATATGGAACTAGTGAGAAGGACACCCCCGCATCTATAACCTTCGCAAGAGGTAAAACCTGCTCAACCATTGACTATGTGTAGGAGGCTGGACTGGCTTGTAGTGAGTACCAAGGGGTACTTACACCTTGCACCAGGCCCAGGTATCCCTTATTAGTGTAGAGGGGTATCTTGCAGCTTAGGCTGATAGAAAAGGTAGCTTAGCAAAGCAGCTTAGGCTGAACTAGGAGACGAGTGAAGCTCCTACAGTACCACTAGTGTCATATGCACAATATCATAAGAAAACACAATACACAGATATACTAAAAATAAAGGTACTTTATTTTTATGAAAATATGCCAAAAGTATCTCAGTGAGTACCCTCAGTATGAGGATAGCAAATATACACAAGATATATGTACACAATACCAAAATATGCAGTAATAGCAATAGAAAACAGTGCAAGCAATGTATAGTCACAATAGAATGCAATAGGGGCACATAGGGATAGGGGCAACACAAACCATATACTCTAGAAGTGGAATGCGAACAACGAATGGACCCCAAACCTATGTGACCTTGTAGAGGGTCGCTGGGACTGCAAGAAAACAGTGAGGGTTAGAAAAATAGCCCACCCCAAGACCCTGAAAAGTAGGTGCAAAGTGCACCTAAGTTCCCCAAAGAGCACAGAAGTCGTGATAGGGGAATTCTGCAAGAAAGACCGACACCAGCAATGCAACAACAATGGATTTCCTGACGAGAGTACCTGTGGAACAAGGGGACCAAGTCCAAGAGTCACGATCAAGTCAGGAGTGGGCAGATGCCCAGGAAATGCCAGCTGTGGGTGCAAAGAAGCTGCCAGCAGATGGTAGAAGCTGTGGATTCTGCATGAACGACAAGGGCTAGAAACTTCCCCTTTGGAGGATGGATGTCCCACGTCGAAAAGAGTCGTACAGAGGTGTTTTTGTGCAGAAAGACCGCAAACAAGCCTTGCTAGCTGCAAGGGTCGCGGTTAGGGTTTTTGGATGCTGCTGTGGCCCAGGAGGGACCAGGATGTCGCCAATTGCGTGAGGAGACAGAGGGGTAGTCCAGCAAGACAAGGAGCCCACTCAAAAGCAAGCAGCACCCGCAGAAGTGCCAGAACAGGCACTACAAAGTGGAGTGAACCGGAGCTCACTCGAAGTCATGAAAGAGGGTCCCACGATGCCGGAGGACACCTCAGGAGGTCGTGCACTGCAGGTTAGAGTGCCAGGGACCCAGGCTTGGCTGTGCACAAAGGAAATCCTGGAAAAGTGCACAGGAGCCGAAGTAGCTGCAAAACACGCGGTTCCCAGCAATGCAGTCTAGTGTGGGGAGGCAAGGACTTACCTCCACCAAACTTGGACTGAAGAGTCACTGGACTGTGGGAGTCACTTGGACAGAGTTGCTGAGTTCAAGGGACCTCGCTCGTCGTGCTGAGAGGAGACCCAGAGGACCGGGGATGCAGTTCTTTGGTGCCTGCGGTTGCAGGGGGAAGATTCCGTCGACCCACGGGAGATTTCTTCGGAGCTTCTAGTGCAGAGAGGAGGCAAACTACCCCCACAGCATGCACCACCAGGAAAACAGTCGAGAAGGTGGCAGGATCAGCGTTACAAGGTTGCAGTAGTCATCTTTGCTACTTTGTTGCAGTTTTGCAGGCTTCCAGCGCGGTCAGCAGTTGATTCCTTGGCAGAAGGTGAAGAGAGAGATGCAGAGGAACTCTGATGAGCTCTTGCATTCGTTATCTAGAGAATTCCCCAAAGCAGAGACCCTAAATAGCCAGAAAAGGAGGTTTGACTACCTAGGTGAGAGGATAGGCTAGCAACACAGGTAAGAGCCTATCAGAAGGAGTCTCTGACGTCACCTGCTGGCCCTGGCCACTCAGAGCAGACCAGTGTGCCAGCAGCACTTCTGTTTCCAAGATGGCAGAGGTCTGGAGCACCCTGGAGGAGCTCTGGGTACCTCCCAGGGGAGGTGCAGGTCAGGGGAGTGGTCACTCCCTTTTCCTTTGTCCAGTTTCGCGCCAGAGCAGGGCTGGGGGATCCCTGAACCGGTGTAGACTGGCTTATGCAGAAATGGGCACCATCTGTGCCCATGAAAGCATTTCCAGAGGCTGGGGGAGGCTACTCCTCCCCTGCCTTAACACCTTTTTCCAAAGGGAGAGGGTGTAACACCCTCTATCTGAGGAAGTCCTTTGTTCTGCCTTCCTGGGCCAAGCCTGGCTGGACCCCAGGAGGGCAGAAACCTGTCTGATGGATTGGCAGCAGCAGCAGCTGCAGTGAAACCCCAGAAAAGGCAGTTTGGCAGTACCCGGGCCTGTGCTAGAGGTCCGGGGAATCATGGGATTGTCTCCCCAATACCAGGATGGCATTGGGGGGGCAATTCCATGATCTTAGACATGTTACATGGCCATGTTCGGAGTTACCATTGTGAAGCTACACATAGGTAGTGACCTATGTGTAGTGCACGCGTGTAATGGTGTCCCCGCACTCACAAAGTCCGGGGAATTTGCCCTGAACAACGTGGGGCACCTTGGCTAGTGCCAGGGTACCCACACACTAAGTAACTGAGCACCTAACCTTTACCAAGTAAAGGTTAGACATATAGGTGACTTATAAGTTACTTAGGTGCAGTGGTAAATGGCTGTGAAATAACGTGGACGTTATTTCACTCAGGCTGCAGTGGCAGGCCTGTGTAAGAATTGTCAGAGCTCCCTATGGGTGGCAAAAGAAATGCTGCAGCCCATAGGGATCTCCTGGAACCCCAATACCCTGGGTACCTCAGTACCATATACTAGGGAATTATAACGGTGTTCCAGTATGCCAATGTAAATTGGTAAAATTGGTCACTAGCCTGTTAGTGACAATTTGGAAAGAAATGAGAGAGCATGACCACTGAGGTTCTGATTAGCAGAGCCTCAGTGAGACAGTTAGTCATAACACAGGTAACACATACAGGGCACACTTATGAGCACTGGGGCCCTGGCTGGCAGGGTCCCAGTGACACATACAACTAAAACAACATATATACAGTGAAATATGGGGGTAACATGCCAGGCAAGATGCTACTTTCCTACACTATGCATTTATAAACAACCCAGAGGCACCTTTGTTGTGGAATTCCCAAATCAAATGTAGAGCAGAGAGCGATAAGTTCCCACAGACATTGGAATTGGCACTCAAAATAGAAACACTGCAAACTTTGAATGATTTAATCACACCTCCAGTCAAATTCAATCTCAAAAAAATAAAATGGCGTCAATAAAAGATAGGGGTCGTGATGAGTGAAGTTTATGGCATTGCAGGGCCCCTAGAAGTGAGAATGAATTTAGCAGTTATACAAGAAAAGGAGCCTGCTCTCAAAGGTGACTAGGGCGATGACTGGGCTAAGCTAATGCGCGGTATGCTGGCAAACTTTTCGGCCACCCCCAACTTAACCAGGCAGAGTCATCCTTTCGACTCAAATAATGGCCAAGCCCGGCAGCCCTGCTTTAACAAGGCCCTGCGCACTCAGAAAACACAAATTGTGCAGCAGTCCAGGAAACTGGCAAAAGCAACACTCCGGGGCAAGCATGAAGAAAGGCGTTCCCCGTGGGCCACGAAAAAAAGATATCACATTGCCTGCTGGACAGAAATGAAAAACTTTCTATAAAAGTCATGGCTGGAATTATTTTGGGCAAGCAAAAGGCCAAACAGCAAGCACTTCTGGGGCCTTGTGAACGAACTGGCACTTGGAAAAAACAGACATCACAGCGCTGGAATTGATTCAGCTTCCTGGAAAAGCCACATCTGTAGCCTGTATGACATAACAGCCGATGGAAACTTGCCAGTTAAGCCTTTAGTCAAAGGAGCGGGGGGCGTTCAATTAACCATCGGAAACAACCTGCCTCCATATCAACAAGCAGAGGGGAAGCTTCTGTCCATCGCGGAGAAGGTAACTCATGATCAAGTCTGGGAGCAAGATCAATTAGTCATTATGATCAGGAAAATTAAGTCAGAAAGGGCTGCTGGACCCAATGGGTTACCAAATGCAATCTTTAAAAGTGACCCTGAATACTGGGCACAGTTTTTTTCACCACTTTTTAATACCATTACTCAAACCAAACAGATCCCGGAATCATGGAGAGGCAGCTTTGTGCACACAATCTACCAAAGTGATAACCCGGCTCTGCCCAGGCTAATAACTCTGATTGATGTGGAAGTCAAGTTGTATGCATCCTGCCTGTTACAGTATCTCCAAACCTGGGCAGATGAAAATAAGCTACTCCTGAGATTTCAAACAGGCTTAAGGGCAGGCATAGGCACATCAACAAATCTAATTGCTCTCTCCCTTATTGTGGAAAAGGCCAAACGTAGGAAGTTAAACCTTTAGGCTTGCTTCATTGATCTTAAGTCAGCCTTCGACCGGGTCCCAAGGAGAAGGCTCTGGTATAAGCTGGCCAAATGGGGGATCCCTGACAACTTGCTAAGCACCATTATTAACATTTACAACAACGCTTGGGTTCAGGTTAAATCGGAGATGGCACCAGGCTGACAAAGAAAATATCTACAGAGATCGGCCTAAAGCAAGGCTGCGTTTTGGCTCCGTTACTGTTTAATTTATAGCTGGCAGATCTTGACGGTTCGCTAGCACAAGTAAACAGCCTTCCTCCAACCTTAGGTTCAGAGAAAGTCGGGTACCTCCAATACACCGATGACATCCTATTATTGAGTCATACTCCAAGGGGCCTACAACAGAGTCTCAGAGCACTTAAAACCATTATGGACCAGAAAGGTATAGAAATTGACTTTGCCAAAACAAAACAGATGTGCCTCCTCGAAGCGAATTGTAATTCTTTCAATTGGTTCCTGGGAGGGAAAAAAGTCGAGATGGTGCAGTCATACAAATACATAGGAGTTCACCTTGAACCCCGATTGAAATGGAAGCTCCATTTGCTCTCGATCAAGGCAAAGGTTCACTCTAATAAATGGCTTCAAGCTTCTTAAGAAGAAGCTGGATTGCCCAAATCTTTCTCACTTCTTAAAATTCATGTCAGCCCAGCTGCTTCCAGCTATATGCTATGGGTCCGAAATATCTGCAGGGCCAGGAGATCTCTATTCTAAACACCAGCCAAGTAAAAGTACACAAGACACTTTTTAACATTCCGAAAGGTGCCTCCCTAGCCCAGGTCAGACTAGAGATGGGCCTAAAAAATCAGGTCTTTCAGTGAAATGGAGTCTTTCTCAAAGCATCTTGGAGACTACGGTCCACGAAGATCACCTCCATAACCCACTCCTATTGGCAAGAAGTGCAGGTGCAACAAAACAACAGCAGAAAAGGAACTTGGGGCAGCTACTTAAACCAAGTCATCCAAAGCTTGGGCACTGAAGAAGCATGGAAGCATGACATGGGCAAGCCTGCATTTGATAGAGTACTTAACACCCCTGTTCGCTTATTATCACTCATCACAGCCAAGGCCTTGTTGGTCAAAAGACAGGAAGCTTGGGCAGTTTTGGGGTCCTTTTCAACTCTGTCCCCCACAAGGATATTTAGCCAAACATTTTTCCACTCAATTAAAACATCAGTTCTTGCTCGTCATTCTTGGAAAAATCAGCTTCCTGATCAACTCTGCCGCCTATGTGGCTAAAACCAAGAATCCTTGCTGCACTTTTTCTGCACCTGCCTAACAGTGGGTCTTGAAAGAAAAAAAGCTACTAAAACAGCAGTTCTTAACCATAACAATTGCTTCTGCAGACTGGCTGTAATAAATTGGCTCAAGGGCAAGTCACTTCCATTCTATTGCAGGGGGGTGAAGCTATTACAACAGATCCGCCAGAAACTGACCAAGGTCAACTAGGGATAACTGCTTGATAAGTTGAGCATTGATCATTCGTAAATGACAGCTATTATGCCTTATCATCTCCTTAGCAAAATAGTTTTCTTCACCCACCTGCTTCCTCTTGGATTTGATTAGGTAATATTACTAAACTACGCATAGAGTCTGTTGGTCAGACATTCAGAGGGTCGAGATTGATAACTTGTGTCTGACGGATCACATGCTGTCATTCTTTCAGGAATTCAGCTTTTTGATGACATTGCACAAAAATGATGTAGTTCCATTAATGACTATAATGAACCTGGTCAGGTTGGCCCTCCAACGACAATAATCAGCTTTCCCTAATGTTCTTATACTGTTTTAAGATTTTAGCTTTTGTATCTGCTAATTTGTTTAAATTTAGCGTTGTCTGAAATTGGCATTTTTAATTTATATTGTATTGTAATGGTTTTTATTAATCGAGCAATAAAGTATAACACACACAGTGAATACAAAATATGTGCAGAGGTAGGTTGCACAAAACTGTGACAGCCCAAGGTTGCACAAAACTGGGGCAAGACAAACAGGCACAGTGCCCCAGGGATTATGAGTTCAGGATAGGCCAAAAATAAATTACAAATTATCAATCTTATTATACAAGGAAAATTACTCTTATAGAGCAATATATCTTAGGATAACTGAAAAAAGAACAGAGGTTACATGTAACTGTACGCATTCATTTGTTTACCATTAACGCTAGTTTGCAGGTCGGTCGATACTAAATTTTAATTAGAAAGATGTTTCCATTTTGTTGCCCTCGATAGCCAAGGCCACACAGCAAAAACTCAGCCTGGAAGACTGCTGCGCAGCTACGGCGCCCGTGTAATTCCTGTCTATGAAGTTGTTCCGTAGCCTTTATATGTAAACTCACTCCTATCACTGCAAATTTCTTAATACAATTAAATGTTCTTACATTGCTAGAACGCGCCAGAACAGCACAACCATCACTAATTCGTTGTTTTAGAACTCCGAAAATATTATTATTAGTGCAATAAGAATGGAAGTGTTAGTGCTAAAGGTACGTGAGGATACACGACGAAGTGATTTACTTCTATTTTTGTACAGACAGAGGTAATATAAGTGTTTTGTTGATCTGTTCTGAAAATGAATACTTAATGCTGGCTGTGCTGTGCTTGTTGGAGGATCATTTCCGACACATAGTCATGGTGCCATCTAGAGGACAATAGGAGAACTATTGAAGGGAGGGAGATGCTTGCACTTACTCATGTTGTTCCTGCTCGGTAGGGTGACGTACAGCCAGTTAGCGTTGTTCTGTAGTGCTCGATAGAACTCCTGGCAGTCCTTGTCCCCTTTCTTCTGCAGATGCTTCAGAAGGTCCGACAACCTGGTCTTAAGTCGGGTTTTGGGGTTCCTGAACTGAAAAACAGGACCCACGGTAAATCTTTGACCTGCCCTGTCCACATACACTTGCTACGTTTTTTTTATTTGATATATGATCATTGGGGCTTTCGAATAACCGAATAACCACTAGCGACAATCAAACAAAACGTACCAATGTATTTGACCTTAAGAACAGTAGTCGCTACACGAAATTCAAAATATCTGGACAAATATGGACGCCCTCAATTATTGCCTGTGTGATCTCTCTGTAGAAGGAAACAAAGTATTACGATGTCTTCTCAGATCTTTAAATTCCAGAGCCATAAGCAAAAAATCACTATAGTCAGTTATTTCATCCTTAAGAACTCCACATCGCACGAGAATATAATACATTTAGCAATGTATCAACAACCTGCCACACATACAGCACAGTTTCTCTTCCTATGTCACAACAGTCCGGCCATGTTATACAAAGCAGTGACTAATCATCAATCCTTGTAGGCATGCATTTTGTCAAGTAGCAATTTTCCAATATATTGTGTGATGCGAGACTTAAGTTTGCAGACATCCAGTTGCAGTACACCTTAAAAAGTTATTTTGAATCTTAATGCTAGTAAATGAGCTTTATTTGTGTGAGCAGGCAGGATATGTGGGATGAATTAAAAATTAATGCCATAACCAGATCAGAGGGTTGGGTGGTCTCTTACATTGCTCCTAAAGTGTGGAACAACCGCTCTCTCTTCCTCTACTAGAATTCTGCAAGAAGTTTAAGAACTGACTCTTCAATTAACCAACCTACCCTAGGCAGGGCTAGGAACACACACCTGATCAGCACCAAAATACCTTCACAGTTGACAGTATGCTTTATAAAAACACAAAAAAATACGTTTTCAAAACCAAAGACGTTACAGGAAGTTGTTAGGCCATGTGCATAGCTTTTTGATGAACTGTTTCCACCAGTGGAATTCACTTGTACACATAGGCACTCCTTTGGAGAAGGAACTAGATATTCTGATGTACAGTGTTCTTTGTTACAGTACAGATTTGATACCCAGGAAAGAGCAGCCTCCAGGGAGGTGTATTTGTGTGGGGCAATGTGTTGGATCTGGAGGTCCCGATTTCCTTGACCAAATCGCTGCATCCCCACCATTGCCAGGTGTGCGGTATTTGTTTACATATGATCTAACTGTACTAGTTTGAAGCACTATACAACTAGGCTGATTAAGTATCCCAAGAAACCGTACACACATTTTTGCATATCTGTGCGACCAGATAAGCAACTAGTTAGTTCAGAAGCTGGTATCTGCCCAATATTTAATCTGTGCATTAGCCATCAACAAAGGCGATGCCATTCACTGTGATTCTAATTGACTTCACACACAAGAAAAGTGAAGCTGGAGTTATCTGTCTAGTCAATCGGAACCCAATGTGCATGCCCTGCTCCTACCCAAGGTGATTCATTAAGCTTTACCCAGTAGTAACTAGGAAAAAGTCTATCAGTAAGGTTTGATGTATGTGTGCATCACGCACACACACACACACACACAAAACAAGCATTGGAAATACAAAAACAAGCATTGGCAAAGCACAGAATGCCCATGCATGCACACACTGACATTCACAATTTCTGTTTACATATGTTGCTAGCACCAATGTTGTTTATCACATAAAATGCCTGCTATACTGCCTTTCCCAATGTAGAATAATTAAAAAAGGCAGTTTTTTATATAATGCATATAGAAGATAAGTAATTGAATGTGACAAGAATGTATTTGGCAAATGTAAAATAGTCTCATACATTACAGAAGAAAGTACATTCTGGGTGGTGTAATACATTAACCAGCCAATAGCATGATGTGAGCCAGTAATACTCCTCTGAATGCAGAGAAAGCCTACTCTATGTATTTTCAAAGGAATTGGTGACAAGATGTCTTGCAGAGGGGGCACGGCTACAGTGGCAAATATGGCAGCTTCATCAATTCTCTGCTCTACTGCTGCACCCTGAAAATCAGACAATTCTCCTGATGAATGGATGCCATCTGCCCTTAAAATACTTATGGGGAGCTGTGCTGAGACCATTTGTTCCTGCGCCTCTGGATACAGGCTAGGGGGGGCACTGATGACACCTGTTTTCACTAGGATCGTGAGGCGGGAAGGAGTTGCTGTGTGAGGAAGATCAGCCCCTGGACCCAGAGATTGGGCTAGGGGGGCGTCCTCTGCACTTGCGACAAAGCAGCATGAGAGTACACTGACATTAATAAGGTGTGTGTGTGCACTCCCATTTTGCTGTATTTGCCGTCAAAGGCCCACTTTGTTAGTCGCCTTATCGTCGAAAATTGCCCCTCTCCTTCCTGAATCTGCGTTGAACATTGAGCATTAACAGAACACTGGAGAAGCTTCCGCAGTAAAACAATGGGCCGTATTCACAGGCCCCTAGTGCCACAGGAGCATCACTTTTAGTGACGCTCCTGTGGCGCTAAGCATAGCGCCGTATTTACAAAAATCACTGAAGGCGGCACAAATCGTCTTTGCTTCTTACTAAATCTCAGTTAAGGGGATGCATTGCCTTGCGACGACTTGTGTCATGCAAGGACAGCACAAGTCCTTTGGAAATTTGCTTCCTTTTTTACTGTCCCGAAAAAACAAATATTAAATTGCATGACCTTTTGCACCTTTCTTATGTTAACTTGAGAGACATAGTGTAATATTGTGTTGCCTATAAGAAAACCCCTGAAACATAAGACCTACCTCATCTACAGAATTTCAAACTATTCCATGAATAAGCTTTACTGGTGAGCCACGCTTATCTGCCCTTGTGGAGAGCAAATGATTTAAGTAACAGCACATTGAGGGGGTCAGAAGGCCGCCACAATACCGCCGCGGCCGCGGTCAGCCGCCACGGACATTCTGACCCACAACTGCAAAACCTCCGAAAATCCGCCCTCCACTGCAGTCCGCCACATCAGCGGCCAGCGGTAAACTGGAGAAGACCAAACCTCCACCGCCACGCCAACAGAAATACGCCCAGCCCATTATGACCCGCAAATCGACGCGGCGGTCATTCAACCGCGGTATTCCATTGGCGGTAGACCCCGCCGCGGTCAAAATACACACACCTTTACAAACCCCTACCACATTGGTCAATTTGAAAGGCACACACCTGAAACACATACACACACCACTCCCACACATCCAATACCATATAAAACACACACCCACATCACCCACAAACCCCTACCAACAAAAACCAGAGACGAAGGAGAGAGAGAGACACATCAGAGAATAGATAGCCAGACACACAGAGGCACACCGCAACATCACACACACCACATAGAAGCACAAAGCACCACACACCAACACACACATCATCACATACACCACCCCACACCTCATACACACCACCCCATGGCACCACAAAGGCACCCACGCTTTTTGGACCAAGAACTCCGGGTCATGGTGGAGGAGATCATAAGAGTGGAACCCCAGCTCTTCGGCTCACAGGTCCAGCACACCACCATAGCAAGGAAGGCAGAGCTCTGGCAGCGGATCGTGGACAGGGTCAACGCGGTGGGACAGCATCCCAGAAATAGAGAGGACATCCGCAAACGATGGAACGACCTACGGGGGAAGGTGCACTCGATGGTCTCGCGACACAACATCGCAGTGCAGAAGACTGGCGGGGGACCCCCACCCACTCCACCCGAATTCACAACATGGGAGCAAGAGGTACTCAACATCCTTCATCCTGATGGCCTCGCTGGAGTACACGGAGGGATGGACTCTGGTAAGTACAAGGCCAACCACTTCACCCCCCCCCAGCATGTTAACCCCCACCCTCACCCCCAACCCCCCAGCACACATCCTCCCTGAGAATGTCTCCCCAGCACAACCCACCCAACACCAACCCCTGCATGCCACCCCCAAACTATGGACACCCATCACCTAAGCATGACCACTGCACATACCCATCACCCCCCCCCACAAAACACCCTCACAACACCTCCCCCAAGGGAATGCCAGCACTGGGGGACAAGGGCACCTATAAAACACAAGCTAATGCACACACAGAAACAATAACCATACCCTCTTACCCCATGCAGGACCCGAACGACAACACACCGGTCAGGAGGGACCAGAAATGTCCATCCCACCCCCGGAACAGGCCACCAGTGATGACAGCAGCTCTGTCGACCTGGAACCTGACGACCAGCCCGGACCATCGGGGACCTCTGGGCAGTCGGTTCCCCTCACCCAGACACAGGCCACTGCAGACCCAACCCCCTCTGGGAACAACCGCACAGCTCCCACCCAGCGGGCCCATGCCTCTGTCTCTAGGACAGGTCAAGCAGCGGTGTGTCTACCACTACAGGGCCCCCAGGGTAACCCACCAACCCAATAACAACAGGGACCTGGGGGCAGTGGGAGTGGGCACACCGTCCAGGGGACAGAGGCCCAGGGAAACAGGGCAACTCGGAGGGCTGCTGTGCGACAGGGGGGGGAGGAGAGGCCCAGGGAACCCACTCTCCAAGAGGCCCTCACCACCATCATGGCTGCCTACCACCACTCACAAGAGACGATGGCGACGGTACTGGCCAGGTTCCAGGAGATCCAGGCACAGCAGGAGCAACGCTACATGGGGTTCAGCGACCAACTCAGCAACATCTCAACCGCTATGGGGAGCATAGTCCAGGCCCTGAACCGCATAGAGGACACGTTTCGGGACCATGTGGCATCACACAGGGCCCCTGTCACTAGCCAGGAACAGGAACAGCCTACCACCTCCGCCGGCGCTAGTGGACAGGAGGCCCCACCAGAACGACAGCCCACCAGAACCCCACCTCCTGCTGAAGAACAACCGCCCCGCAAAAGGAGCCTGAGATCCAAAAAACCGACAGAGTAGGATGTCAAGTCCCCCGCCAGCATCACATACCCCCTGAAGTCCTCCCACTGTCCCACATTGCCACCCTGTCAAACCTTGAACTGCCCCTGCTCCATCCTGCCACAGGCATATGGACAATGCACCTGTGAGACTGAGAACTGGACTCCGCCATGGACATTACTCCACCCCCACCCATCACTGTTTCACTATCATGTACCAATATCTATGCACTAATAATAAATCACACATTGCACTGAAATCAATCAGGACTCAGCCTGTCTTATTTACAAATGTATGACACATTACATATCAATTACGTATTGTGAACATTGTGAATTACACATACCGAGGTAACTTAGCATTAGTCCATGGGCAAACCGAGCCGAGGTCACGCAGTGGCTCATACAGCACAGAAAAGGGAAGGGAAAATCAAACATCATGTTCATAGGTCTGGGGGGAAACCGACAAAGTTGAGATGCAGGAGGCTTTCAGGAAATGTAAAATGGCATGGGTGATCATTACCTGTGTGCTACTGGAAATACTGTGCTATTACTCTGTCCCTGTTGTCTGTGTCGTCCTCTGAGTCTTCCTCCTCTTCACTCTCCGCAGGCTCCACAGCTACTTCAACACCACCATCTGCACCATCCTCCTGCAGGAAAGGAACCTGACGTCGCAATGCCAGATTGTGAAGCATACAGCAGGCCACGATGATGTGGCACACCTTCTTTGGTGAGTACATCAGGGATCCCCCAGTCATATGCAGGCACCTAAACCTGGCCTTCAGGAGGCCAAAGGTCCTTTCGATGATCCTCCTAGTTCACCCATGGGCCTCATTGTACCGTTCCTCTGCCCTGGTCCGGGGATTCCTTACTGGGGTCAGTAGCCAAGGCAGGTTGGGGTAACCAGAGTCACCTATTAGCCACACACGTTGTCTCTGTAGCTGCTCCATCACATAGGGGATGCTGCTATTTCGCATCACATACGCGTCATGCACTGACCCTGGGAACTTGGCATTTACATGGGAGATGTACTGGTCAGCCAAACAGACCACCTGGACATTCATCGAATGATAACTTTTTCTGTTTCGGTACACCTGCTCATCGTCTTTTGGGGGTACCAAAGCCACATGGGTCCCATCAATGGCACCAATGATGTTGGGGATATGTCCAAGGGCATAGAAATCACCCTTCACTGTAGGCAAGTCAACCTCCTCTGGGAAAATGATGTAGCTCCGCATGAGTTTCATCAGGGCAGACAACAATCTACTCAAAATCTTTGAAAACATAGGCTGAGACATTCCAGATGACATGGCCACTGTGGTCTGGAATGACCCACTTGCCAAAAAATGGAGGACTGACAAAACCTGCACCAGAGGGGGAATCCCTGTGGGTTGGCGGATGGGGGACATCAGGGCTGGCTCCAGCTGGGCACACAGTTCATGGATAGTGGCACGGTCAAGTCTGTATCGAAGTATTATATGGCGTTCTTCCATTGTCAACAGGTCCACCAGCGGTCGGTACACGCGAGGATTCCTCCTTCTCATCCCAAGTCCCAGCGGACGGTGCCTAGGAAGGACAACATGGAGCACAGAGTCAGCCAAACCACAGGTACGTACAGACAGCTTGCACAGTTAAAGAATGGCAATGGGTTGAAAGGCGTGTATGTGTGGCAATGCAAGGCCTAGGCCTGTGTGTCGCAGTCAAAATTAAGCCATGTAGGCCCTTGAAATGGCGGCTGCCTGACCTGTGAAGTGGGACAATGGGATGTGAGGTCAATGCGCTGGCGGGGCACACCGTGGCGGTAGGCGGTCGAAGACCGTGGCGCAAAGCCGCATTGGTTAACATTGAAGCCTATGGGTTTCAGGAGCCAATGACGAAGTGCGCCGGCGGTCGCGGTACGCACCGCCGCGGTACGCACCGCCGCGGGCGTGACCGCCATTTTCTATCTGCTTAATCACTCGAGACCTGATCATCCACAGGAGAGGACCTATACTGCAAGTGCTGCTGTGACCTCGGTCTGGAAAATACAATGGCTGCTGCGACTGGGGAAAGGGCCCCTGCCTTCACGTCTGAAGAGTTGGAGAAGCTCGTGGATGGGGTCCTCCCCCAGTATGCGCTACTCTACGGTCCTCCAGACCAACAAGTGAGTACACCGGGTGCACATGGAATGGGCTATGCCTGTGTGGATTGGGGTGGATATAAGTTGGTGGGGTGGGGGGCGAATGAGGAGTGCAACGCCCGACAGATGAGAGCATGTGCCATATGGCAAAGTTGGTGGGGGGGGGCCAATCACATCTAACATGCAGGTCATTGATGATTTCCTCCTTTCCACCCTGTACATGTCAAATAGGTCAGCGCCCATCAGAAGATCGAGATTTGGCTTGCCATCGCCAAGGAAGTCCGGAACTTGGGGGTCCACAACAGACGGGGCACCCACTGCGGCAAGAGGTGGGAGGACATCCGCCGCGGAACAAGGAAGACCGCAGAAACACTGCTGGGGATGGCCTCCCAACCTAGGAGGGGTGCCAGTCGCACCATGACCCCCCTGATGTCCCGGATCCTGGCGGTGGCCTATCCAGAATTGGATGGGCGCTTTAAGACATCACAGCAGACACAAGGGGGTGAGTATCAGCACATTCTCCTATCTTTCTGCGCAGTGGAGGCGTCTGGGTGGGGGAGGAGGGCTGTGGGTGACATTAGGCCAGGGCGCTTTCTGTAGTGTAGTCCTCTCCCTTAGGCATGGCCCTGTGCCCCCGGCCCCCACCTCGGTAGGGTGACAAGTACAGCCATTGAAGGTCCAGCATCTCCCATGTGCGCGTTTGACGTCTCTTGGCCTGTTGTCCTAGTCAGTAGTACTGAGTAGTGTACCCCGAATGCGCGGCTTAGTGCATTAGGCTCCTGTGTCTGTCCTCTCCGCCAACGGTGTTGACATTGCATGCACTCAACCTGGTCTTCTTTTTTCTCCCCCCACCCTTTCTCTTCATCTTCTTGTGCATGTGTGCATTAGCATCATCAGGCGGAGGAGATTTGGCATCGGAGCACGAGGGAGCTGCAGGACACAAGGCCCCGGTGGGCCCAGGAACAGACACCGAGGGCACCAGTGATCCGGAGGGCGAGGGGAGCACCACGATGGGGACCGCTGGTGAGAGCAGCGAAAGCGACACGTCCTCGGATGGGAGCTCCCTAGCGGTGGCGGCAACATCCGTGCCCCCCGCCTCTACAGGTACAGCCGCCACCCAGCGCACCAGCCCCGCCCTCCCAGCAGCCCCTCAGTCTTCGCTCCGTGCCGGTTCGCCCAGGAAGGCGCGCGTCTCCTTCGCCCCAGGCACCTCAGCCCCTGCCCCTGTTGCCCCTGCTGCCCTCAGTGCGGAGCTCATTGACCTGGTAAGGACGCTCATTGTTGGGCAGACGACCCTTTTGAATGCCATCCAGGGTGTGCAAAGGGAGGTGCAACAGAGCAATGCATACCTGGAGGGCATTCATTCGGGTCAGGCTGCCC
The DNA here is from genome assembly GCF_031143425.1 of Pleurodeles waltl. Taxonomy (NCBI): domain Eukaryota; kingdom Metazoa; phylum Chordata; class Amphibia; order Caudata; family Salamandridae; genus Pleurodeles; species Pleurodeles waltl. The sequence goes on from NC_090448.1 coordinate 136,139,435, forward strand.
ATCAACGAGCGTTCACTGCTCTGGCCTCAGCACTGACGGCAGCCATTGTCCCTGTTTCCAGCCTCCCTCTTCTTACTGCCTCCAGCCTTTCTCTGTCTCCTGTTCCTCAGCCTATCCCATCCACACCATCAGACCAGCCTGCACACACCTCAACACCCAAGAGCAGCTCATCCAAACACAAGCACCACAGATCCCACAAACACTCACCCAAGCAACACCCAGATGCAGACATGCCAACAGCCACTGCCACCCCTGTGCCCCCTCCTCCTCGTCTCCCTCCTCCCTCCCTGTGACGTCTACACTCACACCTGCATGCACCCCAACATCAGCCAGTGCTTCCATCACCACCTCACCCTCCAGTACAGTCCACACTCATGCAGTCACCACCCCCGCTGCCATTTACACGTCCACTGTGTCCTCTCCCACTGTGTCTGTCACCCCCTCTTCCAAGACACACAAACGCAGGCAGCCACCCACCCAACAGCCATCCACCTCACGACAGCCTACAGCACCAGCACCTTCACCCAATGACAGCACACCTGACTCTCCTACAACCACCTCCTCTACCTCCACTTCCATCTCCACTTCTCCTACCCTTTACCTTGGCCCTAAAAAACTTTTCATGGCTAACCTTGACCTCTTTCCCCCCGATGAGCTCCCCCATCCATCTTCAAAGAGTCCCAAGAGCACCGCAGCCACCACCAGCCCAGCTTCGGGTGTCACTGTTGTGCATGGGTTATGGAGCCCACCCTTTGCCAGCAGTGACACATCGATCAGCAGCAAGGACACGTCCAGCCCCCCCCCCCGGCAAGAGGACCCGCAAAAACAAGGGCCGCCGTGCGAGGACCGACAGGGCTGCCCCCAAGGAGCAATGTGCGGCCACTTCACCACCCACACCATCTAGGGGAGGCAAGGGCCCGAGAGCCCCATCAAAGGAGCGGAAGGGCAGCAGGAGCGCGGAGAAGGTGGACCCCACATGCCACATCCCAGCTGGGAAGGAGGACACTAAGGAGGCCAGGAGTCCGTCCCCGAAGGGTCCAGAAACGTCATGGTCTGAGGGCGACTGAGCCGGGAGTCCAGGCCAGGTCTGGCTCCCTTGACCTGCTGGATGAGCACCGCTGAACAGGGCCCGCGGTGCAGAAGAGCACCGCTGAACAGGGCCCCGCCGTGGAGAAAGGCACCGCTGAACAGGGCCCGCGGTGCAGAAGAGCACCGCTGAACAGGGCCCCGCCGTGGAGAAAGGCACCGCTGAACAGGGCCCGCGGTGCAGAAGAGCACCGCTGAACAGGGCCCGCGGTGCAGAAGAGCACCGCTGAACAGGGCCCGCGGTGCAGAAGAGCACCGCTGAACAGGGCCCGCAGGGCAGAAGAGCACCGCTGAACAGGGCCCGCGGTGCAGAAGAGCACCGCTGAACAGGGCCCCGCCGTGGTGATAGGCACCGCTGAACAGGGCCCGCGGTGCAGAAGAGCACCGATGAACAGGGCCCGCAGTGCAGAAGAGCACCGCTGAACAGGGCCCCGCCGTGGAGATAGGCACCGCTGAACAGGGCCCACGGTGCAGAAGAGCACCGCTGAACAGGGCCCCGCCGTGGTGATAGGCACCGCTGAACAGGGCCCGCGGTGCAGAAGAGCACCGCTGAACAGGGCCCGCGGTGCAGAAGAGCACCGCTGAACAGGGCCCCGCCGTGGAGAAGAGCACCGCTGAACAGGGACCGCGGTGCAGAAGAGCACCGCTGAACAGGGCCCGCGGGGCAGAAGAGCACCGCTGAACAGGGCCCGCCGTGGAGAAGAGCACCGCTGAACAGGGCCCGCCATGAAGATAGGCACCGCTGAACAGGGCCCGCGGTGCAGAAGAGCACCGCTGAACAGGGCCCCGCCGTGGAGATAGGCACCGCTGAACAGGGCCCGCGGTGCAGAAGAGCACCGCTGAACAGGGCCCGCGGGGCAGAAGAGCACCGCTGAACAGGGCCCGCGGTGCAGAAGAGCACCGCTGAACAGGGCCCCGCCGTGGAGATAGGCACCGCTGAACAAGGCCCGCAGTGCAGAAGAGCACCGCTGAACAGGGCCCGCGGTGCAGAAGAGCACCGCTGAACAGGGCCCCGCCGTGGAGAAGAGCACCGCTGAACAGGGCCCGCGGTGCAGAAGAGCACCGCTGAACAGGGCCCACGGGGCAGAAGAGCACCGCTGAACAGGGCCCGCCGTGGAGAAGAGAACCGCTGAACAGGGCCCGCCGTGAAGATAGGCACCGCTGAACAGGGCCCGCGGTGCAGAAGAGCACCGCTGAACAGGGCCCGCGGTGCAGAAGAGCACCGCTGAACAGGGCCCCGCCGTGGAGATAGGCACCGCTGAACAGGGCCCGCGGTGCAGAAGAGCACCGCTGAACAGGGCCCGCGGGGCAGAAGAGCACCACTGAACAGGGCCCGCGGTGCAGAAGAGCACCGCTGAACAGGGCCCCGCCGTGGAGATAGGCACCGCTGAACAGGGCCCGCGGTGCAGAAGAGCACCGCTGAACAGGGCCCGCCGTGAAGATAGGCACCGCTGAACAGGGCCCGCGGGGCAGAAGAGCACAACTGAACAGGGTCCGCGGTGCAGAAGAGCACCGCTGAACAGGGCCCCGCCGTGGTGATAGGCACCGCTGAACAGGGCCCGCGGTGCAGAAGAGCACCGCTGAACAGGGCCCGCGGTGCAGAAGAGCACCGCTGAACAGGGCCCCGCCGTGGAGATAGGCACCGCTGAACAGGGCCCGCGGTGCAGAAGAGCACCGCTGAACAGGGCCCGCCGTGGAGAAGAGCACCGCTGAACAGGGCCCGCCATGAAGATAGGCACCGCTGAACAGGGCCTGCGGTGCAGAAGAGCACCGCTGAACAGGGCCCGTGGTGCAGAAGAGCACTGCTGAACAGGGCCCCGCCGTGGAGATAGGCACCGCTGAACAGGGCCCGCGGTGCAGAAGAGCACCGCTGAACAGGGCCCCGCCGTGGAGATAGGCACCGCTGAACAGGGCCCGCGGTGCAGAAGAGCACCGCTGAACAGGGCCCGCGGGGCAGAAGAGCACCGCTGAACAGGGCCCCGCCGTGGAGATAGGCACCGCTGAACAGGGCCCGCGGTGCAGAAGAGCACCGCTGAACAGGGCCCGTGGTGCAGAAGAACACCGCTGAACAGGGCCCGCCGTGAAGATAGGCACCGCTGAACAGGGCCCGCGGGGCAGAAGAGCACCGCTGAACAGGGCCCGCGGTGCAGAAGAGCACCGCTGAACAGGGCCCCGCCGTGGTGATAGGCACCGCTGAACAGGGCCCGCGGTGCAGAAGAGCACCGCTGAACAGGGCCCGCGGTGCAGAAGAGCACCGCTGAACAGGGCCCCGCCGTGGAGATAGGCACCGCTGAACAGGGCCCGCGGTGCAGAAGAGCACCGCTGAACAGGGCCCGCCGTGGAGAAGAGCACCGCTGAACAGGGCCCCGCCGTGGAGATAGGCACCGCTGAACAGGGCCCGCGGTGCAGAAGAGCACTGCTGAACAGGGTCCGCGGTGCAGAAGAGCACCGCTGAACAGGGCCCCGCCGTGGAGATAGGCACCGCTGAACAGGGCCCGCGGTGCAGAAGAGCACTGCTGAACAGGGCCCGCGGTGCAGAAGAGCACCGCTGAACAGGGCCCCGCCGTGGAGATAGGCACCGCTGAACAGGGCCCGCGGTGCAGAAGAGCACTGCTGAACAGGGCCCCGCCGTGGAGATAGGCACCGCTGAACAGGGCCCGCGGTGCAGAAGAGCACCGCTGAACAGGGCCCGCGGGGCAGAAGAGCACCGCTGAACAGGGCCCCGCCGTGGAGATAGGCACCGCTGAACAGGGCCCGCGGTGCAGAAGAGCACCGCTGAACAGGGCCCGCGGTGCAGAAGAACACCGCTGAACAGGGCCCCGCCGTGGAGATAGGCACCGCTGAACAGGGCCCCGCCGTCTCAAGCACCGCTCCGCTGAGCACCGCTGTCTCTCCACCTCTCCGCTGGGCCCTTCTTCTCAAGCACCGCTCCGCTGGGCCCTTCATCTCAAGCACCGCTCCGCTGGGCACCGCTGTCTCTCCACCTCTCCGCTGGGCCCTTCTTCTCAAGCACCGCTCCGCTGGGCCCTTCATCTCAAGCACCGCTCCGCTGGGCACCGCTGGGCACCGCTGTCTCTCCACCTCTCCGCTGGGCCCTTCTTCTCAAGCACCGCTCCGCTGGGCCCTTCATCTCAAGCACCGCTCCGCTGGGAACCGCTGTCTCTCCACCTCTCCGCTGGGCCCTTCTTCTCAAGCACCGCTCCGCTGGGCCCTTCATCTCAAGCACCGCTCCGCTGGGCCCTTCATCTCAAGCACCGCTCCGCTGGGCACCGCTGTCTCTCCACCTCTCCGCTGGGCCCTTCTTCCCAAGCACCGCTCCGCTGGGCCCTTCATCTCAAGCACCGCTCCGCTGGGCACCGCTGTCTCTCCACCTCTCCGCTGGGCCCTTCTTCTCAAGCACCGCTCCGCTGGGCCCTTCATCTCAAGCACCGCTCCGCTGGGCACCGCTGTCTCTCCACCTCTCCGCTGGGCCCTTCTTCTCAAGCACCGCTCCGCTGGGCCCTTCATCTCAAGCACCGCTCCGCTGGGCACCGCTGTCTCTCCACCTCTCCGCTGGGCCCTTCTTCTCAAGCACCGCTCCGCTGGGCCCTTCATCTCAAGCACCGCTCCGCTGGGCACCGCTGTCTCTCCACCTCTCCGCTGGGCCCTTCTTCTCAAGCACCGCTCCGCTGGGCCCTTCATCTCAAGCACCGCTCCGCTGGGCACCGCTGGGCACCGCTGGGCACCGCTGTCTCTCCACCTCTCCGCTGGGCCCTTCTTCTCAAGCACCGCTCCGCTGGGCCCTTCATCTCAAGCACCGCTCCGCTGGGAACCGCTGTCTCTCCACCTCTCCGCTGGGCCCTTCTTCTCAAGCACCGCTCCGCTGGGCCCTTCATCTCAAGCACCGCTCCGCTGGGCCCTTCATCTCAAGCACCGCTCCGCTGGGCACCGCTGTCTCTCCACCTCTCCGCTGGGCCCTTCTTCCCAAGCACCGCTCCGCTGGGCCCTTCATCTCAAGCACCGCTCCGCTGGGCACCGCTGTCTCTCCACCTCTCCGCTGGGCCCTTCTTCTCAAGCACCGCTCCGCTGGGCCCTTCATCTCAAGCACCGCTCCGCTGGGCACCGCTGTCTCTCCACCTCTCCGCTGGGCCCTTCTTCTCAAGCACCGCTCCGCTGGGCCCTTCATCTCAAGCACCGCTCCGCTGGGCACCGCTGTCTCTCCACCTCTCCGCTGGGCCCTTCTTCTCAAGCACCGCTCCGCTGGGCCCTTCATCTCAAGCACCGCTCCGTTGGGCCCTTCATCTCAAGCACCGCTCCGCTGGGCACCGCTGTCTCTCCACCTCTCCGCTGGGCCCTTCATCTCGAGCACCGCTCCGCTGGGCACCGCTGTCTCTCCACCTCTCCGCTGGGCCCTTCTCCTCAAGCACCGCTCCGCTGGGCCCTTCATCTCAAGCACCGCTCTGCTGGGCCCTTCATCTCAAGCACCACTCCGCTGGGCACCGCTGTCTCAATCACTGTCTATGGTTCACTGTGCCCACCATGCCTCCTTCTTGACCAGTGGAGACTGTCATCCACCTGATGGAGAGACTGTGGCTTTGCACTCCCCAGGATGGTCCAGTGGGCAGCCCACCCACTGTAGAGACATTGAGAGACTGTGGCTTTGCACTCCCCAGGATGGTCCAGTGGGCAGCCCACCCACTGTAGAGACATTGAGAGACTGTGGCTTTGCACTCCCCAGGATGGTCCAGTGGGCAGCCCACCCACTGTAGAGACATTGAGAGACTGTGGCTTTGCACTCCCCAGGATGGTACAGTGGGCATGGTGGCTCCTCGTGGATCTGGCGTCGTGGACTCATGTGGCTGTGGTGCCCCCCCCTTAACTTCCCCCTGAGGTGCCTGTAGTTTTTACATCTGATGCCCCTCCAGTGTTCTCTCCAAAGGACTCAGGTCTCCTGTGTGGGCTTTGCCCTTGTTTCTCAAAACGTTGGCCCACGGACATGATGAATTCGTAGGATGTGCAGGACTTGTTACTTCAGTTATACACTGATGTGTATGTCATTAGTTTTGTTGTGAATATCTTTCATGGTTGTACGATAATTTTCAGGAGCTTTTTGGTACATAAATATTTATTCCAAATTTGATTATGTCCTAGCATTTTTCAGGGGTGTTTGGGTGGTGTCACTGTGACTTGTTGCTCTGCATTGGTGTGTACATAGTTGGGGGGGGGGTGGGGGTCGCATATGTGTGTGCCCGTAACCTTTCGTCCTCACCCCTCCCGTGTGTCGTAGGTGCAGTACTCACCGTTGTCGTCTGCGCCGGACTTCGTACTCGTGGTAGATGAGAAGGTAGACGAGAGCAGGTAGGATGTTTAATTCGGGTTCCATGCTGTCCTCCTTCCTCCTGGAGTGCGTAGTGGTGAGCGTTTTCCCGTCCGTAGTCTGTTTCCGCCGTGTTTTTATCGGCGGTGCTCCCGCCCCGGAAAAGGTGGCGGATTGGTGAGTTGTGATAGTGTGGGCGGTACATTGGCTGCCGCCTGGCTGTTGGCGGTGACCGCCGCGCTGTTTGTTTGTACCGCTGTGGCAGTCGGAGTGTTAAAGTGGCTGTCTGTGTTGGCGGTTCCCGCCAGGGTCAGAATCCCATATTTGTTACCGCCAGCCTGTTGGCGGGTTGGCCGCCGCTTTAACACCGACCGCCAGGGTTAGAATCACCCCCTGAGTATCTAAACAGACCCGGACGCTAGAAACCTCTTCCTCTCAAAAATATGGCAAATGATCTAAAAACCGCACATCTCTGCATCATCTGCAAACCCTGAACAGTCTAAAAGGGGGAATTCCCTCTACTCCCCTTCCTACTTCTGAAAACCAACTCCAACAACCAGGAGGCTGAGTGGCTGGTAGGCCCACAAACCCTTGCTCCTGAGACATTTAATACATGGGAAAATTAGGAAAAAATTATAGAATAACATTTTTCTATGACAACGTTCGTGTGCTGGACAAGAACAACCCTCTGATGTTGTCTAAGGTAAACACTGTCTCCTCTTATCCCAACAGAAAGCACAGTATGAAAAGATAATGAAATTACCTTATGTAAAATGACGTAAGGTGACAAACTCCAAACTTTACGGTACTCAGATGCACTTCAGCTTAGTTTGCGCTATACTAATATGAAATACATGTAAAACCTAGGGACTGCCCCTTGGAGAGGGCGCCAAGCCACAATTGTGGCTCACGTTAGTTAAATGCCTTACAAATGCCATGGGGACTTGCACAGTGTAGAAGTTAGAGAGACTATTAGCATTGCACTAGCCACAGAAGGTGAGTAATGGAACACTGCATAATTACAAAATGTTCAGCCTATATGTGACAAAACATGCATGCAGTACAAACTGACTGGAACCTTGTTATACATCGTTGTTAAAACATATGGAGCTGGCCGGCTGTCTCTTAGGAACGAAACTGCCTGGAAGAAAGAATCTTGCACCGCCTAGTCTAGCAGTGCCAAGTACCCATCAAGCTGCTGCCCCATATCAAGATGGAGCATTGCCACACCACACCCATCCATGTGGCCACTAAGGGATGTACTACTGAAGGTATCTGCTAAATAAGACATTCATTATGTAGACATGGAGGTCGATAAGCCAGAGTGCATGAGACATACCAGCAGAAAAACACACATGCATTGTGCCTTGAAGCAATCAGTTGTTGTTCTTCAAGGCACTTTAGTAACACAAAATCATATGCCCTGTAAATGATCAGGCTCAAAGCCATCATGTGTAGGCCGCAAGCTATCATTGAAAATAGTTGACAACAGGTGCTTGAGGCACATCTCGTGGCCCCGGTTATGGAAAGTATGGAAGTCTAAGGCAAGGAAGTGAAGAGGGGTCGAAGTTAAAGGTGAGACCAAAATCTAGACAGGCCTGAGGGTATATCCTTCTCTGGGATCCCATTTCATGACACAAGCTATAAACCATTACTGTTGTTAAGCTAGCCAAAAGAACCACTGTTATGAACCGGTATATTTGGAGCATGACTAAGCTCCACAGCAATATGCGTCACATATTCTAAGATGACACTGTACCACACTTTAGGCAATACGTCTCAACTTCCAACTCTACGTCCAACCCCAATCCTCCCTGTGACCCAGAGCTTGTGATTGCCCACATTGGGGGTGAGCCTGATGATGACCTCTTCAACGTCCACAGGCTCAACTAAACATCTCTGACTCGCGATGGTTCTGCTAAAGTTGGAACAAGGCATTCATACATTGTTTACAGTTTTGCAGTCTTGCAAGGTAGCTGCTAGACCAGAGGATTCACAACACATGCTCAATAAGACACTAAGGGCAGGATGTACCAAAAGATTTTACCCATTCTGTGTCTATGGGAAAATGCTTTAAGAGCCTGCGTCAGAGTAGGAGGGGAGACGTGCTTACATACATAAGAACCATGTCCTACGAGGGTGTTATGCTTTTATTATGCCTTGTCTTCAGTATCACGTTGTGCTCCATAATGCATTTATACTCTTGCACGGTTTTCATTTTAGGGAGTTTAATGTTGTTAAAAAATCCTCACAACCACAACACTGATTCCAAGAGGTTTGGCTACACACCTCTTTGTGAAAATAAACATAGTTTATGTCATACTTTTGTGTTGACTATTAAAACATTTTTCAATACTTAGAAAATATTGAGCGCTACCTCCGACACATTTCACACTTCACAATTTGCTTCTTTGGGATTCCACATTTCCTAGGCACAATAGCATGCTGTCTATACATGCATATCAACAGGATATTTATGTCCTAATGAAGTTCTCTGTCTATGGTGTACAGAGCTCTACTACATCCCCAGAGCCAGGCCTGTACTATGTATGTAGCAGATATAAAAATGTAATGGCAATCAGGTGCCTACACGAGGAAGCAGACGAGGGGCCAGAAGTACTAAGCTTTTTACTAGTCACAAACTCTTCAAATCACTAAATCAGCCAGTTTGCAACTGGTAAAAAGCTTTTTTAAATATGCTAAACACCTTTTACAATTCAGAAATCTTTCTTGAATTGCAAAATATGTTTAGAAATGATACTGATTTGGTATTTGGAAGGGGTGTGTTTTGGGCATCCCTTTCAAATACCAAATTGGTGCCCAATATATGAATGGCTTGTGGCCATTAAAATCATTAATAGGTTAGTGACACTTTAAAGCAGTTCTATTTTCTTTGAGGAAATAAAGCTGCTTTAAAAAAACAAACGTTTTCAGTTTTGGAAATGCAAAAGCAGCCAAGGTGGTCTCCTGCCCCTTACAGGTCATCATCCCTGTCTTTGCAGCCAATTGGAGGGAGCTGCAATTTGCGATCTGCCAAATAAATATTTATAAGGCAGATTCTTCTGCGACTATCTCAAATTGTTACTTTATAAACTGACCTACTAGTACAATGGTTCCCAACCTGTGGTCCGAGGACACCTTGGGGTCCGCGAAGCCTCCTCAGGGGGTCCACGACTTCTTAGAAAATTAAATAATATTAACAGATTATGTCCCCAGCTTTCAGTAATGACTGAGTAAAGGTTCCCCAGATTCCAATAATGATTCAGTGGGGGTTCCCGGGTTCCAGTAATGATAAAATGGGGGTCCACAGAAGTCAAAAGGTTGGGAACCACTGCACTAGTACATAGGTCATTTTGCAAAATAATTTTGTGGTCATAAAAATTTTGATAAGCAAGTTGTGACCACTTTTGTTGACAACACGTGAAGTACGAATGGCTCCTGCATTTTTAAGCTGATGACATCCCTAGAGCATCTGCTGCAAAGACCCATGTAACTTGAGGATTTAATCTTAGGAGAAAAAAACTGGTAGTATCTAGTTAGCAACAGTATAATGAAAGACCTAAGAGGCAAGCGTCTGTGCCTGAAAGTGCTACTTAAAAAGCACGCTATTTTTTAACACTACTAATAATATATTCATTGGATGCAAAAATCTGGGCCAGTGCAAAATGTCTTCTGATGGGTCTAAACATTAATCACTAGTTAATGGTGTGTTGCACGAGGCCGTGCCCACAAATGATGGTGAATGCAGCAGGCTCAAGCACACTATGTCCAACATCAGCCCAAAGTGCAAGGGTGTGGGGGATGCTGCTTGTCCGCTGTGGCAATCTGAATTCAAACACCTTCTTTCCTTGCCACAGTACTGAAGGCGTCTAATACAGAGCACGTCCGCACTGTGAGCGATTGCTGACAACTATTTGTAGGTAGTGTAACGTAATAACGCACAGATGTCTTTTAGCTAATGGATTCATTTTCTGTAAATGGACCTTCTGCGATCACTTCCAATTACAATTGTTTTTATCGTATTCCCTTTAGCCCTATATTCTCAAATGATACAGATGAACGCCGCCCAGATGATGGGACAATATTCTTTGGCAGTGAAAAGTGATATTGGATTTTATACCCAGGGGTCTTAGTGTCATTATGCTCACTGAATAACAGTGGTTTTCATAGTTTCCTTTAAAATATTAACAGTATACTGCTTTATCGTCTTGATGTGTGGTTGTCATATACTTGGCTTTTAGCTGCGTTGCTGTTCTGAATCGTTTTATGGATGGCCACACTGTAGTGATTCTAATATGAGATTGAGTTGCAAACGATGGCACATGCCTTTTAAATTGTCATCTTCCTATTACTGTACTTCAATATATTTAATTTGATCCTGCCTCTGAAGATATGGATATAAGATAGTAAAACCCTAGATGGAGCCAACACCACATTGACACTCAACACATTATAGTCTAATCCACTATCTGGAAAGGTCCTTTTCAGCCCTAATAAAGGCAAAATCACACACTCTTAACTTGTGTCTGAGCTCTGTTTAATAACTCCATTCTCTCTGCATGTTTCAACCCCATAGTCATCCAACCCCTACTAAAGAAACCACTTCTAACTGGTCCTAATCAAACCATTCTATCTTCCCAGTACCCGCACCCAGGATTGTAATTTGGATTACCTAAAGGGAAATTGCCATTGAACGACTCTACAGTCCATGCTGAACTAAACACTTTATTTTGCTGTCCTAACAGCAAAATGCACCCTCTCTGATGCCACAATCTGCCCCTCTGACACCGGCACACCATGCAAGTTGCCAGTAAGCCAGGGTGTAATTTTTGAACTTCAGTAGGCAACTGGAAAAGTTTTCCTTCAATACTGAATTAAAGCACGACACTGGGTACTGAACATTAAAGATACCTCACCCTACCCTTTTAGTACACAGCTCAGCACCTGATCAATACTGTTGTAATAAGAACACTTGATAATCATGAGTGCTGTTATCAGCCCTCACCAATATGCACTAGTACCCCTAGATAAGGTCATTAACCTCGCTGTACCAATTGCTCCTTAATCTCACCAGCCTCTTAGGCTCAACATAGGGTGAGTGGACTCACAAGTAAACACATTCACTATATAAATTGTTTACCTTTCAGAAAACGAATGGGACTCCAAGAGTCTTTACCAGTAAAACTGTGGCTACAGTGGACTCCATGACTGTTCATCAACAAGCAATCATCTCCCCTTTGGTTTTCAAGGCCACTGACTCAACAAGCAAAGTTTTAAATAAAACTGAGAGAAACAAAAGGTAAACACGGGCTTTTGGCCCTCTTCCACTCGACTGTCTTCAATGGATCTTCCATCATTCCATTGTTTTAATATAGTCTGACATCCCACTGCAGTGGGCTATAACAGCCAATAAAAGTCCTCTCCTGTGCTTATAAGAAGGGATCAGGCATGTAATGACTGGTCCAGGCTGCTATGGCAGATTAAAAGGCTGTTAGAACACTCTGCCCCCCCCATGAGGGCACAAGTGCCAACTAAAAACAGAACCATCCAGGGAGACGCAGGGAGTTTAGAAACCTGTTGTTCTCTGAAGCCTGAGTACCTTTCACAGCTCTTGCTGTATGTGTGGCTGACAGTTGCTAGCAAACGTGCACAGCAGGAGCTGTGAAAGTGGTCAACAGTCAACCTCTGATTCCCCTTGGGCTCTTCAAAACTATTTTTCTTTGTCTGCTGAGCCAAGGAAACAGAAGTTGAGGAGATTTCCCCCCTCCCACTTCTAGGCTCCCATGATACTGAGCACAATGAGAGAAGGGAAAGGGTAGGGCTTGCTGGAGCCCTGATCTACAACCTCTGGCTCTCTCATTCCCCTGCATAATTCACAAAGCATGCGGAGAAGCAGTGGAGACGGAGAGTCAGAGGGAGTGTATTAGGGCATTGGAATATTGACAGAAGCAAGCCTATAACAGTGTTTACAGCCCAGTGCTACTCCCTTGTCTATAATGGAGAGCCCAGCATGATAGAGTTCTAATTTACTTTTCATACTTTTTGTTGGCCTACAATCTGTGTGGCAAATCAGTTTGGAACAATGGATGCTTTCAATAAAACTTTGGGAACAAAACTGCAATTAAACCAAGAGCAATGGTGTATGAGTACCAGAAAGAAATGCAGTGGTGGCTGCCACTCAATAGGGGTAGTGGGGCAGGATGGGATGGGACGAGGGGGGTGAAAACAAAATGCTTACCTTCAAGGGGAGACGGGTTTGTCTCCTCTCTGTCCTCATCTCGGCTGCACACCGGCTCCCAGCCAATCACGATGCTGCTGTCACCAGCATGACAGCAGTGTTGTGATTGGTCTGAGCGGCCTGCTTCGCCGTTCAGACTGGGCGTGGGAGCCAGGGCATTTTCTCCACTCTGCTGTGCAATAGAGCCGGATAGAGAACATGCAAACTGCGCATGTCTGTTTGGCCGGCCCAATACGGCCAGCCAAGCAGACATGCGCACCTTGTGCTGTAAAACCCCTCCTACAGGGTTCCTCCGGCCCCCTCCCTCCAGCCCAGCCCCGCCCCTTATTCTCAGGTAACCATAATGACAGTAACATCACATTTATATCATTTTATTTTTCCTTTCCCCACAATACAGTGGGGCGACGCTCCTCCGCCTTAGTGGAAGAGCCACCCCCAAAGAATCGGCAAGCACTATGCTACATACTGTTAGTTAGGTACATTAATGCAGTTTTACTAGGAATTAAATATTACTATGGTATAATCAAGTATTATCTACAATAGTTTGTGGGTACTATAAATACAAATATATTGCAATACCTTTTCTGCTTCCTTGTTGGAGAGAATCTGGGGGTACACTCTGTTCAGCTGCAGAATTATTTTATCAACCAGTTGTTCGTTCAGCCTGCCGTTGCTTGTTAGAAAGGGAGCATCTTGTACCAGTCTATCATAGTAAGGCTGATCTAGGAAAGAAAACGTCTAAGTCAGTAATCATGACCCTATGTAATTCAAATCGTCATGAGGCTTTTCTTTCAATTGTGTAAACCACCTATGTTCACACCCCCTAGCAAAGTCAATCACTCCCACCTTTTGGCTTTGCTAATGCAGACTTACTGAATCTGCAATGTCTCTAGGCATTGATGTTCAGCATTAGTGAAAAAAACAAGAAGAAAAAACTACTTCTTGCTGATGCCAAACAGAACAGCTAAAAAAGGTGTGATGAGGTGTACATGCTAATGCGTCATGCGCACTTGTGCCTCAGACACCACAGCGACCACTGCATGATGAGATATTTGCATGTATGTGTCATCTTCATGCACACACATATTTCATGACACAGCAGCCATTCTCTTTCTTAATTTACTAGTCTATGATGGCAGATTACAATCATGGAATGGCAAATAATGGAAAAATAAGCATGCAAGGGCATGCAAAATAAAAGAGTGACCAGTAGCAAGTTGCGGCTGCTGGGCTTCCAAAAAATACTTTTTAAAGAATAAAACTGGTAGGAAAGGGGTTAGGAAACAAAAGAATAGCTGCTTGGGGAGAGGGACTAAGTCAATGCTGTCATGAAGGAGTGGAACAGGTGGGTTTAAAAATGTTTTTAAAAAAGCCGGATTTGGGAGATGGGGGTTGAAAACCAATAGTATAGCAATGAGGGTGAGCAATACTGAGAATTTGGGGGGAAAAACAGCGCATGATGGAAAGGTGCAAAATATTTCTTAAAGATTCGCATTGGCGCAAGGTCCTAAAAAGCCACGTTAAAGTCCAGCGTAAAAGTTATTTTTTACTGAGAATGTGCTGCTTTCTGAGATCAAATAGCCTGTTGCATGGCTTTGCATGACTCTGCTTCAACAGGGATTACAGGGATGTAATGTGGGTGAATCAGTGTAGACATCCATAGTTTTGATGCAAAGCCTATCAATGTAGGCAGACTACACTTTGCATAAAAAATAACACGTCATTGAAGCATTTGTTAAAAAGAGGAAATGCTTTCATTTCTCCACACATGCCACATATTTCATGTGTGTTGCATTATACACCTCCCTCCCTGCAGTTATCAATGCCTGGGCTATCAAGAAATGTGGGGAGTTAGCAGTGATGTCAGGGACATCGTTACACGGCCCTCAGTGGAATCTGGCAGCATGGAACTCTTTAGAGAGTTAGAACATTTAAAGCATCAGTGAAACCACATTCAGAACTACATTCTGTTGTTTATGTTCAGTGGAGCTGTGCTGCGGAGCCATTTGGGCGAAATGGGCACCGCCCCACTAATGGAATAATCTTCAGAATGCTGGATAGTTAGTTGTTATACTACAATTCGGTAACACTGGTACCACAACCAGTTGTTATGACATTACTGCAAATTTAGAGATAAATATGCAAGTTGTGTTTTTTAATCTTTTCCCACAATTATTGGTGTAAACGTAGCGGCTGCTTTTTGCATGCGGGTTCCGACTAATAAGCAATAAATCTGAAAAATAAATTCAACAATGCCACATTCGCTAATTTTTTTCAAACACGCACCCTAGACAGCATACGCTGTTTTTGCTACTTTTCCCCATAACAGACAAAGGCAGTAGACCAGGCATTAATGTGATTAATAACTTGTGTGCATACAAAGCATCTAAACATCATTTCAGATAGTCTTTGTTTACATTTGATGGCATATTAAAGCGAAACCTATTAACTTTGCAAATGCTTGTTTTTTTAAATATATATATATATATATATATATATATACGTTTTCATTTTGCCAGAATTCACAGGAAATGTAAAATGAACTTATATTACAAAGAATTCGTATGAATAATACATTTAAATGCCAACAATCCCAAAACATATCAAACACTGACCTGTAACTTGGGTCGACTTCTGTGTCCTTATTTTGTGTGCTATGTTGCTTCAACATCTGGTTTTATAGCGACAGTGCATTCAAGCACTTTGGCACATCCACACACATAGATTAGGGCAGCGTATGAAATGGTAGTGTAAAAGTGCAGGTAGTCACAGGCTGTTTGCTACTGAGAAGTGCTGCTACTCTCGTTAAAAGTATTACACTCCCGCTGATAAGTGCTGGTACTCTCCCTTTCAAATTAAAGAAGCCCAGATACTCAAAACCTGATAGTAGCTGTCTCTTTAAACCTTTGATTATATCTGGGTTTCGAAATTGCAGCGTTTGCATTCACCCTTCTCTCCAAATCGATTCATGGCGGACTCAAAGGCTGCATATCCCCTGTTGGGCACACAACTCCTGCAAATGGATTTGCTCTACCAGTAGCTTCAAGGGGGTGGGGATTTTAGAATTCTTCTAGAGAAAAGTAATCAATTTAAAGGCTCTTGTATCAAACCTCTCTGATAATTCCAACTAATATTGCCTCATGCAGTGACTCTTGTGTGCCTCCCCTGTCTGTGCTCTTGACCAGGTTTTACTACAGTCTCTGCCTCAACCCATTTCCTCCTCTCAGCCAGGTCGTCATTTAGCTAGTATCTCATAAGTCATTTGCATACACGTGCTGGGGCAACAAACTACAGTATTTGGGTTGAAGACTCGCCCCTCACAATCCATGGTGAAGATCTAAAAGTGCATGAGCTCTGCCCTCTCACCAGGTATACATAATGCTAGTTATAATCGTATGTGGCTGTTTATCTTCACTCTATTATAGTGGAGAATCTAAGGGGGGGCTACAATGCTAGGAGTGCCACTGCTGAGTACAGGTGATTCAGGACACACTTCCCTTAACTTTCTCTGAATGAAGCAGGAGGAAACATGCAATAAAGCACTACACCATGGGATGGGAAGTGGAGGAAATAAACCTAAAGAGCAGCTACATTGGCCACAAATACTGGCAGGCCTCACTGTGGATTAGGAACTTCCCCCCACTGCTGATTTAAGAATCGGTGGGAAGGTGGATTAAAGAAGGGAGATTAAGTCACCCCCAGCACCCATAGACATGCACCATTTTTTGGTATGATACGCTTGCAACCACTTACAGAAAAAAATGCATATCTTTCCCCGTGGCAGGACGTGTAAATCAAGTGCATCTAAATTTCCCAAATTAAGGCTACTTGCATTTTGTTCTATCCCCATTTACCTTTGTTGTGTCACGTAAGAAGGACAGCTGCTGCAGAATGTTTACACCTAAAATTTTATGATGCATGCATATTAACTCTGGGTAATGTCTACTGTGGGCTCCAACATTGTTGGGGACAAGAGAACAATTTAGGATGGGTACATATGTTCAGACAAGAAGAGCTGGGACCACATCTTGCCATTTTCCCTCATCCCATTTCAACGCAAGAGGAAAACATGAAGCAAAACAGTTAAGCATGTGATAAGAAAGAAATTCAATTATGCCAGCGAGTTGCTGCAGCAGCCACTCCTGCCTCCTTACCTGTAATCCACCACTACAGCCATTGGTTGACCCATGGATGGGCTGGAAAGGGGGTGTATTGGCATTCCAGGACGTTTACTGTGCCAAAGCATGCACTGTTTATGTTTATATCCACCATCTGGTCTCATGGGAGGGCAGCTTTTAAAGGGTTGTTTACCCGCTCTCACTCCCCTGTCACCTATCAGCGGTTGGCTTTTCAGCGCAATTCTACAACCACCTCTGCCCTCTTTATGCATTGCCGGTTTAGCACATACCCCCAAAAAATTTTAAAATCTTAAACAGATTGGCAGTGATCTTTAAGGCAGTTAAAGAAGTTATTGAAAACCCAGGAACAGCAGCCCTGTTACGTGCACACTAAATCCATGTGCCAAACATAACCAGGGCTTAAAATGTTTTTGTTTTCAACAGCAGATGGCATAAGATGTATATAAACAACATATAGATACCACTATATCCAAAACAATTCTGAGTCCATGTAGAGTAGTTCAGTTTTTTTTGGTTTCACATTCCCTTATACAACTTAGCAATAAAATAGATATAATAAGTAATCATGTTGGCAGTGCAAGGGTAAATGATGTTTTCAGCACCATAAGCTGTGCAATAAAGATTTAATGATCTCTTTCAAGACACGGGAGCAATTTCAGTCACATAACATTTCATGCATTTTTTCTGCATACTTTGTGTGCCCCACCACTCAGAAATAGCAAAGTAAACATCTGAGAATAAACTAGAAAAATACCAAGACACACAAGAATAAAATGCCCAATTCACAGACTTTTTGAAAACATCTTTGCATCACAGATTTCTGCTTTTGATTTGCACACATTTCACCATTTTCCAGGTTGTACACATTTCAAAGGAGTAGATTTCAGAAAGTATACAGAAAATGTTCATGTCCACATTTTTGTGACTTTTGTTCGCATTTTCCTTCCGTCATTGCTCCTACAAGTATGAGAGTTCAGGGCCATTTCGTATCCTATTTTTACACTTTATAAACTTTTTCAGGCCTAATGCTAAGAGTGTGTGTGATTTTATGATTTTGTGGCTGCATACCATATTCGCAATGACCACCCTTACCTCTTCCTAGAAACTCCAATGTTCCTACACCTAAAGCTAAACATGCCTGCCGAAAATACACACTACTCAAATTAGGATATCTGAATTATAACCCCAACTGTTTGCAGTCTCTTGAAAAACATTTTGTGAATGAGACCAACAGGAAGTGTAAAACCTGAGCACAGTCAGTGCAGAAACTGTCTGCACACTCTTGTGGGAGCAAGACGTGAATTTCAGTAACTTATTCCCTATGCCACCTAGAGCCCTGCAACTACCGGAGAACTGGAGAAAGCCTCCAAGTGACAACAACACCCAGGAGGAAGGGGAAGTGGAGAAAACACAAGGATGTCGTTCCGCTCCATTAATACATGGCACTAGAGGTTCTTTCAGTGTTCTAGGTTCGTAATGTGACTAAAAACAAAGTGCAACAGATGTTTAGGACCTTCAGTTCTAAAGCATGAATAACTCAGAATAGTATAATGACTGGTAGTGTGTGTCTCTTACCTAAAACCTCCCACTTTCCACTTGTATCTAGTGGGAAGAAAATAAATAAGTGTAATCTTGAGAGAAGTAAGTAATACAGGATACAGGATGCTCAATTAATACAAGTACCAAATATTATAACTCTAGGAATTTCCAATATTGCCCAGTAATACCTAAGTTCGTATGAAGGGACTTTCAAGGGAGCAACTCAGGACCGGAATTACTTTATTCTTTTAAAGTATCTAAAAAATAATCCTTAATAGCTTCAGTGATTAAGAATGTTCCCTGAAACGGCTCAAACAAAAAGGTCTTAGAAAACGAATAATATCCATCAACAGTTTTTTCTTTCCTTTGTAAAATCCAAATGTCTACACCCATTAAAGTCACTGGATCCTAATGCAGAATGGTAAGTAAGTATCCAAAATTATTTCTATGCATTCATCTTACCAAATTAGAAGATCAGTCAGCTGTTGGTAAATGCTTTCATGTCCATGTTTCCACATGGAGAACCAAAAACTTCCCAAAACAGTAGAGAAACCCAGTACCACACAATGCACAGCAGCAGGTGGTGAGGATAATGAAGGAACTCCTCCAAGGGTCGCAAAACAGGCAGCAGCGTGACTGGAGCAGAAGGGAAGTCATCAGAAGGGCCATCCAGGAAACAAGGTAAGTACAGCATCGGAAAGACAATTACAGACACCAACGGGTTCTAATTGTGACTTTTATGCTGCTGCATTCAGAAAACCCATTCGCAACTAGCATGTCACCCAGGAGGCAGACCGATGCAGAGAGAGTGCAAAAAGGCAGATGACGTCCCCTGCCTCAGTCCCTCTCCTTATTTCTGGGTTGTCAGTTGTACTGCACGCCCAAAACCAAGATGCACGGCTGCAACCATGACAGTAGGCACATAAAGTGTTCACAGAAGACTTCATTCACTCCAAACATAGGAGTAATTCCAAGGGTAACCTGTACAATGTAAATTTACAATGACTATGGCCCTATGATTAGATGACTGTCAGCTTCTGTAAAAGTCTTCCTTTCTTATGCAGGGGCCTAGACTGAGAATGATTATATATTTTTGCAGTATCTCCTTTTGATGAAGCTAGAGTTATATATATAATGTCAACACTTTCTTATGAGGTCACTGAAAAGAGAACCATTAAGGATTTGACAATAGTGTAGGAATCCAACTTTCATAAAATGTACAAGAATTTACAATGAAACACACACATTGGGAAAACAATAGGACTGGATATTTTATATTTGAAAGTGCTACTTCAAGAGCTATGTATGAGTTCATGTGGATAGCATAGTGAGAAAATGTGAGCATGAGATGGATGGATGATTGAGTGAATGACTCGATGACTAAGGGCATGGATAAGTAAAGAATGAGTGAATGGAATGATAAATTGATAACAAGCATTTGCAATACAATAGGACTTGCAGTTTCTTGAGTTAGAGCTATTGGTGCTGTAAATTCAAAACTGCACTTTTCTTGCCACATAAATTGGTCAACTCTGTCTCATAATTTCGTCTTTTCCTGCCATGTTTTGGTGGTCACTGGCGGCTACTGACATCAGAAACATCTGAACAGAAATTGGAAAATAAGACGGGAAAAGTATTTTCTTTTTATTTAAATGGAATGAAAAGTCTTGAAAGAGTTCTTGCCTTGCCTTTCAACAAATCTTGAATGAAGTTAACAATAGCAGAGCAGCTTGGTAAGATTTATGTCCCCAATAAAGGAGATAAGCAATGCCCTGTGTGCGATGTCCTGAGGGCTGGCAGGGAGGGGCCCTGGAGAGAGAGACTCTGCAAGGCAAAGCAAGCTTCACATCATTTCTTCTAGGTTTAGGTACATTCTACCAGAAAGGGCATATTGTGGCTTTCGTGAGCTGTGAGCTAAACAACTGAGCGTTTCTTTTGAAAAATAAGCTTATTCTTGGAGCCAGAGGTAAATGAGGACAGCACTGTAATAAAGCCAAAACAAATGTCAACCACATGGGAGGAGGTGGGAGGAACGGAATGCTGCAATAAAACAGGAAGCTACCAGCCTAAAACCCCCTCAGTGAAAAGGCAGCAACAAAGAAATAACAAAAAAGTTCATCATAGCAACAGAAAAAGTAACCAAAGTGGAATAATACAGTAGTTGGTCACTGCTCTGAAACAGAAAAAGGAGGGAGAAAAAGGCAGACTGACCACTAGTGAGCAAGAATTTTTAAAGGTCACTGCAACCAACAAACAAAATTGCCTTAAGCCATAAGAAGGATACTAAAAGTATACATGAGGTTGATCGCTTATGCTTGACCTAAAAAAAGAGAGTGGATAGACAGAAAGATGACTGGATAAATGGGAGACTGTATGACTGACTGAATGGGTGCTAGCATGGATGTAGACAGTGTAAAACCATTTTGCAGGCAAGTGTATCAGATAGTAGTAGTTAAAATATTAATAAATGCCAAGAATGACCAACTTTATCACATTGTAATAATAACACCAAGGCTGGGTATCATTGTAGCAGGAATGTCCACAATATTTCAAACATACCCACCATTATGAAACTACAGAGTGGAAAAACTATATTTTTTTGAGTTAAGTCAGAAGAAAATTCTTAGCATAAACTAAATATATCTCATGACTAATATTTTCATAAAGCCTAGGCATGCGATAGTAGTGAAGAGCTAGGTAAAATGATACAAACTGTTAATGTGGATTAGAAGCCCTGCACTCTTAATTAATAATAAGCTATGGCAAAGCCAATAAGGCTCTACTACCCCGTCAGGCACTCTCCTATATGAGCACTGCTGCGATCGAGTCATGAAAATGGTCTCCTCAGGATTTTGGAAATTTGGATTGTAGAACCAGAGTCAAACATATAAAATACCCTTTTGATTATAAATCCTTTTATGCTTGTTTTTTTAGATTTTAACAAAAAAGCTTTAATAAATACAGCAAGATAGGCTAGCAATGAGTTGAAAACATTACAGTGTTCCACTTAAGTGCAATTGCCTTCTGCTGAAGGTTTTAACATACTTTAATTTTCCACACTGCAATCATGGGACAGAGGTTAATGAACAGAGAAATCAACAGGCACTAGCAACCTTAGAAAAGGTCCATAATGCAATTAGGTCCTTGCCCAGCAACCTCACACTGTAACACAGTCCCCCTATCTCAGTTTTAACCTTATCCATGTGTCATGTTCCAGGCAATTGTGGCCACACCTCGTAGATTTCTCTTAACTAAAAGCAGCAATGATTCACCAACTTAGCTTCTGAAAAGATGATGGACAGGTGTCCTGTGAACCTCTCCTATGAATGACCAAGAAAATGATCCACATTAGGAACAGAAATAACTACAAGAGAAGAAACAGTTTTTGGGAGACGCTCCACCATCCCCCTTACTTTGGGGCAAACGTTATAGTTACTTGAGATAACTATAACTGGTAAATTTCAGTAGTTTTGTTAATTTAAAATGGTGTGTATTAACTGGTGTTTTAATCTATAGCATTCAACCTTCATCCTGGAGCGGTGTGAGTCAGGTAGTGCATCCAAACCCCACAGATGCCCTTTCCCTGACTGTGCACAGTCTTTGGCCATACGCAGCGTGTATTTGGGTGTAAGGCTTGGCCTGTGGTATGGCCTTTCTTCCAATGACTGGTGGTGCTCAACCCCCCTTGGTGCACATTGTTGACTATGTTATGTAGCAATATAAAGGGTGCCATGTTAGGTAAGGCAGACCTACTGACTTTGTCAATTACTCATGACACCAAAATATAAAAAAGCAGGGCTTTTGGTTTTATCAAGGGGTTAGCATAGCAACATATATAAAGCAGAGCTGCTGTTGTGAAAAGGTCAACAATAACTATAATCAAATATATACTTTATAAATTCACACATTGCAATGTTTAATAAAAGTGATTGTCACAAAATAGTTTCAATGAAGCCTTACTAAAAAACAAAAATCAACATGCCTTTGTTTTTTTTATTTTGTACATATTTTAGGGCATACAATGCAACCCACCATCTGTAGAGAATATAGCTTAAAATTAGAGTGCTTTAAGAAAATATGGTAATCTCTCATGGGCCATGGATTTCATGGCCCAGGAGAATTAATATGTGTGTTTTTTTAACTTTGTTGGGGGCAGAGCTGCACTCCCTGTATCCACCACAACATTAAAAAAAAATGGTTGGTAGCCCATTCGAGGGACACAACCAGTGAGAAAAAATATAACTTAAAAAAGCCCAGGGGCATTATCGGGTGCTCCTTGTGCAGAGCAGTGAATACTATGTAAATGTGGGAGGCCACGAGTTAAATTCATACCAGGTGCTGACAGGAGCCTGATATTTTTTTTTTATAGTGGGTTGGACCCTCACAGTGAGTAGGCAGTGCCTCATCCTCAAAATGTGCATTTTTTTCTTAAACCACCACTGGTGGTTTTGAGGAACACGGGCTGCTAAAGAAATATTTCTATTTGGAAATGCAAACTTAGGGATGGTGGTCTGCTGTCCCTTGCTGCCATCATTTCTGATGTATGCAAAAGAATGACAATTTTGCAATGTGACGTATTAGTACATAAGTCGCAAACTGAAAGGCTGGTCGCAAAAAGTCAGAGCGTACTTTGTGACCACTTTGTGCAACCAGTCGAATGGCATGTCTGACCCAATGTGCCACCACAGATTTTAACAGTCTATCTTTAATGCCCAACAGCATTCCTACGAGACACCACAGGGCAAAAACACCCATTGTTAGCAATTGGCAATTAAGAAGTCGGCATATTTTTCATAATTTACAAATGAGATTCCTATCAGTCAAGCAGCCTTACCTGTGATCCGTGGTTCCCTCCAAAAACGACTCAACATGATACTGTGAACTACGGCATTACATGCTGTGCACCAGCCCTACAAAGCAAAAAGAAAGCTCGTTTTTTTAAAAATATTCCAGCAAAACATTCAGTGCACACAACATTGTACACTTCAGGTTTACATAAAGAGACGAGGAGACTACTGACAGTCATATACTGTTGATGCAATTTATGGAGTATTTTTTCCATTTTATATAATAATAGTTTCCATATTTTTTCCATAGGGTAGGTCGATAAATTGTCTTTACAGCAAGGCTTCTGAAGTAATGCAAACTGGGCCGTGAGTGCATGTTGAGAGAAGCGGTAGCCTTAGATGGGGATCGGTCTGGAAAATCACAAGTGCCCTCTTGTTCCCACATCGGAATTACCAGGTGCTGGAACACCGGAAATTCTGGATGGTACATGTAGCCTCGCCCACGCTCAATTCTCCTATAGCCCGAGGAGCATGGTTGCCACCAGCCTCCCGCATTTGATGCCCTCAACATCACCTCCACCATCCTCTGACCTGAAAAGATCTCTCCAAACCCATTTACCACATGCCCAAAGCAAGTGGTTAAGGTGAGCAATGTTTGGACTGGAATAGGAATGTGCATGTGTTTTTCCCCTGGTAAATCCATGACTCGTATGTTATTCGCCACTCTAGAAGATATAACTCATTACTGCATGGTGAACTGGTGGAATTACCGTGCACATTTGCTAATTCTAGATCTGGTAATT
Organism: Pleurodeles waltl; assembly: GCF_031143425.1. Classification (NCBI taxonomy): domain Eukaryota; kingdom Metazoa; phylum Chordata; class Amphibia; order Caudata; family Salamandridae; genus Pleurodeles; species Pleurodeles waltl. Next base: position 136,163,323 of record NC_090448.1, read on the forward strand.
TCAGCGCCAGTGCACCAAGGACTGGTAATCAAGTCAATGGTACTATAAAGCATGCCATTCAGTGTTCGCAAGCAAAGGACAACGGTACCGACACTAATCAAGACATTTTTATTGGGGAAATAAGTCCAAATAACGTACCTTTCTGCTGTCTTGAACATAAGCCAGTCAATGAATCAGCAATGTCTAGTAACCGTGCATAAAAATGGTGCCATAGTAGAGGGAAAAAAGAACTTCGAAGAGAAACGTGGGAAAATCTTCACCCTAACATGAATTTAAGATTGTGCAAAATACCCCTAAGAGCAAAGCGCACAAAAGGCAAAGTCAAGCTGGCTGCAGGTTTTGTGGCACATGCAGTATTTCAAAAAATTTACTAAGAGCTTGGTGACAATATGTGGGTAATGGTTTTGTACTCGCATATTCAGGCCGTTTGCCAGTTGGCTTCAGCCCTCAAATTCCCCTGCAGCTTGAGGTAGATCTGGGTGCCACCTGCGGAGATGTACTGCCCGCTGTTGTACGCTTCAAATATTTGCACTTCAGGCGCATGTTAACTGAAAAGGTTCTGAAAGAGGACTGATACCTAAGGACACCTGCAACTGATGAGGTTCGTGTTTCTCCCACATTGACAGCCATTCGTATGTGGATAACCACCACCTAGTAGTCTAAGATCTTCCAAGCTGCCAATGCTATCACATCACGTGCTTGCCCATTTTTTGATTGCATTATTACTGTAGTCTGATACCAACAAATCAGTTGTTAAACTGCACTCAACATATCTACTACTTTTTGGTTCTTAGATAGATTTATCAGTTCTTGGAGACATTCATGTTAGAAAATTAACAATATCTTAAACCATGTAAGGTAGCCACATCAATTAAGCTTTTTCTTCAATACATTACCCAGAGCTAATGTCAGAAATTACACTTTAGGTATTTGCTGGGTTCCTGTGACCTTTAATATTTCAATGCTTAAAGGAGACACAAATCAAGCACATAAAGGGGGATTCACACACCTGATCATAGTAATGATGAAAGAAATGGTTGCTCAATCCGCAAACATCCAAAACATTCATTGTAAGGTCATACCTTTCTACAGAAATATGGGGCAGTTGTATACATCATTAGAGAGCAATCACATACCTCCTAATGCGGGCTCAAAAGATACCAGGCATATAGAGTGGAATATAGGGGTGCAGGGCGTAATTTAACCCACCATCAGTCAGGTAAGGACCTGAACCCTTGATATGTAAGTATATCTAGACACTGTTTTTAAGCATATAAAATTAAAGTGGTGTAGACACCTTTGAGATAAGTAACAGAGAGAAGGAGGAGATTGAAACTAGACTTTAATCCTATTAACTTTCCTTTCAGTTTCAGCAATGCAGGGGGATGTAAACATTTCTGTCACATTTTGATTCTGTGGTAATGGAATGTTTGCAATTTGTCCCTTTTGTCCTGAGGTGGATGATGAGGACTGTGCAGTATCATTATAGCGCTAAGTGGTCTACTTAGAGGGAGCAAAGGGTGCTGCACACGTTATGTTTTGGGGTTCTGAGTGACAATACAGACAACTCGACTTTCGCTGTCGTTGTCTATTTTATGTCCCTCAGAGCCCTTTGGTGAAAAACATCCTTGTAGCTCACAGTTACCCATCTATAATTCTATATGTTGAAACAAGTGGACATGAAAAAAGACATGGCATAAACCATAAACGTAAATGTGAAGAGTATAATTTGTTATTTATAGTCAGTTTTAAGAGAGGAGAGGGGCATCAGGGCTCACTCAAGGCTTTTCTTCTCAGGAATTGGGCCCCACCCCACACTCAACAGTGGCAATTAATAGCACACTGCACTCTGCACATTTGCTTCTATAAATCCATTAATAGATAGAAAGGAAATCTGAAATTTAAAAAGTAGGCTTTGTGATGGATGCCTGTTAAATTGAGTGACTGGTTGACTTGAGTGTGAACACTAGAGAATCAGCAAACAGAATCCTAGTCAGGGTAAGGCAAACCCGAAATTATCCTTTGCTAAACCCCCGGGTAGCTTGGCACACAACAGTCATTGTCATTGTCAATTTTATTGATCAGTTAATTAAAGCCATTACAAAGGTTAAAATGAAAAAAAAACACTGTACACAGTAAAAGTTGAATAATAAAGAAAATGAAATAAAAGGCAATTAAGACGAGCTAGGCATTGTCTCCATTTGCAAAGAGGGCCGCTTACGCACGTTGCTATGTGCCCCAAATGACTAAGCTAGCAGCCACCTGAGAAATGTCACATATTTTGCACATCTTGTCAGGGCCCAGGGCGCCAAGTGTGAAAAACAAAGATTGTATACCTCCATACAGGACCGCACCCCATGAGCCACAGCTACTGGAATTAGTAGCTGTCTTCTTTCGGCTACTACTTTGGGACATCAGCACAGAAGGTGTAGCCAGCTTTCCTGGTGGTAAAAGCAGAGCCTGCAGGCGCTTTTTTGCCTGTGAGCGGGCCAGGATGTATTAAAGTTCTTATTTGGGAGAACTAGTGTTCGCATATACAGGGTCTGATGCCGAGTTCCTGCATTTATTGCTTCTAGGAGGTATGGTTGCTGGGCTCCGATCAAATAAGAATAATTTAGCACTGGCATTGTTGTTCGTGATTTGGATGTCAGAATGTCGAGCTCTCTTGAGAGTTCCTTAGCTCATCTATTAATTGATGTTTTCCAAGCACTGTAGGTCACCATGTCTGCCAGCTGAATGGAGTCACCAGTTTCAAAGGTCTTCTGTGCTTTGCTTAAATACATATGCCATGGGTTGCCAGGAGTTTCGAAAATCGTTCTCAGATGGTGTTTCAGAGTGAGCGAGTTGGCCTTCCTGAGGCTGATGTAATATTTCAGGATGATGGCTTGACAGTCTATCAGCTGTGAAATTAGGCCCATTTCCAATCTCAGCCTAGTTTTTAAAGTATGCTCTACAATGAGCTTGTTCGATGGTGGATTCTAAGGACCTTTGGAATGCCAGGTAGCAATATTGCAGAGCAGGAAGCAGGGTCGCCTTTATTACCCTCAATATTGGGGCAGCCGAGGCGCTTCTGAGCTGGTTATTCAATTTGGCAAGTCCATATGTGATGACAGCAGCTTTATGTCTGATTATGCTTTTCTGTGCCCCTACTGTGTTGTTTTCTGAGACCCACACCCCCATGTAGTTATATTTCCTGGCTGTTTGGACGGTCTGGCTTCCCAGTTGCTAGGTTGTAATTTTCTGGTAGTTAAACCCCTAAATTCATTCTTACACTGCTGTGAGGCCTGCTCCCTTCAAAGGCTAACATTGGGGCTACCCTCATATATTGTTTGAGTGGTAGCTGCTGATCTGAAAGGAATAGGAAGGTCATATTTAGTATGGCCAGAATGGTGATACAAAATCCTGCTGACTGGAGAAGATGGATTTAATATTACTATTTTAGAAATGGCACTTTTAGAAAGTGAGCATTTCTCTGCACTTAAATCCTTCTGTGCCTTACAATCCACGTCTGGCTGGGTTTAGTTGACAGCTCCCTTGTGCATTCACTCAGACACACCCTAAACATAGAATACTCAGCCTCACTGCATTTTGAATGGGTCATCCTGGGCTGGGAGGGTGGAGGGCCTGACACTTGCATGTCAAAGGACAGTAGCTGGCCCTCACACAAAGGACTGCCACATCCCCTACTGGGACCCTGGTAGACAGAATTGAACTGAAAGGGGACCTTGTGCACTTCAAAGCCACATTTGGGTAATTAAACAGGGCCTCTGCCCCTACCAACTCAGACACTTCCTGGAGAAGAGAACCTGAACCAGAACTTGCATCCTGCCAAGAAGAACTGCCTGGCTGCCCAAAGGACTCACCTGACTGCTTTCTGTGAAAGACTGCTGCGTTGCTGTTGCCCTGCTGCCTTACTGCTCTCTGGCTGTGGTGAGAAGTGCTCTCCAAGGTCTTGGATAGAGCTTGCCTCCTGTTCCCTGAAGTCTCAGGACCAAAAAGACTTCATCTCTACAAGAAGGACTCCTTGTGCAGTGAAAATCGACACACAGCCTGCCAGAAACAACACAAACGACGTACAGCCTGCACCACGGTGAAAAATTCACTGCACGCCGAACTGGAATGACACAGCCCGACTTCGCAACAAGAAGATCGACACAGCGCCAGCGTAGCGACCGGAAATTCAACGCACGGCCCACTGGATCTATGCACAGCCAAGCCGGAACGACACAGCCTGACTTACAGAGAGGAATCGATGCAGCACCTGCCGTGCGGTAGAAATTTCCACGCAACGCCCACCGGATCGACGCAGCCCCTGTGACTTTGACCTGCCAGCGCCGAAAATCCACACATCGTCCCTGTGGTGTCCAAACACCCCACAACCCGGAGAGGATCCACGAGTGACCGCTGGAAATCAACGCAAGGCTGTCCCTGCGTGAAAACTAAACAAAGCATCGCTGTGTGCAGCCCGAGAAATCAACGCACACCTCCTTGTTTTCCACGCATCTCCTCCTCTGCAGTTCTTTGCGGAGATTTTGAACGCGAACCTGATACTTTGTGCTTGAAAGAGACATTTATTGCTTTTAAAAGACTAAAGACACTTTATATCACTTTTACAGTGATATCTGAACATATACTTATTGCACTTTAATCGTTTTGACCTGCATCTTAGCAGATAAATATTATATATTTTTCTAAACACTGTGTGGTGTATTTTTGTGGTGCTGTACTGTGTTATTGCATGATTTATTGCACAAATTCTGTACACATTGCCTTCTAAGTTAAGCCTGACTACTCAGTGCCAAGCTACTAGAGGGTGGGCACAGGATAATTTGGATTGTGTGTGACTTACCCTGACTAGAGTGAGGGTCATCGCTTGGACAGGGGGTAACCTGACTGCCAACCAAAGACTCCATTTATAACAGCCAGTATTTTTGAAGACAGCAAACTTACTGAAATAAATATAGATATAAATTCATAAGAGTCCTGGATCGTCATCTCCAGAATTATTTTAAGATTTGGGATGTGTCAGTCTGCCACGCACATACTCGGCTACAAGATAGCCATATTTGGGAATTGGCAATATCAAACTCAAGTATAAGGCAAAGGGAGGCCAAAGGGTTCAATAAGTTAGGTGATTTTCATGCGGGCCAAATTTAATAACATGGGATCAAGGGAGACAACGCCTAGAGTGTGATGGTCCGAGTCTCCATTTTAGTATTAGATAAATAAGACATTTTTTGACGGCAAATTTTCAGTTAATGAAGGCGGAAACTAGCTTCCTGGTGAAATTGGTATAGACAACTGTGAAAAAAGCTCTAGTCAAATAGTGATATCGAACTTTCTACCCAGATTATTTAGAGAGACAGGATGTAAGATTTTGATGGGTGAATGGCAGGATATCTGCGAGGTATGACATAAGTCATTGCAGCTCACGAAGGATGGCTTTTCATTCTAGGTGGCTTGCTTATGATACTCCTTTTCAATTATGTATAACGTATCAAAACCATCCGCATCAGTGCTTTCGTTGTGATGCAATAGTAAGAGGTGATTAGGGACATATTTTCTTTACATGTCCTAAATTCTGGGTTAATGCCTTCCAGGAAATTGCTTAAAGTGTACAGGTATGATGGTCTCTACACCCATATTGGCCTTATTTGGCTATTTCCCGGCTTTGAGAAGTATTGGTAAGAATTCCCAAAGATAGTTTTCAATTGCTATATCATTTGCATGTTCTTTAATAGTGTAAAACTGGAGATCAAGTAATAGTCTTACTTTTGAGATGTGGCAAGAGAAAATGGTGAGGACTAAAATCTTGGAGGAAGCCTATGCTGGAAAAGTGGGGGCTCGTCCGAGGTTTCTGATAACATAGGGGGATTAGTTATTAGACATTAGTTGCACCTTCTTTACCAGGTTATTTAATACCGCTTCAATATGTGCATGTTGATTTGTGTTTATATCATAGATTTATATACAAAGGGAATTTTGTTTAAAGCGCTTTAGTGGCACTTTATTTGCACCAGCACTTTGTACTGTGTAATGTTCTGATTAGATAGGATGTTTCTAAAAATAATTCTTAAAAAGAAAACACTTTATCAGCACTTTATTGCCACAGGCACCTTTGGATTATGAATTTTGAAATACTCATATCTTTGATAGGTTCAAACCACCCCCTATTTATTTGGGAACAATCTTTTAAATGACAAGTGATATTATGGGGAGGGGAAGTTCGCTAGGTATAATGACATCTTTTTGCCTCTATCTGGAACATTGAAATTTAATAAGTAGTACAGTGAAACAAAAATAGGCACTTTCGTAAGCATTTTATTAGTTAGGGGGCTAACTAAGAATTTATGGTATATATATTTATATTTTGTACAGCCAACATTATGAAAGATAACTACTTATTTTTCTAATGTATATGGAATTTACATGAAATCTTCTTTTGTTGTAATTTATCCTGCTAAAAAAAAAAACAACCAACCAGAAAGTCCCCAGGAAATGGTAAGGTATGTAGGTTTAGAGGCCTGGTAGATTTAATGCACTTAAGTGTGCACTGATGTGTTTCCTGCTGTCACCTTGCAGGTGGCTTTTAAATAAAACTATATTAAAATTTGACTTTGAAAGTCTTAAACGACCATATTTTCACACATTTCACCCCTAAAATCTAACCTATGTGCCCCAAGGACTGGATGCATTGTAATAGCAATGAGAGGCATTATAAAAGATGTTTTGTATGCCATAGTGAGGAAAAAAACAGCCAATTTCGTTTTTCCCATTGTAGCACTGCTAGCTCCATAAGTTAACAAGGAAAGACTTTAATAAACATTAATAAAGTCTCATTTTTGACAGGTGTGAGCTGGAACAGTCATTCACACTGTCAAAATAATAGTTATAATAAATCCAACAACTTGCCAAGGTTCAATTTATTATAACTAGTGCAGGAAATACATTTTAGAACTGCTTTCTTATAGTTACCTCAAACCAGTCCAGTAGCAGCCTCTTCTGAGTGGCTGAGCCATGCTACTCTGATGAGGTGTGAAGTGGTCTGGGCTGAGCCAAAAAGACCATGCGTGGGGAGAATATCTGCTGTTGCAGACGCCAGGACAGGAAGGGTGCTGGGTAGCCAAACTGGTCTTTAAAGGGAGAAAGACATATTGCACAGGACCCAGGCCCACCCCCACTTCCTGCACCCCCAGCCAGATGCTAGCCCCTGCAATTGAAATAGGAGAGCGGTTGGAAGGGGAGTGTGAGGAAAAGTTAGTCCCACCTATGGGTTGGGTTAGCCAGACCTAAACTTCCAGGAGAGATATTCTCCATTTTGGAGTTTTGTGGAACAGTGCTTTCTGGGACAAAAATATGCCACACTTCAAAGGAAGTTTTCATTACAGAGGGGGCACCTTGTACCCCAATTGGTCAGGGGTGCCCCTCTGCTTGCCAGCCCATAAACCTGGATACCTATGGGAGAGCTGCCCCGCATCTCAGATCCCTACGTGGAAATATCAAGAGAAGAAAGAGAGGACTGTACTCACAAGGACTGCACTGATGCACACTTTGGGCTTCACAAAAGAGGACTTTGCCTAGCTTCAAAAGGATAAAAGAGTGGACTCCCTGAAAGCATCAGGTAATACAAAGCTACCAAGTGTAACCTGAATCAACTCCTGCAAGGAGAAGCCATGCTGACCAGCTCAACTGGACGTTTAAGATTTTTAAAAATTGGCATAGCTGCATTGTGGGAATTGTAGTCCGAACTCTCCAAGGAGCAAATCACAGTTTTTGGACCCTTTGCAGGTGTTGTGAAATCTCAAAGACCCAAAAGAAACATCTGGAGAAGAAGGACTGCCCTGCTGGACCTTTGGACTGCACAAGAGAGAGACACACTCATAAGGACTGCATCTGATGTACTCACAAGACTTCAAAACAAAAGTGCTTTGCATGTCTTAAAGGAGAAGGAGTGGACCTCTTAGAGTGGGTCCCATATCCTAAGAGGCAAACGAGAGCTTCTGAAACCTTGGCTGGTGCTGTGGACCACTTTCCTGCTTCAAGAAACACTTCTGGAAGTAAATGTAAAAGTGTTACATTGAGGTTGGCCTCAACTCGACATTGTTTGGGTCCAGCGCAACCTTTTCTTTTAACCCTTTAAGCGCTATTTGCTTCTAAGCACTACTTTTACTTTTAATCTTTAAAAATTAATTTCCCTGGTTCTCTATTTTGGATTCTGGCTGTTTTGGTGTCATTTTAAAGATAAAAAAATATTCTCTATGTTTATAAATTGCTGTTGAATTTTCAATGTGTGATGTGTCTTGGTTACTGTTTTGTTGATATTAAATACTTCACCCACCTGTCCCCTATGTTAAGCCTGTCTGCTCGCAGTTAAGCTACCAAGCGTTGAGCAAGGTGTAATTTATTGAGAACTTGACTGGGCCTTATTTGTGATTGTCCTGTTATTACTCTATGTAGGTACTTCTCTGCACCTACTAATAAACCTCTTTCCAACACCTTCTTTTACAGGACCACTGCACTGTTCTTTCACTTTTTCTGACACTGATTAGGAACGAATCTAGAACAGTTTACCTAGAGTTCCTAATGTACTTTCACTAGTTTGTTGTTTCATCTGTGATGTTGCAAAGTAAACTGTAGCTAACTGTCTAAATAGGAAACAAATTGAATCCCTTGAACTCAGAAAAACACAAAAAAGCTGAATTGTCATCAATTTATATATCAATCTAACCATCCATATGTGTTGTCAATGACTATGAAAGTCTGTAAATGCATTTGCTGCGACTATGCATTTCTGAATTTGTTGTCTTTAAGTGTGCAGGTCTGTTTACATCATACATGTGACTATGAGTGCCTCTATGTACATGTGCACCTGTGCGTGCTGCCTGGTGTGCAAGTGTCTGCATTTGTGTTGCTGCTCTGCCTGTATGGGTGCACGGTTGCCCATATATATGCTGATATGTGTCTTAGAGTGCATGTACTGTAACAAAGTCAAATCCAGTGGCAGTGTCAGTGCTTGTTTTCTGCAATACTGCATTAGGATTTAGGGCTTCTTGTTCACCCGGTTTTGTGGTTAAGCTCTGGCAAATCCACAGTAGGATCAAACTCCAATTACATGCTGTGCAGCCAAGCAGTGAGTCACGATTTCCATCTTGAAATGTGCACTGGGCAAGAAATACCATTTGTATTTTCAAAAATTAGATACATTTGTGCAGCTAGAGTTTCTTCTTTGGAACATAACACATCAATACATTCACCAAAACACACTAAGAAATATCACTTTCTGGGAACATCACTCGGTGGTGACAGGCACAAATCTACATGTTGCAGGAAGTCTGGTCAAACAGCACAAGTGCTCCACACAGACCTGCCTGCCGATACTCAGCTACGTGTCTGGTAAGCCCTGATACTACTGAATTATCAACCTGATGCCAGAAACAGCATGGGTGAAGGGTTGAGGGCACCATGAGGTAAGCACCCTTCCTGAGTAGGGCTAGCTTTGATTTCTACCTTTGATAAAGAAGAAATATAAAGCTAGATAGCATCTCTGTATGCTGTCTATGTAATCCAGATGTTGGAAACCAAAACCCAAACATTCTGCAAACCTAGAGGTTGGATTGTAATTCTGCATCAATAGTGCAAGTGAGGGGCGAGGCCTGAAGGGCAGGATGGCAGCCACCATTTGCTAGAGCTCCCGTGCTCTGTGCCCGCAATCCATCAAAATCCTGCCTTCTTTGATGTGGCCATCTGGAACTGAGTAAAGAACGTCTCCCCAAAGCACTGGACGTAATGGATAATCTTTTGACCAGCTCCACCATGACCATCAGGGGCCAGATTGTCTGCTGCCATAGTAGGGACTGTGGACCTTGGGATGCAGCCTAATAGCTGGATAGCCTTCTCTGGGAGGCAAAGCTTGTAGATTGCTCCTGTACTTTGAATAATTGTGGCAGAGAGCTGACTGCCTATCCAGGATGCCTGTGCTGAGGTGAGACCCCGGGACTTTGAAAGTAGCTGCTGGACATGGGAGAAAGCAGCACTGCAGTCTCTAAGGATTACCTGGTCTCTCAGGGCTGGGAGGAATTGCAGCCTGGAGTGGTGACGACAGTGATTTTATTGCCCAACTTGCTTGGGCTTTGGGGGTCTTGAATTCTGAGTCGGGGAGGTGTGCCTACCTTGGTGTGTCGGGTGGCACATAGCTCTGGACAACTGATGCTGGGGGGCGCGCAGTGGGGCTGAGTACAACCCCCTTGTGGGTGTTGCTGGCTGTCTCTTGCCGTCTGGAGGACTAGCAACCTAGTCTGCTAGAGCTTGTCACCCTGCCACTCCTACTTGCTGTAGGTGTCCTGAGATACATTAGGGATTTGCGGAGCTCAGACCTCACTCTGGTCCCTGAAGCTTGCCACCTGTGGAGCCCAGCTTAGATGGGTGCGACAGTGAGATGAATCCAAATGTCCTGAGCCTTTTGCGTATGAGTGACAGCAGATAGTTCTTCTGGGATGGTGAGAGACGCTGCACCAAGGACATGGGGTCCCCTTGTGGCATTGAACGTTGCGGACTGCTTCCCAGGTGTGGGTCTAATGGATACTTGGCCCGAGCACAGCTGTTGGGATGATCAATAAGGACCCATGTGGTGTGTCTGCTCGGATATACAGCGAGATTCCAGTTCTAGGTGGGCAGTTCTGGTGCCTGTTAGAGCCCATTTATATTTGGTACTGAAGACCTGAGGCCACTCAGAGATTTCAGATATAGTCCCTCTGGATTTTTTAAAATCTTTGTTACATCAGCTGCTCGTGCCACCCAGGACAGGGGTCTGGTTTGTCAACCCACCACTCATTCATCAGGAACAATGCTGAACGACAAAGAGCTCCACAAGAGCGGGAGAATGGACAAATGCATGAAACCTCTGGAAGCCACGGCTGAGATGCCCTCGATCAGGCATAAAGAGGATGGAGAGGAATCTTCTCTCACACACTAATGCTGTCCAGGGGGGTGATAAAGTCCTCTTGGCAGGTTCTAGAGGTAAATATTGGAGTGGGGAAGAAAGATGTGGTGCTCCTCTGCCAGGAACTCAGTAACACCACCAGCTGACTGACAGAGGCACAGACCTGCTGTAGGAAGTTGGCTCTGTATATACTATTTCAAAGTAAGAAATAGTGTGCACAGAGTCCAAGGGTTCCCCTTAGAGGTAAGATAGTGACAAAAAGAGATAATTGTAATGCTCTATTTTGTGGTAGTGTGGTTGGGCTTATCAGAGGGTAATGTTAAGAATTTGTTGTACACACACAGGCAACAAATGAGGAACACACACTCAAAGACTTACTCCAGGCAAATAGGTTTTTATATAGAAAAATATTTTTTCTTAGTTTATTTTAAGAACCACAGGTTCAAGATTTACAAGTAATCTTCAAATGAAAGGTATTTCACTTAGGTACTATAGGAACTTTGAATAATCACAATATCATGTACAGTCTTGGTAAAAATGGCAATAAGCTATTTTAAAAGTGGACACTGCAAAAATCAACAGTTCCTGGGGGAGGTAAGTAGGGGTTAAGTTTACAGGTAAGTAAAACACTTACAAGTCTCAAAGTTGGGTCCAAGGTAGCCCACCATTGGGGGTTCAAGGCAACCCCAAAGTTACCACACCAGCAGCTCAGGGCCGGTCAGGTGCAGAGATCAAAGAGGTGCCCAAAACAAATAGGCTTCAATGGAGAACAGCGGTGCCACGGTTCCAGTCCGCCAACAGGTAAGTACCCGCGTCCTCGGGGGGCAGACCAGGGGGGTTTTGCAGGACACCGAGGGGGGACACAAGCAGGCACAGAAAGTACACCCTATGCGGCACAGTGGCGGCCGGGTGCAGAGTGCAAACAGGCGTCGGGTTTTAGATAGGAAGTAATGGAGAGACCCGGGGGTCTCTTCAATGATGCAGGCAGGCACAGGGGGGGCTTCTCATGGTAGCCACCGCCTGGGCTAGACAGAGGGTCACCTGGGGTTTGCTCCTGCACTGGAGTTCGGTTCCTTCAGGTCCTGGGGGCTACGGGTGCAGTGTTGATTCCAGGCATCGGGTCCCTTGTTACAGGTAGTCGCGGTCAGGGGGAGCCTCTGGATTTCCTCTGAAGGCATCGCTGTGGGGGCTCAGGGGGGGGGGGGGTCGTCTCTGGTTACTCATGGTCTCGCAGTCGCCGGGGAGTCCTCCCTGGAGTGTTGGTTTTCCGCCGGTCGAGCCGGGGGCGTCAGGTGCAGAGTGGAAAGTCTCACACTTCCGCCGGGACATCTGAAGTCTTTAAAGTTGTTTCTTTTGTTGCAAGAAAGTTGCAGATTTTCTAACAGGGCCACTGTTCACGGGAGTTTCTTGGTCCTTGGTTGCAGGGCAGTCCTCTGAGGTTTCAGAGGTCGCTGGTCCTTGTTGGATGCATCGCTGTTGCAGTTTTCTTCGAAGTTCGGAGACAGGCAGGTAGGGCTGGGGCCAAAGCAGTTGTCGTCTCTGTCTTCACTGCAGGGCTTCAGGTCAGCAGTCCTTCTTCTGGTTAAGGTTGCAGGAATCTAGTTCCCTAGGTTCTGGGGAGCCCCTAAATACTGCATTTAGGGGTGTGTTTAGGTCTGGGAGGGCAGTAGCCAATGGCTACTGGCCCTGAGGGTGGCTACACTCTCTTTGTGCCTCCTGTGGGGAGGGGCCACATCCCTAATCCTATTGGGGGAATCCTCCATCCACAAGATGGAGGATTTCTTAAAAAAGTAAGGGTCACCTCAGCTCAGGACACCTTAGGGGCTGTCCTAAGTGGTGGGTGACTCCTCCTTGTTTTTCTAATTATCTCCTACAGCCTTGCTGCCAAAAGTGAGGGCAGTGGCCGGAGGGGCGGGCATCTCCACTAGCGGGGATGCCCTGTGGCGCTGTAACAAAAGGGGTGAGCCTTTGAGGCTCACCGCCAGGTGTTACAGTTCCTGCAGGGGGAGGTGAAAAGCACCTCCACCCAGTACAGGCTTTGTTCCTGGCCACAGAGTGACAAAGGCACTCTCCCCATGTGGCCAGCAACAAGTCTGGTGTGTGCAGGCTGGCAGAAACTAGTCAGCCTACACTGGAAGTCGGGTATGTTTTCAGGGGGCATCTTTAAGATGCCCTCTGGGTGTATTTTACAAAACATTGCACACTGGTATCAGTGTGCATTTATTGTGCTGAGAAGTTTGATACCAAACTTCCCAGTTTTCTGTGTAGCCATTATGGTACTGTGGAGTTCGTGTTTGACAAACTCCCAGACCATATACTCTTATGGCTACCCTGCACTTACAATGGCTAAGGTTTTGCTTTGACACTGTAGGGGCATAGTGCTCATGCACCTATGCTTTCACCTGTGGTATAATGCACCCTGCCTTAGGGCTGTAAGGCCTGCTAGAGGGGTGACTTACCTATGCCACAGGCAGTGTGAGGTTGGCATGGCACTCTGAGAGGAGTGCCATGTCGACTTAGTCATTTTCTCCCCGCCAGCACACAGAAGCTGTGAGGCAGTGTGCATGTGCTGAGTGAGGGGTCCCTAGGGTGGCATAAGACATGCTGCAGCCCTTAGAGACCTTCCCTGGCATCAGGGTCCTTGGTACCAGGGGTACCAATTACAAGGGACTTACCTGAGTGCCAGGGTTGTGCCAATTGTGGAGACAAAGGTACAGTTTAGGGAAAGAACACTGGTGCTGAGGCCTGGTTAGCAGGGTCCCAGCACACTTTCAAATCATAACTAAGCATCAGCAAAGGCAAAAAGTCAGGGGGTAACCATGCTAAGGAGGCATTTCCGTACACCTGCACTGCCACACTCGAGGACACTTTGAAAGACCTCTTTCAAACTGTGCCAGAACGGAAGAGCCCTTCTTGTGAAACAGCAGCCAGAGTGGAACATGGGGAAGGCCGTGCATGGGGAAATAATCTCAGGTTTGTGGGGATCCTTGAGGGTTCAGAGGGCCAACATCCAGGAGAATTACTAGAGACATTGCTGAGAATTTTCCTCCTAGATGATCAATTCTCCTCCTGCTTTTTAATCAATGGTCCCACTTTCCCCCTTATTCCCAGTCCAGTGAACCGGGAAATGTGCTAAATCTGCTGAAATTAGCTGGGACAGCTGGTGAAAAACGAGGACTGTCCTGGCAAATCTAGGATGCTTGGTCACCCTACATCATTACCAGTTTATCATGATTCCCTAAAAGTCAGATCATCAGTGCAGCACACCGGACCCTAACCCACGTTTCCAGAGCCTAAGGAGAGGAGGCATTTGGAGGAAGGAAGGGGCCATCTCATAGAGAGAGAATGTTTAGGGATGATTTATTGTTGTAAGGATGTATTATATGTCATGATTATCATCATTACTCATAATATTGAAAATAAATGGGAAGAATGAACTGAAAGTAGCCTTAGACAGAGATAGACTCCTTATTCTATGATGCAATAAGGGTATGTTACATGTATACATGGTGTGTTTCTTCTGTCACCCTAAGGACCACCCAGGCTATGATACAATCCATGAGAGGTGCTGTACATGGAGCCTTACAAAGAAGCAGGGTTTAGACCTAACACAGGCATGTCTTTGTGTTCGCCTGCTACTGTCGAATACAGACTCTAGTTTAGCACATGTTTCTGTACATTTTCTTGTGAATTCTGGATATGAAAACAAATGCACTGGCCATACCCATCTACCCACCTCCAACTACATCAAGAATTCGCAAGCTACATGCAGGAGTCCTTACTGAGTCACGGCATGGTGCATTTGCAGATTTTTTTCAACTTGCAAAAGAAAAGTGCATGCACAATTTAAAAATGTTTTTTGAATGCGTCCAGTTTTTTTTCCAGATATAGATAGTAGACAGAAGCAGTGGTGTGTAGGTGCCTTTGTAAGGCACATTCCACATTGAATTAACAAAACTCCCACTTAATCCCCCTTCATCTGGAGGTCTGGGAAGTCTTCAGAATCCACCGGAAGGTGTAACTGATGCACAAGAGCAGCAACAGAGCAAAGACAAAAGAAGCACTATTTTTCAAATTGACAGTTTCTCCTCAGCTGCATCGCTCATCCATTATGGTAAACAAGACCCGTTTAAAGGTTAATCCCTAAACTATTAGCAGGCTGCAACCTAATTTCGTCCCTCTGTAGAAGCACAGTAGCTACACTGTAATCCTCTTAATCCTTTACAGATCCTTCAACAGTCAAACCGCTAAAGAATGACGTGAAAAGGGAATAGATTGAGCACTTTCTAAAAGTGTTTTTATGTCTGGTATTAGGCAAGACCATTTATATTTTGCTAACGTTATTTATTTAGGTCTGGTGTAAGCTAATGCCTTTTGATTTTATTAAATTATGTTTACAATATACTTACTTATATGGGCTTTCAAGAAGCCCTCCTTATCCAGTGGTCTAATATTGTATCATTCACATTTTCCTTCCACCCACTACAGCATGCAGCCATGGATCAGACGCCTCCAGCCATTGGCTAAGTTACTGTGATGGCCAGCCCTCCTTTATCGACCCCGTCGTGAGTTATGTGCTCTGTAAAGTTAATGCAGACCTCTCTAATTTCCCTGCTTCTGAAAGATGTTGAAAATTGCCTGGGCAAACTGCGTGAGAGAATGAGGAACTACCAGGGCAATCAGTCCCAGAAAAACGGATTAATCAGGTAATTCCTCATTATTTAGGGAACTCTCAGGTTTCACCCTTACATTTCTGTTAAATCCACATCCTCAGTTAACTCCGGGGTTTTAGAATTAACGCCAGGCACCTCATACTGAGACCCTAGAAATCAATATTAAAGTAAAATTGGCACAGACAAATCCGCAGTTTTGAGACTGTGTTTACAGTGAAAAGCTTTAATGAGTATGTCGAACACAAAACGAGCTTTGTATAGTTAGGGTCATGACAGCTTGAGGTAGTTATCTCACCTGATCGGTGTTGTTATCGAGGCTGTGGGGCAACAAAGAAGGGATGGGCACAAGTGTTGTGCTTACAGTAGTGCAAAAGCCATTGCAGAGTTCCAGTGAAGGCAATATGTTTCAAAAACTGTGACTGTCCTAATTTGTTTATAGCAGAAACAGAATTTAAACTTCCTCAACAATTTTCAAAACAGAAGTATTAATGTCTCTGGTATGAATTAAAAGCAAGCAGAGAAACGGGCTAGTTAAGTGCCTCAAGTGGCCTTAAAGAGTCTTCAAGGTTTATCTAGTATTGCAATATACACAGCTGCTTTCATGCACAGTGTTCTTCATTTGTACAGATGACATTTGTTCTGAAAGCTATAGATAAATGAAATATTAAAGACATAGACTAAAACCACATATGTGGTCTTCACTACCGCTCTTCTAAACTTAGACTGTGCACAGCTTTCTAAAAGAGAGACACGTCAATTACCAAAGCGTGACACAATCCACGCACAGGAAAACCAACCCGGAAACACCTAGCACAGTCGTAGGTTGTGTTTTCAATTATTAGATTGAAAAGGGCCTTGGTGTAAAATACCACAACTTGTTTAGTCACAACTGATAGAAAACTGGTAGATTATATTTTTTGAACAGCAACACTAATTACCATGCAGCATATATATCTGTAGAAGGCAGATAGTTAAAGAGTAATACAAGGAAAAGCTAATGCAAAGGCTCATTCTTGAGCAAAGCTTACATTACAAAGGAAACCGCATTAGTCCTCCACCTTGCAATTGCTTCCAACACTCTTTTGATAAAATTCATCAATATTTTTAAATATGTAATAGGATAAGTTTTTAAATACTGAATACAAATGCAATTTTTTATTTAGAGCGTCACTTAATCGGTGGATTCATGAGTTATCAAATTGAGGTTGCATAGGGAGTCCACAGTAGGAAGCTAAACACTTTAGAACTGAGGGTGGAAATATTATACTTATCTGTTTTATCCATCTAGGTCTTTTCTCAATTACTGGCTTTGTGGGTATAAGAAATGGATGGATTTGGATACAAGTTCAAGCAAGAACTGCAAAAGCAATCGGTCTAGCCTATGCAAGAGCTATTAGCATAGACAATGTATTTTACAGCCAATGTGGCTGCTGTTGACCATGGCTAAAACTTAGTGACATGGAGTGGGGTGCGGTTGGGTAGATTGTAGGGGGGGTAGATTGGAGTAGAGTGGAGTAGAGTGGAATGGGGTAGATTGGGGTAGAGTGGAATGGGGAATATTGGTGTATAAAACTAGAGGGGGGTAGAGGGGGGTAGAATGGAGTGGTGTGGATTGGAGTGGGGTGGAGTGGGATAGACTAAGGTAGATTGGAGCAGAGTAAATTGGAGTGGGGTAGATTGGGATTGAGTTGGGTGGATTAGCATGGTAGATTGGAGTGGAGTAGATTGAATTGGGGTGGAGTGGAGTGGGGTAGATTGGGATAGAGTTGGGTAGACTGGGGTAGATTAGAGTGGGGGAGATTGAGTTGGGTAGACAGAAGTAAGATAGATCAGGGTAGACTGTGGAAGAGTGGAGTGGGATATATTGGGGTAGACTGGAGTGGAGTGGGCTATAGTGGGGTAGACTGGAGTGGAGATGGTTAGATTGGAGTGGAGTGGGGTAGATTGTAGTGGGGTATATTGTGTAGATTATAGTGGGGTAGAGTGGAATGGGTGGGGTAGATTGTAGTAGAGTGCAGTGGGGTAGACTGGGGAGTAGGGTAAATTTGAGTGGTGTGGGGCAGACTGGAGAAGACTGGGGTAGATTAGAGTGGAGTAGAGTAGATTAGATGAGAGTGGAGTGGGCTGGGGTAGTTTGGAGTGGGGTAGATTGGAGTTGGGGAGTGTGGTAGATTGAATTTGGGTACATTGGGGTGAAGTGGGGTAAACTGGATTGGAGTGGGATAGACTGGAGTGGGGTACATCAGAGTAGAGTGGAGTAGGATATATTTGGGTTGATTTGAGTGGAGTGGGGTAGATTACAGTGGAGACGGGTAGAGTGGAGTGGGGTAGATTAGGGTGGAATCGGGTAGAGTGGATAGGGGTAGAGTGGAGTGGATAGATTGGATGGATTATAGTAGGGTAGACTGGAATGAGATAGGAGGGGGGTTGTTTAGAGTGGGGTAGATTTGGATAGATTGGAGTTTATTTTGGTAGATTGGAGTCAAGTAGACATCAAGCTCCCTCGAGGAGAGAGCTTGACATTTGACCTCTGTTCATCAATGCACAGCAAATGTGACAAGATAAGAACAAGATTTAAAGGCCTGTTTACAGAGAGAAAGTTCAGGAACGAAAACAGTAAACAATGTTTGGGCAACAGGAGGGACAGACTCAAACTGGACAGCCTAAAGCAAATAAAGCCAGCAAATAGAAAGCTAGAAAATGTGAGTTACAAACCACAAAGCCAATGGTAAACAACAGGCGGAATGCATTCCTATGCCAGCTTTCTGAATGTCCCCAAGATGTCTTTAGCAAACCAGACAGCAATGATGTCTGGTAAGCTTTGACCTAAAATGTAACCTGTAGGTCCTGTTAATGAATGATTTCAATGCATGACAGCAATAAGAGCAAGTAAAGGGCAAATGAGCCATGCAGTATCACTTTAAGACTTCATGTTTAAATTAACTCACCTGAAAGTAGAATTATTTTTTTAATTGCTTGCATATCGTTCTCACCTAGTTGAGAATACCTGCTTGTCAAATATCTTTAACCCTAATTGTGTACCACATACAGAGCCAGATTGGGAGGAAAACCTCAAGCTCATTCACAAGGAAACAAGGGTTCAGAATTATATCCTGGTGGTGGCCGCTGCTTCAGTTGGAGATATAGCCAATGAACCCAAAGATGAACAAACACAAAGATTCAAAGTAAGACTATGAATGGTGGCTTAGACCCTGCAAGGCGAGGATTCGGTGAAAGGCTAACAGCATTAGTTGAAAACAGGCTGGTGCAGCCGTTATAAATGGGCTGGGTGTAGGAGGCCTAGTGACTCCTGGACCAAGAGGTTTGTACGGAAGTGTCAGTAGCTTAAGGGTACAAACAGAAGATAGCCTTTAATAGAATAAATTAATATTTCCCTATAGGGCACCAAATAAAGAAATAACACAAATACAGCTTAGACATCTGTCAATAAAGGGAAGTTTTAAAGATTATGTGATTACTCAGATATTCTTTCTAAATCTTCAGAATAAACGAGTGGCCATCAGATTAAAACAATCTATAGTCACAGCCATGACTGGTTTAATCAAACGAGGAGTCACATTTTCTATTTATTGATAGAATACAGGATCCCTATTCAATTTGATGAAATTATATAATAAGAATGACATTGTTACCACAATGGTAAATTTGTATGTAAAAAGAAAAAGCTCTGTAGCACTTGGCTAAAACTCAGTGTGAAGATCGTGCACTGAAATATTCTACTAAACCATGTATGTTTCAAATTAATTGACATCGTATGTAGAACAAATGGTTGATTATTGGATCTGCATTTTCATTTTTACCAAAGTAAAATAATTAAATCACACTGATATAAATACAGTATTTTAGAATAGAAATATCCCTGGGAAAACTGGTGGTGGGAACACTGGTCCACTCAGGATCAGGTGCAGCAGAATTTCATACAGTAATTTTGCTCCACCTGACTCATAATCAGGGCCATAATAGATTTTGGGGGGTGTACATCTCGAACAGTTGGAATGCTAGTGGTGAGGTTGAACTCACCAGCCATAACACGTATGGCAAAAGGTTCCTAGTACAGGACTTGAAAAATCTACTTGCTCACTCACTATGGCAAGTCATATTTTATCAGGTCAAGCTATTTTTAGGACCTACTGCCCCTTCTGGTGAGTTAAGGCGTTCTATTCAGTCAGAAACTGAAGGGGCAACAAAGACCCTGTAAATCTTAACCTTATCTTGTCACATTTGCTCTGTGTTCAGAGACAGAGGTCAAAAGTCAGTTTATCTCGTTACAATTAATTTTCCTTCTGACTGCAGAGTTCCAAGATTTTGTAAGGTGAAGTGTCTGGCCTTCTGTACAGAGTGTGAAATGAAAGGCTGGAGAGTGTCAGGTTTTTCCTAGTACACAACATTTAAATAACCAAGTCAACTGTACAAACATTTCAAAATACATTTCAGTAGTTGTGAAAGCCCATTTTTTGTACTTCTGTATAATGAAAAAACTATTTTATTTGGATGAAAACAAATCAGAACACTTTACTTGGTGATGTTCAAAGGATACATATGTTTTCTGAAACCCAATTTTCACAGATTATTGTTGCTACGCTATATAGTTTTATCAGTAAAACTGCAAGTTAGTGGGAAGGTTTTTGAACATTTCTTGGAACTTTACTGTCTGTAAATGACAGTGTGCTCCAACATCACACTTTAGTAATATATTTATTAAAAGTGAGTGTTTAAACATAAACTGAGAAACACTCCTGCCCTGAAGGCAATGCCATTAGTAAACTAAGGGATATGTCATGGTTCATGTGTCCCCTATATGTGGGCTAGATTCTTATTATACACGGAGCAAGCGTTTAGTCCATTTAATGAACAAAAGAGGTTTTCTGTACAGCAGAAATGCTGATGTCACTTATTTGAAGGTGCACTCGTATGTGAGAATGAAGAAAAAAGCAACTTTGTAAACTAAAATATTTAACTAGGATCATGCAATTTGAGACCTGTTTACAGGTCAAGTACATTACAGTTAGGTCGAGTAGATCAGTAAAGTTACTCGATCTGCAGATCTAGTAAAATGTTTATGATTTTTCAAGGCCTTTAGTTTGAAAGTTGATTTTCTGACCTTTGGGAAGAAGGTCCCCAATGTGATGGCGAATAGTGCAACAAATGTACCACCATATCAAATTTATGTTGTTGAATTCCTAGAGGTTTGTTGGAAGCAACCTCACTACCAGGGTTGTACTGTTGTGCATAGTACTGATCACCGACATGCACATTCATGTCCCTTTTTTCTTGATATCTCCTTAAAAGTGCATCACTCACAGTTAGTTGTGTAGTACTGTGACTTACTTGGAGAGGAATATAGTTAAATCATAATTAGTACCCGATTAACTGTCTACTTGGTCAAAGGCCATTCCAATGAGTGGATAGTTTCCAGAGATTGAGGTAGTGCACCCATCCCCCAGGAAAGCATTAGGGCAGTAGCATGTGTTAGAAGTGAGATTGTGAAAATTCTTCACACAGTGAGCATGAGCTATGAGGATGTCTTCAAATATGAACCACCAGTTGTATATGTGTTTCTTTTTAACAATTAATACCCCCATCTATTTTGATAATAAACTATATTTTATGCAAGGCAGAAACATAAATAATATGACGTTGCATTTGAAAGACCTCAGGGCATGTGGTAAATGTATGCATTAAACCCCATAGAACTAGGAATTCTTTTTGGTTTAACAGCTGGTAAATCCAGTCTCACACATTAATTCCCCATTCCTTGGGGTTAAACCTGTAACTGCATGGTACTGGTGTGGATGAACTGCACATTAATGTTATTTTCCCATGTAGATTTATCACCCCACCAGTAAAATGTAACTCATAAGGAACCCTATGTCTACACTACAAAAGCATTCTTGGTTGTCTCTGAACTCCAAATCAGGACGTTTATATCAACACATTTCCATTCATCCAATAAGGAACTTGGTGCGGCTACCACCTAAAAAATAACAACCTCGCAGAACAACAGAGTTTAGACAAAACATAATAATCATGTTGTTGATATTCACCTGATCTTTTCCTGTTTGGTGGGGAGGCACAATGTGCCAATAAATTATCTAGGTAAGAAAAGGGGTGCATCGTTTGGGGAGTGCTTGGCCCCCTTTCAATGAGAGCCATTTATGCACATCTTCTGTTATAATTAAGATTCTCAGTTTTCCGTTTTTACTGATTTTTACAGATAACTACAGACAGAAAACAAGGTGTTTCCTATCTGTATTTATTTTTTAAAGTGGAAAAATATGGAAAACTGTGCTTCTTGTAGGTGACTCTCCATGCTCTCTTTCGTAATTTCCAGGGCAACAGCTGAGCAGATAGACCACATGGGAAGTTAAAGAACAGGTTGAGATTTCTCTAAATAAAGGCATATGTTAACATATATTTGAATTATAATACTGATATTTACAAATGGGTGCTATGTTCCACTATAATTGGCTGCTTAATGTGCTAAAGCGTAACAGGCAGCAAAGTATGGGTGCGTGTTTTTGAGTAAAATAAATGTGGAAATATACCCCTTATGACACTATTTATTATCAAAATAAATAAAAACAGACAGAAATGTCAAAATAAATATCATAAAACCGGGACCCCTAGTTATAATCTACTTGGCCACCATGCACCTCAAGCAAGAGGAGGGTCTCAAGGCCCCAGTCAAGGTCTTGGGTTTCACTCACCCTGTAGGGGGGCTCAGTGGCCCTCTCAAGGGCTAACAATCCCACATGTACAAAGAATTTGAGTGCAGTTTTATTACCAGCTCTTTATCCTCATGAGCAAGTGTGCCAGGAAAACATATTAGCATATTAAACAGTAATTTTTCACAAGGAAACACCCGGGATGCTTGGGAAGTTCTGTAACCCACCGACATTATTATTCCATTCACTCTCAGTCTATATGTACTTTTGTAACCAAAGTGAAAACAACCACTGAGGAGAAGGCTAAGTTACCTTATAAGCGGTGAGTACTGTTCCATCTCCTGGAATTTCCTTAGCAGCTCGTCTATTTGGCATGTCCTTATGCTTTTTGTGAACATAACCAGGCCGAATTCCTCTGCCGCTTGACTGCCAAGGAGAGTGTCTGCCTCCCTGTCGACTGCACGGAATGTGATGTCGATGGCTCAGCCCTCCCCCTGCACCATCACTGCCATACGCCTCTTTAGAGGCAGCGGCGTGCGACTTCCATATGTGAATATTTAGGTACTCGATGGAGTTAATAGTGGACGGTGCTGGAGGCGGAGATATTGTTGCAAGCCCATCAATTCACCGATGACTATGAGGGCCTTGACAGGAGATCCTGCTACTTTGATCATGCATGTGGGCTGGGGCCGCCGGAGTTTCTTTAAATTGTTTGTGAATGATATTAAGAATACTACTTCTTCTTCCTCCCCGGGAAAGGAGTGTTCTAGGGTATATTACAACGCTGGGTAGCATGCACCTCGTGCTATGGGGTCATTTAGCAATAGTTGTTTGACCACCCTGGTGGGTGGGCGTCTCCCTCTCACTCCTTTTCCTCTCATTCCTCCCTTGCAGACAGCTACGAAATGATTCAGTTTGCCGCAGTTGGAGCATGTCCTCCCTTGAGCCGGACAGCCTCTTGGGTTGTGTTCTTCCCTCCCACAATAGTCACACCATCCTCCTGGCTTAGCGGGGGCATACTACCTAGGTTTCCTCCTTGTTTGTTGCAGCTGCACCATGTCTGCACATTCTGTTCTGACTACCGGGGCTTTCTATGTGTGACATGACCATGTCCATCTCAGCTGCTCTGGCTGCAGATAAATCATGGGATCGTACCATGATTAAGATCTCGTCCTAACTGATATTGGGTTGCCTCTATATTAGGCCTCTCAGTGTCTTGTTCTTGCATCCCTGTATAATTTGCGCTCGTACCTGCTTTTGTTGATCATCTTCGGTGCATGTGCTTGCCAGTTCACGAGCTGAGCGTAAAACTGGGAGATGGATTCACCCTTTCTCTGCCTCGCCTGTCGTAGTTTGACGAGTTCGAAGTCCGGGTTCAACTGCGGATTGAAATGCTCATTCAGGGTCTTCATCGCCACGTCATAGTTGTTGTAGGCGCCTGTGTTCGGCAGATGTCTGAAAAGTTTGTATATTTCATCCCCCATGAAATGTAGAAGTAGGGACCTTTTGACCGCTCCGTCCTTTTCACTGGTGGCCAAGAAGTAGTTCTCCAGGTGCCCGACCCATATCTTCCATCTGAGTGATGCTGTGGCGGGATCTGCTAGCTCGCTGAATGGCAGGAGCTCGCCTGCCATAGTGTGTTGTGGCGGTTGGTGAGTGGCTGGTGTTGGGTCATCTGCCATGATGGCTGTGTAACTTGTGTCTTGTGTTAATTCAGGCCTACCACTCCCAGCAGGTTACGGCGAGTTGTCCCCTTGTGCTATGCAGCGCCAATGCTCACGCTGGTTGTCTGGCGCAGATTGTGGGTGACTCCTGTGGGGTGCGACCAGTGATGATGTGCCCCCTTTACTGCCACTTGGTGTTTCTCAGCTGTGGAATAACTTACACCCCAGTGTTGGAGGTGTTGCATCAATTCAAACTAGGGCTTGGTATGTCCCTTCACTATTTCGTTTTCCTTTTCAACTTTGCTTGTTTTGGGGGATTTTTTGCTTACATTTTCATTGTGTGCAGTGTCAGGTTCACCACCTTGGGGGGTGTTCAACTTCGATGTCTGACAAGTCACAACCTTCAGCAGCTCAACGAGATCAGGACAGCAGGCCCCTGCCACACGTGTTCTGGTCTTGTCACAGGCTGATAAGGCTATTGCGTGTCTTGAGTGTTCATCCAACCACGCTGTCTCAGGTGTGATCACTGTGCTGTTGGGCCTCCCCAGCGTTCAGCCCTGTAGGCAGGTAAGCATGGGATCGAGACCACCCTTGTCGCCAGTGTTATATTAGACACGAGCGCCTGCACGCATTCGCTGCACGCCCTCCAATAAAGCACACACACAGTAGCTTGGCTGTATCACAGTTGGAAAATCCCTCTCTCCCGCTCCCGCCTTTATTATATACACATTACTTGACTAGAACCTGTCCCGTTCTTCCGGGCCAGATCCCCAGGTGGCCTGGCAACAAACCACTAGACCGTTTAATAGCATTACAGATATAACAAAGAATTGCTATCACTGAGGTAATGCCACGTAGTAACACTATGATGGCATCATGGTATTTCCATTGGTTTGGCATGAGTAGCTAAATGAACCCAAAAGTGCACTAAAATCATGTAGTGAGCAAACATAAATATTGAGTTATCCGAAGGTTATAGTTCAAGTGCTGAACACGCAAGGCACTGTTGCTTAGGGCAAGATATTTGCAGCATGAACATGGTCGAAGTAGGTGAAAAGCCCGGGGACTTTTACAGTCTTTAAAAGTTTATGATGAAGAGTGTGGCAAATACGTCATTATTGTCACAAGCAAACCCACAACATAAAAGATGCATGACTTGGCAGTGTAATTTTCTAGCTCCAGGCGCAAAGTAAAATCAAAGTCGCCCAGGAAGGGTGAGTGTCAAGGAGAATGTAATCTCCATTCAGGAATGTTATATACACAAGTAGTGCAGCAGAGTTCACCTCTCACCAACTTCCCTAGAAGCTGCAAACCAGATAACACATATTTACACGTGCTGATTGCTTTATAGCTCCACATGCGGGGACACCTCATTAGTGAGCAGAACAGAAATGGAAATAGACCTCAACCTCGCAGTCGGTGAAGACTGGAGAAGCATTAAAGGGGCGGCTAGTTAGCAAGATTATTCATTAAATAAACGCTGACAAAGCCAACAGGTCTGGATTTAATATGCCAGCGCATGGAAAAGAATAATTCTCAAAAGTTATTTACATTTGTTGTTTGTTCTAATCTAGTTTATAACATTAAAGCCTCCTTCCTTGGCTTTGCCAATGTTTGTGGGGGAAAAAATAAGCAAAAAGTATATCTTTCTTATTAGAATCCAGATAAGTGATAAATAACAAAGTGCCGAGAAGCATGATGATTGATTGAGTGTACTTTTCACAAGTAAAATAGTCCCCAATGCATTCCAATGGAAGCAGTTCCTGGAAGGAAGTAACCATTAGCATGAAGTGAGTAAGATATACCTCTCTGGGTGGAGCCAAAGGTCCCTCTATGTACAGTTTAAAGAACTAACTATAAGTCAATAACAAGACTGACCTCCACGTCTTAGATGGTTTAATGAAAACAGCATCCAAATAAGTAGCTGGCAGGAGATGATGCGACCTCCCAGCATTGCATCAACTTTTCTGATTCTCATGTGAGCATAGTATTCAGTTGCAAAATACTATTTATTGCTTACAGGGAACTGCACACAAAAATGGTGCAGCATATCTTTCTAAGAAGTTGATGTCTCCAAAGATCGACCAGCAAGTGAAGTTGTAACAATGGTTAGGCCATTTTGATACAGGAAAATCAGGTCTGACTGCAGATCCTATTGAGCCACTTCTGCTCATTGTTCGAGCCCTCTTGTACAAAATAACAACTATTAGAACATTGGAATGTTGGGGGCTCCATTGGGGACAATGGAGTGCTCTGGGCTTTTACTGGCTGGTAAAGGCCGTGAGCGTCAACATTCCAATGTTCTTTGTTCACAGCAACAGTTGTGAACAAAGGCCTCATGGAATTTAATCCCCACGGCTCCTGAGGACTTTGTGTTTTTTTATTAGAACTTTCTGCCATCTAGTGGCAGAATGTTCTAATAGCCTTCTAGCCCTTGGTAGCTGGGCTGTACTGGCAATTAAAGTCCCGCTCCCTTGTTAAAGGCCCGAGCCGAAATGCTGGAGTGGGCCTTTAATGGTTGGTATAGCACACTATGGTGGGCTCTATGGCTATAGTATTTGGAAGAATGTTATACAGCATACAACCTCAGATAAAAACACCTCTCAAAGTCTGTTTAACTTGAAACAAATTGCTTTGGATGAACAAAACACTACAATCTATCTGAAATACCAAAGCAGAATAAATATGCAGTTAACTGGATACTAAGGCATCCAACAGAACTTAATACCAGCAGCTGCTTTTTAAACATCTGCCTGGTAAATGATACCCATGCCAACTGAGGAACTACATAAGTAAATGTACAGTCCTACGGATTCACCAATCCAATAAAACTTCTTAAAACGTACACACTCACCATACAGACAGCTCACTTACACAACACCCTATCAGACTCAGGTCTGCAATAAAACAAAAACAAAGCACAACAATGGATGACCAAAAAGGGCTAGAATGCCATACTAATGGCAGACTACATGCTATACAAGTGTTAAGTAAAATAACCAAGAGTCAACACAATGTAACAAGTATGAGTTCACAAACATTGCTACACCACGCATGTCACTTTATGAAACTAACATGAAGACAAATTACTACATGAATGTTCTTAACTACTTTCCTAATTCCAATATACCATACTCTTAAGCTCTCCAAACCTCGCCTTCTTTACATCCCAGTCTCCATAATGATAATCAACCAGCCTTCATAACATCTACGACTCTTCTTTTCACTTATTGGTTAAAGGTATTGATTCTCTTTTCCACTCGTCTGTCCGCACTGAAAGGCAAGTATTGCAAACCAAAAATTACATTAACTACCAGGACATTTGTAGTCCTTCAGGAATTTATATTGCACTACCAGTAGGTTGTCCCACAAAGTAAGGATGTATAGTGGACACCCTGAAATGTAAAAAGTGAACAGCAGGGATGGAGTGCAGTTGTATTTTGTAAAACTACAATAATGGTTTTATTTTTTAAATAAATTGGTGTACTGATACTACAGAACTTGCCACAGGCAAATATTTAAATGTCTTGAGGCAGAGTTGTGAAAGGATTTGTACAATGTAACTTGATTAGAATTGTTTTTGGCTAAATCGGAATGCCTGCACACACAGAGACATGATTTTTGTTGTTGATTAAATAATTGGTGAATCCACCCCGGTAGAGGCCCTTCACTTTCTATAATAGTGAGTCTTGAACAGGACTACTGGCCCATTTTAAGAGACTTCAAGCCACTGGTGTATAC
The DNA here is from genome assembly GCF_031143425.1 of Pleurodeles waltl. Lineage (NCBI taxonomy): Eukaryota > Metazoa > Chordata > Amphibia > Caudata > Salamandridae > Pleurodeles > Pleurodeles waltl. The sequence continues at coordinate 136,191,026 of NC_090448.1, forward strand.
TGATATATAGGGCAATACTGTTCCCTGTACAGAAACAACTCTCAAAAGCACTGATGGCACATCCTAACTGCAGAACTCAGAAAGAAGGATGAGTCTATCAGATCACAAACACAATTGCCAGCATAAAGTATATTGTGGTTGCAAAATAACATCCAGAGTTCAAGAACTTGTGTTTTCTATAAACTGTCACCATGTTGTATTAGTGCCTTCTCCTTGCATGTCCAAACATAAATGAGTCACTAGGTATACTTCAAAGAGTTGAGCACTAGTTCCTGCGCTTGGAGTTCTCATTTGTTGATCCATAAACATTTCTCCCGGTGGCCATGATGACAATACCCAGCCTTTTAATCTGGACATCTCCTAGCGTGAACCAACACAAGTCTATGCCGGTGAGTGATCAGCTGTCCTTCAGGTTTCGCAATGGATCACAAATAAAAACATGTGCAGGAGAGATTACAAGGTACAAACGGCATCATTATCACATCCCACAAACACAAATGAACACACAAAGAGCCCAATTTCCACAAACAGCAATCCCCTTGATAAATAAAACTTGTCACAAGAAAACACAGCATTCACACACAGAAACAAGCATTTGCAATGCAACGGGTCTCGCATTTCTCCGAGTTAGAGCTATTAGCAGTTGTAAACTCCCAACTGGACTTTTCTTGCTGCATGAAATGGAAAAAAAGAGCTTGATCGCGCTGCTACAGTTCACTCGTAGTGAAACCTATTGGCAAAAGTGCAATTATCTACGTAACCGGCAAAATTGCAATTAACTATGTAACAGGGTGGATGTCATGCAAAGCGAGATAGCGCTACGAAAAAAGATAAAAAGTGGTCCACAAACCGGACAGAAAACAGCTAGCCTTGCATGTTTTCAGTACTTGGTCGCTGCGCTCAAGGAGGGCTAACCACCGGAAAAGGCATGACGTATGCTTGCCTTCCACTAATGAAAGCAAGCAGATTTTAAAAGGCAAGCCCACAAACCAATGAAAGACACTGACGTGACATGGACGGGGCTCCAAGCCCTTTTCTAACTACTAAAGCATCTTGCAAGCGAAACGCATGCGCAAGCGCATGCGATGCAGGCTCGACCCTAAAAAGTGACGCTTCAAACATCGAATATCTAACATGCAGCCCTTGCAGACATACACATTCAGAAAACAGACCACAGAAACATGGTCACTGAACAAGCCCATCACATTGAATGTATTGAACCTGTGAATTACTTTCATAAATAACACGTGACCCACAAATCAAATACAGTTACGTACAGAGTTTGACATATGTACACAATACGAATTTTAATGTTCATGCACATAATATATGAAACATGGTTATGAATAGCTATCTTAGCCCCCCACAAATCATGTTGCTTTTGAGGTACCGTTTTACACTCACAGTGATGCAGAGAAACATTCGAGCGCTCACCAGGTAACTCACAAAGTAATTTATGTGTGTGTATACCTTATTTGTTGTTAATAGTGAAATTTAAAAAAAAGTGTGGTCCGTTTGCACTAGAAAGATTTTTTTCGTTAAAATAAGCAAATTATGCAAGGGATGACATTAAGTGGAAAGTGCGGCAAGTCGATACTTACTGACTGCTCAAATCACATTTTCCAGGGACCACAACACATTAAAGTTGTCGTTGGTGCAAGCACAATTAATAGATTTTGAAACTACCAGTGAGAACCACAGTTCACTGGCTCCCAGTAAAGCACATATCTGACTTCCGCTAAGAGGACAACCAAACTACTGTGCAATTATAAGAGCGATAAAAACCTTACAGGCAATAGCTTTACCAAACAATGCTTTGTAGGATCAGCACTCTACCCCATCACACACTGAGCAGTCAGAGTGTGCGACATGGCTTTTCCTACTCCAAGTAGACAAGATAGACGTCATTAGTAGTCTACATAAAACTAGAGTAACCATGACAAGACGCGAACACACACCCCAGCTTCCAGGAAGGGACTACCATCTCTGTGATCTAGGTCCTCCCTCCTCAGCTTCATTCTAGGCCAGAGTGGAGCAGAGTTCCTTTGAAAGGAATGGGCCAAATGTTCTCTGGAGGGACATAACAATGTTAAAGTGATCAGGAAACTAAAATTAATAAAGGAAAGAAGTAAACATGTCGCCTCTAAACTATAAACAAGCCGCCTGTGTATGTAGGCAGGCTGCATAGAACCCCCAGTGCAGAGGAGATGTGGCATAAGGGCCACAGATGTCGACTTTAGAGCTGGGAAAGCAGGTTCGAATCCCAGTACTGGCTCAAAATCCTTTGATTCTGGGAAAATCGCTTAACATCTCCATGCTTTAAAAAAAGCTGATCTAATCTAGTGCTTGGTCCTTTAAAACCCATGGGCCAAGGTCACTCCATAAATTAAAATTCATAGGACAAATCTACAGATGTGCATGCACAGAGTGTATCCCCCACCTCCTATTTGTTGACAAAACCTACAGTTAACGCACGTAAACCATTCAGAGATGTCTTCCTGACAATGTTTCATGTTTATATATATATATATATATATATTAATCCGTGGTGGTAAGCTAAATATGTACATTAAATAATATGACCCGAGACAAGTCCCAAACCCAAAAGCACATTTGCCAAACGCATAAAAGTCAACTGTTAAGCTTTCACGGTACATTCTGAAAGTGGTATGTAGGTAGAATACCCAGTGCGAGTCTAGATTGTAGGCATTTTTCTAGTTTTCTCAGAACTCCCAGAACTCTACTGCTTCTGCAGTTGCTGGGAGTCTGATGACTTGCATTCGAGGGTCTGCAGCTTGACAAGTTGGATTTTAAGAATGGAATGTCCACAATGTGTAGGTCAGGGCACAGGAACTTCCCTCAAGACTAGTAAATGGCCCTTTATCTTAATAGACTGCGTGGAGGGTGAGGGGGTGTTTACATGCGTCTATCGAAGTTTGCAACCAAACTTTACAAACATAAGTTGCTTAGAAAATTTTCTATTCTGTCTTCCTATGATCCAAAGCAACAGAACTGATTTAATGAATTTACTCCACCCAGTACTTCGAGAGACTTGGCTACATTGTTATTTTAGCATATCGGAGACCATTGTATAAGGAGTTGTGATCCTTATGTACCGTGTGACTATAGATGTGCTTACCAACCTTGGCATTGCAAATACACAAAACAAGGTCCTGTGCACACACAACACAATCATAGCACAACACTCAAATAGAATAAGACTCACAGCATATACACAAGCATGTACCAGTAAAGAAATGTGTACAAATGTACCTTTAGTGACTCATACACAATCACAGCTATTCAATGTACATCATCTATGCATGCATAACATGTGCTTTTGCTTACAAATGCAGTACCAGTGCTTCATTTGAGCTGGTGGTTCCCGGGGCTTAGCACTGGTGCCGGTTAACACAAGCATCTGTCACATGGTAGCACTGTTTATCACATTTAGAGATGAGTATATCAACTGTTGTTTACTAATTCAATATACAGTAAAAATGAATAATAACTTTAAACCAAGCCGTTCTTATAACATGGCAGGGGAGCTGGAATAGCCTAATCGTCACACGTATAGGAGTGTGATGGTTAGTAGCTGGCAGGGGCAAAGGCTGGTGCAAGCTGTAGTGGCCTCCCGAGGAGAACGCTGGCACATATGTTTTTTGCAAATTAAGCACTATACAGTACATTCATGATCGGTGAAAGGATGAATATGCCACAGAGATATTTATCATTCACTCAGCTTTTGTGGGGAAGCTACTCAAGTAAACATTGGCAAAAATTAGATTTTGCCTTTACAAAGCAAATGCCTAGACCTATTGGCTTTGCCAGTGGTTCTTACCATTGGCATCCGTAGCTTTCTGCTGTGTCACAATGCATTCCTTCCTTTCAAGGAAATCTGCTGTGTGAGCACATGTCTGAGATTCTAGTGTGACATATGTTTGCATATATGTTGCACCAGTGGCCATTTTGTTTACTTTACTGTTCCAACATGGACGAAGGCCCTGCTTCTTGAGATGGAAGTTATTGGTAAAGAGAGCAGGGTTCATACAAAAAAATTATTCAAAAAAATAAATTTAAAAAAGAAATAAAAAAAGTACAGCCAGCTTGTGTGAATGACATGTTCACCTCGGTGAGTGAAATGCCGCTGACTGATACCAACTCTGATGAAAAGCCTTGTTGGCAAATGGCATAAGCCAGCTGAATCACAGGAGGCAATGGCTAAAAGGAGTTGCCCAAAAGTGCTGTCTGTGTCTTTATTAGTATGTTGTGTTTTTTGTGGTGTGTGATGACATGAGTTTTTGCCAAACAGCTAAGCTGTCCGTAGGCGAGACCCAAATAGAATTAGCAATACAGCTCTGCGGTCATATCGAGCACACTTCCTCCACTTTGACCAAGTAATTGGGATTTGACTTACACAGCCTCATTGGATTCTGCAACAGGTATGGTTTTGAGACTGCAACCATACAGGTCACTGACAATGCCCTTCTGAGACTCAAAAGGGGGACCTATGCCTCCTCAATCTCGTGGAGCTATCCATGTTCTTCGGCATAGTTAGTGGTCCACTGAACAAACAAGGATGTTGACCTAACTGCACATTTTTTCATTCCCTTGTCTCAGACAAACAATAGTGGGCCAATCCTTAAAGTTCTTTGCCCACTTAAGAAGACATTTTGGTGTGACCATAACTTTGCACGTATACTTTTATCCTTTGCAAAAATTATATTTTCTAATACAGAACTTCCACCAATTTAGTGGAATGCCTGTTTTCAGAAATCTTGTGTTCAGTGTGGATTTCTGGTTATTTTTAGGTCTTGCCGCATTCAGCATAAGCACTGTCTGTTGCAAAACATTTTGTTACTTTACAGTGCGCTTAGAGTCTGCTCATTACTTACTTGTGTGTGGCTTCATTGATGCTTTTATTTACTTACTTTTAATTCTTTACCACATGTGGGCTTCACTTCCTCCTGTTGAATTATCCATCCCTTCCCCCGAAGGATGGATCCATTACGTATGTCCTTCCACTGTTTGTTTTCAGGTGCTATGTTTTTCTTTTTGTTTAAGCACTCCACAAGAGTGTGTATTTTCTTACTGATTTCCCTTGTGTACATCTTGCTCGCTGCCCGTGTGCCTCCACCTACCTGTTGTGTGCTTCCTCCCCTCACCTCCTCATTTCACTCTCTCTGGTTCCTTTGCTCCCTCTACTTTCCCATGTCTCTCTGTTTGCTCCACGATTGTGTTCCTTTCCCATGCCCTTCCTGTTGCTAACTGTTAGACTTTTCATCCTTGGCGTGGTCTTCCTTAACTTTTTGCCTCTGTTTCCCAGGTTGTTGATGTATGCTGGACTCTGTTTTTGCTGTTTTTGTTACTCTGGGCACTTTACCACTGCTAACCAGTGCTAAAGTGCAAGTGCTCCTATACCAAATGTGTATGTAATTGGTTCATCCATGATTGGCATATTTGATTTACTAGTACATCCCTAGTACAGCGTACAGGACCTATAAATCAAATGCTTCTAGTGGGCCTGCAGCACTGGTTGTGCCACCCACATTAGTAGCTTTGTAAACATTGCTCAGACCTGCCACTGCAGAGTCTGTGTGTGCAGTTTTAAACTGTAAATTCGACTTGGCAATTGTACCCACTTGCCAGGCCTAAACCTTACCTTTTCTTACATGTAAGGCACCCCTAAGGTAGGCCCTAAGTAGCCCCCAGGGCAGGGTGCAGTGTATGGTTAAGGTAGGACATATAGTAATGTGTTTTATATGTCCTGACAGTGAAATACTGCTAAATTCGTTTTTTTACTGTTGCAAGGCATGTCCCTCTCAAAGGATAACATGGGGGCTACCTTTTAAAATGATTAAAGTGTAGATTCCCTTTGGGAGCGGCTAGACATGTGGAGTTTGGGGTCTCTGAGCTTACAATTTAAAAATACATCTTTTAGTAAAGTTGATTTTAAGATTGTGTGTTTGAAAATGCCACTTTTAGAAAGTGAGCATTTTCTTTCTTAAACCACTTCTGTGACTCTGCCTGTTTGTGGATTCCCTGTCTGGGTCAGTTTGACAGTTGGGCTGCCCTCTCACTAGACAGTGACACAAAGGGAGCTGGGGTGTAGTCTGCATTTCCTGATGAGCCACCTGTGCTAGGAGGGAGGGGAGGAGTGGTCACTCACACCTGAAAGGGCTGTGCCTGCCCTCACACAATGCAGTCTCCAACCACCCGGTGTGTGTCTGGGGCCTGGCCTGGGCAACGCAGGATTTCACAAACAAGGGATACTTTTCTTTGAAGTAAGCCTACTTCAAAGGGCAAAATGGGTATAAGAAGGGCACCCAAAACCACAGACTTTAGAACACTTCTGGAAACCAAGAGGAGCCTCTGCCTGGAGAAGAGCTGAAGAGCTGAGGAAGAAGAGCTGCCCTGTCTGTGACTGTGCTTTGTGGAGCTATCCTGCAGTTGCTGCTTCTGCTTGTGCTAGAGGACGAAGACTGGACTTTGTGTGCCTTCCTTCTTGTGAAGAACTCTCTAAGGGCTTGATTTAGAGCTTGCCTCCTGTTGTTTGAAGTCTCCGGGACAGCAAAGATTTCTCTCTGCCAGCACCTGGAGTCTCTGCTAAGACTCCTACTCTGCCAAGTTGTGCCCATCCAGTTTCTGGGACCCTGAAAGGAGAAGCTGACAGACCAAGAGTGAGAAATCCACGTACCGACTGCCGGGCGGGGAAAAGATCGACGCAACTCTGGTCCACGGCTGAAAAATCGATGCACCGCCGGCTTCGTGGCTGAAAATCGATGCTCTCCTGCAGCGCGACTGAAAGATCGACGCACGCAGCTGGAGAAACGATGCGCAGCATCACTGACGGAGGCTGGTGAGATCGTGTGGTTTTCAGATCATCGTGCAGCTGGATTTCCGACGTAAACATCGCTGGGCATGTAAAAACGACTCAAGGCCTGCCTGGACCCGAGAGAGCGGTTCGAATCGACGCATCGCTCTCCGGCAGGGAGAAGAAAATGGTGCACGCCGACTTGACTGAAGGAGAAATTACGCACGTTCTCACTTGTGAGTGATATTGACGCATTTCAAGCCCTTTTTGATGTACACTCGCCCATGCAGGGTTATTTTTGACGCACCCAGGTACATTTCCACACTAACAGTGTTAGCATTGTGTTTAAAATTACATGAAGACTCTTATTGGTTTTTAATTGATATCGTGGCTTGTGTATTGTGGATTTTTGTCGTTTTGGTCTTGTTTGTTTAGATAAATATTTTCTAATTTTCTAAACCTGTGTTGTGTCATTTTGTAGTGTTTTCATTAAGTTACTGTGTGTGGTGGTACAAATACTTTACACCTAGCACTCTGAAGTTAAGCCTACTGCTCGTGCCAATCTACCAAAGGGGTGAGCGGGGGTTAGCTGAGGGTGATTCTCTTTTACCCTGACTAGAGTGAGGGTCCTTACTTGGACAGGGGGTAGCCTGACTGCCAACCAAAGACCCCATTTCTAACACTTATCCCAACCGCCTCCCCTCCTGTTACGTCCCCCTCTGTCTTGCCCCCCGTGCTGCCTCCTCTTTTGTTGCTCCCCTCTTCACCCACATTGCTTCCTACTGCCCCGTGTTGCTTCACCGTCACCCACAATCCAACTCAGATCCACCAGCAGTAAAAAAAAATAAAAAAAAGAAGCACAGCATGGCAGCTGTGTACCATGCCTAGAACTATTGGTAAAGTCAATAGGTCCCAAAGGCAAGACCTATTGGCTTTCCAAATGCTTGATGGATTTAGTGTAAGCCAAAACCTTTGGATTTTGCTAAAATGAAATGTAAAGTATACTTACATGTAGGGGCTTTCAGACAGCCACCTTCATCCATTTGCTTGTCATTGTGTCATTCTCATTTTCCTTCCACGCACTACAGCATATAGCATGAGGCAGTCAGTCAGCCTGCTTCAGCCATTACTAACTTTACTGTGAGTAATGACATACTGTCTTTTCACAGGGGACACATACACACACAAGCAGTTCCCTCAAGTGCCAAGGACTGCTATGGCAATGCTCGCTTTTTGTGACCAAACATGTTTTTGCTTGTAGCCATATTTTAGTTTAATGAGGGCCAAGCAGTTTTTTCAGCAATAAAGTTTTGCAAAAACTTTAACAAAACAAACCAAGCACTGACAAAGCCAAAAGACTGGTAGCCAGCCCATGACCTATTAGCGTTGCCAATTCTAGTTTTTAGTAAATCCACATGTAAATGTTGATGAAGAGAAACAAACTCATAAGTTTGGCTATTCACTAAACATTGCATGACCCTGGAAACTCTTACAAATGTACTCATGTCCAGAGTATAAAGAATTGTGTTTCAAGATTGTAATGTGAAGGGAGCGCTCCAAAATTGTTCACTGAGTGGAAGGGCTTCCTTCAAGAATTAATAGAGAATTAAAAAATATTGTAGCAACAATTGTGCATAACATTTCTGCGTGCAGAATTGTACACTCAATCTTTGCCTCATGCTCCTGAGGGCCAGCTAGGCAATCAAGAAAATTAAATACACCAATGCACTGATGTCACTCAGTGATGTCCCCTACTGGACACCTTCACATAAATCCAATTTCAGATGCTAGCTGTCTCCTGAGCAGCCCCAACTATAGGCCCTTGTTTAAGACATGTCCTCCAGTATGATGCTCACAGATCTTTCACCATCTCCTTGTGCCAAGTCCCTTAGCTTCTCCATTGACTCACTCAAGACTCAACAAGCCAACACCAAAACCCTAGCAGCCTGGCATCAGGCCAGTCTTCCCAGAAAGTGAAGTTATGTTCGCACCTCCTCCCTACTTGCCCACAACAGTCCCCAAATTGGGGATGTTCTGCCAAGACACTACAAAAAGAACCTTCCACACATCCCCACAAGAAGTCTGAAGATCTTCTTATTTCACATGTCCTACTAATTAATTAACTTCTGAGGTGTTTATTTTTTGTAGTTTTGTTGCAAGAGGGCTGAAGGGGAAAAGTCCCTGATGTTTACTGCTCAATAAAACATTATTCATACAGATAAATGGATCCTACATACATGTAACATAAACACTAATAACATGCTTCAACACACTATGTACACCAAATATGTCACCTATATACCGAAATATATGCAGTCGTGAGATGAGGCTGGTCTGTGGAACCAGATGAATGAATGCAAATGACCCCCGTTGGACATCATGAGTTTTATCGCGCAAATCACTAATGTCCAAGTTCTCAATCCCTTTTACACCAAAATCAGTTGAATTTAGAAAGAGGCTGAACTCCAGGGTTGCTGGAACTACAGGTTGGTATGGTAGCACCCCTGTCTTACAGCACTTTGAGTCTGTTGTTGCCTTACCGTTTACTGTATATAAGTTAATAATAAACAAATTACTGCGTTGTATTTATAAAGGTCGTTTATTGGACAGTCTATATATAAGGAACATGCAAAGGTTGGGCGACTAGATGAGCATGGGTGCACCGATCTCCCACTGCATGTTACACAAGAAAACATGCTCTTTGTGCACAGAAAACAATGCATACATACAACATGGTCCGGCTACTGGCATGTTGCATGTACACGTGTGAAAGCCATGTACCATATATAGTATGGGAACTAATTGTGAGCTCTGCAGTCTTCCATGCAATCCCTGCCTCACCTGGTGGTACTTCCAGCCCTCGTTCATATTCGTGGATCTGAACTGACAACTCTACATCACAACAGTTATCCAGACACTCAAGGACAGTGATGTACTCTACAGAAATTGTCCTCTACCAATCGGAGCCTGAATTCTAAGTGGGAACAACCCCTGGGCAAACTGGGTGCCTGAACAAAGGAGGAAGCCAAAAGTCAAGAAGGAGGGAAACACTGAACAGCATAAAAGGCAGCCTGCCACTTCAAATCCAAAAAGAAAAAAAAAACAGCAAAAAAGAAAGATCTTGTGGACGAGACATTTGGAAAATGTTTCCATTTTTTGTGGCATGTTCGAGCCAAGTCTAGTATAGCTGGTTGAAAAACTCGAGTGCTAGGATACTGTGGATCACAGAACTCGGGGATGCCCTGTGGTGTCTTTCCCTCTACAAACTGATGACACATGCCTTGGAGGTGTGTTAGATATCAGTAACTTGGCAACGGGAGAAAGACGGGCACTATTCGAGTCTGGATAGGTGGTGGGAGCAGGTGGGCGGCCAGAAACGACCGGGAGAGGAAGCTGGCCCTGATATGGGCAGGAGGAGACCAGCAGGCCCAGAAGAACCTGTTCCAAAAGTGGAAGGCTGGGGGTTGGTGGCTGAACTGGCTCTCCCTAACTGGGGAGAAGTTGTGGACGAACAGGCACTACCTGAGGAAGCCTGGGTAAAAACTATTAGGGCCATATTTATACTTTTTGACGCAAAACTGCGCTAACGCAGTTTTGCGCCAAAACAATTAGCGCCGGCTAACGCCATTCTGAAGCGCCATGCGGGCGCCATATTTATTCAATGACGTTAGCCGGCGTTAGCCGCCGGCGCTGTCTGGTGTGCGTTGAAAAAAACGACGTACACCAGGCACCACCGGCGTAGGGGGAAAATGGCGTATGGGCGTCCACAAATGGTGCAAGTCAGGCTGAGGCAAAAAAATCGCCACAACCCGATTTGCGCCATTTTTGTACGACGCCCATCCCCCATTGAAATGACTCCTGTCTTAGCAAAGACAGGAGTCATGCCCCCTTGCCGAATGGCCATGCCCAGGGGACTTCTGTCCCCTGGGCATGGTCATTGGGCATAGTGGCATGTAGGGGGGCACAAATCAGGCCCCCCTATGCCACAAAAAAAAATTACAAAAAAATACTTACCTGGACTTACCTTAATGTCCCTGGGGTGGGTCCCTCTATCCTTGGGTGTCCTCCTGGGGTGGGCAAGGGTGGCAGGGGGTGTCCCTGGGGGCAGGGGAGGGCACCTCTGGGCTCATTCTGAGCCCACAGGTCCCTTAACGCCTGCCCTGACCCAGGCGCTAAAATCCGGCGCTAATGCGGGTTTTTTAGACCCGCCCACTCCCGGGCGTCATTTTTGCCCGGGAGTATAATTACGATGCATATGCATCGGAGTCATTTTTTAAGACGGGAACGCCTACCTTGCATATCATTAACGCAAGGAAGGTGTTCACGCAAAAAAATGACGCTAACTCCATGAACTTTGGCACTAGACGCGTCTAACGCCAAAGTATAAATATGGAGTTAGTTTTGCGTCGAATTTGCGTCGAAAAAAACGACGCAAATTCGGCGCAAACGGAGTATAAATATGCCCCTTAGTTCCTTAAGGTGGTCCTGGTTGAGCCTGGCATGGGCTTTGATGGAGGAAAGATTGTTTGGACAGAGGAAGTTACTGCCTGAGTATGAGTGAATGGGCAGAAGTCGCCCGAGGATATGCTTGGCTTGGGAGTCTGCACTTCTCAGGCTGTGCTGGAAACAGACAGCAGACTCGGCGTGACCTTGACAGAGGCAGCGATTAATGTCTGATCCAGGGTGTGGACGGGTGCAGTTGGCACCACCACCAGCGCTTGGCTGGGAGGGTGGCACTGCCCCAGCACGTCTGGGAAGATGTAGCTGACTCTGCTTGGCAATGACTGAGGAATGGCAAGGTAACGCTGCCTTGCCTGGGGCTAAGGTGCAGCTGACACCGACAGCGCGTTTGATGACATGTCACCTTGCACAGCTGAGACTGGCTGGGACAGGGGCATTGGAACAGCCAAAGCAGCGCAGGCTGAAAGTTGACACTTCCTGGGACGGGGAAATTTCCTCTGCCAGAGTCTGGCTAGGTAGGGGCAGCTGTCTGCAAACCTACATTTGACAACAACATTTACCTCTGTCTATTCTGAGACAATCTCGAGTGAAACTGGCACTGCACTCTGCGAGGGCAGTGGAAGTGTGGCAGATGGTACTGAGTTGGGCTAGTGTGGTAACCGGCACTGCTGGCTCACAGCTGAGACGTCTGCAGACCCGCTTGCCAACGCCTGGAAGGCTGCTAGTGCAGACATGTCGTGGGTGGGACAAGGGCAGATGGCACTGCCCGACGGCTTTGACAAAGCTTTGCTGGGACTTCAGTCCGAGATGGAGGCTGCCTGTTTTCCTGACCCTCCCTTCTTGCGGTCTCCTCCTCTGTGGCCAGAGACCCTCCCTACCCTGTGATTTTCACTGACCTGGCATGGCGGGTGGCACGCGCTGTCTGGGGTCCCGAAAACGCGGTGAGGACTTTTGTCTGCAGAGTGCTTTCACCATCAGAGACTTCCTAGTGTAAGAGCCCAGATCAGATCCCTCCCATGGCGGCGAGTAGGCCGTGACATAGGAGGCGGAGCCCCGTCAGCCCGCCGTCCCGCCCGCCCAGCTTCGGGTTTCATGCTGAGCTGTCAATGCCAAGCCTTGAAGCATGCAGACCTCCCTCTTCATCCGTCAGCACTGTGCTGCGCCTGCCTCAGAACACAAGTGGCGCTGGCGGATACGCCGGCGGACCCTCCGTACTCACAGCGCGCATTCTCGAAGGAAGAGTTATCCTGCCTCGGAAATACACTCAGGCCAGCATAAATTATCATGTGGCGTTTCCACCAGCTCGTGCCAGGCTAATACACCGGTTAGGGTAACACGTGAAGTGCTCCTGAGTCCTGACTTATGCAGTTATGAAATGTAATAATTAGAGGCTAGCGAATCAACACATTAATAAGGAAAGTCGAGCCAGAATGGAGCCCGAGGGCTGGACTATCATCAACTCTAAGGACCCTTGCACGAGCCGAGCCATGAAAATATTTGGCTCCAAAACTCAAACAAGCATTGGTAAAGCCAATAGGTTTTGCACCTGTGAGATCTGTTGGCTTGGTCAATGTTTTTAAGCCATTTTATGCAGTATCACAGTGGCTGTGTAGCATTTCTAAAAGTAAATAGAAAGTGCTTTGACGCGGTCATCACTGGCCGCTTTATAGTGAGGTTTTTTTCACTTTCAAGTATGCTTCACAACAGCCACACAGCTGTACAGCATGGCAAAGAAAACACCGAAAAGCCAACTAGTTGGACTAGTTGGCTTTTCAGTGTGTTTAAGCTATGTTGTACAGCTGCGGGGCTGCTGTGCAGCATGGTTAAAAGTAAAAAAAAGTGTTGTGTCGCAGCTAGCGTTGACTGCTTCATCGCACTTAAAAAAAAAAAAACCTGTCATGCTCCACACCATGTGGGCTGCTAAAGAAAATGGCTAAAACATAATTGACACATCCAATAGATTTCACATAGGTGAGAACTATTGACTTTGTCACTGCTTGAAAACTAGTAGATAGAGAGCTAGAAACTGCATTTTCAGAGCCAGCAAATATTCTGTGATCAGCTGTACTACGCTTTACCCATTTCAGGGTGAAGGTGGTCAGTGCCTGCAGGATGACAGCACTGGAACTGGTACTCCATGCGCGTGCGTCCCTGCTTTCACACTTAAGCCCTCTGCATGAGCAAGGGAGAGGTGCACACTGTATCCTCTCACCCAGAGCTCACAGTCATTGACATAGGCGACATTCCACGTCTTTGCAATGAAAGGGTCACTTACATAATGCCAGCCCTCTTTAAAATAAAACTGCTCCCACATTGCTCCTTTCATATCTCAAAAGACAACTGTTCCCCATTCTAGCAGTGTATTAGATAGTTTGATGGACTTGAGCACCTGCAGTAGAAGTTTGTTTCCCATCTCGACGGGTTGACGGGGCCTCTCATCCTTCTGAAGTGTTGGCCTCATTACAACACTGTGTCAATAATAGCGCACCAATGCAGCAAGCGCCTCAAAATAGGTCAATATTGTTGAAAAGGCCTGTACCTCCCCTGGATGTAGACCCATGCACCATATGACAAAAAACCCATAAAAAAGTAATATCCCGCGGGAGACATGATAACATCGTGCCACTGTGAGAGACGTGGTAGATGCATTATTCAGCGTTGCATTTTTCAAGCCTCCTCCCGCAGCCAGACGCTCTGTTCATGCAATGAATAGGAACCAGGGCTGCCAGATAAGCACCCCAGAACCCTGTCCTGACTTTGAGATCTTATTGTCGCTGCTGCATAAATGAATATGTGAATGCAATCTGGGCTGCTGATCAGGGCTTGCTGTCCATCCCGGGATCTAAGGGGGGGATGGGAGCTGAGGTCCGCTAGATTCTCTTGTGGAGGGGGAAGGGGCATCACCAATCGAAGCATGGAGGGGGCTCTTTTTCACAAGCAATACACAATAATACATTCCGTTTTTGAGGGACCCCTAGTTTATAAAACTTGGCACGTCTCACAAAAAGGCACATAGGCAGTAGGTTTTGTAAAAGTGTTCCAGCACGCAGAGGATACTCTGATTCCAGTTTGGCCTCTATGTAAATGTAAACACAGAGTTGAAGCAGGACAAATACAATGTGCACCATGTGCCACACTATAACAGAGCATGCTGTATCAATGACTAATTATTACTCGTGCAAAATCCGGACCGATCAATTAGAATACAAAACCTGAAGGGAGAAGTGGATAGGAGTGGGGAGGAAGGATGTAGTGTTATGGGCAAACATGCCGACGTCCAAACTGGGGAACCAGGTTACAGTCTTGGCATTGCCTCAACATCCTGTGACTCTGGGCAAATCAATTAATCTCCTCTTGCCTAAAAAAACAAAAAAACAAAACATTGCTATGGAGACAACAGCAGTAAAGGGGTTTAGGGGAGCGGGGGGGGGGTAGAAATAGTACCTCCATCATGTCAGGAGCAGTGGACGGGCACAGATTAACCTTATTCAATCTGTACTTGGTCCCGGCTCCACAGAAATGACCAGATTTGACGTTTTGCCTGCAAGGACCAATTAAGGAGCCTGTAAAGAAGAGTGATGTTGAAGCGCACAAATGGTAAACATGGGAGGGCTCCAAACCCTTTATTTTATACAACAGTGTCTCGCAAGTGAGACACATACGCTAGCGCATGCTCCCACAGGTTCAACCCTAAAAAGTGTATTTTTTTTAAATCAGGAGCATAGCACCTTAGTACATACGATTATATCACTGCATTGAGAGACATTTAATAAAAGTGATAGCTTGAACTTAGTTTGAAGTTAGAATCATTTGTGTCCTTGGGGAAAGTCAGTTGTCATGTACTCTATATGTGGGCTAGATTTAAATGTATACATGCAGTAACATTACAGTCTATTAAATTAAGCACAAGAGAGATAATGGCCTAGGATCACACAAGTTGGTCAAGCAGGGAAGCCTGGATTGACACCAGGTTTTCTGGTTTCACATTGTGCAGTTGAGACTGATGGCTATATCACGCTCTCTTTTCTTACATCAAGGTTAATGCTTTGTCTTTAATTGTTGGCACATAAAACTAGAGGGTTGGTGACAAACATGAGTCACATAAAAGTTTGCCTCATTTTGGGCATTAGAGTCCAAAGGGGCCTCGAGCAGAGCCAGAGGCAAGCATCTGGCTTGACCTGTCAGTGGATCACCCAGATCTAATAATAATATTACTTATAATACTAGCTCTAGAATATTACCAAAAGTCATTTAATTCTGGGTATAACACTTTATCTTTGAGTGCCTAAAACTGAAAAAATATGTAATGTGGTGTAAGCCTTTTTTAATTAATATTAGTAGTAGTGGTAGTAGTAGTAGTAGTATTACTATTTTTTACATGCAGTACACACGACTAAGACTAAGACAACTAGTGTTGGCCTCTCACCTACTGCATACATACATTGTTATAGAGATGCCCATGCTTATTTGTCAGGAGAATTATACCAGTCCATTCATACACGTAGTCCTATTCTTTTGCTCTGCATTTTTGAGAAGAGGTGTATGTGTCATTGTAGATGTCTGTTTATATACAATTCATGAGAGGCGGGGCAGATCCAAAGGCAACACATCTGACTTTTTAAGTGTGTGTGCCGCTGCTTGCAGGTTTGAGCACACATCTGTCACTGGAGTGCTGTATATAAGGGAGTAACAATAAAGGATTTGTAGAGAGATCACAGGGTTGCAAGGGGCAAGCACCATAGTAGGATATTGTTGCAAGGAGACAAAGCACCACCAGTGGCCAGGTGAGAATCGAATTCCTAAATATCTATACTGAAGGCACGAAAATAAATATTTCATTTATTTTCTGAAATTAGAATTAGATTCACTTCTAATGTTCTATGCCAATATTTTGCAGTGTATCAGTTCATGGTTCTCTCGTGCATGAGCAATGGCAGCAGAAGCCTTTCAAGCCATCACACAGAACAGGAACAATGTGCAGGAGCAATGCAAACCTCTCTTACACAAAGCACATACAGCAGCAGCGCAAACTCCCTGTCACGCAGTTGGAAAGACCAGAACCTGGGAAGCACCGCAGCCCAGGGGCTGCATGAACAACAGCAGTGGCTGAAGCTTGACCTGCATAATGTGGCGTTCCCTCACACACGGAAGGTAGAGAGTCTTCAGTGGCTGTGCAGGACTCCCCCACTTAGAACAGAAACAGCAGTGAAAGATTCTCAAACAAAAAAACAGACAATGGCTTTGCTCTGTTCCCTCATTCACAGAACAGGTACAGCATAGGCACCAGCACTTAACACTTCTCAGAGATAATAGATACATCAGCATTAAGAGCTGCTCAAGCTTTCCTCACCCACAGCAAGTAAGGGATGGCAGCGTAAATCAAATCCCTAAGACAAAGCAAGGGTATAGCAAATGCAGCAGGCAGCAGTATACCTTTGTCAAACCACACACAAAGAAAGAAGGTAGAGCATAGACAGCAGAAAGATAATTTTCCTCATGTAGCGACGTACTGCACAGGGATCAGTGTTTAATTTGAGCCAGTGGGTTCCGATGTGGGGCACCAGCACTTATTTTTCAGGGCCGGCATCTATTTCTCTGTCACAAGCATTTACTACAAGCAAAAGACACATATGGGAAAGACAGAGGAAGATAAAAATGAAAAAGCGACCCAAAGCGAGAAAGCAGAAAGCTGCAAGAGTGAGCTGAAGAGGCAGGGACTGTCTATAAGTGGATTAAAGAGGGCCAAGATGGCTTCAGGATTACGCTGCCTCAGTATTCAGTGCTCGCACATTTAATTGCAGCATCCGCATGTTTCAGAGAAGTGCTTTGGGCAGTGCCACTTTTTTATTTACAAATTAAGTACTGACAGGGAGCAGTGGTATGAGGTTCAATAGCACACAGCCAGGTACAACATAGGAAGCAGTAGCCTGATATTTGTGCACACCTACGGTCAGGTTCAGCACAGTTAACAGCAGTGTGACATTGACTCATGCACACACTGAAGTACAGTACTAGGTGCAGCTGTATGCGCTCTGCTTACACAGCACATACAGCATCTCTGTAGGCTTCCATCACAATCAGCAATAGCATGAGAGGTTCTCCTTCATGCACACAGTGCTTGTGTCAGTGACCGTGATAGTGATGGATGTGCTGCTTTACATTGCTGACACAGCAACCCTCAGCTCACCAAGCAAGCAGTCAAAGGAGACACAGAACAGTCAGCAGGACATAGAGACAGGTGAGAAGGTCTGGACTACATTGCTGAGAAGCACATCAAGAGTGTAGTGCTAGGTTATGTAGATGGTGCTAGCCATGGTTAGGCATCACAGTTTCAAAGATAGTAAGTACACAGCTGTGGGAGTCACAGACAAATGCGGAGAATGTGTGTATGTGTGTATATGTGTGTGTATATGTAATTTCTGATGTGTGTGTGTATGTGTAAATTCTAATCTGTATATACAATGTAACTTCACATTTGTGTATTGGGAGCCAGAGGAGCTCCTTGAGGTGTGGTGTGAAATGAGTTCTGTGTGGAAGGCTGAGGATGAGTCTGTCTGCCATTTTCTGGATGGCTTGTCACTTTTAAGTAAGTCGCTTGTGATCCTGGTGCAGAGAGTTTTCACATAGTCCAACTTGATGGAAACTAGGGCACAAGTGACAGTTTTTCTAGTGTTACTTTGGAGCCATTTGAAGATCCTCTTCAGTATTTTCTGGGTGTGAAAGAGGGATGCAGTGATAGGATTGACATGTGCAGTCATGTACAGTTTGCTGACAATGATTATTCCAAGGTTTCTGCTGTAAGTGCTGGATGTGGGTCCAAGTTCAGCTGGCCACCTTGTTGATGTCCCATGGTGAGGTGCTCTTGCTGAAGATTACTACTTCTGTCTTGTCAGTGTTAAGCTGAAGACATTTGGCTTTCATCCAGTTAGTGACTTTGGTCATGCAGACATTGAACATTTTTATTGTGTTGGGGGTCTTATCTGGAAGAGAGAGTTTGAGTTATGTGTCGTCGACGTAGGAGAGGACATTGATGTTGTGTGTGGATGACATTAGCCAGAGGGATCATGTATGCTTTGAAGAGGGTGGGTTGAGCGATTAGCCTTGATTTACCCCACAAATGAGTTTGTGGGCTTCCAAGGAGTAAAATGCCAGGCTGACAGCTTGTGTTCTATCAGTTAAGAAAGAGTAGATCCAGCAGAAAATGAGGCTTGGATGCCAATCTTGTGCAGGCGTCTGATGAGAATGGAGTGTGTGACTGTTAGACTTTTCATCCTTGGCGTGGTCTCCCTTAACTTTTTGCCTCTGTTCCCCAGGTTGTTGATGTGTGCTGGACTCTGATTTTGCTGTTTTTGTTACTCTGGGCACTTTACCACTGCTAACCAGTGCTAAAGTGCAAGTGCTCCTGTTTAAATTATATGTAAGTGGTTCATCCATGATTGGCATATTTGAATTACTAGTAAGTCCCTAGTAATGTGCACTAGAGGTGCCAGGGCCTGTAAATCAAATGCTACTAGTGGGCCTGCAGCACTGGTTGTGCCACCCACATAAGTAGCTCTGTAATCATGTCTCAGACCTGCCACTGCAGTGTCTGTATGTGTATTTTTACACTGTAAATTCGACTTGGCAAGTGTACCCACTTGCCAGGCCTAAACCTTCCCTTTTCTTACATGTAAGGCACCCCTAAGGTAGGCCCTAGGTAGCCCCAAGGGAAGGGTGCAGTGTATGGATAAGGTAGGACATATAGTAATGTGGTTTATATGTCCTGACAGTGAAATACTGCCAATTTCGTTTTCACTGTTGCAAGGTCTGTCTCTCTCTCATAGGATAATATGGGGGCTACCTTTAAATATGATTAACGTGTAGATTCCCCTAGAGAGTAGATGGACATGTGGAGTTTGGGATCCCTGAACTCACAATTTAAAAATACATCTTTTAGTAAAGTTGATTTTAAGATTGTGCGTTTGGAAATGCCACTTTTAGAAAGTGAGCATTTTCTTGCTTAAACCATTCTGTGACTCTGCCTTGTTTGTGGATTCCCTGTCTGGGTCAGTTTGACAGTTGGGTTGTTTTTCACCTCACACCAGACAGTGACACAAAGGGAGCTGGGGTGTGATCTGCATTTCCTGATTAGCCATCTCTGCTAGGAGGGAGGGGTGGAGTGGTCACTCTCATCTGAAAGGACTGTGCCTGCCTCTGACAATGCTGTCTCCAGCCCCCTGGTGTGTGTCTGAGGCCTTGCCTGGGCAAGGCAGGATTCCACAAGCAGGTGTGAGTCCCCTTTGAAGGAAGGTGACTTCAAAGACTAAAATGGGTATAAGAAGGGCACCCAAACTTACAAACTTTAGAAACACTTCTGGAATCAAGGGGAACCTCTGCCTGGAGAAGAGCTGATCGCTGAGGAACAAGTGCTGCCCTGCCTGTGACTGTGCTTTGTGGAGCTTTCCTGCAGTGCTGCTTCTGCCAGAGTAAGAGGGCAAAGACTGGACTTTGTGTGCCTTCCATCTTGAAGAAGAAATCTCCAAGGGCTTGATGTAGAGCTTGCCTCCTGTTGTTGAAGTCTCAGGGATAGCAAAGACTTCTTCCTGCCAGCACCTGGAGTCTCTGGAGAGACCCCTACTCTGCTCTGTGGTGCCCTTCCAGTTCCTGGGACCCTGAAAGGAGAGGCTGGCAGCCTAAGGACAAAAATACACGCACCGAGCACCGTGCGGAGAAAAGATCGACGCGAATCCGATCGCGGCTGAGAAAACGACGCAACGCCGACTCCGCAGCTGAGAAACGACGCCGCTGGAAACGCGACCGGAGAATCGACGCCCGGAGCAGGAGAAACGACGCGCAGCATCGCTGACGAAGGCTGAGAGATCGCAACCAGCGCCGCGGGACTTCGGACCGTCGCGTGGCTGGCTTTTTCGACGCGCCTCGCCGAGCCGAGCTGTTTTCGACGCATATACCCGTGCAGGGTTATTTTCGACGCACACCGCCCGTGCGGGGTTATTTTTGCCGCAAACCAGGTACATTTTCACGCTAGCAGCGCTAGTGTGGTGTTACAACTACCTAAAGACTCTTTTTATTTTAAACCTTTAAAAAATCATAACTTGACTTGTGTATGTTGGATTTTTGTCGTTTTGGTCTTGTTTTGTCTAGATAAATATTTCCTATTTTTCTAAACTGGTGTTGTGTCATTTTGTAGTGTTTTCATTAAGTTACTGTGTGTGTTGGTACAAATACTTTACGCCCAGCACTCTGAGGTTAAGCCTACTGCTCTGCCAAGCTACCAAGGGGGTAAGCAGGGGTTAGCTGAGGGTGATTCTCTTTTATCCTAACTAGAGTGAGGGTCCTTGCTTGAACAGGGGGTAACCTGACTGTCAACCAAAGACCCCATTTCTAACATTGGTGACCAGCGGTCGGGATTTGGACTTGTATTTGTACTTGACATACAGTAATTAAGTGTACACTACTGTTTTGATCTCAGACCACTACGTGACCACATACTACTAGTCTTGTGATTTTTGTTTTTTACTTGGACTGTTTTTCTCTGCATTCAGTTTCTTTTTTTTCGCTGATCCCGGGATTGACTTTGCTGAAACTTCATTTGAGAACTTGCTTTTCTGTTTTTGGAACTGTGCATATTTTTTTTTAACCTCTCATCATGTCTCAGTCTGGAGATGCCCTAGCTGAAGCTGCTTTTGACTTGGAGAAATTGGAGAGCTACAAGGTGGCTCAGTTGAAGCAGTTTTGTAGTAATGTTGGCTGTCCCATTAAGAGCTCATCCAAGAAGGATGAGCTGCAAAAGGCGCTGAGGGCCTGGGTGACAGCCAAAGCAGCTGAGGGGCACACAGATGAGGAGCCAGAGGGGGAAGAGGAGTTGCAAGTCACTCACACTGATGTAGTGGGTGGGCCTGCTATGTCTCAGGGGAGAATCTCTAGGGCAAGTAGCAGTGTATCCTCCAAGGGTCTGACACCTGAAGAGTTACAGGACAGACAGGCAGAAAGGGAGTACCAATTGGAGCAGAGAAGGCTAGCCCTTGAGGAGAAGAAGATAACAATGGCTCATGAGCTTAGCTTGAAAGAGATAGATCATAGAAGCCAGTCCAGTAGGGATGGTGGCAGCAATTCTACAGTGCAGCCTGAGAGAAGGGTACACATCCCAAAAGACCTTGTGAGGGATTATAAGAGGGAGGATGATATCTGCTTGTGGTTCAAGGGTTATGAGTCAGCTCTCCACATGAACCTGGTCCCTGAAGCTCATTGGGGGGCAGCCCTGTGGAAGCATTTTGAGGCAGAGGGGAGGGACACACTGACGGCCTTAGGGGATGCTCAGAGTCTCACCTACCCTGCCATGAAGGAGGCCTTACTTACCAGGTATGGTCTCACCCCTGAGCAGTACAAAGAGAAGTTTAGATCCTACAAGAGAAAGGAATCCCAAACATGGTTGGAATGTGTTGATTCTTGTTGCAGGTCACTAGATGGTTGGGTGAAGGGCAGTAAGGTAAACACGTATGAGGGGCTTTACAATTTAATTGCTTGGGAGCACTTGTACAGTTTATGTTTTCCAGAGCTGCGCCAGCACCTCATTGACAGCAAGCTGACTGACCCCAGGAAGCTTGCACAGGAAGCGGACCGCTGGGAGAGCACCAGGGTCCAAAAGAGGTATGGGGGAGACCACGCCAAGGGTGGGCAGGGTCCCTCTCAGAAGAAAGGGGGGGGTAAGGGCAAACAGGATGAGTTCTCTAAAGGGCCCCAAACTGATTCCCAGGGTAAGGATTCCCAACCCCCCAGTGAAAAGAAGACATGGTTCTCCAAAGGGAAACCAATGGCAGGTGGTCCCCTACGTAAGTGCTATTCATGTGACCAGGTGGGTCATGTGAGGGGGGACCCCAAATGCCCCAAAAGTACACCGGCACCCACTGGTGCGCCGTCCCAGGGTTTGGCCAGTGTAGCGCTTGGGGAGGAGTTGGTTTCAGGTGGGTGGGAACCAGCAGAAATGACCCTTGTCTCACTAGGGGACAGTGAGATGGTCCAGAGAAACCTAGTGCCTGATAACACTAAGAAGTACAGGCAATGGGTGACCATCAATGGACAGAGGGTGGAGGCTCTGAGAGACACAGGAGCCAGTGTGACTACAGTGAGGAGTCACCTGGTGTCTGAAGAGCAGATTGATCCCCGGGTACTTCACCAAGTAGTTGCAGTAGACAACTCTGAGCGCCTCTGCAGAGTGGCGCAGGTTCCCTTTGAATGGGGGGGGGTCTCAGGTTCCTGGAAAGTAGCTGTGAGTCCAACCATGCCTGTTGATTGTTTGCTAGGCAACGACCTGGAAGATTCCCCTTGGAAGGAGGTGGAACACAGGTCTCACTTGGAGATGTTGGGTCTGCCTGGGTGGGTATGCGTATCCACCCGGTCTATGGCAGCCAATCAGGGTAGTCAAGAGCCCCTGGAGCCTGAAACAGTGGCCCAGGGGACCGCCAAGAAGAGGAAAGGCAGGAGGCGCGGGAAACCCGCCCCAGAAGTTCCCACGGTCCGGGAGGAGGCAGAGCCTGAGGGTGATGCCCCGGAACCTACAGGGGAACAGGTGGCTGAACTGGGGGAGGTCCCTGAGCTGTCGCAGTGGCAGCAGGAAGGGGGACCCACCAGGGAAGTATTCTGCACAGCGCAGAAGGAATGCCCTACTCTTGAGGGACTGCGGCAGCAGGCTGCAGCCCAGGCGGCTGGCGGGGCGCCAGGTACTCACCTGATTTATTGGGAGGATGGCCTCCTGTATAGTGAGCCTAAGGTTCCTGAGCCGGGGTCAGCTCGTATGCTGGTGGTACCCCAGGGCTTCAGGACCTTCCTACTGGGTTTGGCTCATGATGTGCCTTTGGCAGGACATCTAGGGCAGGACAAGACCTATAAGAGGCTTGTCTCCCACTTTTACTGGCCCTTGATGAACAAGCAGTCAGCTGCTTATTGTAGATCTTGTCAGACTTGTCAGGCAAGTGGCAAGAGTGGGGGGAAATGCAAAGCTCCCCTCCAACCTTTACCGGTAGTCAGTACTCCCTTTGAAAGGGTAGGAATTGACATTGTGGGGCCTCTGGATCCCAAGACAGCCATGGGCAACAGGTTCATCCTGGTCTTGGTGGACCATGCCACACGGTACCCAGAAGCTATTCCTCTAAGGACGGTCACCGCCCCCGTGGTGGGACGTGCCTTGATGGGGGTTTTTACACGCATGGGGTTCCCCAAGGAGGTAGTATCTGATAGGGGTACAAACTTCATATCCACTTATATGAAGTCTCTGTGGAAGGTGTGTGGGGTAACCTACAAGTTCACCACCCCTTACCACCCCCAAAGTAATGGTCTGGTTGAGAGATTCAACCGCACCTTGAAAGGCATGATTCAGGGCCTGTCAGAGCCCTTGAGGCGTAAGTGGGACGTCCTCTTGCCATGCCTTCTGTTCGCTTACAGGGAGGTGCCTCAAAAGGGACTTGGCTTTAGCCCCTTTGAGCTCATCTATGGCCACCCTGTGAGGGGACCGCTCAGTCTGGTGAAGGAGGCTTTGGAGAAAGCTCCTAGTAAACCACCCCAGGATGTATTTAGCTACATGCTGGCACTAAGAAACCAGACTGCCCGCTTCAGGCGTCTCGCTCAGGAGAACCTGGAAGCAAGCCAGGAGGACATGAAACGGTGGTACGACCAGAATGCCACTCTGGTTGAGTTTCAGCCTGGACAAAAAGTGTGGGTCATGGCACCAGTAGAGCCTAGGGCTCTCCAAGATAAGTGGACTGGGCCTTTTGAGGTGGTGGAAAGAAAGAGCGAGGTCACCTATCTGGTAGACTTGCAATCCCCCAGGAACCCCTTGAGGGTCCTACATGTCAACCGCCTCAAACCACACTTTGAGCGAACTGAGCTATCCATGCTCCTAGCGACAGATGACGGGGTGGAGGAAGAGAGTGAGCCTCTTCCTGACCTCCTGTCTGCAGGAGAGAAAGATGGGTCTGTGGAGGGAGTGATCCTCTCCCCCTCCCTGACTGAGGAACAGCAGAGGGACTGTCGCCACGTGCTGGGACAGTTCGCCTCACTGTTTTCCCTGATCCCAGGAGTCACACACCTGTGCACACATGATGTGGACACTGGGGACAGTACACCTGTTAAACATAAGGTTTACAGGGTGACTGACAGGGTGAGGGCTTGCATTAAGGAGGAAGTCTCCAAAATGTTAGCCCTAAGGGTTATTGAGCACTCCAGCAGTCCTTGGGCCAGCCCAGTGGTCTTGGTCCCAAAGGCTACTGCTCCTGGTGCCACTCCAGAACTTAGGTTCTGTGTGGACTACCGGGGTCTCAATGCGGTCAGCAAGACTGATGCACACCCCATCCCCCGAGCTGATGAGCTCATTGATCGGTTAGGAGCTGCCCAGTACCTCAGTACGTTTGATTTAACATCTGGGTACTGGCAGATTGCCTTAACTGAAGGGGCAAAGGAGAGGTCAGCATTCTCTACCCCCGATGGGCACTTCCACTTCAATGTGATGCCCTTTGGGATGAAGAATGCCCCTGCCACCTTTCAGAGGTTGGTCAACCAGGTGTTGGCAGGACTGGATGAGTTCAGTGCCGCCTACCTGGATGACATTGCTGTGTTTAGTTCCACATGGGAGGAACACCTGCAACACCTCTGGAGAGTGTTAGAGGCCCTGCAGAAGGCAGGCCTCACTATTAAGGCGAGCAAGTGCCAAATAGGGCAGGGTTCTGTTGTGTACTTAGGACACCAGGTGGGGAGTGGCCAGGTGGCACCCCTACAGCCTAAGATTGACACGATTCTGGCTTGGGAGCCTCCCAAGACCCAGACTGAAGTGAGAGCCTTTTTAGGTCTCACAGGATACTATCGGAGGTTCGTTAAGGGATATGGTACCATTGTTACCCCCTTAACTGAGTTGACTTCTAAGAAGCAACCCAAGAAAGTGATCTGGACAGAGGCTTGCCAGAACGCTTTTGATGCCCTGAAGGCTGCCATGTGCACAGCACCGGTGCTGAAGGCACCTGACTACTCCACGGAGTTTGTTGTACAGACAGACGCCTCAGAGCATGGTATTGGAGCAGTACTCTCACAGCTGAATGAAGAGGGCCTAGATCAACCCGTAGCCTTCATTAGCAGAAGGTTACTACCCAGGGAACGTAGGTGGAGTGCCATAGAACGTGAAGCGTTTGCTGTGGTCTGGGCACTGAAG
Source organism: Pleurodeles waltl (assembly GCF_031143425.1). Lineage (NCBI taxonomy): Eukaryota > Metazoa > Chordata > Amphibia > Caudata > Salamandridae > Pleurodeles > Pleurodeles waltl. The sequence goes on from NC_090448.1 coordinate 136,216,495, forward strand.
AAGCTAAGACCCTACTTGTTTGGGACTCACTTCCGAGTTCAGACCGACCACAGACCCCTCAGATGGTTAATGCAGATGAGGGGTGAGAACCCAAAACTGTTGAGGTGGTCCATTTCCCTACAGGGGATGGACTTTACGGTGGAACATCGACCCGGTACAGAGCACGCCAATGCTGATGGTCTGTCCAGGTTCTTCCGCCTTAGTGATGAGAACTCCCATGAGGTTGGGTAGTTGCTCCCCACTTTTAGCTGGGGGGGACACGTGTTAGACTTTTCATCCTTGGCGTGGTCTCCCTTAACTTTTTGCCTCTGTTCCCCAGGTTGTTGATGTGTGCTGGACTCTGATTTTGCTGTTTTTGTTACTCTGGGCACTTTACCACTGCTAACCAGTGCTAAAGTGCAAGTGCTCCTGTTTAAATTATATGTAAGTGGTTCATCCATGATTGGCATATTTGAATTACTAGTAAGTCCCTAGTAATGTGCACTAGAGGTGCCAGGGCCTGTAAATCAAATGCTACTAGTGGGCCTGCAGCACTGGTTGTGCCACCCACATAAGTAGCTCTGTAATCATGTCTCAGACCTGCCACTGCAGTGTCTGTATGTGTATTTTTACACTGTAAATTCGACTTGGCAAGTGTACCCACTTGCCAGGCCTAAACCTTCCCTTTTCTTACATGTAAGGCACCCCTAAGGTAGGCCCTAGGTAGCCCCAAGGGCAGGGTGCAGTGTATGGATAAGGTAGGACATATAGTAATGTGGTTTATATGTCCTGACAGTGAAATACTGCCAATTTCGTTTTCACTGTTGCAAGGTCTGTCTCTCTCTCATAGGATAATATGGGGGCTACCTTTAAATATGATTAACGTGTAGATTCCCCTAGAGAGTAGATGGACATGTGGAGTTTGGGATCCCTGAACTCACAATTTAAAAATACATCTTTTAGTAAAGTTGATTTTAAGATTGTGCGTTTGGAAATGCCACTTTTAGAAAGTGAGCATTTTCTTGCTTAAACCATTCTGTGACTCTGCCTTGTTTGTGGATTCCCTGTCTGGGTCAGTTTGACAGTTGGGTTGTTTTTCACCTCACACCAGACAGTGACACAAAGGGAGCTGGGGTGTGATCTGCATTTCCTGATTAGCCATCTCTGCTAGGAGGGAGGGGTGGAGTGGTCACTCTCATCTGAAAGGACTGTGCCTGCCTCTGACAATGCTGTCTCCAGCCCCCTGGTGTGTGTCTGAGGCCTTGCCTGGGCAAGGCAGGATTCCACAAGCAGGTGTGAGTCCCCTTTGAAGGAAGGTGACTTCAAAGACTAAAATGGGTATAAGAAGGGCACCCAAACTTACAAACTTTAGAAACACTTCTGGAATCAAGGGGAACCTCTGCCTGGAGAAGAGCTGATCGCTGAGGAACAAGTGCTGCCCTGCCTGTGACTGTGCTTTGTGGAGCTTTCCTGCAGTGCTGCTTCTGCCAGAGTAAGAGGGCAAAGACTGGACTTTGTGTGCCTTCCATCTTGAAGAAGAAATCTCCAAGGGCTTGATGTAGAGCTTGCCTCCTGTTGTTGAAGTCTCAGGGATAGCAAAGACTTCTTCCTGCCAGCACCTGGAGTCTCTGGAGAGACCCCTACTCTGCTCTGTGGTGCCCTTCCAGTTCCTGGGACCCTGAAAGGAGAGGCTGGCAGCCTAAGGACAAAAATACACGCACCGAGCACCGTGCGGAGAAAAGATCGACGCGAATCCGATCGCGGCTGAGAAAACGACGCGACGCCGACTCCGCAGCTGAGAAACGACGCCGCTGGAAACGCGACCGGAGAATCGACGCCCGGAGCAGGAGAAACGACGCGCAGCATCGCTGACGAAGGCTGAGAGATCGCAACCAGCGCCGCGGGACTTCGGACCGTCGCGTGGCTGGCTTTTTCGACGCGCCTCGCCGAGCCGAGCTGTTTTCGACGCATATACCCGTGCAGGGTTATTTTCGACGCACACCGCCCGTGCGGGGTTATTTTTGCCGCAAACCAGGTACATTTTCACGCTAGCAGCGCTAGTGTGGTGTTACAACTACCTAAAGACTCTTTTTATTTTAAACCTTTAAAAAATCATAACTTGACTTGTGTATGTTGGATTTTTGTCGTTTTGGTCTTGTTTTGTCTAGATAAATATTTCCTATTTTTCTAAACTGGTGTTGTGTCATTTTGTAGTGTTTTCATTAAGTTACTGTGTGTGTTGGTACAAATACTTTACGCCCAGCACTCTGAGGTTAAGCCTACTGCTCTGCCAAGCTACCAAGGGGGTAAGCAGGGGTTAGCTGAGGGTGATTCTCTTTTATCCTAACTAGAGTGAGGGTCCTTGCTTGAACAGGGGGTAACCTGACTGTCAACCAAAGACCCCATTTCTAACAGTGACCATGTCAAATGCCGAAGAGATACCCAGGAGAATGAGGGCTGCCACGTCTCCTCTGTCAAGGATCTTGCAGATGTATTCTGTGATGAGTGCTATTTCTGTACTGTGATTGGGCCTGAATTGAGACTGTGTGGAGGCAAGTAACTGGTGGTTGCTGTGGTGGCTTGTGAGGCACCGGTTGATTTTTTTTTATACATACGTTGCTGGGTATGGTAGAAGGGAGATGAGTGTGCATTTAGAAAGCGTGACTGAGTCAGTGGATGGTTTCTTGAGCAGGGTCATGACAGTGGCATATTTCCAGATGTCCAGGAAAGTGCTTGAGTTAATGGAGGCATTGTGGATGGATGTTAGTGTTTTGTTGATTGCTAGGAGTCCTTCTGTGTAGGCGTGATGAGAACAAAGGTCAGATGGGGCTCCCGAGTGGATGGTCTTCATAGTGTCAGTGATTTCATTGATAGTGACAGCAGCCATGAGGTCACGGTTTGTTCTTTGGCTGTGATGGGAAGTTGAGCTGTGAGGGGGCCTGATTGAGGGTCGAAGATGCTATAAAGGGAGGGGGTTTTATTAAAGAAGAATTCTGAGAGCTTATTACAAAGGTATTGTGTGGGAGTGATGTTGGAGGTGGCGTGAGGGCTGATTTGAAGGTTTCTTTATCTGTGGTGTCTTGACTTGTAATCTATTTGTGCTCCAGTTGTTTGAAGGGGTGTTTCATCAGCCTGCACTTCTCTCTGTACCAACTGTCCTGTGGTCGGGTTCTTGCCATTGGATTGCGCTTAAGGGGAACCAGGATGTCAGTGCAGATGGTGATCCAGCTACTGAGGTTCTTAATGGCTTTCTGCAAGTTGCTGGTGTGCTCAGGCTAGTACGGGGAGAGGGTGGAAGCTCACTCCTTTTCAGTGATGTTTTCCATCTGCAGCGGGCATTTCCAGGGGTTTTAGGTCAGTGGTGGTGCGTGAGGGTGTGCTGAAACTGGAGAGGGTGTTGTCCGACAGGTCATAGTTGCTGGCTTACCAGATGTGATGTTGCTGAGTGCAAAGAAAATCAGGTCCAATACGTATCTAGCAGTGTGGATAGGTTTGGTAACATTTTGGGTGAGGCCAAGGTTTGCAATGTTTTCTACAAGGGACATAGAGTTTGGGGCAGTGTGGTCTTCAAGTTGAAAGTTAAGTTCTCTGAGCAGGATGAAAGTGCTGATGTTGATGATGTAGGGTGCAACAAAATCCCTGATGTCGCTGGTGAAGTTGGTGCAGGGTCCTTGCGGTCTGTTTATGAGGTTCTGCCCATGGAAAAGTTAGCTGTGATGCGTATCTTGCATCAACCTTCAACTTTAGTTATGAGTAAAGTCCTTCAGCAGTCCTAGTTCAACAGAAAGCACTTTTGTAAACCGTTTTACAAACCATTTATCACAAGATCCTGCTCGTTACTTCTGTGATTTAAAAATATTCCCAATTTCCATTGGCCTCTCAATGAAAGTACATTAAGACACTTAACTGTACCATACAAACTAATGGCAGCACATACATCTACTCTTAAATGTCAGGTTCACGAAGGTAAAACCAACCACATCAGTCTTGCGCCCATCAGCCAAAATATCGTACGATTCGAAGACATCCATCTCAGATGACCAATCCAATTCTTTAAAAAAATAACTCTTCAATAATAACGGTGCAGTGAAAATTTGAATCAGTCATGAGTGATAAACCTTTACCTAATACTGGAACTTGACACATCGGCAGTTGTTTAACATTCTGTTCGTTTGTTACCTCCTTTGAACCCTTTAGCAGCAGAATTACACCTCTCTTTCATCAATATCACCTTCAAACTCCGGACATCCTCGAGCTTCGTCTTCCATTGCACATGCCAATGTGCCTCTTTTCCTTTCAATTCATTTATCTGCAGCCCGTCGTAAAATGCACTAACTTACCAACATTCTAGCACTCTTTACCCGCTGCGGGACTCAGCTTATATGAAAACAAATAGCTTAAACTACCACAATTATGCCATGAATGCACTCTGTCTTCTTTTTTCAAGCAAGTTTCAGAATTGCTATGGTGAAAATTCTCTCCCTCCAGTCTGCTCTGTCCAGTGGGTAAGGCAAAATGATGAGGCATCCCTGCAGAATCTGACAGGGGCCCCTGAGTGACACATGTCTCACACATATTCATTGACTTTGGACTGTATGGGGCACGACTGAAGTGTTGGGGGCCCTCGGGAAGACTGGGACCCCTTTCCACTGCAGAGGCTGCAGGGGCTTGCGTTATGCCCCTGTCTATAGCATTAGACGAGGTGAAGCATGCATACGAAGATGATGATCTGTTTGTTCCAGCACAGTGCCCTTAACAGAGGCAAACGGCAGAGAGTCGAATTTTAACAGGAAATAAAGGCTATTGTGACATTAGTGTCTCTAGGACTTTAATGAGGAAATTGAAGAGAGATTAATTAAAGAATACACATGCACGAGTTACACCTTACTGTATTAAGACGAAATTCTGTACATGCACCTAACACATCTTTAAAAATCTAGTAACATCAGTACCAACCTAAGAAATACATAATTAGTTTCGTACAGCCAACTGGACTCACTCCCAACTTAATAAATCAAATATACTACACACTGCAAACCACACACCCCTACAAAACCAACACTTATTTCTGCGATGGAAAAGTAGGAAGTCATACCGCATACTTAGAAAAGGTGTTGCAATACCACACTAATGACAGATTGTGCACTATAAAAGTGCCAAATAACCACATTAACTACTCTGACGTCATAGTGAGAGTACTTATGTGACACCTTTGCTGTGAAAAAAGCCTTTTTTCCAGCACACAACAAAGTTTAAATGTCTGTAAATTAACCGTGCAGTTATTTCAGAATATATCAGAATTAGGAAAACACATCTGAAGCACATTTTCTGTAATTCTCAAGTGTGGTGGAAACACAAATTTTAATACGATCAAAACATATCAGTATAGCATGTTAAGATATTTCTACACGCTATTGTTTGTGCACTGTGTACTCTATCAGCAAAGCTGTATGTCTGCGCAAATGTAATGGTCATTTCAACTGAAAATGTGTTGTCTGTAATGGCAGTGCGCTACAACACCATACATACTCCAATTTATGCCACTCTGCACCACTCCACACCATTGCACTCAACTCTGCACCACTCCACTGTATGCAACTCCACCCTATACCACTCCACTATGTGTCACTACATTGCACTCTGCATCACTTCATTATTTAACAATGGGCTCTATTCCACTTCACTCTACACCTCTCTACTGTGCTGTGCACCACTCTACTTTGTGCTAATGCACTCTACACCACTCTTCAACACTGCAATTTTCTCCACCACACTCTACACCAATCCAGGCTAGGCCACTCCACTCTATTCTATTCTGCACCACTACACTCTGCGCCACTCCATTCTATGCTACTCAACGCCATTCTACTCTGCACCATGCACTCTATCCCAATACACTCTAAGCCCATACACTCTACTGTGCACCACTCCACTCTACTGCACTGTATGCCAGTCCTCTCAACACCACTCCAATCTACTCTGCACTACTGCACTCTATGCCACTCAATTCTGTGCCACTGCACTCTACACCACTCTACTCTTTGACACTGCACTCTACCCTGCACCACTCCATTCTACCCTGCACCACTCCACTCTATGCCACTTCACTCTACGCTGAAACAATCTACGCTACTCCACTGCACTCTATGCCTTTGTACTCCATCTTCTGCCTTCTCGGCCACCCGACTTAACCCACTCCACTCTACAACACTCCCCACCACTGCACTCTATGCCACTTTACTCTGTACCATTCAACTCTAGGCCGCTGCACTCCAGGCCACTCTACTCTAAACCACTGCACTGTACGTCAATGCACTGAACACCACTCTACTCAACACCAACACATTCTAAGCTACTGCACTCTACCCCAATCTACTTTGCTCCACTGCACTCCACACCACTATACTTTACACCACTGCACTCAACACTATACTCTGCAACACTGCACTCCTTGCCACTGAGCTCTACTCCACATTACTCTATGCAACTGCACTCTATGCCACTGCACTCTATACGATTGCACTCTATGCCATTCTAACCTGCAGCACTCCACTCTATGCCACTGCATTTTATGCCACTGCACTCTGCTCCATTTAACTCTGCACCTCTCCACTCTACTCTACTCTGTACCACTCTATTCTATGCCACTACCCTGTATGCCATGCCACTACATTCTATGCCAATCTATGTCCCAGTACTCTATGCCACTGCACTCTATGCCACTCTTCTCTACTTTGCATCACTGCACTCTATGCAACTGCATTCTAGACCACTCCAGTTTCCTTTGCACCACTGTAATCTATGCCTCTGCATTCTGCAATGCTGCAACATTTCACTCTAGGCCATGCCACTGTATGCCACTGCACTCTAGGCCACTCCAACCATGCGATGTACCACACATCAGGTGTTAGACTAACACATTTTATTATGATGGTCCCAATCACTGCATTAAAATATATTATCATTCATTTTTAGCGCCTTGACCCTTTGTGCGCACTCTGAGCCTGGACAAACTATACAGGTAGTGACTGACTGTGGGAGCCGGCATGATGGAAACAGCTGCACACATGCTGCCACACTGGTGATGCTACTGCACTTTAACATAAGCATATACTTCTCTGACTTAGGGCTTGATTTAAAACTTGGCGGAGGGGAATACTCTGTCACAAATGTGACGGATATCCTGTCCGCTGTATTAAGATCCCATGCCATCCAATGGGGACAGTAGTATGGTAGATGGGATATCCGTCACATTAATGACAAGGTATTCCATCCGCCAAGTTATAAATCAGGCCCTAACACTGTGATGTGAGGATGCGCTATTGGCAGAAAAGCCAGAAGAAGTCCTCCTCCTAAAAAGCAGACGCTATAGTAATCAGTGTGATCGTCCTATTATTCTGCTGTGAAAGTCTGCATATACATGCGCATTGAAACATCTAGCAAGCACATCACTGGAAAGGAGCTGATGGGAAGAAAGTAAAATACATCGCATGGTCATGTGAACTTGAAGCGTGTTGGGTGCTTTGAGAGAGGCATTCTGAGGCAGAGTGTTGTGTGAGCCTGGAGCATTGAGGATCTGAGAGGGCATCTGGCACCCGGTAACATGACAACCAGCGTCAGCACCCAATGAGGCCTGATGAGTGGAAGTTATTACTGTGAGCCTCCAAACCCTAAACCTTGGGATACAAGGTTTCTACCTCCCACCCTCTACAGTGAGTGATCCTTTTTGAGACATCTTCTGTCAAACACACCACATATATGCCCAAAGGTCTAACACAACACAAACGTTCAAAAGCCTTGATTGCTGGTTTATTAAGTGTGTCCTTTGTGATTTGCCCATCCACCTTCGCATGCTGTTAGGGTCTAATTCTGCGTCAGACAACTAATTGTGCCTCTTACCTTGAGGTTTGTTGCTTGTGTCAGGATTTTTTTTAGCATTTAGTCATTCTTTGCTGGACCTACGTTATTTCGCACAGCGTTTATTTATAAACACATCATGCTTCACCCAATAGAAAACACCACCTTACACAAGTCTTAAAATAAAATGCATGCTTCAGTATTCTACACTTCCAGTTATGTTCTAAAACTTATTTAGAATTTCAGGCTTACTTCCAACCATTAAAAACAGCCCCCAGAGCAGTATAACAGATTCGTACTTATTATGTGTGTCTCAATAGTAAAATGCTCGGAACCTGGTGCATGGCTCTGAGCAGACTGTGCTGATTCAAAGTGAGCTTGGAACAAACAGGGACTATGTGCCTGGCATAATTACTGATGTCCTGTCTTCACTGTGGAAGTTAAGTTCATGTGCCTACTGCACTTGAGGAATCTCACAAAAGAAGGTTCTTCCAGGCGTTTCCTTAGCTGTGTTTCTGCATCCTGCAGAGTGAAAAGCCGTCTGTCTCTGCTGCAAATGCAGGGCCATCTAAGGTTGGAGTTTTGTCTAACTTAACTATCAGTTTTGCTCGCCATGAATTAAAGTAGCAAATAGGGTTGATATACCTGCTGCAAAAAAAGTCTACCAGCATATTACATAACCTTATTTTATGTGGATAGCTCTGTGGTTTGCTGCTTTTGTCACAGAGATCCCTTTGTTTCTTGTGGCTCAGCTGCACCTAGCACTGAGCTTGGGGTGGAGGGTGCTGATTATTTAGAAATAATAGTTTTAAAAGCCCCTGCTGCAGCAGTCGGTTTTCGTTGCTCAAATGGGTGTGATTGCTGATATTTGTCTCTTTCCATGGGTTTCATTGCATGATTTTGGTTGCAAGAAAGCATTCATTATAAGTATTTAAGCAGTTTGTGAGATGGTAGATGCTGAGGCCATATTTTACAAGGATTAAAATATCCCACCATACACTATAAGAATATTGCAAGTCACCTCAGTGTTTCATCACCATGTAAAGGAACTCAGCAGTCGATCTCGTTCTATTTGGTCATAGAACTCTTATGTGATTCGCAATATCCTCAAAATGTATGGAAGGGTGTTCTTTATCCCATATATCTGAGTGAAACAACATTGTTGAAGACGCACTGTTATCGGCAACTGAAATGTTAACTAACGCATTTTACAGATCTGGAAGTCGTGACTACAATCTCTTTTCCTGCAAAAGTCTGTATACTGCAAGATCTGTAGTCGTAGCATCCATGTTAGAAAAGCAGAATAAATACGGAGAAGACACCGTCAGCTGTGCTTCCCAAATTAAGAGGGTCATTCTGACCCTGACGGGCGGCGGGAGCCGCCCGCCTGGCGGGAACCGCCAAATGGCCGCTCCGCGGTCAGAAGACCGCGGATGCCATTCTGGCTTTCCCGCTGGGCCGGCGGGCAACCGCCAAAAGAGCGCCCGCCAGCCCAGCGGGAAAGGCCCTGCAACAAGGAAGCCGGCTCCGAATGGAGCCGGCGGAGTTGCAGGGGTGCGACGGGTGCAGTTGCACCCGTCGCGATTTTCACTGTCTGCTAAGCAGACAGTGAAAATCTTTATGGGGCCCTGTTAGGGGGCCCCTGCAATGCCCATGCCAGTGGCATGGGCAGTGCAGGGGCCCCCAGGGGCCCCACGACACCCGTTCCCGCCATCCTGTTCCTGGCGGTAAAAACCGCAAGAAACAGGATGGCGGGAAGGGGGTCGGAATCGCCATGGCGGCGCTGCTTGCAGCGCCGCCATGGAGATTCAGCCCATGCAGGAGAAATCCGGTGGGAAACCGCTGGATCCCCTTTTCTGACCGCGGCTTTACCGCCGCGGTCAGAATGGGCTGGGAAGCACCGCCAGTCTGTTGGCGGTGCTTCCGTGGTCCCCGGCCCTGGCGGTCTTGGACCGCCAGGGTCCGAATGACCCCCTAAGTGTTTTTTCTTTCATCTTCGAGGACTATTTCTTGAAACCTTTTCAGGGTTCGAGAAGGAGCTGTGTGGTAGTTGTGTCTCATTGATAGTTTTGTCTCTTCATGAGTCTTTGTGTCTCTTCATGATTATTTGTGTTTCTTCATGAAACACTGGTAGGGTCTCTGATATGTTTTGTGGGTATTGAAGCTTGACTCTACTGCAGTGAGTGTGATAGGACAGTTCACTGAATTCAAGTTTCTTTTAATGCAAATTTCAAAGTTGAGATTTCAAACTTTGTTTTGAGGTCTTGATTAACTTCAAGGTAATAATGACAAATTACTCTCTAGTAGGCCTGCGTGGAGCGTGAGGAGTCATGCAATGTCGAACTCTGCGAAGTGGCTAAAAAACTCTGCTGCACTACATGGAGTTCCACATGCAGGCAGAATTCTCTGTTGCGCCCGTTCGCTTTGCATTTGACGTCAAACGCAATGCGCACTAGGTACTCTTGTTCAAAATCGCACCACGCAGGTTGCATGTGTACGGCCATCTTGTTTTGCACTCTGTCTATGGTGCTGGGCCTTCAACTTCAATCTTTGTAATCCTCCACCCCACACTTGATCTACCCTATTTTTTTTTTTGTATAAGTGTATCTTGTTGTGTCTCATTATTTTTACGGTGTTTTCACTTTTTTGTGATTTTTGTGTTTTTGTTTATTTTTCCCTTATTTCTCCCTTCATTTTCCTCCTGTTTGTTTTCTCCTAGCCCAGTACCCCATCCTGCATCATGGCAGAGCAGCCGGGCAACAGCGTCCGCCTGCCATGTGAGAAACGCCACCATCAAGGGGTGCAGCCTCGGACGATCTTCAGCGAGGAGGAGGAGGGAGCACTGGTTTTGTATGTGCAGTGCCACCTCCCATACATGCTGGCAGCAGGCGGCAGGCCTGGAAGCAGTGACCCCCTGCTGGAGTGTTGGCAGCACTAGGCTAGGGTGCGCCGGTCGGTCAGGGCTGCCACCCAGGTCCAGCACACCACCCAGCAGCTGACGCACCGCTAGGTGGATATCATCGACCACAAGCAGGACCCGTTCAACCTGCTAGGCGTCGAGATCCGTGTCGGCTTGGTGAGTATTATATTTTTATTGCATTTGTGTTCTACAATGCTAACTTTTTTCTGAATAGCATGCTGTTTCCACTCAGAGGTAAGTTATGTTCAGTGTATTTTAAGAATAATTTTTATTATGTGATCCAGTTAGATCTAGGCAGGTGCTCGGCACTACATCATCACACACATAAGTAGGCACTCACTTTCCTCTGTCCTACTGTCTTCATAGTGAATTAGTGAGATCAGTGAGTTAGCATTCTCTGTGACTTTATGTAGCTTGTACACTCCCAAGCAATTTCACAGTGATTCGAGTATGCGTGCATTGCAAAAAAGGGAGGTTGAGTTGGTCCATCAAGGGACTTGAGAAATGATAATAGAATGAAAGATCAATTCATTGCAAATGCAATGCATTAGTTCCAAATGTAGTTTTTGTTAAGGACATTTGGAATAGGGATTTTAGGAGTATAGCCAACTTAACATTAGTTGATCATACTAGTATAGTACCTTAGGTGATCTGATTTAAGTACAATGTTATTGCATTTGTCAGTTATATAATCATTTTGTGGAGATTAACGGTACCACTAATGTATGTTTTTTACCTTCTATTGAACCTTACATCAGCCAAGGGCAAGAAGAGGGGCACTGCACCGTAACGTCCGGCAGCACTGAGGAGGCGCAGACCACCAGTGCCAATGCTGGTGGCTCTGCTCATACCAGTAAGTCCTATTATTTAATATTGTTATTATTTCCCTAACGTTTCCTTCTCCCAAGTTTTATACTACTTTGAATTTTGCCTTGCCTACTTTTTTTATACTGTCTCCCTTTTTTTCAACTCCCCTGTTCAAGTTTTTTTAAATTCCTATTATCTCTGAATTATCTTTTTTTTCAGTCTTTCATTGACCATTTGGTATTTCACCGCTTCGTTGCTCTTCAATGATTCTGAGTCATCATCAATCAGAGGCTATAGGTCTCCCCCCCCATTATGCAAAGCTTTTGGTTGGTTTGACTACCTGGCTTTTCTAACATTCCAACAAAATGCCCAGAGTGATATTTTTGACAGAAGATAATGCAGTACTAACTGAACTGTAACCATTGTGGTTGTGTTTTTTTAATTTTAAAAATTAAGAATGGGAGCTGGTATCTAAAAACTTTATACTGTTTTTTATAGCCACACCAACCAGTGTAGCCGGCTCAAGTTTGACCACTTCAGGAGCAGATGGAGCAGGGGGAGATGTGGCAGTGGGGACGGGCGCTGGTAAGTCCCATTGCTTGCTTATTGACAATTATTCCTACTTACTAGCTACAAGGGAGTTATGATCAGATTCATAAACCCCCCCCACATTACAGCTACAGCGGTGGTTGGGTTACTTATGGCCTCTTCTATCTGCAACTCAGTGAAAGCACACATAATGTACACTAAAAATGATGGTTTGATGGAAACATGAAAGAATGGAATGTTAAAAGAAAGCATGAGTGAAACGAGTGAAAGGAAAGGATGCATGGGTGAGTATTGGTTAAATGGATGAATGAGTGAAAGGATGATTGAAAGCAAGGGTGGTTAGTGTGGGTACTGAATGGATGGATAAAGGATTGTGAATTTGGGTGAAAGGCTGGATGAGAGAAAGTAAAACGTAAATCATGGTGGCTATGGGTGTAGATAGGGTAAGAATTAAAGGACGATTGAATATTTGCTTGGATGAATAAAGAAGGGAGCTCTTCTTCTGTAGAGAGATCAGTGATGCTCCTGTATTCTTCTATAGCAAAAGCGCTCCCTACCAGTCTAATCCATCTGCCTTCCTCTGCAGTAGAGTAAGTCAAGTTTCTTTACTTTCCATACTGCCCAGTAAATCAATTTGTTGGAAAGAACTTGTGATGGTAGGTAAGACCAGTGAGAAAAGTGGGACTAGTAAGAGCCCGATTTGATTTCAAGTTTGGCATAGGGGATACTCTGTGTGGATGTGCCAAATACAGTCTATGTAGCCCATTCCTTTCCCTGTATTGCAGTGCATTGTTTTCCCCCATCTACTTACTGCAGGAAGGATAAAATATATCTACATTTTATACGTGACATGTTTGACGTATCTTATTTATTCATCTGCCTCTTTGGAGTGAGGGTAGAAACTAAACTAAGTGAAGGGATGTGGGGAGGAGCAGGACCATTGGAATTAAAGATAGATAATTGTCAGCTACAGCTGCCCGAGCTCCATACAGTAGCAATGCACTTGAAGCTCAGGCTAGCATGCCTCTAATTATTTGCCACAACAACTTGAACTCCGTAGTGCATAATGCCTCACTCATCATAATGAGACGCAATTCATTTTTATCTTTCCACTAAATATGTCTGTTTAGTGACTTGAAAAGCTTTTCAAAGAAAAAAATGAAATCACAGTTTTTAAAATCAGGTCTTATTCTGCCTTAATTCTTTTGTACCAGACAGTGAGTTCTTCTTATGTGAGGCATGTGTAGGTAAGCAAATAAAATACTGTCCCTGTGACTCTCCTAATCATAAAAATTCACATCAAATTTCAATGTCCCTAGGGGACCAGCAATGTAGTGCTACTATGCCACCCCCTATCTACCATTTGAAGAAGTGTTTGTTCAGGGCATTGTTTACAATTTCTTTTGTATTTCTGCTTTTTCTCGAAATAGCTACTCCTGCCCGATGACCACCGCTAACAAGGCAAGAAATAACAGCCCATCTGTGGTAGCAGATGCTGGGGAAGATTCAGGCAGAATACCAGTTACTGGTGATCCTGGAGGAGGAAGTGGCCTTAACAGCTGCCTCTGACCCAGGACCCCGCAGAGCAGCATATCAGCCCCCAGCTTCCCAGCCAGTACATCGCCGGTGCCACTACCAGCAGGCAGGATCCCTAACTGCACCTGCTGCTGCACCCTCTCGCTCCACTAGGTCATTGCACCAATGCATCCTGCAGCTGATGGACCGGATGGAGAGCCAACTCGCCAGCTTTGAGCAGAGCCTTGACCAGCTCAGGAGTTCTATTGACAGTGCCCTTTTTTAAGCCCTTTTTTAATATTTTTGTTTTGGTGGGAGGTACTTGTTGTGGGTGGAGAGGGTGGGGAGGGATTTAGGCTGGACTTTGGACTTTTCGTTGGATTTTTGAGGATGGGGTTTTGCATTTGTAAGTAAGAAAGGTTTTTTTTTTACTTCATTTCCTTCTCATATCTTTACTTTGGTGTTTTAGACTTTTAGTTAGCACTGTTTTAGATTTTAGTTTGCACTGCTGCCTTTTAGTGTAGCCCGTTAACTTTAATCTACTAAAAACGTGCCTGCCATTTACTTAGACCCATGCTCTATTGCCCTCTGCAACTATTATTGATCACTAATAGATGATTGCCCTTGCCTATTTTGCCTACAAAACCCAGTACACACAGATATCTTCTTCAGTAGGATTTAAATACTAACTAAACAAGTTCACCATTCGATTGCACAATGTTTTTTCATTTGGGTCATCTGGCCTCCAGTACCATAATGTGAACCAGGCTTATCTCAATGAACACTTGTGTGGCAAATGAAGCATATGGCAATGTTCTCCTCCTGTTTGCTAATCATAAACAATTCCCAACCTGAGGAGGAGTACTTTCTTCTTGGACCACTGCTGATGCCTGAAGAAGAACTAGATGTAGGTGGGTGTGTTGATTGCCTCTCTGCAGTGCATACTTCTACTGAGGTACGGGTTGGTGCAGGTCTCTGCTGGGGCCTTTCAAATATGGGAGCTGGCAATGCTGCCTGTGCCACATCCTTCAGAGCAGGTTGGATAGTAATGTTGGACTCCACTGTGCCAACTTCCCCAATGACTGGCTTGTTGTCTTCATCTTCTTCATCATCATCCCTTACCATGATTCTAAGTCTTTCTGGAACTTTTCTTTTCCCTTGTCTGTCCTGGTGACTCCCGGACTGTGCTGGGTTTCACTCCATGTCCCTATCACCGTCATCAGAAGTGGTGCGTGGAGAGGATGGTGGAGTAGTACTCTTCCTTTTTCTTGCAAGAGATCTTGGCGCCATTGATTCTAAAAGAAGAGGTTCTTGCTCAGCAGGAAGCTCGACCTCCTGTTCTGCTGCAACTTCAGAAAGATCTGGCTGCGGCTGCTATCCACTTTGCTCTCTTTCCTGGAATGACTAGTTACTACTTTGTGAAAGGGACATATCCAATTCACCATCACTGCTCGTCGGCGTCGCCATGATTGCACTGGCTGCCTCACTGACAAACATGGTCTTGGGCTTGGGTTGGGGCGGTGCTATTGATGTAGGAGTGCTGTTCCCAGGTTCCTCCCGGAGGCCGGTGTGGTAGGCACACGTCTCCCGAAAAAGGTTGCGGTTGGCAGGCCACTAGCAGACAGCTGCTCCTTCTCACTGGCCACTTTCTTGGGAGCAACGTGCTTTGGGGCCATCTTAAGCTCTAGGTTGGCAGTGGCACTAAGATGCACAAGTGAAAGAGTTTGGTGCATGTGGACCGAAGTAACTGTAAGGCCTTCTCTTTGGCAGTATTGCTGGTGATGTAGGGTCTTTTCTCTTTTACGCCTAAAAATAAACAAGCAAGAAAAACATGTAGCATTGTGGCATTGTTGCAGGTTGAAAATAGTACAGAGAAATGCAATCTTAGTGAGTTTGGTTACTTATGTAATATACCTATTTATTCAAACATTGTAAAGGCAAACCATACCATGCTCTTTTGCTGTATCTCCATCTGTTTTAAAGGAGACACCTGGGGTAGTCTGAGAGCAGTGCATGCGTAAATTGAATAATCTTTTAAATAACCCATGGAGGGAAGGTGGTCAAGAGGAAATGAAATAATCATTAACAAGATGAATTATGCTGTTGATTTGTCTGCTGTGCTCCGCAGCCAGGGTGTCCTGGAGGAAATGGAATTACACTTAAGAAACGGAATACGGTAGTGCAGCTGTGCATCTTTGGTGGATGGATGGGTGGAGGAATGGAATGGATCAGATGGATGGGGATGGATGAAGCAAGGCAAAATGCAGAATTAAATAATACGTAAAATAAAAATAAAAACATATGTAAAAAATGGAAAAATAAAATATAAAAAGTAAAATAAAGAAGACATTAAAAATTAAAATTCAAAATAGAAATAAGAAAATAAAAAATATAAAAATTAAACAAAAAAAGAACAAACAAATGAAATAAAAATGGCATAAAAATTCAAACTAACATAAAAAATTAAAAATTAAAATAGAAAAAAATAAATGATCAATAATTAAGATGTTTGTCAGTAAGCCTAGGTCAAAGACACACTGGCTGCATGCACAAAATGACTGCCAGCAAGGCATATGGTCAAACACCAGGTTGCAACAACAAGGTGCAAGGAGGAGGCATGGCAAACAAAGAACACATGTAAGCCCATGGCAAGGGACACTGGCTGGATGGAGAAAATGGCTGCCAGCCAGCCACAAGGTCAAACAACAACAAGAAGGAGCAAGGAGGCATAGCAAACAAAGAAAACAGGCAAGCCTATGGCAAAGGGAGGGACATTGGCTGAATGCACAAAATGCTTGCCAGCAACATGATCAAACAACAACAACAAGGAGCAAGGGGACATGGAAAACAAAGAACACATGCAAGCCTATGACAAAGGACACTGGCTCGATGGACAAAATGGCTGTCAGCCAGCCACATGGTCAAAAAACTACAACAAGGAGCAAGGAGGTATGGCAAACAAAGCATACATGCACGCCTATGGCAAGGAACACTGGATGGAAGGACAAAATGTCTGCCAACCAGCCACATGGTGAAACAATAACAACTAGGAGCACGGAGGCATGGCAAACAATGAACACATGCAAGCTATGGCAAGGGACACTGGTTGGTTGGATAACATGGATGCCAGCCACTTGGAGAAACCACAACAATAGGAAGCTAGGAGGCATGGCTAACAAAGAACACATGCAAGCCTATGGCAAAGGGAGGAACACTGGCTGCATGCACAAAATGGTTGCCAGCCACATGATCAAACAAGAACAACAAAGAACAAGGAGGCATGGCAGACAAAGAACACAAGCAAGCCTATGGCAAAGGGCCACTGGCAGAATGCACAAAATGGCTGCCAGCCACATGTTCAAACAACAACAAGGAGCAAGGAGAACATAGAAGAACACATGCAAGCTTATGGCAAAGGGACACTGGCTGCATGTACAAAATGGCTGCCAGCCACACGGCCAAACTACATCCTCCTATGCCATCAAATCTTACTACCCCACAATAAATACACTTTTTGCCAAAAAAAAAAATGCAAACAATAGCCAACATTTTAAATGTAATCCAATGCCACTGCTGCCTTAAATGACGTTTTAAAAACATATACCACTGAAACATTTAGTTCGTGCACTGATGACCACTAGTATTGGGCCGACTGTCTAAATGGCCCTTTGGGAATCTAGCCCACACACTAAATTATTATTGCAAATGTTACAGAAATGTAGAAAAGGTTCTGAGCTGTGCAATATTTTCCTTTACAAAAGGTGAAAAATCAATGAAATGCAAAATAAGTAATAACTAGACCAGTACTTAGACTCCAGCCCACCCAACACCATAAAATTTTAAAATCAAATATCAAATTAAAGTAAAAAGAAATACTTGTGCATGCCCAAGCAAACAAACACAACACCCTTATTCAATAGTTTTTTAACTTACTTGTGTGATTCAACAAAAACAAAGTCTTTATCCAAAAGTATATCCAGGAAACAAAGAGAGTGATCCTTCCACCTTGAAATCCAAGTGAAAAGTGAACAGGAGATGGACAAAGCACTGGGAGGAACCTACTTGACAGGATGAGTAAGTTGGAGTTTCTGACACTTCCTTCCTGTTTGAAAAAAAGGCTTCTCAATCTGAAAAACAAATTGCTGGGTCCATTGGAGAAGAAAATCTAGTCAAATTCTCTTTTTGTCTAGATTTAGTGGCTCTGAAGTAGAAAATCTACTGCAGAAGTGTCTTTGTACTTGTGAGCAGCCCTGTTTTCTCCGCAGACGCAGCTAGAAGCAACGCAAGAGAATGCAAAGTTTTGCACGTGCTCGCTACTAGCCTGAGAGTATTGTTGCGATTGCCAGAGAGCACCAAAACCCAATCTCGTGAGCCTCAACAAACTCTGCTCCATGCCAGAGTGTGGAATTTGGGAACTCCGTGCTACTCCATGTAGCACGAAGTGCCCGAATTCTGCAAACTCCACTGGCGGAGCGGAGTTCTATGCCGAGGTCTAGTCTCTAGATGGGTGACAGTGGTCTTGCTATTAGGAGAATGTTAAAAAATGCTGTAGATTAAGTAGTACTAAATATATATATATATATACATATTTATATATATATTTATGTATTTATTTATTTATTTATTTATATATTTATAGTGCATGTATCTCAGGAGGCATGGGCACACAAATACATATACCGCAAAATCAGTGGAGCATGCAAAGTAAGACCTGATAGTAATCAAAGTCTAAAGGTGATGTGTACTTTCTGACCTTGGTACTATGTTTACATACCTTGCATGTTGGACAAGGATAAACATCTTTCCTTGTTCCACTGTTCTTTTCTTTACAAATGTCATTCACACAAAGTTTGTCTTTTAAGTTGGTACCCTTCCTGCATGTCCACTTAGGGAACTCGTCAATGTACCCCTTCAGGCTCTCCTCAATTTAATGGATAGGCCAGTGTTTATGCAAGATCTTCTTAATCTCTTGCACTTCATTATTAAAGGTTGTAATGAATCTGCACTTCATGGCTCCCTCTTTCTGAGAACCTTTGGGAACTAAAAGATCTTCTGTTTTATGCTTGCAAGCTTTTTCCTGAGCTGTCCTCAGACTGGCTGGTTTAGATTTCCCTTTGTCAAACCTTTGAAACGTACTCTTGCATCCTTCTGGAATGCTTCCTTTGTGCTGCAATTCCTCCAGGCCCTTTAGAATTCCCTATAAAGAATGCTTTTGATTAAATTCTTGGGGTGGCTGCAAGAGGCATGGAGCAGTGTATTGCCTGCTGTAGACTTCTGATGAAGCTTAGATGTCAGTTTTTTGTTCTTGCCAGTTGCACAAATATCAAGAAACTCCACAGATTCCGTTTCTATGTGTGCTGTCAATATGATGTTATAAGGGTTGTCATTGAGATGTTGAATAAACTCTTCTGCTTCCATTTGTGTGCCTCTCCAGATTACAAAAATATAATTATCTTAGCCACAGAACCACTCTCGAGTCAAATTCTTCTAGGGATCTCAGCTACCTTCTGCTCCCACCACCTCATAAAGAGACTGGCAATGCTGGTGCCTATCACGGTCCCATGGTTTTGCAGGAAGAGTTTGTTCTTAAATAAAAAGAAATTGTTTTCAAGACAGAATTGAGTTACCTGAAAAATCATATCTGAGATGGAAAAACAATGAAACATACTTTGCTTGCTCAAAATGACTCACATCAGTACAACCACTTGTATGCCTAATGCTATTATATAGGCTATCAACATCAAGTGTAAGCAACAGAAAATCGTCCCCATTCTCTACCCTCAATGTTATTAAAAAAGTCCCTGCTATCCTTTATGTATGAGGGGAGGGCCAGGATGAAAGGTAAAAAAAAAAAATATATATATATATGTACGTATATATATATATATATATATATTTACCTTTCACCAAGACCCTCCCCACATACATAAAGGATAGCAATAGCAGGGACATATATATATATTATCTCTCTGCATCCACCACTAAGTAGTTATAGTTAGGATTGCTTTTCCATAGGAAAATAGGAAAAGCATTATTTGTGTTGCTAATAATTTCAGACTTTCCAAAAAGGTGCTACTTTGACTAGTTTGTGCATAGAATATTTTGGGGTGATCCGTCAAGCAGTGGCCCAGAAAAAAGGGGGATCCCAAAACACAAAATTCACCATGCATTTTTTATTGACTTCTTTAGGCTTGGGCTACAGGAAAAACTGCTGAACTTAATTACACCAAGTTTGTCAGGAAGCTAGAACTTAGTCCACAGACTGTGCTTCCTGTGATTTGGTGTAAAACCGTTCACTAGTCTTTTAGAAATTAAGGGCCAAAAATATTTGTACCTCTGGATGGTTGGGTCTGCGAGAGGCATAAGAGACTCTTGCGGGAGCACCAATTAAAAAGTAGAGCATTCTGATAGGCCCATGAAGCTTTATTTCCCTCTGGCCAATTTGTCTTCCACAGGAGTCAGGCTCCCCCATGAGTGAGCACTCTGAATGGCCGCATGGACAACGATTTTCCAAAATGCCAGTGGTAGTGGAAGGGGCATCACATGCCCTTTGACGTGTGACGACATTGTAGGAAGTGACATCATTGGTTGCATTACAGGATGTAAGGGCATGCGACGTTTGATCCTGATGATACCATAGGTAGTGTCATCACCAAAGTTAAAAAAGAGCAAAATTAAAACTGGGTTAACAAAATAACGAAAAGTGATAGAGGAAAAACACATCTGTTTTAGTTATTACACATATTTCAGAAAAGATGCAGTCATATGAGGGATGAAGCCATCACATACCTAGGAGCAGCCATCATTTGCCAGATGGCCATCCTATGCTGCTGAATTACAGCCCCCAGCATCCAATTACTGCCCACAATGCCAGCAGCAGAGCAACATGAAAAGGAACAACTATGGCTGAAAAGCACAAAGATCAGGAACAACTTTGGCTGTAGCAGTGCAGGCTTCAATCATACCTGTGGACTCCTGCTAGGAGGGTTGGGGAATGCTCCCCTGAGAGAAAGTGCTGGACAAAATGGGGTCAAATTTCAAACAAATTGGCTCAAAAGCCAATAGTGTTCCAAACCAACCTCATTTTTTCAAAATGTTCGGTGGTTGCCAACTGTATGTCAATGGCTAGATCCTATATAAAATGGGCGTACACCCCTATGCCAAGAATTGCACACAGTATGCCAGTGGCATATGTTTGCCAAGAATTACATTCAATATGCTTTTGAATTGTCGTTTTCACTCACATGCTCACTCTCTCACTCTCTTTTTTTTTCTCTCTCAAACGCACACTCACAATACAGTTAACTGTTAAATAAAACCGTAGACCAGAAAAGATATTGAAAACATTTTGAAATGTTTACATATGAAGACTTCCTATTACAGCATTGCCTGTTTAATGAAACTGTTTCTTTCCTAGGGGATTTTAGTTATTTACACATGGTGTCCGGAGACATCCCAAATGTCTACACTGCAGTGAAGCGTCGATGCACCATGAGCCTCGAAATGCTCTGTCACTGGACACATTGTAACAGTTGCTTTGCAACTGTTTACAATCTCACTGATCTAAGCCACAGCCTGTTCTTTTAAAAGCTTAAGTGCACCCTGGGAAATAGATTTCTCTTTTTTTTCTGGTGCATCTGGGTCACTACAGAGGCCAGGGGTTGCAAGAATAATGCCAGAGATCGCAAAGGAGAGCTCGGGGGCCGCAATTGGGACATCTGGTGACCCCTAAATAACATCCACGATTGCCTGCCAGCAACATTAGAAAACTGGTGCTGGCAGCCCTCACAGGACTCCAGGAACGAGTCCCATGTCCTGAAGTTTAAAAAAAAAAGTGATGTAAGGGGGAGGGGGAGGGAAACCCTGCCCTCTCCAGGCCCCAAGGGGGGATACAGTGGGACCCCACTGGAACCAAAATAGAAAATATCAGCAATTTGAGACTCTGTGGGATCGGAAAAAAAAAAAAAATAGAGTGGAGCTCCACTCTTCCATTATAAGCCCTGGGAAGCCCACCCTTGGGCCACATTATTTATTAGATGGATATAATGGAAAGGGGCATGGCCCTTCCCCGAGCCATTATTCGCCCTGGGGAGTCCACCCCTAGGGCCGCATTCCATAAGGGGAGGGGAGCCTGCTCCCTCCTGCTCCCCCCAGACATTATAGGTTCAGGGGAGCTCACAGTGAGGCTGAAAAGAGCACAAAAGAGAAGGTGGGTATCACATCCTTTCCTCCCGGAGCCTTCAAAAGCCCCGGGGAGCCAACCCAACGGGGCCAATATATTTAAGTAAAGGGGATGTGGCCAAGTGGCCCCCACACTGAGCCATTATAGGCCCCAGGGGACCCACTCCCAGGGCTGAAATGTGTACAGCAAGGGAGGGGATTGCAAGGCCCCCTTAATCTAATCCATTAATGGCCCTGTGGATCCCATACCCAAGGTCAGCTCCCTTGCTGTGTCCCGGGAAGCCTACTCCACGGATACAGCAATTTCCCTGTCCCACTGTCAGAGGGGCAGGAAATCTTGTATTTGCTTCCAACTGGTTGGAGCATTTTCAAACCTCTCACCAAACAGAAGCAAACACAAAGTCTGCTCCCAGAAGGCGTGAGCTTTAAAAATGCTTCCACTGGCAGGGAGCAGACTTTTGATCTGCTTCCCCACCTGCACTGACGAGAGCAGGGAAATAGATCAAGCTATTGCTCCCGTCTGGAGGGAGCAGCTTAAATAGTTGCACCCTCCAGGGAGAACAGTGCTGACTCCGGTAACATTCAGGGAGTTGGCTGGGGCTGCGGAGGCCTCGAAGCTCCCACTGCGTCCAACAACATGGTGGGTGCCCTGCATTGGCACTAGGTAACCCCCTATATTAAATGTAGACCTTGACAGATGGGGTCCTAAGGGCCCTTGCAAAAACACACAGTTCTGGTGGAAGGGTTCCCAGGGCATTTTCAAGGCTCAGGGAGGGGGTTGCATGGCTCACTCCCCTTAATTAACAGATTGGACTCAGGGGAATGGGGGCCAGGGACGAAAGTGGCTCAGAGAGGGGGCCAGGCAGTCCCTATCACCTTTATATCACACGGCATTAGGGACAGGGTCCCCAGTCTTTTTTAAGGCAAGAGGAGGAGGGGCCAAGTGAACTCCTCTTTTAAAAATTAAGAAAAATACCCATAAGTGCCACCCATTTGGCCCCGACCCTTCCACGTTCGTAGTATGCAATGGTGTTCCTTCCATTTTCCAGGCTGATGAGGAGTGTGTGTTCTCTACAATTGCACATTGAAAAACTATCTGAAATCCTTGATGGAGATGAATGCATTGTTGATTTATTGCAGTACAATCTCTTCTGTAGTGACTGTTCAAGACAAGTGGGTTCTTTCTTGTCCCCTCCTGGTCTGAGGGCAGAGTCCACAGTTCTTCCTTTTAATTGCTGCTCAGTATGCAAACATACCAAATAAACCTACAAGCACTACCCATTTGGCCCTGCCCCTTCCATGTTAGAAGTATGCAACTGCATTCCCACCAATTTTCCAGGCTGATGGAAGGTGTGTTTTCTCTACAATTGCATGTGGAAAAATGCTGTGAAATCCTTGATGCAGGGGAATGCATCATTGATTTATTGGAGCACAATCTCTTCTGTAGTGACTGTCCTAGAGAAGTGGGAACTTTCTTCTTGTCTCTTGGCCTGACGGCAGAGTCCATGGTTCTCACTTTTAATTGCTGCTGAGGATGCAAAGGCCCCAAATCACTTACAAGCTCCACCTGTTAGACCCCGTCCCTTCCACATTAGTAGAATGGGACGGTGTTCCGGACGTTTTCTAGGCTGATGGACAGTGTGTTTTCCCTTCAATTTCTCATTGTAAAATGATCTGAAATCCTTGATGAAGGTCAATGTATTGTTGATTTATTGGAGTGCAATCTCTTCATAGTGACTGTCCAAGATGAGTGGGTCTTTTCTTGTTGTCTCCTGGTCTGAGAGTCCATGTTTTTCTGTTTAATTGCTTCTGAGTATGCAAAGGCGCCAAATCACCAACAAGCTCTGCCTGTTTGGCCCCTCCTCCTCCTCCACGTTAGTAGCCAGCAACAGTGCTGGCTCCATGTAGGTTGGCAACAGAGTCTGGCCCCCCTGCTGTGCACAGCCAAAGGTTGTGCACAGTGCTATGTTGGCTGCCTGTGGGGGTTTGCTGCAGGGTCTGGCTACAGGTAAATATGTCAGTGACAACATTAACTTTATGAATCAAAAAAACACATAAATTCACCAGTTATAGTTAGCATAGCTAGCTATAACTTGCACCCCCTACCATGCACTGCTTAAGACCTTACATATTACATCGCTCATGACATGTTCAATGACATCATTTATGACATCACTGATGACATCTCAAATGACATCATTGATGACATCACAGATGACATCTTTGATGACATCACTGATTACATCATCCAAGCTTCTTTTGTACACATTACTCCATAAATTACCAAGGTATTAGAAGTCTGAAATGAAGTACACAATAGCTCAGAATGATGTGAAGGATCGTTAATGCCATCGCAGAGACAACTCTCTTAGATGTAGCAAACATGTGTTATGTGCATCATTGACGGTATAACCTACACTTCACCGGTAGCCTAGTTCACAATAACAATCAACCACAGATAGATGGGAAACCCTCATTGCAAACGGTGTTCAATATACACAACAGTTCAGAGAAAGTGAAATTACTCAAGATACTCAATGTCTGTTCCAAAAATAAATGTCCTACCTACATTGAGAAATTAAGTTGATATGAGTGGAAAAGTGGGTCCTGTAAACAGTGTTTACTTTATGAAAAGAGTTTACTCTGAACCACTCGGTTTGCACAGTGAAACAATGAGAAGTACGCCTCAGAGTATTGAAAAGTATCTACTAAGAACAGTGGACAGTCTATGTAAACATTGTCCAAAAATACACTATTCACTTAAAATAACCAAGGTCTTAAGGTCCTAAAGATTATACTAACTACAGCCTTCATACTGTGTGACAACCTTACAGATATCCCATCCTCTGAAGATCCTGTCTAACACCTCAAGGCTGCTAACAATACTTGGGGGCATATTTATCACACCTTCATTTCAGTGAGTGAATGCGTGGCAGTCTGAGTGGGTATGTGAGTGGGTAGTGCATTAGTGTTTGACTGGGGCTGTGAGTGGGTGTGTAAGGGTTTGAGTGAGTATGTGAGTGGGTGCGTGAGTGCCTGTGCGGGCTTGTTAGTGGGTGTGTGTGTGTCTCAGGGGCTCTGTCAGTAGCTGCATGTGTGTTTGAGTGCTACTAAGAGTGAATTAATTAGTGTATGAATGAGTTTGTGAGTGTTTGTTTAAAAAAAAGTTTCATTGATAATCATGAATTCTTCGCTGTGTTACACAGGGGGCCCACTCTGGCCATCACAATGTATTTGCAAATATTGCGTAGTGTGAAAAAAAGTGTTTTTAGGGGCATAATTTGACCATCAAAGTCCCCTATACCCCACCCTGGGGTTAGGGTACCTCCACCCTGACCCCTTAAGCTACGAATTTGTTTTCAGCCATGGGGATTGTGCCCTGTAACATGAAATAGCACCCACAATTTTCTGGTCAGGTCAAGACCAGCCAATCAAAGTATTCCTGGTGGCACAGGCATTTGCCACAATCCCTACAAATATCTCTAGATCGATCCGCTGCCCTAGATGTACACATTTATTTTCTCTTTATCTTTAATATTTCAAAAACAACTTCATGGATTTACACCAAATAACCAAAAGCACAATCTGTGGAACAAAATCTGACTTTCTGCCAAATTTGGTGTGATTCCGTCCAGCGGTTTAGGCTGTAGTCGTGTTCAAAACTCCTATGGAAATTAACATGGGAAATGCACGTTTTTTGATCCCCCCTTTTTCTTGGCCCCTGCTTGACAGATCACCCCAAAACTTTCCATATTCAACAAGAATGAAGATTCGTCAAACTGTGCCAAAGGTATAGGCAAGTAAAAAACACTTTTTTCTGTGGAAACATGGTCATAGTCATAGCTACCAACTAGTGACCGCCAGCAGGTTATTTATTTACATATATATAGCTATATATTTTTTTTATTTTTTTTCTTACCAAACCAAAGGATACACGGACGCTATAGTAAAGCTAACATTTTAAATGTACAAAACAATTGAAATTCACCTGTTAAAGTCAGAGTTGTCTCAAGTAACTACTCCTAAGGTAACTATAACTTGCGCCTCTGACATGCATATGTTTTCATGACAAATTTTACTGCAAATATTACATTGATATTATCAATGATGATATAAAAGATGTCTGGAGTGCTATAATTTGTGGGGTAATTAGCAGTAAATGGCAAGGGCATGAGTTATAGTTAACGTAGGGCACGAGATATAGCTACTTGAGCCTCAAGGCACCCACGGTCCCAGCCGGCTCCCCACTTCTGAGGAGCCGACATTGCTCCCGCAAGGAGGGAGCTGCTTTAAATAACATATTTCTGCTTGGGGGAGCAATGTTTTCATCTGTTTCCCAACACGCATATTTACAGTCAGGGAAACAGATCAAAACTCTGTTTTCTTCAAGTGGAAGCTGTTGGACAGCTCCCACTTGCAGAAAATTGAGTTATGTGTGCTTTTGCTTGGTGGGAACTGTTAACTCCCACAAAGCAAAATCAAACAGCTACCTTTTGGGTGTGAGCACCTCAGGAGGTAGCAGGAGCCGTCCCTGGGGCGAGGCGGTCCCGAGGGCCATTATTGGCTCTACAAGTGGGGCTGCAAGGCCCCTCTCCAACATTCTATTTTCCCCGGGGAGGTGATGGCCCACGGGGCTCTGGAGTCTGCAGCAGGCCCACCTTCATTCTTTTATTGTGGCCCCAGGGAGGTGACGGTCCCAGGGGTTGCAGGGGAGCCCCGTTCCCCCACACACAATTGTATGTTTGCCCCAGGGAGGTGGCAGTCCCCAGGGCTGTGGTCTGAATGGCTCCTGGGGTGGTCTCTGAGCCTGCGGTCCACGTGGCTCCTGGGGCAGTCTCCAGGGCTGCGGAGGGGGGCCTGGCAGCACCCCTGCACACACGATGTTTTTAACCCAGGGGAGGTGGCAGTCCTCGGGGCTGCAGGCGTCCCCTTCATTGGATGAAATATTAGCCCTGGGGAGGTCGGGTCCCTAGAGCTGGGGGAATCAAAGTTTCAATGCCCCCGGGACCTGGACCACCTAGGGGCTACATTTATAGAAGTGAGTGAGCCCGGGCTTGTATTTAAAAAAAATGTTTTGCCAAATCTGCATGTCTACCTCTGAAAATTCCAAAAAAGAATGCTTTTTGCACTGAGTGGTCCCCAGGGACCGCAGCACCAGACCTAAGGACTCAGGGTGCCCCTACCTTAGCCCCTTTTCTTATTAATCTTTTTTTCTGGGACTTGGCTGAAGCCATATCCCAACATGGTTGCCAACAGTTCCTTGTTGAAGTGTTGTCAGCCAACCATATCTCAGCATGAAATCGGGGGGTAGGGGGTTCGTGGAGCCTTCGTGTCCCTATATATACAAATGTGTTTTTTCATTAATTTCTCAAAAACTATTGAACAGATTTACACCAAATAACACAAAGGGTGTTTTCTGGACCAAGAGATACCTTTCTGCCAAATATGCTAGAATTCCATACAGTGGTTCAGGCACCATTCCTATTCAAATCCCTATAGAAAATGCATGTGGAAAAAGCGTTATGGGACCCCCCCTTTTTCTCGGCCTCCGCTTGACGGATCACCCCAAAACTATCCAGACAGACCTTGAAGTGAGCATCCTATTTGTTTTAGAAAATTTTGTGAAGTTTCATCAAATGGCGTCAAGGTTATTAGCAAAACAAAAAAACACTTTTTGTATGGAATCTAGGTACCAACTATAGCTGCCTAGTGGTGATGGCCATTATTTAAGATATATATATATATATATATATATATATATATATATATATATATATATATATATATATATATATATATATATCAATACACACATATATTACCTACTGGCAGTCGCTGGTAAGTAGTCATAGTAAGTAGTCATAGTTAGGACCTAGTTTCCATAGGAAAAACATTATCGTTTTGCTAATAACGTTGGTGTCATTTCACAAATCTTCACAAAATGTAACTAGTGTGCCAGTTACTGCAGCTGCTATTTGGAAAAAGGGGGGTCCCAAAATGCATTTTTCCCATGCAATTTCCCATAGGGATTTTAGACACAACTACAGCCCAAACTGGTGGACGGAATTACAATGATTTGGCAGAAAGCTAGATTATGAACCATAAAGAGTGTTTTTTGTCATTTGTTGTTAATATGTTCAGTAGTTTTAGAGTTATTAAAGGAAAAAGAGTTATGCTTATCTAAAGACAAGATCCACCGCAGATCCACCAAAGTGGATCCGCAGCTCTATGCACTAACAGCAAAGCCATAATTGCCCCAACCTAAAAGTAAAGTTGCTGCCACCATTTTGTGTATCCAGACCTGGTCCTAAGCAGAAAATGAAAACTTAAAAGTGATAGAAGATGTCAGGGTTGAGGTAGCCAGAACCCTTGGTATTAATGGAGGGGTCTGTGATGTAAGAAATTACCCAAAAATGTTTTTTTGGGGTACACAAGGATCCATGGAGCCACCACAGTGCTCAGTGCATCTTCCCTGGGTGAATCCACTGGCGATATGCAAATCAATATCCCAACTAAAAAAACATGCACCCATTCACAGACCCACTCACTCACACAACCACACAACTACTCACACACACACCCACTCACACACCCACACAGTCACTAATACATCCACTCAGAGACACAGAAAACCACCCACACAGGCACTCACACACCTACTCACACAGACACACACATACCCATGCAGCCACTTACACAAATATTCACAGATCTACACAGCCACTTACACACCAACTCACATACACATACAGCAATACCACTGACAATCCCTCTTGCACACTGTTAGAAATGGGGTCTTTGGTTGGCAGTCAGGTTACCCCCATTCAAACAAGGACCCTAACTCTAGTCAGGGTAAAGGAGAATCGCCCTCAGTTAACTTCGCTCACCCCTTTCGTAACTTGGCATGAGTAGGCAGGCTTAACTTCAGAAGCAAAGTGTAAAGAATTTATACCAACACACACAGTAATACAGTGAAAACACTACAAAATGGAAACCACACCAGTTTAGAAAACTAGGTAATATTTATCTAAATCAAACAAGACCAGAATGATAAAAATCCAACATGCACAAGTCAAGATATGAATTTTAGAAAGAATAAGAGTCTTAATCCTTAGAAAACAGTGAGAATGCTGTTATTACACAAAGTTCTTGGTTAGCGTACAAAATAAAGCCGTCCGGTTGCAATGTGTCAGGAAACTGCACTGCGTGGGGCTTGCGTCGTTATCAGTAGCTGCTAGTGGGTGTTGCATGTCGTTTCGCCAGCCGCGATGCGTTGGTTAACCGCAAGGTGGCAGCACGTCGTTTATGAGCCGTGTTGCAGATGGTGCATCAGAAATTTCCCCCACAGTGGTCTTTGCATGGATTTCTGTCCTTTTCCACCAGCTTCACCTTCCAAGGCCCCAGGAACTAGATAGGGC
The DNA here is from genome assembly GCF_031143425.1 of Pleurodeles waltl. Lineage (NCBI taxonomy): Eukaryota > Metazoa > Chordata > Amphibia > Caudata > Salamandridae > Pleurodeles > Pleurodeles waltl. Next base: position 136,245,721 of record NC_090448.1, read on the forward strand.
ACCACTAGGCAGGGCAGGGGTCTCAGTAGAGAGTCCAGGTGCTGGCAGGAGAAGTCTTTAATGGCCCTGAGACTTCAACAACAGGAGGTAAGCTCAGGACAAGCCCTTGGAGATTTCTTCACAAGCAGGAATGCAGACCAAAGTCCAGTCTTTGTCCTCTTGCACAGGCAGAAGCAGCAACTGCAGGATAGTTCCAAAAGCACAGTCACAGGCAGGGCAACACTTCTCCTCAGCTTTTCACATTTTCTCCTGGCAGAAGTTCCTCCTCATGTCCAGAAGTTATCTAATTTTCAGGGGTTTGGGTGCCTTTCTTATATCCAGTTCTGCCTTTGAAGTAGGCCTACTCCAAAGGAAAGTCTCTCTTGTTTGTGAAATCCTGCCTTGCCCAGGCCAGGCCCCAGACACACACCAGGGGGTTGGATAATGCATTGTGTGAGGGCAGGCACAGCCCTTTCAAGTGTAAGTGACCACTCCTCTCCTCTCTCCTAGCACAGATGGCTCATCAGGATATGCAGGCTACACCTCAGCTCCCTTTGTGTCACTGTCTAGAGAGAGGTGCAAACAGCCCACCTGTCAGTCTGACCCAGATAGGCAATATACAAACAAGCAGAGCCACAGAATGGTTTAAGCAAGAAAATGCCTACTTTCTAAAAGTGGCATTTTCAAACAGACAATCTAAAAACAAACTTTACTAAAATATGTATTTTTAAATTGTGAGTTCTTAGACCCCAAACTCCACATGTCTATCTGCTCCCAAAGGGAATCCACACTTTAATCATTTTTAAAGTCAGCCCCCATGTTAATCTATGAGAGACATAGGCCTTGCAACAGTGAAAAAAATAATTTGACAGTATTTCACTGTCATGACATATAAAGCACAATAGTAAATGTCCTACTTTAAACATAGACTGCACCTTGCCCATGGGGCTACCTGGGGCCTACCTTAGGGGTGTCTTACATGTAGGAAAAGGGAAGGTTTAGGGCTGGCAAGTGGGTCCACTTGCCAAGTCAAATTGGCAGTTTAAAACTGCACACACAGACACTGCAGTGGCAGGTCTGAGACACGATTACAGGGCTACTCATGTAACCAGTGCTGCAGGCCAACCAGTAGCATTTGATTTACAGGCCCTGGGCACCTCTAGTGCACTGTACTAGGGACTTACCAGTAAATCAAATATGCCAACCATGGAAAGCCAATTACATACATATTTTATATAGGAGCACTTGCACTTTAGCACTGGATAGCATTGGAAAAGTGCCCTGAGTAACATAAACAGCAAAAACAGAGTCCACCACACATCAAAAACCTGGGAAACAGAGGAAAAAAGTTAGGGGAGACCACGGAAAGGATGCCAAGTCTAACAGATGTATTTTTAAATTGTGAGTTCAGAAACCCTAAACTCCATATTTCCATCTGCTCCCAAAGGGAATCTATGCTTCAATAACATTTAAAGGCAGCCCCCATGTTGACCTGTGAGAGAGAAAGGACTTGCAACAGTGAAAAGCTGAATTTAGCAGTTTTTCACTGTTAGAACATGTAAAACACATCTGTGCATGTCCCACCTTTAACATATACTGCACCCAGCCCATGGGGCTACATTTGGCCTACCTTAGGGTGCCTTACATGTAGAAAAAGGGAAGGTTTAGGCCTGGCAAGTGGGTACACTTGCTAGGTCAAATTGGCAGTTTAAAACTGCACACACAGACACTGCAGTGGCAGGTCTGAGCCATGTTTACAGGCCTACTCATGTGGGTGGTATACCCAGTGCTGCAGGCCCACTAGTAGCATTTGATGTACAGGCCCTGGGCATTTCTAGTGCACTTTACTAGAGACTTACTAGTAAAACAAATATGCCAATCAAGGAAAGTCAATTACACATATAAGTTACACAGGGAAAACTTACACTTTAGCACTGGTCAGCAGTGGTAAAGGGTCCAGGGCAAACAAAAAAGCAAAAACAGAGTCCAGCACACAGAAACACCATGGGAAGCAGAGGCAAAGAGTTAGGGAAGACCACACCAAGGATGCCAAGTCTAACATGTGTCCCCCCCAGCTGAAAGTGGGGAGAAACTACCCAACCTCATGGGAGTTCTCATCACTAAGGCAGAAGAATCTGGACAGACCATCAGCACTGGCGTATTCTGTGCCAGGGTGGTATTCTACTGTAAAGTCCATTCCTTGTAGGGAAATGGACCACCTCAGCAATTTGGGATTCTAGCCACCTAAGGGGCCTGTGGTCTGTCTGAACCCAGAAGTGAGTCCCAGACAAGTAGGGTCTCAGCTTCTTCAGTGCCCAGACCACAGCAGAGTACTGCTCCTATACCATGCTCTGAGGCATCTGTTTGCACAACAAACTCCTTGGAGCAGTCAGGTGCCTTCAGCACAGGTGCTGTTCACATGGTAGCCTTCAGGGCATCAAAAGTGGTCTGGCAAGCCTCTGTCCAGATCACCTTCCTTGGTTTCTTCTTGGAAGTCAACTCATTTAAGGGGGCAACAATGGTGCCATATCCCCTGACAAACCTCCTGTAATAGCCAGTGAGGCCTAAAAAGGCCCTCACCTCTGTCTGCATCTTGGGAGGCTCCCAAGCCAGAATGGTGTCAATTTTTGGCTGTAGGGGTGCCACCTGGTCACTCCCTACCTGGTGTCCCAAATACACCATTGAACCCTGCCCTAATTGGCACTTACTGGCCTTAATAGTGAGGCCTGCCTTTTGAAGGGCCTCCAACACTCTGCAGAGGTGTTGCAAATGTCCCTCCCAAGTGGAACTGAACACCGCAGTGTCATCCAGGTAGGCTGCGCTGAAGTCATCCAGCCCAGTCAACACGTGGTTGACCAACCTCTGCAATGTGGCAGGGGCATTTTTCATCCCAAATGGCATCACTTTAAGCAGGAAGTGCCCATGTGGGGTAGAAAATGCCGACCTCTCCTTGGCCCCTCCAGTTAGGGTAATCTGCCAATCCCTGGACGTCAAATCAAATGTGCTGAGGTATTTGGCAGCTCCTAAACGATCGATGAGCTCATCAGCTCGGGCGATGGGGTGCGCGTCAGTTTTAGTGACCACATTGAGACCCCGGTAGTCCACACAGAATCAGTGTTCTGGAGTGGTACCAGGAGCAGTAGCCTTTGGCACCAAGACCACAGGGCTGGCCCCAGGACTGCTAGAAAACTCAATTACCCTTAAGGTTAACATCTTAGACACCTCATCTTTGATGCTAGCTGTGACCCTATCAGTCACCCTGTAAACCTTCTGTTTAATAGGTGGACTGTCCCCAGTGTCTACATCATGTGCACACAAGTGTGTGACCCCTGGGATCAAGGAGAACAGGGAGGCAAACTGACCCAATACCTGGTGACAGTCCCTCTGTTGTTCTGAGGTCAGTGAGGGGGAGAGGTTCACTACCTCCTCAGACCCATCTTTCTCTCCATCAGACAGGATGCCAGGAAGAGGCTCACTCTCTTCCTCTACCCCATCATCTGTTGCTAGGAGCATGGTTAACTCAATTCACTCAAAGTGTGTCTTAAGGCCGTTCACATGCAGGACCCTCCAGGGATTCCTGAGAGTCCACACGTCCACCAGGTAGGTGACTTCACTCTTGCACTCCACCACCTCAAATGGCCCAGCCCACTTGTCCTGGAGTACCCTAGGCTCAACTGGTGTCATTACCCACACTTTCTGGCCAGGCTGAAACTTGACCAGAGTGACATTCTGGTCATACCACCATTTCATGTCCTCCTGGCTTGCCTCTGGGTTCTCTTGTGCGAGACCCCAGAAGTGGGCAGTCTGGTTTCTAAGAGCCAGCATGTAATTGAATACATCCTAGGGGTGCTTACTGGAGGCTTTCTCCAAAGCCTCCTTTACCAGACACACATGTCCCCTGACAGGGTGGCCATACAATTGCTCAAAATAACTAAATCCAAGCCCTTTTTGTGGCACCTCCCTGTAGGCGAACAGAAGGCATGGCAAGAGGACATTCCACTTACGCCTCAAGGACTCTCATAGGCCCATAATCATGACCTTCAAAGTGCTGTTGAACCTCTCAACTAGACCATTGCTTTGGGGGTGGAAAGGAGTGGTGAACTTATCTGTTACCCCACACTCCCTCCACAGAGACTTCATGTATGTTGATATGAAGTTGGTACCCCTATCAGATACAACTTCCTTGGGGAACCTCATGTGGGTAAAACCCCCCATCAATGCACATCCCACCACAGGGGAGGTGATTGACCTTAGAGGAATGTTTTTTGGGTACCGGGTGGCATGGTCCACCAAGACCAGGATGAGCCTGTTGCCCATTGCTGTCTTGGGATCCAGATGCCCCACAATGTCAATACTGTCGTAGTTTGTACTCTTGCTCTGAGCAAGACTGCTGGTCTCAGGATGACAGTACTTTAGTTTGTAGGTGACTATGTCTATGACCGCCAGGGTCGCGGATGATGGAAGCACCGCCAACAGGCTGGCGGTGCTTCATAGCCCATTCTGACAGCGGCGGTAAAGCCGCGGTCAGAAAACAGGGGCCGGTGGTTTCCCGCCTTTTTTGCCCCGGCTGGGCGAATCCGCCATGGCAGCGATGCAAGCAGTGCTGCCATGGGGATTCTGACCCCCTTACCGCCAGCCTGTTTCTGGCGGTTGTCACCGCCAGGAAGAGGCTGGCGGTAACGGGTGTCTTGGGGCCCCCGAACAGGGCCCCGGCCGGCTTTTCACTGTCTGTCTAGCAGACAGTGAAAAGCGCGACGGGTGAAACTGCACCGGTCGCACGGCCGCAACACCGCCGGCTCCATTCGGAGCCAGCTTCTGTGTTGCAGGCCTCCTTCCCGCTGGGCCGGCCGGCGCTAACATGGTTAGCGCCCTCCGGCACAGCGGGAAGGTTGTAATGCCGGCAGCGGTCTTTTGGCCGCGTAGCAGCCAAATGGCGGTTCCCGCCTGGCGGGCGGCTACAGCCACCCGCCAGACTTGGAATAACCGCCTAAGTCTCTTCCTACAACTAGTTGTAACTGTTGTCCAAACCTTACCGGCTCACTAGCAGTACCTCACCAGAAACACAATAGTAAAAGGTGATTTGTAGCAGTCGCTTACGCATGGACTCAAAGTAAGATATCTCAGGGTTGTCGTGGTTAAACGGAAATTACCCATTTCTCACAGATGTATTATGTCTCATACAAACAAAGGCAATAACACAGATGCAGTGAAGTTATAATAGTTTTTATTTAACATAACTGCCATTTGCGATAAGTTGCATGAACTGCAATGATTAGGATAATGAATATACCAAGCAACAGTATTGTGAAGAAGAGAGTCATGGTTATAAAGACCCCCACCATTTTTGCAATATATGAAAGAAATATATATATATGTACGAGATGGAATATGTTCTAATACCCTAATGAGAATAGGCCTAACCTCCTACCTAAAGGAGAGCTGGGTTTGCTAAACCTAATCTGCCAAAGCCATGTCCATGAGAGGAGCCCCCAACCCTCGTTACCTTGGAATGAGGTCTCTATCTCAGACTCCGTAGGGACACGAAGACTGGGTCAGCGTCAAGATGACTGCAGCATCGGTATCAGCGATGGTTGCGATGCCCTCTGGTCGGAATCCCTCTGATTATCTGTCTGAAGTGTGATGTATTTATACAGATCTACAAGGTCCCCTGAAGTAGGTGTATTTCAAAACAATAGATAGCAGGCATGCTTGGGACGGCAATTAATATCAACAATCCCTCGAAAGTATAGAGAGGGAAAATCCCTAAGTGTGAACACCTACTGTTTGTTTGTCTTTTGTGCTTGATCTTGACGCCTTGGCGCAGTGACACTGATAATAAAACTCATAACAAGTGGCCTAACTATAAACAAGGCCGTCATCTTAAAGGAAATAAATAATTAAATGGACTAAGACAGATCAAGCTAAGTAGGTTAAAAGTCACTAGGTGACGGGGGCACGAGTTTACAAGCCTACAGCTAAGCTAACTCCTGTTATCCTGTTAAAACAAACTAGGATTCACTACAATACCAACCCTTTCAAAGGGGGGTACTAACCACAGGGAAACGTTGAAAGGGAGCCTTGCATTTCCCCCCACTCTTGCCACTTGACTGACAAGTTGGGCAAGACCTACCATGAGCATCGAATGCCTGCACATTTAGGGCCAATAAAAGTGTGTGAGAAGCCACTCAAAGGTCTTGTCCTGCTCCAAATGATCAGCTAGAGGCACATCATGAGCCAGACCAATAGGAAGGCTCTGAAGCACTAGGGTACAACCAGCACACAGGCTGACCCAGGCTCAGGAACCTTAGGCTCACTATATAGGAGGCCATCGTCCCAGTAAATCAAATGTGATCCAGGCTCCTTGCCAGATGCCTGGTCTGCAGCCTGCTGCCGCAGACCTTCCAGAGTAGGGCATGCTTTCCGTGGCTCACAGAATGTCTCCCTGGTGGACCCTCCTTCCTGCTGCCACTATGACCACTCCAGAACCTCGCTCAGTTCAGACATCTGTTTCCCTGTGGGCTCCAGGGCCTCCCCCTCAGGCGCAGCCTCCTCCTGGACAGTGGGAACTTTTGGGGCCAGTTTCCCACGCCTCTAGCCCTTCCTCCTTCTGGCAGTCACCTGGGCCACTCTTTCAAGCTCCAGGGTCTCCTGATTACCCAGACGAGCTGCCATGGACCAGGTAGACACTCACACCTACCTAGGCAGACCCAACATCTCCGACTGTGACCTACGTTCCACCTCCTTCAAGGTGAATCCTCCATGTCATTGCCAAGCAAATAATCTACAGGCATGGTTGGACTCACAGCTTCTCTCAAGGAACCTGAAAATCCCCCCAATTCAAAGGGAACCTGTGCCACTCTGCACAGGCGCTGTGAGTTGTCCACTGCAACTACTTTGTGAAGTACACGGGGATCTATCTGCTCTTCAGACACCAGGTGACTCATCACTGTAGTCACGCTGGCTGGAGTGACTCTCAGAGCCTCCATCCTCTGTCCATTGATGGTCACCCACCGCCCATACTTCTTAGTGTTCTCAGGCACTAGGGATCCCTGGACCATCTCAATGTCTCCTAGGGAGGCAAGGGTCATCTCAGCCGGCTCCCATCCACCTGGAAGCAACTTCTCCCCAAGCGCTACACTGGCCAATCCCTGTGACTGAGCACCAGTGGTGCCGGTGTTCACTTGGAACATTTGGGGTCCCCCCTCATATGACCCTCCTGATCGCATGAAAAGCACTTGCAGGGACCCTTCTCTGCAGGTTTCCCTGTGGAGACCCATGGTTTCTTTTCTACTGGGGGCTGGGATTCTTTACCATGTGAACTAGGTTGGAGCCCTTTAGGGAACTCCCCCTGTTGACTCTGACCCCCCCACTTCTTCTGAGAGTGACCCTGCCCACCCTTGGCATGGCCTCCCCCATACCTCTTCTGGACCCTGGTGCTCTCCCAACGGTCCGCTTCTTGCACAATCTTCCTGGGATCCTGGGAGCTTGCTGTCAATCATATGCTGTCGCATCTCTGAAAAACCAAGACTATACAAATGCTCCCAAGCAATCAAATTGTAGAGCCCCTCAAAGGTTGTTACCTTACTGCCCTTCACCCAACCATCTAGTGACCTGCAAAAGGAATCTACACACTCCAACCAAGTTTGGGACTCTTTCTTTTTGTTGGACATAAACTTGTCCTTATACTGCTCAGGGGTCAGACAATATCTTGTGAGAAGGGCGTCCTTCATTATGGTGTGGGTGAGTCCCTGAGGATCCCCTATGGATGTCAGAGTGTCAATCCCCTCTACCTCAAAGTGCTTCCACATACCCGCTCTCCCAATGTGCCTCAGGGACCATGTTCATATGGAGAGCAGACTCATACCCCTTGAACCACAGGTATATGTCATCCTCCCTCTTATAGTCTTTCATTAAGTCCTTTGAAATGTGTACCCTTCTCTCAGGCTGCACTGAGGTAGTGCTGCCACTATCCCTACTGGACTGGCTCCTCTGATCCAGCTCCCTCAAGCTGATCTTATGAGCCAGAAGTAACTTTTTCTCCTCAGTGGCCAGTCTCCTCTCTTCCATCTCCCTTTGCATCCTAAACATTTCTGATTCTAACTGGTGAGCCCTCTGCCTGTCTGTCCTGTAACTCTTCCGGAGTCAGACCCTTGGATGACACACTGCTACCTACCCTGGTGACTCTCAACCCAGGCATAACAGGCCCACCCACTACACCATGGTGTATACTCTGCACCTCTCCATCCTCATCCTTCTCCTCCTCCTCCTCTGTGTGCCCCTCAGCTTCCTTGGCTGCCACCCAGGCTCTCAATGCCTTTTGCAGCTTCTCCTTCCTGGTGGAGCTTTTCATGGGACAGGCAAGATCCTTACAGAACTGGTCCAATTGAGCAACTGTGTAACTTTCCAGTTTCCCTCACTCAAAAAGAAGCTCCAGCTGGTGTATCTCCAGGTTGGGACATGATGGCAAATCAAAAAGTGCAAAGTTCCAAGGCAGAAAAAAGAGTTCCCAATGAAAAGTTCAGACTGAATAAAGAAGATCACCAAAAACATGGAAGCAGGAAAAAAAGTCCAAAAAGAGAAAAAGCAAAATCACAAGAAAAGTAGTATCTGGTCTGATAATGGTGTGCACTGAAAACAGTAGTGTACACTTAATCATTGTATGTCAAGTAAACATACAAGTCCAATTCTCACAGCTGATCACCAATGTTAGAAATGGGGTCTTTGGTTGGTAGTCAGGTTACCCACTGTCCAAGCAAGGACCCTCACTCTGGTCAGGGAAAAGGAGAATCACCCTCACTTAACCCTGCTCACCTCCTTGGTAGCTTGGCATGAGCAAGCAGGCTTAACTTTAGAGCCATGTGTAAAGTATTTGTACCAACACACACAGTAATACAGTGAAAACACTACAAAATGGAAACCACACCAGTTTAGAAAACTAGGTAATATTTATCTAATTCAAACAAGACCAGAATGATAAAAATCCAACATACACAAGTCAAGATATGAATTTTAGAAAGAATAAGATTCTTAATCCTTAGAAAACTGTGAGAATGCTGTTGTTACACAAAGTACCTGGTTAGTGTAAAAAATAAAGCTGTACGGGCGAGCATGCGTCGAAAACGGGCAGCTATGCATCCATTTCTCACTCACAAGTGAGACCCTGCGTCGTTCTTTCTCCGGTCGGGTCAGCGTGCGTCGTTTCTTCTCTCTCGCAAGAGAGCGATGCGTCGATTGCCAGACTGGAACCTCGGGCCCAGGCAGGCTTTGCGTTGATTTTTAACTCCTGGCGATGTTGCGTTCTAATTCCGGTCACACGGTGTCAGGAAACTGCGCTGTGTGGTGCTTGCATCGCTGTCAGCAGCACCTATCAGGTGTTGTGTGTCATTTCTCCAGCTGCGATGAGTTGAACTCCCAGCCGTGATGCAGGTGGAGTGTCGATTTTAGCCACAAGGCCGGTGGCGTATCATTTATCAGCTGCGTTGCATATGGTGTGTCAAAAATTACCGCTCACAGTGGTCTTTGCGTGGATTTCTGTCCTTTTCCACCAGCTTTACCTTTTGAGGGCCCAGAGACAGGTTAAGGCACCACTTGGCAAGGCAGGAGTCTCAGCAGAGAGTCCTGGTGCTGGCAGCGAGAAGTCTTTGATGTCCCTGAGACTTCAACAACAGGAGGCAAGCTCAGTTTAAAGCACTTGGAGATTCTTCCCCAGTGGGAAGTCACACAAAACTCAGTCTTTGTCCTCTCTCAGGCAGAAGCAACTACTGCAGGCCAATCCAGCAAAGCACAGTCACAGGTAAAGGGTCTGTACTCCTCCTCCAGCTCTTCAGCTCTCCAGCTCTGCTCCTTGGCAGAGGTTCCTCTTGGTTCCAGAAGTATTCTGATTTTCAGGGATTTGTGGTCCAATACTTATACCCCTATCTGCTTGTGAAGTTGGCAAACTTCAAAGGGAAGTCTCTCTTGTTTGTAAGATCCTGCCTTACCCAGGCCAGGCTGCTGACTCACACAGGGGGTTGGAGACTGCATTGTGCGAGGGCAGGTACAGCCCATTCAGTTGTAAGTGACCACTCCTCTCTTCCCCTCCAGCCCAGATGGCTGATCAGGATATGCAGTCTACACCCCAGCTCCCTTTGTGTCACTGTCTAGGGGAGATTCACAAACAGCTCAACTGTCAGTCTGACCCAGATAGGCAATACACAAACAAGCAGAGCCACAGAATGGTTTAACCAATAAAATGCCTACTTTCTAAAAGTGGCATTTTCAAACAGATAATCTAAAACCAAACTTTACTAAAAGATGTATTTTTAAATTGTGAGTTCAGAGACGCTACACTCCATATTTCTATCCGCTCCCAAAGAGAATCTGCGTTTAAATAATATTAAAAGGCAGCTCCCATGTTAACCTATGAGAGGGATAAGCCTTGCAACAGTAAAAGTGGAATTTAGCAGTATTTCATTGTAAGGACATGTAAAACACATCAGTACATGTCCCACCCTTAACATACACTGCACCCTGCCCATGGGGCTACATAAGGCCTACCTTATGGGTGCCTTACATGTAGAAAAAGGGAAGGTTTAGGCCTGGCAATTGGGTACACTTGCCCGGTCAAACTGGCAGTTTAGAACTGCACACACAGACACTGCAGTAGCGGGTCTGAGCCATGTTTACAGGCCTACTCGTGGGTGGCACAACCAGTGCTGCAGGCCCACTAGTAGCATTTGATTTACAGGCCCTGGGCACTTCTAGTGTACTTTACTAGGGACTTACTATGCCAATCATAGAAAGCCAATTACACATATAATTTACACAGGGAACACTTACACTTTAGCACTGGTCAGCAGCGCTATATGGTCCAGAGCAAACAAAACATCAAAAACAGTCCAGCACACAGAAACAACCTGGGAAGCAGAGGCAAAGAGTTAGGGGAGACAATGCCAAGGATGCCAAGTCTAACACACACCCACACAACCACTGACACACCCACTCAGAGACCCAGAAAGCCACTGACACACTCACTCACACACCCATACAGTCCCTCACACACCATACAACCATTAACACACCCATTCATGCACCCGTACAGTCCCTGATACATCCAAACAGAGACCCAGAGTACCACTCACACACACACTCACAGACACACACACAGGCACTCACACACCCACTCACACCCACTCACACACCCAGTCACTAATACATCCACTGAGACACACACATCACTCACACAACCACTTACAGACCCACACAGTCATTCACACACCCCCTCACACACTCACACATCCACTTAAACACCCACACAACCACTCACACACACAGTTATGTACACACCCTTACAGGCACTTACACACCCACTCACAGACCCACACAGCCACTTACACACCCACTCACACACCCTTACAGCCGCTTAGACATCGATGCACAGACCTGCACAGCCACTCACACACCTACTCTCACACTCACACGCCCACTTACACAGCCACACAGATATATACATCTCCACTAACACACCCATACAGTCACTCACACAGCTACTGACACACCCACACAGTCACTGACACACACTCACACTCCCATACAGTTGCTCACACATCCATTTAAGCATCCACTCACCTACTCACTTAAACTCATACACCCATGCAGATACTCACACACCCACTCATAGACACACTGCTTCTCATACACCCAGAGAGCCTTTTACACAAGCACCTATGCACCCATATAGCCACTCACACATCCACTGAGACACCCATATAGTCACTTACACATCCACTAGCATTTTAGTATTCTAGATGATATTGCAAAGCATGTGTTAGTGTCTTCTTTAATACTTTATAGGCTTATTCCCCCTGGTGAATTTTAAAATAGTCAGATGTGCTACTTTGATTTCACTTATGTAGGGTATGATACATGTATACATAGAAACACCGACAAACACGTAAACACAAAATTGTACAAAAACATACACAATATAGTTAGCCCCTTCTTTAACCAGATGAACCAGATGAAGTGGTTTTAAAAAGAACTGTTTTTTTGGGAGGGTGGATTTAAAAAAAATATATTTTTTGGACTTTTTTCTTATAGAACTAAAATAACAAGGATAGTAAAACGATTAAAGGAGGGCAACATGAAAGAAGTAACTGGCTTCAGTCCATAAGAGGAATGAAGGTAAATGGTTATGTTTATTGACAGCATCCATAAACTGGGCAACGGATGTTATTTTTAATGCAGCAAGCATATGGCATATGCCACAGTGATTCACCATGTCTTGTAGGTTTGGTGAAATAGGGGGGATGGTAACCATTTGATTGGGTGGTAAGGGTCTCACAGATGGTCCAGCTCCTGATATTGTGGCACCACCTTCCCTCTCTCTGATCATATTCTTTTCCTTGTATGTATGGTTTTCAAATGTTTCCACATGGAGAATTTGCCATGCAAATACTTCTTCACCATACCTTTCAACAGTTTTTGCTGCATATATTACATTGGACAATTTTTGCAACAACTTTCTTTTCTCCTAAAGGGATGGAGAAATGTTTCCAAATGTCGGAGGCCTTCTTTGGAGGCGGCAAGTCTTCTTTTTCTTCATGCTGCTCTTCCCCTTCTTTTTTATCATCAGCAGAAAACATCTTGACTTTGAAACTCTCTTCTTTAGAAGTAAAGCCAAAGAAATGACGGAGCTGTGGTTTTCAGTCTGTCTCCAGAGAGATGTGAAACTTAAATAACTGATTTAGGGTGTAGATTGAAATATGCATGGGTTGGAACTTACTGTATTCAGTGAGAGGTTTTGGTTTTAGTGTGCTCATGGAATCACGGCACAGGTGTGGTTGCATTGCGATGGATCCGCAGATTCGCCAAATAAAAGAAATAAGTATATTGTGAAACACAGATAGGCTTGTCAATATCAATGTATGTATATAGTTTCCCTGTTGTAGATATTAAGGTTTTTTAACCTGTATGCAATAATTATATATATTTTTTTTATGTTTCGCCCAATGCTGCCACAGCCCCTCTGAAGTCCCACCACAGCATGAGTTCAGAGTGATGTGTCACCGACGTCGATGGCACCCGACTCCAACTCCTGCGCAGCACCTGTGGCCCTGGGGTATGATCGCAACACTGCAAAGTCGACGCCTCGTGTCGCGTCCTGCTGGATTCATCTACTCCACCGTGTTGTAAGGAACCAACGCCTTGCACCCAACGCTGAGTCGTCTCCCCTGCAATCATAAGGAACCAGCACCTCACCTCCCCTGCCTAGCAATAGGGAACCAA